>NC_054476.1:91497910-92796035 GCF_017639515.1 Carcharodon carcharias | reverse complement strand
AGTTTCACATTAATTGTGTTCAAGAGCATTTACTTGCACTCAGTTAACATCAATTGCACTTAAAACCAACCATTTAGCTATTATTTAACATTATAAGCACCGTAACTGACATCAATGTCATCAACTGCCCCAAACCACAGCACTTAAACATTAACAATTAGCAACATCATTTAAGCATTCGGACACCAAAAATGATCAAAAAATATATTTTCCATATGTTTGAAGTTCGATAGCTTCAAACATTATAAAATTGAGCTAACTTTAGAAAAAACATACCCTTTTTGATGAGGTACTTTTATGTTTAATAATCGTTAACTTGTGCAGCACAATCCTGCCCCCACTACCCCTGTGCCCACCCACCATACACCCCCCCACCAAACCCGGATCACAGGAGTTCTCTCTCCATCAACACCCTACAACTCCCCAGGAACAATTTTCTGCCCCACCAGTCCACCCACCCGAGCAACTTTCTTCTGCTGCCGCCCGTTCCTCCAACCCCGGCCAAACTTTAAGAAGCCAAATTTTTCAGGTAGGGCGAGCCAACATAAGGTAGTATTAGGTCATATGACCAAAAACTTGGTAAAGAGGTTAAATGGGTTTTAAAAATTCTGGGAAAATCACAGGCTTCTTTCACCATAATGCAACATCTGGCCCCTATTTAACACTGACGTCGGGATCCTGAATCTTGCGGGAAAAATTCTCGCCTGGGTTTCTGAAATGGAGGGTGGGATTTTCCAGTCCTGCCAGTGGCGAGGCCCACTGCTAGTGGGGTTGGAAAATCCAGGCAGGAAGGTCTTTCAGTCCTTCGCATTTACCTTGAAAAGTGTAAAAATGCAAACCAGGAAACATGACCGTTACTGCCAGATTGCAACGTTTCTCTTCCTCCCTCCCTCACCCCTCATCTTTCTCACTCCTCCCTCTCCCCTCCCTCCCCATTCCCCTTATTCCCTCTCCCTACCCACTCTTATTCTCCTCTCCTTTTCCCCTCCCCTCGACTCTCTTTCCCCATCTCCCTTGTCCCTCTTTCCCTCCTCCCCTTTTTCTTTTGCCCCCACTTCACCACCCTGTCCCCTCCCCCTTTTGCTCCTCCCTCAGGCCCTCCCCCATTGCCCACCCCTTCACCCTGCTCTACCCCATCATCCACTCACCCTTTCTTCTCTCACCCCTTCAGGCCCCCTTCCCCTTTCGCTCTCCAATCCCCTCCCCCAATTCTCTCCCCAACACCCTTCCCCTCCCCTTTTCCCTCCTCACCATCTCCAGTTTCCCTCCTTCAACCTCTCCTAATTTCCCCTTCACTATCTCCTCTTCCTTTTTCCTTCCCAACACCTTCCCCCAAATCCTTCCCCCCCACCCCCCCCACCCCGATTCTCTACCCCTACCCTATCTCCATCAACCAGAGGTAAAGAGGGGCTGGGTCTGTAGACTGAAGGAGGGAAAGGTTTGGAAGCTAGAGGGAGGGGAGAAAGTTTGAAGAAAGGAGGGAGGGGAAGAGTTTGGAGGCTGGAAGAGGGGAGAGTTTGGAGGCTGGAAGAGGGGAGAGTTTGGAGGCTGAGGGGAGATAATTTGGAGAGAGACACTACAAAATCAGAGGCAGTGGCAGGGCCCAAGGCCTGGAATCTGGAGGGAGGGGGTGGGGGTGAGTTTGGAGGCTGGAGGGAGAGACTTGAGGCTGGAGGGAGGAGGAGAGTTTGGATGCTGGAAAGTAGGGGAGAGTTTGGATGCTGGAGGGAGGGGGCTAGAGTTTGGAGGCTGGAAGAAGAGGGGGAGAATGTGGAGGCTGGAGGAAGAGTGGGAGAGTTTATAGACTGGAGGGACAGGAGGGAGAGAGTTGAGATTGGAGGGACTGTGGGGGAGAGTTTGTATGCTGGGGGGAGAGTTTGGAGGCTGGAGGAAGAAACGGGGAGAGAGTCAAGACTAGTGGGAGAGAATTGAGATGGAGGGTGATGTGGAGAGAGTTTGGGAGCTGCAAGAAGAGGTAGGGGAGGGTCTGGAGGCTGGAGGGCCGGAAGGTTGAGAGTTTGGAGACTGGAGGGAGAGGGGGAGATTGGAGGCAGGAGGGGCCAGTGTTTGGAGGCTGGAGGGAGGGGGAGAGTTTGGAGGCTGGAGAGAGGTGGAGAGTTTGGAGGCTGGAAGGAGGGGCAAAGTTAGGGGGAAGAATTTGGAGGCTGGAGGGAGAGAAGACGGAGAGAATCGATACTGGAGGGCGAGAGAGGGGAGGGTTTAGAGACTGGAGAGTGAGATGGGAGAGAGTTTGGAGACTGGACGGAGAGAGGGTTGAGAGTTTGGAGATTGGAGGGAGAGTGGGAGTGTTGTAGGGTGGCCGAATTGTACTATTAATAATAGAGTTGAATTGCAGACACTTTTTTAAGTGGAGACATTAAGTTTATTTATAATATACTCAGCAGAAACTAAATGTGTGCTTTCAACTCCAACTCTAACTCTACATTGTCTGCTGAGGTAGCCCGCACTACTCTCCTACTTGTTTTACAGATGATATGATCTTTCCTAACACGTAGTATTCTTAAAGCTACTTTACACATTAAATAAAACCCCATAATTACTACGTTCCTCCCCCTTTAAATCGGACATACGTATTATACTTACAAGTATATATTTTTCAAGACTACATAATATTTACACTGTGTAAGGAATTTACAAGTTCAGTCTTTCAGGTGGTTTCCCAGTATGTGTGGAACGTTGCAGCTCCACAACTTCAGATTCTTTGTCAGGTACCTCCTTTTCTGGAATTGCCTGAACATCAGGTGCTTCAGTGAGAACCTGCAGTTCTGTATCCTCAACTCTTACAGGAATATCAGGCATGTCAGTCCTGGGTTCAGTAACTTCAACAGGAAACACAGGCTTGGTCATGGTCACTGGTGGAACCATAACTTGGTGATTTATCTCTCCCTTCCTTAAATGGGCCACATGTTTATGGATGATGCAGCCTTCCACCTTCATATGGTAAGACAGAGGTCCAGTCACCCCAATTATTTCATCCGGTAGCCACTTTGGTACTTCCCGAAATTTTTCACCTATACCCGCTCTCCCACGGTAAATTTCCTCTTGCGACTATACCAGTCGTGTCCAGTTTTCTGGCTTCCCTGATTCCTTTCCACCTTCCCCTCTAAATTCAGCATTATTAAGCTCAACCTTGTCCTGAGACTGCGTTTCAACAATAACTCTGCAGGTGTGACACCTGTTGTTTTGTGAGGGGTAGTTCCGTAATGAAAATGAAAGCGTGTTAGCTTGGTTGTCAAGGAATCACCAGTTGGCTTTGTCATCCTGTCTTGAACGTTTGAATTGCACTTTCTGCCAGTCCGTTTGAGGAAGGGTGGCATGGTGCAGTTTTTACATGAGTGATACCGTTGAGGCTGATAAACCTTTGAAATTCCACTCATAAATGCTGTACAGTTATCAGAAACGATTACTTCTGGTAGTTCATGAATGACAAAACTCTGACGTAGTTTCTCAATTGTAGCGCCCGATGTTGGTGATTTCAGCTCATATACATGCAACCATTTTGAATGGGCATCGACAATGAGCAGAAATTTTGTTCCTTGGAAAGGTCCAATGTAGTCAATGCGTAACCGCACCCAAGGTCTACCTAGCCACTCCCATGGGTGTAACGGAGATATCACTGGCAACTTTTGCAGTTGTTGATATTGCACTCAACGCTTTACCATGCATTTCCTGTGGAACTGGGATGTGCTCATCAGTTTCTTGTAAAGGCAAATGACTAATGGCATTGGCATTTGCGATTTGATTGCCAGGCCTATGTATGAAAGTGTTTTGCAGCTGCCAGAATTAAGGCCCTATTAGTATTTCTGTATCTTCTTTCTACATGCCTTCTTCTTTCCAGCACAGACTTTAATCTCGGCCTTCAGTTTGACTTCATTATTGGCCAGATTTCTCTCAGATGCAAGCTTAACTTGTCTGAGCTCACTCACTAAGTCTCCCAAAATCAAGGTTGATTTCCCTTAGCCAATTTCACCCTGGACGGTTTGATCCTCTGCCTCTCAATACCAACACTGGTAGCTTTGCCAGTTGGCTTCCATAATAGACAGTTATTCTGCTAATGCCTTTTACTTGAATGTCTTCACCTGTCTATGTTTTTAGCTTGGCGGATGTTCATTCCAAGCTTAATTGATGTTCACCATAATTCAAATGTCTGAAAGTACGTTCCCCGGTTACTGTAGTGGAAGCTCCTGTGTCTATTTCCGTGTTAACAGGTTTGCCATTTACCTTCACTGTGACAAATATTGGTTCTGTCTTTCCAACTTTCAGGTTAAACACGAGTAAACGTCAGAATTTGTTGTTTCAGGCTCTTCTACATTTAAGATTTGATTGAACTTCTTTTGTTTACAAGCCTGTTTGAATCTTCCCTTGCACTGCCTCATTATGTATCCATTTCTGTGACAATAGTAGCATTTGATTTTTTTAAACTGCCAGTTGCTACAAGACTGATTGTTTCTACTTAAAAATATTCTTTGATTTTGCTGCTAAGTTAGTTTTCTTTATCCTTCACTTCTTGGCAGAGTCTCGCTTTTTTGCACCACTTTCACTTGAGGTTTCCTGCCCGATGTGGAGGATGGCTCCATTTTGCGCACCCTGTATTTCTTGTGAATCTCTTACTGCACTTTCCATGGCCAGCGCTATGTCTAGCACTTTCTTGAAATCCAGATTCACTTTGGATAATAATCTTTTTTGTACAGTGTCCTCCTTGACACCACACACAAAACAATCTCTGAACATGTCATTCGGAGACCTGCTGAATTCACAATGTTCTGTCAGCTGCTTCGAATTTTCCACGTAGCATGCAATTGTCTTACCCGGGGCTGTATTTCGCAAATTAAACCTGAACCTCTGCATCATGACTGAGGGCTGGGGTTGAAAGTGACCCTTCACAACGTCCACCAATTCATCAAAATTCTTAGAATCTGGAACACTGGGTGCTGTCAAATTTTGAATCAAACTGTTGGTTTTGCTCCCACATGTACTCAAGAAGATCGCTTGCCTCTCTTTGTTTGAAGAAAGAACGTGAAGCGTTCTATGTATTGAGACCAATTGTCTGTGGCTAGTTCAAAAGGATCAATTCTCCCAAATGGTGGCATTTTGAGAGAAGATAACTTCTTCAATTCTAATGGAGCTTGTTACTTGCAATCACTGGGTAAGGTACATTGCCGATTGCTTTCTAACTTGATTTCTTCTGTTCAGTCCTGTTTTATTCTCATCGCCAGTTTGTTGTAGGGTGGTTGCGTTTAGGGGAGTGTTTAGACCCTGAGAGTGGAGGTGGGGCTGGGGGAAAGAGTTTAAACTCTGAGACTGGGCAGTGTTTAGACTCTGAAACTGAGAGTTGGGGGAGAATTTAGGTCCTGAAAGTGGGGATAGGGAGGAGTTTAACCTCTGAAACTGGGCAGGGGGGAGTTTAGACCCTGATTGTGGCGGCGGGGAATGAGGGAGTGCGTTTAGACCCTGAGACTGGGTAGGGGGGAGAGTTTAGACCCTGAGACCTGGGGCAGGGGGAGGGGTGCATGAGTGGAAAGTATAGTCCCTCACATTAAGATGAATTAAGGGCTGACAGGGATCAGGCTGTTCCATCACTGTTGCTGGGTCAAAATCCAGGAACTCCCTTCCTAACAGCACTGTGGGTGTACCTACACCACATGGACTGCAGCGGTTCAAGAAGGCAGCGCACCACCACCCTCCCAAGGGCAACTAGGGATGGGCAACAAATGCTGGCTCAGCCAGCAAAGCCCACATCTCATGAATGAATTTTAAAAGTGTTATGTTCTGAAGCATGTAATGTATAGTACGATGTTTTTTTTGCATTAAATGTAAAACTGAATAAATTCAGCTATTGTTTAAGTAATTAATTTCCATGTATCTTTCAATGTTGTTTGCTGAACACATTCGATAGCTTTGAGCATACTGGACATAGGTTTGAATGCACTGGATAGCTTTGAGCACATGACCAAATTTGAATTCAAATTCATTCTGAATTAGAACTTTTGATGTCAAATTGTAATTGAGCGCGTTCAGAATACTTGAATGCAAAAATGATGTTAAAATTTTCGGGTAGGGTAATTCCAGATGATTTGTCCGTTGTTTTTTACTTATTTGACTTGTTTGACTTGGAGTTGGATTTGAACTTACTTTGCCTCAGGGGCAAAATTTCTGCCAACTGGGTGACAGCTGGCACAATAAAATTTGGTGCATTGGAAACCTGGGCAGGAGTTCAAACGTCAGGGAAAAGATAGTCACTGACAAGCGTGTATTCTTTTACCTGGTGGATAGTAGTCATTAGGTTTTTCTGGAAAAGACAAATTAAAACTTGAATCAATATTAAAGAGGATGAAGATTGTTTGGCATATCCGTGTTTAAACAACAGAAAGGAAAAACACAAAATAATTTTTGACACAAAACTGTGTAATACCAACAACTGATACCCTCTTATCAGAATGGCTGAACATTTGAGCAACGTGAACTGAAGTTTGCAGAACAAGTTGAGTGACTGAAACAAAAACAGAATTACCTGGAAAAACTCAGCAGGTCTGGCAGCATCGGCGGAGAAGAAAAGAGTTGACGTTTTGAGTCCTCATGACCCTTCGACAGAACTTGATTGAGTCCAAGAAAGGGGTGAAATATAAGCTGGTTTAAGGGGTGTTGGGTGGGGTGGGGGGAGGTTTGGGTGGGGGGAGAGAGAGAGAAGTGGAGAGGGTTGGTGTGGTTGTAGGGACAAACAAGCAGCAATAGAAGCAGATCATCAAAAGATGTCACAAACAACAGAACAAAAGAACACATAGGTGTTAAAGTTGGTGATATTATCTAAATGAATGTGCTAATTAAGAATGGATGGTAGGGCACTCAAGGTATAGCGCTAGTGGGGGTGGGGGAGCATAAAAGATTTAAAAATATTTAAAAGTAATGGAAATAGGTTGGAAAAGAAATATCTATATAATTTATTGGAAAAAACAAAAGGAAGGGGGAAACAGAAAGGGGGTGGGGATGGAGGAGGGAGCTCAAGACCTAAAGTTGTTGAATTCAACATTCAGTCCGGAAGGCTATAAAGTGCCTAGTCGGAAGATGAGGCGTTGTTCCTCCAGTTTACGTTGGGCTTCACTGGAACAATGCAGCAAGCCAAGGACAGACATGTGGGCAAGAGAGCAGGGTGGAGTGTTAAAATGGCAAGTGACAGGGAGCTATGGGTCATTCTTGCGGACAGACCGCAGGTGTTCTGCAAAGCGGTCGTCCAGTTTACGTTTGGTCTCTCCAATGTAGAGGAGACCACATTGGGAGCAACGAATGCAGTAGACTAAGTTGGGGGAAATGCAAGTGAAATGCTGTTTCACTTGAAAGGAGTGTTTGGGCCCTTGGATGGTGAGGAGAGAGGAAGTGAAAGGGCAGGTGTTGCATCTTTTGTGTGGGCATGGGGTGGTGCCATAGGAGGGGGTTGAGGAGTAGGGGGTGATGGAGGAGTGGACCAGGGTGTCCCGGAGGGAACGATCCCTACGGAATGCCGATGGGGGGGGATGAAGAGAAGATGTGTTTGGTGGTGGCATCATGCTGGAGTTGGCGGAGGATGATCCTTTGAATGCGGAGGCTGGTGGGGTGATAAGTGAGGACAAGGGGGACCCTATCATGTTTCTGGGAGGGAGGAGAAGGCGTGAGGGCGGCTGCGCGGGAGATGGCCCTGTCAACGACCGTGGGTGGAAAACCTCGGTTAAGGAAGAAGGAGGACATGTCAGAGGAACTGTTTTTGAAAGTAGCATCATCGATGCGACGGAGGCAAAGGAACTGAGAGAATAGGATGAAGTCCTCACAGGAAGCGGGGTGTGAGGAGCTGTAGTCGAGGTAGCTGTGGGAGTCAGTAGGTTTGTAATGGATATTGGTGGACAGTTTATCACCAGAGATTGAGACAGAAAGGTCAAGGAAGGGAAGGGAAGTGTCAAAGATGGACCAGGTGAAAATGATGGAGGGGTGGAGACTGGAAGCAAAATTAATAAATTTTTCCAAGTCCCGACGAGAGCATGAAGCAGCACCGAAGTAATCATCGATGTACCGGAGAAAGAGTTGTGGAAGGGGGCCAGAGTAGGACTGGAACAAGGAATGTTCCACATACCCCATAAAGAGACAGGCATAGCTGGGGCCCATGCCACAACTCTTTCTCCGGTACATCGATGATTACTTCCGTGCTACTTCATGCTCTCGTCGGGACTTGGAATAATTTATTAATTTTGCTTCCAATCTCCACCCCTCCATCATTTTCACCTGGTCCACACTTCCCTTCCCTTCCTTGACCCCTCTGTCTCAATCTCTGGTGATAAATTGTCCACCAATATCCATTACAAACCTACTGACTCCCACAGCTACCTCGACTACAGCTCCTTACACCACGCTTCCTGTGAGGACTTCATCCCATTCTCTCAGTTCCTTCGCCTCCGTTGCATCTGTTCCGATGATGCTACCTTCAAAGACAGTTCCTCTGACATGTCCTCCTTCTTCCTTAACTAAGGTTTTCCACCCACGGTCGTTGACAGGGCCCTCAACCGTGTCCGGCCCATTTCCCGCGCATCTGCCCTCACGCCTTCTCCTCCCTCCCAGAAACATGAGAGGGTCCCCCTTGTCCTCACTTATCACCCCACCAGCCTCCGCATTCAAAGGATCATCCTCCGCCATTTCCGCCAACTCCAGCATGATGCCACCACCAAACACATCTTCTCTTCACCCCCCCCTATCGGCAATCCGTAGGGATCATTCCCTCCGGAACACCCTGGTCCACTCCTCCATCACCCCCTACTCCTCAACCCCCTCCTATGGCACCACCCCATGCCCACGCAAAAGATGCAACACCTGCCCCTTCACTTCCTCTCTCCTCACCGTCCAAGGGCCCAAACACTCCTTTCAAGTGAAGCAGCATTTCACTTGCATTTCCCCCAACTTAGTCTACTGCATTCGTTGCTCCCAATGTGGTCTCCTCTACATTGGAGAGACCAACCGTAAACTGGGCGACCGCTTTGCAGAACACCTGCGGTCTGTCCGCAAGAATGACCCAAACCTCCCTGTTGCTTGCCATTTTAACACTCCACCCTGCTCTCTTGCCCACATGTCTGTCCTTGGCTTGCTGCATTGTCCCAGTGAGGCCCAATGCAAACTGGAGGAACAGCACCTCATCTTCCGACTAGGCACTTTATAGCCTTCCGGACTGAATATTGAAATCAACAACTTTAGCTCTTGAGCTCCCTCCTCCATCCCCACCCCCTTTCTGTTTCCCCCTTCCTTTTGTTTTTTCCAATAAATTATTTTGATTTTTCTTTTCCAACCTATTTCCATTACTTTTAAATATTTTTAAATCTTTTATCCTCCCCCACCCCCACTAGCGCTATACCTTGAGTGCCCTACCATCCATTCTTAATTAGCACATTCGTTTAGATAATATCACCAACTTTAACACCTATGTGTTCTTTTGTTCTGTTGTTTGTGACATCTTTTGATGATCTGCTTCTATTACTGCTTGTTTGTCCCTACAATCACACCAACCCCCTCCACTTCTCTTTCTCTCCCCCCACCCAAACCCCCCCCCCCACCAACTTTCCCCCCAACACAACTTTAACCAGCTTATATTTCACCCCTTTCTTGGACTCAGTCAAGTTCTGTCGAAGGGTCATGAGGACTCGAAACGTCAACTCTTTTCTTCTCCGCTGATGCTGCCAGACCTGCTGAGTTTTTTCAGGTAATTCTGTTTTTGTTTTGGATTTCCAGCATCCGCAGTTTTTTTGTTTTTATCTCTATTAGTATTATTAAGTTGAGTGACTGAATGCACTAATCTTGTGAAGCCCACTGGCTGCTATGTTGAAGCCAAATGGATGCCATCTCTATTAGTATTATTAAGTTGAGTGACTGAATGCACTAATCTTGTGAAGCCCACTGGCTGCTATGTTGAAGCCAAATGGATGCCAATCTGACTCAAGATTGACTCTGATCAAGATAAATTATCAATTCACACATCACACATTTATTAGAATTTCACTGATTCAAATCTGGGGTGATGGTAAATGGTATTACTTGTGAATTTCCACTGTCCCGCCACTAATCTCTTGCTGTAATTTGGCAAAAACTGACGGTGCTATCAGGGAAATGGAATATACGGTCATTTGGTGCTTACCCAAGTATGAAATTTAAAAAAACCAAAACAAATAACTTAATTAATTCCTCTCAAGGGTCAGTGGATGGCAAATTATCCAGTGTCAGTAAGGCCAGATCTAAGGATGCAAACAACATCCATTTACACTGTCTAGCTGACCTGTTCTGCAATAGGTCAGCTTATTTCAATAATTGTATACACAACGATGCACATTGGGCCAAGAATAGGAAGCGAAGTGATCCTGTGATATCCAGGAATTCTGCGGCTCTCCAGGTGCTTAGAAGATAGCGTCAATTTAAAAGAAAGATGCACATTTATTTGGCATCTTTCATGACTAACAGGTGTACCACAGCATTTTAAATCCAATGAAGTACGTTTGAAGTGTCGGATGTTTTCGGAAAAAGTACAGCCAATTTGTGCACAGCAAGTTCTCACAAACAGACATGTGACAGCAGAATTGTATTCCATCAGCATTTAAAATAAAAAATATTTACATATTAATCAAGATACCGAGAATAACACCACTGCTTTTTTGCAAGGGGTTCTCTAATGTCGACCCATGAGGGCAGCCAGGGCCTTGCTTTAACATCTCATTCAAAAGACCTCTGACAGTACAGCATTCTCTCAGTATACACTGGAATGTCAGCCTAGGTGGCTGCACTCAAGGCCTAGAGTGGGATTTAAACTAATATACTTTGCCTCAGAGGCAAGATTTCTGCCAACTGAGCCATTGCTGACACTCTAAAATTTGGATGATAGACATTGGGCCAGGAGTGAAATCGACAGGATATCAGACGGATTTAAACACTGACTAGCACAGTTTGTTTTTACCTGGCTGATAGTACTGAATCGGTTCCCCTGGATAAGAAGAACAAAATGTTTATTCAATATTAAATGAGTGTGTATTTTTTTACCTGGTGGATAGTAGTCCTTAGGTTGCACATATACATGTTTAAAGAACAGCTGGGAAAGATTAAATGTTTCCTTATACAAATACTATTCAATTGAAAGATTTATCCCACAGATCAGTATTGCCAAAGGTTTAACAGGAGAAACTGCCTTGTGTGGTACAGGTTCAAGGGCTGAGTGGATTTTGCGTTTTGCAGGGAATAGGAGAATGAGGGATACACTCTGTCTGAGGTTAAAGGTTGTGATGGAATACAATTCTGCTGCTGCTGTACAGTGTGTCATGGATGTTCTGCTTTGTTCTGCAAAATCTTTTCTGCATCTATTCCATTTAGCATTGGTGGAAATGCCACAAAAGAAGATGCAGGATTTCCTCATTGTGAAATCAGGATATTTTTCACTGCAAGGGCTGTGTGATGGTCACTTCTAACATTACTGTCTTGGATAGAGGTATCAACAACAGGGAGATTGATGAGGAATAGGTCAAGTAGGTTTTTGCTGCAGACCTAGGGCAGAATCTTCTATTCTGGAGACTGAAGTCTTGTGGCAGGTAGGAAAATCGGAGTGATTCCCACTGAGTGGTGGGGCAGCTAAACACACACAATCTTCCACTATTCAGCCTATTAATTACGCACTTGCGAGGTTCATAACGAATCTTGTGGCAGGGCAGGCAGCAAGTCCCGTGCCCTGCCATTATCTCATGGGGTCAAAGTTACTGGTGTAATATTTAACTGACACCAAGTCAGCCATTCACTTGCGGCAGGCCAGGAACTCCAGATCTCCAAATGTCTATGAGATGAAAACCATCTTTGGCCCCACAGTTCAGCAACAACTCCTTGGAGATTCTCCTCCAGGCTATCTAGGCAAGGTGGGAAGTGCTGTTTCCTTGGGATGGGAGCAGAAGACCCTCCCACCTGACCATGGCGGCCTGGGAGGTGGTCACCAGGGTCATTAGTGTCCATGTGGCCCAAAAAAGACAGGCCTGCAGTGCAGGAAGAGAATGAATGATCCACTGTGCTTTGCTAAACTCACACTCTTCCAAGGGCATCAGGCAGTCTAAGGGTTAAAATGCAAAGGGATATGACACATGACCAGCAGATGGGGCATCAGCACAGAATGTGGGTCAGCCACTTTAAGCTCTTCATCTAATATTAGTTCCTGAACAAATGGCTTCTTAATCGCTTACTGAGGAGGGCTCAGCTGCTGCAATAGGCATGCATGCTTCGGATCTGCTCATTCGCCCAAGGCCTCACAATCAGCCCTTCTGTCTTTCTGCAGGAAAAGATAACGTATAACAAAAGAAAGCAGGCAAAGATGGGCGGCGGTACTCTAAAAATTCGTCATTTGAATAGCTTCAAGGAACAGATCACAGAGCTGACAGGACAGGAGAGAGAGCTTGTGCAAAAGGTGAGATTGGCCTACCCCAACAACCCAGTGAGAATGCATCCAGTCTCTGTCTACAATACGTGGGCATTGACTGTGAGCGATCTTTAATGTATGAGCCTGCTTCATCAATCACTAATTCTCTCTTTATTCCAGATACCAACAAGAAAAGGGGAAGGACATCATCCAACAGACGCCAATGCCCCAGCTCCCAGTCCACCTCCTAGGAGGAAGCTTCAGTATCCTCAGAGGGGGTTACCATTGACCAGAAACTGAACTGGACTAGCCGTATAATTACTGTGGCTACAGGAGCAGGTCAGAGATTAGGAATCGTGTGACGAGTAACTCACCTCCTGACTCCCCAAAGCCAGTCCACCATCTACAAGGCACAAGTCAGCTGTGTGATGGAATACTCTCCACTTGCCTGGATGAGTGCAGCTCCCACAATGCTGAAGAAGCTGGACACCGTCCAGGACAAAGCAGCCCGCTTGATTGGCACCACATCCACAAATGTTCACTCCTTCCAACACCAACGCACAGTAGCAGCAGTGTGTACCATCTAAAAGATGCACTGCAGGAATTCACCAAGGCTCCTTAGACAGCACCTTCCAAACCCACGACCATTACCATCTAGAGGGACAAGGGCAGCAGATTGATGGGAACACCACCACCTGGAAGTTCCCCTCTAAGTCACACCATCCTGACTTGGAAATATATCGCCGTTCCTTCACTGTCGCTGGGTCAAAATCCTGGAACTCCCTTGCTAACAGCAAGGTGTACCTACACCACATGGACTGCAGCATTTCAAGAAGGCAGCTCACCAACACCGTCTCAACGGCAACCAGGAATGGGCAATAAATGCTGGCCCAGCCAGCGAGGCCCACATCCTGTGAATGAATATTTTAAACAAACGAAGCATCCTCAAAGCATTCACCTACATCCTCCAACAGCACAGATACACCCATCTCGGTGGGTCATAGTTCTAGAGCAGGTCTGGGTTCACAATCTGGTGATCACCTCACAGACATGGTCCACATTTGGCTGAGGCAGTGACAGCTGAGGGCTCAGATGGCTTCTGGAGGCCTGGCCCTTGCTGAGACCGAATCAGATGAGCCCCTGGATTCGGTCCTAAGAGACATCTTGGACATGCAGAGGCAGGCGGGGAAACATCAGGCAGAGCTGTCAGAGGCCGTCTGCACTGGACTGAAGACTGGAGAAGTCTGTCCACATTCTGTCTGCTTTCGTGGCTCCAGCATGCAGATGCATGGAAGTCTGCGTGGGAGGGGTGGCAGCTGCCTTGGTGACCCAGGTCTAGGAGTTACTGTCAGATTTGTGCTTAGACCTGCGCTCCATCACTCTAGCCATGGGTGTGTTTCAGCAATGGCTAGATGAGAGAGGGACGGGGCTCCTGGCGTCCCTACAGGTGCTCCTTCTCCTCAAGGAGTCAGGGAGGGGCCGTTGGGCACCCACAGGGAGGAGTGCCAACCAGGAACCGCAGAGGCATGCACCCAGGGCACTCCAAGGGTGCCCTGCCACTCCATATCCCCTCTGCCAGTGATCTCATCAACTCCAGGGGACAGCCTGAAGCATCTGCACCTGAGCAGGAGTCCCTTAGCAGGCTGGATCCCCCAAGGCCTCAGGCCACTAGAGGATGCCCATCAAAGTCATCACAGCAACAGGCATAGCAGTCAGCTGACTGCCTCTACCTCTGCTGCAGATGTCGGGGCTGCACACTAGATGACATAGAGGTAGAGTTAGAAAAATGAAAAAGTATTTAATGCACACTGGTGGCACGGGTGTACACTCATTGTATTTAGTCATCATCTTTGGTAAATATATGTTGAATCTATCCATATCCAAATCATATGGATTCCATTTTTCTATATTTTCTTCAAGGTTTCATGGTCAATTAAGGCTTCACAATGTGTTGGCAGCCAATTAAGTGCCTTCAGGAACTTCAATTGCTTCAGTTCTCCCACATTGTTCTCCAACATGCAGAGTGAGTAGGCTATAATGGCATATGTGTAACATCAAGCAATGGCCATCATTTGTCACTCTGCTGCCTGGCAATACTCTTGTCAGTCAATTATCATAGGTAACCATGCTTTGGCCTCGGGAGAAGTGTTCATCCAGATTATTGCTTTGACTGCTGCTGTTACACTGATGTACGTTTTGTGTGAATAGCATGAGTAGTTGTGGTGAGTTAAATCAGATTCATCTGTCCCAATTTTCTTTTTGAATGGATTTTCAGGTATGCGAAACTGTTGTTGGGCCCTGTATTTGTAGCAATCAAAACTCATATGCTACCTTAACTGTTTGGAGGAAGGTGTAGTGGACATGTTTAATGCTGAATGTACTTCCTTGGTGAATTGTCATTCTGAGCGAACATGACACTGAACTAGGCAAGTAAAGGTACAATGGGCACCTTAGCCTTGACTGCAAGAGGGATTACAGTGTATGATTTAAGAGGTGGATGTGCATCTGGCTGAAGCTTTTTCCTGAGTTCAATGGATTATTTTTAGACTTGCACACCTCTTTAGCAAGGGTGTCAGTATTCCTTGGGTAAAGGCACAGCACTATAATCAAATAGGAAATCATTGTATGATAGAGCTTTCAATAACTTAGGACAGAGAGACAGTAATGGCTTTGAGTGCTGTATCGTCTCAAAGGCTGTGAAGATCTCAAAGTGCTGCATAGCCAACAGTCTAAGGCCTCTGCTGGATCCATGCAGGGAACAATGCTACCTTGGCTGGTATTTCTACAATGATTGTTAAAGTATCGCCCTAATGCAAAGGTCATTTGAGACAGACACGTTTAATGCCTCTGATGATTGCAGGGCCCCAAGTGGTTGCAACTCAGAAAACCATGGTCCTGATGAAGCACTGTCAGTGAGGACACTGCAAACAAACCTTGAAACTTAATTGCATGATCAAAATATCATTGCTTCTGGTTTTATGCGTAAATGGCGATTGGGTGATATTAGCAAAATGATGCCTCATCAATCTGCATTGAGGAGCGCTGGTGATGGAATATATGGCGCTCTCATGCTGCTGCTCCCTACTGAGCTATCCATCTAGTTATGCCTGAAAGAGTAGTATGTCTGGTTTGGTCTTATTGAGCAGGTGTCAGGGTGATAGGAGTGAATCCCTGGGTAAATCCACTTGCTTAAAACCTGCCTTGTACCGGCCTCTTCGTGTGGGCTCATCAGCATCCTTACCCTTGTCAGAACCATCCCCTTCAACATTCTCCTCGTCGAAGGAGAGTTCTCGCTCCTCCATGTCTTCCTCAGACAAAACATCCCCCCTTTGTGGCACGAAGTTGTGTAGGGCACAGCGGATAATGATGATCCGGGACATTCTCTGTGGTTAGTATTCGAGAGCCCCGCCTGAGCAGTCCAAACATTGGAAATACATCTTAAGGAGGCCTATTGTCTGCTCTATCACAGGCATGCTGGAGGCATACAAATCACTGTATCTCTCTTTAGCACTACTCTGTGGATGGTGAACAGGTGTCATCAGCCACGTCTTCTGGGAGTATCCCTTGTCCTTGAGGAGCTAGCACTGTAAGTGCCAAGGTCCCTCAAATATCTGCGGCATCTGTGAGTGTGTCAAGATGTAAGAGTCGTGAAAGCTCCCTGGATACTGAGCACAAACATGCAGGACTTGCCTTCTGTGATTATATATTCGCTGGACATTGAGAGTAAAATCCTTTTCGATTGATGATTCTCACAGGCTGCTGCCAGGGAGCTCTCAAGGCCATATGTATGCAGACAACGGCGTCCTACACTTGCAGGAAAACAGATGCCACTGTGAATCCCATAGCTCTCATAGCCTGGCATTCGGCATCCATGCGGTACTGGACATATTGGTGAGTTCTAGCAAACAGGACATCTGTCAACTCCCTTATGCATTTGTGTATCGCCAATTGGGAGGTGCTGCAAAGGTCCCCACTGGACCTCTGGAAGGAACTACTGGCAAAAAAGTTCAATGCTGTGGTTACCTTCAAAGCCCCCAGCATGGGGTGTCGTCAAAGCGCTTACGGCATCAGTCCTTCATGGAGAAGGTAGCAAATGTGAGCTACTACATCCCAGGACAAGCAAAGGCACCTGCAGCACTGTCTTTTGCTCATTTCCGTAAATGAGCAGCGTCTTCAATATACCCATGGTCAGGCCACTGGTCTTCATTGCATTTGCCCCTCTTCGGGAGCATCTTGGACCGCTCGGGGCCCGGCTCTCTCTTGCTCCTCATACTGCTGCTCATCTTGGACTTGTGCCAATCGATGACAGGCCTTTCTTCTCCTTATTCATATTAGGGAAATAACCAAGGTAGCATTGCCTGCAGCCTGCATTCTCCTCACCTCTTTGTTGCTGACAATGAATAGGTTTAATAGCTTAGCCTTTTCCTTAGCTAGTTATCTCCATCGCCCAGCCAGCAGGCCACTGTAAAGCCCTTGACCTGCCCTCTGTCTAAACATAACATCCCAGCCCATTCCTTCCGGGTGAAGAAGAATCACAGGTGGCTGCTCCTTCTCTTCATATGTGAATGTGTATGCTGATATAGTGCCTTGACCAGGGTGATTACAGCATTTTGCGAGAACCGTCTGTCAGTCAACTGTCAGTTTGCCTCCGTGAGCCGAGACACTCCATAGAGAGAACATATCCTTGGCATAATGGGAATATTTTAAGCCTTATGCCTTGTTGGCCATAACCATTTATTTGGGATTAGTACTGCTTGGAGAGTGCACCTAGCTGCTGTCCAGCAGTCATGCCCTTGAATGAATTCCCCTCTATCCTGTCTTTCCTGCCTCTGTCATGAACAGATGGCTAATATCACACCGGCTCAAATCCAGCTCCAAACCTAAATGAATTATTGCAGGAATGCACCCCATTAGTCACAGAGTAATGCTCCTTCAATGGGCATTTGATCCTCGGGAACAGTACTCACCTGAGCCTGGTTCTCCATAGATTGAGCAGATCATTAACAGATGTTAAATAATGAACATGTCCTTCACTCAGTCCAAAAGAGGAGTCCTGAACTCCTCTTACCCGCTTTGAGACCCCTCCCATATCGTTTTTTCATGATCACTTTTCAAACTACGTCATTACTGAGCAAAGGTGAAGATTGTTATTTTGAGATTTGTGAGTGCTTCCAGCACTTTCCAATGTCCCACTGTCACCGACCAATTCCTCCCATCCTCCTCCACAGTCACTGCCTCCGAATCCCACTCCCTCCTGTGACCATTTGGTCTCGCCCTCCCCCCCATTACCCTTGATCCCCATTATTATTTATGTTGATACTCCTGTTCTCCCTGTTCCCTTCAACGTTGACGTCCCCATATCCCTCATTAATCTGACCCCTTCCCTCCTTGAAGCCAATGCACCTTTATTTTAAGAGATCTCCCCTCCACCCCCCATGACATTGGAATTACCACTGTGCTGGATCCAAATACCTCCCCTCGAACCCCCAGGCCAAATGCAACAGATGATGGATTACACCCTTCACAAAATTCGGTACACGACTGTCACTGACGAGAATGGCCTTTCCCCGCACAAGACCAGGACCAAGATATGTGTGCCATGCAGGCCCCTCTAACATGGCCCGGACAATCTGGCTTAATTTCCTGGACAGTTTGTTAAACTTACCCCAACTGTTTGGCCTCATTTCCCGGACAGTCTCTTAAACATGCCCTGACTGTCTGGGCTCATTCCCCAGCCCGTGTCTTCAGCATGACTCCTGGACAGTCTCATCAACATTCCCTTCGGATAGTCATTCAACCTTCCCCAGACAGTCTCATTAACATACCTCTGTCTTTCAATGTTTCCTGGATAGTCCCATCAACATGCCCCTAGCAGTCTTCCAACCCTTCCTGCTGGTTCTTCTTGCACCCTAATCCTGCCTCTGTCTCATCCCTCCCGGCTGATCCACCCCTGCCACCCAGTCGTGCCACTGTTTCACCCCTCCCCACTGGTCGCCCTGCCCCACCATGGCACAGCTTACGTTACCGGCACCTGATATGGAGCAGTGAAGGTTTAAAAGGAGGATCAAAGCAATGTCTACTGACCTCAAGGTCATGGATATAGTGAAACTCGCCAGGTGTGTGTCACTTGTGTATAGACGTAAAACAGAATGTTCTAATCACCCACTGGAGGGGAACATAATTTGGAAGGGGAACATACTGACTAATGCAAATGGGGTTCCAACAATGCTTGTCTGGAAACTTGAACTGCCTGTAATCTGCCTTGAAAGTCGGGAGAACAAAATTCTTAACATTTTTCTGCTGTCGAGACTCACACCAAATTAAGTGTCCCAGCCCACCATGATTCCCACTGCTGTTGGGAGCTGAAGATTCCGCCCCAGTCTGCAGGTATGTCCTTCAGGATTCAGCTAGTAACACTGCTACTGAGCCATTCTTGGTAATGGGCACTGAAGTCCCCCATCCAGTCTACATTCTGTGCTTCTTCCAGGTGGAATTCAATGAGGAGGAGCACTTATTCATAAGCTGAAGGAGGGTGAGAGCTGATAATCAGAGGGTGGTTTCCTTATACACGTTTGGCCTAATGCCAAGAGACTTCAAGGAGTCCAGAGACATTGTTGAGGACTCCCCGGACCACACCTTTCTGACTTTACTTCACAGTGCTGCCACCTCTGGTGGGTCTTTCAGCCTGTGTAACAGGACATACCCAGGTGATGGAGTAGTGTGGGATATTGGCTGAAAGGTATGATTGTGTGTGTGTGTGACTATAGGTGGAATTGTCCCAGATTTGCATTGTGTGGTAGTGGGCGGGAAAAAGGATGTTTTACCCAATGGCTGCAATGGCGGCTTTTCATGCTGTATTGTCCCAATCCCGCCCCCATTAATAATGCATTCCGGGGAAACCTATCATTTTGATGGTGGGTGGGCTCTCATTCCCCACTTCATCATGCCGAGAACCATATTTAAAGTGCAGCTGCGCAAACACCTCTCAGAGCTTCCAGCCCAGGACAGCTGCATGGAAGACATGGAAGACAAAAGGCAAGAAGACTGCAGCCCTCTCCCACCCTCCAGTTTAATAACGTGTCCCTCGAGCACCTTTTGGATGCAGTGGAGGCCTGCTGTGATGTCCTCTACCCTCGCTCTGGCTGAAGGAGGGGCAACAACATCATCAATCCAGCTTGGGAGGCGGTGGTAGCAATGGTCAGTGCCAAAGCCCTGAAAAAGTGGACAGCCACCCAGTGCAGAAAGAGAGTGAGTGATCTCCTCCATTCCGCCACACACTTACAAACCCATCACGCATTCACAGGGATCTCAGTCACTCACTACCATTTATTCCCTCATACACACCTTTGTTGTCCTCATCTCATCCATGGGACCACTTACCAGCCACACATGCCAGGCATACTTATCATCTGGCCTGGCAGGCATCCTGCTTACACTCTCTTCATCTCTATTCATACAGGGTGAGCTGGCCCACAACAGGGAGACTGCAAAAACAACAGACTGGTGGAGGAATGCCTGAAATCAAGGTCCTCACGAATTTTGAAAACAGAGCCATCCAGCTAGCTGGCGAGTATCTGGACCGGTCCTGTGCTGAAGGTGAGGTTGGTGATGCTCTACCAAGTGAGGATCCACCAATGCAACATCCATCAGTCAACCATGCTATGAGTGATGTGTCCTGTTCCGCAGTCCCCTGCCATGCACTTATTACCTCTCCTTGCTTTCGCAGGCACGTCTGGGAAACAGCTGACAGAGTCCGCTATCCAGTGGCCTCCAGTCAAGCCCTGAAGAGACCTCAGAAGAGGAACCTGAAGGCAACCTCCCTGAAGTCACGTCACAGCGCTCACCCACACGCTCCACCAGTGCAGAGACACATGCCTCGCTGGGACCTAGCTTTAGAGTAGCCTCGGGATCACAATCTGGTGAGCACATCGCACTGTCTGATCCACAGCAGGCAGCAGCAGGGACTTCCCAGGTGTCCGGCACTTGGAGGACAAATGGAGATCAGAAATCTGCTTAGTCCGAGTCACATGATGAGCTCCTGGACTTGGTCATGTCTCAGTTGCTGGAGCTGCAAATGCAAGCTCGGGAACATTAGGAAGGGATGTCTGCTGCACTCATCAGATTGCAAGTCATGATGGAGGATTCCTTCCACCTTCAGTCTGAGGTGATAGCGCCGGCATTGCAACACACCATGGTCAACACTGGTAGGATGGCGGCTGCCATGGAGACCTTGGTCCAGGACATTGGTCCTGCACTGCTACATGAGCTGAACTCCATTGTTGTTGCCATAGTTTGCCTCCAACAGTGTGTAACCAAGAGGGGTGTCGGTTAGCTTGATCTCACTCCTGCTATCCTTTCTCCTCAAGAGTCAACCAGGGGCCCTCAGGCACCCATAGGGAGGATGATCAGCAGGTGCATAGCCCGGGGCCATCCACCCAGGTGACTCCAGGAGCGCCAAGTCTATCTGAATGCCCTCTTCCTGTGACCCCAGGAGCTCCAGCTCTACAAGCCGAGGACGGGGCCACTGCCACACAGCAGGACCCCGAAAGCAGGCCAGTGTCCCCCAGGTCTCGGCCCTCCAAAGGATGCCTGCCAAGGTCATCACAGACAGGGAGTCGCAGTCAGCAGGCTGCCTCTACCTCTGCTGTGGATATCCGGGGAGCACCAAGACATAGCGGCAGGGTAAGGAAGATTAAGAAGATGTAGTTACACAGCCTGGGCATGGGTGTTAATCACTTGTGCATAATGTTCACTATTATAAATAAACTCCTAAGAATGTCTCCCTTCCTAAGGTTCCTTGTTCTGATGAGCAGTGTTCTCGTCACTTAGATGTGAAACATTGGTTCCTGCACAAGATAAAGGCAGGTGTCTCAGTCCAGGGCCTCTTCCCTGTGCAGTGTGTAACATTCTGACCAAAGTGATGGTCCAGCTTCACATTCACTGGATACATTGGTGATGCCTGCATCTCAATGGTGCTTGTCATTGCTGCCAGAATGTAGTGGGCAGGCGTCATAGAGTTCCGTCATTCTCTCTGTGTGTTCTCAGCACCTTTAAGGTGGGGCTGGCCCCTATCTTGTCAGCGTCTGTGACAAGTGACACCGTGTTCTTGAAGGGGTCAGATGCTGAAGGCTGACAAAGGATCAGGTGCATTTCAAAATTCATGGCTGCGACTCCAAGATATGACCCTGATCACAGAGTGCAAACAAGCTGCCCTTGGCCAGACAGGAGTCAGACATTCAGAAATGCTGATTGAAGATCTATGGAGTGTCCTCACTGCATATCATCATCATCCTTCTGGAATCAAGCAACTATTAGGGCCTCCACTGCGTCTCTACAACAGGAGTCTTATCACAGAGGGTATGTGCACTGCCCTCAGTCAGACTGGAGTCAAACGTTCACAGATGCAATGTGAGCATGTCGCCATCATCCTCCACAAGTCTAGCAGCTATGAGGGCCCCCTAGTGTGCCTGCCTCATGTGGCCAGTGCAATGACCTCATCACCATCATCATCATCTTCGACGACTTCACCCTCATCTCCGGCAATGTCCTCCTCATCGGAGAAGAGGTGCAGCTCCTCCATCTCCTCCTCAGACAGCTCGTCCCTCTATTGCAGTGCCAGGTTGTAAAGGGTGCATCAGGTGATGACAATGCATGACACCCTCTTTGCACTATATTCCAGGGCTCCACCAGACCGGTCCAGACACTGGAAGCTCAATTTCAGCATCCCAATGGTTTGCTCCACCAAGTTGTGAGTTGCAGCCTGAGCCTCATTTTAGCGTCGCTCTGCTGCAGTCTGAGGCTGCTGCACAGGTGTCATCAGCCATATCCTCTGTGGGTAGCCCTTGTCCTCAAGGAGCCAACCCTGCAGCTTCTGTGGACCCTGGAATATGTCAAGGATCTGAGACCAATTGAGAGTGAAAGTGTTGCGGACACGCCCTGGGAACCATGCACAGACCTGCAGGATGCATTTCTGATGGTTGCACACCAGCTATACATCCAGCAAATGAAAACACTGGTGGTTGACATAGCTGGCCCCTTTTCACGACGGAGATCTGAGCGCCAAGTGAGTACAGATGATGGCACCCTGCACCTGTGGGAAAACTGAGATCTGGGCAAATCCAATTGTTCTTGCAACCTGGCTTTCCTGGCCCCAGGTGAAATGCACAAAGTTGTGTGCCTTTGAGAAGATGGTGTACGTGACCTCACAGATGCATTTGTGGCTGGAGGCCAGTGATATCCCTCAGCGGTCACCTGTGGAGCCCTGAAAGGAGCCACTGGTGTAGAAATTCAGCGCCACGGTCACTTTCATGGCCACTGGCAGTGGATGTCCTCCATGTCCCCTTGGCGCCAAATCCTGCAGCAGGTGGCAGATGTGGCCGACCTGTTCCCTGTACATGTGCGGTCTTCGGCGACACTGGTTCTCAGTCATCTGCAGGAATGAAAAGCGGTGTCTATAGATACTGGGTGTCACTAAGCACCGAACAGTAATGGCTCACTGTGGCTCTTCAGCGACATGTGCGGGAGCCCCAGCAACCCTTCTTCCCGACGGTGCTGCTTCTCGCTCTGCCTCCGTTGTTCTCTTCTCCTTCATCTCCACTCTCTGCATGCCACAAAGTATACAGCTAGGTCACCAGGCTCCATGCGCCTGATGTATTCCTCCTGTTGGGTGAAAGAGAGAGACGCATGGATTAAATTGGGTGTTCTAATAACCCTCTTGGCTAAGTCTGAAGGACCCTTAAGCCCGTTCAAGCATCATGGAGAGTGCTGGCCACCACTTGGATGGTCAGAGTTTAGTGCGCTGCATGGCTGCCCCAAGACCCTACCCACATCCGTTCCACTCCACCGGACCGAATGGTGACAGCTTTGCCCTCTGGACTGCATGCTGTGCTCTCAGCTCAGGTACAGGCATTCTCCTAACTCACACTGTAAGGCTGCGCTGTTAGCTTGAACCATGGGCGAGACTGGTCTAAACCGGGATGATGACATTGCAAGCGGCAATGACTGCTCCAGGGCCAGCTTTAGGAAGGAGACGAGTCCAGTTGTCCAACTGTTCTGCAGTCCACTAAGATGCTCATTAGTTTGCAGTCTATGCCCGAGGGATGAAAAATTCAGGAGCATTTGACGGCAATTTTATGCCTCCGTGTTGCTTGAGTGGGCAAATAAGCTAGAGGCCCGACTCCTAGCTTGTTAACAGGGCTGCGTTTGAACTGTCTCAGCTGCAGAGGAGTGGTCACTTTATACAAGGTTTCCTTGCATGGCTGCTTCCCTCCTCCCACCCCGCACATGCTTGTGCACTATCATCAACCGTAGTGCAGCCCTTGCCCCCTGAAAGCCACCTCAACTGTAGGGCAGCCCTTGACCCAGCTCCGCATTGTCAGCCAGCTGGGGAAAAGCGACTTGCCTGTGCTCTTGCCTGAATGCACGGCGCCTCGACCTTGAAGTCCAAAAGGTGACCCTGGTGAGCGCTGTGCAATGTTACTGTGCACTCACCTCCAAGTTCCCCTCGAAGAGCTGGCCTCCAAGTACACACCTTACATATGCCATTGTGAAACACACAGCGTGCAATCATGTCGACGTGCTTGGATGATCCAGCGTGGGGGGATGATTCCAGTAAGCTGGGCTAATAATGATATGCAGATGTACTACAATGAGGTTCCCGGTGTGCCTGATGGTGGGAAATGCGGCCCACGGCAGAGCAGATGTTTGCAAACTGGTTTCACAACGTTGTGAAACCAATTTTTGGCCTTCTCACCATATTGTCTGCCAATCACGCCTGATGCCAGCGGGCAAGGAAAATTCCCCCCTATGTCTCAGTCTGTTGTGTGACTAATCTGTGGCACAGTTCTGTCAATTTTGGCACAAGTTCCAGATGGTAGGCGAAATTTACAGTGTCGCCTGGGATAAGTGTGTCTGTGTTAGTGCCTGTTGCCAAGATCAATGTCAGATGATCTGTCCGTTTGTTTTCACTTATTTGAGATATTCATCCTGGAGTTTGATTTGAACTTACTTTGCCTTGGGGCAAGATTTCTGCCAACTAGGCGACAGCTGGCGCTATAAAATTTGGATTCATTGGAAATCTGGGCTGGAGTTCAAAAGTTGTGAAACTAAAGACAGTCACTGACTAGCATGTAATTTTTTTACCTGGTGGATAGTAGTTGGTAGGTTTTTCTGGAAATGACAAATTATAATTCATATCAATATTAAAGAGGATGAAGATTGTTTGATGTACCTGTTTAAAGAACAGAAAGGAAAAGCAAAACAATTTCTGATATAAAACTGTGTGGTACAAACAGCTGATACCCACTTATCAGAATGTCCGAACATTCGTGCAACAGAAACTGAAGTTTGCAGAGCAGGTTTGAGAGACTGAATACACTAAACTTGTACATTTGTGAAACACACTGGCTGCTATGTTGAAGCCAAGCGGATACCAATCCGACTGAAGAATGATTCTCATCAAAAGAGAGAAATAAATGCATCAAATCACACATTTCTTAGACATTTTCACTGATTCAATTCTGGGGTTATGATGAATTTTATTGATTGTGAATTTCTGCAATGCCACCACTGATCCCTTGAAATTATTTTGGCAAAAACTGGCAGTGTTATCAGAGAAAGCTAATTAAAAGGCTAATGGGATGTGATCTTTTATTACTAGAAGAATTGAACATAAATGTAAGGATAAAAACAAAAAACTGCGGATGCTGGAAATCCAAAACAAAAACAGAATTACCTGGAAAAACTCAGCAGGTCTGGCAGCATTGGCGGAGAAGAAAAGAGTTGACGTTTCGAGTCCTCATGACCCTTCAACAGAACTAGGTGAATCCAAGGAAGGGGTGAAATATAAGCTGGTTTAAGGTGTGTGTGTGTGTGTGTGTGTGTGTGGGGAGGGGGGGGGGCTCCAACAACTCATCGACACCAACACCCATCTAGGACCCTCCACCCCTGCCTGTCCCTCCATCCCCACCCCATCTTCCAATCCCAGCCCCAGCCATGTATTCACTATACCCCCTGACCTTCCCCTCTCCGATGCTGAACATTCAGTGCTCAGCAAAGGACTTAGTTTCATACCCCTACGCCCTCATCTCAGTGAATTTTGGGCTTGGGAAGAGGCTGAACTCTTCTTCCGCCATCTTCGTCTCCGGGCTCACTTCTTTGGGCTGGAGTCCTCTCACCGTTCAATGGATCTTTTCACCCAGCTCCAATATTCTCCCTTCACCTGGACCCCTCCCTCTGGATTCTTACCTTCTCTTGATCTTTTCATTCAGAACTGTTGGCGCGACATTAGTCGTCTCAATTTCTCTGCTCCTCTCACCCATTCTAATCTCTCTCTCTTTGAACTTATTGCACTCCATTCTCTCAGGTCCAACCCTGACATTGTCATCAAACCCGCTGACAAGGGTGGTGCTGTTGTTGTCTGGCGCACTGACCTCTACCTCGCGGAGGCTGAGCGTCAACCCGCAGACACTTCCTCCTACCTCTCCCTGGACCATGACCCCACCACTGAACATCAAGCCATTGTTTCCAGGACTGTCACTGACCTCATCTCCTCTGGGGATATTCCTCCCACAGCTTCCAACCTGATAGTCGCTCAACCTCAGACGGCCCGCTTCTACCTCCTACCCAAAATCCACAAACAGAACTGTCCCGGTAGACCAATCGTGTCAGCTTGCTCCTGCCCCACAGAACTCATTTCTTGTTATCTTGACTCCCTTCTCTCTCCCCTTGTCCAGTCCCTTCCCACCTACATCCGTGATTCCTCTGACACCTTACGTCACATCAACAATTTCCAGTTCCCTGGCCCCAACCGCTTCCTCTTCACCATGGACGTCCAATCCCTCTACACCTCCATCCCCCACCAGGATGGTCTGAGGGCCCTTAGCTTCTTCCTCGAACAGAGGCCCGAACAATCCCCATCCACCACTACTCTCCTCCGTTTGGCTGAACTTGTTCTCACACTGAACAATTTCCCCTTCAACTCCTCTCACTTGCTCCAAATAAAAGGTGTGGCTATGGGTACCCGCATGGGCCCCAGCTATGCTTGTCTCTTTATGGGGTATGTGGAACATTCCTTGTTCCAGTCCTACTCCGGCCCCCTTCCACAACTCTTTCTCCGGTACATTGATGATTACTTCGGTGCTGCTTCATGCTCTCGTCAGGACTTGGAAAAATTTATTAATTTTGCTTCCAATCTCCACCCCTCCATCATTTTCACGTGGTCCATCTCTGACACTTCCCTTCCCTTCCTTGACCTTTCTGTCTCAATCTCTGGTGATAGACTGTCCACCAATATCCATTACAAGCCTACCGACTCCCACAGCTACCTCGACTACAGCTCCTCACACCCCGCTTCCTGTAAGGACTCCATCCCATTCTCTCAGTTCCTTCGCCTCCGTCACATCTGTTCCGATGATGCTACCTTCAAAATAATTCCTCTGACATGTCCTCCTTCTTCCTTAACTGAGGTTTTCCACCCATGGTCGTTGACAGGGCCCTCAACTGTGTCCGACCCATCTCCCGCGCATCCGCCCTCACGCCTTCTCCTCCCTCCCAGAAATATGATAGGGTCCCCCTTGTCCTCACTTATCACCCCACCAGCCTCCGCAATCAAAGGATCATCCTCCACCATTTCTGCCAACTCCAGCATGATGCCACCACCAAACACATCTTCCCTTCACCCCCCCTGTCGGCATTCCATAGGGATCGTTCGCTCCGGGACACCCTGGTCCACTCCTCCATCACCCCCTACTCCTCAACCCCCTATGGCACCAGCCCATGCCCACGCAAAAGATGTAACACCTGCCCCTTCACTTCCTCTCTCCTCACCGTCCAAGGGCCCAAACACTCCTTTCATGTGAAGCAGCATTTCACTTGCATTTCCCCCAACTTAGTCTACTGTATTCGTTGCTCCCAATGTGGTCTCCTCTACATTGGAGAGACCAAACGTAAACTGGGCGACCGCTTTGCAGGACACCTGCGGTCTGTCTGCAAGAATGACCCAAACCTCCCTGTCACTTGCCATTTTAACACTCCACCCTGCTCTCTTGCCCACATGCCTGTCCTTGGCTTGCTGCATTGTTCCAGTGAAGCCCAACGCAAACTGGAGGAACAACACCTCATCTTCCAACTAGGCACTTTACAGCCTTCCAGACTGAATATTGAATTCAACAACTTTAGGTCCTGAAGTCCCTCCTCCATCCCCACCCCCCGTTTCTTCCCCCTTCCTTTTGTTTTTTCCAATAAATTATAGATTTTTCTTTTCCCACTTATTTCCAATATTTTTAAATCTTTTATGCTCCCCCCCACCCCCACTAGAGCTATAGCTTAATTCCCCAACCATCCATTCTTAATTAGCACATTCGTTTAGATATATATCACCAACTTCAACACCTTTGTGTTCTTTTGTTCTGTTGTCTGTGCCATCTTTTGATGGTCTGCTTCTATTAATGCTTACTTGTCCCCACTACCGCCCCCCCATCCACTTCTCTCCCCCCACCCAACCCCACCACCCCCACACACACACCTTAAACCAGCTTATATTTCACCCCTTCCTTGGATTCACCTAGTTCTGTTGAAGGGTCATGAGGACTCGAAACGTCAACTCTTTTCTTCTCCGCCGATGCTGCCAGAGCTGCTGAGTTTTTCCAGGTAATTCTGTTTTTGTTTTATAAAAGTAAGGATGTTATGCTTCAGTTATACAGGGTATTGGTGAGACTACATCTCGAATTCGGTGTGCCATTTTGGTCCCCTTATTTAAGGAAGGATGTAAATGCATTGGAGGTGGTTCAGAGGAAGTTTACTGGATTGATACCTGGAATGAATGGGTTGGACAGACTGGGCTTGTTTCCATTGGAGTTTAGAAAAGTGAGGGGTGATTTGATTGAAGTATTCTGAGATCTTGAATGGTCTTGACAAGGTAGACGTGGAAAGGATGTTTCCTCTTTTGGGTGAGTCCAGGACTAGGGGGCACTGTTTTTAAATTAGCAGTTGCCCTTTTAGGACAGAGATGAAGGGGATTTTTTTCTCTCAGAGAGTTGTGTGACTGCAACTTTCTGCCTCAGAATGCAGTGGAGGCGGGGTCATTGGCTATTTTTAAAGCAGATTCTTGTTAGACAAGGGAATCAAAGGTTATCAGGGGTAGGTAGGAATGTGGAATTTGAAACAAAATCAGATTAGCCATGATCTTATTAAATAGCGGAGCAGGCTTAAGGGGCCGAATGGCCTACTCGTGTTCCAATTTTGTATGCTCGTAGAAACGGCGTAAACCGTCATTTGGTCCTGAACCTAGCATGAAATTTAGAAAACCCATAAAAAGAATGTAATTATTTCCCTCTCAAGGGTCAGTGGATGATAGATTATCCTGTGTCAGTATAAGGCCAGATCTTAGGAGTCCAGCTGACCTGTGTTATGCAGGAGATCAGCTTATTTCAATAATTTGTTTACAGGCTTATGCACACTAGGACAGGTATATGATATGCAATAATTCTCTGATATCCAGTGATTCAGCAGCTCTCCAAGGGCTTAAAAGATATTGTCAGTTGAAAAGATTGACTTGCATTAATATAGCGTACTTCATGATCACCCAATGTCCCATAATGCATTAAAGTCATAAAGTAAGTTTGAGATCTAGGCACATCTGTATTTTAAGAAATATGACATATTGGGCACTGCAAGCTCCATGAACAGAATTGTGATAATGAACAAATAACCTGTTTCTCTAATGTTCATTAAGGGATAAATATTAACCAAAACTTGGTGAAAAACGTACCTGTTCTATTCTGAAATACTGCCAGGGGTTCTGTCAACATATAGGGGGTAACCCAGGTTGCTCTTTAAATTTTCATGCAAAAAACAGCACCTCCGACAATGCAGCACTCTCTTATCCACCTAGATTGCTGTCTCAAGTCCTGGCATGTAATTTAAAATGATAAACATTTCCCCATAGGAAAGAATTCTGCCAAAAGAGACATGCTTGACACTGAAATTTCGACCAATTGGAAACTGATGCCTGGGTCAAAATGGCAGGAAATGAAAGATGGTCACTCACTAGCATGTTTTTTTTACTGGGGGACCATAGTTAATTTCTGGAAAAGGAGAATTAAAACTTCAATCCATATTACACAAAATGGAGATTGTTTCACATACCCATGTTAAATTAACAGGAAGGAAAAACACAGAATAATTTTTTGAGATAAAAACTGTATAATAGTAACAGCTAATGCCTGCTTTGTGACAATGGCTGAAAAATTAAACGATAGAAGCTGAAGGTTGCAGAACAGGCTTGAGTGACCGGATGCACTAATCGTATACATTTATGAAGCACAATGTCTGCTGTGTTCATGCAAAATGGACACCAGTCTGGACCAAAATGATTCTGAACAAGATACGGCACCAAACAGAATAAATCACACATCACATGTTTATTAGAATCTCTCACTGATTCAATTCTGGGACATTGGCTAATATTATTGACCGTGAGTTTCCACTGTGTTACACTGATCCTTGCCGTAGTTTTGGCAGAAACAGGCATAGGCCAGGGTTTTAAGGCCCCGCCACGGTGTGTCTCCCCCCCGGCGGATCCAGCGAGCCATTTAAATCTCCATTCAATTTCGCGGGACCATAATATCCCGCCAGGCTGGAGGGGCTGTAAAATCCCGGTTCCCAGGGAAATGGCATAAGCTGTGATGTGGTCCTTATATGTGTCTAAATTTAATTCAACATCAAATTTAAAAAAAAATTAAAATGATGCAATTATTTCCCTCTCAAGGATCAGTGGATGGTAGATTATTCAGTGTCAGTATATAAGATTAAGATCTTATGATGCAAACAGTGTACAATTACACAGACTTGTCCAATGCGCAGCCCGTGGGCAAGATGTAACCTGTGAAGCCCCCCCCAATGTGGCCCCCAGAGGCAGTTTTCAAAATGCCAACAAGTGGAGTACAAGATTCTAAAAGAAACTGCTTCTCCTATAACAGGCCTTTCCTCTTCCGTGTTTGGCAAAGAAACAATCTGTGATTGGAGGAGGAGCAACACTTAGGCAGTGTGCGCGCTCCGGAAAAAGAGGTATTGGCAGGGGAGAGAGGGAGAGGCTGCTGTGCTTATCTGTGCCATGCTGGGTGCGGGAAGTGGCTGCTATGCCAGGCTGGATGGAGGTGGAGGCTGCTGGAACTGGTCAGGTGGGGGACGAGGTTGAGAGGCTGGAAAAGGCTGGATGGGCCAGCAGGGTGTGGTGTGATGCAAGACACTTCGCTGCCTGGGGACGTGGGAGAGGGAAAAAGGGACTGAGGGTGAAAGAGGGATAGACAGAGAGAATGAGTGATTGTGGGACGAGAGAGACAGGGAGAGTGTGAATGTGGGAGAGAGACAGAGAGTGAATGGGTGTGGGAAAGGGAAAGAGAGAGAAAGTGTGGGAGAGAGGCACATTGTGAGATTGAGTGAGAGAGACAGAGTGAGTGAGTGGGTGTGAGAGACAGAGGGAGTGAGTGAGTAAGTATGGGAGAGAGACAGACAGTGAGTGACAGAGAGAGAGAGTGAGAGAGACAGAGAGGGAGAGTGAGTGTGGGAGAAGGACACGAGAGAGAGAGTAAGTGTGTGTATGAGAGAGAGAGAGAGAGAGACAGAAATAGTGAAAGAGTGTGTGGGAGTGTGGGAGAGAGACAGAGAATAAATGAATGTGAGAGATACACAGACAGGGAGAGAGTGTGTGGAAGAGAGACAAAGAGAGAGAGTAAGTGTGTGTATGAGAGAGAGAGACAGACAGAAATAGTGAAAGAGTGTGTGGGAGAGACAGAGTGAACGTGGGAGAGGGAAAGAGAGTGAGTGTGGGGCAGTGACATGGAGAGAGCGAGTGAGTGAATGTGGGAGAGAGACAGACAGAGAGAGTGAGTGAGTGTGGGAGAGAGACAGAGTGATTGAGTATGGGAGAGAAACAGGCAGGGTATGTGGGAGAGAGTAAGTGAGTTTGGGAATGTGTGTGTGTATGTCTGGCTCTCTTCCAGTCTCAGGAATCCCCCTTACCCCCACACAACATACAATCACACTCACTCACACAGTGGGTGAGGGTGAATGAGTGTGGGAGAGAAGGTGAGTGAGCATCAAGAGATTGGAAGTGAGCCAGACAAACAGACTCTATCCTTCTCAGCCCTAATGATGATCTTTATCAATTACTCTTTTTTAATTATCAATTTATTGCTTTGACATTGCTGTACTTTTGCTCAGCAAGTTGTTTCATTTCTTCACACTTCAACTTTATTTTGAATTTCATGTTTAATGTTGCGCCAAACCTTATCTTTCTGAAATTTGCCCATCAGCCCTGTGACTGAGAAAAAATGGAAATGTGCCCCCCACCAAGTGAAAAGGTGAGACAAACCTGATTTACACAGTCCAGCTGACCTACATATTTGCAGGAGATCAGTTCATTTCAATAATTGTGTACAGAAAAACGCACACTAGGCCAGGTATAGGAAGTGTAATGGTCCTTTGATATCCAGGAATTCTGCAACTCTCCGAATGTTTAAAAGATAATGTCAATTAAAAAGAAAGACATACATTTATATGGCACTTTTGATGACTAATGCATGTCCTGCAGTATTTTAATGCCAATGAAGTACATTGAAGTCTTAGCACTTTTGTATTTTAGGAAAAATGACAGCCAATTTTCCCACACAAATACATTCGGACAGATATGATGATAACCAGATAATCTGTTATTGTGATGTTTATTGAGGGATAAATATTAACCAAGACACCAAGAATAAAAACCACTCTTCTTTTTTGTAATAGTGCTCGTGGTTCTTTCATATCGACCCATAAGGGCAGACAGGACCTCGCTTTAACATCTCATGCAAAACACAACACCTCCGGCAGTGCAGCACTCTCTCAGTACTGAACTGAAGTGTCAACCTAGATGGCTGCACTCATGTCCTGAAGTGCGGTTTGAATTTATAAACTTTGCCTCAGATGCAAGGTTTCTGCCAACTGAGCCATAGCTGACGCTAAAATTTGGACATATTGGAAATCAGGGCAGGAATCAACATGTGAGGATTCAAACATATTTAAACATTGACCAACATGTTTTCTTTTACCTGGCGGATAGTACTGAGTAGGTTCAGCTGGAAAAGAAGAATTAAAACTTTAATCAATATTAAACAGGATGGAGATTGTTGCACACACATACATGTTTAAAGAATACTGGGAAAGGCTAAATAAATTTTGGCAGAATAAATGCAGATGCATCTATCCATGACAGTATTGGTGCATGTGACCATCGCACAGTCCTTATGGAGATGAGATCCTGTCTTCAGTAAGGATACCTTCCATCGTGTTGTGTGGCACTACCACCGTGCTAAATGGGATAGATTGCGAACTGATCTAGCAACTCAAACTGGGCATCCATGAGGTACTGTGGACCAGCAGAATTGGATACATCCAAAATCTGTAATTCCCCTCTATCTGTACCACCAAGCCAGGGATCACCCCTGGTTCAATGAAGAGTGCAGGGGGCATGCCAGGAGCAGCACCAGGCTTACCTTAAAATGAGGTGTTAACCTGGTGAAGCTACAACACAGGGCTACTTGCATGCCAAACAGTGGAAGTAGCATGCAATAGATAGAGCTAAGCAGTCTCACAACCAACAGATCATATGTAAGCTCTGCAATTCCTGCCACTTCCAATCATGAATGGTGGTGAACAATTAAATAACTAATTGGATGAGGAGGTTCCATAAATAGCCCCATCCTCAATGATGAGGGAGCCCAGTGCATCAGTGCAAAAAAAACAAGGCTAAAGCATTTGCAACCATCCTGAGCCAGAAATGCCAAGTGGATGATCCATCTCATCCTCCTCCTGAGGTCTCCAGCATCACAGATGCCAGTCTTCAGGCAATTCGATTCACTCCATGTGATATCAAGAAATAGCTGAAGGCACTGGGTATAGTAAAGACTATTGGCAATAGTATTGAAGACTTGTGCTCCAGAACTTGCCACGCCCCTAACCAAGCTGTTCCAGTACAGCTACACAGTGGCATCTAACTGGCAATGTGGAAAATTGCCCAAGTATGTCCTATACACAAAAAGCAGGAGAAATCCAACCCAGTCAATTACCGCCCCATCAGTCTACTCTCAATTATCAGCAAGTTGATGGAAGGTGTCGTCGACGGTGCTATCAAGCAGCACTTGCTTAGCAATAACCTGATCACTGACACCCAGTTTGGGTTCCACCAGGGCTACTCAGCTCCTGACCTCATTACAGCCTTAGTTCAAACATGGACAAAAGAGCTGAACTCCTGAGGTGAGGTGAGAGTGACTGCCCTTGGCATCAAGGTCAAATGTGGCATCTGGAGCCCTAGCAAAACTGGAGTCTAAGGTTATCAGGGAGAAACTCTCCATTGGCTGGAGTCATACGTAGCACAAAGAAAGACGGTTGCAGTTGTTGGAGGCCAATCATCTCAGTCCCGGGATATCACTGTAGGAGTTCCTCAGGGTAGTGTCCTAGGCCCAACCATCTTCAGTTATTTCAGCAACGCACATCCCTCCATCATAGGGTGGAAAATTCCCCTCCTGACAGCAGCGAGACTTGTGGCAGGCGGGAGCACAAAATTTGGATTGGTGGCAAAAGTCAGTTTCCCACCGGTGGGAAATTAGTTTGGAATTTTGCTCTCTCGACTTTCATGGCGGTCGAAAGGCATGGCTTTCCTGATGATCACTGCGGGGAACCACATTTGCTTCTCATGAATACTCATATTAAAAATACAACTCACCAGAATCATGTTCTCATTCCAAATTTAAATGCCCCACCAGCAGATAATTAGAAAGGCCTGTTTTACGATTGTATATAAGTGGCACGCACCTGACAGCCTTCACTTCACCAGCGACTTCAAAGCGTGTAGACGCTGTTTGCTGTGATGCTGCTAGATCCCCATGCTTGCCAGAAGCTGTGCCAAGGCTGGTGCTCGGGAGGCAATACCAGTGGGAAGGGGCAAGACAGTGGTATAACTGCAGGGAAATGGATGGAGCACGGAAGGGAAAGGGACAACACAGATGCATGATTGTGGCAAGGGGCTGTGTTATCCAAGGTTCAGAAGGTAGTAGGTGAGACAGTCCTGGGGCTGAGGCCAGATAGTTGGTGGCAGATTCAGAAGACACCCCTGGGACTGAGGCCACACTGTCAGGGCAGAATCAGAAGACAGGACAGGGGCTGGGCAGGCCATGCTATAAGGCTCTTCATGGCGTGCATGTTTTAATCCCAGTCCTGGGAGTGGAGAGGCCTCTCTGAGCAGTAACGGTCTCCCACAGCATGGTGTACAGGTCATGGTCAGTCTGTTTTATAGATGTTGGTCTTTGGGTTTGGAGGAATCATACTGGGCAGCAGATGGCACAGTCACAATCAGGAAAGGCATCTGCATCCTGTAAAGTGAGAGTTAGTAAGTCATGGGGCAGTATTGGATGGTCTCATGGTGTCCCTGAAAGTCACAGTACATTTGTCCTCAAGAAGGGGAGGGGGTCAGGTCAACAGAAGCCATTGGGACATCAATATTAAATGGTTCATGAGGAGGACAGGAATATCAACATACATAAAGAGTGGCTCCAGTATGACAGGGGGAGGCAGGAGAGTGATCGGAGCAAGGGGAATATGGGTGTGGTGAAGATGGAGGCGGGTAGAAGGGACTTGGAGGGTAAGAGGGAGAGTGGGAAACTGGTTACCCACACAAAACATAGTCCCACCATGATGATCAAGAGCTAGGAATGACACAGTTGAAAAATAACACTTGAAAAAAATTCCCAGGGGAGGGGTCTGAGGAGGAGTTGATGACTGCAATGTTGGTCCAATTGAAGGGACACCCTAATGACTGTTAGGAACCAGAGTTAGTTTTAAGTAAATTTTACCTGTATTGGTGAGTGTTGGGAATAAGCTATAGCTTTAAGCTTAAGTTCTAGCTTTAAGTTTAAATTTGGTTTATATGTTTTATTTGTGGGTTAAAAGGGTGAAGCCTGGGTTGGTTTCATTTCGAGTTTTTCTCTGGGAGAATGTCGCTTGCAAGTTGTTTTTTATTCATTTATGGGATGTGGGTGTCGCTGGCTGGTCCAGCATTTATTGCTCATCCCTCACTGCCCTTGAGAAGGTGGGGGTGAGCTGCCTTCTTGAACTGCTGCAGTCCATGTGGTGTAGGTACACCCACAGTGCTATTTGGGAGGGAGTTCCAGGATTCTGATCCACAGGCAATGAGGGAATGGCGATATATATCCAAATCAAGATGGTGAGTGACTTGGAGGGGAACTTCCAGGTGGCAGTGTTCCCATCTATCTGCTGCCCTTGTCCTTCTAGATGGTAGTGGTTGTGGGTTTGGAAGATGCTGCCTAAGGAATCTTGGTGAGTTCCTACAGTGCATCTTGTAGTCTGCGGGTTTGTTTGTATACCTGCATTTTAATGAGGTTTTATGACTCTTGAGTGGTTTAGGGGCATTAAAACAAAGTAAAAATCTGGCTTGCAACAGGAATCCCCCACAAAGAGACAGAGAGAAGCAGGAAAGCAGTTTGAGTTCAGTTGATTTGTGGTACCACAAGACTGGAAGCAGGTTTCAGGAGAAGCTGGACACAGCAGAGGGAGCTATAGGAAGCAGATTCCAAAGAACAGAAAAGAAAAGTCTCAAAACTGGGGACAGGAGCAGAAGAAAGTCCCAGGAAGATAGTGAAGTCAAGAGAAAAGAACAGGAATCTGTACAAGGTTCTGTTCTGTGGAATAGAAAGCAAGGAGCAGGTGAAAAGGCTCCAAATTAATGAGAGAAAGCTGCGGGGAGCAGAATCAAGGCAAAGTAAGATTGTGAGAAGCCAGAAGATCTGAGTAGGCAACAAAAGACTGGTGACTCCTTACTATGGCCACGCGAAGCAGCGTCGTTCTGTTGGTACTGCTGAATATCTGTGGGAGAGTGTGTGGAAGGCGAAGCTTGAATGCACGTGGCAATCCATGGAAGAGGAACATCAGAAAGAGAGTATAAAACCCTGGAGGTGGACTCTTGTGGAAGGTGGCTGAGAGAAATTGTTGTTTGGGAGAAGGCTGCAAAGCAATTTTTTTGCAAGTGAGGATTGGATACCCTCTTGTGAAAGACAGAGTTCAGTGAGACTGGTTGGTTCACGGTGTGACAAGTGTCTGGGGGGGTGGGGGTTAAGGAGAGATCCATAGCATCTGTTTGGGGTGGTATCTGTCACTTAGTTTCAGAGTGTGGTGTGACTGACCACGGATCACCTATTGGTTTACATGGGCCGTTTACGTACTGTGAACAACAGAATATTAGATAGCTTTTGTAACTTGTGTTATCCTTATGAATCTGTATATATCTGTAAAGGTATAGTTCTGGGTGAAGGAGTCTTGTAATATAGTTTATCTTTTCTTGTTCAATAAATGTTTCATTTTTTAGAAGTTCATCAGCTGATTCCTGTGACTCTGCTCAGTAGCCACCCACCATGTTTCTAAACAACAAATAAAAGTTAGGATCTATCAAGCCAGGTTCCACTCTGGGATCTGACTTGTCCAGTAGTAACATCAGCTGGGATCATAATTTTTGCCTGAAGGCATGCGGGCCAAAGCTCAGCCGGGATCAGTTAACATGTGTTAAAAGCCAATTGAAGGGGCTTAGCACCTTAACACATGGAGTGCATTCTTGCGAGAATTCGTTAAGGTTTGGAGCAACATTTGATTTGGTCTGATTGCCCACATATCCCTCACAGAGCGATGTTAAAAGGGACGGAAGATTGAACAATTAAGCGGTCATGGCTGCTGTACATAAGCAACAAGCTCAAGACAAGGCTCCGCGTTATCATTTGAATGAACCTGGCTTAAGGGCACAACGCAAACACGAAATTGGTGCAATGCTGGGCTAGTGTCTAGGCTAAAGGAATGTAGGCTGACAGGCCTGACTGAAGGTAAAAGCACCTGGCTGTATTCATTCTGATCAAAGCCTCTTTGCAAATGCGCAGTCAGGTTGGAGGGGGGCTGCCCAGGCACCTGTGAACTTTTAGGTTGTGCTTCAGTTACAAAGGGAAGCCTGGGGATGCCATGTCTGGAATGAAGGAAGGCCTAGGACTTCACACTGGCTTGGCGATGGAGTGAGCATTCCAGGGTAAGGTGAACTCATGGCTCTATTCTATTTGCCCATAGAAACAAGGAGGAGTGCTGAATATGGGCTGCAGGCAATGCTGCTTTCGTGATAGGTTTGATGTGAGTGATGAGAAGAAGGGACCGTCACAGTTTGGTACAGCTCAAGGAAGAGTGTGAGGAACAAAAGCCAGTGGGGCCCCAGGAAGACCCAGATGCTGACAAGGAGGGACAAAATCCACAGAGGCATTTGGCACAACCAAGGTGCCTCTCATGCATAGAGGTTAGCGAGAGACAGTGCCGGGGACGCCGTTGCTTGTCCAGGGATGTGGTGAATCATATCTGTTACATTTTCCATGAGAATCAGACTCAGCACAAACTGGGAAACCATCCAATGCCAGTTGCACTAAAGGTAACTGTCGTACTCAACGTTTTTGCCAGTAGATCGCTCCAGAGCTGCATTGGAGACCTCTGTGGAATCTCACAATCATCCACTCATAAATGCATAACTGATGCCTTTGCCAAGCACACAATTATGTGCAGTTCAGCATGGATGAAGCAAGCCAGGCTGCCAGGGCTGTGGGATTGGCAGCAATCTCTGTCTTCCAACAAGTGCAGGGTACTATTTACTGCGCACATGTGGCCTCCAGAGCTCCCTGCCAGCAGCTGGTAAGATTAATCAATAGAAAAGGATTCCACTCTCTAAATGTGCAGCTGATCTGTGATCACTGAAAAGAAGATAATGCATGTTTGTGCAAAGTGGCCTGGGAGCTCATATAACTCTTACATCTTGAGTTACTGACAGGTGCCACAAGGCCCTCAGTATATTCAGGGTTGGTTCATTGGTGATAAGGGGTACCCCCAAAAGACATGGCTAATGCTGTCCGTTTGTTGTCAATATAGTGCATTGGAGGAGAGGTACAACGTGGCACATTCTGCAACACAGTCCTTAATAAATTGGCATGCTGAAGATGTACTTCAGATGTTTAGACCGATCAGGCAGGTCTCCCCACTACTCTTCTGAGGGTGTCCCATATCATTGTAGTTTGCTGCACCCTACGTAACCTAGCACTGCAAAGGGGGGATGAGTTGCCACATGGAGATGTAGAAGAGGTACATGCCTCATTGGATGAGGAGGATGTGGAACAGGATGAATTCAAAGAGTGCAAGGATTCTCACGTGCCACAGGAAGAGGCCATTACATGAGCACGATGTGGAAAATGTGCCCATGAGATCCTCATAGTGACAAGTTTATGGGGGAATAAGGTTATGACGCGAATGCATTTCTCCTGTCCCTTCAAGGCAGGTTAGACAGTTAGACCTTCTTTGTCATCTTCAACATCTCAATGTAGATCACCAATCTCAGAATGAATAGTCCCATTCATGTATAACGATAGTCTCATCCTTGAAAGGCTAAGCAGTCCAGAGAGCATGTGGCTATTCTGTATGGGATAAGCACTCTACCAATGCTCAATCTGAAGCAAGTAGACATGATGCAGTCCTTTCAACCATTGAGCCAACACTTCACTGGGCATGGCAGCCTTCAAGAGGCAGGAATGTTACTACAAACATCAATGCACTCATGGCAGTATCCCAGGAGCTTAGCAAGGTGGCTCAAGGAGGAAAATCATCTGTCAATGGTTATCGCTTGACCATCTGAAGATGGATCTAAATCCAGAGCGTGGCATCTCTTCAGTGTGGTTGACTCTTAACTGTTCTCTGAAATGGCCTAGCAAGTCACTCAGTTCAAGGGCAATTAGGAATGGACAACAAATGCTGGCCTTCCCAGTGATGTCCTCATCTCATGAAAAAAAAGAGCACAGACTTCAGTGCAGCTGCATCAGGAAAATCAATAACCTTCCAAGAATGATACTCATGAGGCCATGTCATGATCTCCTGATGTAAGTCTCACATGTGCATTGCCCAACCATCATGTTCACATTGGAACTGCCTTTGTCCATATTGCTTCAGTGGAACTAAAGGCAACTGAGCTGAGATGGAGTGAGACAACACAAAACTGAAGAATATGATGGGAAATACTTGAGGAGGGGGTGTAATCTGTTGCTCCTGAATGAATGTGGAACATTGCATCACATGGAAGAGTGAAAGCACATACAGCGATTAAATAGCCAAGCCAGCATTGTGCTTTCAGAACTTAATTTTTCTAACTCTACCACTAAGTCTTGGATCATCCCTGACATCTGCAGCAGAGGTGGAGGCAGCCTGCTGACTGCCAAGCCCTGCTGTCTGAGATAACTTTGGCGGGCGTCCTCCGGAGACCTCCTGCTCAGGGGCAGGTGCACCCTCCTCAGCCTAACCTTCTGCAATTGATGGGTCATAGGCAGAGGGGATTTGGAGTAGCTGGGCACCCTTGGAGAGTCCTGGGTAGATGCACCAGAGTGTCCAGCTGAGTGTCCTCCCTGTGGGTGCCTGACTAGTTGAGGAGAAGGGGTACCTGGAGGGAGGTACCCCTCTCGCCTAGCCACTGCTGGAAAACACTCATTAATAGAGAGATGAAGTGCAAGTCTGAACACAAATTCAGCAGAAAATGAGCATCCTGCCGCAACTGGATCTCCTAGGCATCTGACTCCTACCAATGGTAACCTTGATGTGCTTGCATACCAGAGCCACAACATCAGACAGAACATGGACAGACTCTTCCATCCTTCATTCCAATTTGCTGATGGCCTCTGACAGCCCTGCCTGATGTTTCCCTGCCGGTCATTGCAGCTCCAACATTCCTCTTCACAGCCGATTATAAAGGCTCATCATCAGACTCAGTGGAGGCTTGGTCTCCAGCAGCCCTCCAAGTGTCAGAGACCAAGATTAACACTGCTTCCACCTGCTGTAGATACATGCCTGTGCTGTGCTCACCAGACTGTGACCTCAAGCCTATTCTAGAACTAGGGTCCACAAAGGAATGTGCTTCTGCACTGATGGATGGTACAGGTGAACATAGTGATGGATCTTCATCGGATGCCTCCTCAGGATCCTCACCCGATGTGGTCTGGGGGCCGGTGTTAATCTGTTGGATGGTGCTCTCCCTCAGCCTTTTCTTGCTGGTGAGAGAAGAGATAATTAATGATTGACAAGGCAGGCATCTCCATTATAAGTTACTCACAGTCATTGTCTGTGTGTGGCCAGTGCATACTGGACAGACCCTCACTGGCTTATTGGGGGAGGATGGTATCGTCTTCTGCACAGGAACAATCTCTTTGCTCACCAGCCAGCTCCGCCGCCTGCTCCTCGTGGGGGGGGGCCTCAAATGCAGTACCCTGCTAAGGTCTGGTCTCTCTTCCTCTTGTGGTTGGAGATCTTGTCCTGTATAAAGACAGATGGATTGACTGTATGCATCACAGATGAAAGAGCAGATCAGCTCTGTGCGCTGAGTCCTCACCAGTAAGGGGTGAAGATGCCATTTGTGCAGGATCTTACAGAAGATGGTGATGTTAAAGTGGCTGTCAGACAATGTCTCTTCTGCTGGCAGTGTGTGACATTCCTGTGGACTGTAAGCCTTAGAATGTCTGATGGCCTTATGAGAGTGTGGGTTTGGAGTGAGGAGAAAGTTCACGCGGCAGTGCAGTCATTCTTTGGGGTCCACAGGCACTGATCTCCCTGGCAAACCCCTCCAGGGCCACCGTGGTCACCGTGAGGCCTCACTGAACCATGGAGTGGAGGGTTTCCTTCTTCTGGGAGCCGTGGACAATAAGTTCTCAACACGCGAGGGCTGCAGTGAGTGAATGTGCGGTGTCCATTTATATGTGGTGCCAGGGCCTTCGACCCCATGAGGTAACAGCAGGGCGGAAAAATCACTGCCTACCTCGATTTGACGAACTCTTCGCTGATACATAAATAATGATCTGAGCAGTAGAAAATCTGGTGCGAGAACCTGCCCCAATGCTCAGCAGGAATTATGCTGACTTCCCCGTTGTCACCGATTTTAGTCTCCAGAATGGAAAATTCCGCTCATAAGGTCAGGAGCAGGGATGTTCGCTGATGATTGCACTATATTCAGCATCATTCGTGACTCCTCAGATACTGAAGCAGTCCATGTCCAAATGCAGCAAGACCTCAACAATATCCAAGTAACATTCACACCTTGCAAGTGCCAGGCAGTGACCATCTCCAACAAAAGAGAATCTAACCATCATCGCTTGACATTAAATGGTGTTACCATCGCTGAATCCGCCACTATCCTTGGAGGGATTATCAGAAACGGAACTGGACTAGCTATATAAATACTGTGGCTACAAGAGCAGGTCAGAGGCTGAGAATCCTGTGGTGAGTAACTTGCCTCCTGGCTCCCCAAAGCCTGTCCACAAGGCACAAGTCAGGAGTTTGATAGAATCACTTGCCTGGATGAGTGCAGGTCCAATGACACTCAAGAAATCTAACCCATCGAGGACAAAGCAGTCTGCTTGACTGGCGCCACATCCACCACTTTAGACAATCATATCCTCCACCATTGACATACAGTGGCAACAGTGTGTACCATCTACAAAATGCACTGCAGTAACTCACCAAGACTCCGTTGGCAGCAACTCCAAACCTGCAACCTCTACTGCCTAGAAGGACAAGGGCAGCCGATGCATGGGAACAGCACAATCGCCAAGTTCCCCTCCATGTTACACACCGTCCTGACTGGAATTATATCACCAGTCCTTCACTGTTGTGGGGTCAAAATCCTGTAACTTTCTTCACAATAGCACTCTGTTGTTCCTACAGCACATGGTCTGCAGCTGTTCAAGAAGGCAGCTCTCCACTAACTTCTCAAGGACAATCAGGGATAGGCAATAAATGATGACCCAGCCAGCAACACCCACATCCCAAAAAACTGAAAACTTGTACAATAGAAACAGTTAAAACCTAGTCTTTAGTACTACCAAAGGTTTGAACAAGAGAAATTGCAATGTGCGGAACAGGATCAAGGAGCTGAATGTCCTACTCACAGTGGAAGCCCTGCTTTGTTGGGAATTAGAGAATGAGGTTAAAGATTGTTGCTGTTGATAGTGTACTGTGCCTTATGGATGCCTGTTTTGCACTGTGGAATCTATACTATTTCACAGTGGGGAAGCGTCATACAAGATGATGTAAGGTAAAGACAGGATATTTATCTATGCCAGGTCACAGCGATGGTCACTCCTAACATCACTGGTATGCGTAGAGGTAAGAGCAACAGGGAGGTCGGTGAGGTTTAGGTCAATTAAGGTTTCCCTCGTGCTTATTCCCTCAATACCTGCTACAGGCCCAGTCTCCTTCAGGATTCGGCCAGAAGCGCTGCTACTGAGCTTTTCATTATAATGGACATTGAAGTGCTCCATCCATTGAAACAGTGAAAATAGAACATAGGAGCAGGAGTAGGCCATTCGGCCCTTCGAGCCTGCTCCACCATTCATCATGATCATGGCTGATCATCCAACTCAATAGCCTGCTCCCGTTTTCTCCCCATATCCTTTGATCCCTTTCGCTCCAAGAGCAATGTCTAACTCCTTGAAAACATACAATGCTTTGCCCCAACTACTTTCTGTGGTAGAGGCTCACCACTCTCTGAGTGAATAAATTTCTCCTCATCTCAGTCCTAAATGGTCTACCCCGTATCCTCAGACTATGACCCCTGGTTCTGGACTCCCCCACCATTGGGAGTATCCTTCCTGCATCTACCCTGTCTAGTTGTGTTAGCATTTTACAGCTTTCTATGAGATCCCCCTCTCATTCTTCTAAACTCCAGCGAATATAATCTTAACCGACTCAATCTCTCCTCATATGTCAGTCCCACCATCCCAGGAATCAGTCTGGTAAACCTTCGCTGCACTCCCTCTATAGCAAGAACATCCTTCCTCAGATAAGGAGACCAAAACTGCACACAACATTCCAGGTGTGGTCTCACCAAGGCCCTATATAATTGCAGCAAGACATCCCTGCCTCTGTACTCGAATCCTCTGGCTATGAAGGCCAACATACCATTTGCCTTCTTTACCACCTGCTGCACCTGCATGCTTACCTTCAGCGACTGCTGTACAAGGACACCCAGGTCTCGTTGCATATTCCCCTCTCTCAATTTAAAGCCATTCAGATAATAATCTGCCTTCCTGTTTTTGCTACCAATGTGGATAACTTCACATTTATCCACAATATACTGCATCTACCATGCATTTTCCACTCGGTCAGCTTGGCAAATCACACTGAAGCATCTCTGCATCCTCCTCACAGCTCACCCTCCCACCCAGCTTTGAGTCATCTCCAGATTTGGAGATATTACATTTAGTTCCCTCATCTAAATTATTAATATATATTGTGAATAGCTGGGGTCCCAGCACCGATCCCTGTGGCACCCCACTAGTCACTGCCTGCCATTCGGAAAAAGATCTTACTCTTTGTTTAGATTCTTGTACATTTGTCCACATTCTGTGATTCTTCCGTGTGGTGTTCACTCAGAGGAGCACTGATTCATTAGCTGAGAAGGGTGGTAACTGGTAATTAGATGGTAATTTCCTTGGATATGTTTGACCTAACGTCATGTAATTTTAAGGAGTCCAGAGACATTGTTTAGGGCCACACCATCCTGACCTTATATCACTGTGCTGCCACCTCTGGTGGGTCTTGAGGCCTGTGTGTACGACATACCCAGGAATGGTGATGGAGGAGTCTGGGATGTTAGCTGAAAGCTATGATTTTGTGAGTTTGACTATGCCTCAGAGTATTGCGTGTCTAATATGTGCGACAGTTCTCTTAATTTTGGCACAAGTCCCTAGATGGTAGTGAGGCGAGCTTTAAACTTTCGACTGGGCTGGGTGTATCTTTGTTGTGTCCGTTGGTGACCTCAATACCAGATGATCTGACGGCATTTTGTTTTACTTATTTCACTTATTCTTTTACCTGCTGGATAGTAGTTGGTAGGTTTTTCTGGAAAAAAAAATCAAAACTTTAACCAATTTTAAGCAGGATGAAGATTGTTTGACACACCCAAGGTTAAACAACAGAAAGATAACAACAAGATAATTTTTCACACTAAAGTGTATACTACAAAAATCTGACACCCTCCTATCAGATTAGTCGCACATTTGAACAGAAACTGAAGGTTGCGGAACAGGCTTGAGTGAAGCTGTACCCTAGGGATGGTCTACCCCTGAACTGTACTGGGACAAGTGTTCTTGCGAATCACATAACTATGGAAGTGGAGACGACTTTATACTAAACTAGGGGGGTGCGGGGGTGAGGTATCAAGCTTGGGTACATGTCGCAAGCCAAGTGGTGGAGTCAAGGCGGGGGAGCAAAATAGTAATGTTGGGAAAGAGGGTCAGAGAATGGCAAGAAGGGACAGGTAGATAAAATCTAAGAATACACGAACAGTCAAGACTAGATATTATAAAGATAACAAAAATACAAAACTAAAGGCTCTGCATCTTTTTTTCTTATTGTATATTCTCAGGGTGTGGGCTTCACTGGCTGGGCCAGCATTTGTTGCCCATCCCCAGTTGCCCTTGAGAAGGTGGTGGTGAGCTGCCTTCTTGAACAGCTGTGGTCCATGTGGTGTAGGTACACCCACAGTGCTGTTAGGAAAGGAGTTCAAAGATTTTGACCCAGCGACAGTGAAGGAACGGGCAATATATTTCCAAGTCAGGGTGGTGAGGATCTTGGAGGGGAACTTCTAGGTGGTGGCATTCAAATCTATCTGTTGTCCTTATGGATGGTGGTTGTAGGTTTGGAAGGTGCTGTTGAACGACCCTTGGTGAATTCCTACAGTGCATCTTGTGGATGGTACACACTGCTTCCACTGTGCATGGTGGTGGAGGGAGTGAATGTTTGTGGATATGGTGCCAATCAAGTGGGCTGCTTTTTCCTGGATGGTGTCCAGCTTCTTGAGTGTTGTTCAGGGAGCTGCACTCATCCAGGCAAGTGGAGAGTAATCCATCACACTCCTAACTTGTGCCTTGTAGATGATGGACAGACTTTGGGGAGGCAGGAGGTGAGTTACTCGCCGCAGGACTCCTAGCCTCTGACCTGCTCTTGTAGCCACAGTATTTATATGGCGAGTCCAGTTCAGTTTCTGGTCAATGATAAGCCCCATGATGTTGATAGTGGGGGATTCAGTGATAATAATGCCACTGAACATCAAGGGGCGGTGGTTGGATTCCCTCTTGTTGGAGATGGTCATTGCCTGACACTTGTGTGGCACGAATGTTACTTACCACTTGTCAGCCCAAACCTGGATCTTGTCCAGGTCTTGCTGCATTTGGACATGGACTGCTTCAGTATCTCAGAGGCGTGAATAGTGCTGAACATTGTGCCATCATCAGCGAACATCCTCAATTCTGACCTTATGATGGAAGGAAGGTCATTGATGAAGTAGCTGAAGGTGGTTGGGCTGAGGACACCATCCTGAGGAGCTCCTGCAGTGATGTCCTGGAGCTGACATGACTGACCTCCAACAACCACAACCATCTTCCTTTGTGCTAGGTATGACTCCAACTAGTGGTGAGTTTTCCCCCTGATTCTCATTGACTCCAGTTTTGCTAGGCTACTTGATGCCACACTTGGTCAAATGCAGGCTTGATGTCAAGGGCGCATTTGATTTTCAAGGGCACGTAACATTAAAAACAAAGCAAAAGAACTGAGAACACACATTGAAGTAAAGAAATATGATCGGATAGCCATTACGGAGACAAGGCCGCAGGATGACAAGGATTGGGTCCTGAATATTAAGGGGTATATAACATTCAAGAAGAATAGGAAGCTCGTTAAAGGTTGGGGGTGGGGGGGAATAGCACTGTTATTCAAGGATAGTGTTGATGTAATGGAGATGACCTCAGTTCAGGAGATCAGCGAGTAAAATCTGTGCGGGTGGAGATGGGAATAATAGGGGAAATAAATCACGAATAGGAGTGGTCTACAGGCCCCCTCACAGTAACCACAATGTAGGACAAAGTGTACAAGCTTGTGATAAAGGGATGGTAATAATCATGGGTGAGTTTAACCGAAATATAAACTGGCATTAGTAGCCCGGATAAGGAGTTCATTGGGATTTTGCAGCTCTCCAAGTGCTTGGGAGTTAGCACCAATCAAAAGTAAGGTATAAGTTTATATGGCACTTTTCATGTCCATTAGATGTCCATTGTACTTTAAAGCCAATGAAGTGTGTTTGAAATGACAGCACTTTTGCAGTTTAGGAAAAACAACAGCCAATTAGCACACAGGAAATTCCCACAAACAGCCATGTAATGATTACCAGATAATGTGTTTTTGCCATGTTGATTAAGGGATAAATATAACCAAGGCACGAAGAATAATGGCTCTACTCTTTTCTGAAATAGTGCTAGGGGTTATTGATGTCGACCTGCGATGAGGATTACAGCACTGCACCTTGCATGAATAGCAATGTGATCATGAATAGATAATCTGTTTTTGTCATGTGTGTTGAGGGATAAATACACCAAGACTCTGCAAATAACCCATCAGTTCTATCCCAAAATAATGCCTTGTTATGTCATCCTGAGGGTGTAGACAGGGCCTCGCTTCCAGTATTCATGCAAAAGACAGCACCTCTACAGTGCAGCCCTCCCTCAGTACTGCACTGGAATGTCATCCAGATCACTGTGCTCAAATCATGGAGTGAAATTTAAAATTATAAACTTTGCCCCAGTGGCAGCTTCTCTGCCAACTAGGCCACAGCTGACACTCGAATTTCGATGCATTGAAAACGGGGCCTGGGTCAAAATAGCAGGAAATCAAAGATATTCACTCACTAGCATGAATTTTCTTGCCTGGTGGATAGTAGTCGGTAGGTTCTTCTGAAAAAGAATTAAAACTTTAATCAATATTAAACAGAGTGGAAATTGTTTGACTAACAGTGTTTAAAGAAAGGGAAACAAAAATAATTATTGATACAAAACTGTGTCATAGAAATAGCTGATGCCCACTTGTCAGAATATTCAAACAACAGAAACTGAAGTTTGCGGAACAGGCTCAGTGATTTGATATCACTGTGCCGCCTCCTCTGGTGGGTCTTCCTGCCTGGCTTACTCAGGAACGGTGATTGAGGAATCTGGGATGTTGGTTGAAAGCTGTGTGACTGACCTTTTTTTCATTTGTTCATGGGATGTGGGTGTCTCTGGTAAGTATAGCATTTATTACCCATCCATAATTAAGAGTCAACCACCTTACTGTGAGTCCAGAGTCACAGGTAGGCCAGATCAGGTAAGGGCAGCAGGTTTCCTTCCCAAAGGATATTAGTGAACCAGATGGGTTTTGATGACAGTGGTTTCATACTCCTCATTAGGCTTTTAATTCCAGATTTTTTTTTGATATTCTATTCAAATTCCACCATCTGCCATGGTGGGTTTGAACCTGGCCCCTAGGGGATTACCCTGGGTCTCTGGATTACCAGTCCAGTGACAATACCATTATGCCACCACCCCCACACTGTCTTGGCTTGTTGTGTGACTAGTCTGTGGGACAGCTCTGTCATTTTTGGCACAAGTCCCCAGATGGTAGTGAACGAACTTTACAGCATCCACTAGGCTGGGTATGTCTTTGTTGTGATGGTTGCTGAGCTCAATACCAGATGATCTGTCCTTATTCTTTTGCTTATTTGACTTGTTTGTCCTGGAGTGGGATTTGAACTTACTTTACCTCAGGGACCAGATTTCTGATAACTTGGCCATTGCTGGCACTTTAAAGTTTGGACGTACTGGAAAGCTGGGCAGGAGTCCAAATGTCAGGAGATCAAAGATAGTCACTGACTAGCATGTATTTTATACCTGCTGGATAGTAGTTGGTTGGCTTTTCTAGAAAAGAGGAATGAAATCTTTGATTAATTTAAAGCAGTATGAAGAAGGTTTGACATATCTGTGTTTAAACAACAGGAAGGAAGAACACAAGATAATTTTTAACACAAAACTACAAAACTCTGATAATCCCTTATCAGAATGGTCAAAAATTTGAGCTCCCAGAGATACGGCATAAACCATCACTTAGTTCTCATACAAGTGTGCATGTAATTCACTACAAAATATTAAAAAAACAAATTGTGTCATTGCCTGCCAAGTGTCAGAAGATGGTCAGTTATCCAGTGGCAAAATAATGCTAGATCTCAGAATACAAACAGTGTCCATTTACACAGTCCAGCTGACCTGTGTGTTGTCAGGTCAGCTCATTTCAATAATCGAGCAAACACCAATGCACATTGGACCAAGTAGAAGAAGTGTAATGATCGTCGGAGAGTGAGAGGGATCATGCAGCACTCCAAGTGTTTTGGAATAACATCAATCAAAAAGGTATAAATTTATATTTCACCTTTCATGACCAATGTAGTCTCACAGTACTTTAAAGCTAATGAAGTGCGTTTCAAATGACAGCACTTTTGTAGTTTAGGGAAAACAACAGTCAGTTAGCACACAGGAAATTCCAACAAACAGCCAAGTAATGATTACCAGATAATGTGTTTTTGTAACGTTGATTATGTAATGGTGAAAAGATAAACAGTTTTGTGATGTTTATTGAGGGATAAATACGCCAAGACTCCACAAGTAACTCAGCAGTTCCATCCCAAAATAACGCCTTGGGGTCTGTTATGTCATCCTGAGGGTGCAGACACGGTCTCGCTTTGAATATACATGAAAAAGACAGCACCACCACAGTGCCGCCCTCCCTCAGTACTGCACTGGAGTGTCACCTAGATTGCTGTGCTCAAATCCTGGAGTGAAATTTAAAATTATAAATTTTGCCCTAGTGGCAGCTTTTCTGCCAACTAGGCCACAGCTGACACTCAAATTTCGATGCATTGAAAATGAGGCCTAGGTCAAAATAGCAGGAAATCAAAGATTGTCACTTACTAGCAGGTGTATACTTGCCTGGTGGATAGTATACGGTAGGTTCTTCTGAAAAAGAAGAATTAAAACTTTAAACAATAGTAAACAGAATGAAGATTGCCTGACACTGGACACTATCAACAAAAAAAATGGACAAACAATAAATAATTTTTGATACAAAACTGTGTCACAGAAAATGGTGATTCCCGCTTGTCAGAATGGCCAAATATTCTAGCAACAGAAACTGAAGTTTGCGGATCGGGCTCAAGGGACTTGGTATCTCTGTGCTGCCTCCTTTGGTGGGTCTTCCTGCCTGTGGGTACGACATACTCAGGAATGGTGATGGAGGAGTCTGGGATATTGGCTGAAATCTAGGATTCTGTGAGAGTGACTAAGTCCCCACCTGTTGTGTGGCTAATCTGTGGGGCAGCTCTCTCAATTTTGGCACAAGTTGCCAGATGGTAGTGAGATGAACTTTACAGTGTCCCCTGGGCTGGGTGCGTCTTTGTTGACTCCGTGGCCGAGCTCAATACCAGATGACCTCTCCATATATTTTTACTTATTTGACTTGTTTGTCATAGAGTGGGATTTGAACTTACTTTGCCTCAGGGATTTCTGAAAACTTGGCCATTGCTGGCACTTTAAAAGTTGGATACACTGGAAGCGTGGACAGCAGCCCAAATGTCAGGAGATCAAAGATAGTCACTGACTAGCATGTATTTTTTACCTGGTGGAGAGTAGTCAGTAGGTCTCTCTGGAAAAGAAGAATTAAAACTATATTGAATTTAAAACAAAATGAAGATTGCTGACATATCTTTATTTAAATAATCGGAAGGAAGAAGCAAGATAATTTATGACACAAAACTGCAAAAATCTGATGACCCCTTAGCAGAATGGTCGAACATTTGAGCAACTGGAGGTTGAGGAACAGGCTCAAGTATCTTAATGCACTAATCATGTAGATTTGTGGAGCACACTGGCTGCTATGTTGATGCCAAATGGATGCCAAACTGACCCAAGATTGATTCTGATCAAAATAGCAAAATAAATGGCTCAAATCACACATTTATTAGAATCTCTCACTGATTTAATTCTGGGGCACTGGTCAATATCATTGACCGGGAAATTCACTGTGCCACCAGTAATCCCTCACCTCAATTTGAGAGAAAATAGGGATCCCAGAATGGAATCAATGAGAGTTCCTAATAAACATAATAAGCATTGATCAATGTTATTGCCAATGAATATCCACTGGGCCGCACTGATCACTTGCCATAGTTTTGGCAAAAACAGAGCTCCATGAAAAGCGGCTTAAACCGTCATTTGGTTCTCATACGAGTGTGAATGTAATTCACTATACAACTGTAAAAAAACAAATCGTGTCATTGCCTTCCAAGTGTCAGAAGATGGTCGATCATCCAGTGACAGTATAACGCCAGATCTCAGAATACAAACACTGTCCATATACACAGTCCAGCTGACCTGTGTGTTGTCCGGAGGTCAGCTCTTTTCAATAATTGTGTAAAGAGCTATGAACATTGAACCAGGTAGAGGAAATGCAATGAACATCTGAGAGCGAGGGATTATGCAGCATGCCAAGTGTTCAGGAATAACATCAATGAAAAAGAAAGGTATAAATTTATACTTCACCTTTCTTGACCAATGTAGTCACACATTACTTTAAAGACATTTGAAATGATAGCACTTTTGTAATTTAGGAAAAACAACAGCCAATTGTCACACAGGAAATTCCCACAAATAGCCACATAATGATTACCAGATAATGTGTTTTTGTGACGTTGTTTGAGGGATAAATATTAACCGAGATACAATGATATTGACCAGTGCCCCAGAATTAAATCAGTGAGAGATTCTAATAAATGTGTGATTTGAGCCATTTATTTTGCTATTTTGATCAGAATCAATCTTGGGTCAGTTTGGCGAATAACAGCTCTACTCTTTTCTGAAATAGTGCTGAGGGTTGTTGATGTCGACCTGCGATGAGGAATACAGTACTGCACTTTACATGAATAGCAATGTGATCATGAAAAGATAATCTGTTTTTGTCATGTGTATTCAAGCATAAACACGCCAAGACTCTGCAAATAACCCATCAGTTCTATCCCAAAATAATGCCTGGTTATGTCATCCTGAGGGTGTAGACAGGGCCGCACTTCCAGTATTCATGCAAAAGACAATACCTCCACAGCGCAGCCCTCCCTCAGTACTGCACTGGAGTGTCACCCAGATCGCTGTGCTAAAATCCTGGAGTGAAATTTAAAATTAGAAACTTTGCCACAGAGGCAAATTTTCTGCCAACTAGGCCAAGGCTGACACTCAAATTTCGATGCATTGAAAACGGGGCCTGGGTCAAGATAGCAGGAAATCAAAGATAATCACTCACTAGCAGGTGTATTCTTGCCTGGTGGATAGTAGACGGTAGGTTCATCTGAAAAAGAAGAATTAAAACTTTAATCTATATCGACTGGAAGTTGTTTGACGAACAGCATGTTAACAAAAAAAAAGAAACAATTTGATACAAAACTGGTGACTTGTGCCAAAATTGAGAGAGCTGACCCACAGATTAGTCACACAAAAGGTCGAGACATAGTTACACGCACAGAATGACAGCTGATGCCCGCTTGTCAGAATGGCCGAACATTCCAGCAACAGAAACTGAAGCTTGCAGAAAAGGCTCGAGTGACTTGATACCACTGGGCTGGTGGGTCTACCTGCTTGTTGACAGGACATACTCAGGAATGGTGATGGAGGAGTCTGGGATGTTGGCTGAAATCTAGGATTCTGTGAGTATGACTATGTCTCAACCTGTTGTGTGACTAATCTGTGGGGCAGCTCTCTCAATTTTGGCACAAGTCGCCAGATGGTAGTGAGATGAACTTTACAGCGTCCCCTGGGCTGGGTGCGTCTTTATTGACTCCATGGCCGAGCTCAATACCAGATGACCTGTCCGTATATTTTTACTTTTTTGACTTGTTTGTCCTGGAGTGGGATTTGAACATACTTTGCCTCAGGGGCCAGATTTCTCATAACCTGTCCATTGCCGGTATTTAAAAGTCTGGAAGCCTGGTCAGGAGTCCAAATGTCAGGAGATCAAAGATAGTCACTGACTAGCATGTATTTTTTACCTGGTGGAGAGTAGTTGGTAGGTTTCTCTGGAAAAGAAGAATGAAAACTATGATGAATTTAAAGCAAAATGAAGATTGCTGACATATCTGTGTTTAAATAACCGGAAGGAAGAACGCAAGATAATTTATGACACAAAACTGCAAAAATCTGATGACCCTTTTGCAGAATGATCGAACATTTGAGCAACTGGAGGTTGAGGAACAGGCTCAAGTCTCTTAATGCACTAATCCTGTAGATTTGTGGAACATACTGGCTGAAATGTTGATGCCAAATGGATGCCAAACTGACCCAAGATTGATTCTGATCAAAATAGCAAAATAAATGGTTCAAATCACACATTTATTAGAATCTCTCACTGACTAAATTCTGGGGCACTGGTCAACGTCATTGACTGCGAAATTCCATTGTGCCAATAGTAATCCCTCACCTCATTTTGAGAGAAGATAGAGATCCCCGCATTGAATCTGTGAGAGATTCTAATAAACATAATAAGCATAGGTCAAAGATATTGCCCATGAATGTCCACTGAGCCGCACTGCACACACGCCATAGTTTTGGCAGAAACACGGCTCCCAGAGAAGCACCGTAAACCATCATTTGGTTCTCATACGAGTGTGAATGTAATTCACTATACAATTGTGAAAAAAACAAATCGTGTCATTGCCTTCCAAGTGTCAGAAGATGGTCGATCATCCAGTGACAGTATAACGCCAGATCTCAGAATACAAACACTGTCCATATACACAGTCCAGCTGACCTGTGTGTTGTCCGGAGGTCAGCTCTTTTCAATAATTGTGTAAACAGCTATGAACTTTGGACCAGGTAGAGGAAATGCAATGATCATCTGAGAGAGAGGGATTATGCAGCACTCCAAATGTTCAGGAATAACATCAATGAAAAAGAAAGGTATAAATTTATATTTCACTTTACTTGACCAATGTAGTGACACTGTACTATAAAGCCAATGAAGTGCGTTTCAAATGGTAGCACTTTTGTAATTTAGGAAAAACAACAGCCAATTAGCACACAGGAAATTGCCACAAACAGCCAAGTAATGATTACCAGGTGATGTGTTTTTGTGAGGTTGATTAAAGGATCAATATTAACCGAGATATGGAGAATGACAGCTCTACACTTTTCTGAAATAGTGCTGGGGGTTATTGATGTCGACCTGCGATGAGGAATACGGCACTGCACCTTATATGATAAGCAATGTGATCATGAAAAGATAATCTGTTATTGTCATGTGTATTCAAGCACAAGTACACCAAGACTCAGCAAATAACCCATCAGTTCTATCCCAAAATAATGCCTTGTTATGTCATCCTGAGGGTGTAAACAGGGCCGCGCTTCCAGTATTCATGCAAAAGACAACACCTCCAAAGTGCAGCCCTCCCTCAGTACTGCACTGGAGTATCACACAGATCCCTGTGCTCAAATGCTGGAGTGAAATTTAAAATTATAATCATTGTCTCGGTGGCAGCTTTTCTGCCAACTAGGCCACAGCTGACACTCAAATTTCAATGCATTGAAAACAGGGTACGCGCCAAAATAGCAGGAAATGAAAGAAAGTCACTCACTAGCAGGTGTATTCTTGCCTGGTGGCTAGTGGATGGTAGGTTCATCCGAAAAAGAAGAATTAAAACTTTAATCTATACTGACTGGAGGTTGTTTAACGAACAGTACGCTAACAAAAACACAAACAATTTGATACAAAACTGGTGACTTGATGACAGGATATACTCAGGAATGGTGCTGGAAGAGTCTGGGATGTTGGCTGAAATCTAGAATTCTGTGAATATAACTATGTCTCAAGCTTTTGTGTGACTAATCAGTGGGTCAGCTCTCTCAATTTTGGCACAAGTGCGCCAGATAGTAGTGAGATGAACTTTACAGCATCCCCTGGGCTGGGTGCGCCTTTGTTGACTCCATGGCTGAGCTCAATACCAGATGACCAGTCCATATATTTTTACTTATTTCACTTCTTTGTCCTGGAGTGGGATTTGAACTTACTTTGCCTCATGGGTTCAGATTTCTCATAACCACCCCATTGCCAGCATTTTAAAGTTGGATACACTGGAAGCCTGGACAGGAGTCCAAATGTCAGGAGATCAAAGATAGTCACTGACTAGGATGTACTTTTTACCTGGTGGAGAGTAGTCGGTAGGTTTCTCTGGAAAAGAAGAATGAAAACTATAATGAAATTAAAGCAGAATGAAGATTGTTTGACACATCTTTGTTTAAATAACTGGAAAGAAGAACGTAAGATAATTTATGACACAAAACTGCAAATATCTGATGACCCCTTAGCAGAATGCTTGAACATTTGAGCAACTGGAGGCTGAGGAAGAGGCTCAAGTATCTTAATGCACTAATCCTGTAGATTTGTGGAGCACACTGGCTTCTACGTTAATGCCAAATGGATGCCAAACTGACCCAAGAGTGATTCTGATCAAAATTGCAAAATAAATGGTTCAAATCACACATTTATTAGAATCTCTCACTGATTTAATTCTGGAGCACTGGTCAATGTCATTGACTGCGAAATTCCACTGTGCCACCAGTAATCCCTCACCTCAATTTGAGAGAAAATAGAGATCCCAGCATTGAATCAGTGAGAGTTTCTAATAAACATAATAAGCATTGGTCGATATTATTGCCAATGAATGTCCACTGGACCGCACTGATCACTCGCCATAGTTTTGGCAGAAACAGAGCTCCCAGAGAAGCTGCGTAAACCGTCATTTGGTTCTCACACGAGTGTGAATGTAATTCACTATACAATTGTAAAAAAACAAATCGTGTCATTGCTTTCCAAGTGTCAGAAGATGGTCGATCATCCAGTGGCAGTATAACGCCAGATCTCAGAATACAAAAACTGTCTATTTACATTGTCCAGCTGACCTGTATGTTTTCAGGAGGTCAGCTCATATCAATGATTGTGTAAACACCAATGCACATCGGACCAGGTAGAGGAAGTGTAATGATCGTCTGAGTGCGAGGGATTAGGTAGTACTCCAAATGTTCAGGAATAACATCAATGAAAAAGAAAGGTATAAATTTATATTTCACCTTACTTGGCCAATGTAGTCACACAGTACGTTAAAGCCAATGAAGTGCGTTTCAAATGACAGCACTTTTGTAAATTAGGAAAAACAACAGCCAATTAGCACACAGGAAATTCCCACAAACAGCCAAGTAATGATTACCAGGTAATCTGTTTTTGTGACGTTGATTAATGGATATATATTAACTGAGATATGGAGAATAACAGCTCTACTCTTTTCTGAAATAGTGCTGGGGGTGATAGATGTCGACCTGTGATGAGGAATACAGCACTGCACCTTGCATGAATAGCAGTGTGATCATGAAAAGATGATCTGTTTTTGTCATGTGTGTTGAGGCATAAATACAGCAAGACTCTGCAAATAGCCCATCAGTTCTATCCCAAAATAATGCCTTGTTATGTCATCCTGAGGGTGTAGACAGGGCCTCGCTTCCAGTATTCATGCAAAAGACATCACCTCCACAGTGCAACCCTCCCTCAGTACTGCACTGGAGTGTAACTCAGATCGCTGTGCTCAAATGCTGGAGTGAAATTTAAAATTATAAATTTGACCCAGTGGCAGCTTTTCTGCCAACTAGGCCACAGCTGACACTCAAATTTCGATGCATTGAAAACGGGGCCTGGGTCAAAATAGCAGGAAATCAAAGATAGTCACTCACTAGCAGCTATATACTTGCCTGGTGGATAATAGACGGTGGGTTCATCTGAAGAAGAGAATTAAAACTTTAATCTATACCGACTGGAGGTTGTGTGTACGTTAACAAAAAAAAAGAAACAATTTGATACAAAACTGGTGACTTGTGCCAAAATTGAGAGAGCTGACCCACAGATTAGTCACACCAAAGGTTGACACATGGTTACATTCACAGAATGACAGCTGATGCCAGCTTGTCAGAATGGCCGATCATTCCAGCAACAGAAACTGAAATTTGCGGAACAGGCCTGAGTGACTTGATACCATTGGGCTGGTGGGTCTACCTGCTTGTTGACAGGACATACTCAGGAATGGTGATGGAGGAGTCAGGGATGTTGGCTGAAATCTACGATTCTGTGAGTGTGACTATGACTCAACCTGTTGTGTGACTAATCTGTGGGGCATCTCTCTCAATTTTGGCACAAGTCGCCAGATGGTAGTGAGATGAACTTTACAGCATCCCCTGGGCTGGGTGCGCCTTTGTTGACTCCATGGCTGAGCTCAATACCAGATGACCAGTCCATATATTTTTACTTATTTGACTTGTTTGTCCTGGAGCCCAAATATCAGGAGATCAAAGATAGTCACTGACTAGCATGTATTTTTTACCTGGTGGAGAGTAATCAGTTGCTATCTCTGGAAAAGAAGAATGAAAACTATAATGAATTTAAAGCAGAATGAAGATTGGTTGACACATCTTTGTTTAAATAACCGGAAAGAAGAACGTAAGATAATTTATGACACAAAACTGCAAAAATCTGATGACCCCTTAGCAGAATGGTCGAACATTTGAGCAACTGGAGATTGAGTAACAGGCTCAAGTGTCTTAATGCACTAATCTTGTAGATTTGTGGAGCATACTGGCTGCTATGTTGATGACAAATGGATGCCAAACTGACCCAAGATTGATTCTGATCAAAATAGCAAAATAAATGGTTCAAATTACACATTTATTAGAATCTCTCACTGATTTAATTCTGGGACACTGGTCAACGTCATTGACTGCGAAATTCAAATGTGCCACCAGTAATCCCTCACTTCAATTTGAGAGAAAATAGAGATCCCAGCATTGAATCAGTGAGAGCTTCTAAAAAACATAATAAGCATTGGTCAATGTTATTGCCAATGAATGTCCACTGGGCCGCACTGATCACTCGGCATAGTTTTGGCAGAAACAGAGCTCCCAGAGAAGCTGTGTAAACCATCATTTAGTTCTCATACGAGCGTGAAAGTAATTCACTATACAACTGTAAAAAAACAAATCTTGTCATTGCCTTCCAAGTGTCAGAAGATGGTCGATCATCCAGTGGCAGTATAACGCCAGATTTCAGAATACAAACACTGTTCCTTTACACAATCCAGCTGACCTGTGTGTTGTCAGGTCAGCTCATGTCAATAATTGTGTAAGCACCAATGCACATTGGACCAGGTAGAGGAAATGTAACGATTGTCCGAGAGCGAGCGGTTATGCAGCACTCCAAATATTCAGGAATAATATCAATGAAAAAGAAAGGTATAAATTTATATTTCACTTTACTTGACCAATGTAGTCACACAGTACTATAAAGCCAATGAAGGGCGTTTCAAATAATAGCACTTTTGTAATTTAGGAAAGTCACTCACTAGCAGGTTTATTCTTGCCTGGTGGATAGTGAACAGTAGGTTCATCCGAAAAAGAAGAATCAAAACTTTAATCTATACTGACTGAAGGTTGTTTGACGAACAGTATGCTAACAAAAAACAAAAACAATTTTTACAAAACTGGTGACTTGTGCAAAAACTGAGAGAGCTGACCCACAGATTAGTCACACAAAAGCTTGAGACATAGTTACATTCACAGAATGACAGCTGATGCCCGCTTGTCAGAATGGCCGAACATTCCAGCAACAGAAATTGAAGTTTGCAGAAAAGGCTCGAGTGACTTGATACCACTGGGCTGGTGGGTCTACCTGCTTGTTGACAGGATATACTCAGGAATGGTGATGGATGGGTCTGAATGTTGGCTGAAATCTAGGATTCTGTGAATGTGACTATGACTCAACCTGTTGTGTGACTAATCTGTGGGGCAGCTCTCTCAATTTTGGCACAAGTCGCCAGATGGTAGTGAGATGAACTTTACAGCGTCCCCTGCGCTGGGTGTGCCTTTGTTGACTCCATGGCTGAACTCAATACCAGATGACCAGTCCATATATTTTTACTTATTTGACTTGTTTGTCCTGGAGTCCAAATGTCAGGAGATCAAAGGTAGTCACTGACTAGGATGTATTTTTTTACCTGGTGGAGAGTAGTCAGTTGGCATCTCTGGAAAAGAAGAATGAAAACTATAATGAATTTAAAGCAGAATGAAGATTGTTTGACACATCTTTGTTTAAATAACCGGAAAGAAGAACATAAGATAATTTATGACACAATCCTGCAAAAATCTGATGACCCCTTAGCAGAATGGTCGAACATTTGAGCAACTGGATGCTGAGGAAGAGGCTCAAGTGTCTAAATGCACTAATCTTGTAGATTTGTGGAGCACACTGGCTGCTATGTTGATGCCAAATGGATGCCAAACTGACCCAGGATTGATTCTGATCAAAATAGCAAAATAAATGGTTCAAATTACACATTGATTAGAATCTCTCACTGATTTAATTCTGGGGCACTGGTCAACGTCACTGACTGCGAAATTCCACTGTGCCACCAGTAATCCCTCACCTCAATTTGAGAGAAAATAGAGATCCCAGAACTGAATCAGTGAGAGATTCTAATAAACATAATAAGCATTGGTCAATGTTATTGCCAATGAATGCCCACTGGGCCGCACTGATCACTCGCCATAGTTTTGGCAGAAACAGAGCAACCAGAGAAGCTGCGTAAACCGTCATTTGGTTCTCATACGAGCGTGAATGTAATTCACTATACAATTGTAAAAAAACAAATCGTGTCATTGCCTTCCAAGTGGCAGAAGATGGTTGATCATCCAGTGGCCATATAACGCCAGATCTCAGAATACAAACACTGTCCATTTACATTGTCCAGCTGACCTGAATGTTGTCAGGAGGTCAGCTCATGTCAATAATTGTGTAAACACCAATGCACATTGGACCAGGTAGAGGAAGTGTAATGATCGTCTGAGTGCTAGGGATTATGCAGCACTCCAAATGTTGAGGAATAACATCAATGAAAAAGGTATAAATTTATATTTCACCACACTTGGCCAATGCAGTCACACAGTACTTTAAAGCAAATGAAGTGCGTTTCAAATGACAGCACTATTGTAATTTAGGAAAAACAACAGCCAATTAGCACACAGGAAATTCCCACAAACAGCCAAGTAATGATTATCAGGTAATCTGTTTTTGTGACGTTGATTAAGGGATAAATATTAACCGAGATATGGAGAATAACAGCTCTACTATTTTCTGAAAAATAGTTGTCGACATGCGATGCGGAATACAGCACTGCACCTTGCATGAATAGCAATGTGATCATGAAAAGATAATCCGTTTTTGTCATGTGTTTTGAGGCATAAATACAGCAAGACTCTGCAAATAGCCCATCAGTTCTATTCCAAAATAATGCCTTGTTATGTCATCCTGAGGGTGTAGACAGGCCCGCACTTCCAGTATTCATGCAAAAGACATCACCTCCACAGTGCAACCCTCCCTCAGAACTGCACTGGAGTGTCACCCAGATCGCTGTGCTAAAATGCTGGAGTGAAATTTAAAATGATAAACTTTGACCCAGTGGCAGCTTTACTGCCAACTAGGCCACAGCTGACACTCAAATTTCGATGCATTGAAAATGGGGCCTGGGTCAAAATAGCAGGAAATCAAAGATAGTCACTCACTAGCAGCTGTATACTTGCCTGGTGGATAGTAGACGGTAGGTTCATCTGAAGAAGAAGAATTAAAACTTTAATCTATACCGACTGGAGGTTGTGTGTATGTTAACAAATAAAAAGAAACAATTTGATATAAAACTGGTGACTTGTGCCAAAATTGAGAGAGCTGACCCACAGATTAGTCACACCAAAGGTTGACACATGGTTACACGCACAGAATGACAGCTGATGCCCGCTTGTCAGAATGGCCGAACATTCCAGCAAAAGAAACTGAAGTTTGCGGAACAGGCTCGAATGACTTGATACCACTGGGTTGGAGGGTCTACCTGCTTGTTGATGGGACATACTCAGGAATGGTGATGGAGGAGTCTGGGATGTTGGCTGAAATCTAGGATTCTGTGAGTGTGACTATGTCTCAACCTGTTGTGTGACTAATCTGTGCGGCAGCTCTCTCAATTTTGGCACAAGTCACCAGATGGTAGTGACATGAACTTTACAACATCCCCTGGGCTGGGTGCGTCTTTGTTGACACCATGGGCGAGCTCAATACCAGATGACCTGTCCGTTTATTTTCGCTTATTTGACTTGTTTGTCCTGGAGTGGGATTTGAACTTATTTTGCCGCAGGGGCCAGATTTCTCATATCCTGCCCATTGCTGGCATTTTAAAGTTGGATACACTGGAAGCCTGGACAGGAGTCCAAATGTCAGGAGATCAAAGATAGTCACTGACTAGCATGTACTTTTTACCTGGTGGAGAGTAGTCGGTAGGTTTCTCTGGAAAAGAAGAATGAAAACTATAATGAATTTAAAGCAGAATGAAGATTGTTTGACATATCCTTGTTTAAATAAACGGAAGGGAGAACATAAAATAATTTATGACACAAAACTGCCAAAATCGGATGACCCCTTAGCAGAATGGTTGAACATTTGAGCAACTGGAGGTTGAGTAATAGGCTCAAGTGTCTTACTTCACTAATCTTAAGATTTGTGGAGCACACTGGCTGCTATGTTGATGCCAAATGGATGCCAAACTGACCCAAGATTGATTCTGATCAAAATAGCAAATAAATGGTTCAAATCACACATTTATTAGAATCTTTCACTGATTTAATTCTGGAGCACTGGTCAACGCCATTGACTGCGAAATTCCACTGTGCCACCGGTAATCCCTCACCTCAATTTGAGAGAAAATAGCGATCCCAGAATTGAATCAATGAGAGTTTCTAATTAACATAATAAGCATTGGTCAATGTTATTGCCCATGAATGTCCACTGAGCCGCACTGATCACTCGCCACAGTTTTGGCAAAAACCGAGCTCCCAGAAAAGCAGCTTAAACTGTCATTTGGTTCTCATATGAGTGTGGATGTAATTCACTATACAATTGTGAAAAAACAAATCGTGTCATTGCCTTCCAAGTGTCAGAAGATGGTCGATCATCCAGTGGCAGTATAATGCCAGATCTCAGAATACAAACACTGTCTATTTACACTGTCCAGCTGACCTGTATGTTGTCAGGAGGTCAGCTCATGTCAATAATTGTGTAAACACCAATGCACATCGGACCATGTAGAGGAAGTGCAATGATCGTCCGAGAGCGAGGGATTATGCAGCACTCCAAATGTACAGGAATAACATCAATGAAAAAAAAAGGTATAAATTTATATTTCACCTTACTTGGCCAATGTATTCACACAGTACTTTAAAGCCAATGAAGTGCGTTTCAAATGACAGCACTTGTGTAATTTAGGAAAAACAACAGCCAATTAGCACACAGGAAATTCCCACAAACAGCCAAGTAAGAATTACCAGGTAATCTGTTTTTGTGAGGTTAATTGAGGGATAAATATTAACCGAGATATGGAGAATAACGGCTCTACTCTTTTCTGAAATAGTGCTGGAGATTATAGATGTCGACCTGCGGTGAGGAACACAGAACGGAAAATTGCATGAATAGCAATGTGATCATGAAAAGATAATCTGTTTTTGTCATGTGTATTGAGGCATAAATACGCCAGGTCTTGCAAGTATCCAATCAGTTCTATCCCAAAATAATGCCTTGTTATGTCATCCTGAGGACGTAGACAGGGCCTCGCTTCCAGTATTCATTCAAAAGACATCACCTCCACAGTGCAACCCTCCCTCATTACTGCACTGGAGTGTCACCCAGATCGCTGTGCTCAAATGCTGGAGTGAAATTTAAAATTATAAACTTTCCCCCAGTGGCAGCTTTTCTGCCAACTAGGCCAAAGCTGACATCAAATTTCGATGCATTGAAAACGCGGCCTGCGTCAAAATAGCAGGAAATCAAAGAGAGTCACTCACTAGCACGTGCATTCATGCCTGGTGGATAGTAGACGTTAGGTTCATCAGAAAAAGAAGAATCAAAACTTTAATCCATAATGACTGGAGTTTGTTTGACGAACAGTACGTTAACAAAAAAAAAAGAAACAATTTGATACAAAAATTGAGAGCGCTGACCCACAGATTTGTCACACAAAAGGTTCAGACATAGTTACATTCACAGAATGACAGCAGATGCCCGCTTGTCAGAATGGCCGAACATTCCAGCAACAGAAATTGAAGTTTGCAGAACAGGCTCGAGTGACTTGACACCACAGTGCTGGTGGGTCTACCTGCTTGTTGACAGGATATACTCAGGAATGGTGATGGAGGAGTCTGGGATGTTGGCTGAAATCTAGGATTCTCTGAGTGTGACTATGACTCAACCTGTTGTGTGACTATTCTGTGGGGCATCTCTCTGAATTCTAGCACAAGTCGCCAGATGGTAGTGAGATGAACTTTACAGCGTCCACTGGGCTGGGTGCGTCTTTGTTGACTCCATGGATGAGCTCAATACTAGATGACCAGTCCATATATTTTTACTTATTTGACTTCTTTGTCCTGGAGTGGGATTTGAACTTACGTTGCCTCAGGGGTTCAGATTTCTCATAACCACCCCATTGCCAGCATTTTAAAGTTGGATACACTGGAAGCCTGGACAGGAGTCCAAATGTCAGGAGATCAAAGAGAGTCACTGACTAGTATGTATTTTATACCTGGTGGAGAGTAGGCGGTAGGTTTCTCTGGAAAAGAAGAATGAAAACTATAATGAATTTAAAGCAGAATGAAGATTGTTTGACACATCTTTGTTTAAATAACCGGAAAGAAGAACGTAAGATAATTTATGACACAAAACTGCAAAAATCTGATGTCCCCTTAGCAGAATGGTCGAACATTTGAGCATGTGGAGGTTGAGGAATAGGCTCAGGTATCTTAATGCACTAATCCTGTAGATTTGTGGAGCACATTGGCTGCTATGTTGATGCCAAATGGATGCCAAACTGACCCAAGATTGATTCTGATCAAAATTGCAAAACAAATGGTTCAAATCACACATTCATTAGAATCTTACACTGATTTAATTCTGGAGCACTGGTCAATGTCATTGACTGTGAAATTCCACTGTGCCACCAGTAATCCCTCACCTCAATTTGAGAGAAAATAGAGATCCCGGCATTGAATCAGTGAGAGTTTCTAATAAACATAATAAGCATTTGTCGATGTTATTGCCAATGAATGTACACAGGGCCGCACTGATCACTCGCCATAGTTTTGGCAGAAACAGAGCTCCCAGAGAAGCTACGTAACCGCCATTTGGTTCTCATACGAGTGTCAATTTAATTCACTGTACAATTGTAAAAAAACAAATCGTGTCATTGCCTTCCAAGTGTCAGAAGATGGTCGATCATCCAGTGGCAGTATAACGCCAGATCACAGAAAACAAACACTGTCCATTTACACTGTCCAGCTGAACAGTGTGTTGTCAGGAGATCAGCTCATGTCAATAATTGTGTAAACACCAATGCACATTGGACCAGGAAGAGGAGGTGTAATGATCGTCCAAGAGCGAGGGATTATGCAGCACTCCAAATGTTCAGGAATAACATCAATGAAAAAGAAAGGTATAAATTTATATTTCACCTTACTTGGCCAATGTAGTCACACAGTACTTTAAAGCCAATGAAGTGCGTTTCAAATGACAGCACTTTTGTAATTTAGGAAAAACAACAGCCAATTAGCACACAGGAAATTCCCACAAATAGCCAAGTAATGATTATCAGGTAATCTGATTTTGTGACATTTATTAAGGGATAAATATTAACCGAGATATGGAGAATAACAGCTCTACTCTTTTCTGAAATAGTTCTGGGGGTTATAGATGTCGACCTGCGATGAGGAATACAGCACTGCACCTTGCATGAATAGCAATGTGATCAAGAAAAGATAATCCGTTTTTGTCATGTGTATTGAGGCATAAATACAGCGAGACTCTGCAAATAGCCCATCAGTTCTATTCCAGAATAATGCCTTGTTATGTCATCCTGAATGGTGTAGACAGGCCCGCACTTCCAGTATTCATGCAAAAGACATCACCTCCACAGTGCAACCCTCCCTCAGAACTGCACTGAAGTGTCACCCAGATCGCTGTGCTCAAATGCTGGAGTGAAATTTAAGATTATAAACTTTGACCCAGTGGCAGCTTTTCTGCCAACTAGGCCACAGCTGACACTCAAATTTCGATGCATTGAAAGCGGGGCCTGGGTCAAAATAGCAGGAAATCAAAGATAGTCACTCACTAGCAGCTGTATACTTGCCTGGTGGATAGTGGACGGTAGGTTCATCTGAAAAAGAAGAATTAAAACTTCAATCTATACAGAATGGAGGTTGTCGAACGAAGAGTACGCTAACAAAAAGCAAAAACAATTTTTACAAATCTGGTGACTTGTGCCAAAATTGAGAGAGCTGACCCACAGATTAGTCACACAAAAGGTTGAGACATAGCTACATTCACAGAATGACAGCTGATGCCCGCTTGTCAGAATGGCCGAACATTCCAGCAACAGAAACTGAAGTTTGCGGAACAGGCTCGAGTGACTTGATACCACTGGGTTGGAGGGTCTACCTGCTTGTTGATGGGACATACTCAGGAATGGTGATGGAGGAGTCTGGGATGTTGGCTGAAATCTAGGATTCTGTGAGTGTGACTATGTCTCAACCTGTTGTGTGACTAATCTGTGCGGCAGCTCTCTCAATTGTGGCACAAGTCGCCAGATGGTAGTGAGATGAACTTTACAACATCCCCTGGACTGGGTGCGCCTTTGTTGACTCAATGGCCGAGCTCAATACCAGATGACCTGTCCGTTTATTTTCACTTATTTGACTTGTTTGTCCTGGATTGGGATTTGAACTTATTTTGCCTCAGGGGCCAGATATCTCATATCCTGCCCATTGCTGGCATTTTAAAGTTGGATACACTGGAAGCCTGGACAGGAGTCCAAATGTCAGGAGATCAAAGATAGTCACTGACTAGAATGTATTTTTTACCTGGTGGAGAGTAGTCGGTAGGTTTCTCTGGAAAAGAAGAATGAAAACTATAATGAATTTAAAGCAGAATGAAGATTGGTTGACACATCTTTGTTTAAATAACCAGAAAGAAGAACGTAAGATAATTTATGACACAAAACTGCAAAAATCTGATGACCCCTTAGCAGAATGGTCGAACATTTGAGCAACAGGAGATTGAGTAATAGGCTCAAGTATCTTACTTCACTAATCTTAAGATTTGTGGAGCACACTGGCTGCTATGTTGATGCCAAATGGATGCCAAACTGACCCAAGATTGATTCTGATCAAAATAGCAAATAAATGGTTCAAATCACACATTTATTAGAATCTTTCACTGATTTAATTCTGGAGCACTGGTCAACGCCATTGACTGCGAAATTCCACTGTGCCACCGGTAATCCCTCACCTCAATTTGAGAGAAAATAGCGATCCCAGAATTGAATCAATGAGAGTTTCTAATTAACATAATAAGCATTGGTCAATGTTATTGCCCATGAATGTCCACTGAGCCGCACTGATCACTCGCCATAGTTTTGGCAAAAACCGAGCTCCCAGAAAAGCAGCTTAAACTGTCATTTGGTTCTCATATGAGTGTGGATGTAATTCACTATACAATTGTGAAAAAACAAATCGTGTCATTGCCTTCCAAGTGTCAGAAGATGGTCGATCACCCAGTGGCAGTATAATGCCAGATCTCAGAATACAAACACTGTCTATTTACACTGTCCAGCTGACCTGTATGTTGTCAGGAGGTCAGCTCATGTCAATAATTGTGTAAACACCAATGCACATCGGACCATGTAGAGGAAGTGCAATGATCGTCCGAGAGCGAGGGATTATGCAGCACTCCAAATGTACAGGAATAACATCAATGAAAAAAAAAGGTATAAATTTATATTTCACCTTACTTGGCCAATGTATTCACACAGTACTTTAAAGCCAATGAAGTGCGTTTCAAATGACAGCACTTGTGTAATTTAGGAAAAACAACAGCCAATTAGCACACAGGAAATTCCCACAAACAGCCAAGTAAGAATTACCAGGTAATCTGTTTTTGTGAGGTTAATTGAGGGATAAATATTAACCGAGATATGGAGAATAACGGCTCTACTCTTTTCTGAAATAGTGCTGGAGATTATAGATGTCGACCTGCGGTGAGGAACACAGAACGGAAAATTGCATGAATAGCAATGTGATCATGAAAAGATGATCTGTTTTTGTCATGTGTATTGAGGCATAAATACGCCAGGTCTTGCAAGTACCCAATCAGTTCTATCCCAAAATAATGCCTTGTTATGTCATCCTGAGGGCGTAGACTGGGCCTCGCTTCCAGTATTCATTCAAAAGGCATCACCTCCACAGTGCAACCCTCCCTCAGTACTGCACTGGAGTGTCACCCAGATCCCTGAGCTCAAATGGAGTGAAATTTAAAATTATAGACTTTGACCCAGTGGCAGCTTTTCTGCCAACTAGGCCAAAGCTGACATCAAATTTCAATGCATTGAAAACGGGGCCTGTGTCAAAATAGCAGGAAATCAAAGATAGTCACTCACTAGCAGGTGTATTCATGCCTGGTGGATAGTAGACGTTAGGTTCATCAGAAAAAGAAGAATCAAAACTTTAATCAATACTGACTGGAGTTTGTTTGACGAACCTGCTTGTTGACAGGATATACTCAGGAATGGTGATGGAGGAGTCTGGGATGTTGGCTGAAATCTAGGATTCTCTGAGTGTGACTATGACTCAACCTGTTGTGTGACTAATCTGTGGGGCATCTCTCTCAATTTTGGCACAAGTCGCCAGATGGTAGTGAGATGAACTTTACAGCATCCACTGGGCTGAGTGCGTCTTTGTTGACTCCATGGACGAGCTCAATACTAGATGACCAGTCCATATATTTTTACTTATTTGACTTCTTTGTCCTGGAGTGGGATTTGAACTTATTTTGCCTCAGGGGTTCAGATTTCTCATAACTGCCCCATTGCCAGCAGTTTAAAGTTGGATACACTGGAAGCCTGGACAGGAGTCCAAATGTCAGGAGATCAAAGACAGTCACTGACTAGGATGCATTTTTTACCTGGTGGAGAGTAGTCGGTAGGTTTCTCTGGAAAAGAAGAATGAAAACTATAATGAATTTAAAGCAGAATGAAGATTGTTTGACACATCTTTGTTTAAATAACCGGAAAGAAGAACGTAAGATAATTTATGACACAAAACTGCAAAAATCTGATGACCCCTTAGCAGAATGGTCGAACATTTGAGCATGTGGCGGTTGAGGAATAGGCTCAAGTATTTTAATGCACTAATCCTGTAGATTTGTGGAGCACACTGGCTGCTATGTTGATGCCAAATGGATGCCAAATTGACCCAAGATTGATTCTGATCAAAATTGTAAAATAAATGGTTCAAATCACACATTTATTAGAATCTCTCACTGATTTAATTCTGAAGCACTGGTCAATGTCATTGACTGTGAAATTCCACTGTGCCACCGGTAATCCCTCACCTCAATTTGACAGAAAATAGAGATCCCAGCATTGAATCACTGCGAGTTTCTAATAAACATAATAAGCATTGGTCGATGTTATTGCCAATGAACGTCCACTCGGCCGCACTGATCACTCGCCATGGTTTTGGCAGAAACAGAGATCCCAGAGAAGCTGCGTAAACCGTCATTTGGTTCTCATACGAGTGTGAATTTAATTCACTATACAATTGTGAAAAATAAAATCGTGTCATTGCCTTCCAAGTGTCAGAAGATGGTCGATCATCAAGTGGCAGTATAATGATAGATCTCAGAAAACAAACACTGTCCATTTACACAGTCCAGCTGAACTGTGTGTTGTCAGGAGGTCAGCTCATGTCAATAATTGTATAAACACCAATGCACATTGGACCAGGTAGAGGAATTGTAATGATCGTCCGAGAGCGAGGGATTATGCAGCACTCCAAATGCTCAGGAATAACATCAATGCAAAAAAAAAGGAAAAATTTATATTTCACCTTACTTGGCCAATGTATTCACACAGTACTTTAAAGCCAATGAAGTGCGTTTCAAATGACAGCACTTTTGTAATTTAGGAAAAACAACAGCCAATTAGCACACAGGAAATTCCCACAAACAGCCAAGTAACAATTATCAGGTAATCTGTTTTTGTGACGTTAATTGAGGGATAAATATTAACTGATATGGAGAATAACGGCTCTACTCTTTTCTGAAAAAGTGCTGGGGGTTATAGATGTTGACCTGCGATGAGGAAGACAGCAATGCACCTTGCGTGAATAGCAATGTGATCATGAGAAGATAATCTGTTTTTGTCATGTGTATTGAGGCATAAATACAGCAAGACTCTGCAAATAGCCCATCAGTTCTATCCCAAAATAATGCCTTGTTATGACATCCTGAATGGTGTAGACAGGCCGGCACTTCCAGTATTCATGCAAAAGACATCACCTACACAATGCAACCCTCCCTCAGTACTGCACTGCAGTGTCTCCCAGATCGCTGTGCTCAAAAGCTGGAGTGAAATATAAAATTATAAACTTTGACCCAGTGGCAGCTTTTCTGCCAAATGGGCCACAGCTGACACTCAAATTTCGATGCATTGAAAACGGGGCCTGGGTCAAAATAGCAGGAAATCAAAGATAGTCACTCACTAGCAGCTGTATACTTGCCTGGTGGATAGTGGACGGTAGGTTCATCCGAAAAAAAAGAATTAAAACTTTAATCTATACTGACGGGAGGTTGTTTGACAAACAGTACTCTAACAAAAAGCAAAAACAATTTTTACACAACTGATGACTTGTGCCAAAATTGAGAGAGCTGACCCACAGATTAGTCACACAAAAAGGTCGAAACATAGTTACATTCACAGAATGACAGCTGATGCCCGCTTGTCAGAATGGCCGAACATTCCAGCAACAGAAACTGAAGTTTGCAGAACAGGCTCGAGTGACTTGATACCACTGGGCTGGTGGATCTACCTGCTTGTTGACAGGATATACTCAGGAATGGTGATGGAGGAGTCTGGGATGTTGGCTGAAATCTAGGATTCTGTGAGTGTGACTATGTCTCAACCTGTTGTGTGACTAATCTGTGCGGCAGCTCTCTCAATTTTGGCACAAGTCGCCAGATGGTAGTGACATGAACTTTACAGCATCCCCTGGGCTGGGTGCGTCTTTGTTGACTCCATGGGCGAGCTCAATACCAGATGACCTGTCTGTTTATTTTCACTTATTTGACTTGTCTGACTTGGAGTGGGATTTGAACTTATTTTGCCTCAGGGGCCAGATTTCTCATATCCTGCCCATTGCTGGCATTTTAAAGTTGGATACACTGGAAGGCTGGACAGGAGTCCAAATGTCAGGAGATCAAAGATAGTCACTGACTAGCATGTACTTTTTACCTGGTGAAGAGTAGTCGGTAGGTTTCTCTGCAAAAGAAGAATGAAAACTATAATGAATTTAAAGCAGAATGAAGATTGTTTGACACATCTTTGTTTAAATAACCAGAAAAAAGAACGTAAGATAATTCATGACACAAAACTGCAAAAATCTGATGACTCCTTAGCAGAATGGTCGAACATTTGAGCAACTGGAGATTGAGTAACAGGCTAAGTGTCTTAATTCACTAATCTTATAGATTTGTGGAGCACACTGGCTGCTATGTTGATGCCAAATGGATGCCAAACTGACCTAAGATTGATTCTGATCAAAATAGCAAAATAAATGGTTCAAATCACACATTTATTAGAATCTTACACTGACTTAATTCTGGGGCACTGGTCAACGCCATTGACTGTGAAATTCCACTGTGCCACTGGTAATCCCTCACCTCAATTTGAGAGAAAATAGTGATCCCAGAATTGAATCAGAGTTTCTAATTAACATAATAAGCATTGGTCAATGTTATTGCCCATGAATGTCCACTGCGCTGCACTGATCACTCGCCACAGTTTTGGAAAAAACAGAGCTCCCAGAAAAGCAGCTTAAACTGTCATTCGGTTCTCATACGAGTGGGAATGTAATTCATTATACAATTGTAAAAAAAAAATCGTGTCATTGCCTTCCAAGTGTCAGAAGATGGTCGATCATTCAGTGGCAGTATAAAGCCAGATCTCAGAATACAAACACTGTCTATTTACACAGTCCAGCTGGCCTGTATGTTGTCAGGTCAGCTCATGTCAATAATTGTGTAAACACCAATGCTCATCGGACCAGGTAGAGGAAGTGTAATGGTCATCCGAGAGCGAGGGATTATGCAGCACTCCAAATGTTCAGGAATAACATCAATGAAAAAGAAAGGTATAAATTTATATTCCACCTTACTTGGCCAATGTAGTCACACAGTACTTTAAAGCCAATGAAGTGCGTTTCAAATGACAGCACTTTTGTAATTTAGGAAAAACAACAGCCAATTAGCACACAGGAAATTCCCACAAACAGCCAAGTAACGATTACCAGGTAATCTGTTTTTGTGACGTTAATTGAGGGATAAATATTAACCGAGATATGGAGAATAACGGCTCTACTCTTTTCTGAAATAGTGCTGGGGGTTATAGATGTCGACCAGCTGTGAGGAACACAGCACGGAAACTTGCATGAATAGCAATGTGATCATTAAAAGATAATCTGTTTTTGTCATGTGTATTGAGGCATAAATACGCCAGGTCTTGCAAATAGCCAATCAGTTCTATCCCAAAATAATGCCTTGTTATGTCATCCTGAGGGCGTAGACTGGGCCTCGCTTCCAGTATTCATTCAAAAGGCATCACCTCCACAGTGCAACCCTCCCTCAGTACTGCACTGGAGTGTCACCCAGGTCCCTGTGCTCAAATGCTGGAGTGAAATTTAAAATTATAAACTTTGACCCAGTGGCAGCTTTTCTGCCAACTAGGCCACAGCTGACATCAAATTTCGATGCATTGAAAATGGGGGCTGCGTCAAAATAACAGGAAATCAAAGATAGTCACTCACTAGCTGGTGTATTCATGCCTGGTGGATAGTAGACGTTAGGTTCATCAGAAAAAGAAGAATCAAAACTTTAATCTAGACTGACTGGAGTTTGTTTGACGAACAGTACGTTAACAAAAAAAAGAAACAATTTGATACAAAAATTGAGAGAGCTGACCCACAGATTAGTCACACCAAAAGTTCAGACATAGTTACATTCACAGAATGACAGCTGATGCCCGCTTGTCAGAATGGCCGAACATTCCAGAAACAGAAATTGAAGTTTGCAGAAAAGGCTCGAGTGACTTGACACCACAGGGCTGGTGGGTCTACCTGCTTGTTGACAGGATAAACTCAGGAATGGTGATGGAGGAGTCTGGGATGTTGGCTGAAATCTAGGATTCTCTGATTGTGACTATGACTCAACCTGTTGTGTGACTAATCTGTGGGGCATCTCTCTCAATTTTGGCACAAGTCGCCAGATGGTAGTGAGATGAACTTTACAGCATCCCCTGGGCTGGGTGTGTCTGTTGACTCCATGGACGAGTGCAATACTAGATGACCAGTCCATATATTTTTACTTATTTGACTTCTTTGTCCTGGAGTGGGATTTGAACTTATTTTGCCTCAGGGGTTCAGATTTCTCATAACCACCCCATTGCCAGCATTTTAAAGTTGGATACACTGGAAGCCTGGACAGGAGTCCAAATGTCAGGAGATCAAAGATAGTCACTGACTAGTATGTATTTTTTACCTGGTGGAGAGTAGTCGGTAGGTTTCTCTGGAAAAGAAGAATGAAAACTATAATGAATTTAAAGCAGAATGAAGATTGTTTGACACATCTTTGTTTAAATAACCGGAAAGAAGAACGTAAGATAATTTATGACACAAAAGTGCAAAAATCTGATGACCCCTTAGCAGAATGGTCGAACATTTGAGCATGTGGAGGTTGAGGAATAGGCTCAAGAATCTTAATGCACTAATCCTGTAGATTTGTGGAGCACACTGGCTGCTATGTTGATGCCAAATGGATGCCAAATTGACCCAAGATTGATTCTGATCAAAATTGCAAAATAAATGGTTGAAATCGCACATTTATTAGAATCTCTCACCGATTTAATTCTGGAGCACTGGTCAATGTCATGGACTGCGAAATTCCACTGTGCCACCAGTAATCCGTCACCTCAATTGGAGAAGAAATAGAGATCCCAGCATTGAATCAGTGAGAGTTTCGAATAAACATAACAAGCATTGGTCGATGTTATTGCCAATGAACGTCCACTGGGCAGCACTGATCACTCGCCATGGTTTTGGCAGAAACAGAGCTCCCAGAGAAGCTGCGTAAACCGTCATTTGGCTCTCATACGAGTGTGAATTTAATTCATAATACAATTGTGAAAAAACAAATCGTGTCATTGCCTTCCAAGTGTCAGAAGATGGTCGATCATTCAGTGGCAGTATAACGCCAGGTCTCAGAAAACAAACACTGTCCATTTACACAGTCCAGCTGAACTGTGTGTTGTCAGGAGATCAGCTCATGTCAATAATTGTATAAACACCAATGCAAATTGGACCAGGTAGAGGAAGTGTAATGATCGTCCGAGAGCGAGGGATTATGCAACACTCCAAAACTTCAGGAGTAACATCAATGAAAAAGAAAGGTATAAATTTATATTTCACCTTACTTGGCCAATGTAGTCACACAGTACTTTAAAGCCAATGAAGTGCGTTTCAAATGACAGCACTTTTGTAATTTAGGAAAATCAACAGCCAATTAGCACACAGGAAATTTCCACAAACAGCCAAGTAACAATTATCAGGTAATCTGTTTTTGTGACGTTAATTGAGGGATAAATATTAACTGATATGGAGAATAATGGCTCTACACTTTTCTGAAAAAGTGCTGGGGGTTATAGATGTCGACCTGCGATGAGGAATACAGCACTGCTCCTTGCATGAATAGCAATGTGATCAAGAAAAGATAATCCGTTTTTGTCATGTGTATTGAGGCATAAATACAGCAAGACTCTGCAAATAGCCCATCAGTTCAATCCCAAAATAATGCCTTGTTATGACATCCTGAATGGTGCAGACAGTCCGGCACTTGCAGTATTCATGCAAAAGACATCACCTCCACAGTGCAACCCTCCCTCAGTACTGCACTGGAGTGTCACCCAGATCGCTGTGCTCAAATGCTGGAGAGAAATTTAAAATTATATACTTTGACCCAGTGGCAGCTTTTCTGCCAACTAGGCCACAGCTAACACTCAAATTTCGATGCATTGAAAACGGGGCCTGCGTCAAAATAGCAGGAAATCAAAGATAGTCACTCACTAGCAGCTGTATACTTGCCTGGTGGAAAGTGGACGGTAGGTTCATCCGAAAAAAAAGAATTAAAACTTTGATCTATACTGACTGGAGGTTGTTTGACAAACAGTACGCTAACAAAAAGCAAAAACAATTTTTACAAAACTGGTGACTTGTGCAAAAATTGAGAGAGCTGACCCACAGATTAGTCACACAAAAGGTTCAGACATAGTTACATTCACAGATTGACAGCTGATGCCCGCTTGTCAGAATGGCCGAACATTCCAGCAACAGAAATTGAAGTTTGCAGAAAAGGCTCGAGTGACTTGACACCACAGGGCTGGTGGGTCTACCTGCTTGTTGACAGGATATACTCAGGAATGGTGATGGAGGAGTCAGGGATGTTGGCTGAAATCTAGGATTCTGTGAGTGTGACTATGTCTCAACCTGTTGTGTGACTAATCTGTGCGGCAACTCTCTCAATTTTGGCAAAAGTCGCCAGATGGCAGTGAGATGAACTTTACAACATCCCCTGGGCTGGGTGCGCCTTTGTTGACTCCATGGGCGAGCTCAATACCAGATGACGTGTCCGTTTATTTTCACTTATTTGACTTGTTTGACTTGGAGTGGGATTTGAACTTATTTTGCCGCAGGGGCCAGATTTCTCATATCCTGCCCATTGCTGGCATTTTAAAGTTGGATACACTGGAAGCCTGGACAGGAGTCCAAATGTCAGGAGATCAAATATAGTCAATGACTCGAATGTACTTTTTACCTGGTGCAGAGTAGTCGGTAGGTTTCTCTGGAAAAGAAGAATGAAAACTATAATGAATTTAAAGCAGAATGAAGATTGTTTGACATATCTTTGTTTAAATAACCAGAAAAAAGAACGTAAGATAGCTTATGACACAAAACTGCAAAAATCTGATGACTCCTTAGCAGAATGGTCGAACATTTGAGCAACTGGAGATTGAGTAAAAGGCTCAAGTATCTTAATGCACTAATCCTGTATATTTATGGAGCACACTGGCTGCTATGTTGATGCCAAATGGATGCCAAACTAACCCAAGAGTGATTCTGATCAAAATTGCAAAATAAATGGTTCAAATCACACATTTATTAGAATCTCTCACTGATTTAACTCTGGAGCACTGGTCAATGTCATTGACTGTGAAATTCCACTGTACCACCAGTAATCCCTCACCCCAATTTGAAAGAAAATAGAGATCCCAGCATTGAATCAGTGAGAGTTTCTAATAAACATAATAAGCATTGGACGATGTTATTGCCAATGAATGTCCACTGGGCCGCACTGATCAGTCGCCATTGTTTAGGCAGAAACAGAGCTCCCAAAGAAACTGCGTAACAGTCATTTGGTTCTAATACGAGCTTGAATTTAATTCACTGTACAATTGTAAAAAAACAAATCGTGTCATTGCCTTCCAAGTGTCAGAAGATGGTCGATCATCCAGTGGCAGTATAACGCCAGATCTCAGAAAACAAAAACTGTCTATTTACCCAGTCCAGCTGAACTATGTGTTGTCAGGAGATCAGCTCATGTCAATAATGTGTAAACACCAATGCACATTGGACCAGGTAGAGGAAGTGTAATGATCGTCCGAGAGCGAGGGATTATGCAGCACTCCAAATGTTCAGGAATAACATCAATGAAAAAGAAAGGTATAAATTTATATTCCACCTTACTTGGCCAATGTAGTCACACAGTACTTTAAAGCCAATGAAGTGCGTTTCAAATGACAGCACTTTTGTAATTTAGGAAAAACAACAGTCAATTAGCACACAGGAAATTCCCACAAACAGCCAAGTAACGATTACCAGGTAATCTGTTTTTGTGACGTTAATTGAGGGATAAATATTAACCGAGATATGGAGAATAACGGCTCTACTCTTTTCTGAAAATCTGCTGGGGGTTATAGATGTCGACCTGCGATGAGGAATACAGCACTGCACCTTGCATGAATAGCAATATGATCAAGAAAAGATAATCCGTTTTTGTCATGTGCATTGAGGCATAAATACAGCAAGACTCTGCAAATAGCCCATCAGTTCTATCCCAAAGTAATGCCTTGTTATTTCATCCTGAATGGTGTAGACAGGCCCGCACTTCAAGTATTCATGCAAAAGACATCACCTCCACAGTGCAACCCTCCCTCAGTACTGCACTGGAGTGTCACCCAGATCGCTGTGCTCAAATGCTGGAGTGAAATTTAAAATTATAAACTTTGCCCCAGTGGCAGCTTTTATGCCAACTAGGCCACAGCTGACACTCAAATTTCGATGCATTGAAAACAGCGCCTGGGTCAAAATAGCAGGAAATCAAAGATAGTCACTCACTAGCAGCTGTATACTTAGCTGGTGGATAGTGGACGGTAGGTTCATCCGAAAAAGAAGAATTAAAACTTTAATCTATACTGACTGGAGGTTGTTGAACGAACAGTACGCTAACAAAAAGCAAAAACAATTTTTACAAAACTGGTAACTTGTGCCAAAATTGAGAGAGCTGACCCACAGATTAGTCACACAAAAGGTTGAGACATAGTTACATTCACAGATTGACAGCTGATGCCCGCTTGTCAGAATGGCCGAACATTCCAGCAACAGAAACTGAAGTTTGCGGAACAGGCTCGAGTGACTTGATACCACTGGGTTGGAGGGTCTACCTGCTTGTTGATGGGACATACTCAGGAATGGTGATGGAGGAGTCTGGGATGTTGGCTAAAATCTAGGATTCTGTGAGTGTGACTATGTCTCAACCTGTTGTGTGACTAATCTGTGCGGCAGCTCTCTCAATTTTGGCACAAGTCGCCAGATGGTAGTGAGATGAACTTTACAGCATCCCCTGGGCTGGGTGCGCCTTTGTTGACTCTATGGGGGAGCTCAATACCAGATGACCAGTCCATATATTTTTACTTATTTGACTTCTTTGTCCTGGAGTGGGATTTGAACTTACTTTGCCTCAGGGGCCAGATTTCTCATATCCTGCCCATTGCTGGCATTTTAAAGTTGGATACACTGGAAGCCTGGACAGGAGTCCAAATGTCAGGAGATCAAAGATAGTCACTGACTAGCATGTATTTTTTACCTGGTGGAGAGTAGTCGGTAGGTTTCTCTGGAAAAGAAGAATGAAAACTATAATGAATTTAAAGCAGAATGAAGATTGGTTGACACATCTTTGTTTAAATAACCAGAAAGAAGAAAGTAAGATAATTTATGACACAAAACTGCAAAAATCTGATGACCCCTTAGCAGAATGGTCGAACATTTGAGCAACTGGAGATTGAGTAACAGGCTCAAGTGTCTTACTTCACTAATCTTATAGATTTGTGGAGCACACTGGCTGCTATGTTGATGCCAAATAGATGCCAAACTGACCCAAGATTGATTCTGATCAAAATAGCAAAATAAATGGTTCAAATCACACATTTATTAGAATCTTTCACTGATTTAATTCTGGGGCACTGGTCAACGCCATTGACTGCAAAATTCCACTGTGCCACCAGTAATCCCTCACCTCAATTTGAGAGAAAATAGAGATCCCAGAACTGAATCAGTGAAAGCCTCTAATAAACATAATAAGCATTGGTCAATGTTATTACCAATGACTGTCCACTGGGCTGCACTGATCACTCATCATAGTTTTGGCAGAAACAGAGCTCCCAGAGAAGCTGCGTAAACCATCATTTGGTTCTCATACGACTGTGAATGTAATTCACTATATAATTGTAAAAAAACAAATCCAAGTGTCAGAAGATGTTCGATCATCCAGTGGCAGTATAATGCCAGATCTCAGAATACAAACACTGTCTATTTACACTGTCCAGCTGACCTGTATGTTGTCAGGAGGTCAGCTCATGTCAATAATGTGTAAACACCAATGCACATTGGACCAGGTAGAGGAAGTGTAATGATCGTCCGAGAGCAAGGGATTATGCAGCACTCCAAATGTTCAGGAATAACATCAATGAAAAAGAAAGGTATAAATTTATATTTCACCTTACTTGGCCAATGTAGTCACACAGTACTTTAAAGCCAATGAAGTGCGTTTCAAATGACAGCACTTTTGTAATTTAGGAAAAACAACAGCCAATTAGCATACAGGAAATTCCCACAAACAGCCAAGTAACGATTACCAGGTAATCTGTTTTTGTGCCGTTAATTGAGGGATAAATATTAACCGAGATATGGAGAATAACAGCTCTACTCTTTTCTGAAATAGTGCTGGGAGTTATAGATGTCGACCTGCGATGAGGAATACAGCACGGAAACTTGCATGAATAGCAATGTGATCATGAAAAGATAATCTGTTTTTGTCATGTGTGTTGAGCCATAAACACGCCAGGTCTCTGCAAGTAGCCAATCAGTTCTATCCCAAAATAATGCCTTGTTATGTCATCCTGAGGGCGTAGACAGGGCCTCACTTCCAGTATTCATGCAAAAGACATCACCTCCACAGTGCAACCCTCCCTCAGTACTGCACTGTAGTGTCACACAGATCCCTGTGCTCAAAAGCTGGAGTGAAATTTAAAATTATAAACTTTGCCCCAGTGGCAGTTTTTCTGCCAACTAGGTCACAGCTGACACTCAAATTTTGAGGCATTGAAAACGGGGCCTGCGTCAAAATAGCAGGAAATCAAAGACAGTCACTCACTAGCAAGTGTATTCATGCCTGGTGGATAGTAGACGTTAGGTTCATCAGAAAAAGAAGAATCAAAACTTTAATCTATACGGACTGGAGGTTGTTTGATGAACAGTATGTTAACAAAAAGAAAGAAACAATTTGATACAAAACTGGTGACTTGTGACAAAAGTGAGAGAGCTGACCCACAGATTAGTCACACAAAAGGTTGAGACATAGTTACATTCACAGAATGACAGCTGCTGCCTGCTTGTCAGAATGGCCGAACATTCCAGCAACAGAAATTGAAGTTTGCAGAAAAGGCTCGAGTGACTTGATACCACTGGGCTGGTGGGTCTACCTGCTTGTTGACAGGATATACTTAGGAATGGTGATTGAGGAATCTGGGATGTTGGCTGAAATCTAGGATTCTGTGAGTGTGACTATGACTCAACCTGTTGTGTGACTAATCTGTGGGGCAGCTCTCTCAATTTTGGCACAAGTCGCCAGATGGTAGTGAGATGAACTTTACAGCATCCCCTGGGCTGGGTGCGCCTTTGTTGACTCCATGGCCGAGCTCAATACCAGATGACCAGTCGATATATTTTTACTTATTTGACTTGTTTGTCCTGGAGTGGGATTTGAACTTACTTTGCCTCAGGGGCCAGATTTCTCATATCCTGCCCATTGCTGGCATTTTAATGTTGGATACACTGGAAGCCTGGACAGGAGTCCAAATATCAGGAGATCAAAGATAGTCACTGACTAGCATGTATTTTTTACCTGGTGGAGAGTAGTCGGTAGGTTTCTCTGGAAAAGAAGAATGAAAACTATAATGAATTTAAAGCAGAATGAAGATTGTTTGACATATCTTAGTTTAAATAACCGGAAAGAAGAACGTAAGATAATTTATGACACAAAACTGCAAAAATCTGATGACCCCTTAGCAGAATGATCGAACATTTGAGCAACTGGAGGCTGAGGAACAGGCTCAAATGTCTTAATTCACTAATCTTATAGATTTGTGGAGCACACTGGCTGCTATGTTGATGCCAAATGGATGCCAAACTGACCCAAGATTGATTCTGATCAAAATTGCAAAATAAATGGTTCAAATCACACATTTATTAGAATCTCTCACTGATTTAATTCTGGGTCACTGGTCAACGTCATTGACTGCGAAATTCCACTGTGCCACCAGTAATCCCTCACCTCAATTTGAGAGAAAATAGAGATCCCAGTATTGAATCAGTGAGAGATTCTAATAAACATAATAAGCATTGGTCAATGTTATTGCCCATGAATGTCCACTGGGCCACACTGCACACACGCCATAGTTTTGGTAGAAACACAGCTCCCAGCGAAGCGGCGTAAACCGTCATTTGGTTCTCAGACGAGCGTGAATGTAATTCACTTAACAATTGTAAAAAAACAAATCGTGTCATTGCCTTCCAAGTGTCAGAAGATGGTCGATCATCCAGTGGCAGTATAACGCCAGATTTCAGAATACAAACACTGTTCATTTACACAATCCAGCTGACCTGTGTGTTGTCAGGTCAGCTCATGTCAATAATTGTGTAAGCACCAATGCACATTGGACCAGCTAGAGGAAATGTAATGATCATCCGAGATCGAGGGGTTATGCAGCACTCCAAATATTCAGGAATAACATCAATGAAAAAGAAAGGTATAAATTTATATTTCACCTTACTTGGCCCATGTAGTCTTACCGTACTTTAAAGCCAATGTAGTGCATTTGAAATGACACCACTTTTGTAATTTAGGAAAAATAACAGCTAATTAGCACACAGGAAATTCCCACAAACAGCCAAGTAATGATTACCAGATAATGTGTTTTTGTGATGTTGATTAAGGTATCAATATTAACCGAGATACGGAGAATAACGGCTCTACACTTTTCTGAAATAGTGCTGGGGGTTATTGATATCGACCTGTGAATAGGAATTCAGCACTCCCCCTTGCATGAATAGCAATGTGATCATGAAAAGATAATCTATTTTTGTTATGTGTATTGAGGGATGGGGGGTGCTCTGATCTCTTGCCATAGTTTTGGCAGAAAAAGAGTTCCCAGACAAATGGCATAAACCGTCAAAGGGATCTGGGTGTCCTTGTAAACCAGTCAATCAATGTAAACAGGCAGGTGCAGCAAACAATTAGGAAGGCAAATGATATGTTAGCCTTCATTGCCTAAGGATTTGAGTTCAGAAGTAGGAATGTATTATTGTGGTAAAACAAGACCATGGTGAGACCACACCTGGTTATTGCATGGAGTTATGGTGTCCCCACCTAAGAAAGGATATATTTGCCATAGAGGGAATACAGAGAACGTTCACGAGGCTGATACCGGGAATGGCAGTACTGTCATAAGAGGAGAGATTGGTTCAACTGGGCCTGTTTCCCTAGAGTTTAGAAGAATGAGAGGGTATCTGATTGAAACATATAAAATTCTAATAGGGTTAGACAGGCTGGATGCAGGAAGGATACTTACCCTTCTTGGGGAATCTTGAACCAGGAGCCACAATCTCAGGATACGAGGCAGGCCATTTTGGATCGAAATGAGGGAAATTTTCTTCGCTGAGTGCATGGTCAGCCTGTGGAATTCTCTGCCACAGAAGGTTGTGGAGGCTGGGTCACTGAGTATATTCAAGAAAGAAATTGATAATTTTTTTTGGATATTAGAGCAGAAAGGTGTATGGAAAGGAAGCGGGAATGTGGCTTTGAGATAGAGGATCAGCCATGATCGTATCGAATAGCGGAGTAGACTCGAAGGGCCGAATAGCCTACTCCTGCTCCTAGTTTCTATGTTTCTATTTGGTTCTCATATGAGTGTGAATGTAATTCACGATACAATATTAAAAAAACAAATAATGTCATTGCCTTCCAAGTGTCAGCAGATAGTCGATTATCCAGTGGCAGTATTACATCAGATCTTAGAACACAGACAGTGTCCATTTACACAGGTCACAGCTGACCTGTGTGTTGTCAGGAGGCCAGCTCATTTCAATAATTGTGTAAACACCAATGCACATTGGACCAGGTGGAGGAAATGTAAAACAAAATACTGTGGATGCTGGAAATCTGAAACAAAAACAAAAATAACTGGAAAACTCAGCAGGTCTGACAGCATCTGTGGAGAGGGACACTGTTAATGTTTCGAGTCTGTCTGACTCTTCATCAGAACTAAAGAAAAATAGAAATAAAGTGAAATATAAGCTGATTGAGGGGGGTGGGACAGGTAGAGCTGGATAGAGGGCCAGTGATAGGTTGAGGCAAAGAAGAGATTGCCAAAGATGTCATAGACAAAAGGGCAAAGGGGTGATGGGAAAATTCTCCCCCATGTGTTTTTGTTATGTTGATTAAGGGATAACTATTAACAGAAATGCGGAGAATAACGGCTGTACTCTTTTCTGAAATAATACCGGGGGATATTGACTTCGACCTGCGATGAGGAATACAGCACTGCACCTTGCATGAATAGCAATGTGATAATGAAAAGATAATCTGTTTTTGTCATGTGTATTGAGGGATAAATGTGCCAAGACTCTGCAAATAACTCATCAGTTCTATCCCAAAATAATGCCTTGGAATCTGTTGTGTCATCCTGAGGGTGTAGACAGGGCCGCACTTCCAGTATTCATGCAAAAGACAGCACCTCCACAGTGCAGTCCTCCCTCAGTACTGCACTGGAGTGTTACCCAGATCGCTGTGCTCAAATCCTGGAGTGAAATTTAAAATTATAAACTTTGACCCAGTGGCAGCTTTTCTGCCAACTAGGCCACAGCTGACACTCAAATTTCGATGCATTGAAAACGGGGCCTGGGTCAAAATAGCAAGAAATCAAAGATAGTCACTCACTAACAGGTATGTTCTTGCCTGGTGGATAGTATTCGGTAGGTTCATCTGAAAAAGAAGAATTAAAACTTTAATCAATATGAAACCGAATGGAGATTGTTTGACTAACTGTATTTAAACAAAAGAAAGAAAAAAAAACAAAAATAATTTTTGATATAAAACTGTGTCACAGAAATAGCTCATGCCCACTTGTCAGACTGGCTGAATATTCCAGCAACAGAAATTGAAGTTTTAGGAACAGGCTCAGGTGACTTGATGCCACTGTATATCCTCCTCTGGTGGGTCTTCCTGCCTGTAGGTATGACATATTTGGGAATGGTGACGGAGGAATCTGGGATTTTGGTTGAAAGCTATGATTCTGTGAGTGAGACTATGTCTCAATCTGTTGTGTGACTAATCTTTGGGGCAGCTCTCACAATTTTTGCACATGTTGCAAGATGGTAGTGAGACGAACTTTACAGCGTCCACTGGGCTGGGTGTGCCTTTGTTGTGTCCATAGCTGAGTTCACTACCAGATGATCTGTCCTTTTTTTTTTTACTTATTTGACTTTTTTGCCCTGGAGTAAGATTTGAACTTCCTTTGCCTCAGGGACCAGATTACTGCTAGCTTGGTCATAGCTGGCAGCTGGATTGAATATCAGTGACAAAGCAGTTAGGGGACAGTGTAGATTGTGTCATAAGATTTACATTGGTCATGGAAAAGGACAAGGAACAAACCAGGGCTCATATAATGAATTGGGGGAAAGTCAACTGCGATGGAGTGAAAATACATCAGATTCACATGAGTTGGAATCAAGTGTTGGCAGAAAAGACAGTGGCTGAACAATGGGCCACCTTTAAAGAAAAAGTATTGCAGGAAATGTCAAGGTATGTTTCCCAGAAGGGGAAAGGTTGGACAAATAAATCCAGAGAGATAGAGGTGAAGATGAAAAGGAAGAAATGCACGTACGACAGATGTCAGGTTGAAAATACACTGAAGAATCAGGCTGAATACAGAAAGACCAGAAGGGAAATGAAAAAACTAATAAGAAAAACAAGGAGAGAGGATGAAAAGAGATAGGCAGCTAATATAATTGGGAATCCCAAGGTCTTCAATAAGCATATAAATAATAAAAGGGTGATAATAGAAAGGGTAGGGCCGATTAGGGAAAAAATACGTGGAGGCAGGAGAAATAGTGGAGGTATTAAATGTGTACTCCGCATCTGTCTTTATAAAGGAAGAGGATGCTACCCAGGCCGATAACACTTGAAGAAATTACAGTTGAGAAGGAGGATATTAGAAAGGCTATTTTTTTACTTAAAATTGATAAGGTACCATGATTGGATGAGATGCATCCAAGGATACTGAGGAAAGTGAGAGTGGAAATTGCAGAGGAACGTGCAATAATCTTCCGGTCTTCCTTAGACATAAGGTTGATGCCAGAGGACTGCAGAATTGTGAATGTTACACCCTTGTTCAAAATGGGGTGCAAGGATAAATCCAGCAACTACAGAGCAGTCAATTTGACTTCATTCATAGGAAAACTTCTCGAAACTGTCGTTAGGGACAAAATCAATAGTCACTTAGACAAATGCAGGATAATTAAGGAAAGCCAGCATGGATTCATTAAGGGAAAATCATATTGAACTAACTTGTTGGAGTTTTTTGAGGAGATAACAGAGAAGGTTGATAAGGGCAATGCTGCTGATGTGGTGTATATGGATTTTCAAAAGACATTTGACAAAGTGCCACACAATTGACTTGTGAGCAAAATTTTAGCTCATAGAGTAAAAGGGAAAGTAGGCACTTGAATAAGAAATTGGCTGAGTGACAGGAAACAGAGAGCAGTGATACATGGTTGCTTTTCAGTTTGGAGGGAGGTTTGAAGTGGAGTTCCCCAGGGGTCAGTGTTGGGATCCTTGCTCTTCCTGACAAATATTAATGACCTAGACTGTGGTGTTCAAGGCATGATTTCAAAATTTACAGATGATACAAAGACTGAAAATGTTGTCAACTGTGATGAGGATAGTCTTGAACTTCAAGAAGAGATAGACATGTTGGTGGATTGGGCAGACAAGTGGCAGATGAAGTTCAATGCAAAGAAATGTGAGGTGATTCATTTTTGCAGGAAGGAGATGGGGAGACAGTATAAAATAAAGGGAGAAAGTCTAAAGAAGGTGCAGGAATAGAGGGACCTCAGTGTATATGTACATAAGTCATTGAAGATGGCTGTGCATGTTGAGAAAGCAGTTAATAAAGCATATAGTATCTTAGGCTTTATTAATAGGGGCATTGAGTACAAGAGTAAGGAGGTCATGTTGAACTTGTATAAGATACTAGTTAGGCCTCATCTGGAGCACTGTGTTCAGTTCTGGGAGTCATGCGTGAGGATGGATGTGAAGGAATTGGAGAGAGTACAGAGGAAATTCACAAGAATGATTCCAGGGATGATGAACTGGAGCTATGAGGATAGATTGGAGCATTTGGGACTGCTTTCCTCAGAGAAAAGGAGGTTGAGAGGAGACTTGAAAGAGTATTCAAGATCCCAAGGGGTATGGACAGGGTTAACAGTGCAAAACTGTTCCCACTCAAGAAAGCATCAAAAACTAAAGGGCACAGATTCAAATTAATTGGCAAAAGGAGGAAAAGTGATGTGAGGAACAATTTTTTCTCGCAGAGGGTGGCTGGAGTGTGGAACAAACTTCCTGAAAGGGTGGTGGATTGTCCTACTCTTCTTCCTTTGTAACATGTAATGGCTGGTAGCTTTAATGCCAGATGGAGAATAATCTGACCCAATAATAATTATCAAAGTAGGGAACAAAATGTACCAAATTACTCATCACAGATTTATCACATTTACTCATTGATCCAATCCATAACATCAGTCCTGAAATACTACTGTTCTAACATTGCTCTCCTTCTATGACTGTTGTAAGGGACTGGTAGAAGTCCAAGAGAATCAGTTTAAAAAAAGCCATTTGTTCCTCACCTGACTCGAACAAAGAAATTACTGTTCCATTTATCCGACTCACTCCAAGAAACATAATTTATACTCCCTGAAAGAACAGCACAGATGGATTTTTAAAGATTCTTTCACAGCATGTGGGTGTCACTGCTTAGGCCAGCGTTTGTTGCCCATCACTAAACACCCTTGAGAAGATGATGGTGAGCCGCCATCCAAGTGGTGTAGACAGACCCACAGTGCTGTTAGGAAAGGAGTTCTAGGTTTTTGACCCAGAGATAGTGAAGGAACAGCATAGTTCCAAGTCAAGATGGTGTTTGGCTTGGAAAAAAACTTGTAAGTGGTGGTGGTCCATGCATCTGCTATCCTTTTCCTTCTAGGTGCTATCAAAGGTGGCTTGATGAGTTGCTGCAGTGCATCTTGTATATGGTACACACTTCTGCCACTGTGCGCCAGTGATGGAGGAAGTGAATGTTGTAGGTGGTGGATGGTGTGCCAGTCAAGTAGCCTACTTTGTCTTGGATGTTGTCGAGCTTTTTGAGTGTTTTTGGAGCTGCAATTATTCAGGCAAGTGGAGGATACTGCATCACACTCCTGATTTGTGCCTTGTAAATGGTGGACAGGCTTTGGGGAGTCAGGAAGTGAGTTACTCACCTCAGAATTCTCAGTCTCTGACCTGCTCTTGTAGTCACAGTATTTACATAACTGGTCCAATTCAGTTTCTGATTAATGGTAACCCCCAGGATGTTGATAGTGAGGGATTCAGCAATGGTAATGCCATTGAATGTCAAGGGAAGATGGTTAGATTCTTATTGGAGATGGTCAGTGCCTGGCACTTGTGTAGTGCAGATGTTACTTGCCACTTAGCAGCCCAAGACTGAATGTTGTTCAGGTCTTACTGCACATGGACACAGACTGCTTTACTATCTGAGGAGTTGTAAAAGGTGCTGAATATTGTGGAACCATCCAGGAACATCCCCACTTCTGGCCATATGATTGAGGGATGGTCATTGATAAAGCACTTGAAGATGACTGGGCCTAGGAGTTCCTCCCACCGTGAGGAGCTCCTGCAGCAATGTCCCAGGACTGAGGCGAATGGCCTCCAACACCCACACCACTATTATCAATTCTCAATGCAGTGCAAGATCTAAGGGTGCAACAGCAAAAATTACTTATATTTATATAGCCTTTTATTGCAGTAAACTATTCCAAGGTGCTTCTCAGGAGTATTATCAAACTAAATTCCATACCATCACATAAAAAGATAAAGCACAGATGACCAAAAGTGTGATCAAAAAAGTAGATTTTAAGCAGTATCTTGAAAGGAGAAAAAGATAGAGAAAAAAAAAGAGATGGAGGCAAAGTGGTTTAGGGAGACAATTCTATGGTGGCACTATGTTGGCATTGGGGCTATAAGGGGCCATGCGGGTGAGTGAGGTGCATTGGCTGGCATGCATCAGCATGGTGAGGGGCATGAGGGATGAGGCTAGAGGGCCTAATGTTTAAGAAAACAACTGGAACAAAGTCCTGGAGAACAGAGGCGGGCCTTTTAAACAGCCTGCCTTGGCACTTGGCAGCACCTTTGGCTGTCTCCAATCTGCGTTTGGTGGTGGTGGGCCCGACTCCATCCTGCCCCTTGCCTTCAAAGTGAAAACCCCACCATTTAAGGCACTTTTCCCCTAGTGTCTGGTGAGCCTGGAAATTTCCTCATTCAGCACACCCGCCTCAGGAGTGAAAATCTGGCTCTTTGGCCAATTGCCTTCTGGGAGGTGGGATCTACACACATTGGATGGGTAGCATCTCAATAGTGCAATGACCAATGTTCTCATGGGGCCATTTGCCAGTACTGTCAGGAATGGTTTAACCTAATTTTCCAGGTGAATGGTGACCAGAATGTAGCATTAGATAGGAGAATGATGCTGCACAAAAGATTGGGAGAGACAGATAGAACTAGGGTAAGAAATAATAGGGTATTAGATAGGGTCAGACTGAATAGGGTTGCTGGGTAAATAAGATTGATGACCCACAGGTGCAAATGGCCATTTGGGAATATGTTGGCATGGTGATAACCGGTACCTGGTTCATAAAAGGGCAGAATTGGGTGCTAAATATTCCTGGATACAATGTGTTCAGGAAAGATATGGGAGAGAGGAAGGTTGGCAGTTTTGATTAAGGAGAATATTGCAGTGCTGGTGAGAGGGGATATCCTGGTTGGGGTGGGGGGGACGGTCAAGGACTGCATCCATTTGGTTCAAGGAACAATAAAGGCACCACTATGCTACTCGGTGTATTCTATAGGCCACCAATGATTGCGATATAGGGGAACAGATTTTCAGGGAAATTGCGGTGAAGCACAAGAACTATAGAGTAGGGATAAGGGGGAGGTGGGGCGTGTGGGCTGGACTAGTAATCCAGAGACCAAGGGTAATGCTCTGGGGACCCGGGTTTGAATCCCACCACGGCAGATGGTGGAATTACAACACAATCAATGAAAACCTGGAATTAGCAGTCTAATGATCACCATGAAACTATCATCAAATGCTGTAAAAACCCATCTGGTTCACCAATGTCCTTTAGGGAAGGAAATCTCATGTCATTACCTGGTCTGGCCTACATGTGACTCTTAAATGCCCTCTGAAATGGCATAGCAAGCCACTCAACTGTACCAAACCACTAGAAAGTCAATAAAGAATGAAACCAGGTGAACTATCTGGCATCGACCTAGGCATTGGAGACAAAAACTGCAAACTCAGCCCTACTGACCATGCAAAGTCCTCCTTAATAACTTTTGGGGGTCTTGTGACAAACTTGGGAAAGCTGTCTCACAGACCAGTCAAGCAACAGCCTGACATAGTCATACTCATGGAACCATACCTTATAGATAATGTCCCAGACACCACTATGACTATCCCAGGGTATGACCTGTCGCACCAGTATGGAAGACCCAGCAGAAGTGGCAGCACAGTAGTATACAGTCAGAAGGCAGTTGCCCTGGGAGTCTTCAACATTGACTCCAGACCCCATGAAATTTCATGGCATCAGATCAAACATGGACAAGGAAATCTTCTGGTGGTTACCACATACCACACCCTCAGCTCTGCTGATGAATCAGCATTCCTCCATGTTGAACATCACTTGCAGAAAGCACTGAGGGTGACAAGGGCGCAGAATGTACTCTGGGTGGGGGACTTCAATGTCCATCACCAAGAGTGGCTCAGTAGCACCACTGCTGACGGAGCTGGCCGAGTCCTAAAGAACATAGCTGCTAGACTGGATCAATGGCAGGAGGTGTGGGAATCATAAAGGAAAAACATACCTGACCTCATCATCACCAATCTGCCTGCGCAGATTCATCTGAGCATGACAGTATTGATAGGAGTTACCACTGCACAATCTTCACGGAGATGAACTCCTGTCTTCACATTGAGGATACCCTCCCTCATGCTTTGTGACACTGCCACCGTGCTAAATGGAATAGATTCCGAACAGATCTAGTACCTCAAAACTGGGCAACTATGAGGCGCTGAGAGCCATCAACAGCAGCAAAATTGTATTCAACCACAATCTGTAATCTCATGGCCCAACATATCTCCCACTCTACCATTACCACCAAGCCAGGGGATCAATCCTGGTTCAATGAAGAGTGCAGGAGAGCATGCCAGGAGCAGCACCAGGCATACCAAAAATGAGATGTGAACCTGGTGAAGCAACAACACAGGACAACTTGCATGCTAAACAACATAAGCAGCAGGTGACAGAGCTAAGCAATTCCTTAACCAAAGGATCAGATCTAAGATCTGCAAGCCTGCCACATCCAGTCGTGAATGGTGGTGGACAATTAAATAACTCACTGGAGAGGAGCCTCCACAAATATCCCCATCCTCAATAATGTGGGAAACCAGTACAACAGTGCAAAAGTTAAGGCTGAAGCATTTGCAACAATATTCAGCCAGAAGTGCTGAATGGTCCATCTCAGCCTCCTCTTAAGGTCCCCAGCATCACAGATGCTAGTCTTCAGCCAATTTCATTTATTCCACGTGATATCAAGAAACGATTGAAGGTACTGGGCACTGCAAAGGCTATAGGCCCTGACAATAGCCCAGCAATATTACTGAAGACTTGTGCTCCAGGACTTGCAGCGCTCCTATCCAAACTGTTCCAGTACAGCTACAACACAGGCATCTATCTGGCAATGTAGAAAATTGCAAATGTATGTCCTGTACACAAAAAGCAGAAGAAGTCCATCCCGGCTAATTAGTCTACTCTGGATCATCAGTAAACTGATGGAAGAGGTCTTCAACAATGCTAAAAAGCAGCACTTGCTCAACAATAATCTGCTCACTCATGCCCAGTTTGGGTTCTGCCAGGACACTCAGCTCCTGACCTCATTAGAGGCTTGGTTTAAACATAGACAAAAGAGCTGAACTCCAGAGATGAGGTGAGAGTTACTGCCCCTGGCATCAAGGGGGCATATGATGGAGTGTGTTATCAAGGAGCTCTAGCAAAACTGGAATCAATGGGAATCAGAGGGAAAAACTCTCCGCTAGTTGGAGTCATATTTAGCACAAAGGAAGATGGTTGTGGTTGATGGAGGTCAGTCATTTCAGTTCCAGGACATCACTGCAGGAGTTCCTCAGGATAGTGTCCTAATTATCTTCAGCTGCTTCATCAATTACCTTCCTTCCATCATGAGGTCAGAAGTGGGGATGTTCACTGATGATTGCATAATATTTCGCATCATTCAATACTCCATATCCAAATGCAGCAAGATGTGGATAATATCCAGGCTTGGGCTAACAGGTGGTAAGTAACATTCGTGCCACACAAGTGCAAGACAATGACCATCTCCAACAAGAGAGAATCTAACTATTGCCTCTTGGCATTCAATAGCATTACCATCGCTAAATCCTTGACTATCAACCACCTGGGGGGGGGGTGGGGGGCTACTATTCGCCAGAAACTGAACTGGACTAACCATATAAATACTGTGGCTACAAGAGCAAGTCAGAGGCTAGGGATCCTGCAGCAAGTAACTCACCTCCTGACTCCCTAAATCCTGTCCACCACCTACAAAGCACAAGTCAGGAGTGTGATGGAATACTCCCCACTTGCCTGGATCAATGCAGCTCCAACAACGCTCAAGAAGCTTGGCACCATCTAGAACAAACCAGCCCACTTGATTAGCACCACATTCACAGGCATTCACTTCCTCCACCACCGACGCACAGTGGCAGCAGTGTGTACCATCTGCAAGATGCACTGCAGGAACTCACCAAGCCTCCTTAGACAGCACTGTGACAGGCCCCTATATTCTAAAGGGCAAATGCAGCAGACACATAGGAACACAATCACCTAGAAGTTCCCCCCAAGCCACTCACCGTCCTAACTTGGAAATAAATCACCATTCCTTCACTGTCGTTGTTCAAAACCCTGGAACTCTCTCCTTAACAATACTCCACATGGACTGCAGTGGTTCACGAATGCAGCTCACCACCACCTTCTCAAGGGCAATTAGGGATGGGCAATAAATGATGGCCTGGCCAGTGACACCCACAACTCATGAATGAATTATTTTAAAAAGGGGTGCTTTAATGCTCCTAGTATATACTGTGATAGAAATAGTGTAAAGGGAAGGGGAAATTTTTTTCTGAAGTGTTTTCAGGGGAATTTACATGAACAGTATATTTCTAGCCCAATGAAGAAGGAGGAATTAATGGATTTCATACTCAGGAATGAGATGGATCAGGTGTCATTAGGGGGAACATTCAAGGGACAATGATCATAGTATCATAACGTTTCAATTAACTATGGAAATGGACAAGTAGTAATCCAAAGAAAACAAATGTAATTGGAGGAGGGTCAAATTCAGTGGCTTGAAAATGGATCTGTCACGGACAATTTGGAATCAAAGGTTAGCAGGCAAAACTGTAACTGAACAATGTGCAGTCCTGAAATAATGGACGTTTGGGTGTAGTCGGGTACGTTCCCAAGATGGGGAAAAGCTGGGCAACCAAAGTCAGATGGTGCAAGAGATAGAGAGGAAGATGAAACAGAAAAAGGGTATATATGATAGATGTCAAGCTTATAAAACAGCTTGAGAACTAGACTGAATACAGAAAGTTTAGAGGGGAAGTAAAAAAATAAATAAGTGAAGCAATGAAAGTGTAAGAGACTGGCAGCCAACATAAAAGAGAATCTGAAACTTTTTAATCGGCATGTACATAGTAAAAGGGTAGGACCAACTGGGGTGGGGCTGTTCAGAACCAAATAGGAGGCACAGGGCATGGCCGAGGCGATAACTAAATACTATGCATCTGCCTTTAGCAAGGAAGATGATGTTCCCAGAATCATAGTGAAAGAAAAGGTGATTGAGGTACTGGATGGGACAAATACTGATAAAGAAGAGATATTAGAAAGGCTGGTATACTTAAAGTTGATAGGTCACCAGGACCAAATGGAATCCGGGGATGCTGAAGAAAGAAAGTGGTGAAATTGTGGAGATACTGTCCTTCAGTCCTACTTAGATATGGGGTGCTGCCTGAGGATCAAAGAATTGCAAATGTTACACCCTTGATCATAAAAGATGTAAGGCTAAGCCCAGCAACCACAAGCCACTCAGTTTAACCTCAGCGGTTGGAAAGTTTCAGAAATTATAATCTGAGACAAAATTAACAGTCACTTGGAGGAGCGTGGATCAATTAAAGAAAGGCACAAATCATGTTTGACTAACCTGATTGAGATTTTGGTGAGAGGGCTGATGAGGAGAAAGCAGTTGATGTGGTGTAAATAGGCTTCCAAAAGATGTTTGATAAAGTGCCGCTTAATAGATTTGCCAGCAAAACTGAAGCCCACTGAGTAAAAGGGATGGTCCTGGTAACATGGATATGAATTTGGCTTTGTGACAGGAAACAGAGTGGCGGTGAACGGCTGTTTTTCAGTTGGGAGAAAGATAGGTGGTAGAGTTCGCCGGTAATGGCACTGCTGCTTTCCTTGATTTATATTAATGACCTAGAGTTGGGTCTATCAGGCACAATTTCAATATTGGCAGATGACATAAAATATGAAAGTGTAAGAGCTGTGAGGACAGCGATAGATTTCAACTGAACACAAATGGGCTGGTGGAAAGGGTGGACATGAGGCAGGTGAAATTTAATACAGAGACTTGCAAAGTAAGAAGAACGTGGAGAGACTATACAAACTAAAAAGATTAAAGTTGAAAGGGGGCACAGGAACAATGAAGCTTGAACTTACTGAAGGTGCCAGGGCAGGTTTGAGAACATAGTTAAAAAGAGGTACAGGGTCTTAGGCATTATAAATAGAGGAATAGATACAAAAAAAAGGATGCTTTGAAGAACTTTTATAAAACACTGGTTGCCTCACCTATTATGTCCCCAAACACATTAGGAAGGACGTGAAGCTTTCAGGGAGGGTTCAGAAAAGATTTATTAGAATGACTCTGGGGATGAGAGACTTCAGTTACGTGGATTGATTGGAGAAGCTAGGCTTGTTCTCCTTAGAGAAGAGAAGGTTGACAGGAGATTCGATAGAGGTGTTCAAAATCATGAAGGGTCTACACAGATTACATAAGAGAGAAAAAAAAACAAAAAAAAACAAAAAAAAAATCAAAAAAACACCCTGGCCCCAACCACTTCCTCTTCACCATGGACGTCCAATCCCTCTACACCTCCATCCCCCACCAGGATGGTCTGAGGGCCCTTAGCTTCTTCCTCGAACAGAGGCCCGAACAATCCCCATCCACCACTACTCTCCTCCGTCTGGCTGAACTTGTTCTCACGCTGAACAATTTCTCCTTCAACTCCTCTCACTTCCTCCAAATAAAAGGTGTGGCTACGGGTACCCGCATGGGCCCCAGCTATGCCTGTCTCTTTATGGGGTATATGGAACATTCCTTGTTCCAGTCCTACTCCGGCCCCCTTCCACAACTCTTTCTCCGGTACATCGACGATTACTTCGGTGCCGCTTCATGCTCTCGTCGGGACTTGGAAAAATTTATTAATTTTACTTCCAATCTCCATCCCTCCATCATTTTCACGTGGTCCATCTCTGATACTTCCCTTCCCTTCCTTGACCTCTCTGTCTCAATCTCTGGTGATAGACTGTCCACCAATATCCATTACAAACCCACCGACTCCCACAGCTATCTCGACTACAGCTCCTCACACCCCGCTTCCTGTAAGGACTCCATCCCATTCTCTCAGTTCCTTCGCCTCCATCGCATCTATTCTGATGATGCTACCTTCAAAAACAGTTCCTCTGACATGTCCTCCTTCTTCCTTAACCGAGATTTTCCACCCACGGTCGTTGACAGGGCCCTCAACCTTGTCCGGCCCATCTCCCGCGCATCCGCCCTCACGCCTTCTCCTCCCTCCCAGAAACATGATAGGGTCCCCCTTGTCCTCACTTATCACCCCACCAGCCTCCGCATTCAAAGGATCATCCTCCGCCATTTCCGCCAACTCCAGCATGATGCCACCACCAAACACATCTTCCCTTCACCCCCCTTATCGGCAATCCGTAGGGATCGTTCCCTCCGGGACACCCTGGTCCACTCCTCCATCACCCCCTACTCCTCAACCCCCTCCTATGGCACCACCCCATGCCCACGCAAAAGATGCAACACCTGCCCCTTCACTTCCTCTGTCCTCACCGTCCAAGGACCCAAACACTCCTTTCAAGTGAAGCAGCATTTCACTTGCATTTCCCCCAACTTAGTCTACTGCATTCGTTGCTCCCAATGTGGTCTCCTCTACATTGGAGAGACCAAACGTAAACTGGGCGACCGCTTTGCAGAACACCTGCGGTCTGTCCGCAAGAATGACCCAAACCTCCCTGTCGCTTGCCATTTTAACACTCCACCCTGCTCTCTTGCCCACATGTCTGTCCTTGGCTTGCTGCATTGTTCCAATGAAGCCCAACGTAAACTGGAGGAACAACACCTCATCTTCCGACTAGGGACTTTACAGCCTTCTGGACTGAATATTGAATTCAACAACTTTAGGTCGTGAGCTCCCCACCCCCTTTCTGTTTTCCCCCTTCCCTTTTTTTTTCCAATAAATTATAAAGATTTTCCTTTTCCCACCTATTTCCATTATATAAAAAAAACCCCCATTAGACCTATACCTTGAGTGCCCTACCATCCATTCTTAATTAGCACATTCGTTTAGATAATATCACCAACTTTAACTTTAACACCTATGTGTTCTATTGTACTATTGTCGTTGACATCTTTTGATGATCTGCTTCTATCACTGCTTGTTTGTCCCTACAACCACACTCCCCCCCCCCACCTCTCTCTCTCTCTCTCTCTATCTCTCCGCCCCCCACACACACACCTTAAACCAGCTTATATTTCAACTCTTTCTTGGACTCGAACTCAAGTTCTGTCGAAGGGTCATGAGGACTCGAAACGTCAACTCTTTTCTTCTCCGCCGATGCTGCCAGACCTGCTGAGTTTTTCCAGGTAATTCTGTTTTTGTTTTACATAAGAGAGAAACTGTTCTCATTGGCAGAAGAGTCAATAATCAGAGGCAATGATTGGACAAAGAATCAGAAGCAACACGAGTAAAAACATTGTACAGCAAGTCGTTACGATCTGGAACCCACTGCCTGAAAGGGTGGTGGAGGCAGATTTGACTGACTTCCAAAAGGAATGGGATAAACCCCTGAAAGGGTAAAAAAAACACAGGGCTAGGGGAAAAAGACAGTGAGTGGCTAAATTGTTCTTTCAAAGAGCAAGCACTGTCATGACAGGCTGAATGGCTTCCTTTTGTGCTGTAAATTTTTAATTCTATTCCATTCTAAATATTTGGACACCAGTGCCATTGTCTTCGATCCCTCCTGCAAACTCTGTTCCCTAGCTTTCAACTCTATCCCTCTCCATGACAACACTCTAAGGCTGACCTAGATTGTAAACTTGGTGCCATATTTCACACCGAGGTGAGCTTCTGAGCACATATCCATGCCATCACTAATATCTCCTATTTCCATCTTCATAACAGCGCCATGCTTCAGCTACTCTGCCGCTGAAACACATCTTTGCTACTTCAAGACCAAACTTTTCTGGTTGAAGGATGTTTCACAAATGTATATTATTGGGAAATATAGATTACTTTCATTGCTTCTTTTAGCAAATTCTGGGTATTCTGCAGCATCAGGTAGCCTAAACTAGAATGGGGTTCATTTGCATGAAGCAGTCACAGGGCAGTCCCACCAGTTCCTCTTCTGGTTTTCCACTTAGGCAACAAGATATCTAGCAAATTGAAAATGGATCACAAGCTGAATCGTTTTCAAAATAGACACTGAAGTACTCTGTCAATGGTATGAGATGAGTGCCTTTGTGTTTGCATCTAGAAACTCAGTCATGGGAGCATACCTGAAACACCATGGCTCAGTTAATTTTCAAGACCTCAATTTTCTTAATAAATGTTGCAATTTTATTACTCACTTCGAGGACATAAGCGAGGAGACGGTTGTAGGAGCAATAGGCAGTCACTGCAACATTTCAACTTACAGCTTTGCCAAAGTGCTGCTAAGTCCGCAGGCCCCAGTCTGAGAACATTGCCCTAGACTTGACTATTCCAATGCATGTATGGTTGGCCTCCCACATTCTATCCTCTGTAAACTTGAAGTCACTCAAAACTTTGCTGCCATTGCCTTGCCACACTATGTCTCGTTCACCTATCAATCCTGTGTTCGCTGACCTACAATGGCTCTTGGTTAAGCAACAGCTCAGTTTTAAAATTCTCATCCTTGTTTTAACATCCCTCCATGGACTTGGCCCTCTATATCTCCTCCAGCATCACAACTCTGTGAGAAATCTGTACTCCTCCAATACTGTTATTGAACATCCCCAATATCAATCATTCCATCATGGCGTTTAGGGGTAATATCTGAACATGGATAGAGGATTGGCTAATAAACTGGAGACAGAGTCAGGATAAATGGGTAATTTTCAGGCTGGCAAACTGTAACTGTGCCACAGGGATCAATGCGGGGGCCTCAGCTATTTACAATCTATATTAACACTGTATGAATTAGAGCAAATTTGCTGACGATACAAAGCTAGGTAGGAAAACAAGTTCAGCTGAGCGAAAACGAAGACATATCAGAAGCATTGCTATGGAAGGTCACATCATCAGGACAGATGCGATGGAGACAATGAAAATGGAGACAGAGAATTCAAGGAAAGGAAGAGTTGGAGATGAACGATGTGAAAGCAACAGAAGGATGGAAATTGGAAGCAAAGTTGATGAAGCTTTTGAGTTCAGAGCAAGAGCAGCAAGCAGTAATGATATAGTCATCAATGTACTGGAGAAAGGGTTGAGGAAGGGGCTCCTGAGAAGGGAGCAAGGAATGTTCCACAAATCTTAAAAAAGGGAGTCATAGCTAGGACCCATAGCAACACCATTAACTCAACTCACTTCCTTGAAATAAAAGAAGTTGTTCAATGCGAGAATAAGTTCAGCCAGGTGGAGGAGGGTGGTGGGTGGAAACCGTTGGACCTCTATTCAAGGAAGAAGCGGAGAATCCTCAGACCATCCTGATGGAGGATGGGGTGTAGAGAAAATAGACAGTCATACTGAAGAACAGATGGTTAGGGTCAGGAAATTGGAAAGCTGTTAAAGTGACAGAGTCATGGATGTAGGTGGTCAATGTCAATGTGTAAATAATCACACTGCATGGCAATCTTTGTTGAAGACAATTGCTAGTTAAACAGGTTTGATTATCCCATCTAACCAGAATAAAAAGATACAGCTGGAACACTGTGTGTTGTAGCCAGTAGCACTGAGGAACTGTCTTGAAAATAAACTAGCTTGAACCAAAAAGACCAGCCTGAATTAATTCTTCCACCACAAACACTTATTATGAATAACATAGTAGCACATGATGACTTTTAAGCTTTGCTGATTGATTGCTGTATATGAAGCTTTTTGTCTCAATCCTCTGAGGGAAAAGAAGTGTACTGTTGCTAACAATTTAAGTTATGGAATGGCGGAAGGACAGTGAAAAATTGCAAACTTTGACTATTCACTAATTTTTTGAGTCTGAACCATATCAGCAATGAAAGGCTGATGTTGAGATGTGGACTCAGGTTACTTCTATACTCCGGAAGAAGCAAGGTATGGCTTTGCTGTTATCATTACCAGGTAAGATAAGGAATAAGGTATTTTCAGAGTGGAAAGTGGATGATTTGGATAATCAAGAGGGATTGAACCTTCTGTTACAATTTTTGTATAAGTTTTACAAAAAGGATGAGTTATTGGAAGTGTATGAAGCTTGGACGATCTTTGATAGGTTTAGGAAATCAGATGCTCAGTCCATGGAAGAATATATCATGGATTTTGATAAATAGTATAGGAGATTACAGAAATTTGAACTTGAAATTCCAGAATCGGTATTGGCATTTAAATTACTGGACTGTGCTCGCATTTCCCATGTTGATAGTCTTTTAGTACTAATAGGGGTTCAGTTCCGGGGGAAAGAATCTCTCCTAGAGCAAATGGCTGCTGTCCTAAAAGAATTCTGAGGAAACAGTCGTTCCCTGCCAATTTTTTCTTTTGTTGAGAATCTTAGATATTTATATATTTCAGTAATCATTTTCAACAAATGGGCCCAGCATTAGTTCAATCACAGTAACAATCCATTTGTCAGGGATTGACAAAATAATCTGTCAACAGTCTGATAAGGTTAACGGACCTGGTGGATGGCATTGTAATGCTGGGCTGTTCAACAGGAATGACATTCCAGGAGACGGAAGGCACTATGCAGTACAGAACTTTATTTATTCTTCCTCATTTTTCTCAACATTGTATTTGATGCCACTTTCTCAGCAAATGCAAACAACTGTGCTGTGAATCAAAGGATAGAGGATTCACTGCTGGCCACATTTCGAAGTCAATCAAATATTAGACGAATATTCCAATACTCCCAGATGGCACATATAAAGCCAAAGTGAGATTAGTAGCCCGAGGCTTTGAAGAGAGACGAGGTGATCAGGATGTCAGAGCAGACTCGCCTACTGTGGGGAAAGTGAGTTTGAAGATTTTTTGAACTATTTTGGCATTCTATTCCTGGGAGTCCAAATAGATTGATATAAAGGTTGTGTTTTTACAAGGGGAGAAATTTCAAAGGGAAATTTTTTTGAAACCACCCAAAGAAGCCGGGGATGTAGAAGGAAAGCTATGGAAATTGAACAAGTGTGTTTATGGGTTGAATGATGTATCAAGAGTTTGGTATTTTTCCGTGAAGCCTGTCCTGTTAAACAGGTTACATTCAGTTAAAGGCAGACCCCGCGACGTACTGGTACCATAAGGAGAAACTAGTTGGAATCCTTATCATGCATGTTGATGATTTTCTGCACAGAGGCTCTGTAGAATTTGAACAATGGGTAATCGAGAAGATAAAGAAGGAATTCAAAATCAATTGTCAGGTTTCAGGAGCCTTTAAATACAAAGGTTTAGACATTAAGCAGAGCAAATTAGGAGTAACACTGAATCAAAAATCTTATCTAGAAAATGTTAATTATAACCCAGTAACTCATGATAGATCCTCACAAAAAGAGATCGGAACAGTTGAGAAGTTTGATTGGGGAGTTGAACTGGTTGTGCATGCAGACTAAGCCTGATGCTAGTTATAATGTATTAGGGTTGAGTACCATGATGAAACATGTTACAGTTGAGGAAGTTCTGAGAGTAAATAAAACACTTTTAAAAAAATTAAATTCTGAGAGATACGTGCTCAAGTTTCCAGCCTTGGATGATCTAGAAAATATGAGGTTGGTCATTTTTAGCGATGCTTCACTTGCCAATCTTCCAGATGGGTTCTCTAGCACAGCAGGATTCATCATATTCTTGGTGGGAAAGAACGATAAGTGTTGCCCCCTGGCTTGGAAGGCCAAAAAAATAAAAAGGGTCGTGTAAAGCATCTAAGGTGCTGAAATGCTGGCTTTGGTAGAAGCATTAGATATGGCAGGGGGTGGGGGGGGGGTGTTTACCTATCCAATATGCTGACAGAAATATTATATAAGGGGCAATGTGAGAAAGGTTTGCCCATAGAATGGTAGGTTGATAACTGGTCTCTTTGGGATAATTTTCATTCGACGAGAAATGTCACTGAAAAAAGGCTAATAGGCCTAGCCAGCGTAAAATAAATGTTGAGAGAAGAGAGATCACGAAGAAACAATGGGTTCATCAGGGATGGTCAGTATGGCTTTGTCAGAGAGAGAGGTCATACCTAACAAATTTGATTGAATTTTTTGAGGAGGTGACTAGGTGTGTAGTTGAGGGTAATGCAGTTGATGTAGTTTATATGGATTTCAGTAAAGCCTTTGACAAGGTCCCACATGGGAGACTTATAAAGAAGGCAAATGCACATGGGATACAGGGTTATTTGATAAGGTGGATTCAAAATTGGCTTAGTTGTAGGAGATAGAGGGTGATGACAGAAGGATGCTTTAGTGACTGGAAGCCAGTGGCGTACCACAGGGATCTGTGCTGAGTCCCCTGTTACATGTCATTTATATAAACGACATAGCTGACTATGTAGGAGGGTAGGATTAGTAAGTTTGTGGATGACACAAAGATTGGCCTGGTGATTAACAGTGAGGTTGAGTGTCTTGGGCTACAGGAAGATATAGACGGGATGGTCAAATGGGCAGATAAGTGGCAGATAGAATACAACCCTGAAAAGTGTGAGGTGAAACACTTTGGAAGGAGTAATTTGACAAGGAAGTATTCAATGAATGGCATGATACTAGGATGTTCTGAGGAACAAAGCGACCTTGGCGTGTGCCTCCATAGATCTCTGAAGGCGGAGGGGCATGTTTGTGGGGTGATGAAAAAGGCATATGGGATACTTGCCTTTATCAATCAATCCACTTTGTGTGGAAGCTACTTGGAAGCCTGTAGCACTGAGGAGCTGTCTTGAAAATAAACCAGCTTGAACCAAAAGACCAGCTTGGATTAATTCCTCTACTACTACCACTTATTGTGGGTAACAGTCAAGACTGGACCAGGGGAGAAAATCAATAGATTACAAAAGTAGAGAGGTCATGTTGGAGTTGTATAGACCCTTGGTGAATCCACGGCTGGAGTACTATATGCAGTTCTGGTCGCCACATTATAGGAAGGATGTGATTGCACTGGAGGGGATGCAAAGGAGATTCACCAGGATATTGCATGGGATGAAACATTTAAGTTATGAAGAGAGGTTGGATAAACTTGGGTTGTTTTCATTGGAGCAGAGAAGACTGAGGGTCGACCTGATCAAGGTGTACAAGATTATGAGGGGTATGGACAGGGTGCATAGGGAGCAGCTGTTCACCTTAGTTGAAGGGTTAGTCACAAGGGGACATAAGTTCAAGGTGAGGGGCAGGAGGTTTAGGGGGGATGTGAGGAAAAACTTTTTTTACCCAGAGGGTGGCGACGGTCTGGAATGCGCTGCCAGGGAGGGTGGTGGAGGCGGGTTGCCTCACATCCTTTAAAATGTACCTGGATGAGCACTTGGCACGTCATAACATTCAAGGCTATGGACCAAGTGCTGGTAAATGGGTTAAAAACAAAAAACTGCAGATGCTGGAAATCCAAAACAAAACGGAATTACCTGGAAAAACTCAGCAGGTCTGGCAACATCGGTGGAGAAGAAAAGAGTTGACGTTTCGAGTCCTCATGACCCTTCAACAGAACGTTCCATTTTACGAAATGAAGTGCCTGCTGTAAGAAATTACTAAATGTATTGGAAGAGGAGTGTCTTATGTTATAATGAAATTAAAACATTTTTTAGTTTTATAATTGATTTTATATATATAAATTTGGTAAAGGGAATATGGGATCTGAAGATGTGGAAATGCGTGACATTATTTCCTTCTGTTTGCTTCAAAAACAACGTTCTTTAATCTTTTTCTTCAAAGATTTAATTTAAAGAGAAAAGAGAGCAATCTGTCAATGTATAAATAATCACACTGCATGACAATCGCTTTATTAAAGACAATTCCTAGTTAAATAGGTGATGGGCATTGATTATCCCATCTAAATAGAATAAAAAGATACAACTGGAACACTTTGTGTGGAAGCTACTTGGAAGCCTGTAGCACTGAGGAGCTGTCTTGAAAATAAACCAGCTTGAACCAAAAGACCAGCTTGGGTCAACTCCTCTACTACAATCACTTATCGTGAGTAACAGTCGAGACTGAACAAGTGGAGAAAAAATAGAGTCAAGATACGGAGGAATCAGTTCAGTGGGACAGGATGAGGCTGAAACAATAAATCTACCTGGGCACTGCTCTTTGGATCTTGAAAAAAAAGAGGTAGAAACAGGATTTTCATGTGAGATTGAGGCCGGATATCTTGGAGGGAAGATCTCCATAGGAGATGAGATTAGTGACAGCCCTGGGGACAATGTCTTGATGTTCAATGATACAGTCGAGGGTGTCGGAGAGTTGGCATTCAGCTCTGCTAGGTAGAGGTCAGTATGGCAGACAACAACAGCACCATGGTTATCAGCAGATTTGATGATGTTAGGGTTGAACCTGAGAGAACAAAGTTTAGAGGGAGACAGGTTAGAGCGAATGAGGGGAACAAAGAAATTGAGATGACCGATGTTACGCTGGCAGCTCTCACTGTAGAGATCAAGACACAGTAAGAAGTCAAAGGAAGGGGTCCAGGTGGTTGGAGAACACTGGAGACAGGTATAAGGGTCCGCTGTACAGGGGCAAGACCACTGACCAAAGAAGTAGGAAGATGGTGGAGGTATTGGAAGAAGATCTATGTCATGCTGAGCTTGAAATTTTTAGGATGGGGATGAAACTGAGCCTTTGCTAAGGACTGATCATTTAAGGTCAGAGGGGAAAGCCAGAAGGAAGGATGTGGCAAAAGATGAGATTCAAAGAAGGGAGGGGGTCAGAAGTAAGTGAAGGGTAAGAAAGATCTTGAGGGTCATTAGTACCCATGAGTTCTGGAGCTTATGATCCTTTACATCTGAAAGGAAGAAAAAGGTTTTTTTAAGGCATTGAGTGTGATGATGGATAAAATGAAACTGCGCAGGATAAGAGGCGGTGCTCTTCAGTTGCTTCATCAATGACCTTTCCTCCATCATAAGGTCAGAGGTGGGGATTTTCGCTGATGATTACACAATGTTCAGCACCATTCGTGACTCCTCAGATACTGAATCAGTCAGTGTCCACATGCAGCAAGACCTGGACAATATTCAGGCTTCAGTTGTTAAGTAGCAAGTAACATTCACATCACACAAGTGCCAGGCAATGACCATCTCCCTTTGACATTCAATGGCATTACCATTACTGAATCCCCCACTATCAACATCCTGTAGGTTACACACCAAACTGGACTAGCCATATAAATACTGTTGCTACAAGAGCATGACAGAGGCTGGGAGTTCTGTGGAGAGTAACTCACATCCTGACTCCCCAAAGCCTGTCCACCATCTATAAGGCACAAGTCAGAAGTTGATGTAATACTTTCCACTTGCCTGGATGAGTGCAGTTCCAACAACACTCAGAAAGCTGGACACCAGTCAGGACAAAAGACCCGCTTGATTAGTATCACATCTACTACCTTCAATGTCCACTCCCTCCACCACTGACATAAAGTGGGATCAGTGTGTACCGTCTACAAGGTGCACTGCAGAAACTCAAAAAGGCTCCTTTGACAGCACTTTGCAAACCCACAACCTCTACCACCTGGAAGGACAAGGGCATGGGAACACCAGCACTTGCAAGTTCCCCTCCAAGCCACACACCGTCATGAGTTGGAACTCCCCCTCTAACAACACTGTGGATGTATCTACACCAGGTGGAATGCAGTGGTTCAAGACAGGCAGAAGGTGCAATTTCCTGAAGAAAGACCCTCCCACCAGACCAAGGTGGCCTGGACAGAGGTGCCAGGTGAGATTAACAACCATGGTCACTTGCCAAAACTGGGTCCAGTGCAGGAAATGGTCAACGACCTGCTGTGATCTGCAAGGGTAGGTACCAGTGTCGTGTCTTCACCAGGATTCTCTTGCGTGGTTATCAATGGTGTATGTGTGAGTGGGCAGCAATGCCAAAAGAGTGAATGTGTGATCGGCTTTAGTGCCACATGACAATTGAATCTGCCAGAGAACCGGTAAATTTGCCCTTTGTGGCCATGGATGCAGCATGTGAATGACAGGCCAGTATATTTGATGGGGGTGGATGCAATAAAGGGGTTAAGTGTTTCCTTCTTTATTCTTTTCACAGAATTCCTGCCTTTCCATGATGGCCTGGAGGAGTGTGTACAGGGAGGCATCACTTAACCATGGGGCTGGTCTGCTGCAATAGTTAGACATTTCTGTAAAGATTATAAAAGCAAAAAACTGCGGATGCTGGAAATCCAAAACAAAAACAAAAATATCTGGAAAAACGCAGCAGGTATGGCGGCGAGGAGCACCGTTAATGTTTCGAGTCTTCATGACTCTTCAACAGAACTAAGGAAAAATAGAAAAGAGGTGAAATATAAGCTGGTTGAGGGGGAGGTGGGATAGGTGGAGCTAGATAGAGGGCCAGTGATAGGTAGAGATAACAACATCTTTTGGTTATCTCCACCTATCACTGGCCCTCTATCCAGCTCTTCTTTTCCCAGCTCCCACCCCCCCCAAACCAGCTTATATTTCACCTCTTTTCTATTTTTCCTTAGTTCTGTTGAAGACTCATGCGGACTCGAAACGTTAACTGTGCTCCTCTCCGCAGATGCTGCCAGACCTGCTGAGTTTTTCCAGATATTTTTGTTTTTGTTCTGTAAAGATTAAGCTATTCTTAACCAGAGGTGGAGTGTCCTGGCAGTGATGCACAGCCTCCTTGTTTGAACAGGAGGCTCTTTAATATGCCACCTGTGCCTTTGCTATTGTCAGCTGATGGCTGCCAAATCCCACATGTTTTGCACACTTACGTACTTACAATTTTAATTATAATTGCATGGGAAAAGGTAAAAACAGAAAAAGCAGAGTGGCACTCAGTTCTGGTTATGACATCAGGAATGACATGCTGTTGACAAAATCTTGGTGCACAAATGTGCAAGAGCTGGTGGTGGAGTCAGGAACACCAGTGGAAAGTGTGCTCAAGGCTGCAGGTTGCTCCAAGCTCTGCTCAGCTAGATGTAGATGCTGAATGGGGGCCATCAATGAAGAGGATACTTCTGAAGCAAAGAACGTGCGATGGTCTGGTAGCTCTAAAGCTGCGATGAGCATGCTTGCAGAGAGATTGAATGGGGCTACCTCAAGCAAGTGTTGTAGAATTTAATTATAAAGATCAGTAGTTGCACAAGGGTATGTCCTTGGGAGTCTTAACAAAATTTAAGATTATTAAGTTTCTGTTTGATTTTTTTTAGCCAGATAAATATTGTTCATATGCATCAGTTTTTGTCTGCTGTCTGACCTTTCCATTTCTGATGACTGGCAAGAAAAGAATTAATACTGAAGAGGGGGTGTTTAAAGGAATGCTTCATTATTTGCAGTACTGAGTTCTGTTGGGGAAGGTGAGACTCGAAAGTGGCTACCACATGGGTTCACTGATTGAACCTAACAACTTTGAAATAATTAATGTGTTAAATATTGTTGTAGTACGTGTAAATAGCTTGGAACTACTTAGCTAGGAACTAATGTGTTATATGTAAGTGTTCTGCGGGCCACATTTCACAGCTGCAGTAGGCTCATGTGAAGTTTAACAGAACCAGTTCAATCCAGTCTATCTGTTGTATCAGAGAGCATGGCTAAGTAAAATATAAAGAGAGTTTCTGATCTTTACAAGTTTGAAGTGTGATTGCTAACATATCTGGGAACCAAAAGACAAGAACACATGGAGAAGGGATCACAGACATGAAGGTGCACTGCTGCAGTTGCACTGGCAACAACACATTCCTCCTTCCCCTTTAAAGAGACTCTGTGCTTTGCACCTTGTTTTTCCTAAAGTTGCACAACAGCAAGGTTTGGACCATTCTGTAGAGTGTAGAGTGCAGCATACCGCAACTATAATAGAGACTGGCTGGTATTGAAGGGCAACTCCAGGTCTGTCCAGATCTGTCACAGCAGTTGAATTGCATCTTCTACACGCTGATTGCTTGCTCAATGACACATCTGCCTTCTATCTAGAAGGCACAAGTCAGAAATGTGACAGAACACTTACCTGGATAAATGCAGCTCCAACAGCATTTATGAAGCTCAACACCATTCAACACTCAAGAAGTTCATCCTCTCCCTGTATACCAGGTTGCAGATAATGCCCCCTATAAGCTGCACCTCTTAGGACATGCAGGACAAAGCAAACTGCTTGATTGGCACCTCATCTACCACCTTTAAACATTCAATGCACTGGTGGTGCATAGTGGCAGCACTGGGTACCATCTACAAGATGCATTGTAGCAACTTGTCAAACTCCTTTGACAGCACCTTTTCAACCCGCAACCTCTACTAATTAGAAGGACTAGGGCAGCGGATGCATGGGAACACGACTACTTGCAAGTTCCCCTCCAAATCACAAACCATCCTGACTTAGACTTCCAAAAACATGGAACTTTCTTCCTAGTACCACCGTTCAAAGAGCTGCAGTGATTCAAGAAGGCAGCCGCCAATTAATGCCCACTGAAGAGCCTCAAGCCACCGTCCCTGGAATTAACCTGGATGGCCGGGGGAGGGGCTAGCCATGCAGGAAACAGAACAAGCAAACCTGTGTGGGGTTGCTTGCTAGCTCCTGGGGATTAGGTAAGTGGGGGGTGGGATTCCTTGTTCAAAGGTACTCAGTGCCTGCTTGAGGGACCTGGCATCAGGAAGAGGGGGGCCCTACTGACGGCAACCCCTGTCTTGCTGTCAACACTTAGGTTCCTCCTCTACTCCCCTCCCACCATCACTTAACTCTGGCCCAGGATCCAGCGATTATTCCAGGCCTTGGCTAGGTGTCATACTGGTACCAGCCACCGTCTCCTCAGTGGTGCTGCTGCTCAAAGAGCTGCTGGCCTCAGCAAGTGGCCAGCCCAGGGCTCTTGATCCCAGGCGAGTGGCCACCGTTGGCTCATCAAGTGCCTGAGTGGAACAAGATGCGGCAGGCCTTCCTGAAAAGAGGTAATGCAGGGCTCTGATCAGCTCTCCAGCTGGCAATCAAGGCTCCTGTAGCCTCAACAAGATTTTGCCCATTGAAACTGACCATCTGGGTCTTCTGAGGGAGTTGCTTGCAAGCAGCCTAGCATGCTGCAATTAAATGAAGGAGTTGGTAGGTTGGAACAGGCTAACTGATACATTATCAATTTCAGCACTTTTAATACCCACCCCCTGTCATCTATACCCAAATCCACTCACTCCTGCCAGTAAAAACCCCCCCACAAAATGTCTTAAATTCAGTCATTTAAACTCTGACTAACACTTTGGTGGACTGGAGTGGGTAGGTTCTACAGGAAAAGAAGCATTAAATTTTCACTTAACATTGAAAAAGGGAATTGTGGGACTGTCAGAAAGATATTATAATTTTCATAATGTTATTGCAATTTACTGCAAAGTAGAGTAAAAGTGGGATCTGTGTCTGTGTGTGTGGGACTTAACTAAGTTAAAGGCAGCTGGCCTGAAGACTTTGGTGTAACAGAAGATAAGCTAGGTGTGAAATGTTAAGTAGGTAAATGTGGGGGAAGTTTTAGAATGTAAGGTATAAAGGGAACATTTGCATTTTTATATAATTCAGACTAGATTAAATTCAAAGAAGGGGGTGAAATGTTACACCTAGCCAGGAGAAGTTAAGAAACAGTGTGTTTATTTTCCTCAACGACTACTGGTAAAATTAGTGCTGTGATGGATTTTATTATTAGAGGATAAAATCCAAAGACATAGTGAAATAATGGGAATTTGTATTCAAAGGGGAACATATGTATAAAGAAGAGAAGGCTGTGTGTAAGGGAAGGAGTTGTAAGATCTAACACAAGTGTGAAACGCCTCCAGCATCTAAGCATCAAGCTGCTGTCTACGAGGAACTGAAGCTGAGAAAAACTCACTTTGCATTTGACTGTTCAGGGTATTGTGTGTTATTTGCCTGGGTCTTTTTAAATCTATGTGTCTCACTCTGGCCTTAACAGAGGTGTAGCTGGGTTTTAGATTAATTAGGGGATTTAGATCTATAAACTATGACTATGATAACTTCCATGTATGTGCTTAAAATCATTTCTTCTATCAATAAAGGTTTAATTTAGTTTTGTAAGAAACCTATAAGACTGGGTAGCCTTCTTTTACTGAATTCAAAGCCCACATCTTGAAATAAGAACAAATTGCAAATAGTTGTGGCAGCTGCTTCACGTTTTTTCCTGTGATTTAGGCAGCTTGGCATTTACGATCTGCCTGCCATAACAGGGACACACAGTCTTTCTCATCTAATCTTTAAATAAATGTAAGCCATTTCCTACAGCACTGAATGCTCATCATGCCAAAGTGAATGAAAATGGTGTCAGAGTCCTACTTGTATCATAGGACCCCAGTTTAGTGCTAGGCCCCAATCAATTACAGCAGGTGGACCATCAGTGAATGGGATGGGATCAGAAATGGGATGATAAGTTCCACATTCTCATTTTTACTTTCTAGGACCCCACTCCCATTCCCAAATAGATCCCAATGTATGACTTCAAAATGAATAATAGCAACATACTCTGACATAATTATATCTCACCTTCTAGCTCTGCATCAGCTAAAGAGTCATTGTGAATCCACCTGACCAATGTCACATAAATATTAGGTCCTGGTCATTGGTAAATCTCCAGATAAAATCTCCAGATAAACACAAACCTGGTGCAAGATCAATTTGTTTTAAAGGGAAAATTCAAATGTGCAAAGCCATTTCTTAGTTAAAATCCTAACATTGAAAAGAAAATTATGTTAAATTATTTCATTTTTTGATAATTACATTAAGTTTTGTTGTGCAAATCCGGTATCAAGATAAAAACTGACATTGAAGTGAAGCAGAGTGAGACTCCTTGCACCAGGGGCTTTCACTTCTGTTGGTGCCACATCAGGTCTAGACTCTAGATTCAGTCTGCATTTACACTAACCAGAGATATGGTTCAATGAAATTGCTTTCCACAAATCCTAAAGTTCTCATGTGAATGCACCCTAACTCAAATTTTCAATTACTGCATGTCAAAATTGTATCTTACCTGGTATTGTGAGTAAAGAGGGTTTACCTGAGGGGAAATAAAAGTTAAAGGAGAACTCAAAACAAAGAACTTTAGACTATGACATGTATAATAAACACATTTTAAAAAATAATCAAATGTCAATAGCTTAAAGCAGCCAGTCATAAACATTTGAACATTTATCTTAGAATAGTGCCAGTCATTGCTTCAGGGAATTCCAGATACACACCAATCCAACATAAGATCAAAGATCTGAGGAGAGAATTCAAATATACACAATCATTTCTTCAGAACATACAAAATGTGTGAAGGCCATTTAACCCTTTGAGTCTGCTCCATGATCATTAAGAGATTGTGGCTGATCTTCTACCTCATCACCAACTTCCTCCACAATATTCCCTATATCCCTTAATTACCTTAGTTTTAAAAAATTCTTTCACAGGATGTTGGCATCACTGGCTAGGCCAGCATTTATTGCCCACCAGTAATTGCCTTTGAGAAAGTGGTGATGAACGCTTTTTTAAACCACAGGCCATACAGTGTAGATGCATCCACAGAGCTGGTAGGAATGGAGTTCTAGTACTTTGATCCAGCAACAGTGAAGGATATAGTTCCAAATTAGAATGTTATGTGGGTTGGAGGGGAAATATCAAGCGGTGGTGTTCCTATGCATCTGATGCTCTTGTCCTTTGAGGTAGTAGATGTCGTGGGTTTGGAAGGTGCTGTCGACAAAGCCTTGTTCAGCTTCTTCATTGCATCTTCTAGATGGTGCACACTGCTGCCACTGTGTGACAGTGGTGGAAGGAGTGAATGTTTAACGCAGTAGCTGGGTGCAAATCAAGTGGGCTGCTATATCCTGGATGGTATTGAGATTTAAGCTGCGATTATTCAGGGAAGGGGAAAGTATTCCATAACATTCTTGACTGGAGCCTTGTAGTTGGTCGATAGGTTTCAGAGGTCAAGTGTTGAGTTATTCGACTCAGAATTCCCAAATTCTGACCTGCTCTTGTAACAGTATTTATATGACTCATCCAATTCAGACAAGTTTCTGGTCAATGTTGATAGAGGGGGTAATGCCATTGAATGTCAAGGGGAGATGGTTAGATTCTCTCTTTTTGGAGATGGCTGTTGCCTGGCACTTGTGTGGTGTCAATGTTACTTGTACTTATCAGCTCAAGCCTGAATATCGTCCAGGTCTTGACACATTTGGACACGGGCACTATCTGAGGAATCGTGAATGGTACTGAATAGCACTATCATCAGCGAACATCCCCACTTCTGGCCTTAAGATGGAAGGAAGGTCATTGATGAAGCAGCTGAAGACAATTAGCCCTTGGACATTACCCTGAAGAAATACTGCAGCAATGGTCCAGGACTGAGACCTCCAACAACCACACCCATCCTTCTTTTGTTAGGTATGACTCCAAATAGTTGAGAGTTCTGCCCCCGATTTCCCATTGACTCCTGTTTTGCTAGGGCTCCTCGATGCCAAATGCTACCTTGATGTCAAGGGCAGTCACTTCACCTCACCTCTGGAGTTCAGCTCCTTTGTCCATGTTTGAATCAAAGCTGTAATGAAGTCAGGAGCTGACCGACCCTAGCAGAGCTCAAACTGAGCATCAATGAGCAGGTTACTGCTGATTAAATGCCACTTGTTAGCTCTGTTGATGACCCCTTCCATTACTTTGTTGATGATTGAGAGTAGACTGATGGGGTAGAAATTAACCGGATTGGATTTGTCCCGCTTTTTCTGGACAGGACATATCTGGGCAATTTTCCACATTGCCTGGTAGGTGCCAGTGCTGTAGCTCAGCCAGAGGGTTAGCTAATTCTGGAGCACAAGTCTTCAGTATTATTGCCAGAATGTTGTCCGGTCCATAGCCTTTGCACTATCCAGTGCCTTCAGTTGTTTGTTGATATCATGTGGGCTGAATCAAATTGGCTGAAGACTGTCATCTGACCTGCTGGGATTCCCAATCATTGAGGACTGGTTGCAAACTCTTCAGCCTTGTCTTTTGCACTCACATGCTGGGCTCATTATAATTGAGGAGGGGGATATTTGTGGAGCATCCTTCTTTAGCTGTCCACCATCATTCAAAATTGGATGTGGCAGGACTGCAGAACTTAGATCTGATCCATTGGCTGTTGGATCACTTAGCTCTGTTTATTGCATGCTGCTTCTGTTGTTTGGCTCACAAGTAGTCCTGTGTTGTAGTTTCACCAGGTTGAAGTCTTATTTTTAGGTATCTCTGGTGATGCTCCTGGTGAGCCCTCCCACACACTTTTTGAACCAGAGTTGGTCCCCAGCTTGATGGTTATGGTAGAGTGGGGGATATGCTGGGCCATGAGGTTACAGATTGTGGTTGATTGCAATTCTGCTGCTGCTGATGGCCCGCTGCACCTCATGGATGCCTAGTTTTGAGTTGCAAGAGTTGTTTGAAATTCCATTTAGCATGATGGTGGTGCCACAGAACTTGGGTATCCTGAATGTGAAGATGGGACTTTGTTGCCAAAAGGACCAGGAGTGGTCATTCCTACTGATGCTGTCATGGGCAGATGCACCTTTGGCAGATAGATTGATGAGGACAAAGTCAAGTAGGTTTTTCCCTCTTGTTGGTTCCCTCACCACCTGCCACAGACCCAGTCTAGAGGCAAAGTGCCTTAGAATTCGACCAGCTCGGTAGTGGTGCTACTGTGTCAATCTTGGTGATGGACATTGAATTCCCCCACCCAGAGTACATTCTGAGCACTTGCCACCCCCAGTGTTTCCTCCAAGTGGTGTTCAACATGGAGGAGCACTGATTGATCAGCTGAGGGAGGATGGTACGACGTAATCAGCAGGAAATTTCCTTGCCCATGATTGACCCGATGCCATGAGATTTCATGGGGTCTGGAGGTGCCATTGAAGGTTTCCAGGGCAACTCTTTCCTGATTATATACCACTGTGCTGCCGCCTCTGCTCGGTCTGTCCTGTCGGTGGGACAGGACATACCAGGGATGGTGATGGCGGTATCTGGGACATTGACTGTAAGGTATGATTCTGTTGAGTGTGACTATTCAGGCTGTTACTTGGCTAGTCTGTGGGACAGCCTGCAGTACCCAAAAAGCTATCCATCCCTGTCTTAAATATATTAATTCAAATCATGGAAGTAGATTTTGCTGTTCACCCCCAATCACAAATTGAAGGCCGGTATTGTCACGAAGGGTGGTGGGGAGATCGGAGGCTGATGACAGGGGTAATTTGAGGGTGGGGCGGGACAAGTATAGAAAGCTAGTGTTAGATGTGATGCAAAGGGGGGAATTGTAGAATTGTGGGGAGATAGGAGGGCAGGAGGCATTGGGAAGATCTAGGTGGGAGGACATTCTGGATTGGATCACAGTTGCGGGGATGAAGGTGTGTGTCTGTTCGGGGGCAAGGGTTGCTCAAACATGATGGAGAGTTTGACTGAGGTGGGGGGCGGTCACAGTCGGAGGGGTTATATGTTCGGGGAAGCACTTCTGCTCCTTCTGGCCCAAAAGCAGTGTTGCAAAGACACTAAATTGCAGTCCAAGTCTCACTTTAGCTCTTAGGTTTCCCCAGTCCCAGGAAACCCAGCCGGCCAGGAATCAAACTAAAACGGAGAAAAAAATCTGAGGCCCACCTCATGTGGGTGGATAACAATTGAATAGCAAATTTCTTTTTCAGGTTCAATCATTTTTATTTAGTTTTTATGATCCCAATTTAAAATATATTGAGGATATAATACACAAGGGTGGAAATGAGGATAAAGGTGGAACCGATAGACTTAGTGAATTTGAATTTGCAGAAGGCATTTGATATGGTGTCACATAAAAGATTACTGCTCAAAACAAGAGCTTGTGGTGTTAGCATGGATGGAGGGAAGTTTGACTAACAGTAAAAAGAAAGTCTGGATGAATGGGTCATTTTCAGGTTGGTAAACTGTAATTAGTGGAGTGCCTCAGGAATCAGCGTTGGTGCCTCAACTATTTATGATCTATATAAATGACTTGGATGAAAAGGACCAACTGTATTGTAGGATAATACAAAGATATGTTAGAAAACAAGTTATGAGGAGGCTACAAAGTCTCTGCAAAGACATAGGGATAGGTTATGTGAGTGGGCAAAAATTTGCCAGATGGAGTATAATGTGGTAAAATGCAAGGTTATCCACTTTGTCAGGGGGAATAGAAAAGAAGAATATTATTTAAATTGAGAGTCTGCCAAATGCTGAGTCATAGCAGGATCTGGGACTGCATCACAAAAAGTTTTGCAGATACAGCAAGTAATTGGCAAGGTAAATAAAATGTTGGACTTCATTACAAAGAAAATGGAACATAAAAGTAGGGAAGTCTTGCAGCAACTGTACAGAGCTGTGGGCACACCTGGAGCACTGAGTACAGTTTTGGGTTTCCTTATCCATATTTGCACTGGAAGCACTTCAGAGAATGATCACTAGATTGATTTCTAGGATGAAGGGGTTGTCTTGTGAGGAAATGTTGGGCCTTTAGTCATTGGAGCTTAGAAGAATGAATGGTGATCTTATTGAAACATAAAAGATTCTGAGGGGGCTTGACTAAATGCTAAAAGGATGTTCCTCTTGTAGAGAATCTAGAATTAGTTTACAAATAAGGGGTCTTGCATTTAAGACAGAGATGAGGAGAAATTTATTCTTTCAGAAAGTTATTAGTCTTTTGAATTTTCTTCCACAGAGAGCAGTCATTGAATATATTCAAGGCTGAGTAGGTCAGATTTTTGATTAAACCAGGGGTAAAGAGGTTTGGAGGGCAAATAGGAATGTGGAGTTCAGGCCACAATCAGATCAGCCATGATTTTGAATGGTGGGGCAGGCTTGATGGCCGAATGGCCTACTCTTGCTCCTATTTCTTATGATCTTATGAAATGGATAATCACTTAACCAAGTGTAAAAAGGTGCTTGACTTACCGCATGATATACAGCGTTTTAATTCTTCATGAAAGAATTCATATTTACCACAAATGTAGCAACCTTTAAAAAAAAGATTCCATAACTTGCTGCAGATTGTTAAAACATATAGCTACGTGTAGCTACAAGGAACAATTTAACTTTTCAAGTAGCATATTATAAATTAGTCTGTACATTAAAAGTTAGGGAGGTCTGGGAAGAGTGTCCTGCAGTCAGCATCGCTGTGAAGCAATCTGGGAAGAGTGTCCTACAGTCAGCATAGCGGTGAAGCAGTCTGGGAAGAGTGTCCTGCAGTCAGTTCTTGTTGAAGATAACAAGAGTGACATCACAAGGCAGGTCAGAACCAGCGCGAGTATGGGGAAGCTTCAAAAAGTGACATCAGCACAAAGGTGAGAGCTGATTGGTAATTACTAGGTAAGTGTTTATCTCCAATTTTTTTCTCCAGTTCAAAATAGATTCAGCTAAGGAAAGGTAAGGGTTCTAGTTCTTATTTAAAGTACATAAATAATTTAACTTTTTTCTACTGTATTTAACTTAAAGTAAGGGTTTTTTTTCAACTAGAGGCAGGGCAGCTCAGTCCCGTATTATGTGCTGCCTGCAACATGTGGGAAGTCCTAGATGCTCCTTGCGTTCCTACCGGCCACGTGTCCAGGAAGTGCTAACAACTGCAGCTACTTGAGTGGCAGCTGGAGGCACTGAGGTGCATTTGTGAGGCTGAGAGTTTCGTGGATAATACACTTTTAGACGTGATCACCCCATAGCTCATGCAAGTGCAGACAGAGAGGGAATTGGTGACCATCAGTCAGAGGAAAGGTGTCAGTCAAGAACTCAGAAAATCGTCAGAGTGCATGTCGCACTTGAACAGCTTTTCTGCTTTGGAAAACGGTGAGAGTGACAGTTCCTCTGGGGAGTGCAGCCATGCTCATGGCACTGAGAGTGGCTTAGCTGCACAGGGGGGAGGAAAAAGAGGGGAAGAGCAATAGTGGTAGGAGACTCGATAGCAAGGGGAACAGACAGCCGTTTCTGCGGCCGTAGACATGACTCCAGGATGGTACGTTGCTTCGCTGGTGCCAGGGTCAAGAATTTCACTGAACAGCTGAGGGCATTCTAAAGGGGGAGGGTAAACAAACAGAGATTATGGTACATATTGGTACGAACGACATAGGTAGAAAGAGGGATGAGGTCCTGCAAGCAGGATTTAGGGAGCTAGGAAACAGATTAAAAAACAGAACCTCAAAAGGTAGTAATCTCTGGATTACTTCTGGTGGCACGTGCTAGTGAGTATAGAAATAGGAGACTGGTCCAGATGAATGCGTGGCTGGAGAGATGGTGCAGGAGGGAGGGCTTTAGACTTCTGGGACATTGGGACCATTTCTGGGGGCGTTGGGACCTGTACAAAGCATACGGGTTGCACCTGAACCGGAATGGGACCAACATCCTTGTGGGGACGTTTGCTCATGCTATTGCGGAGGGTTTAAACTAACTTGGCAGAAGGATGGGATCCTGAGAGGAGGTTCAGTAGGGGGAGATGCACAGCCAAAATTAGAAGAGAGAGCAAGTGAGGCTGGAAGGCATAGAAATTATAGGCCAGTTAAGGCACAAAGGAGCTTGGCAAGGTTAGATGGTATTTATTTTAATGCAAGGAGTCTGACAACTAAGGCAGATGAATTGAGGGCACAAATTAACACATGGAGGTATGATATCATTGCTGTCACAGAGGCTGGTTGAGAGAGGGGCACGATTGGCAGCTCAATATTCCAGGACACAGGATCTTCAGGCAAGACAGGGAAGGAGATATAAGGAGGGTGTATTGCAATATTGATCAAGAAATCAATTACAGCAGTAAGGAGGGATGACATCTTAGAAGGCTCCTCAAAGGAAGCCATGTGTATGGAACTGAAAAACAAAACAGGAGCAATCACATTGCTGGGAGTGTACTATAGGCTCCCCAAACAGTCAGAGAGAAACAGAAGAGCAGACATGTCGGGAAATTTCAGAGAAGTGTAAAAATAATAGGGTAGTAGTAGTGGGGGGTTTCAACTTCTCCAACGTTAACTGGGTAAGTCATAGTGTGATAGGTTTAGAGGGAGCGGAATTCTTAAAAAGCATCCAGGAGAGCTTTTTAAGCCAGTATTTAGAAGGTCCTACAAGAGAGGGGGTGGCCTTGACTTAATTTTAGGGAATGAAGCCAGGCAAGTGGTAGAGGTATCAGTGGGGGAGCATTTTGCAGATAGTGACCATAACTCCATTAGATTCAAGGTTGTTATGGAAAAGGAGAAGGATGGGCCAGAAATCAGGGTTCTAAATTGGGGGAAGGCCAATTTTAATAAGATCAGATATGATTTGGCCAGAGTGGACTGGGAGCAGCTACTTTTAGCTAAATCTGCGTCAGAGCAGTGGGACTCATCCAAGAAGAAAATAGGGAGAGTACAGGGCCAACTTTTTCCATAAAGACTAAGGGTGGGACCTACAAATCCAGGGAACCCTGTATGTCGAAGGATATACAAGATTGGATAAAGAGAAAAAGGGAGGCTTATGGCAGATACCGAGGGCTCAAAACAGCGGAAGTCCTAGAGGAGTATAGAATGCATAGGGGGATCTTAAAAAGGAAATTAGGAGAGCAAAAAGGGGGCAAGTAAAAACATTGGCAGGTAAAATAAAGGAAAATCCAAAGTTATTTTACAAGTCCACCAAGAGTAAGAGGATAACTAGGGGGAAAGAGTAAAGCCCACTAAGGACCACAGTGGTAATTTGTGTGTGGAGCCGGAAGACCTAGGTAGGGTTCTAAACGAATACTTTGTGTCGGTGTTCACAAGTGAGAGGGACGACATGGGTATGGAAATCAGGCAGAACGATTAGGATATAATTAAAGAAATTAGCATAGAAAGGGAGGAGGTTCTAAGTGGTCTTGCAGGCCCGGAGAAATTGTATCCCAGGCTGTTGAGTGAGGCAAGGGAGGAGATAGTAGGGGTGCTGGCAATAATTTTCAATACTTCTCTAGACACAGGAGAGGTGCCAGAGGACTGGAGGACAGCCAACGTGGTACCGTTATTCAAGAAGGGAGGAAGGGATAAACCAGGGAACTACAGGCCAGTCAGCCTAAACTCAAAGATAAAAACAAAAAAACTGAGGATGCTGGAACAAAACAAAAACAGAATTACCTGGAAAAACTCAGCAGGTCTGGCAGCATCGGCGGAGAAGAAAAGAGTTGACGTTTCGAGTCCTCACGACCCTTCGACAGAACTCAATGTTGGGGAAACTATTGGAAGCAATTCTGAGGGACAGAATTAATCTACACTTGGAGAGGCAGGGATTAATTAAAGACAGTCAGCATTGTTTTGTTAAGGGGAGGTTATGTCTGATCAATTTGATTGAATTTTTTGAAGGTATGTAGATGGGGGCAATGCATTTGACGTAGTCTACTTTGACTTCAGCAAGGCTTTTGATAAGGTCCAGCATGGGAGACTGATAATGAAGGTAAGAGCCCATGGATCCAAGGCAATTTGGCAAATTGGATCCAGAATTGGCTGAGTGGCAGGAAGCAGAGGGTGATGGTCGAGGTGTGCTTTTGTGGCTGGATTCCTCTGTCCAGTGGGGTTCCACAGGGATCGGTGTTGGGTCCCTTGCTGTTTGTGGTATATATAAATGATTTAGACTTGAATGTAGGAGGGTTGATCAGTAAGTTCGCGGATGACATGAAAATTGATGGGGTGCTAAATAGTGAGGAGGATAGCCTTAGATTACAGGATGATATAGACCAGCTGGTCAGATGGGCTGATCATGGCAAATGGAATTTAATCCGGATAAGTGTGAGGTGATGCACTTGGGCAGGACAAACAAGACACAGGAATACATGATGAATGGTAGGACCCTGGGAAGTACCGAGGATCTGAGGGACCTTGGAGTGCATGTCCAGCGGTCCCTTAAGGTAGCGGGACAGGTAGATAAGGTGGTTAATAAGGCATATGGGATACTTGCCTTTATTAGCCGAGGCATAGAATATAAGAGCAGGGAGGTTATGCTGGAACTGTATAAAATGATGGTTAGGCCACAGCTAGAGTATTGCGTGCTGTTCTGGAACCCGCAATATAGGAAGGATGTGATTGCACTAGAGAGAGTGCAGAGGAGATTTACCAGGATGTTGCCTGGGGTGGAGAGTTTTAGTTATGAGGAGAGATTGGATAGACTGGGGTTATTTTCCCTGGAGTAGAGAAGATTGAGGGCAGACATAATTAAGGTGTATAAAATTATGAGGGGCATAGATAGGGTAGACAGGAAGGAACTTTTCCTCTTGGGGGAGGGATCAGTAACCAGGAGGCATAGATTTAAGGTAAGTGGGAGGAGGTTTAGAATTTTTTCACCCAGAGGGTGGTGGGAATCTGGAACTCACTGCCTGAAAGGGTGGTAGGGGCAGAAATCCTCATAACATTTGCACTTGTGATGCCATGGCATACAAGACTATGGGCCTAGTGCTGGAAAATGGGATTAGAATAGTTAGGTACTTGTTTGACTGGCACAGACTCAATTGGCCGAAGGGCCTTTTTCTGTGCTGTAGACCTCTATGACTCTATAAACCAATTAAACTTGCATGTAGAATCTAAATTGGTTTGTATGAAATATTCCCTTTGTTGCATTTACAAGTATTCAATAAATACATGATATTGTTTTAAGTTCAAGAACGAGAGAAAATTTTACTTCAAATAGGCCTTCTCTTATCAGCCTTCTTTCTAAACTGAAAGGCTTAAGAATCTCTTCTGCTGTCTAATAATTCATCACTGTGTAACAGATAATCAATGTTCTTACCTTCCATATTGAACTTGCCAAAGATATGGACATTGGCAGGGCACAAACATGGCTGATAATGCCACCTATGTGTGGTATTCCGAGAAGATTCACCCGCATTAGAATCCTCCTTGTGAGTGTTGAAATAGTCACAGTACGTAGCTGAAATAAATTGTAAATGATTCATACACAATATTTCAAAATAGGTATCATTCTTTCACAAATACTTATCAATATTTTGGGTCTAGACCCTTTTACAGAACAAAGCTTTTTCAGTTCTTTATAGACAAGTTGTCTGTTTCTAGCACTAAATAAATTATTTTGAGATGCCCAGCATTAGGGTTTTTTTTATTTTTGTATCTTTTATTACCCTACAGCTAGATATTTAGCACATTTTTCTGAGCCCTTTTATTTTAGACAAAAGTAAAAGACCAGGAAATTGAAGAATTTACTGAAATGCTATTGTTACAAATGTGTAGTTGTGGCATTAAATATTCCTTTTTAAATGGGCAACAAAACCCTTAAAGATGGCTGCCAAAAGTCACCCGACTTTCCACCTCAATGTGTCAAGCTTCCAGAAAACCCAAGTGAATTGCAGGTAGACAAATCCAGACGAGTGAAAACATTCCAATTTCAATTTGCATTTCCACCAGGGTGAACAGAAACTCTCTGTGGCTTCCCTGGAGGTGTGAATAGCTCTTTCCCAATTCCTGAAACCTGGGAGAATAGGAACCATTCAAGTTTATAGCTGAAACATTTAAAATGTTAATTACCTCAGTTAAAAGGACAATGGATAGGACTATGCCCCATGCTAACCCAATATCTAATATGGGAGCACGATTCGACAGTTTGGGATAGCAGCCATTTTAAGTTTTGAACTGGATAAAGTCTGCCTGTGAACAGCCACTTTGTCTGCAGAACCGTCTCGAACATCATGGCAGAAACACCTTGAAATAGAAATCACTTCTCATCAAATATTGGACTGCTATACTATATCAGGCTGCCAAGAGCCACTACCTGCAGTACTGTAAAAGTGAAAACAGGAGCCTCTGTTCACTCCTAGAACCTGTTCTGCTTGCTGAGTCCACCAGCGAAGATAAACACCAACATTTTCAACTACAAAAGCCATCACAGTGGCTAAACCTAACCTCAAGTTTCACCCCTTCACTTCAGAAAAAATAAATTCAAGCAATGGCCCTGCAATACCTCACAGAAACTGATTTGAAATCTCATTTGTAAGTATCTTTTTATCTTTATCTGCTATTAATCCTTGTATCTGTATTTTGACTAATAATTTTATCACTTTTAAGGAACTTTCAGCAGTAGTTTTGTAATACACTAACCATTATCTTGTTTAAGGCTAAAGCTTGTCTGCTGGATTATTTTTAAATAGAATCACTCATAAATTAAATGGGGGCTACACCCACACACATATATATTCTTAGCTCACGGACCACTTTAAGGAAATGCATTTGCATGGTCATAACTTGTTTAAAGTTCGCTGTAGATACCTGTATCGCTTTACCTTTATTGCTGACAAAAGTACAATATTGATTCAACATGTTTTTAATCAACAGGCAATTTTTGGTTAATAATGTTAATCTTTTCATGAAGAAATTGGTACATATATACACAGTAGAGTACAATATAGTCAACTCTTCTTAGTTCAAAAGCTGCTTTATTCAAATAGTCTGTTAATTTGAATTGAAATCTAAAGAAAAAATGCATTCCAGTGACAGTGTATTGATAGTCCTTTATCTAACTTATATCTTTTTGTTTGTATTATTAAGTAATTCAAGTTCAAATTCTCATGGTAATTGGGCACTAAACAGTGATATCTGATATACTTTATTGACATTGAGTTCATAATAGAAAGAAAAGAAAGGAAAGAATGACTTGCATTTATACATCACATTTCAAAAGAACATCAGAACTTAAGAAATAGGAGCAGGAGTAGGCCATTGGGCCCCTTGAGCCTGCTCCACCATTAAGATCATGGCTAATATAATTGTAGCCTTCACTCCACCTTCCTGCCTGCCCCCCATAAACCTCAACTCCTTCATTGACCAAATTTCTGTCAAGCTCAGTTTTGAATATATTCAATGACCCAGTCTCCACTGGTCTTTTGGGTAGAGAATTCCAAAGATTAGCATCCATCTGAGAGAAGAAATTCCTTCTCATCTCCACCTTAAATAGGAGATCCCTCATTTTGGAAGTATGCTTTCTAGTTGTAGATTCCTTTGCGATGGTAAACATCCTTCCAGCATCTATCAAGGCAATCTTACATATTTCAATATTCATTCTTGTAAACTCCCTGGAGTATAAAGCCAACCTGCTCAACCTTTCCTCATAAGACAACCACTTCATTGCAGGAATCAGCCTAGTGAATCTTCTCTGAATTGCCTCAATTGAAAGTATATCACTCTGTAAGTAAGGAGACCAAAACTCTGCATTGTATTCTAGGTTCAGTATCAGTAATACTCTGTACAATTGTAGCAAGACTTCCCTACTTATAAGTTCCATCCCACTTTCAATAAAGGATGACATTCCATTTTTCTTCTTAATTACTTATTATACCTACATACAAACTTTCTGTGATTCATGTACAAGGACGCTAGGTCCCTCTGTACTGTAGCAATTCTGCAGTCTCTCTACAATAATATTCCACTTTTTTATTCTTCCCTTCAAAGTGGGCAACCTCACATTTTCTCACATTATACACCATCTGTCATTTTTTTTGCCCATTTATTTAACTTACAGATTTTTGTCTCCTCCTCACAACTTGCTTTCTTACCTATCCTTGCATCATCAACAAATTTGGCTACAATACAATCTATATCAACGATTTGGACGACAGGATAGAATGTTAGTTGAGACTCCAACACTGATTCTTGTAGCACCCCACTAGCAGTTTACTAATCTGGAATGACCCATTCATCCCAAGTCTTTTTCCCGTTAGTTGAATAATCCTCTATGCATGCTAATATTTTACCCTCAACATCATGAGCTCTTAGCTTGTGTAGTAAACTTAATGTGGCACCTTATCGAATGCCTTTTAGAAATTCAAATACGCCATCTCTACTGATTTCCCTTTATACATCCTCCTTGTTATACCCTTAAAGAACTCCAATAAAATTTTCAAACAAGATTTTCCCTTTCATAAAACCATGGTGACTCTTTAATTACGTTGGGCCGTAACTTCCAATGCAGTGGCAATCGAGTCGGATTGCAACTCTGCTCGAAGGTACTTACCTGGAAATTCAGGCAATACTATCTCGCCTCACCTTCGAACTCAGGCTGGGTGAGATCTGGTGAAGTACAGCACGGTCCCAGGGTCTACAGTTGAGGGAAGCTCGGTCACAGTTAAGTAAGCCACACCCCTATTTTTTACAGCACTAGCTGCTGTAAACCAAGTAAGTTTAAAGGTCCAGCCAGGTTTAAAGAACTTTGACAAGCCAGGGTGAAGGTAAGTGTATAAGCTAAATGGGTATGATTTTGGGGGGTGCTGGGTTGGGTCAGTGGGTGTGGGGAAGTCAGCAATCAGTCCTTGGTGGGAGGGGTGGGAAGGTTGGCAGTTGGACCATGGTGGGAGGGGTGGGAAGGTTGGCAGTGAGGCCATGGTGGGTAGAGGATGGTTGTGGTTGGCAGTCACGCCTCGGGCGAGGGAGTTCCTGTGGGCCGGCGGGGCAGTCAGGACCCCCCTGGGGGTGTGGGGGAAGTCATGCTGGGTTGGGTAGTCCTCTAGGTGAGGGGGGTGTAGTTGATAGGTGGGGGTGATGTGTTCCGTGGGGGTGGGGTGTCCTGAGGAGGGGTATGTGGTTCTCACTCACTTTTGAAGCCTTGGGATGGAAACCATCTGATCCTAATGATTTGCCACACATTGATGTTATTATTTTCTTCTTTATTGTTATATAACTTATGTTTATTTTAGCAAGTCCCCGTCCTTGATTCAATATTAGTTTCCTTGAGATGTTCGGCATTCTATATTCCTCCTCTATTGTAAATACTGACACAAAGTAATCACTTAACAGGCAATAAGAGTTCGGGATAATATGTGGATAGCCATCAGGAAGAGTATAAGAAGAGTTTAGATATATAGGACGTTTGCCAATCAAACAGACATCAGCATTGGAGACTGCCAAGTGTGAAGATAGTCTGAAGGAGTGCAGTCCAATGGCTTAGGGACAGTATAGGTCAGAACAGCAAATTAAAAAACTCCAGTTGCAGTAGAAGATTCCATAGACAGGGGACAGATAGGCATTTCTCTAACTATCACTGAAGGTCCCTCATTGTATGTTTCATCCCTGCTGCTGGACATCACGGAGAGGGTGCAGAATATTCTGCAGGGGAAATGGAATGAGCCAGAAGTTGTGGTACAAATTGGTACCAACAATATAGAGAGGGCAGACATTGATCTCCTACTGTTAGGTTTTCAGGAGCCAGGGAGGGAATTAAAAAGTAGCACTTCAAAGATAGTAATCTATGGATTACTCCCAGTGCCACACACTAACAAGAGTAGAAATAGAAAGATAACGAGGGTCAAGCGTGGCTTGAAGAACAGTGCCAGGAGGAAGGGCTTGAGGTTCTTGGGGCACTGAAACCAATTTTGGGGAAATTCAAAAGGGACATTTGCACCTTAACAGGACTGGGACTAATGTCTTCACAGGGAGGTTCACTAGTGTCGTTGGGGAGGCTTTAAACTAAATAGGCAGTGGAGTCGGCACCAGCATGTAGATGTAGAAAAGAGGAATAAGATGCATAAAGTTAGAATATTAGGCATTGCTGGAGAAGGGAATAGTTCCATATTAGATAGGAGTGGACTAAGAAGAAATAGTAAGTTAATGGTGGATTCAGAGTGCAGGAGAATGTAATAAAGTCTAAATTAGGGTTACTGTGCATGTATATGAATGCGAAGAATGTGGTAAATAAGATTGGTGAGTTACAGGTGCAGATTGCCATGTGAAAATATGAAGATGTTGCTATACAGAGACTAGGCTCAAAGAAAGGCAGGTTTGCATATTAAATATTTCTGGATACAAAGCATACGGGACAGATAGAAAAGAAAGGAGATGGGAAGGGGTGGCAATATTGACTAAAATAACATTGCAGTGTCGGAGAGAGAGATGTCCCAGAGACGTCAAGGACAGAATCTATTTGGCTAGAACTCAGGAACAATAAAATGCAATTACATTGCTTGGTGCAATTTATAGACCATCAACCAGTGGTAAAGATGTAGAGAAACAAATTTGTAAGGAAATTATTGACAGATGCAAGGATTATAGAGTAGTTATGCCAATATGCCAGGTGTGATCTCACCAAGGCTCTATACAATTGCAGCAAGACTTCCTTACTCCTGTACTCATCAATCAACACTCCGTCTCTCCAGATTCATCTCAATGGCTTGAGGGTAAAACTACCTTAATTACCCTAATATAGAACATAAGAAATAGAAGCAGGAGTAGGCCATTCAGCCCTTCAATCCTACTCTGCCATTCAATGAAATCATGAATGATCTTCTACTTCAACACCATTTTCCTGCACTATCCCTTTACCCCTTGATGTTTTCAATATATAGGAATCTATCGAATTCAATCTTGAACGCATTCCATTAACTTTTGTTACCCTCCCTCTATGGCTAGTATATCTTTCCGTGGGCAAGGAGACAAAAACTGCACATAATATGCCAGGTGTGGTCTTACCAAGGGTCTATATAATTGCAGCAAGACTTGCTTACTCCTGTACTCAAATCCTCTTATAATAAAGGCCAAACACCATTAGCCTTCCTGAAGCCTTGCTGCACCTGCATGTTAGCTTTCAGTGACTTATAAACAAGGAGACCCAGGACTCTTTGGACATCAACACTTCCCAATCCCTCCGCATTCAAGAAATGCTCTGAATTTGTTTTTCCTACCAAAGTGGATAACTTCACATTTTTCCACATTATATTCCATTTGCCATGTTCTTGCCCACTCACTTCAACTGTCTAAATCTTCCTGAAAACTCTTTGCATCTTCCTCACAACTCAGATTCCCACCAAGTTTTGTGTCAACCACAAACTTGTAAATATTACTTTTGGTCCCCACATCTAAATCATTGTTACAGATTGCAAATAGCTGGGACCAAATACTTTAGGCAAGTTGGTGGAATGAGCGGACAAGTGGCAGATGAAATTTAATGCAGAGAAATGTTAAGTGATTCATTTTGGTAGAAAGATCACAGAGAGAAAATATAAAATTATGGGTACAATTCTATAGGGGGTGCAGAAGAAGAGTCCTGGGTGTATATGGACATAAATCATTGAAACTGGCAGGACAGATTGAGAACATGGTTAATAAAGCGTGCAGCACCTAAGCTTTATTAATAGGGGCATGGAGTATAAAAGCAAGGAAGTCATGTTAAACTTATATATAACACTAGTTCAGCTTCAGCTGGAGCAGTGTGTCCCATTCTGGGTGTCACACTTTAGGAAAGATGTGAAGGCATTAAAGACAGTGCAGAAAAAAAAATCATAAGAATGGTCCCAGGGATGAGAAACTGCAGTTACATGGATATATTGAAGAAATTGGCAATGTTTCCTTTGGAGAAGTGATGGTTGAGAGGAGGTCAATATCCTAGGTTTACCATTGACCAGAAACTGAACTGGACCAGCCATATAAATACTGTGGCCACAAGAGTAGGTCAGAGGTTTGGAATTCTGTGGAGAATAGCTCACCTCCTGGCTCCCTAAAGCATATCCACCATCTACAAAGCCCAAGTCGGGAACGTGATGGAATAATCTCCACTTGGCTGGATGAACAACACCTCGACAAGCCGGCCTGCTTGATTGGACCCATGCACCAAATTCAACATCCTTTCCTTCCACCACTGACACACAGTGGCAGCAATGTGTACATCTACAAGATGCATTGCAACAACTCACCAAGGCTCCTTCAACTGCACATTCCAAACCTGCAACCTCAACTGCCTAAAAGGACAAGGGCAGCTGATGCATGGGGGCACCACCACTTGCAGGTTCCCCTCCAAGGGGATTTCACCATCCTGATTTGAAACAATATAGCCGTTGCTTCATTGTCACTGGATCAAAATCCAGGAACTCCCTACATAACAGCATTTTGGGTGTTCCTACACCACATGTTCTGTAGCAGTTCAAGGTGGCTCACCACCACTTTCTAATGGGAAATTAGGGAAGGATAATAAATGCTGGCTTAGCCAACGACATCCACATCCCATGAAAGAATTTTTAGAAATTGATAGCAGTATTCAAAAACATGAGGGGTCTGGACTGTGTAGATAGGGAGTAACTATTCCTGTTGGTGGATAGATTGAGAACACGAGGGCACAGACTTAAGGTATATGGTAAAAGAAACAATTGTGAGATGAGGAAAAACTTTTTTCATATAGTGATTGGTTAAGGTCTGGAATGCACTGGCTGCGAGTGTGTTGAAGGCAGGTTTAATCGAGGCATCCAAAAAAGAACTGGATTGTTATCATACAAGGATCAATCTGCACGGCTACGGAGAGAGGTCTGCGGTGTGGCATCGGATAATTGCTCCTCCAGAGAGCCAGTGCAGTCACAACGGGCTGGATGGTCTCCTGTACTGTGACAATTCGCTGATTCTGTGCTGTTCACCATTTACTTATTTACAGAATTGAAGAATCTTTACAGTGCAGATGGAGGCCATTCAGTCCATCGAGCCTGCACTGGCTCTCTGAAAGAGCATTCTACCTAGTCCCACTACCCTGCCTTATCCCTGTAACCTTGCACATTCTCTCTTTTCAGATAGCCATACAATTCCTTTCTGAAAACTACGATCAAACCAGCCTCCACCACCCTCTCAGGAAGTTCGTTCCAGATCCCAACCACTCTCTGGGTGGAAAATCTTTTCTTCATATCACTTTTGCTCCTTTTGCCATTTATTTTGAATCTATGCCCTCTAGTTCTTCATACTCCCTTGAGTGGGAACAGTTTCTCACTATTTACCCTGCCCATACCTCTCAGGATCTTGAATACTTTTATCAACTCTCCTCTCAGCCTTCTTTGCTCCAAGGAAAACAGTCCCAAACTCTCCAATCTGACCTCATAGCTACAAATCTCTGTCCCTGGAATCATTCTTGCAAATCTCCTCTGTACTCTCTCAATGCTTTCACATCCTTCCCCAAGTATGGCACCCAGAACTGGACGCTGTACTCCAGATGAGGCCTAACTAGTGTCTTATACAAGTTCAACATGACCTCCTTACTCTTATACTCAATACCCCTACTAATAAAGCCTAAGATACTATATGCTTTATGAACTGCTCCCTCAACATGCCTGGCCATCTTCAAAGATTTATATACATATACACTGAGGTCCCTCTGTTCCTGCACCTTCTTTAGGGTTTCTCCCTTTTTTTTATACTGTCTCCATATTCTTCCTGCCAAAATGAATCACCTCACATTTCTCTGCATTGAACTTCATCTGCCACTCTTCTGCCCAATCCACCAACATGTCTAAGTCCTTTTGAATTTCAAGACTATCCTCATCACAGTTGACAATGTTTCCAATCTTTGAATCAGCTGCAAGTTATGAAATTATGCCCTGCACACCACAGACTAGGTCATTAATATATATCAGGAAGGTCAAGGGTCCCCACACTGACCCCCCAAGGAACTCCACTACAAACCTTCCTCCAATCTGAAAAACATCCATTAACCACTACTCATTGTTTCCTGTCACTCAGCCAATTTCTTATCCAAGTGCCTACTCTCCACTTTATTACACAAGCTAGAATTTTGCTCACAATTCTGTTGTTTCAAAATTGCATCAAATGCCTTTTGAAAATCCATATACATCACGTCAACAGAGTTGCCCTTATCAACCTTGTTTCCCCCTCAAAAACCTCCAGCAAGTTAGTTAATCAGCTTTTCCCTTAATTAATCAATACTGGCTTTCCTTAATAATCCTGCACTTGTCTAACTGACAATTCATTTTATCCCAAATTATAGTTTCCAGAAGCTCCCCTACCACAGAAGTCAAACTGACTGGCCTGTAGCTGCCAGCTTTATCTTTGCACTCCTTTTTGAACAAGGGTGTAACATTCACAATTCTTCAGTCCTTTGGCACCACAACTGTGTCTAATGAAGACTGGAAGATTATCACTTGTGCCTCTGCAATTTTTACTCTCACTACCCTCAGCACCTTTGGAGGTATCTCATGCAATCCCAGTGCCTTATCAATGTTATGTAAAAATAACCCTTTCTAAAACCTCCTCCTTCTGAATTGCAAATTCTTCTAATGTACCACTTACTTCCTCTCTCACCTCAGCCTGGGAAGCATCTTCTTCCTTTGCAAAGACAGATGCAAAGTACTCATTTAATACCTCCTCTACTTCTCCTGCCTCCATGTGCAAGGCCCTTTTTTCATCCCTATTCGATCCTACTCTTTCTTTTACCTCCCTTTTATTATTTATACGCTTAAAGACCACCTTGGGATTCCCTTTTATGTTAGCTGTCAGTCTCTTTTCATGCTCTCTCCTTGCATTTATTAGTTTTTTTCACTTCCCCTCTGGTCGTTCTATATTCAGACTGATTCTCTATCATATTTTCTACCTGACATCTGTCATACGTGCACTTCTTGCTTTTCATCTTCACCTCCATCTCTCGTCAACCAGGGCGCATTGGATTTATTTGGCCTACCATTCCCCTTCAAGGGAATATACCTTGACATTGCCTGCAATACTTTTTCTCTGAACGTAGCCCATTGTTCAGCCACCATCTTTTCTGCCAACATTTGATTCCAACTCACATGACCCAGATGCATTCTCATCCCATAGAAGCTGGCTTTCTTGCAATTAATTATTCCTGCTCAGAATTGTTCCTTATCCTTTTCCATGGCCAACCTAAATCTTATGACACAATGGTCACTGTCCCCCTACACGCTCTCTTGGGGTCAACCCATTCCCCAGAACCAGGTCCAACAGTGCCTGACCTCTCGTTGGATCGGAAACATACTGCTGTAGAAAATTATTTTGAACACATTCCAGAAACTCTCACCCCTCTTGTCTCTTTGCACTATTCCTATCCTAATCCCTTTGCACTATTCATGTCCCAGTCTATATTTGGATAATTCAAGTCCCCCTATTATAATTGCTCCATAATTCTTGCACCTCTCTGTGATTTTTTTGCAGATTTGTTTCTCTACAACCCTTCCACTAGCTGCTGGCGTATATATTACACTGATCAATATTATTGCATTTTCTTCATTCCTTACCTATAGCCAGAGAGATTCTGTCTTTGACCCCTCTGGAACATCCTCTCTCTCCAGTACTGTAATGCCATCTTAAATCAACACTGCCACTTCCTCCCTTTTCTTCCTTTCCTGTCTCTGCTAAACACCTTGTACCCAGGAATATTTAACACCCAGTCATGCCCTTCTTTGAGCCAGGTCTCTGTTATAGCAATAAAGTCATAATTCCATTTGTTAGCCTGTGCCTGTAGTTCACCACTCTTGTTAACCACAATCCATGCATTGACATACACACATTAGTCCTGATTTAGGCATTTTTACTTTCCTCCTTACTCTGACCCATCTAATGATTACTACTGCCTGCTCTAATTCTATCAAACTCATCAAGCACTCTATCTATCTTGATACTAGTCTCGGATACATCCTCCTTATCAGTTAATGCTTCTCTACTTCCCACTGCCAGTTCCTCTCCTCTCCGAATTTCCCCTCAGGTTCCCATCTGCCAATCTAGTTTCAACCATCCCCAACAGAACTAGCAAACCTCTCCACAAGGACATTAGTCCCTGTCCCGTTAAGGTGTAACCCAGTCTTCTTGTACAGGTTTTGCCTGCCCGAGAACTGGTCCCAATGCCTCAGAAATCTAAAGCCCTCCCTCCTAATCCATTTTTCAAGTCACGTGTTGAACTGCTCAATCTTACTATTCTTATGCTTACTAGCACGTGGCACTGGGAGTAATCCTGAAATTACAGCTCTTGAGGTCCTGATTTTTAATTCCCTTCCTAACTCCCTAAAATCTGCTTTCAGGACCTCATCCCTTTTCCTACTTATGTCATTGGTCCCAATGGGACCATAACCTCCGGCTGTTCACCATGCCCCAAAAGAATGTCCTGCAGCCACTCTATGACATCTTTGACCCTGGCACCAGGGAGGCAACATGCCATCCTGGAGTCATGTCCATGGTTGCAGAAACACCTGTCTGCTCCCCTAAGTATGGAATCCCCTACCATTATAGCATTTCCAACCTTTCTCCTCCCCTGTTGTGCAGCTGCGCCACCTGTGGCTCTTGCTAGATTCCTCTGATGAACCACCTCACTCAACAGTATCCAAAATGGAAAAATGTTTAGACAGCAAGATAGCCTCAAGGGATTCCTGCACTACCTCCCTGTTTCTCTTAGATACTCTGGCAGTCACCCATTCCGTCTCTGTCTGTGTATTTCTTAGCTGCAGTGTGACCACCTCTCTAAACATGCTACCAACATAATCCTCAGACTTGCGGATGCACCATGGTGACTCCCGACACCGCTCGAGTTCTGCAGCCCGGAGCTGTGGAAAATCAAAGAGCAGAGACAAGGCAAAGGAGACAGGTATTAATATGGGAAATGATAAACAGACTGTGACAGGAAGGGACAGAAAGTACAAATCTAACAGTAAATCAGCAGATAAGGCTAGATGCTACAAAAATAATAAAAGGACAAAACTAAAGGTTCTGTATCTAAACACACATAGCATTCAAAACAAAACGAATGAATTGATAATGCAAATAGAAATAAATAAGTATGGTCTAATAGCCATTACAGAGACATGGCTACAAGATGACATACATTGTGACCTGAATATTGAAGGGTACGTGACATTTAGGAAGGACAGGAAGTTAGGAAAAGGTAGAGAGGTGGCTCTGTTAATTAATGATGGTCTTCACACATTAGAGAGGGATGACCCAAGTTCAGGAAACCAGGATGTAGAAGCAGTTTGGGTTGCGATGAGGAATGATAAAGGCAAGAAGTCACTTGTGGGAGTGGTGTACAGGCCTAATTGTACGGTAGGACAGAGTATAAAGAAGAGATAATGGGAGCTTGCCAGAAAGGTACAGCAATAATCATGGGGGATTTTAATCTACATATAGGTTGGAAAAATTGTGATAGTTTCTTAGAACAGCACATTTTGGAGCCAATCAGCGAGAAGGCTAAATGCGATCTGGTATTGATCAACATGATAGGATTAATTGATAACCTCCTAGTGAAGGCACCCTTAGGTAGAAGCAATCATAACATGAGTGAACTTTACATTCATTCTGAGAGAGAAATGAGTGCGTCCAAGACTAGTATATTAAACTTAAGAAGGGCAATTATGACGGCATGAAAACAGAGCTAGCTAAAGTGAACTGACTTATGAGGTTAAGGATTATGCCAATAGAAGTTCAGTGTCAGACATTTAAAGGGATAGTTCAGAATACACAGAATATATGCATTTCAATGAGAAAGACAAAGTCCAAGAGAAGGGCGTACCATTTATGGTTAACTAAAAAAGTTAACAGCAGTATCAAACTTAAAGAAAAAGCAAATCATTACACAATGATGGGTGGCATGTCAGAAGATTGTGAAGAATGTAAAGAACAGCAAAGAATGACAAAAAGATTAATAAAGAGGGAAAAATTAGAATATGAGAGAAAGCTAACTAGTAATATAAAGACGGATGCTAAGAGTTTCTATAGATATTTAAATAAGGAAAGAGTTAAAGTGAGTGTTGCTCCTATAGGGAGTGCGTCTGGGGAATTGAAAATGGAAAGTAGAGAAATGGCAGATTAATTAAACAGGTATTTTGCTTCGATCTTCACTGTTGGGGACACAAGTAAGATCCCAGAAATAGCTGTAAATCAGGAAATGGAAGGGAGGGAGGAACTCAGGGAAAAATTACAATTACCAGGGAAGTGGTATTGAGCAAATTGTTGGGGCTGGAGACTGAAAAATCCACAGGTCCAGATAGATTTCACCCTAAGGTCTTGAAAGAAGTGGCTAGTGAGATAGTTGATGAACTGGTTTTAATTTTCCAAAATCCCCTAGATTGGGGGAAGGTTCCATTAGATTGGAAAATAGAAAATATGACTCATTTACTCAAAAAGGAAGAGGGACAGAAAGCAGGAAACTATAAGCCAGTTAGCCTAACATCTGTCATAGGGAAAATGTTATAAGCTATTATTAAAGATATTATAGCAGGGAACTTAGAAAAATTCAAGGCAATCAGGCAGAGTCAACATTGTCCTGTAAAAGGGAAATCATGTTTAACCCATTTATTGGAGTTCTTTGAAGGAGTCACACGTGCTGTGGATAAAGGGGAACCGGTGGATGTACTGTATTTAGATTTCCAGAAGGCATTAGCTAAAGTGCCACATCAAAGGCTATTGCAGAAAATAAATGCTCATGGTATAGAGGGTGACATATTGGCATGGATAGAAGATTGGCTAGCTAACAGGAAGCAGAGAGTTGGCATAAATGGGTTTTCTTTGCAATTGGCAGGATGTCACAAGTGGTGTGCCACAGGGATCAGTGCTAGGGCCTCAACTTTTTACAATTTGTACAATACTTGGATTAAGAGACCGAAGGAATGATTGCTAAATTTGCTGACAAAGATAGGTAGGAACGTAAATTGTGAAGAGGACATAAGGAGGCTACAAAGTGACATAGATAGGTTAAGTGAGTGGGCAAAGATCTGGGAAATGGAGTATAACGTGGGCAAATATGAAATCATTCATTTTGGCAGGAAGAATGAAAAAGAAGCTTATTATCTAAATGGTGAGAGATTGCAGAGCTCTGAGATTCAGAGGGATCTGGATGTTCTAGTGCATGAATCGCAAAAGGTTAGTAGGCAGGTAATTAGGAAAGCTAATAAAATATTTTCATTTATTGTGAGGGGAATTGATTACAAAAGTAGGGAGGTTATGCTTCAGTCGTACAGGGCATTAGTGAGACCACATCTGGAGTCTTGAGTACAGTACCGGTCTCCTTATTTAAAGAAAGATGTAAATGCATTAAAAGCAGTTTAGAAAAGGTTTACAAGACTAATACCAGGAATGGGCCGGTTGTCTTATGAGGACATGTTAACGTATAAATAATCACACTGCTTGGCAATCACCTTGTTAAAGACAATTGCTGGTTAAACAGGTGATGGACATTGATTATCCCATCTAAATAGAATAAAAGGAAACAGCTGGAACACATTGTGTGGCAGTGACTTGGAAGTCAGTGGCACTGAGGAGTTGTCTTAAAAATGAACCAGCTTGAACCAAAAGACCAGCCTGGTTTAATTCTTCCACCACAACCACTTATTGTGTGTAACATGGTAGCAGATGATGAATTTTAAGCTTTGCTGATTGATTGCTGTAACTGAAGCTTTTTGTCTCAATCCCCTGGAGGAAAAGAAATGTACTGTTGCTGACAATTTAAGTTACAGAATTGCAGAAGGACAGTGCAAAATTGCAAGGTTTGACTATCCGCCAACTTTTTTCCGACTCTGAACCTTATTAGAAATGGAAGGCTGAAGTTGAAGTGTGGACCCGAGGTACTCCCATGCCCCAGAAGAAGCAAGATATGGCTTTGGTGTTATCGTTATAGCCAAAAGTAAGATAAGGAATAAGATATTTTCTGAGTGGAAAGTGGATGATTTGGATAATGAAGAATGATTGAACCTTGTGTTACAATTTTTGGATAAGTTTTACAAAAAGGATGAGTTATTGCAAGTGTATTTAGCTTGGATGATCTTTGATAGGTTTAGGAAATCAGATGATCAGTCCATAGAAGAATATGTCATAGATTTTGATAAATGGTACAGGAGACTACAGAGATTTGAACTTAAAATTCTGGAATTGGTATTGGCATTTAAATTACTGGACTGTGTACTCATTTCTCACATTGGTAGTTTTTTAGTACTAACAGGGGTTCAATTCCGGGGGAAAGAATCTCTCCTAGATCAAATGGCTGCTGCCCTGAGAGAATTCCTGGAGAAACAGGCATTCCCTGCCACTCTCTTTGCAAAGGTGAACAACTATGGTGTGAAAGAAAGGATAGAGGATTCAATGGTGGCTGAATTTTGAGGTCAACCAAATATTAGACAAAGATTCCAATACAAAGATGGGGTTAATGATGATGTCTGAAAATTATTGCAATCCTGGCCAGTTTGAGAGTCAGGACAAAGAGCACGTTTGGGACAGTGACCGTAGGTGTTTAAACCCAAAAAATGCACTGGGAATGGTTAATTGGTGTTTTCAGTGCGATTCCCAGTTTCATTATGCGATGAACTGCCCACAGAGAAGGAATCGCATTTTTGAAGTGATCCACAAGACGGTTTCATCTGAAACTGAAAATGATGATGGTGACTGCCATGATGGAATTGTATTAATCAGAGTTTGAATCCAGCGATGAGTATTTTGATGGTAGATTCCTTCAATGGTGCAGTTCTGGACAGTAGTTGCACTTCAACAGTGTGCGGCATGGACTAGCTTAACTGCTATCTGGATTCTCTCAATGAGACAGACTGGCTGAAGATCAAGGAGTATGAAAGCTCTATCTGCTTCAGGTTCGGAGATGACAATACATTAACATCCTTCAACGGGTGGTCCTCACTTGTAAGATAGCAGGGATCAATCTGTTTCAGCACTGATGTGGTTTCTAGTGAGATAGCACTATTGTTGAGTCGATCTGCGATGAAGAGAGCTCAGATGACACTAGATATGAAGAATGATAGAGCAGTCTTGTTTGGAAAAAAGTGGATCTACATTTTACTCGGTCAGGCCATTACTGCTTGCCACCAAGGAAGCCAAAGATTCCTCATCAAAAAATTCATGAAGTTTTGTTCACTGCTGAGAATGAGAATTTGGTGGACAAAAAGGTAATCTGGAAATTACATAGACAATTTGCACATCCGGCGCCATAGAAACTGAAGACTCTGCTTTGAGATGCGGGAGTGGTCGATAAAGGATACGATGACCTTATTGAACAAATCACAGCTCAGTGTGAAATTTGCCTTAAATATTGCAAAACACCACCATGACCTGTTATGAACTTGCCACTAGCCAAGGAGTTTAATGATGCAGTGGCAATGAACTTGAAAGATTGGGACAAGGATAGGGGTATTTTTTTTACTACACTTCATAGATATGGCAACCAGATTTAGCCTATCACTGTAATATGCAGTATAGATAAAAGGACCATTGTTGATAAGGGCATAGAGAAATTGGAAGGAACAGGATTAGGAACACCAACAAATTTCCTCACAGATAAATGGTGGGGAATTCACCAATAAGGAATTTCGAGATGTGTGAAAATTTAAACATCATAGTTATGCACAATGCAGCTGAGAGCTTGTTTAATCTTTGTGAAAGAAACCATGCTGCAATAGACGACATATTACATAAAATATTGGCTGATCAACCAGATTGTAAATTGCAAACGGTGCTAGCATGGACGGTGCACACAAAGAACTCTCTGCAAATGGTTGGGGCTACAGCCTGTATCAGTTGGTTTGCAGAAGAAATCTGAAGTTTCTGTCTTATTGGATGCTCCCCCCCATCTCTAGAAGGGACTAGCATTAGCTCCACTTTTTCTGTCCATTTGCATGAGGGCAAAAAGCTTTTCATTAAAGCTGAGGTTTCGGAGAAAATTCGTCAAGCCCCACGGCACCACATAAAATCATCAGGATTACAGTTTAGACAAGATCATCAGGATTACAGTTTAGACAAGATCATCAGGATTACAGTTTAGACAAGGAGACATGGTATATTATAAAAGGGAAGGCTGGAAAGAGCAGAAAGGACATGGCAAGGTTAAAGGGAGTGATGGGAAAGTAGTAATTGTGCAACATGGTAATCAAACTGTTAGGGTACATTCTTCACAGTTAATTGGAACCGACTATACCTTTACAGGTTCTGAACAGGACATAGAACGTGAGGAGGCACCATACACTCACTCTGGGTAGTTATAAGGAGCAGACGATAGCAGATACAGGGTTGACTATTAACAAAGTAATACTGAGGTACAGAACAACACTAATCATCCAAAAGGACAACTACCCACAGTAGGAACAAAGGTAACATATATGCCAGAAGGGACCAGTGTGTGGAGAGATGCCACCATCATAGGAAGAGCAGATAAGGCCACAGGTAAATACAAATATTGGCTAAACGTGCAGGATGAAGGACGGGAGACAAGACATATCGATTGGCAAACTGGGGTAAAGATGTGGAAACCCAGAAAGTGCAGTATGAGTTCTGATAGTGGACCAGAAATCAGCTGTGACCCTAAAATAAATCGTGGACTTGCGAACGAGGTTTTGTTTGCATGGGAGAACAATCATATAGAAGTCATCCAGAAAGGGAGAGGAATGTGAGTAGAGGCTGTAGCTTAACAAGGAGGACTGGAGAGCAAGCTCGCAATCTCAATAGAAGTGGAAATCCTTGTGACCAAGAGATTCTAGTAGCTGCTAATAAATTGGAAAGTAAGTTGATAAAGGAAGCCAAACGGAAAGGGTTAGAAAGTTGGAAGGAATTTGATATACATTCTGAAATATCTGACAGAGGACAACCAGCTTTATCTCACAGATGGATCCGTACAGAGAAAATACTCCCAGACAGCCAAAGCGAGATTAGTAGCCCGAGACTTTGAAGAGTGACTAGGAGATCAGGATGTCAGGGTGGACTCGCCTACTGTGGGGAAAGTGAGTTTGAAGATTTTTTGAGCTAGTTTGGCATCCTATTCCTGGGAATGCAAATTGATTGATATAAAAACTGCGTTTTTACAGGGTGAGAAGTTTCAAAGGGAAGTTTTTTTGAAACCGGGGATGTAGAAGGAAAGCTGTGGAAATTGAACAAGTGTGTTTATGGATTGAATGGTGCATCAAGAGTTTGGTATTTTTCCGTGAGGTCTGTCATTTTGAAAACAGATTGCATTCAGTTAAAGGCAGAGCCCATGATGTTCTACTGGTACCATAAGGAGAAACTAGCTAGAATCTTTATCATGCATGTTGATGATTTCCTGTGGGAAGGCTCTATAGAATTTGAACAATGGGTAATTGAGAAGATACAAAAGGAGTTCCAGGTCAGAAGTCAGGCGTCAGGGGCCTTTAAACACATAGGTTTAGACATTAAGCAGAGCAAGTTAGGAGTGACATTGAATCAACAATCTTATCTAGAAAATGGTAATCATATCCCAATAACTCCTCACAAATAGATCCTCACAAAAAGAGGATCCTGCTACCAAGGAAGAAATGGAACAGTTGAGAAGTTTTATTGGGCAGTTGAACTGGTTGTGCACTCAGATTAGGCCTGACGTTAGTTGTGATGCGTTGGAGCTGAGTACTATGATGAAACATGCTACAGTTGAGCAAGTTCTGAGAGCAAATAAAACACTTTTTTTAAAAAAAAAAATAAATTCTCTATGCTCAAATTTCCAGCCTTGGGTGATCCAGGAGATATGAGATTGGCATGTGAAGCATCGCTAAAAATGACCAATCTTCCAGATGGGTTCTCTAGCACAGCAGGGTTTATCATATTCTTAGTGGGAAAGAATGATAAGTGTTGCCCCCTGGCATGGGAGGCCAAGAAAATAAAAAGGGTAGGGAAAAGCACTTTAGCTGCTGGAACGCTGGCCTTGGTAGAAGCATTAGATATGGGGGATTTACTTATACAATATATCTTTCAGCAAATTGGTTAAGGGACGATATGAGAAAAGTTTACCCATAGAATGTTATGTTGATAACTGGTCTCTTTGGGACAATGTTCATTCCATGAAAAGTGTCACTGAAAAAAGGCTAAAAATAGACCTAGCCAGCATAAAAAAATGTTAGAGAGATCTCTAAGATACAATGGGTTGACAAAGTCACCAACTATCAGACTGTTTCACAAAAAGAAATGCTTGCTCTCAGAAATTATTCAATGTATTGAAAGAGGGGTGTCTTAGGTTATAATGATACGATGAAAAAAACTTTTTTGTTTATAATTGTTTAAGGAAATACAGAAACTATAGATATGGAAATACGTGACATTATTTCCTTCTGTTTGTTTCAAAAAAGATGTTCTTTAAGTTTTTTTTTTCAAATTTTTAATTTTAAAAAGAGGGCAATCTGTCAATATATAAATAATCACACTGCATGGCAATCACCTTGCTAAAGACAATTGTTAGGTAAACAGGTGATGGGCATTGATTACCCCATCTAAATAGAATAAAAAGATACAACTGGAACACAGTGGAAGCTACTTAGATGTCGGCAGTACTGAGGCATTGTCTTGAAAATAAACCAGCTTAAACCAAAAGACCAGCCTAGATTAATTCTTCCAACACAATCTCTTATTGTGAGTAACAAAAGGCTGGATAATTTAGGTTTGTAACCACTGGAATTTAGAAGTGTAAGAGGTGACTTAATTTAAGATCCTGAGGGGTCTCAACAGGGTGGATGTGGAGGGGATGTTTCCTCATGTGGGAGAATCTAGAACTTAAAATAAGGGATGCTCATTTAAGGCAGAGATGAGGGGAAATTTTTTTCTCTAAGAGGGTTCTGAGTGTGTGGAACTCTCTTCCTCCCAAAGGCGATGGAAGCAGAGCCTTTGAATATTTTTAAGGCCAAGCTAGATAGATTCTTGATTAATAAGGATGTGAAAAGTTTATCAAGGGTCGGCAGGAACGTGGGGTTAAGCTTACATTCAGATCAGCCATGATCTTATTGAATGGCAGAGCAGGTTCAAGGGGCTGGTGGCCTACACCTGCTCCTAATTAGTAAATTAGTATGGTCATATGATACTGTTAACATTTCTGTTTCTTCAGGTACTGCCCATCTCAACTTTAAATTTGCTCTCATGACCCTGCTCCTCAAGAAACCAAACCTTGACCCCACCGTCCTTGCAAACTACCGCACGTAGCTCCAACATGCCTTTCCTCTCCAAATGTCTTAAGTGTTTGTTGTCTCCCAAATCTGAACAACCAATTTTAAGATAATCAGTCAGGCTCGCAATGTGGCTCTCTTAAGTTTGTGAGAAGCTAAATATATTAATACGTAGTATCATGTCCTCTGAAAGCAGAAAGAACATGTCCAGGCATTGTCTTTCTTTCCATTAAATAAAAGCTTAGCAGAACAACTATTCCTTGGTGTATTCCCTGGTGCATTCCCATGGCAACACCTCGACCAACCAGATTCAACTTGCCTTTTTTGAATTTAAACAAAAGTTTGGGGGATAACCATTCCTTTATGTATTCTCCATGGCAACACCTCGACACAGTCCACTTGCCAACCAATCAGCACCACTTTTCTCATGCAGCATAAAATGTATTTTCAGCAATACAAGGTATACAAATGAGATGAGGAAGGAAGGCAGCATTTGACCCAGGGGCCCTAGAAAAATTTAAGTCAAAAGGAACAAGGGTTAGAGGGGAGAATTTCCACTAGTTGGAATCAGACCCAGAACAAAGGAAGATGGTTCTGTTGTTGGGCCAATCATCCCAGTTTCTGGACATTGCTGCAGGAATTCTTCAGGGCAGTGTCCTTTGCCAAAACATCTTTAGCCACTTCATAGGGATATTCATAATGATTGCACGATTCCGTTCATGAATCCTCATACTGAAGCAGTCTGTGTCCACACTCAACAAAACCTGGACAACATTCAAGTTTGGGCTGCTAAGTAGCAAGTAACATGTGGTGCAAATAAGTGCTAGGCAATGACCATTTCCATCAAAAATGAATCTCTTTCCCCTTGATATTTAATGACATTATCATTGTTGAATTCCCCACCATCAACACCTTGGGGGTTACTATTGACCAGAAATTTAACTGGATGAGCCATATAAAACTATGGCTACAGGAGCAGATGGCAGACTGTGAATTCTATGGTGAATAGCTCACCTCCTGACTCCCCAAAGCCTGTCCACCATCCACAAGGCACAAGTCAGGAGTGTGATGGAATACTCTTCACATGCCTGGATGGGTGCAGCTAGAAAAGCACTCAAGAAGCTCCACCATCTAGGACAAAGCAGCCTGCCTGATCGACACTGCCTCCACCACCTTAAACATTCACTGCCTCCACCACTGGCACACAGCGACAGTAGTGTTTACTAGAAACAAGAGACACTTCAAGGTTCTTTCAAAATGCCTTCCAAACATGCAACATATACCATCTAGAAGGACAGAGGCAGCAAGAGCATGGGATCACCAACAACCTGCAGGCTCCCCTTCAAGTCGCACAACATTCCAACTTGGAATTATATCGCTACTTCTAAAACCTGGAACTCCCTCCCTAATAGCACTATAGGTAAACCTCTACCAGATAGATATCAGCGGTTCAAGGAGGCAGCTCACCAGCACCTTCTCAAGAGCCATGAGGGTGGGCAATGAGTCCTGGCCTTACCGGCAATGCTCACATTCCAAAAATAAATATTAAAAGAAAATGCATGATTGGCTAGAATCCATGTCAATCAGAACTAATCTAATAATTCGAATTGATTTAAATAATTTGAAAACTAAACTGAAATCCTCTTCAATTTTTTCACTGAGGTTCTCTTTTTTTTATTTGCTCTTGAGCAGAGACCTAAATATATTGATTACCGATGTTGCCTCACTATGCAGTTTGCAGTAGAAAAAAATGCCATTGTTGAAACTTTAAATGTGCCTCAAATTCAAGCTTTAACGTGTTTCTAGAAATCTTCTAGAAAAAGCAAAGAAATACCCTTCTGCACCAACTCATAAGATTACTAATGCATGTTCTGAAGTGCTATATGTGGCACATATTTAAATGTGACTGGTAAGTTTTAAACTGTTCAGCGGAAAAAATATCCAAAGTCCATATCCTTGAGGTTGCTCAGGCCTTAAAATAAAAACTAAGGGAGGTAATAAATGGCACAAAAGACCACTTAATGAGTAGATTTAATCAAATTACTGTGAAATGTGTGTTCTTCTGTTGTTTTGTTTAAAAGCCTAATTTTCAAATGGAAATTTGAGTTTAAAAGGGAAGAAAAGAAGTAATTATGTTTCAACAATTACTTTCAAACTTCCTGTTTGTGTCCCGTGCATTCGCAGTCAGATCCACCGACGTCAAGCCGGTGTTCTTCCCTGACCACTGCCTCCTACTGGCTGACTGTCACTTAGAGGAAGACCAGAGGGTTGGCAGGGGGGCATGGAAGCTAAACGTGCAACTGCTGACCCCAGAGAACATTGAGGAGCTCAAGAGGGATTACAAAGGTTGGAGAACCATGAAACCCCACTTTGAGTCACTGACACACTGGTGGGAAGCGATCAAGGGAAACATCAAGAGGTTTTTCATCCTCAAAGGCACCCAGAAAGCTAGAAAGGAACAGAGGGAAATGTCCCGACTCCAGAAAAACATGCAGAATCTGCTCCGGCTGCAGTCGATGGGGGTTGATGTCAAGGAGGAACTCCAAGAGGTGAAGAGCCAGCAGGCCTCGCTCTTTGCCTCGGAGGCCTCCAAGATCATCTTCCGTTGCAGAGTCCGCTCCGTGGAACAGGATGAGACGTGCTCACGTTTCTTCTTCCAAAAGGTACACAGAGAGAGCTCTGTGATCAACAGCCTGAAGGAAGAAGACAGCTCAGTAAAGTCATCACAGTCCGACATTTTGAGGATCAGCAAATCCTTTTATGCCGGATTGTATGACGTGAAGCCCACAAACAGCACGGCCTTCCAGTCCTTCCTGTCCTCTATCACGGAGGTCTTAGACGACAGTACACGGGACAGCCTGGACAAAGCACTAACTCCTGACGAACTGACTGAGGCCCTTGAGTCCTTCGAGAAGAGTAAAATTCCCAGAAGCGACGGCTTGCCGGCGGAGTTGTATTCAGCTCTGTGGGACTGGATCGGCCCCGACCTGCTAGAAGTGTACGAGAGTATGCTCCTGGCCGGCAGTATGTCAGAATCCATGAGGAAAGGCATTATCACCCTCATTTACAAGCACAAGGGGGAAAGGGAGGAAATTAGAAATTGGCAACCCATTTCACTGTTGAATGTGGACTATAAGATTCTGTCCAAGGTCATCGCCAATCGGGTCAAATCTGCTCTGGAATGGGTGATCCACCCTGACCAGACCTGCAGGAAGATCTGACAGCCTCGCGCTGCTCAGGGATACGATTGCCTATATACAGGACAGGGGTGTGGATACCTGCCTCATCACCCTGGATCAGGAGAAGGCCTTTGACAGAATATCGCACACCTACATGGTGGATGTGCTCTCCAAAATGGGGTTTGGGGAGGGTATTCACAATTGGATCCAACTGCTCTACACTAACATCAGTAGTGCAGTTTCTATCAATGGGTGGGAATCAGATAGCTTTCCTATTAAATCTGGAGTCAGGCAGGGCTGCCCTCTCTCCCCTGTCCTTTTTGTGTGTTGCATAGAACCCTTTGCTGAGTCCATCAGGAAGGATCCGGACATAAGAGGAGTGACGATCCCAGGCAGTGGAGGCACTCAGGTCAAAGCCTCCCTGTACATGGATAATGTCGCTGTCTTCTGCTCGGATCCCCTGTCTGTGCACAGACTGATCCACATCTACGACCAGTTTGAACTGGCCTCGGGAGCCAAGGTAAATCGTGGGAAGAGCGAGGCTATGTTCTTTGGGAACTGGGCTGACCGATCCTTTGTCCCCTTCACTGTCAGGGCTAACGGCCTGAAGGTGCTGGGGATATGGTCGGAGGAACCAGGGCACACGTTAGAAACTGGAAGGAGCGAGTGTCTATGGTGAAAAGGAAACTGGGCATTTGGGAGCGACGCTGCCTCTCCATTGCAGGTAAGAACCTGGTCATCAGGTGTGAGGCGCTCTCGCTGTTGCTGTACGTGGCGCAGGTCTGGCCCATTCCTCACTCCTGTGTGGTGGCGATCACCCGAGCCATCTTCCCCTTTATCTGGAGGTCAAAAATGGATCGTGTCCACAGGGACACGATGTACAAGCCTCTTGATAAAGGGGGAAAAAACATGCACAACATCGCCCTCATACTGATGGCCACCTTTGTGTGCGGCTGCATCAAGCGGTGCGTAGACCCTCAGTATGCAAACACCAAGTGTCACTACATGCTGAGGTTCTACCTGTCCCCAGTGTTACGAAGGATGGGTCTGGCCACGCTACCGCAGAACGCTCCAAGTAGTTGGACCGTGCTGTACCACCTGTCCCTCGTGGGAAAATTTATGCAGAGAAACACCTTTGACCACAAGTCCATCAGACAGTGGTCGGCACATAACGTCTTAAAGGCCCTGAGGGAAAAGGAGAGGGTGGATCCTGTGGGATGTTCCCTGAGCAGAGTGACAAAGTCATTTGGCAGAATGCCTCATCACCAGAACTTTCCAACAAGCACCAAGATGTAGCTTGGCTGGTGGTGAGAAAGGCCCTCCCTATAAGATCCTTCCTACATGCCAGGAGTCTCACCCCCTCTGCACGTTGCCCTCGAGGTGGCTGTGGTGGGGAAGAGACCGTTGTTCACCTCCTTGTAGACTGTGCCTTTGCAAAGAAAGTCTGGAGAGAGATGCAGTGGTTTCTGTTGAGGTTCATCCCGAGCAGATCTGTGACACAGGACTCTGTGCTCTACGGGCTGTTCCCAGGGATACACACCGAGACAAACATCAACTGCAGCTGGAGAATCATCAACTCGGTGAAAGACGCTCTTTGGTCTGCCCGAAACTTGTTGGTCTTCCAGCGCAAAGAGTTGTCCCCGACCGAGTGTTGCAGACTGGCACATTCCAAGGTCTAGGACTACATGCTGAGGGACACAGTTTAGCTTGGGGCAGCCGCCGCAAAGGTGCAATGGGGAAGGGTCGCTGCCTAAGACCTTTCTGCCACAGAGCACCAAGGGACTGGGAACTGTTTAGAGCCCCTCGGATGTACAGCTCAAAATGAATGTCTGCCAATGATTGTAAGATACATCTTGTGATTCATGTTGTAAAAGTTGAACCTGATTGTATTTTTGTGATGGTGATTTTGAAATGGTCCGAAATGTTTTTGAAGATTTATGAATAAAGTATATTTTTGCAAAAAAAAAATTATGTTTCAACAGTGGTTTGGGCGATTTAATTTGTCCTCTTTTAATAACTAGTAAGTTCTCACGATGGTCACCTCAGGTTACCTGTTTTCATAAGTCCTTAAAGTCTCCCATTGGGATTGGCAGTTTTCCATTGCACTTCCTCACTTTGAATTTGTACACTCCCGACCTGTTTGGTCTTTACTGCTTTACTTTGAATCAATTGACAATGTGTGATGAAGTACTGATATTTTCGACATGTTAACATATGTAAATGTGTAGTGTACACGATGTGCCTTGGATGAATGCATGGATGGATGGGTGAACAGTGGATGTGAGAAATAGACAGATGTTATTGATTGTTGCAGTTATTGTTAAAAAATGTGAATGTTTGGATATCCAAAACGGGCTTCACCTAAGTAACTAAAGGGAAATATGTTACCTTGTGCCAAATAATTATATGTATCCATTATTAAATAAAATATGTAAATTCTGACAACAAATTTGCAGGTACAAATAATTTACTAAAGAAAACATGGGCCCAGATCATTCAGTCCGGCTGGAGAAGGAACACACACCACTGACCATGTTTAGAACTCCCCCCCCCGATACCTTTTCTACGCCCGAGCCTTGGGAACTTCCTGTACTGGCTCTAGCTTTGCTCCAGTGTTAAGCAGACTAGAGAAAACTTGTGGTGGAGTACAACTGCAGCGAAGCTACACCCACTTTTCACCATGAATTGAAGACACGCCCCTTAAGGTCCATCTTCAGTTCATTGCTCTGTAAAGCTTTTACATATGCCTGGCTTACCCTCGACCCCTCAACCCTGTACCCCTGATAATGTTCACCACCACCCCAAAACACAGCTCATCCCCACCACATGCCCCAACACAGCTTACCCCTACCATACTTCCCAAAACAACTCATTCCCCTCCTGCAATGCTCAACCCGCACGCACGCATCTCTCGACAGTGCTCACCCCCATCAACATCTCCTGACAATATTCACCCCGCGCACCTCCTGACAATTCTCACCCTTCCCTCCTGGACCCCCACTCCCCCACCCCGGCAATGTTTAAGCCCTCCTCCCACACCTCCCTGACAACGTCCAACACCCCCTCCACTGCACCCTTGACAACACTCAGCTCCCCTCCACATCCCTCAACAATACTTCCCAACAATTTTCACCTCCCCTGCAAATCCTAATCATGCTCATCTCTCCCAACCAAAAAATGTTCATCTCCAATCCCCTGCCACACCAACTGCACTGTTGGGCATTGTCTGGTGGGGGTCAACATTATTGGGAACCTTGTCGGGAGTACAGAAGGGCAGTAAGTATTGTCAGGGGAGGGGGAATGAGCATGTCGGGAGGGTGTAGGTTGTGTCAGAGATGGTAGCTGAGCAGCATCAGATGGCGTGAGAAGTATCAGGTAGTGGGGGTGCATCGGTGAGGGTTCCAATGGGGGCATTTTTGAAGTATTGGATGTTCTTGGTTCCAGCATAAACTGGCTGCCCAGAACTTCCCAGATGACATTATGATCCTTAACAGCAGCAGATGTCTCAAGATCTGGGCCATGGTTATTCTCACTTCTGCAAATGGAATTATATCTTCAAGAATTTGAGTAACAAAAACTACTTACGGCAAAATTCAGGGGTTCTCCAGTCAATGCAGACACCAGCATCTATACATGTTTTAGCATAGACTGCAACAGCATCACAGAGGCACTCACAATCCCCAACTAGCTCACAGCCACATGCATCTCGGACACAGTTGTCATAATATGGCATTCGGTAGACCTAAAGTACAAATCAATGAAAAAAAGATTGCAATGTCATGTTTGAAGAATTATTAAAGGTGGAAAATGAAGGCCAATAGCAAGTCTTCTGCTCACTCTTACAGCACCACTATAATGTATTTTAAGCAACTTTTTATTATCTTTAAAAGAAAATAATTTTTCCCCCAATTTGTCCATGCCAGCCAATTTAATTTTAATCATTAGTTTGGTGTTTATTGTGAATCCCTGGCCAATCCAAAATGCTCATGTTTTAGAATTTGATTGAAGGATATAAGATCCTGAATGGTGTTGACCAGATGGACTTGGAAAAGATGTTTCCTCTTGCGTGTGAGTCCAGAACTAGCGGGCGCAGTTTTAAAATAAGGTGATGAGGATGAGAAGGAAGAGACAGTAGAAAGGAGGTAACCAACAGAGTTCTCTCCTGGTCGGGCTGTCTGTAATCACCTTAACTACTTCTAGTTGCAGTGAGGGCAGCCCCGTTTCCTCAATCACCAACAGTCTCATACCTTAAGATCATAAGATGTCGGAGCAGAAATAGGCCATTTGGCCTACTGAGTCTGCTTTGCCATTCAATAAGATCATGGCTGATCTGATAATCCTCAACTCCACTCTCCTGCCTTTTTCCCCGTAACCCTTGATTGCCTTACTGATTAAAAATGTCTATCTCAGCCTTCAATATACTTTACGACCCAACTTCTACAGCCCTCTGCGGTAAAGAATTCCACAGATTGACTACCCTCTGAGAAGAAATTCCTCCTCATGTTTTAAATGGGTGGCCCCTTACTCTGAGATTGTGCCCTCTGGTCCTAGACTCTCCCACAAGAGGGTAAAAGGGGTTATTTTATGTACTCACTGCCCTAATGAGAAACATGGGCATGCAAGTTGCGAGAGTCTCTCAAAATCTGGCTGTGTGGTTGACACTACACATTTAATCTCAGATATGACACTGAGGGTTGATCAATTTTGAGATTTGATGCAGAGAAGTGCGCTAGATCCAGGTGCACAAAAATACCTGCTGGCAAAAGGCACTATCACTTTCAATGCACATAGTGTGATGTCATGATAGTTAACTTTCATACTGAACAAGAATTCTGACAGAGAAACTCTGGACCTTGATTTTTCTCCCAAAATCGCATGAAATTTGAATAAGCTGTTCAGCTTTAGCTATGGGCAAATCCATGTCATTAGGCTGACATTGAAAGGGATTTTGAACCAAATCAAACTCTGTCACATCCAAACCAGGGAAGAGAATGCAAAGTACATTCGATTTAGTTATCGGACGGAAACTTGGAAATTTGAGGGAGGGTGCTGTAGCTCAAGTTCAGTATATTACTTTCCTAAAATCTGTGTTTCTTCATGAATACTGTGATTCGACCATTCAGTTGAAAAATATTGTATTCTGTTCATTTAGTTTCCAAAATATGTCTGACTTAAGCAAGGAGGCAAACCTTGCTTTGGTGGCAGAGAAAAATCAACATTTTTTTTTAAAATTCATTGCAAATAAAATCAGCTGATCCCTCAATTCAAAACAAGACCTTTGCAGTATCCTTCCTCTTAACAGCCAGAGAACCTGTGTGTGAAACACACCACACTATAATCAGAACCTATGGGAAGAATGGTCCCAGAATTGCACGAAGTGCGGTAGCGCGCGTGAAAAACATTTTACCCGCCGGCCGCTATAGAGGATTTTTGTGCTGCATCGGCCCCTTCCCACCTCATGATTTATGCAGTCACCGGAAAATTGTCTCGCTGGCGGGCAGCCTCTGATTTACCATGCTGTTACCTCGCCGCTTCTTCACTCCGGGCACCATACTTGAACTGTAGCCGCATGTATAGTTCTCAATGTTTGCAGCCCAGGACTGCTCCAGTGAAGACAAAGCCCCAAAATCCAAGAATGGGCAGCCCCCCAATTCAGTGATGCAGCACTGGGATGCCTTTAGAACGGTGTGAAGGCCCGCCAAGATGTCCTCTAGCCCTGCTCTAGCCACAGGAGGCCCATCAGTCTCACCAATCTGGCTTGGGAGGTGGTGGCAGAGGTGGTCAGCGCCGACGCTGTACACAGATGGTTGGCCATCCAGTGCAGAAAATGGATGAATCATCTCATCTGTGCTACCAGGTAAGTCAACCATCTCATCATTCTCAACTCACCAGTCACAAGCCCATCCATGTTCACTGACTTCTCACTCACTGCCAGCTCAAGGGACATTACCACTCACATTCTCACACACACACTTACATCACCATCTGGAGATCGCCTCCTAATCCCGTCGTTGGCTCCACTAAGCACACATGCATGCCTGGTATCCTTCTCATTTGGCCTGGCATGCGCTCTGTTCACACTCTGTACATAACCTTGTCTGCATTAAAACAGATGGACAATCAACAGGAGAGGTCCAGACCAAGGGTGGAATGCCGGGCATCAAGGTCCTCACTCCATTCGAGAGTTACGCATTGGAGCTGGTTGGAGAGGACGTGGACCATTCCTGCGGAGACGGTGAGGTCACTGGCAAGCATCCACATGAAGATCTTGCACCAAATCATTCCTCTGTCAATGCTGCTGAGTCCACTGTTCTGTGTGTAACTCACCTGCCAAGCATGAATAATCTCCACTTTCTCTCCTAGGCACAACTGCCATGTCACCCTCAGGCAACTTTACCCCAACCCCAGGGTCAAGAGTAGCTCGGATGAGGAGTCTGAGGGCAGCACCATTGGAGACCCATCACGGCCTCATCCACACACTCCACCAGTGCAACAACACATGCCTCAGTGGGACCTAGATGTACAGCAGCCTTGGGATCACAATCTGGTGAGCACAGCACACAATCTGTTCCATAGCAGGGGGAGGCAGGGACATCGGAGGTCGCTGGCACTCGGAGGACTGCTGGAGGAAAGGAATCTGCTGAGTCTGAGTCAGATGAGGAGCCTCTAGACTCAGTCCTCAATCAGTTGTTGCAGCTGTAAAGACAATTGCAGGAACATCAGGAAGGGACATCTGGTGCACTTCTCAGATTGTAAGGGACAATGGAGGGGTCCATCCGCCTCAAGTTCAAGGTGATAGCGCCAGCATGCCAACGCACCGAGGTCAATGCTGGTAGAGGATTTTTAAAAATTATTTATTTACGGGATGTGGGCTTCACTGGCTGGGCCAGCATTTATTGCCCATCCCTAGTTGCCCTTGAAGGTGGTGGTGAGCTACCTTCTTGAACTGCTGCAGTCCATGTGATGTAGGTACACCCACAGTGCTGTTAGGGAGAGAGTTCCAGGATTTTGACCCAGCAACAGTGAAAGAACAGCGATATATTTCCAAGTCAGGATGATGAATGACTTGGAGGGGCACTTTCAGGTGGTGGTGTTCCCATGTATCTGCTGTCCTTGTCTCCTAGATGGTAGTGGTCATGAGTTTGGAAGGTGCTGTCGAAGGAGTCTTGGTGAATTCCTGCAGTGCATCTTGTAGATGGTACACACTGCTGCTACTGCGCGTTGGTGGAGGAGGGAGTGAATGTTTGTGGATGTGGTGCCAATCAAGCAGGCTGCTTTTTCCTGGAAGGTATCAAGCATCTTGAGTGAGGTGGGAGCTACGCTCATCCAGGCAAGTGGGGGAGTAATCCATCACACTCCTGACTTGTGCCTTGTAGATGGTGGACAGGCTTTGGGAAGTCAGGAAGTGAGTTACTCGTCGCACAATTCCTAGCCTCTGACCTGCTCTTGTAGCCACTGTAGCAGTTGCTATGGGAGACCTTCCAGTCCTGCACTGCTGTGCGGGCTGAACTCCATTGCTGACGCCATAGTTGGCCTCCAACAGTGTCAACACAAGAGGGGTGAAGGCCGGCTCGATCTCACTCTGGCTTCCCCTTCTCAAGGAGTCAGCCAGGGGCCGACAGGCACCAATAAGGAAGAGGATCAGCAGGTGCACACCCCAGGACCATCCACCCAGATGAGTATGGGAACATCCGGCCAATCTAAATCCCCTGTGACCCTATCATCTCCAGCTCCACAGGCCATGGAAGGTGCACTTGCCCACAGCAGGATACCCAAAGCAGGCTGGGGCCCTCCGGAGGACACCCACCAGGGTCATCATAGACAGTGGAGGTGGAGGGAACCTGCTGACTGCTACACCCTGTGATATAGTGCGGGGGGGGGGGGGGGGGACCAAGATGTAGCGACAGGTTTAGGAAGGTTAAAAGATGTAGGGGCATCATGTGGGCACAGGTGCTAGTCACTTGTACATAATGCTCACTATTGTAAATAAACTCGCAAGAATGTCTCCTGGTCTATGGTTCCTTGTTATGATGAGCAGTGTTCATGTCAATCAGATGTGAAACCTTGGTTTCTGTGCAAGGTAAAGGCAGGTGTCTCAGTCCAAGGCTGTGCTGTGTATAACCTTCAGAGCAAAGTGATGGTCCGGCTTCAGACTCACTGGGCACATTACTGATGCCTACACCTCGATGGTGCTTGTCATTGTCATGGCCAGGCATCACAGAGTTCCGTCATTCTCTGTGTGCTCTCAGGACCTTTGAGGTGGGGCTGGCCCCCTCATCTCTTCAGCATATGTCCGGTGATGGCGTGATCCTGAAGGGGTCAGGTGCTGAAGGCTGACAAAGGATCAGGTGCATTTAAAGTTTCATGGCTGCGTCTCCATGATTTGACCCTGATCACAGAGCGCAAACAAGCTACCATCAGTCACACAGGACTCAGATGTTCACAAAGGCAATGTGAAGATCTAAGGAGTGTCCTTGCTGCATGTCATCATCATGCTCCTGGAATCTTGCAACTATTAGGGCCTCCACTGTGTTTCCATGACATGAACCTGAGCACTGAGGATATGCGCGCTGCCATCAGCCACACAGGAGTCAAACGTTCACAAATGCAAGGTGAAAATATCAGGACTGTCCTCACTGTATCTCATCATCTTCCTCCACGATGATGCCTCATTTTTCCAGTGCGATGGCCTCATCACCGGCATCCTCACCTTCGAGGATCTCATCACCATCATCCCCTTCAATGTCGTCCTCATTGGAAGAGACCTGCTCAGCCAGGTCATCCCCCCATTGCAGCGCCAGGTCGCGTAGCACACAGCAAGCTACCATGATGCACGACACCCTCTGGAAACTCTCTATTGCAGTGTTCCACCAGACCTGTTGAGGCACCAGAACCTCATTTTCAAGATGTCAATTGTTTGCTCCACCAAAGTCCAGGTTGCAGAATGAGCCTTGTTGTATCGTCTCTCTGCTGCAGTCTGAGGCCGCCACACTAGTGTCATCAGCCACGGCCTCTGTGGGTAGCCCTTGTCCACGAAGAGCCATCCCTGTAACATCTGAGGACCCTGGAGGATGTCAGGGATCAGAGTCCTGCTGATAATGCAAGAGTCGTGGACACTCCCTGGGAATTGTGCACAGACCTACAGAATGCATTTGTGGTGGCTGCAGTCCAGCTGAACATACAGTGAGTGGAAGCCCTTGCAGTTGACACACTGGACTGCTTGTTGCCACGGAGATCTAAGTACCACGTGAGTGCAGTCGGTGACACCCTGCAGCTGTGGAAAACCAGAGACCGCTGCAAATCCCATTGCTCTTGCTTCCTGGTTTGCCTGATCCCAGTCGAAATGCAAAGTTCTGTGACCTCCTGGATGCACTTATGGGTGGAGGCTTGCAAGATCCCACACAGGTTACCTGTGAAGCCCTGGAAGGAGCAATTCTGCAAGTTGCTCAGTCGTCCAATTGTTATGGCGTAAAAATTGAGCACCGTGGTCACTTTCACAGCCATTGGCAATGGATGCCCTTCATCTCCCCATGGCGCCAAATCCTGCAGTAGGTGGCATATGTGACCAACTAGTTCCCTAGTCATGTGCAGTTTTCAGCGACACTGCCTCTCAGTCTTCTGCAGGACTGACAAGTGCCATCCATAGACACTGGGTCTAGTGGGACAACTAGAAGCGACAGCTCAATGTGGATCTTCAGCTGCGAGGGTGATGCTCCTCCCATTGGTGAGCCTGGAGCCTCCATCGCAATCCTTTTCTTCTCTGCTCCCTGTAAGCCAGGAGGCGCATCGCTAAATCATCAGGCTCCATGATCCTGGCTTCTCCTCCTGCAAAGAGAGAGATGCGTGGGTTGGCATATATGTCCTGAGGACTCTCTTGGTTAAGTCTCCGGCTTTGGCTGTGTCTCAAGGCCCCTTTATGCATGCCAGAGAGTGCTGGCTACCACTTGAATGGCCAGTATGTAGTGCACTTCATGGCTGCCAGAAACCTCACCCACCTCCGCCCCATTCCACTTGACCAATTGGCCACTGGACTGTATGCTGTGCTCTCAGCAGCTCCTAACCTGCACCGCAAAGCTGCGCTGTTAGCTTGAACCATGAGGGATTTTGATCCATACCTGAATAATGACATTGCAAGGGGCTCTGAGCACCTCCACCAGTGACTGCTCCATGGCCACCTTTCGCAAGGGAATTCTGCAACTTGTCCAGTCATCCAAATGTTCTGCATCCCCCTAAAAAGCACTTTAATTTACAGTCTGTGCCCAAGGGGTGAAAAGTTCTGGAGCATTTGGTGGTACATTCATGCTTTTGCGTTGCTTGAGTGGGCAGAAATGCTTCAGAGGCCTGATTCCAAGCATGTCAATGGAGCTACAACTGAACACTCTCAGCTCCAAAGAATGCTCACATTTTTGACAAGCTATTCCAAGTGCACAGCTGCTCCCCTCACCCTCCACCCCTCCCACTCCCTAGGCTATGTGCTTGTGTACTTTCACTGGTCCGTGCTGCCTTGACAACCCCCCTGGCTCCAACCACACTGCAGCCCTTGCCCCGGCAGTGCACTGAAAGCCAGCTGGAAGAAAGTGAGTTGCCTATGCGCCTCTTCCTTGATGTCTTGTGGGAGATCCTCATGAGCACTGTACAAGGTTGTGTGCACTCACCTCCAAGTTCTCCTCGAAGTTTAGCTCGCCAGATGTATGCCTTTTAAAGGCAGTCGTAAATCACTGCGTTCTGAAGTCACACCAACGTGGGAGCTAAATTTGACATGGGAGGATGATTCTGGCATGCGCACACAATGGTGAGAAGCAAATGCATTAAAAATAAGTTCCCATTGTTGGACGGCAGGAACTGTGGTCCACCATTGACAGGAGGAGTGAACAATCACAAACTGGTTTCACGATGGTATAAAACCGATTTTTTGCCTTCTCGCCATATTGTCCACTGACACTGCCAAAGACGTCCACTGCCAATGGGAGTGGAAAATTCTGGCCTATGTCTTCACACAGTTTGCAAACAGATATGCACCAAGTGGGTGAGGTTGAATGTAGTTCACAATTGATGTGACCCACTACAATACTTCACCTAATTCCGTACTCAGTTCTTCAGTTGCTAGTTGTTCCCTGTGAATCATGCAGTCGGTCCAAATAGTAGATGAAACAACCCTCTTCACCATGGCACACATGCCTGACTTAATTATGACCTACCACAGTTGGAACACCATCAGTACAAAATCCAACCATGTGATCCAAGGGAATCCTTTTGTCCTCCATGTATCTCTGTAGCACACCGAATGTTCCCTGTGACATTTCGTGGCCAGAGAGTGGAGAAAGAACAGAATGTCTTCAAGAATATTATTCTCCCACATGTAGCACAAAAGCCAATGTGTATGCATCACAAACCTTGATGCTCTCATCAATTTGAAGAGCAAAAACAGATGTACATTTCAGGCACTCCACCAAAGTTGTTTCCTGATCAGTTGCAAATGCCTAAATTCCTGGTTTCATGGTGTTGTTCAAGAGGGCTACAAATGTAAGTTTATTTGTCTCTGCCTGCTCAGACATCATTTTAAAATCAACTTTCCACTAGCTTATTGTCTGTGCAATCCAATAGCATGGCTCAAAAGACACTCTTTGAGCTTTTTTGGAGATGGCTAAAGTCCTCTTAAACTGAACTTGTTGCCGGGAAAGTTCGTCTTATCAACTTTGGAAAAATTATTTTGGTTTCCCTCCGCATTTTTTGAGAATGATACGAATGTGCGAAGTAGAGGCAGGATTAGGCCATTCGGCCCCTCAAGCCTGCTCTGCCAGTCAATAAGCAGATTGTTGTCTCAACTCCATATTCCACCTAACCCCAATAACCTTTGACTCCCTTGTCAGTCAAGAATCTACCTAACTCTGCCTAAAAAATATTCAATGAGCTTGCCTCTGCCGTTCTCCTGGGAAGAGGGTTCCAAAGATTCATGACTTTCTAAGAGAAACAATTTTTTCTCATCTCCAGCCTAATGGGAAACTCCTCAGTTTTAAATAGTCTCCCCTAATTCTAGTCTCTGCCACAATGGGGGATCTTTTCAGCATCTTCCCTGTCAAGTCCCCTCAGGATCTTATATGTTTTAATAAGATCACCTCTCAATCTTCTAAACTCAAATGGATACAGGCCCAGCCTGTCCAACTTTTCATCAAAATAGAACTCCTCAACCCAGGTATCAGTTCAGTGAACCTTCCCTGAACTACTAATGTATTTATATCCTTTCTTAAATAAGGAGACCAAAACTGTACACAGGACTCAACGTTTGGTTTCACCAATGCCCAGTGCAACTGCAGCAAAACAACCTCCTTTTATATTCCATTCCCCTTGCAATAAACAACAACATTCAATTTGCTTTCCTAATCACCTGGTGTACTCGCATAATAACTTTTCCTGATTCATGTACCAGGACACCTGGATCTCCCTGTAACTCAGATTTGCAATCTCTCCCCACTTAAATAATATATTTTTCTATTCTTCCTGCCAAAGTAGACAAGTTTTCCTACAATTTTCCCCATCTGTCAATTTTTTACTCACTCGCTTAACCCATCTATGTCCTTTTGCAGACTCCGTCCTCTTCACAACTTACTTTCTTGCCAAACTTTGAGTCATCAGCTAGTTTAATAAACATACATTCGGTCCCTTCATCCAAGTCATTCATATAAATTATAAATAGTTGAGGCCCTAGCACTGATTCCTGTGGCACTCCACTAATCAGATCTTGCCAATCCAATAATGACCCATATATGGCTATTCTCTGTTTCTTGTCAGCTAAACAATCCTCTATCCATGCTAATGATTATACCAATACCGTGAGATCTTACTTTGCGTAGTAACCTTTGATGTGGCACCTCGTCATATACCTTCTAGAAATCTAAGTACAGCACATCCACAGATTCCCCTTTGTTTGCACCATTTGTTACTTCCTCAAAGAACTCCAAGAAATTAGATAAACATGGGGCAGAATTTTGCCTTTGTTGGGCAGGCTCGGCGGGGGTGAGTGGGAGCAGTCAGGAAGCTGACCACCCCCATGATCAGGCCGTGACCGCAATTTCACGGAGGCAGGCCAAGTAGGGCCAGCCCAGCATGGACACCGGCTGCAGAATGTTCAAGAAAGGGTGGGCAGGGGCAAGGGTCTGTCGGCCACTGCGTCTAATGGCGACCCAGCGGCTGGTTCAAAAATGACACAGGCAGCCATGTCACAGTTGCTGCAATGACAGTACTGCAAAACGAAGATGTAGATGCCAGGCGGGGGGTGAGGTCGGCTAGGCACCCGGCCTCCCATTTTTTCATCAAGGTGGCTGCCAGAAGGGACATCCTTGCCCCTAGAGATGGGAGGAGGAGGCCACTGCACCTCACAAAGAGGGCATGGGAGGGCATGGCAGCCTGGGTGAGCAGCCACGACATGGTGCAGCCCACCTGGGTGTAGCGATGGAAGAGGTTTAATGACCTGCTGCACTCAGGAAGGGTGAGTATCGTGTTGGCATGGGTCAGTGCGTTGAAGTGTTTTGGGCTGGCCATCCTCCCCGTGGAGCTCAGGGGTGTTGGAGTCTAAGTACCAACAGACAACGACGCCGGAGCTGGCCAAGGGGGTGAGCCCTGGCTGCTTGGACTGAGTATCTTGCGGCTCGAGGGCCACGACCTGGGTGTGCCCTGAAAGGTGCTCCTCAGGTGGCTGCAATGGCGCTGCAAGTAGAGAGTGCACTAATCAATGCTCCTCTGCCCTTTCATAAGACATCCCATAACAATAGTGAGAGGTTGTGGACTGATGGAGGACCCCCACACCTCCTGATCCTCTCCAGATACAAGCAAGAGGCCTTGGAGCTCGAGAGGCGCCATGCACCTCAGTCAACCAGCCATGGAGAGGCTGGGATGTCAGACGAAGGAAGAATGCAATGCACTGAGGTGAGGGTTTTGGATGGTGCAAACAATTTTGTGCAGTCTCATAATTGATGGGAGCCTCCAGACTGGATTCCTCACAGATCATTGAAAAATGATGGCACCATGATGTATATCTCCATTGTCTCACCAGGGTGCCTGGCATGCACAGTGGCGATGACTTTAACTAATCACATGTCCTTCTCCCTTGGATCTGCCACCAATCAGCAAATGTCAGGACCTCCAGCAGCTACCCCTGACACCGGAGGACCACCATGCTCCAGAAGCACCCGAGTCACACGCACTCTCTGAACCAGGCACCAGCGCAGATCCCGGCACCTCGGTGGGCATTGGTTTGACAGCTAGTATCTCGGTGCACATTGATGAAGGCACTTCACAGTTGCTTGAGGTGCAGGCAGAGGCAGAGTGTGCCCAGGGTGCCGGCAGTCGGAGGACTGCTGGAGACCAGGATAATGTTCAGTTGAATGCTGATGATGAGCCTCTGGAGTTGTCTATTAGGTGGCAGATGCTGAATGTCCAGCAGGGTGTGTGGGAGGATCTGGCGGAGATCCATGTGGGTATGCTGCCATAGTCTCTGTTGTGGAGGAATCCCTGCAGAGCATCAGCACTGCGTTGACCCTCATGGCCGACCACAATGCTTCCTCCATAGAGAATGATGACTCTCCAGGAACAGAATCAGGGGTTGCGTTTGGAATTGCAAACCCTCACACAGGCATTGACCTTAGGTGGTCAGTGTCTGTGTGTGAGATGGTTGAGGCACCCAGTATCCCAAGTTAGTGCCCACCCATCAATGGCGAGCAGGAAGGTTCGCAGCAACCTCACGTTGGCGCAAGAGTTGCCTGTTGTCTCTGCAGGCTCCTCTCAAGGTGTTCTGGGTGACGGCAGCAGCTCCTCCATCCCTCTGCGAGTGATTATGGCATCTGATGAGGCTGCAGTGACTGAGGAGATGCCAGCCATGGCACTGGCCGCTCCCTCCCAAGCGGGGCCATCACAGGCTCCACTGGCCAGAGGATGACTGCCAAGCCATCAAGGCCAACAGGACAGCAGATTCAGCAGGCTGTCTCCAATGCCGGTGCCAGCGAGAGGGGAGAACCTTGATGTGGCACCTATACAGGTAAGTTTAAAGCAGCTTAAGTACCAGAGGGACCGGTCTGGGGTGATCTTTTGTTCTCCCATTTTTTTTAAATGTATGACCATCAACACCTGATACGGTTCTGTTTATATGTTGTTGGCCCGAGCACGGTCCATTTGTTTTGTAGGTGCAGGGTACACCAATGTATAATGTTGGACGTGGGTGACTCAAAACATTATTGCACAGACACCGAGTGTATCTTAGGGGCAAAGTAAAGGATAATTTCTGACATCCAGGATGGTTGCGGCAGCCCTTGGGTGAGGTGGTAGCGCTTAATAGGCAGCCTAGCTGAAGGAGTGTTGCAGTAAGGTGTCCCTGCCTCCCTGGAGGTTACCGAGGTCTGCATCCATGCCTTCAGCGTTCTCCTCACCATGCTGCTCTTCTGAATCACTACTGGATTCATCATCTGTGGCCTGTGGAGCTGTCAAGATCCTCTTCCTCCAGTGGGTGCCCCCTTGCCAGTGCCAGATTGTGGAGAGCACAGCATGCAACCACTATCAGTGACAGCTGCTTTGGAGGGGTATTGGAGTGCACCTCCTGAACGGTCCAGGCATCGGAAGTGCATCTTGAGAAGACCTATGGTTCTCTCTATTACTGCCCTTGTGGAGGCATGACCTGTATTGTAACGCTTCTCTGCCTCCGTTCATAGATAGCGGAGAGGCTTCATGAGCCACCTCTTCAAGGGATAGCCCTTGTCACATCCATCCAGTTGGGCTGGAGCACTGAAGAGCCCCGGCACCTAGGAATGTCCCAAGATGTACATGTCATGTGAGCTGCCCAAGGACCTTGCACAGGCTTGCAGAATCTGCATCCTGTGGTTACACACTTTCTGCACATTCATGGAGTGGAATCCCTTCCTGTGAAGGAACCCGGCTGACCCGCTGGTGCCTTGATGGCCACATGCGCGCAGTCGATGGCACCCTGCATGTGGGGGAAGCCAGCGATCGCTGCAAAGCCTCTGGCTCACCCAGCCTGGCTGGCCTCGTTCGTACGGAAATAAAGGAAGGTCAATACCCACCTGAACAGAGCTTCTGTCACCAGCTTGATGCAACTGTTGCCAGCTGTTTGGGACACTCCACACAGATCCCCCACTGACCCCTGGAAAGAGTGGAGGCATAGAAGCTGAGGACCATTGTGACCTTCAGATTCCACCCACACAGTCAGAGCTGATCTCAGGTCCGATCATCTTACAAATGGAAGTCACTGTCTCCCTTGAGAGGCTGAACCACCTTCAGCATTGCACGGACATATTTCGGCCATTACGCCTTGGACTACCTGCTGGCCCTGCCTTCCTTGTGTCTGCGCCTCTCCTCCCACAGGTCCCTCTCCTGGAAGCTGCAATGGGACACGTGGCTTCGTCTCCCTTCCGCCCCTGTTTTGCTCCTCAGAGGAAGAGCCTCCAGTGGAGAGCACAATCCCCATTACCAAGGTAAAGAAAGGAAGGCTGTCTGATAGGGGTCCACATGGTCCGAATCCTCAGGGGGCCTTGGGGACACCAAAGAGTCGTGAAATGAAACCTGGAAATGCTAGATAAAGCTACCAAGTACCGAAAAGCAACCAGTCTCCAAAACTCCTCACTACTCACACTGGCAATGCTGGTAACCCTTTCTATCCTGCCCTTGGATGAGGTTTTGCAAATTGTGGGTGGGCTGCCTGCCTGTTTTGCCCATGCAATGACCTAAAAATCACACGGGCAACGTTAAATCACCGTCAATTGGGTTGTCAAGGGCTTCAACTGGCCTCTTAATTAATGGCAGGCATGGTTGCAACTCCCACATGTGCCAGACAACTGAAAAATCGCGCAAGTGCGTGATGATGTCGGGACACTCGCCCGACATCATCATCACGTCATTTTACCCTCATTCAGGTCAGGGACACACCCACCCGACAAGCGGAAAATTCTGCCCATGATTTCCCTTTCATAAAAATCATGTTGATTCTGCCTGATCACATTGAGATTTTCTAACTGCCTTTTCATAAGCTCCTTAATAATAGATTCCAGCAATTTCCCTACGAGAGATATTAAGCAAACTGGCCTGTAGTTTCCTGCTTTCTCTTTTTTGAACACAGGAGTCACATTTGCTATTTTCCAATTTGATTAGACCTTCCCTTAATCTAGGGAATATTGGAAAATTAAAACCAATGCATCTACTATCACAGCAGCCACTTATTTTAAGACTCTAGGGTGAAGTGCATCAGGACCTGGGGACTTTTCAGCTTTTGGTTCTATTAATTTTCTTAGTACCCTTTCCCTGATGTTTGTAATTGTTTCTCTCTCCCTTTCACCTCCTGATTCACAATTATTTCTGAGGTGTTACTTGTATCCTCTAGTGAAGAAACATGCAAAATGTCTGTCAATTCATCTGCTATTTCTTTGTTTTCCATTATTAATTCCCCATTTTCACCCTCTAGAAGAACAACACTTTACTTTCTCTTTTCCTTTTTAAATATCTATAGAAACTCTGTCCATCTGCTTTAATATTTCTAGCTAGCTTTCTTTCATGGTCTAATTCCTTCCCCCTTATTAATCTTTTAATAAGATTATATTAAATCTTTGCTGTTCTTTATATCCTTTCCAATCTGACATAGGGAAAAATGTGATAAGCTATTCTTAAAGATGTTATAACAGGGCACTTAGATAAATTCAAGGTAATCAGGTGGAGTCAACATTGTTTTGTAAAAGAGAAATCATGTTTAACCAATTGTTGGAGTTCTTTGAAGAAGTAACAGGTGCTATGGATATATGGAATCCAGCAGATGTACTGTACTTAGGTTTTCAGAAGGCATTTGATAAGGTACCACATCAAAGGTTATTACGGAAAATAAAAGCTCATGGTGTAGGGGGTATACATATTAGCACGGATAGAAAATTGGCTGGCTGGCAGAAAACAGAGATTAGGCATAAATGGGTATTTTTCTGGTTGGCAAGATGTGATGAGTGGTGTGCCATAGAGATCGATGCTGGGGCCTCAACTCGTTACAAATTATACACATAATGTGGATGGAGGGACCGATGGTATGGTTGCTAAATTTGCTGATGACACAAAGATAGGAAAGTAAGTTGTGAAGAGGACAGAAGGAGGCTACAAAAAGATACAGATAGGTTAGGCGAGTGGGCAAATACCTGGCAAATGGAACAAGTTGTGAGAAAATGTGAGTTTGTACATTTTGGAAGGATGAATAAAAAAGAGGCATGTTATCTAAACGGTGAGAGATTGCAGAGCTCTAAGATACAGAGGGATCTGGATGTCCTAGTACATAAATCACAAAAGTTTAGTATGTAAGTACAACAAGTAATTAGCAAAGCTAATAGAATATTATTGTTTATTGCAAGGGGAATTGAATACAAGAGTAGTGAGGTTATGCTTCAGTTATACAGGGTATTAGTGAGACCACAACTGGAATACTGTGTAAAATATTGGTCTCCTTATTTAAGGAAAGGTATGAATGCATCAGAAGCAGTTCAGAGAAGGTTCACCAGGTTAATACCTGGAATGGGCAGGTTGTCTTATGAGGAAAGACTAGAAAGGCTAGGCTTGTGTCCACTGGCGTTTAGAAAAGCAAGAGACCATTTGATTGAAACATAAGATCCTGAGGGGACTTGACAGGGTGGATGTGGAAAGGATGTTTCCTCCTATGGGAGAATCTAGAACTCGGGTTCACTTTCAGAATAAGGAGTTGCCCTTTTAGGACACCGGTGAGGATTTTCTTTTCTCTCAAAGGGTTGTGAGACTTTGGAATTATCTTCCTCAAAAGGTACTTGAGGCAGAGTCCTTGAATATCTTTAAGGCAGAGGTAGATAGATTCTTGATAAGCAAGGGGGTAAGAGGTTATCAGGGGTAGGTAGGAATGTGAAGTTGAGGTTAAAATCAGATCAGCCATGATCTTACTAATGGTGGAGGAGGCCCAAGGGGCCAAGTGGCCTACTCCTGCTCCTAATTCACATGTATGTATGTAACATGGCCATCTGGACTCCCACTCCTGGCTGCAGGGAACTGTACAATCTCCAATTAATGCTACATTCCTATTAACTCTCCCCCGCTTGAATGGCTTCCTCTAACATAGTGCCATGGTCGGTTCCCATACCTGCCTCACTTGCAGTCACACCCTCCAGTCCCTGATCAAATCAGAACACACTATCCTAATTGGTGTGACTGCCTTCTGGCACAAAGTGTCCAGGTAACTTTTCTCCTACTTATGCATCACTATCTGTGTGTGATAGTAACACAGCCTTGTGCTCACACCCAGAACAATGCACAGATATCCTTGTAGTTATGGTTTGAGCAGGGTCAGATCACAGATTTGGTGAACAATTATAAATATCTCCAGTGTAGCTGCAGCTTTTTAGATCAGAGCTGGGGAGAAGAGAGCTCTAAATCCACTGTATTATCTGTTCTCTGGATCGGGTAACTACATTTTTTCAATATAACGGTGTTTTATTCAAGAAATACATTCACAGCTCAAAGACTGAATTGTAACTTACAGCAAGAAAATTCATAAAATTTAATATATATATATATATATATATATATATATAATCTGCAGCTCAGCCTCCAGCCTAATGACTCTGGGCTTGAAACTCCTCAAAGTGCAGATATTTACTATAGATATTTTTGTCCTGGATCACCCATCATACAGAATCCCACATTCTACAGCTGCAACACATCACCTACCGTGTCATGTTAATTAATTTATTTAATTAATTGTAATTAATAAACATTGCTATTCCCAATAACCTTTACTACTGCTAGTAAACTTTACTACAACTTATAAAACCTTACAATTACTAATAAATTTCGCACATTTTGAAGATAAACAAGCAAAATATTCACCAACTAATCACTTAGCTGTTTTCCCTGTGATGTCACTCTAATTTCTCTCCAAACATGGCTGCTCCACACAGACTGGACTGGATTGAATAGCTCCTCTAGAGGTGCTGCCTCCGGGTCCTCTTTTCATCTGTCTTCCAGATGGTGGTTACTGCTTCCAGGTCCTCTTTTCACCCATTCTTCTAGGTAGTGGGTACTGCCTCCAGGTCCTCTTTTTGCCCGCTCTTAGACAACCTCCAAGTATCGCTTAAGCTTATTTAGCTTCATGCTTTCCCAACACAATACTTGGAGACAAATGAGGTATTTTCATCTTTCTTCAGATTTGGCAAAACCATTGTGAACCCGTGCTCAAGGAAAGCCTCATTGCATTTACAAACACATTTCTTAACACCTTGTGTTCCATTTGCAATGGAGAACAGAAGGCTCACTGTTGGAGGTAGAATCTCTAGATAGAAATTCTTCCTGGTGTCAGAAGCAAGTTACTGTTAATTACTAAAATGACTCTCAGTTAGGCTGTTGTGCTGCAAAGCAGAGGAGCACAACCAGAATCAGGAGCTCTGGAGCTTTCTGCAGTGGATCTTTCCTAGCCCCACTCCTTATCACAACCCTTCAATTAAAGCTTCACCTCACTGCCCCGCCCCCAACTCACTGGTCCACGGATCACTGGTTCCCTTCTTTCTCGCAGTTAGAGTTGACTGACATGCCCAAGTGACCCCCGCCTAGCCACCTGCCCTTCCCTCTTCAAAATGGGTAATAACATTAGTTTAGATAGAAATATCACTAATTAGCCTGCTTATTGAGCTTTTAAAAAGGAGGAATTGTTAATGCAGGTACAGACTTCAGAGTGCTTGGCCTAAATAGCCAAGTGGTTATGGTACTGGGTTTGTAACCCCAAGATCAAAAGTTCAAATCTCACAATGGCAAACTATGAAACAATGTAACTTCATCTGAAACAGATGGAAACGTGTTTGTACTCGAAAGAGTTACTCCTTGTTTCATCCATTAAAGCTTGGCCTAAATAGCCAAGTGGTTATGGTACTGGGTTTGTAACCCCAAGATCAAGAGTTCAAATCTCACAATGGCAAACAATGAAACAATGTAACTTCATCTGAAACAGATGGAAACGGGTTTGTACTCGAAAGAGTTACAGACTTCAGAATACTGAGTAACAACAGTGCCAATTATTACCCAGTAAAACAAATCACCATTCTCTGATTGTGGTTATTTCCCACATTCACACATGCTGTGTTTATGTTATGCTATTTAAAATCTACAATCAGCTGATCACCAGGAAACAACCTGCTGTCACATAGACCCCATGAGAATAATTATAGCAAATCCAACTTTAACGTTCAAGTATTGTACATGAAAAATCCTCCCTGCCTCCATGTGAAGACACTCTTCCCTCCCCTGCCCACCAATGCAGGGCTCTATTGGGTCGATTAACTTAGGATAAGCCAATTGTTCCCTTGGGTTTATTCCTGTCTTTTGTGTAATTTAGTCGAATGGTACATGGCTAGAGGGTGAGCTTCTATCTGACGGAAAGAAACAAAAGAAAAACCCCAAGTGCACGTCATTGAGTCATAGAGGTCTACAGCACAGAAAAAGGCCCATCGAGTCTGTGCCAGTCAAACAAATACCTAACTATTCTATTCCCATTTTCCAGCACTAGACCCATAGCCTTGTATGCCATGGCATCGCAAGTGGGCATCCAAACACTTCTTAAATGTTATAGGGGTTTCTGCCTCTACCACCCTTTCAGGCAGTGAGTTCTAGATTCCCACCACCCTCTGGGTGAAAAAATTCTTCCTCACACCCCCTCTAAACCTCCTGCCCCTGACCTTAAATCTATGCCCCCGGTTATTGATCACTCCAACAAGGGGAAAAGCATCTTCCTGTCTACCCTAACTATGCCCCTCATCATTTTATACACCTCAATCATGTCCCCCTCAATCTCCTCTGCTCCAGCATCACACATGAATGGAAGCAGTAACCTGCCCCAGGACTTTGAAGTTTATCATGGCCGCAACTCCAATTGCTTTTCCTGACACATATGGGATTCGATCCATGGTTTGGGAACCCATGTCCTACGTAATTCTAAATCAAAAGCTGCAGTATGCCTGGTGCAAGGCTGCTGACCATCACCGGGGGAGACTGCAGGTTGCCTTGAGGATGACTTCCCACAGCTCTGGATTTAGGAGCCCCCACTTAGGACTGCACCATCAGAGCATGGATTCTCTGGTTAGCTGGCTGACAGGCAACAGCAAGGGAGCTGGTGGAGTGGCATTGGTCCTCTTATTCTTAGGCAGTTCCTTCAGATTGAGGATGACTTGCTTGTACTCTGGTTTGATTGGACCTAACATGGCTGATAAGTCCAATGAACCATCTGCAGACTCTGCCACGTGAGGGGCAGATGGCACTTTAACGAGTTGGATGGATGGGTTATTTGGAGGTTTGTGTGCTCCCACTGATGCCTTGATTTCACCTCTGCACATTCCCGAAAAAGTCTCGTGATGTGTCCAATACCTTCCAAAGTGAGTCTTCTCCATTTTGGTTGGCCACAAGCCAGGATCTCCCATGAGTCATGATGCATGAATGTCTGACTTCTTCAGTGATGCTTTGAGGACATTCCTAAAGTACTTCCAATGTGCTCCTGGAAATCTGCCATGACTGAATTCCGAGTACAGCAGTTACTTCCGGAGTCTGGTGTCAGTCATAAGACAACATGCCCCACCCACTGGAGCTGCTTTTGAGTGATTAGCACCTCAATGCTGGGCAAGTTGTCTTGGAAGAGGTTCCTGCTGTTGGACTGCCTTTCTTATGATCTTATGAAGGCACTGCTGATGATATTTCTCCAGAACTTTGAGATGCCTGTTGTAGGTCACCTAAGTCTCCAAAGGATATAGGAACGTGGCGATCACTGCTGCTCAGTAAACCATGACGTTAGTCTAGGTTTTGAGGTTCTCAAAAACTCTTTTTCTCAGTCAACCAAAGGCTGACAAAATAGTGAAGGGGGTGAATGCTTTTATCCTGAGAGAGGGCAGCTGGAACATGTTCCATGAAGCCACTGCCAGTGTTCCAGCAATCTTAGTAATCTGTTTGAGGGCAGATTGTTGGACTGCTGTGAGAGCTTGCAAGCCCCTTCGAACACTGCCATGATGGCAGCAGCTGAGCGAGGCAACCAGTTGAGCTTGCATGAGTACAGAATGGGCTTCCACTGCAGCACTCAGTCAGAATTAGGATCCTGCCTGTGTTGTAATGGAAGCTGAGGCATCAGCCATCAGACTCTGCATTGTGATTGGGTCCACAAGTATGGTGATGGAGTTGACCACTTCTTCCACACTGGAAAGAATGGGCTCCAAGCTTTGTGCAAGGCTGGTGCTGAACTCTTCCATGCTCTATGACATTGGTAGGCCTGCCAGAAAGCCTGCAGCCAATGTACCAAACATTTGTGTGTGCAGAATTTTTTCTGTAAGTTGCCTCAAAGAAGTCCTTATCTGAGTCCCCTGCAGTAGAACTCACGTGTGACCTCATCATCTGGCACCTGAGTTACCCTCTCTGCTTGCCTTGACTGCAGGCCACTTGTGCCTGGTGACTCACCACTTGCAGATCCTACCTCTAAGCTTTCCTTAGTATATGGAGGCTGACAGTGTGAGATACAGTGTTTCTTCATCATCAGTCTCTTCTTCCTCTTACTGAATCTGTATCACTGCCTGGTCAGGTCACTGTTCTTGGTTATCTGAAGGGAGAAAGCACAAAGATGTGGTGTGGGGAGGGGAGAAGAACGAAACAAGAATTATTTACTTACACCATCTGCAGCTTGTATATTGGAAGAGATTGTGGATGAGAGGACAGTGGGATTTGAGAAGGAGGATTAGGTATGAGCATACTGTTACCTTAGATGGTTCAACCTCAACCCTGGCCACTTCCTTAAACATGGCTGCTCCAATGATGGTGAATACCAATACTTCTAGAGAGGTCAGCGCATGTAGCTCTGCCTTTTCCCCAACAATAGGTACTACTGCCTCCTTGTCATCCAAGAAGGAATGAAGCATATCACTGAGTGTGGTGCAATGTAGTTGACAGTGAAGAGGATAGCTGTCGATTCCAGAATGATATTAATCTTTTGATTGAGTGGACGGAAAAGTGGCAAATGGAATTCAATCTGGAAAAGTGTGAGGTAATGCATTTTGGAAGAGCAAACAAAGCAAGGGAATACTCATTAAATGGGAAGACATCAAGAGGGATTCAGGAAGTGAGAGACCTTGGAGTACATGTCCACAGGTCCTTGAAGGTGGCAGGACAGGCGGACAAGATGGTCAAGAATTTATATGGAATGCTTTCCTTTATCGGGCGAGGTATTGAATACAAAGCAGGGATGTAATGATGCAACTGTGTAAAATGTTGGTTAGGCCACAACCGGAATTTTGTGTACAATTCTAGTCACCACATTACAGGAAGGACATAATTCGTCTGGAGGGAGTGCAGAGGAGATTTACAAGAATATTGCCTGGCTTGAAAATTGCAACAATGAGGAGAGATTGGATAGGTTAGAGTTGTTTTCCTTAAAATAGAGGTGGCTAAGGGGTGACCTAATTGAGGTGTAGAACATTGAGGGGCCTAGTTAGGATAGGCAGGAAAGACTTGTTTCTCCTAGCTGAGGGGTCAATTACCAGGGGGACATAGATTTAAGGTGATTGGTGGTAGGATTAGAGGGGACATGAGGAAAAACGTTTTCACCCAGAGGGTGGTGTGTATCTGGAATTCACTACCTAAGTTGGTGGTTGAGGCTGAAATGCTCAACTTATTTAAAAAGGTACCTGGATCTCCATCTGAAGCGCTGTAACATTCAAGACTACAGACCAGATGCTGGAAAGGGGGTTAAAATGAGCAGCTAGTTTATTTTATCTCTTTTTGGCTGGCGCAGACACAGTGAGCTAAATGGCCTCTTTCTGCGCTGTAACTTTTCTATGGATGATATAGCTGTCATTACTGAATAGCTGGCACTGTGTGCAAGCTAATATCCATTAGGGAAGGTAAGGATGGCAGGTTTCCTTCCCTCATGTCTATTAAGGAAGGAAATCTGCTGTCCTTACCTGGTCTGGGCTACATGTGTCTCCAGACCCACAGCAATGTGGTTGACTCTTAAATGCCCTCTGGACAAGGGCATTTGGGGATGGGCAATAAATGCTGGCCAAGCCAGCGATGCCCACATCCCATAAACAAATTTTTTAAAAAGCTGAGAGATATAGTTGCCAGGTTTGTGTGAGGTTGAGCTGAAGCTATGAATGTTAGGTATGATTTGTGGTTGATTGAAATTGCTACTACATGAGTAAAGGTGGGGGTAGTGATTGAGCAGTGTGAGGTGAGTAAAAATATTGCATTTGATGAGGCAATCATGTGAGGTCACTGAACTTCATGCAGCAGTACATCTAGGTCCTCATGGCTTCACTGGATGAACTGACAGCTATAGCTATCTTCTCTCACTGCCTCCTCAGTGTCTGTCTGGTGGGTCTACTCATCCACTGTGGATAGACAATGTCTCTTCTGACCGTCTCCTGCAACAAGATCTCCACTGCTACAACGGAGAACCTTCAAGCACCACCAATGTTGAGCCACACTTCAGTATTCTTCTTGTTCAGGCACTCTTCCCCAGCCACTTTCAGCAACTGCTAAAACCAGCAGAGGTGTAAGTTATCTTTAAGTGATGCTGGACTTGCTGCAATTTGGGTCCCTCTGCTGAGATGTCCAGTCCCTCAACAGCGCTGTGTAGTAACACCTGTCTTATATAGGAATTGCACTGCTAAAATGCAAGTGGGTAATGAAAGCAGCTGAGCCTACATTCTCTGACACAGTTAGTGGTGCAGATGATCAACAATCAGAGCTTGCACCTTTGGATACAACAGCATCATATGGCTTGGCCTAAATAGCCAAGTGGTTATGGTACTGGGTTTGTTACCCCAAGATCAAGAGTTCAAATCTCACAATGGCAAACTATGAAACAATCTGAATAGGAACAGATGGAAATGTGTTTGTACTCAAAAGAGTTACAACAGCATCATAATCTTTCCTCACGAATTTTCAGATCCCCACTGAAATAATTAGATGCTTCTACCTGGCTAAGCTCTTAAAATTTCTTTGCTAGTTTCAGTCTACATAAGCTCACACAGAGATTTCAAATCACTATGTTGAAAGACTGCAGTCATTGACCTGGCCTTCTTTCACAAGAAGAAAGACCAGGAGTGCATTGGAATAGTAAAGTCTACAGGCATGATTAAGGGTTTACGCAACAGGTCAACTAAGGCAACAGTGAAGGCAGGTGCTGTGACAAAGGTGGAAGTAGGCTGTGTTAGTGGCACATTATGGAGCTGAAGGAGATTACTAGGATAGGGAGGAGTGAGAACATGGAGGTATTTAAAAACAAGGATGAGAATTTTAAAATCAAGGCATTGCTTCGCCAATGTAGACCAGTGAGCACAGAGGTGATGGGTGAAAGGGACCTGGTGTGAGTTAAGACACAGGCAGCAGAGTTTTGAATAAGCTCAAGTTTATGGAGGGTAGAACATAAGAGTTGTCTTGGAATACATTGGAATAGTCAAATCTAGAGGTGACTAGATGATCTGCAATGATCAGATGAGGCAGGGGTGAAGTTGGGCAATAGATAAGGATAGGAATTCTTGGTGATGAAGCAGATATATGTTTTGAAGTTGGACTTGAGAACAGCCTGGTTCAGTCACAGACAGTTACCAGGAAGAGGGATGGCTAGGAAATGAACTTTGTGGTAGGGACTCAAGACAATGGCTTCAGTCTTCAACAGTTACTTGGAAGAAATTTATTTGGACAAGCACTATGACAATTCAAAGAGTGGAGATGGGGCTGGACATGGGGTGCGTTCGAGAGAGTTGGCAATGAGGTGGAGCTGGGTGTCTTCAGTTTGGTTGTGCAAAACGGACGCCGTCACTGAGGTGCAGGAAGGAGATGAGAGATAGAAGATGTCCAAAGAGAGATCCTTGGGGGACACCAGAGGTAAAAGATGAAGGAGTGGGAAGATAACATTGCAGGTGATTATGATTAGATAGATAAAAATGGAACCAGGCAAGTGCAGTCCCACCCAGCTGGATGACAGAGGTACATGAAGGAGAATGGTGTTATCAACTATTTCAAAGGCTGCAGACAGTTTGAGGAGGATGATGAATGATAGTTTACCTTGGTCACAGTTATATAGGATGTCATTTGTGACTTTGATAAGAGCCATTTTGATCGGGAGAGGGAGAAAATCCAATTGGAGGGACTCAAGCATGGAGTTCCAGGAAAGATGGGCATAGATTTGGGAAGCAGCAACACGTTCAAGGACTTTGGAGAGGAAAAAGCAGTTGGAGAAAGGGGACAGTTTGCAATGATGGTGGGGTCAAGAGTTGCTTTTTTGATGAGTGGGATGATGACAGGTTTGAGATGGTGACTATGATCCAAATGATGTGAATAGCAAGGGTGCATGAGGTCAAGGGGGTGGCCCTGAATATGGGTTGAAGAGTTTACGTGGAGGACGATTTAGGGAGGATAGTAGGGCAATGGACTCAGAGGAGAAAGAAAATGAAAAATCTGCACTTACATGAATATGTGAAGAAAGAGCTAGAAAGAGCAATTGATAGGGATTAGATCCTCTAACCATCTGGAGCGAATTATTTGCATGAATTATCCAAGCCAGAGTGGTTGTCAACTTGCACCCTGGTTGATCAGCTAAAATTTTTTGCAGTGTTTCATCAATCACCGCATGACTCATTTTGCAGAGTCCATTGCTGAAAGGACTTTCAGTTGCTGTATTCATGACCATGATTTTTACACTCATTTCTGAACCCATGATTGGCAAATACCCCTCCATTATCAGTTGGAAACTTCACTGATGTCCCAAGTCTGGTTCCTATCCATTTCTCCATGATTTTGTCTATAATAATCCTTTTGCGCTTATTAGATATTATTGCAGAAAGATTAAAATATTTCTTTCTTTGTTCCATACCTTTGGATACATGGCAGCTACATTATAGTCACATGTCAATGGAAGGCCTATAACAGGACATGGTGGTATCCTCTGATATCTATTACTGATTTCATACTTTTCAATAATCTTTTCAATTACCCTCATATACTTCTTATCAACCACATCTGCACCTTTTAACTCTGACAAGCTTGGTGAGCATGTTGTCTATGTAACTTTAAGTCAATTCTCTTTTTTCTCTCTGATCCTTCATCACTCAATGCTTGTCTAACATTCTGATGAGAAAGGTCAGGTTTTGTTAAGGAGATACAATAATGTCCTGACTGGGTAAACTGCAGATCCACTTACTTTTCAAAAATAATTGCCTTATCAAGCTCCATGTCAAGTTTCAATTGTGCCTTTTTTAAAGCAGTTTCACTGAATGGTATATGTATCTCACTGAAGAATATATCTGTTCTTAAACTGGCTTAATCCAAATATTTTACATGGTATAAGAGCTAGGTCCCGCCTTTCACAACTCCCTTGTTCAGGTTTTCACTTACCCGTGCTTTGCACTTTGTACACTGCATCATCCATTGCATGAGCAATGTTCGCTCATCCGCGTTCTTTCACCCTCTCTCCTCTTTCCACAAGGCTTTTGGCTAGTGCTGAGTGTTAGTGTGTTGACCCAGGCGGAAAGAAGGTGACACAGCGGCTTGCCTATGCTTTATTTTTGAAAACAAAATGGCAAACGAGGCATTTTGTTTGGTCAAATGATTATTACTCTGGGAGCTGAAGTGCAACCCGAACAATTTTGAAATCTTCACCAATGTCCTGCATTGCTCTGTAGCTCCTCCCATCTGTTGTACATAGGTATTGCACTACAATTTTCTGGAACCTGAGTCCCATTGAAAAACATGTTCATTGTTCGCAATTCCACTATTTGCAAGGTTCCATGGGAATGTAATCCCTGAGAACGGTGGGACATTACTGTACAGCTATCCTTAGTGACCTCAATATGTTGTCATCACCAAACCTAAAGTGAGTAGTACCTTTACACATGGAAATCTTGCATTTATCCTCACTATTCAATGACTCAAGGTCTCATTTTAGCCAATCTGTTCCATGCACTGTTGAAGTACAAGCACTACCAAGGAGTCCACAAATAATGTATTCAGCAGTGGACTAAAATTCCTTGTGACCAGTACAATTTGTTCAGATGCATCATTATCTTCATCCTGTTATTCAGAATTTTTGTCACGTGTCATTAAGAGGACCTTGCCACTCGACTTTTAGAAGTTCATGGCATAATGATACTTTCAGTCACACCTGAACCACATATTGACTGTTCCTTGTGCTTTCCTGCAATTTTGCCTTCCACTGTAATAAACAGTTTTGCTGAAGATGCTTTCATCCTCATTCTGCCCATTTTCTAATCCTTCCATTACATTGCCCGCTGCATTTAGTTTCTGGACCATTTCAAAATCGGGTAACCATTGAATCCTCTATTCTTTGTGTCACAGTGGGATGCCCATTTGTTCCTTGAAGACTTAAAGAAATGATTCTTTCTCCAGGAATATTTTTAAGGCAGCAGACATCTGATCTAACAGGAATTCCTTCTTTGAGAACCGAACAGAGATCAGAACCAGGAACCTGTCCATGAGATACCTTAGCACAATCCAACAATTTAAATGCTAGTATTGATCCAAGAATCCACAAATTGTATAAAAGATTGACACAATTCAGTGTTAAAATTCATGTCTTTCATGGAATGCCCAACTGTTTTTCAAAATCTAACAAAATCTGACCATGCTTCCTGGGCATTTAACGGATCATCTTTCTTGTAAATTTCATCCATGAATTTTCATAGAAGATCCAAACCTTCAACACTAACCAACTGATGGGCATCCATACCACAAAATACTTCTGATTTTATTTCTTGTAGGAAGCAACAATGCCAAAGCTATACCCTGTTTCCTCTTTGGGAGTGATGTAACCCATGCCCACATATCCACTTCATTCTCCCAAAGTTCATAAGGTTCAGAGGATAATCATATGCTAGTCTAATTTCCTCTTAAATGCATCTATACTATTCACTTCAACCCTGTGGTAGCAAGTTTCACATTCTGACTATTCTGTAGAAGAAAACATTTCTTCCAAATTCCCAATTGGATTTCTTGGTGACTATCTTATGTTGATGCTCTTCCCCACAAGAGGAAACATTCTTGATCTATTCTATCAAAACCTTTCATAATTTTAAACACGTCTATGAGGCCACCCCTCGGCCGCCTTTTCTCAAGAGTGTTTTCCTACACCTTATAAGCACATCTTAGAAGGAGCAGTTTTAACTCTGCGAGTACTGTAGCCAACGATAAAAAACCATATTATAAAATTAACAATGAAAGGGGTTGATGTCCTCAGGGTTTTTTCACTTTGCCACCTTAACTTCAGTGGAAGCTTAATGGAAATCCCATTTATGCACAAAGCTGAATTTTTAAAAATCAAATTTCTGGCAAATATATGGTGGCAAAGTGAGAAAAGCTGACAAAATTCACCCCTAAAACACGTAATTTCTGTCACAGCAATAAAGAACTTCAATAAAGTCTTGATTGTTAAATATACTCACCAGTTTGTGACATGGCTCAAACAGCTTACTGTTAAGTATAGCACACATTTTTTCAGCCCTGGCCAAACGATATGGATTTTTGTGACATGGAAATACAACTTCAGTCACATCCCTGCATGTAGGATCTTCCTTCCAAGAATTTGCAAAGGCCAGTACATTGGAGACTAAATATTTGTTCTGGGTTATATATTCATCGTCCACATCACCATTGTAATTGCCACACAGTCCACAAACTGCAAGCTGACAAAATGGAAGAACATCAATTTTTCAAATGTTAAAATTGTGATAATGTACTTTAGAACTGAAATTAGTCAATGAACTTAAATTAAAGTCCAACATTGAATATTATATAAACTTTCACCCATACATTTATATTTATCTAATGATATGGATCTAGGATCAGAAATAAATTTGAGAGTGTACAAACTTATTTCATACAGGATGCTTATAACCATATGAGAGAACAGATTTTCATCCCATCAATGTGGGCTACATTGATACCCAGGACATTGTGTCATCAAATGTGCAAGTCACTTGTGCAATCTTACCCCAAGCAGTAAATCAATGACTTGAACAGAAACGGCACAGGAAGGAATATTGGTGAGAATTGTAAACAGCATTATGAAAATAAGAACAGTAGAATGGTTCAATACATTTAAAACAGCTGTAAAATATTGTCCAGAACTGTCAAATTTACTCATCCATAGGGAGCTTTATAAAATATTGGTAATTATCTTATAGCATTTATAGCTAGAGAGCAGAGAAACTTCAGCAACATCACCTGTTCATGTATGTTAGTCAAGTTTAAACATATAGATCCAAAAAATATAACTGAATATATACACCTACCTTAAATACAAATTATTCAAGGGCATTGAATGAACTGGTTAGGTTTCACTTCATTATTTCAATGACTTTTGCAATAAATACTGTTCTGAACCTGACGCTGATTATGTAAATATATAATGGCCTTTTCCTAGACACTGTCCCAACCCAATGATACATCTCCAGAATTAAATGGGAAAAAAGGAGACAGGAAGCCTCAACATAATTGGATGGAAAACTGATCCAGTATTTGATGATAAAGATTCCAGTGAAAAATGGAAAGAAACATCAGGCACAAAATAGCTAGGCAGTATTGAAAACTTATGACTGCACTTCAAATATCCATATACTTTATTTCAGTCTATAGCTTGAAACAATATGAAACATAAAGTATTAAATTTTTGAGTTGACATTGCAACCTTCGTACAAACTGACCAGAACCTAGTTTCATTCATACATTTGCAGATTACATCTGTCTGTAAGAAACCCAAACGATTGTCAAGAGTTTAGTTCAAGTTACCTCTGATAGTTTAGTAATTGAGATGTAAGCATTCATATTCTTGTTCCAGATAATAGTCAGCTCAAGTTTTGCACTGATTCGTAAATCAAATTTTAGATACAGTGGATTGTTAATCACTCTGAGTCTTCTTGCAGCATTTGGGGGTGTTACCTGATAGTGTCCATCAGTCAGCTTAATTAGTATATCCTGAAAAAAAGAAAATGCTCATTATGAACATAGTGATGGATGCAATTTACAATATTTAATAAACCAAACTTTTCATTAGTGCAAAAATAAAGTACTGCAGATGCTGGAAATCTGAAATAAAAACATAAAATGCTGGAAATACTTAGCAAGGTCAGGCAGCATCTGTGGAGAAGAAAAGTGTTAACATTTCATGAACTTTCAATCAGACCCATTCTGGTAAAATTCACTTATTAATTAACTGAACTTAAATTCCCCCAACTACTGTGAGGGGATTTGAACTCATTAGTCCGGCCTCCAGATTACTGTTCAGTACCTTTATCACTATGCTTCCACAGAGTCTTTACAGTGCAGAAAGAGGCCATTCGGTCCATCGAGTCTGCACTGGCTTGTGAAAGAACATTCTACTGAATCCCACTCCCCTGCCTTATCCCCATAACCTTACAACATTCTCTCTTTTCAGATGGCCAGCCAAATCTCTTTTGAATACCTTGATCAAACCTGACCTCCAACATCCTCTCCAGAATGTTGTTCTATACTCCAACCACCCTCTGGGTAAAAACATTTTTCCTCATCACTTTTTTCCCTTTTGCTAATTATTTTGAATCTGTGCCCTCTAGTTCTTGATGCTCTCTTGAGTGGGAACAATGTCTCACCATTTATCCTGTCCATACACTCAGGACCTTGAATACATCTATTAAATCTCTTCTCAGCCTTCTTTTCTCCAAGAAAAACAGTCCCAACCTCTTCAATCTATCTTCATAACTGAATTACTTTATCCCTAGAATCATTTTTGTACTCTCTCCAAGGACTTCTCATCCTTCCTCAAGTATGGTACCCTGAACTGGACACTACTTCAGATAAGGCCTAACTAGTTTATTTTACAAGTTCAACATGACCTCCTTACTCTTTTACACGATGCCCCTCTTAATAAAGCCTGAGATACTAATAAGTTTTATTAACTGCTCTCTCAACATGCCCTACCATCTTCAGTGACTTATGTACGTCGAGGTCTCTCTAGTTATATACCTCCTATAGAGATTCTCCCTTTATTTTATACTGTCTCTCCATATTTTTCCTGCCAAAACAAATCATGTCACACTTCTCTGCATTGAACTTCATCTGCCACTTGTCTGTCCAATCCACTAACATGTCTATGTCCTTCTGAAATTCAAAACTATCCTTATTAACATTTCCAATTTTCACGTCATCTGCAAATTTTGAAAGCATACCCTGAATACCACAGTCTAGGTAATTAATATATATCAGGAAGGGCAAGAATCCCAACATTTTACCCTGGGGAACTCCAACACAAACCCTCCTCCAATCTGAAAAACAACCATTTATCACTAAACCCATACACACCACATCAACAAAGTTGCCCTTATCAACCTTCTCTCAACCTCAAAAAACTCCAGGAAGTTAGTTAAACATGATTTTCCCTTAATGCATCCATACTGGCTTTCCTTAATTACCTTGCACCTGTCTAAGTGACTATTAATTTTGTCCTGAACTACAGTTTCCAGAAATTTCTCTACCACAGAAGTCAAACTGACTGGTCTGTAGTTGCTGACTTTATCCTTGCACGCCTTTTTGAACAAGGGTCTAACAATCACAATTCTCCAGTCCTCTGGCACCTGTCCTGTGCCTAAGGAAGAATGGAAGATTATCACTAGTGCCTCTGCAATTACCATTCTCACTTCCCTCAGTACCCTTGGATGCATCTCAGCTGGTCCTGGTACCTTACCTATTTTAAGTAAAAATAACCTTTTCTAACTCCTCCTCCTTCTCAAGTGTAAATTCTTCTACTGTACCTCTCTTACCTCAGCCTGGGTAGCATCTTCTTCCTTTGTAAAGACAAATGCACAGTTCTTCTTAATACCTCCTCTATTTCTCCTGCCTTCACGTGCAAGTCCCCTTTTTTATCCGTAATCAGTCCTACTCTTCTTTTCTAAACCACCCTTTTATTATATATAGGCTTATTGAAGACCTTGGGATACCCTTTTGTGTTTGCTGCTAGTCTCTTTTCATGCTCTCTCCTCGCTTTTCTTATTAGTTTTTTCACTTCCCCTCTGGTTGTTCTATATTCAGCCTGATTCTCCATTGTCTTTTCTACCTGACATCTGTTGCGAGTGCACTTCATCCTTTTCATCTTCATCTCTCTCTCTCGTTATCTAGGGTGCTCTGGATTTATCTGTCTTACCTTTCCCCTTCAAGGGAACAAACTTTGACGTTGCCTGCAATGCTTTTTCTTTGAAGGTAGAAAACCCATTGTTCAGCTACTGTCCTTTCTGCCAACATTTGATTCCAACTCACATGACTCAGATGCATTCTCATCCCATCGAAGTTGGCTTTCTCGTAATTAATTATCCCTGCTCTGGATTGTTCCCTATCCTTTTACATAGCCAACCTAAACCTTATTATACAAGAGTCACTGTCCCCTAAATCTGTGTAATAAGTGGATATATGATCCACTTGGGCTAACTCATTCTCCAAAACTAGGTCCAACAGTGCCTGACCTCTCGTTGGATTGGAAACATACTGCTGCAGAAAATTATCTTGAACACACTCCAGAAACTCTTGCCCCTCTTGTCCCTTTGCACTATTCCAATACCAGTCTATATTTGGATAATTGAAGTCTATATAATTACTCTATAATTCTTGCACCTCTCTGTAATTTCTTTGCAGATTTGTTTCTCTATATCCCTTCTGTTAGTTAGTGGTCTATATATTACACTAATCTATGTTATTGCACCTTTTTCATTCCTTATCTCGAGCCATCCTTGACCCAACTGGAATATCTCCTTCTCCAGTACTGTCACGCCATCTTTAATCAATACTGCCACTCTCCCCCACTTTTCTCCCTTTCCTGTCTCTCCTAAATATCTTGTACCAAGGAATATTTAATCAGCCTGTGCCTGTATTTCACCAATCTTATTAACCACACTCTATGCATTCACATACATGCACATTAACCCTGAATTAGGCTTTTTTACTTTCCCCCCTATTATGACCCCCATCTGATGACCTACTATAGGTGACTCTAATTCTATTAAACTCTCCAAGTATTCTATTTACCTTGATACTACTGTCTGATATATCCTTATCAGTTAATACTTCTCTACTTTCCACTGCCAGTTTTTCTCCTCTCCACTCTGAATACCCCCTCAGGGTCCCAAACCCCTGCCAAACTATTTTAAACCTTCCCCAACAGCACTAGCAAACCTCCCTTTGAGGACGGTAGACCCAGCCCTGTTAAGTTGTAACCCATAGTCCTCGTACCGGTCCCAATACCTCAGAAATCTAAAGCCTTCCCTCCTACTCCACTTCTCAAGCCATGTGTTGAACTGCTCAATATTCCTGTTCTTATGCTCATTAGCATTTGGCAATAATCATGAAATTACTGCTCCTCAGGGCTTGCTTTTTAATTCCCTTCCCAACTCCCTAAAAACTGCTTTCAGGGCCTCATCCCTTTTCCTACCTATGCCATTGGTCCCAATGTGGACCACAACCTCTGGTTGTTCACCCTCACCATAAAAGAATGTCTTGCAGCTGCTCTGTGACATTCTTGACCCTAGCACCAGGGAGGCAACATACCATCGTGGAGTCACACTTATGGCTGCAGAAACACCTGTCTGCTCCCTTAACTATGGAATATGCTACCATTATAGCACTTCCACCCTTTCTCCTCCCCTACTGTGCAGCTGAGCCACTCATGGCTCATGCTGGAGTCCTCTGAGGAACCATCTCATTCACCAGTGTCCAAAATGAAAAAAATGGTTAGAGCGTAAGACCCCCTCAGGCGATTCCTGCACTATCTGTCTGTTTCTCTTAGGTGCTCTGGCAGTCACCCATTCCCTCTCTGCCTGTTTATTTCTTAGCTGCTGTGTGACCACCTCTCTAAACATGGTATCAATATAATCCTCTGCCTTGCAAATGTAGCACAGTGACTCCAGCCGTTGCTCGTGTTCTGCAAGCTGGAGCTCAAATTTCTGCAGCTAGTGACACTTCCTGCAGATACCGTCACTTTGTGCCTGCACAACTTCCCACATCTCACATGATACACATTCCAAATCTCCGTGCTGCACTGCCATATCTTAAACTTTATATAAAGTGTTTATTATAGTATGGTATAATATATTAATTCACCCGTCACTCACCAATTTCCCCCACCGTACTGAGTTCATAAAAGCCTATACATAAGAACCAATCAACCTATGGGACTCCTGACATCACTTTAAGACTTTATCTGTAAACTCCTGGTTCTCCCTCTCTACTGCTTTATGGGCTCCTATGATATTCAGTGTCCTTTACTGTAACCAAGTAAGTGCTAGCTACTGGAGGCTGATGAAAGGTAGAAAAAGAAAGAAGCGCCTCCTTCCCCTCTTCATTGAACTCACTCACCAAACACCAACCAAAGCACTCTAATGCACCCAAAGCAGTACTCCAGTGCAAACAAGCAACACTGAGCACGGCCATTCTCCATTCAACCCTATGAATGGAGCTGAAGACAAACTGTAGGAAAACAACACAGAAATGCATCAAGAAATATATCAATGACGGCAGCTCACAAGTGTCTATCACCTTGGCTCAGTTCCACTGCTACTGCTTCTACCTATGAGTTAAAAGGTTTTGGGTTCAAGTCCCACTCCAAGATGTGAATGAAATACTGAGGGAATGCTGCAACATTTGCTTGTACAAATAGACACAAAAAATAATGAGATGATGCATTTTTCAAAGATAGTTCTGGTAATCCTCAACCAATACAGTCATGCATCCTATATTTATTTGTGTATCTTGTTTTGTGCAGTAGTAATCAGACTTTGAAAGTAATTAAATGAGCACCCCATTGCACACACTTTGAGGAATTCTATTCAAAAGCAAATTCTTCGTTTCACAATAGTTCGTCTTAAGTACAAGACCAGTCTGCACTCTTACACCAGGATAGGATATAAGGATAGACTTGCCACCCAGGCATACAACTGATGTTGTTGATAAGACCCCCAGAATACAAACATATTTATTTGGCTGGTCCATTAAATGCTGACCACAGGATGCTGATGGTGGGGGATTTGGCAGTGGTACCGCTGTTGAATGTCAAGTGGAGGTGGTTAGGCTCCTCTGGTTGGATATGTTGCCTGTCACTCCTGTGGTGAAAATGTTACTTGCCACCCATCAGTCCAAGCGTGAGTGTTGTCCAGGTCTTTCTGAATGCAGATACAGACTGCTTTATTATCTGAGCAGTTGGAATATAACTGTATATAAGATGTAGAGTTTCCTCAGTTTGAAATCAGATCTTCGTTTCCACGAGGACTGTGCCATGGTCACTCCTGCCAATAGCGTCATACACAGACGCATCAGTGATAGACTGGTGAAAATGAGGTCAAGTAGGTTTTTCCCTTGTGCTGGTTTTCTGACCATCTTCTCCAGGCCCAGTTTGGAGGTTATATCCTTGAAGGCTTGGTCAGCTCAGTTAGTTGTGGTTATATATATGCTCACCTGTAATCCTGTCAACTTATTTTGTCTAATTTGTACAGAAAAAATGTAAAATACACAGAGAGAAACAGATATATAATTTCAGTTTGATGAGCTTTTATTGTTCTGATGAAATGTCATCGACCTGAAATGTCCAGATTTTCATGAAGTCATGGACAGTCCTCGCTTTATCCAAATTGTTGCTGGGACCCTGGCTCCGGAAGTGCTGTCACAACTGATCCTATCTTTGCCAGTATGTAAAAAAGGGTCAGGATTCACAAATGGGGAAAACATGAACGCAGCAGGGCCAATTGAACTCAGCACTGATTTTTTGCTGGAGTGAGGTCTATTTCTTACAATATGAGACCTACCATTTTTAAGCATAGATGTGAATGCTCATCAAAGGTGCTTAAGGTCTGTAGAATTGTCAAACTGTCAAGTTAGTGAAATCCCCTGCTCCTTAAATTTTAACAAGGGAAAAAAACCTAGCCTGCTTTGTCTCTAAATTGAAAAGAAAACCATGCTTGCAGCTTTTGTTGACATAACTCTAAGGGCTATCATTATATTAATATTATTGCTTTCATAACCTATCATTATCATAGTGGTGGGGTGGGGGGGAGATCTAAGTTCAGTTTGATTAACTGCTCAAAGAGTTTATTAATGGGTTAGCTATCTTTGATAAAAACAAAAAAACTGCGGATGCTGGAAATCCAAAACAAAAACAGAATTACCTGGAAAAACTCAGCAGGTCTGGCAGCATCGGCGGAGAAGAAAAGAGTTGACGTTTCGAGTCCTCATGACCCTTCGACAGAACTGTCAAAGGGTCATGAGGACTCGAAACGTCAACTCTTTTCTTCTCCGCCGATGCTGCCAGACCTGCTGAGTTTTTCCAGGTAATTCTGCTTTTGTTTTAGCTATCTTTGATGTAGGTTTATGAATACAATTTTTTGTTTTTACAAAGGATTAAGTACTTCAGGGGATTTAAATGTATTGATTGGGCCTTTATCAATGAGAGTGTATTTTTTTATTTAGTGAAGTCCGTAATAGGTATTTAGAACTTTATTTTATTTCATATCAGCATGGATCCTGAGATCCTCCCTGGTGAATACTGAGTAAGTTAGCATGGAGAATGTAAGGGAAAGGGTGGGGGGCATGGTTTGGCATTAATTGGCATTACATTGGAATAGAGGATATAAGGGGCCATGAGAGGTGGGCAGAGGGCATGAAGGATATGAGTGGGCATGGAAGATAGGTATAGGGACATGGGATGACACAAAGGGTATGAGGGGCCATAGGGAGTGGGTGGTTGCATGGTTTGGAACATGGTTTAGAATGAGTTGGTATGGATGGGGCATGGGAAGCGGTGGGGTGAGTGGGTGTGAGGGGTGAAGGCTAGAGAGCCAAATTGCTTCTATTACAGAATCCCAGAGCACTGAGGGGGACCTTTTACCCAGTCTGCCTCAGTACTCAGCAGGCCCAGTGGCTACCTCCAATCTGTTTGAGGGCAGTGGACCTGACTCCAGGACACACCCGCCTCCCAGATCAATAATCTTGCCACTCAGGCAGTTTTACCCAGGGCGGATTGGCAAGTTGGAAAGTTTCCCAACTCTGCTCACCCATCTAGGTGTCGAAAATCTGGGCCATTAACTCTGTCTCTGTCTCTCCCACAGATGCTGCCTGAACGGCTGAGCATTTCCAGAATTTTCTGTTTTTGTTTCAGATTTCCAGTATTTGCAGTATTTTGCTGTTATAATGTAAAATAAAATATGTTCATCCCTGAGCATACTTTAGTACGCCAGAACGTGTTACCCCAAATCCCACTTAATTACCATAATTTGATTTATTTAATTTATATCATTCTAATATTTCGACAGAATCATAGTAGAGCTGAAATCAAGGCTTTTAGTCAGTTTTGAATAATATCAACATTAAGGCTCCAAGATGTGCAAAAGTAAATGCAACAAACAGATAATAAACAAAGGAATTAATTACCTTCTCAAGGGCAATTAGGGATGGACAACAAATACTGGTCTTTCCAGCAACACTCATCCCATGAAAGAATTAAAAAAATGGGAAAAATTGCTTTACAAAGCTGCTGTCACCAGAGCTACGTACAGGAATTGAAATGACTGAAAATGTAATTCACCACTGAACTTCCTTACCTTAAAGTAGATCTTTATGGATTTAGTACAGACTACTCCTGTTTTACCACAAATAATATTTTCTGCAACTATTTTGAATGACGGCTGTCTGGAATTAGCAGAACAAGCATCCTAAATAAACAAATTGCACACATTGGTTAAGAGACAAAAATTAGAGTGCATGCACACAGATAACTGAATATATAACATAAAAGGTTCATAGAGAGTATTTTGATTATTACCTGAACTAAAGTATATTCACAACTGCCATCAAATACATATTGCTTTCCATCAAATGTAGTAATATGCCCTTCTCCATGAACTGTGCAGGTTGAAGGACACTTTGCATTTCCTGTGCATTCCCATTTACCTCTAATGCAGATACTATTCAAATACAAAATGTTGGAGAGATTAAATTGAGATTTCATACAGCTACTCAAAAGAATTCTGAATACCCAAACATTGTAACTTTGCATTTCCAAATTGTAAAAATAGAATTATAATAACAACTTGCATCTCAATAGTGCCTTTAACATGGTAAAGCAACTCAAGGTGCTTTCCCAAGTGGATTATAAATCAAAATTTGACAAGCCTCAGAGGAGCTATCAGGACAGATGATCAAACATTTGGTCAAGGATGTTGGTTTAAAGGATCATCTTAAAAGAGGGAAAGGCAAAGGTTTAGGGAGGGTAATTCAGAGCTTAGGGTCGAGGAAGATGAACTGCTAATGGTGCGAACGGTGAGATTATTAAAATTCACAGATACTCAAATAAAGGACTGAGATGAAGGAAGGTAGAGAATGAATTATAGGGTTGGAAGAGATAGGGAGAAGTGAGGCCATGGACAGATTTTAAAACAAGAATGAAAAATTTAAACCTGTGGCTTTGCTGGACTGGGAACCAAAGTAGGTCAATGAGCACGGAATATTGGATGAATGGGACTTAGTGCAAATTAGGATACTGGCAACAGAGTTTCAGATGAGTTTAATTTTATGTAGGGTACAAGATGGAAGGCTGGCTAGGAGAGCATTGATAAAGTCAAGTGGAACAAAGGCATGGATTAGAGTTTCAGCAGCAGGTGGGTTAAAGTAGGGTTAGAGTCGGGCGACGTGCAGCAGTGGAGTTAGGCAGTCTTGCTGATGAAGTGAATATGTGGTTGGAAAGTTAACTGGGTATTAAATACAATGCCAAGGTTGCAAATGGTCTTGTTCAGCCTCAGACAATGGTCAGACAGTTGGATAGAGTCAGTGGCTAGGGAGTGAAATTTGTGACAGGGATCAACACAATGGTTTCGGGCTGCCCAATACTTAGCTGAAAAAACTTTCTGTCTTTCTAGTGTTGGATGTCAAACAAGCAGTTTGAGAAATCAGAGAAAATGGCTGGTTTGAGAGAGGTGGTGGTAAGATACAGCTGGGTGTCATCAATGTATCGGTGGAACATGGAGTTGTACTTTCAGATGATATTATCGAGGGGCAGCCTGCAAATGAGAAACAGAAGAAGCCCAAGAATAGATCTCCTGGGGAATCCAAAAGTATTGCTGAAGGAGAAGAAAGAGAAGCCAGTGCAGGAAGTTCTCTGGCTACGAGTGGATAAACAAGAATGGAATAAGGTGAGAGCAGTTCCACTCAGCTGCATAACAGTGAGGAGGCATTGGAGGATGGTGTGTTGATCAATGTTGAAGACTATGGATAGGTCAAGAAGGATGAGGAGAGATAATTTACTGTGATCATAGTTGCACAGGATGTCACTTCTGCCTTTGATAAAGGCCATTTAAGTACTGAGGCAGGGGTAGAAACCTGATTGGAGACAATCAATCATGGGGTTGTGGGAAGAACAGCACAGATCAGGGAGGCATAACAAGATGTTCAAGAATACTGACAAGGAAAGGGAGGTTGAAGATAAGCCCTAATTTTTTCAAGGAGGGGGATGACAGCAGATTTGAAGGGGTTGAGACAGCTCCTAAGGGGAGAGAACTGCTAACATCAGCTAACATGGGAGCGAGGAAAATAAACTGGCCATCAGTGGCTTAGTGTGAATAGGGTGAAGGGTGCAGGAATTGGGTCCCTTGAACAACATGAACTTAGAGAGGATATGGTGGGAGACAGGTCAGAAATTAGAGAAAGGTACAATATCAGGGCCAGGACAGGGAAGAACCTTAGAGAAAGTTTGGTACAGTGGGCTAGGGGAAAAGAGGGAGGTAGAGAGGCAGCTGATCAGATAGTCTCAATCTTTGTGACAAAAGAGTCCATAAGATCCTCACATTTATTGTTGGAGGTGAGAGTGGAGGAGGGAACTTTTCATTTTATACAAATATGTTTTCTAAGTTGCAGTGCTACATTGAGACGTAGTGGTTAGCGCTGCTGCCTCACAGCTCCAGGGACCCAGGTTCGATTCTGACCTTGGGTGTCTGTTTGTATGGAGTTTGCACATTCTCCTCATGTCTGTGTGGGTTTCCTTTGGGTTCTCTAGTTTCCTCCCACCATCCAAAGATGTTAGGTGGATTGTCTATGGTAAATTGCCCCTCAGTGTGCGTGTCTGTGTGTGTGAGTGTGTGCCCTGTGATGGACTGGCGTCCATCCTGGGTGTACTCTGCCTAGCGCCCATTGCCAGTCGGGATAGGCTCTGATTCCCTGCGAACCTGAATTGGACAAAGCAGTTCTGGAAAAGTGAGTGAGTGCTACATTGAAGCATAAAGATACTGTACGCACTGTACTCCAACAGTTTGTGAAAGGAAGTGAGTTGGACAAACTAACTATAAAGCACATTTTGGTAACCATCATCCTAAATTAATTCTACAGCAATTTATAATAGTCCTTACAAGAAAGAATCGCTCCAGAAATGGCAAAGGAGGCAAAGACAGACAATGAGCAGGAAAAAAAATGAAATTAATTGTGGGGGATGGGTGCAAGATTTGGCAAAAGACATGGGTTTTATAATTGTTCTAAGGATGTGGGGATTTTAGTAAGACAAATTAGTTTAGGTGAGAGTAATAAAAATTGGCCTCTAATGGTGGAGCAGAGAACTGAAGGCGCTAACAATAAACCAGAGCAGCAGAAGATGCAAGATGACAGAAGATGACCCAGAGTGCCTGCACTGTAGGAATGGAAAAATTTGAATATAAGGATGAGGACTTTCAAGTTAATTCATCAAGGAACAGTGAGTCAGTGTAATTTGTGAAGATCCATATTAGCATGTGTGACACTTCCAGGAAGGAAGTTCTGGAATAGTTGATATTTGTGAAGAGTGGCAATTGAAATATAAGCAAGAACATACATTTATGAAGCTCCGTCACATTATCAGAATTCCCCAAAGCAGTGCAGAACTTAAGGCTTTCCTTTCAACTGTTATAATACTATAACATAGGCAAGTGTGGCAGGCATTTTGCACACATCAAGGTCTCACAACAACGAGGCAGATCATCAAATAACCTAATTTAATGATCTTGTTTGAGGAATAGGTATTGGGCAGTACATCGGAAGAATTCCCTATTCTTCAAATAGAGCCATGGGGTCGTTTATATTAACCTGCGAGGGCAGCCAGGATCCTGGTTTAATTTCACATCCTCAAGGTTATGTGCTCAAACTTTCTATTATAGAGCTTAAACCCACAGGCTACTGACTCAGAAATGACAATGCTAACTTGGAGCCAAGGCTAACACATTGGACACTGAGTGTTTGAGAAGTTGAACATTGAGGTAAGGAAGTCCACTAGGGTTTCAGTAGTGAAACTGTTCCAGCGCCTCTTCTGATCCCATGATATGAGGTTCCATGACCCTGGGTATTAATTTATGTAGCTTCCAGTGCATGTAAATGTGCCACACTTTGTGCCCAACTGAAAATCTTAAATTGATCATCAGCCTAATTCAGCACACACTGAAGATTAGTTAGCAAATGTTGTCCAATCGCGGAATCACATATAATGTTGGACACTGTGTTGTGAATTTTACAAGCACATGCTCTTTGGGTGCGCTCTGTACCTGTCCCATCGTGAACAGCAACTGGGACATGCTGTTGAATAGCATGTGCCACATTTCTATGTACTGGAGGCTACATATATTAATACACAGGGCCCTGTTTTTTGCAGACAGAAAGAACATGTACACACATTGTGCCTGTTTCAGCTAAATAAAATAACTGACAGCCATTCGCTGATTCATTCCTCAGGGCAATGCCTTGATCAATCAAGGTCAAGCTGCCTGGTTTAAATTTCAAACAAACAATGCTTGGCAGTTAACTATCAGTCATCATCAATTGGTGGATTCTCCATGGAAACGCCTCTACCAATCATCACTCTCTTCTCATACAGTATAAATTGTTGTTTTCCCTTTATACTGGTATTCTTACAAAGTGCCCTGATGAGTGGAAGACGAAAAGCTTCAACATGTTCCTTTTTTCAGCAATACTTAAGTTCTGTACTACCAAACAAATACAGTATACTAAATTGAAAGTACATGTAAACATCACTTTTTCACCTGCAAGGAGTGTTTGGCTCCTTGGATGGTGAGAAGAGAGGAGGTAAAAGGACAGGTGTTGCATTCTGTGTTTACATGGAATGGTGTAATGGGAAAGGGAAGGGGTATCAGAGTGATTGAAGAGTGGACCAGGGTGTCATGGAGGAAACAGCTCCTTCAGGATGTTGAAAGGGGAGGGGAAGGAAAGATGTGCTTGGGGGTGGCATCCCAGTGGAGATGGCAGAAATGGCTGAATACAGAGGTTGGTGGGTGGAAGGGAAAGACAAAGGGAAAGTTATCATGGTTCTGGGAGAAAGGGGAAGAGGTGTGAGCAGATGGGCATTAAGTGGAACAGACACAGTTGAGTGCCTTGTCAACCACCATTGGGGGAGGGAGGAATCCTCAGTTGAGGAAAAAGGAAGACAATTCAGAAGCATTAGTTTGAAAGGTTGCATCATCAGCACAGATGAGACAGAGAAATTGGAGAATGGAATACAATCCTTACAGGACCATTTGGGACTGACAGTGGTTTAATGGTAATATGTCACTGGACTATTAATCCAGAGACTAATGTTCCAAGGACATGGACTCAATTTCCACATAACAACTAGTGGAATTAAAATGTAATTAATAAATCTGGATATTAAAGCTAGTCTCAGTAATGGTGACCATGACAACTATCATGGATTGTTGTAAAAACCCATCTGGTTCACTAATATCCTCTAGGGAAGGAAATCCTCCCTTCTTATCCGGTCTGGCCTACATATATATGACTCCAGGCCCACAGCAATGTGGTTGACTCCTATAACTACCTTCTACAGGCTACTCAGTTCAAGGGCAATTAGGGATAGGCAACCAATGCAGGCCTTGTCAGTGACCCACATCCAATGAAATAATTTTTTAAAAGTGGGTGTAAGGAAGTGCAGTGAAGGTGGTTGTGGGAGTCATTAGGGATATAGTGAGTACTGGTTGATATTCAATGACCAGAAATAGAGACAGAGAAGTTGAGGAAGGGAAGGTATGAGTTGGAGATGGATCATGCGATGGTGAGACTTACTTGGACTTAGTCCTATCCCATGTAGTGGCTCATGAGGCAGATGAATCACTTGCTTATGTCATTTTACTAGAACAGGTCACCAGCCTGTCAACAGAGGGTATGGCTTGAGGGGCACCGCTCCACATCAAGCATCTATCATAGGATTTAGAGATTGATAATAAAACCTGTTTGGCCACATTATGAACATAAATTTCATGGGCATCAAGTCCTGGAATGGAAATCAAAACTGGAGCATCTGGCTCAGAAGTAGGGACACTATCAATGTGCCACAAGACCTCCTCATGTGAAGGTGAGAGAAAAATAGAAAGTGGAAGAAAATTGATAACATTTTCCAGTTCAGGGTGACAGCAGGAAACAGCACCAATACAGTCACCAATGTACCAGAAAAAGAAGTGAGGGAGGGGGCCTGAGTAGGAATGGAACCAAGAATGGTCCACATATCCCACAGGAAGGCAGGCATAATTAGGGCCTATGTAGGTTTCCATAGGAACACCTTTTATTTGGAGCAAGTGAGTGGAGTTAAAAAAGAGCAGAAGCGATGTCATAGTGATACTGTCACTGGATTAGTAATTCAGAGAGCCAGGGTAATGCTCTGGGAACTCAGGTTTGAATCCCGCCACGGCAGATGGTGAAATTTGAATTCAATAAAAATCTGGAATTAAAAGTCTAATGATTACCATGAAACCATTGCTGTTAGAGGTAAAAATCCATCTGCTTCACTAATCTCCTTTAGAAGGAAATCTGCTGTCCTTATCTGATCTGACTTGACTCTTAAAAATGCCCTCTGAAATAGCTTGTTGTCACCACCACCTTCTCAAGGGCAACTAGGGATGGGCAATAAATGAATTTAAAAAAAAGTTGTTCACTGTAAGAACAAATTCAGTCAGTCGGAGAGGTGTGATGGTGGACAGAGAGTGGTAGTTAAAGGGAAAAAAACAACAGAACGTCCTGGTGAAGGATGGAGATGTAGAGGCATTGGATGGTCAGGAAACTGGAAACTATTTTTATTGATTTAAAAGATAGCTGTCAATTATGGGCACATTCCCACATCACATCTACTTCTATCCGCAATCTATTTCCTTATTTAATGTCATTACACCTGTACATATTTCTGTATCATATGTAAATCTGTAGATAGTTCACCTGACATCTTTGTCCAGGTCACTGCTAAAGATGCTGAAGAATAATGGCCCTAACATCAAGCCCTGCCTGACTCCCGATGCAAAAGCACTACCATTAATAATTATCTTAATGGAATCATTTACTGATCCAAACCAAATTCTGCCCACCAACCCCAGAAGGCTGAACCTTTCTTTTGGAAAATCAAGATACATAATGAGCGAACTACATTCAACAACTTTACTCAAAAAATCCAACCAACTTGGTTAAATATGATCTTCATTTCCTGAAAACATGCTGAGATTCTCTGTACAGAGCATTTCTAATGAATTCTTCCATCAACTTATCTATAACTTTATGATTATTCTTGGCCAGGGCACGGGAGAACTTCCCTCTTCTTCGAATAGTGCCTTGTGACTTTTTACATCTACCTGGGAGGACAAACGAGTTATTAGTGAGCTTTTAGATATTTTAGCAAGGGGCTTGCACCTTATCAACCCATCTCTATGAATACCCTTGGTAATACCATCTTCAGCAGCCTCAGTAGACCTGTTCTGCTTTCAGATCCCTCAGCGAAAGTGTTGCCTGGAACATAGAGCAACAAGGCTCACTATTGAGAATAGTCTAAGACAGGGAACCCAAATATAGTTAGAGTAGAAAGAAAGGTAAGAAATTAAAAACATAGATGCTTTCAAAGAATAGTGGTAATTCCTTATGTATTGTTGCAACATATCCAAACCTCTTTTCAATACTTTTCTGAATTCTTAAATTATAAATTATAAATAAATAATTAAACATGCACAAGCTTTCAAATGTGTTTGATATTTCCAACATACCAAATTGATTGAAAATTGATTAAATCTGTGTAAAATCCAGAAGGCAAATTGCTGCATTTGGCACAACTATAAGCCCATATTAGCTGTGTCATCATTCACAATTATAGATTGCATAGCAATACAGCTTCTGGATTTTGATTTTTGAGGGATGAGGCCTATGTACAGGGAGGTTGTGAAACTATTTAAATAAAGAAACTATGGCTGGAATTTCCTTGAGTGTTCTCACAATCAGCCATCATGAGTTTGAGAGAAATTCCACTTATCCTGGTTTTCCTCCATGAGTAATACCAGCTAATCAGGTGAATCCCTGAGGAAATTATAACTATTGCTGGACATTTTGTGGCAATTTAGATTTTTTCATGTGTTTTTTTTTAAATAATAAGTTTAGGAGATTACTACATTGTTAATGAAACTAATTTACCTATATCAGCATTCATTTCATAATAACAGTTTTACAGTATGCAAATACAATGTACAGGTCCTTACCATTTCTGGCATTCTTTCACTATCGTCTCACTGGGATGATGGTACACACCACTGAATTCACAAGGACACTCTTGAAGGTAGATACATTGATTTCTCTCATTCAACACCATTCCGTATGGGCATATACAGCCAGAGATACACTTGGTTGCTAACTAAAGAGGAAGAAGTGACAATCAGAACTGTATGCATTTCATTTAAAAATGTGGTTAAGTTGGAATCTAAAGAATAGCACTAGGGATAAGCAGAAAGCTTTCAATATGTTAAGAGATTGATTCAAAGGACAGAGTAGCAGAGCCCCGAGGGTCAGTGACGCTGCTGGAGGCCTGACACTACAGCAGGCATAAGAGGTGTGACTGACAGCAGTGAGAGTGGCACAGGCCTGACACCAACGCAGAGATAAAAGGATCAAATGGGGCATGAGAGCACAGCAGTGAAGAGGTGCAACTGATGCCTCAGAGTATTGAGAGCATGGTGGAGACCTGACAGAAATAAGAGGACAATGAAGCCTGAGAGCATAATGAGACCAGCTGAGGTCCCACAATACAGCAGTCATAAGAGAAGAGGCTGAGGTCTGAGTGCACAGAGAGAGAGGCAGAGAGCCAAGACACAGTTGAGAAAAAGGGAAGGGCAGTGGACAGAGAGCACAGCAACCTGGTAGAGGCCTAACACACCGCAGGGATAAAAGAAGCAGTGAATGCCTGAGCGCATAATGACATAAAAAGATTGCAAGGCCAAAAATGTAGCTGAAAGAATTGTGTGGGAAGCAGGGGTTTTGATTCTCTGGGTCCAGACACTAGTTTGAGAAAAGAGGGAGCATTCCTGTTGGGACAGTCTTAAACCAAGATGGGACCAGTGTCCTGCCAAACTGATTAACTAGAGCGTGGATAGGACTTGAAACTAATGAAGGGTGATGGGGGGTGGGTGTTTGCGATTCAGGAGTGTATAAGTTCAAAAGTAGTCAGAGAAATGTCAAGGATGCATAAGGTAAAGTTGTGATTTGAGTAAAAAGAAGAGCAGGACAGAGAGGTAACAGAGGGTTTAGGGGGTTTGCGACTATGTTAACAGCATGAAAAAATAGAAAAATGCTAAAGATATCTGAAAATATGAAGTATTCCAAACAAGAGATAATAGTGCAGATAAAAATTAACGGGGTTTATCTGATACTCATTACTGAGTTGTGATGTAGAATGACCAAGAGTAAATAATCCAGGATTTTTAAGAGATGTTTGCAAAATAGAAAAAGACCGAAGTCAAGGGTAGGGGTGCTAGAGCTGATAATCAAGGATAGAGTAAAGGCAGTAGAAAGAACAGATCTTAGCTAGGAAAATCAATATTTAAAAACAGTTTGGATGGAGCTAAGAAGCAACAAGGGGCAGAAGCCACTGGTGGGAATAAAAGTTAATGCAGATTGACTGGCAGCTCTCTAAGGTGGGACTTCTTCCCAAGTGAGAGTGGAAATCCCACCTCCTGACAATTAACGCTCATTAGAGTATGAAATTGCTGTGGGGCAGGTAGTATTGGAGGGGACTCTTTGGATGGCGGGAAGGAAAATCCCGCCGTCCTAAAAATCTTGACTCTAATGTTGTACAACAAAAAAGGATTAACTAATAAGAATCTAATAAAGGTGCTCCTGGGAAAGAGCAATCATAACATTATGAAGAATGTTATATTGAGTTTGAGAGTCACTTAATGAAGTCTGAAATTGGGATCTTGAATTTGAACAAAGCAGCCTGCTCCCACCCTGCACATGCATGGAAACTCTGAGGCCTATTGCGACTTGGAGTTCCTGACTTCCCACTCTCCAATGAAGTAAGTGCAGTTGCATAACATATTCAAGACAGAGTATGATTGATTAACTTAGTACCAACAAACCTAAGGATTTGGGGATATTGCAAGTGTGACAACATTTGACCCAAAAGCACAGTACAGAAAGGAAAACTTGTAATTTAAAAAAAATGTCTGTGGGATCTGTGACTTCTTTTAAGAATGCTTGAAGGAGACCTTTAAGTGTTTGCACCCATTTTAAAGGGATCAATTGTAATCTCCTTAGATAAAAAGAAATACTGGTCCACATGGCCTGGCAATCCTTGACCTGGAAGCAATAACAACAGGAAGGAAGTTAGGACAGAAGCCATGTGGCGAGATAAAAAAAAGAGCGCTACAAGCAGGAAAGCTGGATGGTGGTGATCAGCATACTGATGCAGACAGAGAGAAAGCAGAGACAGAAGGAGGAACACAGAATCAGTGCAAGGTGAAGCCAACAAAATTCTTTATGAAAAGGTTGGCTGTTATCCCTAGTGTCCTAGTCAATATTAATCCCTTGATCAACTCAAAAATATATCTGTCCATCTTTGCATTGCAATAAATGGTTCAAGAGAAGGTCATCCCAACTGTACAACTCCCCAGTATTGATGCCAGTGCTAAATGAATCAAAACCCATTTTCCCACACCAATCTTTGAGCATTGCATTCAATTTTCTGATCTTATGTACCCTACGCCAAGTTGCTCAAGACTCAGGTAGTAATCCAGAGATTACGTTTTTGGTCTGTTCTTTAATGTAGTCCCTAGCTACTCATACTCCCTCAGCAGAAACTCTTTCTTAGTCCTACCTCTGTCATTGGTAGCCATGTGGACCATGACAACTGGATCCTTCCCGTCCTGCTCCAAGTTCCTCTCCAGCCCCAAGGAAATGCCTTTAACTGAGCGGGCAACACTGCCATCGGAACTTACTCTCGACTGCAGAGAACTGCGACTATTCCCTTAACTATACTGTCCCTTACTACAGCCATATTACCTTTTGCTTTCCTCACTTAAATGGCCATCTCCACTGCTGTGCTGTGGTCAGTTTGCTCATCCTTGATGTAGACTCTGCTCTTGTCTACATAAGCTGCAGGAACATCAAACTTGTTGGACAATGACAAGTGCTGAGGCTTCCCCATTGTTACCTTCTATACCCTATTTTTGCCTCTCTTACAGTCACACCCTCCTGTCCCTGACCACTGAACAAATCTGAAGTGCCTGGCCTAACAGGCGTGGTTGCTGCCTGGAACTTACCCCCTCCTAATACATTGCAATGTTTGAAGCTTGGAATCCAGCTCATCAACCATGACCGAAGTTCCTCAGGCCGCAGACACTGCAGATTTTGTTGCTGTGGATTACCCAGGTATCTACCTATAGCTGGAATACATCACCTGGCCTGCCATCTTTATGTTGTTTTTAATACCTAATTAAATTTGAAGTTTAGAACATTACTCAATGACTATCCGTAATTATATTATGGAGTTTAACTAGTGTGCTATAAGTTTAATATATTACTTGTATATTCCCAGTACTGGTGTAAACTACTGCCCCAGTTTAGAGGGGGAAAAAAATCTTAAAACTCACCAATCGCCTGCCTGCACACCTAATTAATAGCTCTGGGCTTCAGGCCTGGGGTCTCACTGTCTCTGGCTCACTCTCTTGGACCATCCTTTTTTGTGACCTCCTCCCTCACTTACCAAATTCCTAGATTTAAGCACTTAGTTTTGCTGCACTCAGTTTCCAGCTGCCACCTTTGTGTGACCTACTTCATGCTGTGGTATAAAGGGTTAATAGTTATTATGCTGATAGCTAATATACATCATCACTGATATCAGCTCATGCATGGTCAGAGCCCAGAGTGAGATGGTTCAAAAAGTTATCCCAAGCTTATCAATCCCTGTATATAGTTGAATGTATTTAATAAATATTCAAAAGTTTTTAGAGGCCTATTTTCGAGCAGTGTATGTTAAACACACCCTGGGGCCATTGGTGACGATACTTCATGTTGGCAGCAGTAAACCTACTGCATAGCATGGATCCCTGATGAAACCAACGTTGGTGTGAAAGTGAAAACTACTGAATAAAAGACAGCCAGGGTACGGCTGTGACTGAGAATCAGAGGGTAAAACACCAATGGAGTCCCAACACAATCGACTAAAATTAATAATTATGGAGAAAGTCCTACTGTTAGGCACTAAATATACGTTATGTAAGTTGTATTTGTATTTGCAGGTGTTCGGAATCAGCTATAGCTTTAAGTTTAAGTTTTGCTTTAAGTTTAAGCAAGTTATAGGTTTTGGTTGTGGGTCTAGTTTGACTTTAAAGAATGTTACCTGCAAGCCTGTGGGTTTGTATTATGCCTTCATTTTTAATTAGGTTTTATGGCATTTGAAGTGGTTTAGGGAAGTTAAAACAAAGTAGAAAAACTGGGCACAGACACAGAGGCCAGGATTTTATAGCTCTGTCATGGCCTGTCTCCCCCCGGCAGCTGCGTTGAGCCATTTAAACCTCCATTCTGTTCAGCAGGGCCATAATATCTCACCGGGCAGGAGGGGCTGTAAAATCCTGGCCAGAGGAATCGAAAGCAGTTTGAGTTCAGTCGGTGATTATGCTTTACGGTGAAGGAAGCAGTTTAAGTCTCTCTAGCTGGGCATACTTGCAGATTGCTGAGGAATAGAAGTCTAAGAATCTTAAATGAATTGCCTCTAAAGTTGAAGCAACAGTTAATGCCAAGGGTGTTCTGGATCTCAAGGGATATACCAAGTTGTCAGCAGTATACTGAAAGAGGGAACTACAGGAAGCAGGTTCTAAAGGAAAAAGGGAAAGGCCCCAAGAAGCCCTTTAAGTTCAGTCAAAGGACAAGGACCAAATTCTGAATCAAGATCCTGCTCGGTCAAAGTGAAAGCAAGGAGCAGAGTGAAAGGCTCCAAGTTTAAAAGACAGAAAGCTGCAGGATGCAGACTTAAAGCAAAATAGGTTTGCAAGAAGCCAGAAGATCCAAAGAGACAGCCAAAGGTTGGCGACTCCTTACTATGGGCATATGGAACAGTGGTGCTCTGATGGCACAGCTGAGCATCTGAGAGAGAGTGCGTGGAAGGCAAAGCTTTAATGCACGTGGCAATCCAGGGGAGTGGAACATCAGAAGGAGGGATCGAAATCCTGGCGGTGGGCCCTTTCGGAAGGCGTCTGAGAGAAAACATGGTTTGGGAGAAAATTCCAAAGTGCGTTCTTCGAGAGTGGAGATTGGAAACCCTCATGTGAAAGATGGAGTTCAGTGAGACCAGTTGGCTCATGGTGTGACAAGCGTCTTGGGAGATCGTTGGTGGGAGATCCCTAGCATCTGTTTGAGGTAGCATCTGTCACTTGGTTTCAGACTGTGTGTCTGACCACAGGTCGCCTATTGGTTTACATGGACTGTGTACTTAGTGTGAACACTGGAGTGTAAGATGGCTTTTGTAACTTGTGCTATGCTTACGAATCTGTATATATCTATAGAGGTATAGTTGTGGGTGAAGGAATATTACAATATGGTTCATCTTTTCTTGTTTAATAAAGATTTCATTCTTTTGTTAAAAGTTCATCAGCTGACTCCTGTGATTCCTGCCACTCTCCATGTTTCTAAACAAAAAAGTTAGGATCTATCAAGCCAGGTTCCACCCTGGGATTGGACTAATCCAGTAGAAACATCAGTTGGGATCATAACACTACCTCTCGCTAAATCCTTTGACCATGCGGAAGGTGCAGCCAACCAAGCAGCAGACAAAACTGGCATTGCAGATGCAACAGGTATAGGATCGCACCGGGGTTAGCATAGAAGTCTGATAATGAACAGGTCAGCACACTCCGCTATTTCATCGGTAGTAGCAAAGATGACATTTTAATAAGACAGGGTGTTAAAGAGGACACAGCAACCTATGAAGAGGTTATTAAGACCTTTGATTCATATTCACTCTTTGGAGGAACACTATTATAGACCGGGCAAGGTTTAACAGATGCATTCAGGAATCCAGAGGAAGTATTGCCTTCTTCATTAATGACCTGTATTGTTTGGTTGATAGTTGCAAGCAACTCTAAAGGATGATCTCATCTGAGACTGCATTGTGGTGTAAGTGCTTAATGAAGCCTTATCTGTTTTTTCTGATCTGATTTCAGTCCAGATAGAATCTAAATTTGTCCAAGACAGTGCAATTAGTGAGACAGGCTGCGCTACAGAAACAGAACCAAGTTTTATTCTGGGCTGATAGAGAACCTTTAAGGAGTCAGACCGCAGACTCAATTCAATTTGTGAACAACAGAGGCAACAGAGCACCCACTGAAAAAACAAACCCAAAATGAAGAGGGAGTAGTCACTGCCATCATCGAATGCTCCTGCTATGGTGTGACAAAACCCCATCGACACGAAGACTGTCCTACCATTTCTGCAGGAGCTAGGGCCATTTTAAAACGGCATGCCACAGCAGGAAGCTTTCAACCCCAGTTTAAAAATTTACAGCGAAACCAGTCTACTCAACCAACATGCAAATAGAAGATGCTGACAAACATGAAGTGCCTTTCCTGGGTGAATTTGCAAAGTCCAAGGGGAATTTTTGGAGCGTGGATATCATGATCAATGGCCACATGATGAATTTTAAATCAGACACAGGATCAGGGTATAATTTCTTCTGATACAATACAGTGGCTGAACCCAGAATTTCTCCAGTCCTTTATCATTCGGCTCTACGGTCAGGGGTATCCCACTGAAGTGCACTTCACTGCAATGGAAGAGAACTTATTGACACTCTACATTATTCAAAATTAATTTGACCGGCACAGACTCAATGGGCTGAAGGGCCTTTTTCTGTGCTGTAGACCGCTATGACTCTAAGATTGTTCTTTATTAAGCAGAGAAGCTGGTACAGAGTTGCAGCTCCTTTATTCATTTGTTGCATTGGAAACCCCATCAGAATGGTCTGAGCTAATCTTCCTAGAAAACGTTGCACACCAGCAGCCAGAGGATGAAATTTTAGAAATTGAACACCTCTTCAGAGAGGATGGATGATGAATATGGAGGTAAAAAGAACCTCATTGAGGAAGGTGACCAGGATATCAATCCACCTAACTACTCTGGATGCTAGTGACATAGAACAGCCTGAAGCAGGAAATTACTTGCTTGAAGACAAGCCAGGAACAAAAGCTCCCAGAATACCTAGTGAAACAATTGTAGAAAATAAAGCTGAATTGGGAAAGCTTGATTTCAAAACTAAAGTAGCAACAGCTGTACAAGATGCACAAGGAAGAGAAGCAATAGAACAACAACCTAATCAGGTAGAACACTACCTAGCAACAGAAACTAAGATGAATTCCAGCTCTACCCCAGACATTGGATTTGATTGCTGAAGCTGCTGAGGTGTCAAGTCGTGGTGAAGGGAAGAAACATGCTGGTATGAATGCATAATGTGTACATACGAACCCCTATAGTACCAACTAAAGAACTATCAATCCTGCTTGATAATAATCTTCATTCTTCTGTTTATCCATCTGATTTATTCATAAATTTGACATTAGAATTGCACAGCGCTTCACCCCAGGGAAAGGAATTATTGAAAGCACTTAGGACGACAGATACTTTTGCCAGAAAATGGGCTTGCTTGATTAGAAGATTGCAGACCTACTACAACTGGACAACCACCAGGAGAAGCTGACAAAGTCTTCTTCCTTCAAGGAGGAGCAGCTAGTACCATAACATCAAAAAGGAACGCCAAAAAGAGAAGGAAGAAGGAGAATGTCCATTCCTCAACTTTCCACATGAAACCAGAAGCCTACTGATTTAACTGTGCTCCAGGAAGAATATGGAGAGCATACATCCTACACATCCTCCAAGAGAGCCATGAACATGGTTAGAGATTAGTGCCACTGCCACAAGAGATGCTGTGGTACAGGTGGGGTGAGTGGTAATGTAGGATAATGTGTAAATGTTTAACGGGTAGCATTAAAGACTTGGGTGGATGTGGTATAAAGAGTTAATAGCTATTATGTTAATAATTAATATACATCATCAGTGATGTGAGATCACTGACCAGAGCCCAGAGAGAGATGGTTCTGGAAGGAGCCTTGTGCTTATCTATCCCTGTACATCATTGTATATGGTTAATAAATGAAAGTTCCCCGAGGCCTTGCTTCCTTGTTAAACACACCCTGGGACCATTGACGACGATACTTCACATGTACCTGCAAACCCTCCTGTATTTATACAAGCTCATATTTCAGTGATCTAAATTAATCACTGCTGGCTGCGGAAGCACTTCTACCTAGATTAACTGCAGCTGCCTCTAGCAGTCAGCTTGTTTGACACTAGAGACTGAAAAATATTAAAATTTATTTTTATATTTAAGTTAAATGCTAAATGCAAATTGCTGCAAATTGACCAAGGTTGGGAACGAAATGTTCCAAGATACTTGACTTTGAGAAGAGTTAGGTAAAACGAAAAAAGCTGGGGTGGTGGGAGGGGCGTGGTCACTAACTCAGATAATGAAGAATAGGTAAAGACAGTAGAGAGAAAAGAACCCAGCTCAGAAAATCCAGATTTAAAATCAGTTTGGATGGAGCTAAGACACAAAAAAGGCCGGAAATCATCCGAAGAAGTAATTTATAAGCCCCCAAATTGTAGTTGCAGTGTTTGGCCGTGTATAAATCAAAAAAATAAAGCTGCATGTAACAAGATTAATACAATAATCCTGGAAATTTTAATCTTCATATAGATTAGGCAAATCAAATTTGCAGTAATAGCGTGCAGGACAAGTTTAAAGAATGCATTCAATATCGTTTCTGAGATCAATATGTCAAGATACCAATTAGGGAACAGGCTATTTTCAGTCTACTTATTGTGCAGTGAGAAAAGGTAAATTAATAACTCTATAGTAAAGGAATTTCTAGTGAAAAGTGATCAGAACATGGAAGAATTTGAGCACAATTTAGCTAAGTCCAAAATTAAGGTTTCAAATCTAAACAAAGCAAATACATTGATATGAAGTGCAAACTGGCAATGTTAATTGGAAACTTTTGATAAACATTGGCAAACATTTGAAAAGATAATTCAAAATATGCAACGACTATACATTCCCTCAAGGAATAAAAAAACCCCATGGGAAAAGTGCTCCTATTGTGGCTAATAAGAGAAGTTAAAATTAGGAAAGTATCTACAATGTGCTAAAAAGAGAAGTAAGCCTGAGAATTAGAAGGATTTTTAAAATTCAGCAAAGCAGGACCAATAAATTGATAAAGAAAGGAAATAAAGAACAAAAGGTTAAACTAGGAGGAGATATTAAAAACAGTTTAATGTAAAAAGAAGGAGATTAACAAAAGTAAATGTGGGTCCCTTTACAGACAGAGACAGGAGAAATTATATTGGGGCAAGGGGGAAACTGCAAAGACATTAAACAAAGCACCTATAACCATCTTCATGGTAGAAGACAATAATATACTCTGGAAATGGAGGGGAATCAAAGGTCTAATGAGAAGAAACAACTTAAAGAAATTAGTATCAACAAAGATATAGTTTGAAGGACTAAAATCCCTGGCCTGATAGCATACATCCTAGGGTTTTAAAACGACATGGCTACAGCAATAGACGATGGATTGGTTATGATCTTCCACAATTCCCTAGTTTCTAGAATTGTCCCTGTGGATAGCAAACATAAACCCACTATCAGGCAAGTAGAAAGAGTGTACTGTAGGCCAGTTAGCCTGAAATCAATAGTTAGGAAAATGCTAGAATCTATTGATGCTGTCAGACCTGCTGATTCTTTCCAGCAATTTTTGTTTTCATTGCTAGAATCTATTATTAGGAACTTAATAGTAGGGCACTTAAAAAATGATCGGGGCAGAGTCCGCATGACTTGAGGAAATCTTGTTTGACAAACCTGTTAGAGATTTTTAAAAATATTTTAACTAGCAGGTAGATAAGGAGGAACCAATGGATGGTGTTTGGATTTTCAAATAGCATTCCGTAAGGTACCACACATGGCATTAAATTAGGGTTCATGAGATTGGCGACAATATATTAGCATGGACTGACTATTGGTTAGGGGACAGAAAACAGAAGGTGGAATAAACAAGTTCTGGTTTGCAGTCTATTAACAGTTGGGTAGCATAAGGATCAGTGTTTGGACCTCAGCTATTTACAATTTAAATTAATGAGGGGACAAGGGGTTGTATCAAATAAGTGTCATGAAGCTATTAATGTATGTATTATTGGAAATATTTTTCTTTTAAAATAGAAGTTTAGTCTGTGGGTTTGTCTTAATTGGTTTAAAGCCAGCTAGCCTTGGTGCTTTGATGTGTACTACCTTTAAGATGTAAGAAAGGTAGGATACATTTGCATTTTTTGAGTAGAGCGTTTAAGAAGGTGAGTGCAATCTGGCACCTAGCTAGCAGAGACCAAGCAATATGTTTATATTACTAATAAAACTGGTACTATGAAAGCGGTTTTATTGTTAGAAGAAGTAGAGTTCAAAGAGGCTGGTGATACAATGAGAATTTACATTCAACAAGCTGCACTAGGTACAGCTTCAGCAGTTTTGTATGTGCAGAGCAGACGCAATGTAAGCCTACAATTGTCTTCGCAGGAATCAAAGTGAAAGGAACCTAATTTTGAACTCATAAGATGAAAATGCTTTGCCTGGTATCTGGTTAAGTCTCTGGGTTGCAGTTGCCATAATGGAGATTCATTTGGGAATTTGTTAAAAGTTATGATAGCAGTCATTTATAGCAATGTATATATATATTTAACTTGTGTAAATTAATACATGTTTCATTTAGTTTAATACAAAACCTCTCGAGAACTGGTGGTCTGATTCCTGAATTTACAGTTGCATCTCAAAGGTACTACTTAAAATATAGGTTATGACAGCTGTTTAAAGTTCCCCTCTGGGATTTTCAAAGAACTCCGCTTTACTGAAAGGCTGTGTCATATCAATTGGGGGCTCTTTCCGGGATAATAATATTCCTAATTCTATGATTGGTTTGGAATTGGTGAATCTTAAGGTTACAAGTATGAGAAGCACATTGAATTCAGGAGTTGGTGAGCTATCTTAGATGTGGTGAGACTGCAGGATGGCTTTGGCAAGTGCTAAGAGTTGTCCTGGAGTAGAAGATATAACCCTGACTGGGTTGGACAAAATAACCAAAACTAAGTTAACAGAGTTGGCAGATAAGTGAAAATTGGAGTTACCTGAGGGTGCTAGGAAATCAGACATAATTAAAAGTATAGCACAGCATCTACAGTTGGAAGGGAAACCTGACACTTGTGAATCACAGCTGGAGGTAGTGAGACTTCAACTGCAAATGAAAAAGGTTCAATTAGAAGAAAAGGACAGAAAAATGGCTTTTAAAAGGGAATTAGAAATTGTAAAGATAGAGAAAGAGGAAAGAGAAAAAGAAAGAAAGAGAATTCCAACTGAAAACGTTGGCAGTTTAAAAAGAGATGCCAGTAGGTGCGGAAGCATTTACCTCTAATATAGGAGCCAGTGGAAAGGTTTTTAAATTTGGACAAGCTCTTTGAAAGTTTGAAGAAAAAGATATTGATGCAACCTTTATTTCATTTGAGAAGCTAACTAAACTGATGAATTGGCTACAGGAAAACTGGACATTATTATTACAGTTTAAATTGTTAGGTAGGGGAATTGAACTATCTGCGTTGCTATCAGAAGAAATGTCAGTGAATTATGATGTGGTGAAAAAGGCTATTCTGAGTGCATATCAGTTGGTTCCCAAAGCATACAGGCAGAAATTTAGGAATATGAGGAAACAGCCAGGGCAAACTTATATTGAGTTTGAGAGAGTAAAACAAAGTAATTTTGACCGGTGGATACAGGCATTGAAAAATGAAGCAACCTTTGCAGCTCTTAGGGAAATAATTCTTTTGGAAGAATTTAAATATTCAATCTCTTCAGTAGTGAGAACTCATATGGAGGAAAGGAGGGTTGATTCTGCAAGACAAACAGCAAAGATAGCTGATGATTATGAGTTAGTTCATAGAGCTAAACCTTTTTCTCGTCACACTTTCAAATTGGCAAAGGATAAAAAGTAGGAAGGTGAAATGAAGGTAGCTAGTCAGGGAAGAGGAGGAGCAGCTGGAAATTCCCAGGAAGTTTTTCCCAGAATAAAAAGGAAGGTGCTGAAGGTAGAAGTGACATTTGAAAGTTGGGGTGTTTTCATTGTAATAAAGTGGGGCACATAAAGTCAGGGTGTTGGAGATTGAAGGCAAAATCTGTTGGAATTGTTTTGCTACAGTAAAGCTCTGGAAGTAAAAGTACTGTGGGTCCTGAGGTTCAGGCACAGCAGAAACCAATGGCTTGTGTACAGGTGAAAGAGGGAGAATCAGCGAAAGGTAAAGAAGTGAGAATGTGTTCACAGTTTACTCAAAAGAATTCTGAGGAACAGGTTGCAGGAGTGTTTAAAGACTTTGTATGTGAAGGGTAGAGTAGGTAAAGATGTTAAAATTTTAAGAGGCACGGGGGCTAGTCAATCCTTAATGTTGTGGGATAGTGATGTTTGTTATTCAAAAGGAGTACTGCAGGAAAAGGTAATAATAAGTGGAGTTCATGGAGATGCTAAATCTATTCCATTGTGGAAGGTAAATTTAAAGAGCAAATGGAAGACAGGTGAAGTTATAGTTGGAGTGGTTGAAAAAATGCCCATTCCAGGGATTCAATTTATTCCAGGTAATAATATAGCTGGATTGCAAATGTGGGTGATGTCTGTGGTAATTGAGCAGCCTGTAGAAGTGTTTTCAACAGAGGTGTTACAAATGGAACATCCTGGATTGTTTTGTAACAACATCAAAGGTTCATCTGGAAGAACAAGATAAGCAGGCAGATCAAAGGCAGTAAGAAGGTGTCGAAATCCAATTATCTGGCACTGTATTTGATAACATGGTTCAGGAAGAAGGAATACAGGAAAATTCAGCTGAAATGTTTAACTCAAAGAGGTTAGTGGAGTTACAGAAAAATGAGTTGCAATTAAAACAGTTATACCAGAAAGCTTATTCAGAAACAGAATCAAAATATATTCTAGTATGTTATTATCATCAGAAAGGTATTTTGATGAGTAAATGGAGGTCGGATGATGTCTCAGAAAATGAAAGCTGGAGGGAGGTGCATCAGTTTGTTATCCCATTAGGGTATAGAAATGAGATTCTGAGGATTGCTCATGAAATTCCTGTGGGGGTGGGGGGGGAGGAGGCGTGCATTTAGGAATTAGGAAAACACAGGAAAAGATATAGAGGTATTTCTTTGGCCAGGATTGCATAGGGATGTAGTCAAATTCTGTAGAACCTGTTATACATGTCAAATAACAGGAAAACCGCAAGCACTGATTAAGCCGGCATCTTTAATCCCAATACCAGCATTTGAAGAACCTTTTACCTGGGTCATGATCGATTGTGTAGGACCCCACCCTAAGACTAAAAGTGGAAATCAGTATTTAATCAACAATAATGGATGTGTCTACCAGGTTTCCTGAAGCGATACCTTTTAAGAAATATTACAACCAAGAAGATTGTGGAGGAGTTACTTAAAATTGTTTTACAAGATATGGTTTACCTAAGGAAGTACAATCAGATCAGGGGTCAAATTTCATGTCACAGCTGTTTAAGGAAGTAATGAACAGTTTGAGGATTAAACAGTGTAAGTCAACAGCTTATCATCCAGAGTCACAATGAGCTTTGGAAAGATGGCACCAAACTTTAAAAGCTATAAGAAGAGCATACTGTCATGATTACGTACAGGGCTGGGATACAGGAATTCCAATTTTGTTATTTGCTATTAGACACGCTCCTAATGCATTCACTGGTTTTAGCCATTTTGAACTAGTTTATGGTCATGAGGTAAGGGGACCACTGAAATTGATTCATGAGAAATTGGTGTGTCAAAATTCAGAAACTATTCTCCTGGATTACATATCAAATTTCAGGGAAAGATTGAACAGAGCATGTGAGTTGGCTAGGGAATATTTTCAGATATCACAGCAAGTGATGAAAGTGAAGGCAGATAAGAAAGCTAAAACTCGCAGTTTTGTTTCTGGAGAGAAAGTTTTAGTTTTGTTACCAGTACAAGGTGATTCATTAAATGCAAGATCTAGTGGGCCTTACAGGATTGAAAAAATTGAGTAAAGTAAATTATTGAATAAATACTCCAGATATAAGAAAACAGAGGGAGTGTCATGTAAGTATACTTAAAAAGTAGTTTGATAGGGACAAAAAGAGGTGTTAGTGATGGTGGAGGATGAGAAAGAGGTAGAAGTGCAAGACTCTGAAATTGATTTCCAATGGACAGTCGGTCCTGTTAAAAATCTCCTAATGCACTGCTCCGGGTACATCCAACAAAGTGGCCCTTTACTTGTTCACCATGTTTGCTGCGTATGGCATTACAAGGAGGTGCTATCCTCTGACAGGCTCAGGTTCTGCTGATGATAGTTGCTGAACCACCGCTGCTGCTCCTCTTCCTTCAACTATTCTACTATCCAAATGAAACTGGCCTGTAGTAGTTAATGGATGTTTCTCCGACTGGAGGAAGGTTTGTAGTGGAGTCCCCCACAGGGGTCAGTGTTGGGGCCCCTGCTCTTCCTAGACGTTAGTGTACAAGGCACAATGCAAAATTTGCAGATGGTAGAAACTTAGGAGCAGGGTGAATTGTAAGGAGAGTACTGTAGATCTTGAAAAGGACATAGACAGGTTGGTGGAATGGGAGGACAAGTGGCAGGTGAAATTCAGTGCAGAAAAGTATAAAATCTCCTAATGCACTGCTCCGGGTACATTTTGGTAGGAAAAGTACAAAGACATTAAAAAATAAAGGGTACAATTCTAAAGGGGCTGAGGAGCAGAGGGACCTGGGTGTGTATGGCATAAATCATTGAAGGTGGCAGGACAGGTTGAGAGAAGTTAATAAAGCTTGCAGTATCCTAGGCTTTATTAATAGGGGCATGAAGTACAAAAGCAAGGAACTTATGTTAAACTTGTATAGAACACTCGTCCTCAAGTGGAGTACTGCTGCCAGGTCTGGGCGCCATACTTTCGGTAAGATGCGAAGGCATTAGAGAGAGTGCAGAAAAGATTCATAAGAATGGTTCCAGTGACGAGGAACTTCAGATAGTTAGATAGATTGGAGAAGTTGGGACCATTTCCCTTGGAGAAGAGAAAGTTGAGAAGAGATTTGGTAGAGGTATTCAAAATTATGAGGGATCTGAACAGACCTGATAAGGAGAAACATTTCACATTGGTGAAAGGATTGAGAACAAGAAAGCATAGATTTAAAATAATTGGCAAAAGAAACAATGGCAACATGAGGAAAAAAGTTTTCACGCAGTGAGTGGTTAGGATCTGGAATGCGCTACTTGGGAGTATAATGGACGCAGGTTAGATCAAGGCATTCAAGAGGGAATTGGATTGTTATCTGAAAAACGAAAAAATGTGCAAGGCTACGGAGAGAAGGCAGAGGAGTGGCACCAGGTAAATTTCTCCTACAGAGAGCTTGCACAGGCACAATGGGCTGAATGGCCTACTTTTGTGTTGTAACAATTCTGTGATTCTGTAATTGTACCCATGGTAAGCAGATACGGATCACAGAGGATAATTAATGCAAAAAGTATCATGAAGGAACAATCTTGAAGATAGAAATTCTCCAGGCAATCCAAACAGCATAATGGCAGACAAGATCTACAATCAACATACTTGCAGGTAAAGGATGCTTTAAGTACTTCATGCGCTGAATTATCCCCCTATTGGGGGGGCTTGTGCGGGGACAGGCGGGAGCAAGCGTGAACCTGATCGGTGCCCCCGATCAGGTCCGCGCCTCCATTTTACATTGGCGGGCCAATTAAAGTCCGCCCAGCGTGACACTCGCCCGGAAGCACTTAGCATGCCCTGTGCAGGCTGTGGCAGGGGGCGGGGAGGGGAAGATTTCCTGAGTCCGGGCCTGTGCCGGTGGATGAGGTTTCATGATAAGTGCGAAGGCCAACCTTAAGGTAGGATGGGCAGCTCATTTAACTGTTTTGATTAGTTTTTAAACAGGCCTTAATAGGCCTTTGACAGTTCGGCGGGCGCGCTGTCGAACTGAAAATCTAAATGACGTGCGGTGACATCGAGACACCCACCCGGCATCACCGCATGTCATTTTACATGTCAGCGAGCAGGCCCCGCCCCCGCTCGCCGACCGGAAAATTGTCTCCCATGACTCAGACAGATCCTGCCTGCTAGATTTTACTGCTGGGGCAGGCACTGGATAGGGCTTCCATGATTTTGTGTTAATAGAGCTTTATGGTCTTAATTGCATTATCGGACCCAATTTCCATGTATCCATGAGGAATCCACCAGACTCTGGCTGGTGCCTCAGTTGATTTATAAAATTGCATGGTTAAGATGATGGCAGGCAGGAATACACCAGGAATGCAGCCAAAATAACTCTACTGTAAATTTAACCAACTCCCCGCCTCATTGCAGTGAGACACAGTGAGTAAATATGGCCCTAAAATGCTGAAGTAATACTGATCAGATATATTTTATTTGTTGCTTTAAAATTCTAAAAGGTTTCAAAGATGGATAAGAAAATAAATGAATGGGAATGGGCCATTTGAAATGGTTCACTCCCAACAGTGCTCCATCATTGGTGGGTTTGCAATTTATTCACTCAAAATGCAAACAGGGGAGCCAAGCAGTTTGTGAGGTACAAATGGAAAGATAAATTATAATATATAACAGGTATGGCCAAACTGCAGGGGTCTTTGTCACTTAAAGTGTGGCATATGGAAATATATTGCCTGAACACCTTGTTGCGTCACAATTTGATATAAACTGTTTTATAAAACCCCAACTCACCTACTCGTCAGGAACTCCAAGTCCTGACAGTCTTTGGACTTCCTGTGTGTGCAGCTGGTTCCCGGCCTGCGCATATGTGTAGTTCAGCATTGTTCAGGTCCTTGACAGGCACCTTGCATCTGGGTAAAAGAAGGGTGCAAAAATCCAGGTCAGGTTACTGTGTGCAGAGTGCTACAGTCAGGGATTTTCTGGGGGAGAGGGACAAGGGAGGGGGACAAGTAGAGGTCCCAAGAAATGTCCCAGAGGCAGGGATAAGGGACAGGAACAGGTCCCAGTTGAAGAAAGAAAAGGAGAAGCCGACTCCAATTAAAGAAGGCACTGCAAGGAGCAGACTTTATGCAAAGTGGGCTCAGGGGAAGCCCTGGTGCTTGAAGAGGGCTCAGGAGAAGCCCTGAAGATCCAAGAAGGCAGTCAAAGGTTGGTGACTCCATGCTGCAGGCTGTTGGGCAAAGGTACACCTTTGGAGCAGTAGTATTCTGCTTGGCACGGTTGAAGGACTAAAATTGTGCTTACAATTTGATACTTGACAGTACTCAGGAATCCAGGGAAAGGAACCTCAAGGAAGGTGAGAAAGAAACCCTGCAAGGTAGACCATTGTTGAAACAGTCCAAGTGGGAGCAACTTTTGGCGAAGATTCCAAGGCAAGATCTTCGAAGGTGAAGAAAACCCTGGTAATATGCTCAAGGTATCAATTCAATAATGGTTGTCCGCTTCTCGAACCTCTGGTTATGGAAACATGTGCTGTAGAAATGGAACCATTGGACTTCCAGGAAGACCAGGGTCTGAAGATGATGTTTAAATCCCAATCTACAGTCAAGTTCTGGAAGCAAGTTCTAGAAACCAAACATCCTCAACTCAAGAAAACTAGTGTCTGACTCATTTCAATTTTCGACACAACATACTGCTGTGAATCACTGGACTCGGTAATGAAGTTTGTCTAGTTGAAACATCATGCAGTCCTCACAAATCAACATCTGACGGAGCTCCTTTTTACAGCCTTGACAACATATCAGCTGGATTTTCAAAGACTTTTGACCAGGATGGAGACCCGCAAAACCTCTACTACAGTAATTAGCCTGTGTAAAGTTTGTCTCTGTCTTGTGACTCTTGGACATCATATGCAGCTCTTTGGTTCAGTAAGGTTAGCAACTTGTGGTGTGTAACACTTGTGACTTCCTCCCCTATAATCATCATTGCTAGATGCAGTTTTAATATAAAGCCCGAATTTCCTATAAGAATTTCTAGAGGATAAATCTTAAATGGTGCAGCAATGCTAAGAACAACTTAACGGATGAATAACAGGATATTGATAGGAAATTAACACCAAAACATAGATTCAATAAACAGTGCTCAACCTGTGCTTTTGTCTTTCACATGTTTATGAATCTGCAGTCCATTATCTTTTCATCTCCAGCAGAAGAGCAGCTAATTAAAGTGCTAACATTACCAATGTGACCAAGACTATAAACATAAAATAGGAAGTAAAGCAGCGAGTCAATAGTAGGACATTTTTACATTGTTCAGAATGGTCACCTTTCAAGACCTCAGAACATTCTCTTTATAGCTAATGAAATTATTTTGAATTACAGTCACTGTTGCAAAAAAGGAACTGCAACAGCCAATTTGCACACTGCAAGCTCCCACAAATAGCAATTTGATAATGACCAGATAACCTGTCTTTAGTGATGTTGACTTTTTTCTTTTCTTTCTTACTCAGAATAAGCTTTAAAGTTTCACCTTATTTTCTACTCACACAATGAGTTTCTGTAGCATGCATCTGGCATGTTGGTTGATAAGCTGCTCCGTATTCACCATTCTTTGCATTTGCACAATTGAAGTAAATTTTAGGATGGTCACACGTTTCTAAGGAAAAATATTCTATGTTTTATTACTAAAATACATAACATACTTGTCGCGTGTCAAATTAGTAGGTTAGATTTGTTAACGGCCTGCATTAGTCTAGAATTATTACTGTATTATTTTAGCGCATATCAGCTTTGGCAGATTTTACATACTTTTCAGCAGATGTTTAGAGATGAGTTAAGATCTAAAATTTAAATATAAATATATATATATATATATATGTATATATATATACACACATATGTGAAGATTTTTCATATTTTGTATATCTTATGTTTTTGGGTTTCTATAAGAATCTAAGTTAACAAATGTCTCCTACCTCCATGAATGGAAGTGTTGTCCGAACATTCAACTTTGCCATTTTGACAAAAGCTAGGAAGAGAAACAAGATAACAGTATAATACATGAGTTGCAGTAATTATACAATCTGCATCTTCCAAATTCCATCCTAGTTTAGCTGTAAATTTGTAAAAAAAAACCCTGCATCAAATCCAAGAAGTTCTTTCTGCCATTAGATCTCCATTGCAACTGTACAGCAATAAAAATTAATTCAAGATACTGTGAAACCCTCATGTACATCAGGCAGGAAGGCAAGTCGCATAAGGGTATCTTGATTTGATGATAAGGTGATTGAACATTTTGTGTTAGATGTCTTGTTTGCCTGGCATAGAAGGAAAATTGTCAAGACTGGTTTGTAAACCATGGCAAAAGGTAGCTACTAACTCTAGCAGTTCTGTCCACAGGAGAAGAATATTGTGTAAGAAGAAATATATCATCAGTAGGAGAAAAGTAAAGTAAGGATGACCTGTGTTTAGCCATCTAGAATAGCTCCGCACAGCCACTTTCACATTCTAATGTCCACATTTAAATGAAATAATAACCATCAGAAGTTCTTTCCCACATAAGTTGTCTCCCTAATGTCTTTTTCCATACACTGATTGAAGACAACAGTTTGGAAAATCCAATACAGAAATCAACCTCATCAAACAGCTTCTGCTCCCTCGAGAAAGCATCTTCCTCATGCTTGTGGAAATATTTACATGGGGTCTCAGGTTCAACATACTGCTGCCATTAATGAAGGGTCTCATAGTGTTTCTGCAAGAAAATGCAGTGTTCAATAGCAAATTGCCAATGATCCAGTTGATTATTGTGTTATGTTGCATACTGCATGCTACAGTGATTCCAGAAAGCTCCCACAGGTTTACATTAGAACATCTCCATGGAATGGTCCAGAAACCTAATCCTCTGCTTTAGCATTCCAAAGATGTTTTCCATGGTATTTTCACACACATATCAGTTGCAAAGCACTCTCAATAAGTGTCTTCAGTCATGGCAACAGTAGGTAGCCAAGATTCCCCAACAGTTAACCCTACAATCATGGCCTTTTTCCAAACAACGGTGGGTTAGTAAACTGCTTTAGGATAATGGAACCATGTGAGATACGAGGAGCCTGGTACTTTTTACTTTTATGCCAGTCATCAGACATAGGTTGTACATTTATGGAATATTATTCCTTTTTATTCATGTAATGAATATTCCTTTCCATGGGTACATAAGGTCAAAAATATTTTCATCTATCACTTCTATATATTGGTTCACCCTTTTAAACAATGCCTCTGTTACCTGCCAGCTGCACTAATGGTCAGTGAACTAGCTGATGCATGCTATGTCACTGGCATCTCCTGAAAACCTCCAGTGGTTAGAAGCATAATTCCATTGCAATTTTCCTTGTCACTGAGCGCTTAGCTCTTGAATGAATTGCAGGTTCTAGCAGATTTCGTTACTGATTGTAGACAATTTCCTAACTGAAAGTCCACAAGCCCTAATCCTCATTGAGATTCAAGGAAGTCGTTTTGGGGGCTCTATATCCATAGATCTTGATATCTCCCATTGTCTCCTCCTCTTGCAGAGTTTCTGTCTTCACTAGAGAAGAGGGCATTGCTAATCTATTGGTAAAAGGAGGATGCAGTAGCAATATTGGATAGGATAAAAATAGATAAAGAGGATGTATTTAAAAGGTAACAGCTCAGGGCCAATCCTTCAATATAGTAGAGAAGTTGCTTGGTGATGCATTAACTGAGCTAACGACAAGGTGATTAATCATCTTGACCAACTCTAAATGGAGAACTGATCAGAAAACATTACAAAACACTGTCTTTGTCCTGTGCTACTCAGCAGCTGCCCAGTCTGGGAAAGCTCTTCCCATGCCAAGAAGTTCAATTCCATTCTCAGTGTAGCTTCCAGAGCTACTACTTGCTGTCTGAAACTTACTAAATTGGACAATCTGCACTGTTGTCTGGATTTGCACCACCCATCATCCGGAAGCTAGTTACATCAAGAATGGACAAAGCAGACCAGTGATCTTCCAGTAAAAACCAGAAACTAAGAGCCTGAAGTCAAGGGCGCAACTTCTCACATAATGCCCAGCCCCTAGACTGTAATGTCCACAGCTGTCACCTTGTTGATTGGGCAACACATCTATAAACAAAGGCAGATGGTTGGTCTAATGACCTAGACGAGTCCCTCCTATCAGGCGCCAATGAAACATGGCTATTTGGCTGTGTCCCAATAGCCTCAGGACTGGTGTAACAGACTTCAGCAGAACATAGACAGACTGGTGAAATGGGCAGACACAAGGAATCTGAAATTCCATGCAGAGAAGTGTGAAGTGGTCCATTTTGGTAGGGAGAACGAAGAGAGAAAAGATGAACAAAATGGTACAATTTGAGAGAGACCTGGGGGTGCATGTACACAAAACTTTGCAGGTGACAGGACAAGTTGAGAAGGATGCTAAAAAAGCATATATGATCTGGTTTTATTAATAAAGGAATCGAGTGTGAAAACAAGGAAGTTGTGTTTGTTAAGTCAGTCCGAAGCCAGTTAGTGAAGTGTGAAACTGGACGCTAATATTTTTGCTGATAATAAGCTTATTTACAAAAATGTGGCATACACACGTCTACTTCCTACCTAGCACCCCCATGTCCCAGGAGCCCTTCTTTATAAGTGCTCTTCACCTGTGTATCTTAATATGATTAACATACCATTAACCCTTTCTTTAAACAAAAATACATTCAAATAATTATAAAACAAATCAAAGAGAAAAAACATTTTTTTCATATAACCCATCACAATGCAACATTTCCCCTTCTAGGACCTCCAATAATTTCTTTGAGCAAGCATTCTTTTTTGTAAAGCAGTCCGATAAAATGAATTAATGCAAGTCATAAATTATCTCACAGATCTCTTTTCTCTCTAACATTTCTTTTAAACTAGCAAGGTCAATTTTTAATCTTTTCTCAGTCACACTGTTGAATCTACATTATCCCATAAAGAAATGTTATCCGCATAACATCAAATGCACAAGCTTTTCTCAGAATGTCCTTTGTATATGATTTCCCTCAAACCTTTGATGAGTAAAACACATATCTACGTTTTCTACTAGAGTCAGTGTTTCTGCAGTTACGGTACTTATAGCCCACTTTATATTTTCTTGGTTTCCCAGCCCACTTTATATTTTCTTGGTTTCCCAGCCCATGTGATAAAATTTTCCATGCTTACCCACCAAGAATCTTATAAATCCAGCTGCATTCAAATAACTATCTGGATGGTTGGCATGTAAGTGTCGCTTCATTGAAGACCTATCCTTATTTAGCAAGATAGGTGCAACACATTTTAGATATGATTGTTGATTCAAGATTATTATGATTAATGTCCAAGCCTATATATTTAAAGGCTCCTGAAGCCTGACTTCCAATCTTAAATTCTACTTTGATCTGATCTATAAAAAATTGTTAAAAATCCACAAAACCTCTTCACAGGAAATCATCGACATGCATTGTAAAGATGTCTGAGATGTCCTTTTTGTGATACTGGTAGAACATTGCTGGATCTGCTTTCAGTTGAGCACAGCCTACTTTCAGCAAGATGGACCCTACCAAAAAGTACCATATCATTGATGCAACATTCATTTCATAACTGCATTTGTTTAATTTCCACAGCTTCTCTTCCACATTGCTGGTTTCTTTAGGTGGTTTCAAAAACACTTCTCTTTGAAATGTTTCATCCTGCTAAAATGCAGCCTTTATATTGATCAACCCATATTCCCACAATAATGTAGCCAACAGAGTTAAGAAAATTCTCAGGGTTACTGTTCCTTCTCTCTGGGGGAGTCTGCTTCAAACATCTTGATCTCTAGGTCTGACTTCAAAACCCTGAGCCATTATTCTTGTTTTACCCTTATTTATCCTATTCAGGAGTACTTTTTCTATGCATAACCACCCGTGTGATAAGGCTGGCTGTCCCTTATCTGGCACTTCAGAGTATACACCAAATTCCTTCCAACTTTCCAACTCTTTGTTTGGCCTCTTTTATGAAATGATCTTCTAATTATCTTTCAGCCATTAAAACTGCCTGATCATAAGGGTGTTCCTAGATTGTTCTGTAGTCCTTGTTCTATTGAATAACCTGGTCAAGCTATAACCTCTATTTTCCCTCCCATCTCTTTCTGGGTGACTGCTACAGGATCTCTCCCTCCCGTCTCCCATTCATCTTGGTTAATCAGGATTGATTATAAACTTTCAGAATCTGAGCAGTTACTTGGAAGTGATGAGGCACCCGGTACCTCACATACTCATGTTTGACAATTACGAGGAACAGAATTTGGTAGATCAGGGGCCGGGTGATGATAGACAAAGTGATACTGAGCATAGAATAGGGCTATTGTACCTAAAGGACAATTGCCTAAAGGCAGTACTAGAGTAACGTAAGTACCAGAAAGGTCCATGAACGGAAGGATTAGACCATTGTAGGGAGAGCAGGAAAGCCAACAGCAAATGGCTAAATGTCCAAGATGATGGGCAAGAGGCAATATCTCCAGAGAGGCAATTGAGGTGAAACAGTGGAAAGGAGACCACATCAGTGCTGATAAACAGACTGGTCCATTTTATCCTGCAAGGGAGGACTAACCTTTTAGAAAATGTTAGCGTGTTATCATCTCCAAACCTGAAGCAGGTAGAGTTTTCATGCTTCTTGATCTTCCGCTGGTCTGCCTCATCAAGAGACTCCAGGTAACATTTAAGCCAATCCATCCCACGCACTATGAAAGTGCAACCGCTGTCCAGAACTGCACAGTTGAATAAATCATCCATCACATACTCGTCATTGGATTTAAACTCTCAGTGACCAACACAATTCCATCATGGGAGTCACCACCATCATTGTCAGCCTCAGAAGAGGGTTACTTCAAAAACACGATTCTTTCTCTGTGGGCAATTCATCATGTAATGATACTGAGAATCATACAGATAAGAATGATTAACCCTTCCCCATGCATTTTTTGGGTTCAAATGCCTATGGTCACTGTCCCAGACCCGCTTCCTGTCTTGACTCTCAAATTAGCTAAAGGTACGACCATTTTCAGACTGCCTGTCAGTAACCCCGTCTTTGTACTGAAATCTTCATCTAATAATTGGTCAATCTCGAAATTCAGCCACCATCAAATCCTCCATCCCTGGTTTCACGGCATAGTTGTTCATATTTGCTATGAAAGTGGCTGGGAATGACTTTTCCCACAAATTATTTTTAGAGCAGCAGCCTAGTTTGGTCTAGGAGAAAGTCTTTCCCATGGAACTGAACCCTTGTCAATCCTATAAGTCTATTGACATGAGAGATTTGTGCACAGTCGAGTAACTTAAATGCCAATACAGACTCTGGGATTTCAAATACAAATTTCTTCAATCTCTTTTCCCATTTATCAAAGTCAATAATATATTCCTCCATGGGCTGATAATCTGTTTTCTTAAATCTATCAAATGTTGATCATGCTTCATATGCTTCCACTTCATATGCTTCCAATAAATCACTCTTTTTTGTAAAAGTTATCCAAAATCTGTAATGTAAGGTCCAATCCTCTTCATAATCCAAATCATCCACATTCCATTCTGATAATACTTTACTCCTAATCTTACCTTTTTCTGGTACTGAGAAAGCTAAAGCCATCCCTTGCTTCTTTCGGGCTAATGAAATAACCTGCATCCACATCTCAACTTCAGTTTTCCATTGCTGATATGGTTTTGTCTCCGAAAAAATTGGTGGATAGTCAAAGCCTGAAATTATGCATTGTCCTTCTGTCATTTTGTAACTTAAATTGTTAACAGAGGCATGCTTCTTTTACCTTCAAGGCAATAAAACTTATTTTATAGCAACCAATCACCAAAACGTAATACTCATCCTCTGTTACCATGCCAACTCCAATAATTGTATGTAAGGGAAAGATGAGTCTGAAGCTGGTCTTTTACCTCAAGCAGGTTGATCCTTCAGCCAGCTCAACAGAGTGATAGAGTGATAGACTCCTAGTCCCCGCTCCCCCCCCGGAGTGTTACAGCCGTACCTATTTAAGGGTGAGCCAATGGCCATCACCTGTTTTAACAATGCAATTGTTTTAACAATGTAATTGCTAGTTAACAAGACAACTGTTATTGGGCCTTGACAATGTAATTGCCAATACATTGATACTATCTTCTGTGACGGAGCCAAATGTCTCAGTTATGCCATGAAACCTGCTGGAAATGACTGCTTTCCCAGGAATTTTTTTAAGGCATTAGGCATCTGATCAAAAAATGTTTCTCTTTCTGAAAATCTAACTCTAATTAAGACCGGAGTCGATCTATTTTGCACAGTCCAACAAATTGAAAGTGAACATTGAATAAAGGGTTTCCAAATTGAATTTTCATAATCTTCTATATAGTCTGATAAAGTCCCTGAAGTATTCCTTTATAGAATTACCATCCACCTTTTACAAGTCCAACATGTTTTGTAGGCACTTAACAGATCATCTTTCTTATAAATGTTGTCCATGAATCTTAATACAATATTCAAACATTCATCAGTGTCCAATTCACAAAAAATGTTACTGCTGAAAATACTTTTGTCAGGAAGTGACATTGCCAAGGCCATACCTTGTTTTCACTTCAGCAAGCCCATGATTCATGTCCACAAACCCAATCTATTTTTCATAAGACTTGGATTAAGGGAGCTGTGGTGGGTAAACACACTGATACTTTCTACCTGCCTTCAGCCATTTTTCACAAAAGTAACACAAATTACAATCTTCTGTCCAAAAAAAATCTTAGTTTCCAATCTTCACATTAAGTCAATCCAAAGCCAGCTGGTGAAGTATGAAACTAGACATCAATTCTGCTCTCTACCTACCCTGGTTTCCAGCATTCTGTCTTTATAAGTGCTCCAGGTACTTAATTAAACAATGCCCTTCACCTATGTATCTTAACAATATCACAAACGATTAACAAGGTTCAACCTTTGTGAAACACCGGTTAGCTTTTAGCCTGAATATTGTATTCAAATTTGGGCCACATGTTTTAGGAAGGATCTTAAGACCTTTCAGAATTACTAGAAGGGAAAACGGGATTGGAGACTTCAATTATATGGAGAGACTGGAGAAACTATAGTTGCCTTAGAGTAGAAAGTATTCAGACGAGATTTAATTGAAGGTCAAAATCAAGAATGGTTTTGATAAGTAAAGAGATTTTGTTTCCAACAGCAAAATTTGGTAATCAGAATACATAAATAGAAGATGATTGACAAATAAACCAAAGAATTTATTTTTTAAATGTATTTGTGATCCACAGTGCACTGCCTGAAATGGTGGTGGAAGCAGTTTCAATAGTAATATTCAAAAGAGAATTGGACAAATATTTGAACAAAAAATATTTACTGGGCTATGGGGAAAGATGAAAAAGAAGAGTAGTATCAATTTTTTTTCACTTACAGGATGTCAATGTCGCTGGCTAGAGCAGCATTTATTGCTCATCCTAAATTGCCATACAGAAGGTGGTGTTGAGCCGCCTTCTTGAACCAATCCAGTCCCTTTGGTGTAGGTACACCCACAATGCTGTTAGGGCGAGGGTTCCAGGATTTTGACCCAGCGACATTGAAGGAATAGCGATATATTTCAACGTCAGGATGGTGAGTGGTTTAGAGGGGAACTTCCAGGTGGTGATATTCCCATGTATCTGCTGCCCTTGTCCTTCTAGATGGTAGCGGTCATGGGTTTGGATGTTGCTGCCTAAGGATCTTGGTGAGTTTCTGTACTGCATCTTGTAGATGGTACACACTGCTGCTTTTGTGCGGTGAGGGCAGTGAATGTTTATGGGGGGGGAGGGCGCTAATCAAGTGGGCTGTTTTGTCGTGGATGGTGTCAATCTTCTTGAGTGTTGTTGGAGCTGCACTCATCCAGGCAAGTGGAGAGTATTCCATCACACACCTGATTAATAGAAACATAGAAAATAGGGGTAGGAGTAGGCCATTTGGCCCTTTGAGCCTGCTCCGCCATTCATTATGATCATGGTTGATCATCCAACACAATAGCCTGCTCCCGCTTTCTCCCCATATCCTTTGATCCCTTTTGCCCCAACAGCTATATCTAATTCCTTCTTGAAAACATACAATGTTTTGGCCTCAACTGCTTTCTGTTGCAGTGAATTTCACAGGCTAACCACTCTCTGGGTGAAGAAATTTCTCCTTATCTCAGTCCTAAATGGTCAACCCCGTATCCTCAGACTGTGACCCCTGGTTCTGGACTCCCCCACCATTGGGAACATCTTTTGGCATCTATCCTGTGTAGTCCTGTTAGAATTATATAGGTTTCTATTAGATCCCCCCTCATTCTTCAGAACTCCAGTGAATATAATCCTAACCGACTCAATCTCTCCTCATATGTCAGTCCCGCCATCCCAGGAATCAGTCTGGTAAACCTTCGCTGCACTCCCTCTATAGCAAGAACATCCTTCCTCAGATAAGGAGACCAAAACTGCACACAATATTTCAAGTGTGGTCTCACCAAGGCCCTGTATAATTGCAGCAAGACATCCCTGCTTCTGTACTCGAATCCTTTCACCATGAAGGCCAACATACCATTTGCCATCTTTACTGCCTGCTGTACCTACAGCCTTACCTTCAGCGACTGGTATACGAGGACACCCAGGTCTCATTGCACGTTCCTCTCTCTCAATTTATAGCCATTCAGATAATAATCTGTTTTCCTGTTTTTGCTACCAAAATGGATAACCTCATATTTATCCACATTATACTGCATCTTTCATGCATTTGCCCACTCACTCAACTTGTCCAAATCACACTGAAGCATCTCTGCATCCTCCTCACAGCTCATCCTCCCACCCAGCTTTGTGACATCTGCAAATTTGGAGATATTACATTTAATTCCCTCATCTAAATCATTAATATATATTGTGAATAGCTGGGGTCCCAACACCGAACCCTGCGGTACCCCACTAGTCACTGCCTGCCATTCGGAAAAAGACCCATTTATTCCTACTCTTTGTTTCCTGTCTGCCAACCAGTTTTCTATCCATCTCAACACATTACCCCCAGTCCCACGTACTTTAATTTTACATGATAATATCTTATGTGGGACTTTGTCGAAAGCCTTCTGAAAGCCCAAATAAACCATATCCACTGGCTCCCCCACATCGACTCTACTAGTTACATCCACAAAAAATTCCAGTAGATTTGTCAAGCCTGATTTCCCTTTTGTAAATCCATGCTGACTCTGTCTGATTCTGCCACTGTTTTCCAAGCGCTCAACTATTAAATCTTTTATAATGGACTCTAGAATTTTCCCCACTACTGACATCAGGCTGACTGGTCTATAATTCCCTGTTTTCTCTCTACCTCCCTTTTTAAATAGTGGGGTTACATTTGCTACCCTCCAATCTGTAGGAACTGTTCCAGAGTCTATAGAATCTCAGAAGATGACCACCAATGCATCCACTATTTCTAGGGTCACTTCCTTAAGTACTCTGGGATGTAGATTATCAGGCCCTGGGGATTTTCCGGGCCTTCAAATCCATCAATTTCTACAATACCATTTTCCTACTAATACTGATTTCTTTCTGTCCCTCCATCTCACTAAACCCTGTATTCCCCAACGTTTTTGGTACGTTATTTGTATCCTCCTTTGTGAAGACAGAACCAAAGTATGTATTTAGTCGGTCAGTCATTTCTTTGTTCCCCATTATAAATTCCCCTGTATCTGACTGTAAGGGACCTACAGTTGTCTTCACCAATCTTTTTCTCTTCACATACCTAGAGAAACCTTTACAATCAGTTGTTATGTTCCCCGCAAGCTTGCTCTCGTACTCTATTTTCCCCTTCTTAATCAATCCCTTGGTCCTCCTTTGCTGAATTCTAAACTGCTGCCAATCCTCAGGTCTGTTTTTTCTTTCTGGCTAATTTGTCTGCCTCTTCCTTGGATCTAATACTATCTCTAATTTCCCTTGTAAGCCATGGTTTGGCCTCCTTTCCTGTTTTACTTTTGCACCAGACAGGAATAAACAATTGTTGTAGTTCACCCATGCGCTCTTTGAATGTTTGCCATTGCCTATGTACCATCATCCTTATAAGCAACGTTTCCCAATCCATCATAGCCAACTCACATCTCACACCATCATAGTTTCCTTTATTAAGATTCAGGACCCTGGTCTCAGAATCAACTACATCACTCTCCATCTTGATGAAGAATTCTATCATATTATGGTCGCTCATCCCCAAGGGGCCTCACACAACTAGATTGCCAATTATTCCTTTCTCATTTCCCAATACCCAGTTTAGGATGGTCTGTTCTCTAGTTGGTTCCTCAATGTATTGGTCCAGAAAACCACCCTGTGTACACTCCATGAATTCCTCCTCTATGGTATTGTTACTAATTTGATTTGCCCAATCTATGTGCAGATTAAAGTCACCCATAATTACAAATATTCCTTTACTGCATGGGTCTCTAATTTCCTGTTTAATGCCATTCCCAACATCACCATTACAGTTTGGGGGTCTATATACTAAAGTTTTTTGTCCCTTAGTATTTCTCAGCTCTACCCATACAGATTTCACATCGTCAGAGCTAATATCTTTCCTCACTATTGCGTTAATTTCCTCTTTAACCAGCAATGCAACTCCACCATCTTTTCCTGATGGTTGAGCCTTGGACACTACCCTGAGGAAAGCCTGTAGTGATATCGTGGAACTGAGATGATTGGCTTCCAACAATCACAACCATCTTCCTTTGTGTTATATATGACTCCAATCAGAGAGTTTTCCCCAATTCCCATTGACTCCAGTTTTGCTAGGGCTCCTTGATGCCACACTCGATCAAATGCTGTCTTGATGTCAAGGGCAGTCACTCTCACCTCTGGAATTCAGCTCTTTTATCCATGTTTCAAGCAAGGCTGTAGTGAGGTCAGAAGTTGACTGACCCTGGCGGAACCCAAACTGAGCATCAGTGAGCAGGTTATTGCTAAGCAAGTGCCACTTGATAGCACTGTTGATGATCCCTTCCTTTGCTTTACTCTTGATCGAGAGTAGACTGATGGTGCGGTAATTGGCCGTGTTTGATTTGTGATGCTTGTATATAGGACATACCTGAGCAATTTTCCACATTACCGGGTGGATGTCAGTGCTGTAGCTGTACTGGAACAGCTTGGCTAATTCTGGAGCACAAGTCTTCAGTACTATTACCAGATTATTGTTAGGGCCTATAGCCTTTTCAGTATCGGATGCCTTCAGCCGTTTCTTGATATCACATGGAGTGAATCAAACTGGCTGAAGACTAGCATCTGTGATGCTGGGGACCTCCAGAGGAGGCGCAGATGCATCATCCACTCGGCACTTCTGGCTGAAGATTGTTGCAAATGCTTCAGCCTTATCTTTTGCACTGAAGTGCTGGACTCCTCCATCATTGAGGACGGGGATATTTGTAGAGCCTCCTCTTCCAATGAGTTGTTTAACTGTCCACCAGCATTCACAACTGGGTGTGGCAGGACTGCAGATCTTAGATCTGATCCATTGGTTGTGGAATCGCTTAGCTCTGTCTATCACTTGCTGCTTATGCTGTTTGGCACGCAAGTAGTCCTGCGGTGTAGCTTCTGCAGGTTGACACCCCATTTTTAGGTATGCCTGGTGCTGCTCCTGGCACACCCTCCTGTACTCTTCATTGAACCAGTGTCAATTCCTGGCTTGGTGGTAATGGTAGAGTGGGGGATATGCCAGGCATAAGTTCAATTCTGTTGCTGCTAATGATCCTCAGCGCTTTATAGATGCCCAGACTTAAGTTGTTAGATCTGTTCGAAATCTATCCCATTTAGCACAGTGGTGGTGCCACACAACACAATGGAGGGTATCCTCAATGTGAAGATGGGACTTTGTCTCCACAAAGACTGTGCGGTGGCACTCCTACCGATACTGTCATGGACAGATGCATCTGCAGCACGCAGATTGGTGAGGATGAGGTCAAGTCTGTTCTTTCCTCTTATTAGTTCCCTCACCACGTGCCACAGACCCAGCCTACCAGCCATTAAGTCTCGGCCAGCTTGGACTGTGGTGGTGCTACGAGCCATTCTTGGCAATGAACATTGAAGTCACCCACCCAGGATACATTCTGTGCCCTTGCCACCCTTGGTGTTTCCTTGAATAGTGTTTAACATAGACGAATATTGATTCATCAGCTGAGGGGGGCAGTATGTGGTAATCAGCAAGAGATTTCCTAGCCCCATGTTTGTCCTGATGCCATGAGACTTCATGGGGGCCAGAGTCGACGTTGAAGACTCCCAGGACAACTCCTTCCTGACTGTATACCACTGTGCTGCCACCTTTTCTGGGTTGTTCTGCCGGTGAAACAGCTCATACCGCAGGTAATGGTGGTGTCTGGGACATGATCTTTAAGATATGATTCTGTAAGTATGACTCTGTCAGACTTTTGTTTGACTGGCTTGTGAGACAGCTCTCCCAATTTTGGCACAAGCCCCCAAATGTTAGTAAGGAGGGCTTTACAGGGTCAACAGGCCATTGTTGTTCCCGGTGCTTTGGTCAATGCCGTGCTGTCCATCCGGTTTCATTCCTTTTTATCGACTTTTTAGTGGTTTGATACAGCTAAGTGGCTTGCTAAGCTATTTAAGAGGGCATTTAAGAGTCAACCATATTACTGTGGATCTGGAGACGAGATCAGGTGAGGACAGCAGATTTCCTTCCCTAAAGGACGTTAGTGAACCAGGTGGGTTTTTTGGACAATCGACAATGGTTTCATGATCATCATAAGATTTTTAATTCCAGATTTCGACTGAATTCAAATTCAAACCTGGGTACTCAGAGCATTATCCTGGGTCTCTGGCTTATTAGCCCAGTGACAATACCAATACCCAACCGCCTCCCGGATAGCTCTACAAAAAATGCAACAGACACAACGGGCAGAAATTTTTGCTCGAGCGTAAAATGAAGCGCGTTGATGTCGGCCGAGTGTGCCGCAGTTGCACAATAGTTCGGTTGGCGGGCACACGCCAGAGTCAGCAGTGCACTTGCCGACAATTAAAAGGTCTGTTAAGACCATTAAATAATCAATTAAATTCAATTTTTTGCTGCCCGTCCAAACTAATGGTTGGCAGGCAGGTGAAAATGCCAAGCAGCCTTTGCATTTTTTTTTGAAACCTCATCCATGGGAAGGATGAGATTTCCAAAAGTAAATAATAATAAAATAAAAGTTTTAAAGTTTAATTAATAAACGTGTCCCTGCTCATGGGGACATGTTTTATTACATTTTTATTTTCTTCATTTTCTTTTTTTAAAACATTTCACACCACAGAGCTACCTCAGGGAGATTATGCAGCGATCATTCGCATGCATGAAGTTCGCACTCAGCCCTCCTACCCCCACCCGCACAGGCAGCACTCAGCACTGCTGCCTGTGTTTCATGCTGTGCAGGCCTTAATTGGCCCACCAGCGTGAAATTGCGGTCCGGTCCTGATTACAGGCCGCTGTTGGCTTCCCGACCACCCCCACTGAGCCCGCCCCCCAAGGGCAAAATTCTGCCCAATGGGTCAAATAGTCTCCGACATACTGTTTCTTTCTATAATTCCTACTTGACGTCCACCAGATAGTAAGTTTTAGAGGGATTCCAAACGATGCCTCATAATTCCACACAATAAAATCTCCACACAACAGCTTAAGTACTCAGGAAAATCTATCTCAAAATGTATTTGCATACTAATACTGTAAAGTTACAAAGGACATCTCAATATCTAGTAACTGTAACTCTGCAATCATGGATTATCAGAACTCAAAACACTCAAAGTATATTAGTTTTTCTTCAAAGTGATTTTTTTTTATGATGGAAGATTACATTGACCTGTAACCACAAAACTTGGTTGGGGTTAGAGTGAGATCATAATCTTTACAAGAGACAGCTACTTAAGTTTTAGCAATTGCTTTGTGTATAACACTGTAAGACATTCAGGGGCAGTGGAGATCAACCTCATCAGTATTCTGATTGGCTGCACTCCCCTACAGGGATTCCTGAAGCGCTAAATGCACATAAATCATCCCTCTTATGTCACCAGAAATAACTGTTTCAAATTGTTTCTGATAAAAAAATGACTAATGCCGATGAAACATTTTTTGATGTGATAGGAAAATAATATGGGAATGGTTCATAGGTTTCTTATATGTAGAAAAACCGAAACAGATCAAGGCATTAACTTATACAAGAGATTATCTACTTGATTTGCTCACAATGGCACTATTACTTTTGTACTTGTTTGATGAGCAACGGTGGCTTACATTTTAACAGCTGTCTCTTGATCTAAAGCAAAATGTATTCATTAGTTAACTCACCACATTCGATCAAAAGCGCTAACACTGTTGCCAGCAGGTATAATTACTCCATCTTGCAAAAAGCATGAACAGTTGGATGCACTAACACATATGTTGGTATTATCCAGAAAAGTATCTGGTGGGCAGTTGCAGCCATCTACTGGAACTCCACGCTCAGTACATTCAAGGATTGAATTGGACCGTGAAAAGCAGGTACGGTTGCATGCTTTGGAATCGTAACTGAAAACTTGAAGGCCCTGGCAAGACATTTCTGAAAACAAAAGTCAAGCATAGTCCATGAACCATTCTAAAATACAGCACAGCGCAAAATCCTTTTGGCTTGGTTACATGGTCATTTTGAAATTATTTCCGTTGTAAACTCTGAATTAATAAAAAAATTTCTAAAATAACTTCAAATTTCTATGGAAATTCTCCAGCTCATCGGCTATATTATTGTCATTCTTCTGATGCTCTGCCGAAAATACAGTAGATGAGCAGGAAGCCCTGCAGAAATTTATCCCCTTGTCAAGAAAATCTTTCAAAATTATCATAAACTCCTGAGGATTTTCAAGCAAAGCACAGACATCTAAACACACAGCTTCAAGGCAATGAGAAACAGTTTCAGCTGCTCATTGATGCAAAAATGTCAGGTCTCAATCTGACTGCAGATAAATGAGACCCAAGTGGTATCAGAACACCTTGGGAGGCCATTTCACACATCTTTGGGTCTACGCCACAGGCAGTAGAACTCCAAAGTGGTGCAAAGTCAGGTTTGAAAGATGTTCTGGAACTGCCTAAAGCCTCCTGATCTCCTTATAAACCTTCCCCAAAGTCTTTATTGTTTAGAAGTGAACCCATATTCTCTACAATAAAAGCAAAATACTGCAGTGCTGGAAACAAAAACAGAAAATGCTGGAAAACCTCAGCAGGTCTAGCAGCATCTGTGAAGAGAGAAACAGAGTTTCTCTAAAGAAGGGTCATACGGACTCGAAACATTAACTCTGTTTCTCTCTCCACAGATGCTCCTAGATCTGCTGAGTTTTTCCAGTATTTTCTGTTCTTGTTCCATATTCTCTATGAATGATCTGCTGTGAACCAGAGCTGTGAACACTTAGATATGTCCACCTGCAGAGCTCTGTCTTTGGGAGCATGTTGGTGGTTTTCAACTGCCAGTATAATTCAGATGTTACAGGCTCCATGTCTCATTCAACAGCTACTGATCGCAATACAATAGCATAATTTTTAACCTAATTTGTAATGCATCAGCTATTCAGGTTAATCGCAACTAAGAAATTTTAACTCTGATTATTTTATTATACTCAAGTAGCTCAACAGCATCCAGGACAAAGCAGCTTGCCTGATCCACCACCTCAATCCCACTAGCTGTGCACATTACCAGCCGTGTGTACCATCTACAAGAAACTCACCAAGGGTCCTTCGACAGCACCTTGCAAACCCATGACCTCTACCACCTAGAAGAACAAGACCAGCAGACACATGGGAACACCACCACCTGCAAGGTCCCTACCATGCCACACACCATTCTGACTTAGAACTATATCGCCAATCCTTCACTATCACTGGGTCAAAATCCTGGAACTCCCTCCCTAAGAAAACTGCTGATGCTTCTACACCATATACACTGCAGCGGTTTAAGAAGGTGGCTCACCACCACCTTCTCAAGGGCAAATAGGGAGAAGCAATGAATCCTGGCCTTGCCAACAGAACCCAAGAATGAATAAAAAACAATTTTAAGCACTATTAATGGCTGTGAAATCAGAATAGACAATTCTCTTTGAACACTTACTGCATTCATCCACAAAATTTCTCCAGTCTGTTAATATCAGGCCTTTTATGGCACAAGCACGAGCATACACTCCAAGGGAATTGCACATGAAGTCCTGGCTTTTCTCATAATTGCAAGTTTCAAACTTACACCTCTGAAAGAAATAAAATAAGTTAATGTGGAAAAAAAACATTTCAGAAAGACAAACTTACAGCTGAGAATTAAAACTTCTTCAAATGAAAACAATGGTCCATTTTTGTCTTTGTCACCTGGGTGATAATCTGTTGAAGCAGATTGTCTGCCCTTCACAGAACCCAACCAATCTTCATTGTCATCGACAAATTAAAAATCGAATCACAACTTACAATATTTCACTGGCACTTTAGAGCTGTGCATGAACTTACTCAACAACAAAAGCTAAAAGAGCCTGATGAACAATACAGTGAACCAATATAGTAGTGGAAGTGTCCCTGAACATTATGGGAAAAAAAAGCTTAAGGCCTAAGAATCACAATGCGCAATTGTCCTGTGCATGATCAAATTTGGGCAGGCAATATGCAAACTATTCTGCCTGCTCAACAACATGATAGTAATGTGAAACTCAGCTCGAAAGGTGCTGCTGACTGGCTTGCAGGCACAGCAGGGAGCTCAGGCATGTTCGCAACAAGCATGACAAACAGCTGCCCTGTCCTTCTTAAAGGCAGCCTGTCCCTCTTAAAGGGGAGGTGCACTCAGGCTACCACAACAAATTGAACAGTACGAAAGAGTCTTTGAGAGAAGAAAGAAAATTGCAAAGTTGAAAGAGAGGATCCCCAGATTATCTGATACGGTGCTGTGGGATTTAGTTCGGGGGTCGAGAAGAGGCAAGATGCCATGTTTCCATCGGCATTTGGGAAACCCTCAAGGTATAGCATGTGAAAAGAGCAGCTGACCACAGAGGTCTGGTTATGAGGAATTGGCTGCATTGCTGGAAAAAGTTCAATGACTTCACACATATGGTCAAGCTCAATGAATGCATCTTCACTGACATCTCCCACCCACCACGCTATCCTCTCATGATGCTCAATGTACCACAGCCCCATCACCCATCAGTCCATCGTGCCTAACGTTTAGATACTCCATCTCATTCTCAAGAATTTACAATGCTCTCAGCCTCACAATCCACACCCCCTTATCCTCCCCCCAGCATCCACATATACCCAGCTATACAGCTATGGCAGGCACATACACATTAGCATTCTTCCCTCTCTCTTGCAGGACAAGGTTGCACATAATTGGAGGAAGTAGCAGATAACTAGCAGGGGGACAGGCACGCTCGGCATCTTCCAAGCACATTAGAAGTAATGGTGCTCCCAATATGGGGCAGATAGTGATTGAGGCTGTTGCACCTGGCGTCACCAAGAATCTTCAGGATGTAGGTGCTTCATGTACCTTTTCAAATCATGTCTCACTCTCATATTGCTATCAAGCATGAAGTTCAGATGCAAGCGGTGTGACAATGGACCTTTTGCTTTCCAGCCCATCTCACTTTTTCACCTCCAACCCTCTCTTTCTGCATTTATACTTTCAGATACTGAAGAACTGCCAACTAGACAACTAGTGCACCCTCACCATAAAAGGCACGATCAGCGGCAGACGTTTGGTGAAGAAGTATCTTCGCTTGATCAGACACCGAGAGCCACCAGCTCAGATACTGTGTGCACTTTACAGGGTATTATAGAATCAGAATCACCAGGCACAAGGCGGCTACAGCCTGAGCACAGGGAAAGGATCGCCTGTGCCAGCTCACAGGTGGGTGAGATTTCAGATGAATTTCGCTGCAGGGGGCTCAGGTGAGGATTTCAATGGGGTGACATACAGGAGAACACTTCCACATTAAAATGCATGGTTCATTGGGAGTTCTGCCGAAGATCCTGTTGTCCCAGTCAAGGAGCATGGAGAAGTCTAGCTGCAACTTGGCACAAAGTTCACACAGAGCTCGGAGCCACACTTTCTAAACCTTTCAACACCAAGACAGCATTTACAGATGTGAGGTAACGTCTGAAGGCTGATGTCTTAGCTTTCATTGCAGCATAGGCAACTGTGACCCAACATCTGAATGCCGCAGTGGAATCTCAGACTGATGTCACGAGATCAATGCTTGTCGCCATCCAGGCCCAGCTCGGTACCATGCAGGCTCAGACTGCCACTGCCATGACTCCAGATACCAATGTTCAATGGGACTTGTTGGCTTTCACAGTGGAGATTACTCCGATTGCTGAAGCATTATTCCAGAAAGTGGCAGTGGTTCTGTGATGCGTGAGCCTTCTGCCCTCTTTCAGGGTGATAACATTCATGCTTCCATTGCTGTCAGTGGTTTTGCTGTTGCAGCTCTGCCAGCCAGCCTACACTGCTGCCACCCATTCTGCAGTGGTGTAGTTGAAAGTCAGGCCCTCAAGACCAAGAGAAGCCTGCAAGGACACTTACAGTCTCCCCAATGCTGCAGCAACTGGGGTAGCACTGCGTAGGAACACTAGGATAGGCAAGACACTAAGGGAATGAAAAAATGTGAACTGTTCAGAATTATATATCTTATTTGAAGCATCATCGGATTAAGCTGTGGTGGATTTTTTTTTGTGGGTCCTTTTATTCCAGGATTTTGGGACATTATGATGGTCTGTACCAGAGGGATGGAAAGGTAGAGAATTATGAAGCAATGATGTGGAGATGAGATCTCAAGGACCCGGAGTCTCAGTAGCCTATTATAATTGCTCGTCTGGAGAGAGGGCATCTCGAATGACTCCTCCTCCGCCTCCTCTAGTTCTATATGTCTCCAAATAGTGAGACAGATATGGAGGAGAAAATCTGCAGGCAAATCACAGAGATCTATGAAAAGCTGTACAATAATGATATTGTGGGTTGTTACTTACCCAAAAATCAATTGGGATAATGTCAGAGGGGGAGGAATTTCTGAAATAGATTCAGGAAAACTTCCTTGGCCAGTTTGTCCTTAGTCCAACTCAGGAAGAAGGCATTGCTGGATTTGTGGTGGGGAATGAGGTGAGCCAAATGAATCAGGTCTGTGAGGGGTGAACACTTTGATAAGAGTGATCATTGGTCATAAGTTTTAGAATAGCAACTGGTAAGAATAAGGAACAATCTAAAGTCGAACTTCTAAATTGGAGGAGGGTTCACTTCAATGAGACGAGAGGGGATCTAGCCAGGGTAAAATGGAACCAAAGATTGACAGTAGAACTGTAACAGAAAAATGTATGATCTTTAAGGAAGTGAGGTTTCATGTACAGGAACATTCCAACAATGGTAAGGGAACCAAAGCCAGGGCTTCTTGGATGACAAGAGGGATCGAGAATATGATGAAACAGAAAACAGAGGACGTGTGATGCATGGCAGGTGAATTCTTCAAGTGACAACTTGGCCAAATACAAAAAGTTGAGAGGGGAAGTGAAAAGGATAATATGATGAGCAAAAAGAAAATATGAGAATAGAACAGCAATTAACATAAAAGGGATAAAAGGGAACCCAAAAATCCCCTGCTGGCATGTAAGTAGTAAGTGTAAAGGAAATATTCTTATGGGGACTGTGTTTGTGTGTGTGTGTGTGTGTCTATTTTAATTAAACTGCAGACTGCAAGGTTGGAATCATCAAAAGGGATTAGATGTAAAACAGGCATTTGAAATCGGATGGGTAAATTAGGATGCAGACTCGGCAGATATGGTGTGAATGGAATTGGCATTTTTAGATAAGTTGAGAGGTTGTCTGATCTTCAAAGGGACATGATAAGATGTTTACAATTAGCAAGATATATAAGACAAAGTTAGTAAGTTTGTTTTTTTTCCTAAAGTGCTGGCCATAATGACAACATGAAAGATTTTTATGTTCTGGGAAAAATAACGTGCAAAGAAAGGTTGAAACAATGGGATTTACAGATCAAAAGGGAGAAATATATTTAAAGAAAGATGAAAAGCTGTGTGTCGGGTAGCCATGTGAGATCTTGAAAGGAGCACTGTGAAACAGACTTGTGGAAAAAGCTTCTAGCCACCCTGGAGAAGTTTGCTGTCCAGTAACCAAGGTTGTGTTAAAATCCTTTGGAGTTCCATTGTTGAGTGAGAAGGAGAGAGAAGCTGTGAAATACCTTCTTTATAGCAACAGTGGGTGTTTGTGATAATATTGCTGGATGTTTTATAGATTAAGAATCTATTTGGACTGTTGCCTGAAAGTTGTGTAGTTGAGAGTCTAGTTAAGTAGAAATCTTGTGAGAACTGTTATAAAACTAAATGTAATGGTGTAACTTTAGCCTCATGTGTTTAAGTTTTCTTTTAGTTTGTTAATAAATGTTTAATTTAATCCTTAAAGTTTCTAAAGGTGGTAGTGGACTCATTGCTTCTGACTTCAGTGCACAAACCTTCTCATTATAGATACAAATTGCAAAATTGTTGTAATAGTTTGGCCAAGTTCCCCTTTAGGATTTGGTCAGCCTGGCAAATACCACCTGCCATATCATAGCATAAGAGCTGGGGTGGGGCCAATTAGCAGCAAAGAGGGTTATATATGCTTAGAGGTGCAGAGCAAGGCTAGAATACTTTGTGAGTACTTTATATCTGTGTCTACTAAGGAAGAGGATGCTGACAAAATATCAGTCAAAGTGGTAATGGTAGAGGTAATGATGGGATGAAAATTGAAACGCATGATGTACTGGGGAGGCTGGCCATGCTTAGAGTAGAAAAATCATTGCTCCAGATGGCTTGCATCCCAGGTCGCTAAAGTGGGAGTGAAGATAGCATCAGGGCTTTCCATAAATTTACAATCTTCCCTAAATACAGGGGCTGAGGTGACAGGGGACTGGAGATTGGCAAATGTGACTCTTACTCAAAAAAGGATGTAAGGACATTTCTGGTAAACACAAAGCAATCAGTTTAGCATCAGTGGTGTAAGGTTTTAAAAATAATTATCAAGGAAAAAATTAGCAGGCTCTTGGAAAGGTTTGAGTTAATTAAGGAAGGCCAGCACAAATTTGTAAAAGACAGGTAGTGCTTGACAAATCTAATTGATTTTTTGTTGAAGTAATAGAGAAGGTTGATGAAGGGAAAGCAATGGGTGTTTTCTCTATGGATACTAAGAAAGCCTTTGACAAAGTACTACATGAAAGGCAGGTTAACAAAGTTGAAGCTCAGGGAATAGGAGGTTCAGTGTCAGCTTAGAAATTAGCTTAAGGAAAAAAAAAACAGCAAGTTGTGGTAAATGGTTGTTTTCCAGACTAGAGATGGTAGACAATGGTATTCCTCAAGGATCATTGCTACGACCATTGCTTTTTTTGAAACATATAAATGACTTAAACTTTGGAACACAAACTCAAATTTCAAAATTTGCCAATGATTTCAAACCTGGAATTGTGGCAGACAGTGAGGATGGTACCAATTGACTGCAAAAAGACATAGATAGACTAACTAAATGGGCAGACCAGTGGCAGATAGAATTTGATAGAGAAGTGTGAAGTGATTCATTTTGGCATAAGGAAAAAGGAGAGGCAATGTAGACTAAATAGCACAGTTCTAAAAGTGTACAGGGACAGTGGGACCGGGGCATTCATATGCATAGATCTTTGAAGTTGGAGGACAGATTGAGAGAGCAGTTAGCAAAGCACATGAGACCTTGGACATCATTAATAGAGGTATTGAGTACAAAAGCAGAGGAGCTATGCTGAACCTTTAGAAAGCTCAGATTAGGTCACAACTAGCATATTGTGTCCTATTCTGGTCACCATACTTTAGGCAGGGAGTGAGCACCATTGGGAGGTTCCAGAGGAGATTTATCACAACGGTTTCAGGATTGAGAGCTTTTAACAACAAGGCAGGGTTGAAGAAGCTGGGGTTGCTCTCCTTGGAGCAAAGGAGATTGAGGAGAGATTTGATAGATGTGTACAAGATTATGGCAAGTTTAGATAAGTAGACAAGGAAAAACATTTCCCATTAGCTGATGGTACAAGGACTAAGGGACACAGGCTTAAGATGTTGGGCAAGAGCTGCAAGGGAGGAGGGGGATATGAGGAAGAACACTTTTACACAGCAAGTGATAATAACCTGGAACTAGCTGCCTAAAAAGATATTGGATAATACTTGAGCAAAATAAACCTACAGGGCCAAAGGGATAAGGCGGGGGAATGGAACTGATTGGATTGCTCTACAGAGACCCAGCATGGAATTGATGGGCCAAATGGTCTCTTTCAGCACCATAAAGACTCCATGACTCTTCTTGCTCCTCAGGTGCCCCCCGAATCACCTGCTGACAAGGGCTGCTCCCTCATAAATATGGAGATACATCGCATTGAGTATTGGAAAGCTTGCCATGAGTGATCCGGGTAGCCAATCCGTTGTTTCAAAATGCCGATGGCAATTGTTCCATGATGATCCTGATGGCAGCATGACTTTCACTGTAGGACTGCTGGGTATGCATGATCAGGGGGGAGAACAGAATTATGAGCTAGGTGTGGAATAGGTAGGTGTTATTACTAAGCTGCTGCTTCATTGTGGTTGTTCAAAGATGATGGGAATAGTTAGCGCTGGAAGCGCTGTAGCTGTTGTCAAGTTAACAGGCATTTGTCCTGTGCATGGTCGCACCAACTGCACATTTAGGGAGCGGTACCCCTTGAGATGTGTTACTTCTCAGTGCTCAGTTGTGGCACCTGCAGAGCCACTTGCATGCAGTTGATGACTCCCTGCACTATTGGGAAACCCACTAACCTGGCTCCTCCTGCTTCTCTCTGATAAGGGAGAAAACAATGAAATCCCCCATCCTGGTGTACAGAGCCTCCACTACCTCTCTAAGGAATGATGGACAGCAAACTGTTGGCAGTGGTGTCTTTTTCTTCCTGGAAGCATTTGCTGATGTAAAAATTGAGGGCTACTATGATCTTCACAGCCACTGGAAACTGTGCAGCTGTCTGTTCAGTTAGATAAGGTGACACGATCCAGTGACCGTCTCCTTGGTGAATCTTCAGGCGGCTAAGGTGGAGTAGAAATGCTCTCTAAAGACCCATGGTGGCTCTGACCTTCTATTGGAGAGCCCCCTCCTCCTCTCCCCTCTACAATCAGCTTCCCATCTCTGCTACCTCTGCTCCATCTCCTTCCCCTGTTGCAGCCCGAGCGAAAAGCAGGCTTTCTCTGATAGGCCTTCCAACCCTTTAGACCTCCTGGTCAAGTCCATCACTACTCTTTTGTGAATCCAAAAACCTCTGTCACCTCACCGATTAACATTGAACATATTACATCCACTCATTCATCAGCAGCAAAAGAAAGTCAAAATCACCTTATCTGGAAGTCCCTAGATGATCCCTTTAAATAGTACCATGCGGCTGAACACATTTTCAGCTGAGATTGGCAAGAAATGGCATTAACAGGACATGGCAGGTTGTGCATCAAGTCAGCTTTACTTGCTGTTTGACCTCATGATCTCTGTATGATTCTGGTGCATGAAATGTACACCCATGCTAGTGTCCTTACAATCACATGGGGTCATGCAGGCTGAGCCAGAAGCTTGGAATTCTGGGCTTTCATTGTGCCAACACCTGCAGCCAATTGGTGGTTTCTTCACCTGTATTGAATTTAGGGATTAGTGATAGGCTAACATGAGATCCTGAGCAATGGCCTTTTGACTCAGGCTTACTAGTTCAGTACATTGTAAGCTGAATAGCGTGCACCCTATTGTAAAGCACTACTTATGAGGCTCAAGTAGGTTGTGACATTTTCTGGGAGCAGATTGTATTATTTCCCACTACCAGCAATAAACTGTTTTATACGTTTATAATTCTGAAAACTCAGTAATAAGGTTGCCATATTCTCCAGAATAGAAATCTCCCTTACCTCGTAATAATCTCTGGGATCCACCCTACAATGACATTTTCCAAAAATGCTGGACTTATTCATTAGTATGGAACAATAAGACTCGGCAAACACACCTGGCAAAGAGAAATTGATTTTTTTTTAATCGTATTGCTCCAAGGCCACAAATACAAACATAAAGATCAAGATTCTCCTCACCTGGACATCCCTGAATACAACTTGGGCAAAACACAGCAGATTGGATCATGTGCAATGGTTAATTAGACTTAAACAGAAATACTTTAACAGATTAAAGGAAAACTCTCAAAGAAATAGGCATAGGTATCATCCTACTCAAAACATCAGAACAAATGGCCCATTAACTTGACACAGTTGTCGTAAAGTCGCAAAGGGATCATTTAGGATTCTCTGTTATGACCACCTTGACACATAAGGGTTATTAGAGACATGCAACACAACTACCAAAAAAGGTCATGTCTTACCAACCTGGTTAAATTATTTAATGAGGTTACTAGGTGGATGAATGAAGATAGTCAAGTAGGCATTATATACTTAGACTTTCAAAATGCTTTTGAAAAGGTGCCGACCAATAGGCCACATTTTAAGATAGAATCCTATTATATCAGAAAAAAAAAACTGTGGATTAGGTATGAAATTGCTTGTGTCCTGTAGACAAAGCAGTGTTAATAATGCTGGTGGCTTCACATGGAGGCTGATTGCAAATATTATCTTTATAACTGTGAACAATTTATATCAATAATCTGGAGGATGGTGTTAAGGATTATTGTCAACAAGTTTATAGAAGTAACAAAAATCTGTGCTGTTGTCAGACCTGTTCAGGAAAAAAAGAGCATAATAGGGGAATAAGCCAGCATATAACATTTAATATTGATAAATGTAGTACATTGCATGTGAGTAGAGCTAATGCTAAGGATGTGTGTAGCAGCTTGGGCTCTAAATTAAGGCCTTTTGAGGGGCAAAGAGACTTGGTGTTGTAGTGCATTAGCCTCAAAAGGTCCACAGCCGGTGCTGAGAATCTATAGCAAACAGGTTTTAGAGTATATAGAGTCATACAGTCATTGAGTCATAGAGGTGCACAACACAGAAGAAAGCCCTTTGGCCCACTGAGTCTGCGCTGGTCAAACAAGTATCCAACTGTTCTAATCCCATTTTCCAGCACAAGGCCCATAGCCTTGTATGCCATGGCATCGCAAGTACACATCCAAATACTTCTTAAATGTAATGAGGGTTTCTGCCTCTACCACCCTTTTAGGCAGTGAGTTCCAGATTCCCACCACCCTCTGGGTGAAAAGATTCTTCCTCACATCCCCTCTAAACCTCCTGCCCCTTACCTTAAATCTAATGGCCCCTAGTTATTGATCCTTCTGCCAAGGAGAAAAGTTCCTTCCTGTCTACCCTATCTATGGCCCTCATAATTTTATACACCTCAATCATATCCCCCCTCAATCTCCTCTGCTCTAGGGAAAATAACCCCATTTAATCCAATCTCTCCTCATAACTAAAACTCTCCAGCCCAGGCAACATCAGGGAAAATCTCCTCTGCACTCTCTCTAATGCAATCACATTCTTCCTGTAATGCAGATCCAGGACTGCACGCAATACTCTAGCTGTGACCTAACCAGTATATTAGTTCCAGCATAACGTCCCTGCTCTTATATTCTATGCCTCAGCTAATAAAGGCAAGTATCCAATGTGCCTTCTCAACCAACTTACCTACCTAGCCCACTACCTTAAGGGACCAGAGGTCATGCACAACAAGGTCCCTCTGGTCCTTGGTACTTCCCAGGGTCCTATCATTCATCATGTATTCCTGTGCTTTGTTTGTCCTGCCCAAGTGCATCATTTCACACTTATCCAGATTAAATTCCTTTTGCCATTGATCAGCCCATCTGACCAGCCCATCTATATCCTCCAGTAATCTAAGGCTAGCCTCCTCACTATTTACCACCCCACCAATTTTCGTATCATCCACCCACATTTAAGTCTAAATCATTTATATATACCACAAACAGCAAGGGACCCAGCATCGATCCCAGTGGAACCCCACTGGACACAGGGATCCAGTCACAAAAACACACCTTGATTATCTGCTTCCTGCCACTCAGCCAATTCTGGATCCAATTTGCCAAATTGCCTTGGATCACATAGGCTCTTACCTTCGTTATCAGTCTCCCATGTGGGACCTTATCAAAAGCCATGCTGAGGTCCAAATAGAAAACATCAAATGCATTGGCCTCATCTACACATCTGGTCACCTCTTTGAAAAATTCAATCAAATTGGTCAGACATGACCTCCCTTTAACAAAACAATGCTGACTGTCCTTGATTAATCCCTGCCTTTCCAAGTGTAGATTAATTCTGTCCCTCAGAATTGCTTCCAATAGTTTCCCCACCACTGAGGTTAGACTGACTAGCCTGCAGCTTCTTGGTTTATCCCTTCCTCCCTTCTTGAATTGGCTGTCCTCCAGTCCTCTGGCACTTGCCCGGCTTCATTCCCTAAAATTAAATCCAGGACCGCCCCCTCTCTTGTAGGATCTTCAATGTATTGGCTTAATAAGCTCTCCTGGATGCATTTTAAGAATTCTGCTCCCTGTAAACCTATCACACTATGACTTACCCATTAATGTTGGGGAAGTTGAAATCCCCCACTATTACGACCCTATTATTTTTACACTTCTCTGAAATTTGCATATATCTGCTCTTCTGTTTCTCTCTGACTGTTTGGGGAGCCTATAGTACACTCCCAGCAATGTGATTGCTCCTGTTTTGTTTTTCAGTTCCATACACATGGCTTCATTTGAGGAGCCTTCTAAGATGTCATCCCTTCTTACTGTTGTAATTGATTCCATGATCAATATTGCGATACCCATCCTCTTATACCTCCTTCCCTGTCTCGCCTGAAGACCCTATATCCTGGAATACTGAGCTGTCAATCCTGCCCCTCTCTCAATCATGTCTCTGTGACAGTAATAACATCATACTTCCATGTATTAATTTGTGCACTCAACTCATCTGCCTTATTTGTCAGGCTCCTTGCATTAAAATAAATACCATCCAATCTTGCCAAACTCCCCTGTGCCTTAAGAGGCCTATAATTTCTATACCTTCCAGACTCACTTGCTCTCTCTTCAATTTTGCCTGTGCATCTCCCCCTGCTGAACATTCTCTCAGGATCCCATTCCCCTGCCAAGTTGGTTTAAACCCTCCCCAACAGCACTAGCAAACCTCCCCGCAAGGATGTTGGTACTATTTCAGTTCAGGTGCAACCCATCCATATTGTACAGGTCCCACCATCCCCAGAAACGGTCCCAATGTCCCAGAAATCTAAAGCCCTCCCTCCTGCACCATCTCTCCAGCCACACATTCATCTGGACTAACCTACTATTTCTACACTCACTAGTGCGTGGCACCAGAAGTAATCCAGAGATTATTACCTTTGAGGTCCTGTTTTTTAATCTGCTTCCTAGCTCCCTAAATTCTGCTTGCAGGACCTCATCTCTCTTTCTACCTATGTCATTGGTACCAATATGTACCACAATCTCTGTCTGTTTTCCCTCCCCCTTTAGAATGCCCTGCAGCCGTTCAGTGACATCCTTGACCCTGGCACGAGCAAGGCAACATACCATCCTGCAGTCACGTCTACGGCCACAGAAACGGCTGTCTGTTCCCCTTACTATCGAGTCTCCTATCACTATTGCTCTGCCACTCTTTTTCCTCCCCCCTGTGCAGCTGAGCCACTCACAGTGCCATGAGATGGCTGCACTCCCCAGAGGAACCAATACCCTCACTGCTTTCCAACACAGAATAGCTGTTCACGAGCGAGATGTACCCTGGCGATTTCCTGAGTACCTGCCTGACACCTTTCTTCTGACTGATGGTCACCCATTCCCTCTCTGTCTGCACTTCCGTAATCTGTGGGGTGACCACATCTAAAAACGTGCTATCCACGAAACTCTCAGCCTTGTGGATTCACCTCAGTGCCTCCAGCTGCCACTCAAGCTCCAAAACTCGGAGCTCAAGTAGCTGCAGCTGGTGGCACTTCCTGCATATGTGGTTGGCCGGAGCACATCTAGCATCTAGGACTTCCCACATGCTGCAAGCAGTAAATAACACGGGACTGAGCTGCTCTCCCATGCCTCCACCAGAAAAAAAACCCCTTACTTTAAGTTAAATACAGCAAAAATAGTTAAATGTTCATTAAATAAAAATTAGAACCCTTACCTTTCCTTAGCTTAATCTATTTTAAACTGGAGAAAAACTGGAGTAAAACACTTACCTCCTAATCACCAATCAGCTCTCACCTTTGTGCTGACATCACATTTTGAAGTGACTGCTTCACCACGATGCTGACTGCAGGACACCCTTCCCAGACTGCTTCACCACTCTGCTGACTGCAGGACACTCTTCCCAGACTGCTTCACCACTATGCTGACTGCAGGACACTCTTCTCAGACTGCTTCACCACCATGCTGACTGCAGGACACTCCTCCCAAACTACTTCACCGCTACGCTGACCGCAAGACACTCTTCCCAGACTGCTTCACCGCGATGCTGACTGCAGGACACTCTTCCCAGACTGCTTCACTGTGATGTTGACTGCAGGACACTCTTCCCAGATTGCTTCACTGCTATGCTGACTGCAGGACACTCTTCCCAGACTGCTTCACCACGATGCTGACTGCAGGACACTTAGGAGCCTTGCTGAGTTTCTGTGCTGCATCTTGTAGATGATATACACTGTTGCCACTGGAATGATGGTGATGGAGGGATTGTTTGTGGAAGGGGTGCCAAGCAAGAGTGCTGCTTTGTCCTGGATGGTGTCAAGTTTCTTGAGTGTTGTTGAAGTTGCACTCATCCAGGCAAATGGAGATTATTCCATCACACCTCTGACTTGTGCATAGTAGATGGTGGACAAGCTTTTGGGAGCAGGAGGCAAGTTACCCACCACAGGATCCCTAGACTCTGACCTGCACTTGTAGGCACGGCACTTATGTGGCTAGTCCAGTTCAGTTTCTGATCATGGTAACGCCCAGGATGTTGATAGTGGGGGATGGCAATGCCATTCAATGTCAAGGGCCAATGGTTAGATTCTCCCTTGTTGGAAATGGTCATTGCTTGGCACTTGTGTGGCACATGTTACTTGCCACTTGTCAGCCTAAGCCTGGATATTGTCCAGGTCTTGCTGCATTTGGACTTGGGCTGCTTCAGTAACTGAGGAGTCACAAATGCGGCTGAACATTGTACAATTTTCAGCGAACATCCCCACTTCTGACCTTATGATGGAAGTAAGGCCATTGATGAAGCAGCTGAAGATGGTTGGACCTAGGACACTACCCTGAGGAACTCCTGTGGTGATGTCCTGGAACTGAGATGATTGGCCAACCACAACCAACTTCCTTTGTGCTAGGTATGACTCCAACCAGCAGAGAGTTTTCCCCCTGATTCCCCTTGACTCCAAATTTGCCAGGGCTCCTTGATTCTACACTCAGTCAAATGCTGCCTTGATGTCAAGGGCAGTCACTTTCACCTCACCTCAATTGGTGACGAGCTAATTTCAATGACTTAAGAGCAGAGCTAGCAATGGAAAAGGAGATTTCAGGTGAAAGTAGTAATGGAACAATGAAGGGCATTCAGGAAAGAGATAGTTCAGCACAAATCAACCTTAAAAGGGAAAAGGTAGAGCATTCAAAGAAATAAAAGTTAAAATAAAACAGAAAAGGGATTCTTATGACAAATATCAGGTGCAAGATTCAGCTCATAGCCAAGGGATGATGAAAAGTACAGCAGGGAATTGAGTGAAAGTTAATATAGAAGGTAAAAAAAAGTTATGAAAAAATAGTAGCAGAAAACATTAAATTGGAACCTAAAACCATTTTATAAATAGATAAACTGTAGGAAGTTAGTCAGGGAAATATTAGTTCTATTAAGGACCCAAACGGAAATCTTCATGGAGAGGCAGAGACAATGGCTAATTACTAAATGAGTACTTTACATCTGTCTTTACAAAGGAAGCAGATGATGTGAAGGTTACACTAAAAGAAGAGAGGGTAGTAGTAAAAGATCGAAGAGACGTTGTTAAGAAATAGAGATAATTTAAGTAAGTTATATTGGTATTTGTGACTGTTAGGAATGAGTTTTAGCTTTAAACTTTAAGTTTGATTTGTATTTCTGTATCAGTGTGTTAAGAAAGGGCAAATGGATTTTTAGTTTCACTTTAAAAAGGTGCTTACATTTCTAAAGAGGAGTTTTATGACCCCTAAGGAGAAGCTAAACAAACACAACAATAGAAAACTGGCTGTTGCTTAGCAACAGGCAGCCAGAGACTCAGGTCTCTCCCACAGGCACACACACAGAAGAAACAGTTGTTTTGGAAGCTGTTAGAGTGCAGTTGGTTCTGAAAGTTGCTGCCAGGAGACACTGGAGCAAAGGGGACAGATAGCCAAAATAAATACTCCAAAAATCCATGGGAGTAGAAGAGAGGAAAGCCCAAAGAAGACTGTCTAGTCAAAAAAACGACTGGAACCTGGGAAAAGGTCCTGTTAAGTGAAGTTAAGAGGGAGGGGTAGATAGAAAGGCTCCAGGCTTTAGATTTATAGAGATAAAAGCAATAGAAAACAGATTTAAAGCAAGAGCAGTTTGCAAGTGGCAAGAAGGTCCAAAAAGACAACTGAAGGTCTGTAACTCTTTGCCATGGGCATGTGAAGCAGTGGTGTACTGTTGACAGCTGAGCCAGAGAGACAGAGTGTATAGAAGACAGCTTGTATGCATGTGGTGACCCGGGGAAGAGGAACATCAGAAGAAGAATTTGAAATTGTACAAAGTAGACATGTCCTCTACAAAAATAAGAGTGATACTGCCAAATCTAGACCCCCCTGGTTGTCTAGAGGAATACAGGGGAAGATCAAACAGAAAAAGAAAGCATACAATAGGCACAAAGAACTAAGCAAACCAGATAGCCCAGATGAATATAGGATGTGCAGGGACGAAGTAAAAAAGGAAACAAGGAAATCAAAGAGGGGGCATGAAAAATGATTAGCAAGTAAAGTTAAAGATAACCCATAGATGTTTTACCAATACATTAATGCTAAAAGGTTAGTTAAGGAAAAAGTGGGACCTATCAGAGATGAAGATAGAACCTTGCGTGTAGATGCAGAGGCTGTGGGAAGGGTTTTGAATGAATATTTTGTCTCTGTGTTTACAAAGAAAAGGGAGGATGTAGGTAAACTAGTCCAGGAGGAACACTGCGAGATATTGGACGGGATAGTCATAAAGAGAAAGGAAGTACTCGAAGGGTTGAAAACCTTGAAAGTTGATAAGTCACCAGGGCCAGATGGATTGTTTCCGCGTTTGCTGAAGGAAGTCAGGGAGGAGATAGCAGATGCTCTGAGGATGATTTTCCAATCAATACTAGGTACAGGGGAGGTACTGGAGGACTGGAGAAATGCAAACATAGTTCCATTGTTTATAAAGGGATCAAAGGAAATGCCCAACAATTATAGGCCAGTTAGCCTTACATCAGTGGTGAGCAAATTAGTAGAATCAATCCTGAGAGATAGGATTAACTGTCAGGCGGAAAGGCACAGACTAGTCAGGGATGGTCAACATGGATTTGTTAAAGGCAAATTTGCCTCACAAATTTGATTGAATTCTTTGAAAAAGTGACAAGAAGAGTTGATGAAGGTAGCGCAGTAGAGGTTGTGTACATGGATTTTAGCAAGGCATTTGACAAGGTCCCACATAGCAGATTGGTTAGGAAAGTAAAAGCCCAAGGGATTCAGGGTAATGTAGCAAACTGGATAAAAGGTTGGCTTTGTAACAGAGAACAAAGGGTAATGGTCGATGGATGCCCTTGTAAATGGAAAGTTGTCTCAAGTGGTGTTCCACAGGGCTCGGTGTTGGGACCCTTGCTGTTTGTGTTATATATTAACGATTTGGACGTGAACGTGGGGGGCACGATTGGGAAATTTGCAGATGACACAAAGATTGGTCGAGCAGTGGATAGTGTAGAGGATAGCCACCAAAACGATATAGATGGGTTAGTGGAATGAGCGGCAAACTGGCAGATGGATTTTAACATAGAGAAGTGTGAGGTCATATGTTTAGGGAGGTCAAACAGTTACAGAGATTACACAATACTAAGAGGGGTAGATGAAATGAGAGATCTTGGCGTACAAGTACACAGGTTCCTGAAGGCAGCAGTTCAAGTAGACAAGGTTGTAAAGAAGGCATATGGAATGCTCTCCTTCATTGGCAGAGGTACAGAATATAAAAGTAAGGATATAATGTTGGAATTGTATAAAACACTGGTGAGGCCACAACATGAGTATTGTGTGCAGTTCTGGTCACCACATTACAGGAAGGACGTAATAGCTCTGGAGGCAGTGCAGAAGAGGTTTACAAGAATGTTGCCAGGGTTAGAAAAGTGTAGCTACGAGGAGATATTGGATAGGTTGGGGTTATTTTCCTTAGAACAAAGAAGGCTGAGAGGTGACTTGATTGAGATGTACACAATTATGAGGGGAATAGATAGAGTGGACAGGACAAAATTGTTTCCCTTGGTGCAGAATTCTAGAACCAGGGGACATAGATTCAAGATAAGTGGCAGAAGGTGTAGGGGGGGACATGAGGAAGAACTTTTTTACACAGAGGGTAGTGGGTGTCTGGAATTCACTGCCCAAGTTGTTGGTAGAGGCAGAAACTCTAAACTCTTTTAAAAAGTACCCAGATCTGCACCTTAAGTGCTGTAAGCGGCAGGGCTATGGGCCAGGTTCAGGGAGGTAGGATTAGAAAGGGCACCTGGGTGCCCTCGGGCTAGCATGGACAAGATGGGTCAAATGGCCTCCTTCTGTGCTGTAACTTTTCTATGGTTCTATACCGTACTAAGAAAGGACTGAAGGGTTGCTAATGTTACACCACTATTCAAGAAAGGGAAACTGTCAGGGATAAAATGAACCTTCACTAAAGTCATGAGTTAATCAAGGACAGTCAGTATCTACATGGTGCACTTCTCTGTCTTAGCGGTCCCCTCTCCTTTAAAAAGGTGATGAACTGTGTCCAGGGTGTATGGCACTTGTGGATTGAACATCGTGGTTGAAGAGGCCGATTCGAGAGTGGCAGTCTGTTCCATAGTTGGCGCAGATGAACAGCATTGGCCCAAGGCCAACTGATGTTTTTTCCTTCTGGCGGGCTCTCTTTTCTGCTATCTGGTCATTTTTTTTCTTTGCTTTTTCCACGCACTTCCTAACTACTTGTCTCCAGGCACTCCAGTCAGCAGCAAAGTCTTCCCAGGTGTCATACTATGCATTGACTCCAATCCCTGTCAACTTGAGGTCTTGCTTGCAGACATCCTTGTATCACAGATGTGGGCGTCCTGTGAGTCTCATGCTGATAGCAAGCTCACCATAGAGCAAGTCTTTGGGGATGAGACCATCATCCATTCGGTTCACATGACCCAACCAGAGTTCCTATTTATGCAAGAGGAGAAACATTTTGGGTATCCCTGCACACTGGTGTGCTGATGAGCTTGAGAAATCACACTCTCGTCGTAGACCCCACTGCTTGTCCATCTGGCTTTGATCTTCTACAGTGACTGTGGGCCATTTTAGAACAGTTTTAGACTGGCCAAGACCTCTGTGTAGGCACCCAACATCAGTGTGGTCACCAAAACCATCCAGCCTGCAGCTGTGGTACGGTCCAAGCAATGGCTCACAATGTCGCAGAGTGTCTACTGAAAAAACTTGAAGGCGGGCTTAACAAACTCCGTCCAATCACTGACAAGACTATTGCTTGGTTCTGTGGCTATACACATGCTAGATAAATAAATAAATCCTTATCTTTGGCTTCAAGGGGGCTGATTTGGTTGCTGCTAGGCCTGTTGCTTTCTTAATTCCTTCATACATCCCTCTAACATCCCCGGATTCAGCATCAGATTGCATGCTGTTGCAGACTTTCAACCAGTATTGATTGGCGTTGTACCAAGCAGTCTGCTGAGACATGGTTCTGGCAGCTCTGAGAGCATCTACATTTTGTTTGCTGGGGACTTGGATGTAGTTCATGAGGGCTTTCATCTTGGTTGCGGTAACTGGCTCCATTTCATTCCAACAGGTCTCAAACCAGTCACTATTCCTCTGATCTATTTTCCTGTATGCAGTAAATGCAGGGTTATAGATGGTGTTGTGCAGATGATCCCATTTTGATACCATACACTGGCTTTGGGTGTTGTTATCCGAAAGAGCCTGATGGAGGACATTGAGGAACTCCTGGGTCTTTTCTGGGTCAGTGGTGTGGGAAGTCTTGATCTGATGATAATCCTTCTTGGAATGGTATAGTTCGCTTAGCTGAAGTCTGATCTTACTACATATCAGGGAGTGGTCAGTGTTACAGTCAGCACTGTGATGGCTACGAGTGATGAACACACTGTTGAGGTAGTTACATCTGGTTTTGATGAAATCTGGCTGATACCAGTGGCATGATCTCGGATGTCTCCAGGACACCTTGTAGCAGGGCTTGAATTGGAAGTAGCTGTTCATCACAGAAGAGTAACAGCAAAACTCCAACAACCTCTGTCCATTTTTGTTCAGCTTGCCAATTCCAAGGTGCCCTATGCACACTGCCCAAGCTGTATAGTTGATACCTACCATTGTGTTGAAGTCCCCTAGAAGGTATAGTCCCTTGATGCTGGCAATTCTTTTGATGGTAGCATCAAGTGTCTCATAATATTGATCTTTGACTTCTGCGGCGGAGAGGAGCTTTGGGTGCACATCAGGCAAACTGGGCCCACACTTGTTGACTAGTGAAGAGTAACAAGTCTCTCTCAGCCTTCATCACGAGTAGTGCTTTTTTTTTACTGTGAAACCCACTCCATGCTCACATGTTGCCGCTTCAATTTTCCCTTGCCAGAAGAATGAGTAGTGCTTCTCTTTAAGGGATCCGCTTTTGGGTGAGGTTAATTTCTTGCAGGGCAGCAACATCCACATTGAGCATTTTAAGTTCTTTGTTGATCACAGCTATCTTGCATGTGTCATCAACTTGCAAAAGGTCCTCAGTAAGAGCAGGACTCCTGATCCTTACGTTCTAGCTCGAGATGCAAAAGACTGGTGTCTTCTTTGTTGGGTATGTCTTGCCTGGTGGACAGAATAGTGACCTGCCTTTTGAGAGATGACTCTCTAAGCTCTAAGTACCCATTGAAGCATGCAAGTCATGGTGGGACAGCACCTAACTAACTGGGGACTATCCAGCTTGAGACAGGTGGTAGCTATCCAATGAGGCGCAATGATTTCTCTCATCATCGGGAGTTACAACTGGTGCTCGTGCTCCATCTGTTTTGTCATCTTTTGCTGTTCTTTGTATCTTTCATATTCGCAAGGATCTGTGCTACTTTTTCCATCTTTTTAATGCTTTTTAGTTTTTTTGTTGCCTCTTACATCTTTAGTTCGTTTTTTTTTTAGCAAATAGAGTTCTTGCCCCTTGTCATGAATTTCATTTTGTTTTTTAATTCATTAAAGGGATGTGGGCTTCGCTGGTTGGTCCAGCATTTATTGCCCATCCCTAATTGCCCTTCAGAAGGTGGTGGTGAGCTGCCTTCTTGAACCGCTTTACTCCATGTGGTGTAGGTACATCCACAGTGCTGTTAGAAAGGGAGTTCTCGGATTTTGATCTAGTAACAGTGAAGGAACGGCAATATATTTCCAAGTCAGGATGGTAAGTGACTTTCTTGGAGGGAAACTTTCAGGTGATGGTGTTCCCATCTATCTGCTGCACTTGTCCTTCTAGATGGTAGTGGTCATGGGTTTGCAAGGTGCTGCCTAAAGAGTCTTGGTGAACTCCTGCAGTGCATCTTGTAGATGGTGCACACTGCTGCTACTGTTTTTTGGTGGTGGAGGGAGTGAATGTTTGTGGATGTGGTGCCAATCAAGTGTGCTGCTTTGCCCTAGAAGGTGTCAAGCTTCTTGAGTGTTGTGGGAGCTGCACTCATCCAGGCATGTGGGGAATATTCCATAACACTCCTGACTTGTGCCTTGTAGATGATGCACAACCTTTGGGGAATCAGGAGAGTTATTCGTTGCAGGATTCCTAGCCTCTGACCTGCTCTTGTAGCCACAGTATTGATCTGTCTCTCCCTGAGTGTTAAATTAGCAGTCTCTGCAGATTACAACATTTAAGGTATAGGATGTTCCAATGCTTGTTATATTGGTTCCTGCCTAGTAACAAGCGTGGGACCCTCTGGGAGTGTTTTGATAGGTCATCAGATCAGTTCAAGGGTCAGTGAACAACTGTTCTTTAGGCAGTTTGAGGTAGTCTACCAGCCAACAAGTGTCACAAAGACAAAAGGACAGAAACAGGTCCCTGTCAAGTTAAAGAACGAGCTGCGGGTAGCAGACTTCAAGTAAAGAGGGCCATTGGGGCAAAGGTATCCACTTGGAGCACTGGTGTTCTGCTTGTTGCGGTTGTAGACCTGAAAGTGTGCTTGTGAGCAAGTGTTTGACTGTACACAGGAATCTAGGGAAAAGGGATAAGGAATCACGGAAGGGGATATTGAAGTCCGAGGAGGCGGATCATTGTTAAAGCCCTTTGAGTGGGAGCAACTTTTGGAGAGAATTCCATGGCAGGATCTTCAAAGATGTAGATTGGAAACCCTTGTGAGAAAGACAAAGTGCAGAATTTCCCATGCCCACTGGCATCGGGCATCATGGTGGGCGTAAGCGGACAATATGATAGGAAGGCCAAAAATTGGTTTAACAGTGTCGTGAAACCAGTTTGCAATTGTCCACTCTGCCCGTTAATGGTGGGCCACGTTTCTTGTTGCCGCACGTCAAGAACTTCATCATAATACATTGGCAAAGCATTATAAGCCCAACTTGCCAGAATCATCCCCCCCCCACCACTGGATCAGCCGAGCATGCCAGCATGCACTAAACATAAGTGACATGCACTTGGCGAGCTGCATTTGACTTGGGACTTTGAGGCTTGTTTGTCTACCTTGCTTCAGGCAGCACTTGCAGTCATCAGCACCAGGCTTCGCAAGCAGCACTACATCACTTTTAGAGGGGCTCACGGGTAGGTTTCTATTTACGAGACCAGCCATAAGACAGGGGTGGCTTTTCAAAAGCTGCAAGGCTATGGCTTGCTTGAGGAAAATGGAGAAGTAGCCTCAAGCAAGAGAAGAGGCTGCAGGGCTAGGGAATTACTGGGGAAGGGGGTGTATCCCAGGGTGTGTATGGGGACATATGTTAATCTGTACAAGTGGCCTCAAGAGGGTGAGGGCTGAGGAGCCAGTTTTCAGAGGAGATGAGGCCAGATGGAGATGTGAGGATGTGTGTGAGAGATTGAGTGGTGATATCTGTTAAGGTGGTAGTGAGTGAGATGAATATGTGATGGCCTTAAGTGCTTGTGATTAGAGCGATGAGATGGCTGCCTTACACTAGCAGCATGGATGAGATCATTCATCTTCTTTCTGCACTGGATGGTGAACCTCTTCTGTGCAGCGTTGGCACTGATTACCTCTGTCACCACCTCCCAAGCCGGAGTGGTTACACTAATGGGCCTCCTGCGGCCAGAATGGTCATAGAGGATATCAGGCTCTAACGGTATCCAGAAGTCGTCCTGGGGTGCATCACTGATTTTGGGGGCTGCAAGTCTTCTTGGCCTTTCAGGGCTATGTCTTCTATCGAGCAATCCTGGGCTAGAAGCACTGAGAGGTGTGCACGCGGCTGCACTTTACATATGGCGCCCGGCGTGAGGAAGCGGCTAGATGATGGCATGGCGGGCAAATCATAGGCTGTCCACCAGCAAAATGGCATGTTTCCTGGGAATGCATGATTAATGAGACAGGATTGGGGCAATATGGCAGAAAAAGACACCATTGCAGCTGGCAGGCAAGACATTCTTTTTCCCGCCCACTGCCACACTTAGTGCAAATCTGGGACGATTGTGCCCAAAGTTGCAGTGAGTTTGGTTGACTCACAGTGGAACAAATGTCTGGGTGATTTGTTAAGAAATCCATGGAATCTGCTTGGGTTGTATCTGTCATTTACCTTGTAGTGTGGTGTGTCCCACCACAATTCATCTGTTAATTCACGTGTACCTCATACATACTCTGACCGTTAGAATAATTTACAATATGTATCTTATACTCTATCTTTCTGAACATGAAAAGTTTGCTTTTGTTTGATCAAAATCTGTAGAATCTTGTGGCTTTTTCCAAAAGCAGATGTCTTGATTCTCAACCAGTATCTATTTTAAAATGTTATTGGTCCCTAACCAGATCTCCCCCATATCCCAGGGTCTGGTCAAGGATCGTAACATAAACTGTGGAGGTCATGAGCATCTCGGATCCACAAACATGAGTGCTGGTACTTGCTGAGGTTAAGGTTTATAAGTTTCCATGGTGAATTTTACTATACTGATTGAAAAGCAGAATGGCTTTGTCAATTGCTAAGGCTTTTCTAGAGAGGAAAGATTTATCCCTGAGTGATTTGCAACAATTAACGAAGGCTAGGTTAATTGCATTAGCAGAAATACTTGGGTTATAATTAAAAGCAAGGGCTAAGAAAGCAGAAATAATTGAAGTAATAACACAGCATCTGGGATTTAAAGAAGTAAAAGTGAATCCAGTTAATGTCAAGAAGATATAATAATGTCAATAATATTATTAGAAATTATTTTAAAATAGAGTTTAGTGGTGTCTGTACCTTAAGTGGATTAAAGCCAGCTGGCCTAGAGGATTTGATGTATAGAAGAACAGTAGGTTTGAAATGGTAATTAGATAAACATATGGAAATAAAAGACAAGGTGCAAAGGGGACAATCTGCATTTTTACATAGGCCATTCTAAAGAGCAGGTGAAATATTACACCTAACCAGGTGATGCTCAGAAACAATGTGTTTATTTTTATCAAAGCTTACTAGTGAAGTCAGTATTATGAAAAGATTTTATTGTTAGAAGATTTAAAGTTAAAGAAAACCTAGTGACAATGAAAATTTGCATTCAAAGAGGAAAATGTATATAAAGGAAGAGAAGCCTGTTGGTAAAAGGAGGAGGGATTCTAAGACCTAAAGCCTCCAGCCTTTAAGCCTCAAGTTTGTCTGCAAAGACCCAGAGCTGAACGAAACTAATTTTGAATGTGACTGTCCACAGGGTTCTGTTTAAATTTGTGTGTTTTACTGTTGCTTTAATGGGGGTCTAACTGAGAGTCAGATTAATTAGGGGATTTTTATAGTTATTTTGTAGTAATTTTGTAGGCATATGCAATCTTTCTTGTATTAATAAAAGTTTAATTTAGTTTTATAAAAAAAAACCTCTTGGTGGTCTTATTACTACTGGATTCAAAGCCTGCATCTCAAAACATACAAATTGCAAAAATGGGTTATGACAGTTGTTTCAAGTTTCCCTCTGGGATTTGAGCAACTCAGCCTTTACCATCGGTTGTGTCATATTAATAATAATTCAGTTGAATTAGCTAGCACTCAGCTGCAGATGAAGCAGCTTGAAGTTGAAAAGGAAAAAGAAATGAAGCAACTTGAGATGGAAAAAGAATTGGAAATGAAAAAGCTTCAGTTGGCAAAAGGGAAAGAAAAAGAAAGAGAAGGGCAAAAGGAATGGAAATGAGCTTGAGTTTCAAAGGGAGACAGAAATCAGACTGTATAAACAGGCTACAGGAATGCTTAAGGTACAGAGTGGAAGAGAGTCTAGCAGTTTGGATGAGGAAAAAGTCCCACAAAGAATCTCCATCTATTGCCTAAATTCACTGAAAACAGAGTTGAGAGATATGTTATCTCATTTGAAGAGGTAGCTAACCAACTAAAGTGGCCAAAGAACATATGGACTCTCATTTTGCAAAGTGTTTTGCTTGAGAAGGCTATAGATGTGTATTCTAATCTTTCAGAAGAACAATCTTCAGATTATGAGATATTTAAAGCTATAGCACTTAATGCTTACAAGCTTGTCCCTGAAGCATTACAATTGAAATTTTGGGCTTTAAAGAAAAGACTGATTGAGACGTTTGTAGCATTTCATAGGGGAAAAGAAATGTTGTGGGACCGGTGGTTTCGATCACTGAAGTTAGACCAACATTTTGAGAATGTAAGGGAGTTAATGATACTGGAAGAATTTCAAAATAGCATCGCAATAGCTATTAGGTCACACCTGGAAGACCGTAAGATTTCTACGTTATGAGAAGCAGCAGTTCTGGCAGAAGGATATGATGTATCACATAGGCAGCTAGGGGGCAGTAGATCTCCAACTGTAAACCAGCATAGAAACTGGAGGAACAAAAAAAAGTCTAGCTTTATGGAGAAGGCAGAAGAGGTTTCAGTCAAGAAACATTATTGTACAGAGAGTTTAAGGGGTGAAAATAAACTGGTATGTTTTTATTCCATAGGATAGGGCAGCTCAAAGCCCATTGTTGGAAGTTGAAAGATAAAATAGCGGCAATAGTAAGAATGCTTTTGACTCAATCACAATCTTTACCTACTTTAAACAAAACGCTCAAAACATTATTGGTCCCTAACTGGACCTCCACCCCTGCCTCCCCGGCCTCCCGGATGTCTGGCAAAATTCATAATACCCTTGAGAGTATAAACTGGTTCTGTATCAGAAATTCTTTTTTTTTAAACACCTCCTACTGACCTTTGTTGTTTTACCCATTAACAGTTTACTGTTAACAGGCTGTATCTCATCCCTTACCTAAATCTAGAATTACAGCAGCTATTTTGTACTTCTCTCTTTCAAACTTTACATTGAACTCAATCATATTATGATCGCTATTAGATAAACATACATGCACTATTTGGCTGTTACCTGATGCTAACTCATTACTAAATGTAATATGGCATGCCCTTTGTTGGCACAAAGACATTACTACAGAAAACCATCTCAGACACACACAAGTAATTCATTACCATTTAGACATTTGTTCTCTCTGGCATTAATATTGTTTATTCCAATCAATAAGAAAATTAAAACACCCCCATTAAAATCACTTTGCCTTTGCTACATGTTTGTATGATTTCTGCTTTTTTTTACAATTTACCACCTCATTGCTGTTAGCATAGAATCCTTACACATCTCCCATCACAGTCTTAAATCCTCTACTATTTCTCAATTCGACCTATAAAGCCTCCAATATCTGCTTACATCTCGTTATATTCTCTGTTATTTTTAAAGTATTAATTTGTATTAATTAAAGTAGTAATTTGTAGACCTATGTATGTGCTTGAAATGTTTTCTTTTGTTAATAAATGTTTAACTTAGTTTTCTAAAAACCTCTGAAGTCGTGGTAGTCTTCTAAATTCAGGGCACACACCTCAAAATAAATTACAAATTGCAAAACAGTTGTGACTGTGTGATCAAGTTTTCGACATGGATTTGATCCGCCTGGCACACATCGTCTACCACGTCGTAACATATGTCCCTGCCCAAGGTAAGAGGTTCCACTCTATAATGGAGACACATGATAAAATTAAGACCATCAATAATTTAAAAAATCATGTAGGATATCAAATATTTAGTGGAAGGCCAAAATGGTGATAGAAGGGCAAAAATGTAAAATGAAAGCTAAAATTTGGCAAATTATGTGAAAAGGAACAACAAGGGCTTTTATAAGCATATGAAATGCACAAAAATAGAGAAGGTGAGATGAATCAGCGGCGAAGTAAGTTCAATTGATTAAAAAATGAAGCATGTTAGAGATATTACATTTTTAATTGATCTTTACTAATAATGGTGAAAATGAGAATGCAGGTGTACAAGAGGATGATATTGAAATTTTTGTCCTCTAAGAGACTTCTTAAAACCTACCTCATTATCCAAGCACTTGGTCATCTGTTCTAATATTTCCTTTTATTTGGTGTCAAATTTGTCTGATACTACCCTGTGAAGTTCCTTGGGACATTTAACTAGATTAAAGGTACTGTATAACTGCAACTTGTTGTTAAATATCATGTTGTACTTTCTGAAAGATTTCATGGCCACTGAAAATTCAAATGAGATTCAGGTGCTGCAAGAAAACCTTGAGATTATAAGAGATAAAGGAAACTGTTATTAGCATAAGTTTAAGGTACTACCAAAAGAATGAAGGGAGATGCTATAAGAATGTTTTAATACAGAGAGTGGATTGGTCATGTGATGCCCTACTTGGAACATTGGTGAAAGCAGAAAACATAATGGATTTTCAAGGGCAAGCAGATAAATAATTGTTTTTTAAAAAAGGGTTTCAGGAATTGAACTTCCTGGATAGATCTTTGAAAGAATCAGCACAGGTGTGCTGGTTGGTCGAATGTTCTCCTCCTGTGCTACAAAATTCTATAATTGATTGATACTTGATCTCCTGTCTTGAACCCTGCGGCACACCCCCGCAGAGAGAATGGCAGTTTTATGTTAAACATACATTACCAATGATGTCCCTATTGTATAGAAAAGTTAACCTACATAGGGCCCATTATGGGGATAAGATAACACATTCACCTATTACCAGCTGTCCTGTCCCTGCTTCATGTTCATTTCAAACTATAATTCTTAATAAACTAATTCTTATTAACTAATTCTTAATTCCCTTCAGGATCAGAACCTGCCATCCTGAGTCTGGCCAACAATTAAGCCTATATTTGTTTGTAAGGGGCCAACATATAGGAATATCATGTTTGTTTTCACTTTTGTTGACTTATCAATCACAGACAAATCTTTCATGACAGCATTGATAGGAGTGACTATCACACAGTCCTTATGAAAACAAAGTTGTATCTTCATAGTGAGAGCACACTCCTTCACGTAATGTGGCTCTACAACCAAACTAAGTGAGATATATTACGGACAGAATTAGCAGCCCAAAACTGGGCATTCACAAGACACTGATCAGCAGCACAATCTTTAGTGGCACATCCCTCATTCCATGATCATCATCAAATCAAAAATCAACTCTGGTTCAATGGCCAGTTTAGAACCAGTACAAGGCATGCAGAAAGAGATACGAATGTAGACAAGTTATTACACAGAATTAGAACTATGTTAAGCACCAAAAGTAAAAGGCTAAGCAATCTCCACAACTAAGGGATAACAGCATTTCTCTATAAATCTACCGCACTGAGTCAAAAAGGATGATGGACAATCAACAAGTGAACAGTAAGTGTCCACGAACATCCCGAACCTCAACTTTGCAGATTTCACAACATGAGCACAAGAACAATGTTGAAATGTTTGAGAATGTTTTCAACCAAAACAGCCAGGTAGATCATTTACTCAGCATCATGCCGAAGTCCCTTCATCACTGAGGCCAATTAGTTTACTCCAATTGACATTAAGAAATAACAGAGAACAATGGACACAGCAAAATAACAGGGAAGTCCTATATAAAAGAAAATTTAAGGTGGCAAATTAAAGATTTGCCAACACCTCCCAATCAAGAATAAAGTGATGGAAGGAGTGATCAACGGTGCCACCAAATGATGCCAACTCACCAACAATCTCCTCACCATGCTCCATGTGAGTTCTTTCAGAATCACATAGTTTCATAAAAACAAAAAATTGCAGATGCTGGAAATCCAAAACTAAAACAGAAACATAAATACCTGGAAAAACTCAGCAGGTCTGGCAGCATCGGCAGAGAAGAGCAATGCTGCCAGACCTGCTGAGTTTTTCCAGGTATTTCTGTTTCTGTTTTGCATATAATTTCATACTTTGTCAGAGCCTTGATCCAGACGTGGATATGAAAGGCAAATAACCAAGATGAGGTTGACAATAGCTACCCTTGATTTCAAGGACGTATTTGATTGGGCATGGAACCAATGAGTACTAGAAAAACTGATATCAGCGGGGATCAAAAGGAAAATATTCCAGTGGATAGAGTCATACCTGATACTTAGAAAGATTGTGATTGTTAGACCCTCAGATCAATGCTGCCAGAGTTTTTCAGGGCAGTATGTTCATCCTAACCTCTTCTAGTTATTTCATTAATGACCTTTTATCCATTGTAAGATCAGGCATATGTGACTATTAATTAATTCTGCAACATTCTGCTAGCTCAATTCATAATTTATCTGACAATGGAGTAAACAGCATCAGTCTACACAAGACTGAGGACAACATACAGACTTGGGTTCATGAGTGTCAGATAATATTTGTGTCAGGCAATGGCCACTTCTACCCTGTGGGGAGGCGATGGCGAAGTGGCGATGTCACTGGGCAAGCAAACCAGAGGCCAAGGCTAATGTTCTAGGGACATGGGTTCAAATCCTGCAACCTCCTTCAAGTTCCCCTCGAAGTCACGCACCATCCTGGCTTAGAACTACATTGTCGTTCCTTCACTGGAACTCCCAACCAAATAGCACTGTGGATGTACCGACACCACATAGATAGCAGCCTTTCAAGAAAACAGCTCACCAACACTTTCACAAAGGCAGTGACACTCACATCCCATGAAAAAAAATGAGTAAAACAAACATGAAAAGTATCAATCCCCCTAATTTTTAATGTATCATCTCCACATGTAAATTTTGACATCATTTGCATTCTATTATATTCATTTGACATCAATTGCGCTCAAAAAGCAATAAATTAGCATCATTTAACATTGCAAGAAACGTAACGGACGTCAATGTCATCAATTGCCCACAAACCATATCATGTTTAGCAACATCTCTTAAGCATTCAGACATCAAAACGTTCAGAATTTATTTTCCATATTTCAGAATTCCCATAGCTTCAAATATCCTAAAGCTGAGCCAATTTAAGAAAAAAAACAAACTTGTTTTAATAAGCTAGTTTTATGCTTTTTTTCGTAACTTATAGTGCAGCACAACCCTGCCAGACCCCACATCATCTCCCCGCAAAGATTGCAGCAGCTTTTCCCCCTCCACCGCCACTGATCCCTGGAGCAAATTTTCTCATCATCCATCCCCTAATCAATTTACTCACTCCCCAAGCAATTTTCTCCTCATCATCCACCCCCTAATCAATTTACTCACTCCCCAAGCAATTTTCTTCTGCCCCCTAAACTTCCCATCTCCCCTAAATGACTGTAGTTCTCTTCCCCTCTTTCCCCTTCCCACTAATCCCCCTCCACTTTTCCCTCCCGGACCCCCTCTTCCCACCTCTCCTCCCCCCACCTTCCAACACCCCATTTCCCAGTCTCCAACCCCTCCCCCTCTCCAACATCTCCCCCTCTCCAACACCCTCCCTTCTCCCCCCTCTCCAACCCCTCCCTTCTCCATGTCTCCAAACCCCTACCCACTCTCCCCCCTTCACCCTCTTCTCCACCCCACCCCCCTGTACAGCCCATCTCCTTCTATATCTCATAGCCCCTCTCCTCCCTCCACATCCACCACCCCTCACCTGACCCTTCCCACTCCAGCCTGCTCCCCCCTTTCTACCTCCTCCTCTCCAGTCCCTCCTTCCTTTCCACTCCCCTCCAACAGCCACCTCCTCCCCCTCCTCCCCCTCACCCCTCCAACCTCTCCACCCCCAACGACTCTCTGCCTCTCTAAACCCCCCTCCACCACCCTCCCCGCTACCCCCACTACCCCAGTGCAACAACACCTTCTCTCCATCACCTCACCAGCCCTACTTTCCCTCTTCACGCTCCTACCCCAATCCACCCCCCTCCGCACTCCACCTCCCCATCCTCCTCCTCACCCACCCCCTCAATACCTGCCTCCCCAAAACTCCATCCCCCTCCCACCTCTCTACACCTCTCTCCACTCCCGCTCCACCCCTCTTCCCCTCCATCTCCACCCCCTCACCAATGTCTCTACCCTCTCCACCCCTTACCAATCTCTCCTACCACTCCACCCCTTCCCCATCCCATCTCCACCCTCTCCCTACTCTCCATCCACCCCACCTCCTTACCACACCCTTTTCTGACCCTTCCCCCTCTCCACATCCTCCCTCCTTTCCACCCCTTCCACCCCGCACCTCCTCCCCTCTCCCCAGCATCCTCCACCCTATCCACCTCCCCTCTCTTGGAAATGATGGTCAGCCCGGCCCTGATGCAGTTTTGAGCCGGCTTGGGAGAAGCATTGGCACCGAGAACAAGGTGAGTATTTCTGGGGGACGGGGTAGATGGATTGAGTCAGCGGCTGCCTTGATCAAGTAGCGGTCCACTTGGATTGAGTCAAGGTCAACATGGATCTCCAAGTCTGGCGGGGACCAAAGCTTGAATTTTGGCAGTGAGAATGGGGCCTGAGGCCTGGAGACTGGATTGGGAGATTTGAGCAAGAATTTGGAGGGAGAGTGGGGTAAGAGTTTGGAAGGAGGGTAGGGTGAGAGTTAGGAGGAAGAGAGGGGGCTAAGAGTTAGGAAGGAGTGGGGGATAAGAGTTTTGAGGGGTAAGAGTTTGGAGGGAGAGGGGGCTGTGTTAGAAGGGATGGGGTAAGAGTTTGCAGGGAGAGGGGTGTAAGAGCTTTGAGGGAGACATAGGTATAAGAGTCTTGAGGGGGAGAGGGGTCAGAGTTTGGTGGGAGAGGAGGCATAGGAGTTTGGAGATTGGAGGGGGTAAAAATTTGGAGACCTGAGGGGTGGCAGGGAAAGAGTTTGGAGACTGGAGGGGGAGGATATTGTAGGAAGGTTCTAGACCCTGAGACTGGGGGTGAGCGGGGGTTAGGGTCTCGACCCTGAGACTGGGTGGAAGGAATGGTTTAGAAACTGAAACTCGGGGGGGTAAGGAGAGACAAAGTTTAGTCCCTGAGACTTGAGGGGTGAGTGGGTGGAAATTATAGGCCCCGAGACTAAATGAATGAGGAACTGATGGAGATCTGTTGGGTGCTCTCAAGCATGTACTGTATAATGGGAAGATTTTTTTGGTCTAATTGAAAAAAGTGAATAAATTCATATAGTATTTAAGTAATTAATTTCCTTGCTTTTTAATGCAAGTTGCTGAGCTCACTGGATAGCTTTGAGAGCAAGAAAGCTTTGATTGCACTCGATGCCTTCGAGCATCTTTCGCTGTTTGATGTCAAAGATGTCAAAAGCTGGTCTGTGCTCGAATCATTCCAAACCAGAACATTTGATGTCAAATGATCACGGATAGTTTTTGCGTGCAATGAACATAAAAATGTCAAGATTTTCAGGTAGGGATTGCAGCATTTCAGAGTCTCCCTTAACAACTAAGAATCTGAATATTATTCAGGACAGAGCTATTTGCTCGATCAGCACCCATACCACTGGATTCAATATCCATCACTATATCACCAGCACAATGTAACTGCAGTATATAAGGTCTGCAAGATATGTTGCAAGAACATGCCAAGCTTATTTCAACAGTATCTCCCACTACTGTGAGCTCCGTCACCAAAGAAAACAAATGGCATGAGAACACCAAGTTCATCTCCAAGTCATTTATCCTCCTGGGCATACTTTGTCATTTCTCCACAGTTGCTAGCCCACTATCCTGGAATTCCCTAACATTGTAGCAGCATCATCTCCATTAGAATAGCAATGGTTTAATGGGAAGGCACAGCATTTCTTTCTCAGGGCAACCAGGGTTAGGCAATTAATGCAGCCTTCCAGTGTTTCCCACATCCCAAAATCAAATAAAAAGGATAAATATATACAATTGGACAATGAATGTAACTTCTTGTAAATACCCTGTTGAAAAGAACACCAATCTGCATTAAAGTGAAAAAGTTTCCAAAAAGTTTAAATTTATAAAATCTTTGATGCCTGTACCATTAATTTTTAGAAGCTTAAAAATTTTCCTTTAGTTTTTTATTAAAAAAGAGCAAGGGATTTTTTTAAAAGGTTAATTAAAATAAAAATGGGAGAAATAATGAGGTTGATAATGTGATATTCATTTTTTATCATGGATATGTGAGCTGAGTTTAAGTGTTAATAATGTTAAGCTCTCTGCAGTTAGACAATTCAGAATAAATTAAATCTCTAAAAAACTAGTAATGATGACAGTGCTCATCACTTGAGCCGCAAAATATGTATTAGTTACAGATAAAGCACATAATATTAGACAATAGCAGCTAACTCATTACTATAGGGTGTGTGATAGTTTTATTATTTTTCAAGCTGATATTTGCTACTTACTGTTTGATTGGCTTAATGAGCATGGGTCACAATCTTTATCTTGAGAATATTGACAATGTTCAATAACTCTCCAGGAATCTACAAAACTACTGGCCGTTCCTTCCTGGATTCCCATACTGCTCCTGAAATCGTTTTGAGAAATTCTATCAAAATTGCCACAGAGTCCTGAAAGAAAATAAAATTCGTAACAGCAAGAGGTAATATAATAAAGAAAGCACAGCTTTTACAATGGTAGGTAAACGAATGAAGGACTTGGCATCCTACCACCTCCTTTTCCTACTTTAAACAACTGCATTTGGTACACTTCAGGATGTTGCTGATTTAACGAATAAGTGATAATGCATCTTCCCCCCTTCCAGAGTAAGTGGTGTGCTATTAACATGTACAGATCATAAGGTCTTAGATTCTATTCTTGCTGTGTGTTGAATCAATTGATCTAAACAGGTTAATTCTTTGGTGCTAGAAGTGTTTCTCATTTCCTCTAAATTAAGGAAGTCATTAATTAACAATCATCTTCTCTTGCCATTTGCTATCTAGAGTGTCCTACTGAAAAATGCATTGTATAACAATTAAATGTTATAACAATTAAATAACCATTTGGTCCAACAGGTTTATGCTCCATCCAAACCACCTTCCAGTTTACTTGATTTGACCCTATTAACATAAAAACCTAAGAATAGGAGCAGTAGACCATTCAGCTCCTCAAGCCTGCTCCACCATTATACAATCATGGATGGTTATTAGCCTTAAGTCCGCTTTCCTGCCTGCTCCCCATATCTCGATTCTCTGAGAGACTGAAAATCTGTCTGTCTCAACCTTAAATATATTCAACAATGGAGTATCCACAACCCTCTGGGGTACAGAATTCCAAGGATCCTTGTGGCACTCCACTAGTCACAGACTGCCAATTTGAAAATGTCCCAATTATGCCCACTCTTTGCCTCCTGTCCGTTAACCAATCCTCGATCAGTGCTCAAAAATAAAACCCCCAACTAAATGAGACCTTATCTTGCCTATTAACCTTTTGCATGGCACCTTATCGAAAGCCTTTTGAAAATGCAGGTAAAATGCATCTAATGGTTTTCCTTTATTTGTCCTTACTAGTTATATCCTCAAAGAACTAATAAGTTTGTCAAGCAGGATTTCCCTTCAGTAAATCTATGTTGACTTGTCTTATCTTTTCTAAGTGCATTGTTAAGACCGCTGTAATAACAGATTCCAGCACTTTTCCAATGACTGATGCTAGGCTAACTGATCTGTGGTTCCCTGTTTTGTCTCTTCCTCTTTTATTGAAAAGTGGTGCTACATTTGCTAGCTTCCAATTGGGACTGTTCTTGATTCTAATAAATTTTGGAAAATCATAACTACTGCGTCCACTATCTCTGCAGTTTTCTTTTTTAGGGCCCTAGGGTGTAGGCCATTGGGTCCCAGGCTTTTGTTAGATTTTAGTCCCTTAAGTTATTGATGACTTTAGACTTCTGCACAAGTCAGTTTCTCCCAAACAGGGGTACATTAGTAGGCATTCCCCTTTAATTTGGAGAATGAGCAGGAGCCATGCAGAGAAAGACAAGCTGCTGGAAAAGGGGGGAGGAGGAGGAAGAGGGGAAGAATGGCTCTCATCAGGAAGCCATATCCACCTGAAGTGCTCGGGGAGCAATTCTCTTACCTAAGCCTCAGCAAGGAACAAAATGTCAGATGCCTGTGCTTCATTCACTCACTAAAATCTACGACATACTGTGGCCAAAATACAGGAGTGGCCTAGAACCACATTACCAGTTGCTGTGAAGGTGACCGTAGTGACAAATCTTTCTGTGTCTAGCTACTTTCAGGTGGAAGCTGAAGATATTTGCAACATCCCACAGTTTTCTATTCACTGTTGTGTAAGAGAAGTCACTGAGGCTCTCTATTTATTGAGAGTTGAATACATTTCATCCTCACTTGCCAAAGAGCAACAGGCAAAGTGAACACATGGCTTTACTAGAAATGTAGGCTTCCCAATGGTGCAGGGTACCAAATATAGTACACAAATCACTTTGTGTACACCACGTGTCATCTCTGCCCGACTCCGGAACTGAAAGGGATTGCATTACCTCAATGTCCAGCTGGTATGTACACAGCAAACCATGCAAGTCAATGCCCAGTATCCAGTAACCGCAACCACAATTATCGCACATCAATAGCCTCACATCTACCTTCCCTCTGTCACTGATCATCACATACCCACTTGGTCATAATGTTGAAATAAAAACCACTGTAAAATAAACATTTCAGATCAAATTTATAGGTGAACTCATGCAATATTGCACACAAAAGTCAATAACCACACATGTGTATTTCTTTAGTGCCTGTCTTCCATATGCCTTTGCTTGTCCTACTGCTCCTATGCAGTGCTACCACAGTGGCTGCAGCATGGTTGGTGGAAGGCTGATGACCTTCAAAGAAGGAGATTGCAGATAAACTTGGAGGATGACCTTGAGCAGCTCTGGCTTCAGGAGGCCTGGCTTCGGACTGCATCACCTTGACATGGGTGGCAGCAGTCTAAGCTAGCTGGCTGACAGGCAACAGCAAGAGCACTAGCCAAGTGGCAGTGGTGGGAGGATGTACCTGGTCATCTAAGAGACGACAGCAGCTTTTTGCTCGTCATCACCACTGCCATTCTCCTGTTTGGCACCTCAGCAATCCCTCTGGATGCCTCTTTAAACGTTGCAGTCCAAAACCATGATAGCAGCAGCCTGAGCTTCCACTGTGTCACTCAGACATTGCATGGCTGTTGGTTTTGCTGCAAAGGAAGCTGAAAAATCAGCTTTCAAAGGCTGCATCATGACTGACTCCATAAGTGTATTGATGGAGGGGGTACCCATAGGTGGAAACAGTCTGGACTGCCAGGCTGATAAGCAACAACAAGGGCACTGGCAGAATGGTAGGGTGAGAGGATCAAGGCTGTCTTCCTGAAAGAGAACAGCAGGTTTGTGCTCCATGAAACCACTACCACATCTCCAGGATAACACCTAGTAATCTGTTGGACGACAGTTACTTAATGGACTGCTGCGACAGTCTGCAAGCCCCTTTGCATGCTGTAATCCACAGCTGTGATAGCAGCAGTCTGAGCTGGCATGGTAGCAAGCTGGCCTTGCATGACACCAGTCTGAGCTTCCACTGTAACTGCTCCTTGTGCTGCAACAGAAACTGTACAATCAGGTATTAGACACATCATGGTGCGTCCACAAGTATGCAAATGGAGTTGGCTATCAATTCTATTCTGGAAAGGATGGGCAAAACATTGTTCAAAGTTGATGCTGGAATCCTCCGTGCTCCTTCACATTGACCAGAGGCTTTTTGGTAGGGTTCACAAAGAATCGAGCATTTTCTTGTATGCAGCCGCATTGAAGTACTCATCTGAGTCCTGTGCATCAGAACTGGTATAACCTTACGCTCTCTGTCCAGCTGGCACCTGTGCTATCCTTGCCCCTACCCTGGTTGCAGGCTAATCATTGTCAGTGGCTGGAATTTTACTGTACCTGGGGGCAGGATGGTGGTGGTGGGGTGGGGGGCTGTGAAGTTGGGTGCCATGTGATTGGAGTTATTCCCGGCGTCTACCTGGCCATAGGCCAATTGAGGCCTTTAAGTGGCCAATTAATTACCACTTAAGGGCCTCCTCCTACCGCCACTGGAATTTTACTGATGGCAGGGGAGGGCAGTGCTAAGTGTCTAGCCTGCTAGCTAAAATATGACGGACTGGTGCTAGGCTACCTTTTCAGGCTCCCTGTGCCAATCAAAGGTATTCTCCTCACTCCTTGTTTCCCTCCCACCCTACCCTGTCCACCCAACCCCAAATGCAAGGTCCTATCAGCCTAGCACTGGGGAGGCCCCAGTAAGTCCTACCTTTGTCCGGGCTCCATCGCAGCATGCTTCTGTCGGGGACTTGCTGCAGTCCCAGCAGTGGCCACTGCTCCGGTGACATTGCTGAGAGCTACCACTGGCAGCTCTTGAGGTTGGACTTCCTCCCTGCCTCAAGTCAATTCTCTCTCTCTCTCATCCTCAAAACGGGGACGCTTACCACAAAGCACATCCAAGAACATTCACATGGAGTCTTTTAATGTCGAGGGGCTGTTGCGCTGCAGCTACCACATGGTACTGACTGACCAGGAGACTCTCACGCTCTTATGCTGTAGGCATTTTGGATGGATTTTCAGGTTGCAATCAACCTGTTTGACCATGGTAAGTCCCAGAGCAGGACATGAACCTGAAGGTGTTGGCAGTTTAATAGTTGGCTTGGAGACACTTGGTTCTGCAGCTTGGCTGAAGCTGTCCTATTTGCTTTTTGAATGTGGCTTTGCTGACATGCCCCCAGCAACAGAGAGAGAGGAGCCTTCTACCTGCAAGCTACAGGGGTGCCTAGTTGATCTTCTTGTGCTGTCACAGCACCACTAGCACACAAGAACACGAGGACACACCGATCGGGCCTGCAGCTAGCTTTTTAACCCAGTTCCTTGTCTATTCCTGGAAAGGAGAAAAACAAACATGTCTTTCACCCAGAGTCCATTTTCTTTCAACTCAGACCATTTCCACATTCTGGCAGTTTAAGGGCTCATCTGAAATTCCACATTCTGAGATATAACTCAACAGGAGATGGTTTTGAATGTCACCAGAGATGTGGCAGTCTCCAATGTCTCCACAACCACAGGCGATTAAAGTTCAGTCTTTTGCACATCATCTCTTCCTTTCAAGTGTCTGTCTGAAGTAACCTTTTTAGGCGCAACATTCCATGTTCTCTCGGGACTAGTCGATCAAGCATAATCCACATGGAGATTTTCCAGAAAGTGGATACTTTATATTCTCAGGCATCTTTTGCTCAGTGTCTTTGCTTGTACGTCCTTTTAAAAAACACATATCTTCCTTAAAAAGTCCAATATGCCTGTAAGGAATTTCTGTTTGCTTGCCTATTATCCTTTTTCTATTAGCCACACCATCAAAGTCCTCATCTGAGTCCTCTGCAACAGAACTCCTGTGTGAACTTCCCACTGGGGGGCTGACAACTGTGTTGCCTCTGTCTCCTGTCTGGCTGCAGGCCACTCTTGTACAATGAGTTGTTGGACAGGATTTCTTTGGGTTGGCACTGCCTCAGACAACAGGCCAAATAGCCGGAGGTAACATCACCTTCGCTGTTTCGGGGTGCCCCAACTGGATTCCATGGCAATCAGGCAGCTGATTCGCTAGCATCTGGGCTCCTGTCCTGCTCAGCGTTGCTGGTGCCAGTCAGGCAGGAGCATAGTAGGCTGGTTGATGAGGGAAGGGAGGGTGTTGCCATTGGGGCAGTCATTTATGCCCCTCCATAGTCCACAGGTGCTCTATTAGGCCCCCACCCAGAGCCCATGGGGAGATTTCCACGGTTTACCAGGTGGACCCCCCACATGCAGGAGGGACTGCCCGCTGTTAGTAAAAGGCCAGCAGTGGGGGGCCACAGGCCCTTATTGGTGACTAAGTGGCACAAATGGCCTCTGAGTGAGAGGGCACCATCCACATATATAAAAGCAAAATACTGCAGATACTGGAATTCTGAATACAAAGGCGTCATCCATGTTCACAGCCACTGGCAGAATGTCATGGCAGCATGAAAGCAACAGGCACATAACCCCTCGTTTTCCCACTCAATTTTTCAGCTCCCTATCCTGCCTCCTAATCCATTCCTGTGGTTCCAGAAAGTGAGCTGATGGCTATGAATGTGAGATTGAGTTACAGTGTTTATATACAAACATAGGAATTAGGAGGAGGAGTAGGCCATTTGGCCCCTCGAGCCTGCTCCATCATTCAATAAGATCATGGCTGATGTGACTGTGGCCTCAACTCCACTTACTTAAGTTTAAAACATTAGTCTTAGATCCACCTCTCTCCCTCAAACTGAATGTGGAATTCAATCATTTTATTATCACTGCTACTTAGGGGTGCCTTCACCATGAATTTATTAATTAATCCTGTCTCAATGCACATTAACAGATCTAGTGTAGCCTGTTCTCTGGTTGGTGCTAGAATGTGCTGCTCTATGAAGCTGTCCTGAAGACAATTTATGAACTCATCATGCAGGCTACCTTTGCTAAATTGATTCATCCAGTCTATATTTAGAATAAAATCACCCATGATTATCGAAATATCATTCTCACAAGCTCCCATTATTTATTCCTGTATACCTCCGTTCTACAGCGTGGTTTTTGTCAGGGGCCTATAAACCACCCCACAAGTAACTTCTCACCATTACTATTTTTCAACTCTACCCAAATTGATTCTACATTTTGATCTCCAGAGTTAAGGTCATCTCTCTCTATTGTAGCAATGTCATCCTTAATTAACAGAGCTGCCCCTCCACCTTTTCCTAGCTTTCTGTCTTTCCCAGATATCATATACTCTTGAATATTCAGGATCCAGCCTTTGTTATCCTGCAACCACGATTCTGTAATTGCTATCAGATCATACATATTTATTTCTATCTGTGCAGTCAATTCATCTCTTTTGCTCTGAATGCTACATGCATGCAGATACAGAGCCTTTAGTTCTGCCTTTTTACTACTTTTGTGACCGCTAGCTTTATCTGCTGATGCACTCAAGTTTGTATCCTCTGTACCTTCCTGCCACACTCTGATCATCATATTCCTACCTTGCTTTCTTGCCTTGTCTTCTCTATTTAATTTATCACATCTTCCCAAACTTGATCCTTCGCCCCCACTATTTAATTTAAAGCCCTCTCTACCATGCTAGTTGTATGACTCAGCAAACACTGGTTCCAACACGATTCAGATGAATACCATCTCAATGGTACAGCTCTCACTTTCCCCAGTGCTGGTGCCAGTGCCCATGAATCGAAACACATTTCTCCCTTCCTAATCTTTAAGCCACACAATTAATTCTCTGGCTTGAATTTCACGATTGGCATGTGCACCAATTAAGGTCCATCCAGCATGAAACGCTTCTTCTCAATGGTTGGGAAAGGCCAGAGCTCCCTGAAGGCTGCTGGGGGATAATCTTAGGATTCCATCCAGGAAACCATTTCATTCATGGCCTTACCAGCGGCTGGAGACGTCAGGTGGGAGGGCACTCGGGGGGCTCCCCTGTTTCTCTGACAAGTGCCTCGCAGTCCTTGTGGAAGAGGTCGATGTCAGGGATGGCAGGAGGAGGCCAAAGACTGGGAGGAGGTGGCAGCTGAGGTCAGCAGCACAACGTTGTGCGGCACACGAGTGCAGTGCCGCAAAAGGATCAACGATCTGCTGCACTCGGCAAGGGTGAGTACTGAATTGGCATGGATCAGTGTGGAGAAGTGTTAAGTGCTGGCCATCCGCCGGTGGAGCTCAGGGGTGTTAGAGTCTGAGTGCCAACTGTCACTGACACCAGACCCAGCCAAGGGGGTGAGCCCTGGCTGCTTGGCCTGAGTGCCTTGTGGGTCAAGGACCACAACTCTGATGTGCCCTGCAAGCTGGGGTGGGGTGGGTGGGAGGGTTTGCCAGACTGCAATGGCGCTGCAGGTAGAGAGGGACAAATCAATGCTCCTCTAATTTCAGAAGAGAAGCCATAGCAGCAAAGAAAGAACTAAGGCAGGCAGAGGCCCTGCCACTCCCAAACATCTCATTCTGAGGAGATACAAGATGGATGCCTTGGAGCTGGAGTGTTACCACCCACCTCGGCCAGCCGGTTGTGGACAGGCAGGGATCTCTGATGAAGGTAAGAGTGCAGAGCAGAGAGGTGAGAGTATCGGATTGTGCAAACATTCTTGTGTAGTCTCATCATTAATGGGAGCCTCAAACCTGGAGTCCCCATTGATCACTGAAAGACGATGGCACCATGATGCCATTGTCTCATGATCTCCACTGTCTCACCAGGGCTCCTGGCATGCACAGTGACAGTGTGATGACTTAAACTAATGATGTGTTGATGTGTTGCTGTTCTACCCTAGAATCGCCAGCTCACCCAAAAACGCAGGACCCCAAAGAGCCACCCTTAGCGCCAGGAGACCACTGGGCTTTAGATGCACCTGCATCACACCCCCTTTCTGAACCAAGCACCAGCGCCGATATCAGAACCTCGGTGGGCATTAGATCGTCGGCTAGAATGTCGGTGCATTGCAGTGAGGGCACTTCACACTGGCTTGAGGAGCAGGCGGAGGCAGAGAGTACCCAGGGCGTGGGCAGTCAGAGAACTGCTGCAGTCCAGGACAATGCTGAGTGAAAGGTAGATGAGCCTCTGGAGTCATCCATTAAGCAGCAGGTGCTGGTTGTCCAGCGGAGTGTGCAGGAGGATCTGGCGGAGATCCATGAAGGTATACATGCCATGGCCTCTGTTATCTGTGTTATGGAGGAGTCCATGCAGAACATGAGCACCGCGTTAACCCTCATCACCGAGTGCAGCATCTCCTCCATTGAGAGAACGGCAACTTTCATGGAGACGCAACTCCAGGGACAGAATCAGGCATTCCTGCGGTTGTGCTCGGACCTGCCAGCCCTCACACAGGCAATGACTTCAGGAGGTCAATGCCAGTGGGGGAGATGGATGAGGCACCCAGTATCCCAGCTAGATACCCAACCATCACTGGTGAGCAGGGAGGTCCAGAGCAACCTCACATTGGCACATGAGCTGCTCGTTGTCTCCAGGCTCCTATCAGGGTGCTCTGGATGATGGCAGCAGCTCCTCCGCCCCTTTACCAGTGACCATGGCATCTGATGAGGCTGCAGTGACTGGGGAGATGCCAGCTGTGGCACTGGCCGCTCCCTCCGAGGCAGGGCCAGTTCAGGCTCCACTGGCCAGAGGATGATCGCCAAGGCCAACGGGACAGCATAGTCAGCAGGCTGTCTCCAATGCCGCTGCCGGGGGTGGGTGTGGGGGGCGTGGGGGGGGCGGGGGGGAGGAGTGTGGTGGGAGCACTGCAAGACACAGCACTTGCAAACATAAGTTTAAGGCACCATGAACACAAGAGGCACTGTTCGTGGGTAATCTTCTGTTCTGTAATGTTTTGTTACCATGTTTACTGGCGTGACCATTATCATATATTGCTATGTTCATCTGATGTGAGTGCCAACATGTTATAAATTTTGCTTTTGTCTTAATGGCCTCAGTTTGCTTCACTTGTTTTGTAGGTGCCAGTATCTCATGCTGCACATGAATGGCTTTAAAATTTATTGCACAGGCACTGAGTGGACTTTGGGCTCAAAGGAAAGGGTCATTTCAAACATCCAGGATGGAGGTGGCACCCCTGGCATGAGGTGGAAGCAGATCTTTGGCAGCCTCACTGAAGAAGCGTTGGATCAAGGAATCCCTGGTGTCCCTGCCTCTCTAAAGGATCCAGGGGTCTGCCTCTACGTCCTCACTATTCTCCTCACTGTGCTCCTCTTCTGACTCACCACTGGATTCATCATCTGCAGCCTGTGGAACTGCCTCAAGATCCTCTTCCTCCAATGGGTGCCCCATTGCCAGAAACAGATTGTGGAGAGTGCAGCAGACAACCACTATCAGTGAGACCCATTCCGGAGGGTATTGTAATGCTCCCACTGAATGATCAATGCATCGGAAGCACATCTTCAGAAGACCAATGGTTTTCTCCATTGCCGCTCTTATGGAGGCTTGACTCCTATTATAACGGCGCCGTGTCTCTGTTCTTTGATGGAGAGGTGTCATGAGCCACCTTTTCAACGGATAGCTTTTGTCACCCAACAGCCATCCATCCAGCAGAGCTGGAGCAGTGAACAGCCTTGTGAGGGTCTGAGGATGTAAGTGTCATGGGAGCTGCCAGGGTACCTTGCACAGACTTGAAGACTCTGTGTCTTGTGGGTCACAACTATCTGGACATTCATCGAGTTGAAACCCTTCCTGTTGTCAAAGGCAACCGACTGACTTGCTGGCGCCTTGATGGCCGCATGTGTGCAGTCGGTTGCACCCTGGATGTGGAGGAGCCCAACAATCACTGAAAAACATCTGGCTCGCTCAGCCTGGCTGGCCTCATCTGTATGGGAATGAATAAATATCATTACCCACCTGAACAGAACATCAGTCACCAGCTTGACGCAACTGTGGACAGCTGGTTCGGACACTCTACAAAGATCCCCCACTGACCCCTGGAAAGAGCATTTCTTTTTATTCATTCGCGGGATGTGGGCTTCGCTGGCTGGGCCAGCATTCATTGCCCATCCCTAGTTGCCCTTGAGAAGGTGGTGTTGAGCTGCCTTCTTGAAGTGCTGCAGTCCATGCGGTGTAGGTACACCCACAGAGCTGTTAGGAAGGGAGTTCCAGGATTTTGAGTCAGTGACAGTGAAGGAACGGAGATATATTTACAAGTCAGGGTGGTGAATTACTTGGAGGGGAATCTCCAGGTGGTGGTGTTCCCATCTATCTGCTGCCCTTGCTCTCCTACGTGGTAATGACCGTGGGTTTGGAAGATGCTAAGGAGACTTGGTAAATTCCTGCAGTGCATCTTGTAGATGGTATACGCTACTGCTACTGTGCATCGTTGGTGTAGAGAATGAGCATTTATGGAGGTGGTGCCTAGGTCGATGTTGGATGGTCCGTCCCGTTTCATTCCTCTTTTGTGACTTTGTCGTGATTTGTAGGATCATGATTCCTGTGCCCATTTTTAAGGGTTATTAAATTTTTAGACCAAAGGAAAAAAGAGATTTAAAACTTCTTTTAAATTTGTTTCTTCAGTGTTGGTCCTCAGTTCACCTTTCATGTCATTCTTAGTATTCCTCAGGTCACATATTTTGGCTCAAAAAATTAACATTGCCATAGGTCTGTTTTACGACCAATCCATTCCTTCACTTAACAAATCAGGCCAAATTTCACTTTTGTTTTCCAAATTCAACCTGCCATCTACACAGCCCTATCAGCCCAGTGAATCTCAGCCCAACCATTTGTTAGTGTCAGCTGGCCTGCCCAAGAATGAACAAAAAATGGAAGAAGAGACCTGGCATAATGAGACAATTTCTTAACTTCACCATGTTGGACTATTTATAGTGTATAAGCAAACTTCACCCCCACTTACTTCAGTGCTTGCTTTCCCTAAATGAGTAACAATTTCATCCCATTACCCAATTTAAGCCTTATTTTGCTCTAAGGCCCCAATTACGGAGACTTTTTGTCCCATGTTACCCCCATTTCTCCAATAAGCAACATTTTGGTCCCATTCCTGCTCCCGCCCCCCACCCCCCACCCCCCACCCCCCACTTCCACATTGGGCACCATTCTGTCCCTGTGCCTTCAAACCCCATTAAACATTATGTCATTCCCATTAACGGCATCCAACCCCTCCGCTCCCTGTCACCATGCAGCATTTCTGCCAATCCCTCACAAAACCTCCACTTCCCAACTTGGGCAACATCTTAAACGCTGGATCCCCACTGAGCAACATTTCTGTTTTGCGTCTATGCCTCCCAGCCATTGGGCAGAATTCCTTCCCCTGCCAACCACTCCACCAACTAAGCAGCCTGCAGCCTCATCACTTATCACAGCATCTTAACCTATGGCTCCTGCTACTCCATAAAACAAGATTTTTGCACCTTGCCTCTGTTTTCCTAAGCAAGACCCTTGTCCTCAATCCAAATCAAAGTACCCTTCCTCTGGTCACAATTTCCACTTTGAGTTGACAGCTTCATTAAGCCGAGGCATTTAACTGTCACAAATTAAGCCCTCGCATTAGAATATTCAAAATATTCTACAGCATAATTTCCAGACTCATGTGCTAACAGTTCAGCAATGCAAATTAATTCTGCTTACCGTGAGTGGTTGTGGCAAAGCTCTCATCAATAATAATGTACAACTGTAAAAATGGATGAGTTTGAACTTGCATCTCCAGGCCAAAAGTGGATTTTAGCTGAATGTAGCTGGAAGACTGCCTGTAAATTGCAATGTTCCCTAAAAAACAAGATTATATAATCAATAAATGTATTGTTAAATTGTTTATTTAAAAGATTGAGTTAAAATTAATGCACAAAATTGAAAAATGATCATCTATATTTCATTTAAAAGAAAGTACTGTCAAATGTGAGTTGGAGAAATGGTTTTATTCCTTTAATTCTTTCCTTAGCATTTTTGCAAGAGAAACTGGTGCTATTTCAGTGCAACTTTGAAATTCTTTTGTGTCTATAAAGTGCCCAAAATTTTCAGGAGCAAACAACTTCCAGCAATGAGAGAGATAGTCAACTGTTCTAGTAATTCTAATGTTTTTTTTCTTTGCTGTTTGATTAGAGAAAGTGAGAAAATACTGTAATTGTAGACGTGCCCTAGCATCCATCATGTAAGTGAACCATTATAAAACTAAGAGGATGACTTGGAGTTTTCATAATTTTCGGTTCATTAAAGTGCAGAAGAAGAAAACCTGAATCAGTATTTCTAAAAGGCTTCCTTTTGTTCTCGCTGGAGAATTAGAAAAGGAGAAAAATCTTCTAAAGGGGGACACCAGTAAATCCTCGGCTATGAAATGAGATCTGTCAAGCAATGTGAAGGAAGAAAACAATTGGAGACCAAACAGGGAAATTGAACAAAAAAGAGAATATTGATGCCATTCATACCACACTGAAGGCTGTAGCATTGACAATGCTTTTCCAACAGTGTATTTATTGCCTGCTTGCATCATTCTGAACTCGGGGAGTCAATGCTCCATGCTCATTCTGCTAAGATCATTAACAGTGATACACAGGATGAAGTGATAATATAAATACATGTGCCTGAATTTTCACACAGGTGGAGAGGCCTCCAACTGTGAGAAAATGCCGGCAGAGGCCCAAATTCAGAAGTCCTGACCCGAATCTTGTTTCCGCCGTTTTCGCAGAGGGTGAATGGGCATGGGTTCTAAATCGCCCATTTGTGGTTCACAAGAGCAACAACTCATATAAATCAGCAGCTGCCTCCACTCATGTTAGTAGTGTAGGTGTCTGAACTGCAAAGTGTGCAGATTAGACCTGGTAGGAGCAGATCTGAATCTTTTGGATTTATTTGGATAGCCTTTTGGAGAGGTAGGGTACCACTTTTGATAAAGTTCCTGACAGCTTTGGGAGATGTCAGGCACCCATTGGGAGAGGTCAGGTGCCCTTTGGGGTTGTTAAAAGTAGACACAATTGTACTTAAAACATGCATGAACTCACTGGAACTGTCTAAGCTGTCAAAGAACTGTCCAGTTCTCAAAGAACTGTAAATCTTCAAAGAACTGTTAAAGCTGTCAAGGGATGTTAATACCACTGGGCAATAAATTTTAAGTGTGGGGTTTAAAAAGAAATCAGCGCCTGATATTTTACTTTGTTGACATAAACATGAGGGTTGTCATTATAAGAGTTGTGCTGCATGACTGATTTTACAATCTAACATTATCACAGTTGAATGCCTGTTAAGTGACCAGTTTGGTTGAAAGTGTTTAATTTCATAAGAGATTAGCTGAAGGAATTTCAATGGTTTGAAAGGCATTTTTACCATTGAGAGTGCTTTTCATAAATAGTGACATCATCAATAGACACATGACTTTACATTATATCAGCATGGCTCCTGAGGTTTGCCCATGGTGGATACTAGGTGAGTTAGCTAGGAGGGGGTAAGGGCAAAGGGTAATGGGTCGGGGGCACCGGTTGGCATGAGTTGGAACTGTTGGCTTGAGGTTATAAAGGGCCATGGGATGAGTGGGGGACATGGATTGGCATAGGATGTATGAAGGGCCATTGGGGATGGGTGGGGGCATGGAGTGGCATTGGGCATGAGGGGTTATGGGGTGAATAGAGGAGCATAGGGTGGCATAGGGAATTTGAGGGGCCATGGGGTGTGGGTAAAGGTGCATGGGGTAGCATAAGGGGTATGAGGGAGCATGGGGGGGGTGGGTGGCATGATGTGTCATGGGAGGGGGGAGGGGGGGCGGGGGTGGTGAGGGGGGGGCGGAAGGGAGTTGAGGGATGAGACCTGGAGATATGTTCTTTGTTTTAATCATTTTTTAATTAAATTCAACTAAGTGCCAAAGCATAGAGTCAGGGCTTCTGGCCAGCCTGCCTCCGCACTCAGCAGCCTCCAAACCCATTCTGGGGGCAGCAGGCCTGACTTCTAATCCAGCCCCCCTCCCCTGAATAAAAGTCCAACCTTCAGCGCCTCTTTTTCTCAGGTCAGGTTCACGGGGCTGGGAATTGTTCCGTCTCTGTGCTCCTGAGCGACAATCCAGACCTTGAACCTGTTGCTGGATTTCTGCATCACAGTATTTTTATTCAGATCCAAACTCTCAAAAACTCTTCATCTGAACACCCAAATTAGAGGTATTCAATAAGAGCAATGCTGGTTTAACAAGCTGGATTGTCTACTGCAGAAAAACTCTGTTGCAGTCTTCCATGCTTCCGGTTGACAGTCTAAGGTTGCCTCCATAAGACCAAATGCTTATATTGACATCCAGATAGGTAAAAAGACGAATTCTAGGATTCCAAAATCGCAACTAAGGTACTCTGCTATTCCACCATATTTGGAAGCTGTTGTCAGACACTTCATGGTGAAGGGATGGGGATGTTGGGGAGGGGGAGGAAGAGAGGGCGGAGGTCACATACGCATCCTCCCAACTTCAATAACAACTTTTTTGAGTCCAGACAAACTGGTCGAAGGCATTATAGTTTTTAATATTTACCACCATCACAGATCTAATATTTTAGTTTTCTCATTGAAATGTGAATGGCCAAGCAGGGCCTTACAGGAGGTCTTCTTGAATTTTGGCTGCCTTGCAAAAATTCAAAGCACACAAGTCACAAATAAAGCTACCTTAACTGGATTCTACTGCCAGTGTGATTATTAATTATTAAAAAGAATTAAGGAGCCTATGAGCTCTTTTCAACTAATAAACAGTCAATGGAGGTGCAGCAGGTTACCAGCAATTGCTTCTTACTTTAAAAAGTACATATGCTTTACGACAGGCTTTTAAATTAGTAAATTATATACTATGTCACCTTTCTCATTCTGTCAGTGTCAGCTGTGGCAGTTGGTAGTACTCTCATCTCTGAGTCAGAAGATTCTGGTTCAAGTCCCATTCAAAGACTTCAACATCAAAATCAAAGCTAGCATTCCAGTGTAGCACTGAGGGAGTGCTATGCTGCCAGAAGTGCCATCTTTCTGATGAGATGCTAAGTCCTCTGTCTACTCTCTCATGTGGACATAAAAAGATCCCATTGCACTACTTCAAAGAGCAAGAGTTCCCCAGGATCCTGGAGCCAATAGTTATCCATTTAACAAACATCACAAAAACAAATTATCTGACAATAATAATTATCATTATCATATTACCATTCGTAGGTGCTTGCCATGCTCAAATTAGCTGCTGTGCTTCCCCACATTACAACAGTGAGCACACTTCAAAAGTGCTTCATTGTCTGTAAAGGACTTTGAGTTGTCCTGCCGTCATGAAAAGTGTTATACATAAGTTCCATTCTTCCTTACTTTTTCTGAGATCACCTCTCTGGTAGCTTCAATTGGCAGCACACATGTTCATTATATCCTGTATTTTTTTTCTCTAGACTGTGTGCAAGAGCAGCAGCTTCCTGTATCAGTCTGTAAATTGGGGCTTAAAGAAGAAAATCAAATAAAAGAACTGTTCCAAAATACTTGTCCTTGATGCTTTGTGGTCCGGAATTCTGTATTAATGGCTTAGAGATCCATTTTTGCTGAGACTCGATGAAAAAGTGGGTTCTGATACATTGTGGGGGTAAGTTTCCATAAGGGTCCTCCAGGTCCGTCCACCGTAACTTAAACAGGAGTGCAGGGAAACCTGGAAAATGGCAAATATGGCCACTACTCCATTTTTCTGGGGTTTCCATGGCTCTTTTGTGGGGTTATTGATGGAGGTGTGTGACAATACTCACGGAAATTCACTCCTACATATCCATAAACACACTTTCTGTGAAAAGTAAAATCTTAGAATGCCACCTCTGTTGGTGGCAGATTAATAGATTTGGTTCAGTGATACAACCTATGGTAACTGATGATGATTTAGGCAAAGTAGATTTCAAATCTTTGGATACAAAGGGTAGTATTTAATGCTGTAATATGCTTTTAAAGAATATCAGCATTGCATCACTAGAAAGGAAGTGTGTCATGCAATCCAGCTTTAGTTTCACTATTGCTTTTAAGCAGAACACACACACAGCTCTGCAGTTTTCAAGCTTTATATCTCTGTATAAATGTTCCCATGTATCTAGTCTCAATAAATTAACCCACATGTTTGCACAATCTCTTATAAGTGATAAGTGCCATTGTAGCATTATAAAAATACATGGTGTGCAGCACCAATTCTAAGCAATGCAGTGTTCAGCCTGGTAGCAAGATTAAGTACAGGTACAGCATGGTAAACAGTCTTAGACCATGCTACATGGCATGAGACAACTCTCAACATTTTGCTCAGACTGCAATAGATTCACAGCATTGGAAGTGTTGAAATCGCAGCGTGCTAACTGCGCAGCAAAGCTTTGAAAACACAGTGCTCAGTTAAAGAGCTGGTAATTAGCCAGATCCTTTGTGACGAGAATGCAGCACATAGTCTGTCATTTCTGTGAGCGGGACAGCGCGTTGCGAGGAGCAGCACTGGGTTAGCTCAGTCCGGAAAGGAAATAACCGGGGTGTGGGCCAGGTCAATAGTGAGCAACGGAGAGTCAAACAAAAAAATCCACAAAAAATAGCCATCATAAAATCAGGTCAGAAAAAGTTGCGATTATAACAGGCAGAGCTTCGGAAAAGTGTGTGAAAGTGGCTGCATCAACAGTCATCCCAGGTACTATGAGAGAAGGACGGTCAAAGGGATAATGTCAAAACGTCCACAAAATTCCCCAATTTGAATTGGGATGCAGTTGACCTACTAATCAAATTCAAAATACTTAAACAGCGTATAGAGCTCTGGTTTCTTGATTCAGGTGTATCTGAATCAGACAAGCAAGCCATAAAAATTCACCTAGCAATTGGGAATGAAAATCTACACGGGCTGAACACGTCAAGATTAACAGCAGAAGAGCTAAAGGACCTCTTAAAGATATGCATTGGAAAACCAGTTCAGATTCAGGTTAAACTTCCGTATTCATTGGCTAGACTTCATGCCATTCCAACAACAGCCTACAGAATTATAGACCACTTTGTCAGCATATGCAGGGAAAAGGGTACATACTATGATTTTTCAAACACAGAGCTAGCAGACATAATTGTTGAGTTGGTGATCGCAACCTCTCCCATGGAAGAATTCCAGAAAGATCTGCTAGACAAGCTATTCAAGGGTGAATGTAAGTATGAAGCGATCCTTGAAGGTCAATAAAGCTTACTGGCCCTGAGTACAACCACAATTGTTGATGCACTTACTTGAACACCTAAACTTGCAGAAGGTGTAGCCTTCTGCATGCACCAAGGAAATACCCAGCTTTCCACCCATTCTGCAAGGCATGTGGCAGGAAAGGCCTTGGTAGTGGCACTGCACTGGAGCAAAGGGTGATGTAGCTACAAAGAGCTGTGCATTGATCCAGACAGACTGCACACAATGGGTACCTTCAAGCAATAAGAATAACTGTCTGGTATCCCTTCAGAAAGATATGCATGAGGTGACTGACAAACCAGAAAATGATGATGATCACGATAAGACTATGAGCAGTGAACACGTGTCTCACCATCTCATGGAAAACATAGCTCTTCAGCCAAAGAGTTTGTGGGGGATGGGGGGGTCAGCGTGAAATTGCACGGATGGGCTTCCCTCCCACCCTGGCCTCTCAGCAATTTTACGCGAGGCGGGTAAGGCCTCAGTTGAGCCGCCCACCCTTGGCCCAATTGAGGTCCTTAAGTGGCCAACTAATGACCACTTCGGGGCCATTGCCTGCCCAGTCTCAAATTTTCGGCTAACAGGAGAAGCTTTCAGGTATGGGAGAAGCCTGAATATAAATGGGTTTAGGCCACAGGTGGGAAGAGAGGGGCGCCTCCATCAGGGTTCCCCTTTTAACATGGGGCGCCCCTCTCCATCTGCCAAAGGTCCAGTAACCACTGGACCTCCCTCCCTGCCCCCTCGGGCCTCTCCCACAACCACCCAAACTCCCACTTTCCACCCCCACCCAGACTCCCCTACCCGCCCCGCCCTGAGACCCCCAAAAACTTATCTTTTCGTTGAATCCCAGGACGTAGGCTCCGAGGACTGCATGCAGTGTCAGTCCTGTCCACTGCAGCTTCTGGAACTGCAGGGACCAGAGAGCTACTGCCAATCCTAAGGCTAGGCTTCCTCCTTAGTGAGGGGCACAAGTCACGCCTGCAGCCAATTAACACTCTTTGAAGCGTCAAATGGCTGTGGGACAGAGTGTCAGTGGGGATGTGTTCCCGCTGAATCTTCATATGACGGGGTGGGGAACCCCGTCATCCTAAAAATCATGGCCATTGTTGCCTTCTTGCCATATGAAGTGTTTGCCAAGGTTCAAATTATCTGCCCTAAGAAAGTTGATAACTACTTGTTATTGGCCAAGATTGACACAGGGCCAAGTGCCAACACACAACCCCTGCAAATTATAAATGACATGTACCCACAGACATGGAGGGCCATGGAAAAACCTGCTACTGTGAAACACTCAGCATACAACAGTTCACTGATTCCATGTGCAGGTTCCAATGATCTGAAGTGTAAGTACAATCCTCCTAGGTGTCATAGATGTTCTACGTTGTGGAGACTAAAGTCCCAGCAACCACAGGAATACCAGCATGCCGTGACCCCACATTAATCACAATCCATGGAATTGGTCAGACACCATTTGGCAGATCAACCTCAGAAACTTTCCTTATCACTTCAGTTCATGACCTAACATCAAAATATCCAGAATGTTTCAACAAAATTGGCAGTGTCAAGGCAGCCACGCCATAACACTGTTACGTTCCCAGCTGCTGTTAATACTGGACAAGTCAGGTCCCAAAGTAAAACCTGGCTTGATAGATCCTACTTGTTCTTTATAGAAACTGTGGAGGAAAGTTGCTGAACAAATTCACAGGTGTCTGCTGATGAGCTTTTAATACAAAGAATAAAATATTTATTTCAATGAAAAAACAAATACATGGTCCAAGAGTGGTACGGGAGAAGTGAGTTCTGGTTTGTGGGGCACTGGCACCAGTACTGGGGAAAGTGGGGCTGTACCATTGGGATGGTCTACACATGAACCATAGATAAAAACAAAAAACTGCAGATGCTGGAAATCCAAAACAAAAACAGAATTACCTGGAAAAACTCAGCAGGTCTGGCAGCATCGGCGGAGAAGAAAAGAGTTGACGTTTCGAGTCCTCATGACCCTTCGACAGAACTGTTCTGTCGAAAGGTCATGAGGACTCGAAACGTCAACTCTTTTCTTCTCCGCCGGTGCTGCCAGACCTGCTGAGTTTTTCCAGGTAATTCTGTTTTTGTTTTACACATGAACCATGCTGGGACCAGTGTTCTTGCAAACTGCATAACTAGGGAAGTAGAGAAGGTTTTCAACTAAATAGTGGGGGGAAAGGATCAAATGTGGGCAGGTGTAGTATATCAAAGAGTAGAAGCAAGGGAAGAGAGGAAGGTATTAATATGGGAAACGATAAACAGACCATTACAAGAAGGGACAGAGAGTACATGTCTTAAGGGCAAATCAACAGATAAGGCTAGAGGTTACAAAAATAATAAAAGGAAAAAATAAAGGCTCTATATCTGAATGCATGTAGCATTCAAAACAAAACAGATGAACTGATAGTGCAAAAAGAGATTTATAACTACGATCTAATAGCCATTGCAGAGACATAGCTACGGGATGGCATAGATGGGGACCTGAATATTGAAAGGTTTATGACTTTGGGAGGGATAGGAAGTTAGGAAAAGGTGGAGGGGTGGCTCTGCTAATTAAGGATGACATTAACACAATAGACATTGATGACCTAAGTTCTGGAAACCAGGGTATAGAAGCGGTTTGGTAGGGATGAGGCAAAAAGTCACTTGTGGGAGTGGTGTACAGGCCCCCTAATAGTAATTATATGGTAGGACAGGGTATCAAAGAAGAAATGGTGGAAGCTTGTCAGAAAGATACGGTAATTATTATGGGGGATTTTAATCTGCAAATAACCTGAAATAATCGGACAAAGGTAGAGTATGTGATGAATTCATAGAATGTTTGAGATAATTTCTTAGATCTGCACGTTCCAACGAGAAAGAAAAATTCCAAGGGTAGGACCCATCATCCGTGGTTAACTAAAAAAAGTTAAAGATAATATCAAATTTAAAGTAAACGCGTATAATTGCACAAAGGTGGGTAGCAGGTCAGAAGATTGGACAAAATATTAAAAACAGCAAAAAATGACAAAGATTGATAAGGAAGGAAAAATTAGAATACGAGAGAAAGCTAGCTGGAAGCATAAAGACAGATAGTAAAAGTTTCTGATACTTAAAAAAGAAAAGAGTTAAAGTGAGCATTGGTCCTGTAGAAAGTGAGTCTGGGGAGTCAATAATGGAAAATAAGGAGACAAATTGAACAGGTATTTTGTATCGGCTTTCACTATACAGGTCACATGTGACATCACAAAAATGGCTGTAAGTCAGGAATTGGAAGGGAGAGGGGAACTCAAGAAAATTACTATCACCGGAGTACTGGTACTTAGCAAATTGTTGGAACTATGGGTTGACAAGTCCCCGGGTCATGATAGATTTCATCCTAGGGTCTTAACGGAAGTGGCTAATGAGATGGTTGATGGGTTGGTTTTAATTTTACAAAATTTACTAGATTCAGGGAAGGTTCCATTAGATTGGAATATCGCAAATCTAACTCCTTTATTCAAAAAGGGACAGAGACAGAAAGCAGGAAACTGTAGACTAGTTAACCTAACATCTGTCATAGGAAAAATGTTAGAAGCTATTCTATAAGACGTTATAACAGGACACTTAGATAAATTCAAGATAATCAGGCAGAGTCAACATGGCTTTGTGAAAGGGAAATCATGTTTAACTAATTTATTGGAGTTCTTTGGAGGAGTAATAGGTGATGAGGATAAATGGGATCTGGTGGGTGTACTGTACTTGGACTTTCAGAAGGCATTTGATAAGGTGCCTTATCAAAGGTTATTGTGGAAAATAAAAGCTCATGGTGTAGGGGCTAGCATATTGGTATGGATATAAATTTGGCTAGCTAACAGGAAACAAAAAATAGATGTAAATGGGTCATTTTCTGGTTGGCAGATGTGACGAGCGATGCACCACAGGGATCACTGCTGGTGCCTCAACTCTTTACAATTTATGCAAATGGTTTGGATGAAGCGACCAATGGTATCATTGCAAAATTTGCTGATGACACAAAGATAGGAAAGAAAGTAAGTTGTGAAGAGAATATAAGGAGGCTACAAAAGGATATAGATAGGTTAGGCGAGTGGGCAAAGACCTGGCAAATTTGGGAAAACATGATGTTGTCCATTTTAGCAGGAAAAATATAAAGCATATAAATCCAAATGGTGAGGGATTGCAGAGCTCTGATATGCAGAGGGATCTGGATGTCCTACTGCCTGAATTGCAAAAGGTTAGTATGCAAGTGCAGCAAGTAATTAGCAAAGCTAATAGAATGTCATTATTTATTGTGAGGTGAATTGAATACGAGAGTATAGGGAGGTTATGCTTCAGTTATGCAGGACATTGGTGAGACCACACCTGGAGTATTGTGTACAGTATTGGTCCCCTTATTTGAGGAAAGATGTAAATGTACTGGAGGCAGTTCAGAGAAGGTTTACTAGATTATCTCCTGGAATAGGCAGGTTGTTTTAGGAGGAAAGGTTGGATAGGCTAGGCTTTTATCCACTGGAGTATTGAAGATTGAGAGGTGACTTGATTGAAACATATAAGATCCTCATATGGCGGGGAGACGGTGGATATATTGGTAACATCACTGGACTAGTAATTCAGAGGCCCAAGCTAATATTCTGGGGACAAGGGTTCAAATCCCACCACAGCAGCTGGTGAAATTTAAATTCAGCTAATAATCTGGAATTGAAAAACTAGGCTCATTAATGATGACCATGAAACCATTGTCAATCATCGTAAAAATCCATCTGGTTCACTAGCATCCATTAGGGAAGGAAATCTGCCATCCTCCCTGGTCTGGCCTACATGTGATTCCAGACTCTCAGTAATGTGGTTGACTCTTAAATGGTAAAGCCATTGAAATGGCCTCGTAAGCCAAACAGTTCAAGGGCAATTAGGGATTGTCAACAAATGCTGGGTTTGCCAGCGGCACCCACATCCCATGAAAGAATTTTTAAAATCCTGAGTGAGCTTGACAGGGTGGATGTGGGAAGGATGTTTTCTCTTGCGGGAGAATCTAGAACTAGGGGGCCCCTGTTTAAAAATAAGGGCTCGCCCCTTTAAGACCGAGGTGAGGATTTTTATTTCTCTCAGAGGGCTGAGACACTTTGGAATGCTCTTCCTCAAAAGGTGGTTGAGGCAGAGTCCTTGAATATCTTTAAGGCAGAGGAGATTCCTGATAAACAAGACAGTAAAAAGTTATAGGGGCAAGGCAGGCATGTGAAGTTGAGGCTAAAATTAGATCAGCCATGATCATCTGAATGGCAGAGCAAGTTCAAGGGGCCCAGTGGCCTACTCCTGCTTCTAATTCGTATGTTTGTATGTCAAAATGAACAGTATGACACCAGACAGAAAGTTTGGAAAGATCTCAATGCAAACACAAGATGATGATTTCAATTTCCACTATTGCTTTACCATAGCAATATCTTGACATACACATAAACCAGTGAGAGTTACCACTAGCTTGATACAAAGGCTCCTCGCTTGGAACTGTCACCCAACTCTATCTCTCCCTGAGGCTTCCAAACAACACATTCTAAAAATCAATGGGTGGAATCATCCCAGATTTGCACTAACTGATGGGGGGCTTTTCACGCCGTATAGTTCCAAATGCACCACATTATTTATGCATTCCCAGGAAACATGTTGTTACCACGGAGGGCGGGCTCTCATTCGCCTGCCTGCCTGCACCTCGCAGGGAGCCATATTTAAAGTCCAGCCCCACGCACATATCTCAGTGTTTCCAGACCACGACTGCTGCAGGGAAAGCACGGCCCTGAAAGGCAAAAAGACTGCAGCCCCCAGGTTCGGCAACATATCCCTGGATGCCGTGGAGGCCCACTGGGATGTCTTCTACCACACTCTGTCCGCAGGATGGGCAGTGGCATGACCAACCAGGCTTGGGGGGCAGTGGTAGCAGTGGTCAGTGCCAACATCCAGCAAATGAGGACTGCCACCCACTGCTGCAAAAGAATGAATGATCTCCTCCGTGCTGCCAGAGTAAGTCACTCTTCTCATCGCTCTCAACTCATACACTCACAAACCCATCACACATTCACAGGACCCGCGCTGACTGCTGATTCAAGGGACATCACCATTCACTCTCTTACATTCACTGTCATGGCCCTCATCCCATCCATGGGACCACTCTCCACCCACACAGACCAGGCAGACTTATTATCTGGCCTGGCAGGCGTCCTGCTTACACTTTCTCCATCTCTATTCATGCAGAACAAGCTGGCACACAAGAGGGAGAGGTCACAGACCGGTGGAGGAATGCCTGAAATCGAGGTCCTCACGGACTTGGAAAACAGACCATCCAGCTGGCCAGTAGTGATCTGGGCCAATTCTGTGCTGATGATGAGGTAGGTGGTGGTCTACCAAGTGATGGTCCAGCAGAGCAACATCCATCAGACAGCCATGCAGTGAGCGATGTGTCCTGTTTCACAAGCCACTGTCATGCACAAATTATCCCCCCTTGCTTTCGCGAGCACATCTGGGAAACAGCCGATGAAGTCCATGACACAGGGCCTCCAATCAATCCATGAAGAAACCTCTGAAGAGGAATCTGGAGGCACCCTCCTTGAAGTCTTATCACAGCGCACACCCACACCCTCCAGCAGAGACATACACCTCGGTGGGACTTAGCTTTAGAATACCCTGGTGAGCACATCTCACTGTCTGATCCACAGCAGGCCGCGGCAGAGACTTCCCTGTTGTCCAGCACTCAGAGGGCTGCTGGAAGCCAGAAATTTGCTAAGTCTGAATCAGATGAAGAGCCCCTGGACTCGGTCACGTCACAGTTGCTTGAGCTGCAAAGGCAAGCTCAGGAACATCAGGAAGGGATGTCCACTGCACTCCTCAGACTGCAAGGCACAATGGAGGAGTCTGTTCACCTTCGCTCTGGGGTGATGTTGCCGACATGCCAATGCACCGAGGTTAACACAGGTAGGATGGCGACAGCCATGGAGACCTTGGTCCACAACATTGGTCCTGCACTGCTGATGCCATAGTTGTGCTCCAACAAGGTGTACACAAGACGGGTGCTGGGCAGCTCAATCTCACTTCAGCTACCCCTTAAAGTCATAGAGTTATACAGCATAGAAACAGGCCCTTTGGCCCATTGTGTCTGTGCCGGTCATCAAGCACCTTTGTATCCTAATCCCGTTTTCTAGCACTTAGCCTGTAGCCCTCTATGCAATGGCATTTCAATGCTCATCTAAATACTTCTTAAATGTTGATGCTGTTTCTACCACCCCCTCAGTCAATGTGTTCCAGATTCCAACCACCTCTGGGTGAAAAAATTTTTCCTCAAATCCCATCGAAATCTCCTTCCCCTTGCCTTAAATCTATGCCCCATGGTTATTGATACCTCCCCTTAGGGGAAAAGTTTCTTCCTATCTACCCTATCTACTCTCCTCATAATTATGTATACCTCTATCAGGTCCCCCCCTCAGCCTTCTCTGCTCTAAGGAAAACAACCCTAGCCTATCCAGTCTATCTTCATAGCTGAAATGCTTCAGCCCAGGCAACATCCTGATGAATATCCTCTGCACCCTCTCCAGTGCAATCACATCCTTCCTATAGTTGGCAACCAGAACTGCACACAGTACTCCAGCTGTGGCCTAACTAGCATTTTATACAGCTCCAACATAATCTCCCTGCTCTTATATTCTATGCCTCGGCTAATAAATGCAAGTATTATATATGCCTTCTTAACCACCTTATTTACCTGTGCTGCAGCCTTCAGAGATCTATGAACATGTACACCATGGTCTCTCTGATCCTCTGTACTTCCTAGGGTCCTACCATTCATTGTGTATTCCCTTGCCATGTTAGTCCTCCCAAAATGCACCACCTCACACTTCTCAAGGTTAAATTCCATTTTCCACTGCTCTGCCCATCTCACCAGCCCATCTATATCGTCCTGTAATCTAAGGCTTTCCTCCTCATTATTTACGACACCATCAATTTTTGAGTCATCTGCAAACTTACTGATCATAGCTCCTATATTCACGTCTTAATCATTAATGTACACTACATACAGTAAGGATCCCAGCATCAATCCCTGCATACACTACTCGTCACAGGCTTCCAATAGCAAAAACAGCCTTCGACTGTCACCCTCTGCCACCTGCCACTATTTGCCAATTTGCCCTGGATCCCATGGACTCTTACCTTCTTGACCATTCTCCCATGCGGGACCTTGTCAAAAGCCTTAATGAAGTCCATGTACAGTACATCAACTGCACTACCCTCATCTACACAGCTAGCCACCTCCTCGAAAAATTCAATCAGATTTGTTAGACATGATCTCCCCCTGACAAAGCCATACTGACTATCCCTGAGTAATTCCTGGCTCTCCAAGCGGAGATTAATCCTGTCCCTCAGAAATTTTTCCAATAGTTTCCCTATTACTGATGATAGACTCATTGGCCTCCAATTACATGGTTTATCCCAACTACCCCTCTTGAAAAATGGTACTACATTCGCTGTCCTCGAGTCCTTTGGCACCTCTCCTGTGGCCAAAGAGGATTTGAAAATTAGTGTCAGGGCCCCTGTAATCTCCTCTCTTGCCTCACATGGCAGCCTGGGATACATCTCATCTGGGCCTGGGGATTTATCCACTTTTAAGCCTGCTAAAACTGCTAATACCTCTTCCCTTTCAATGCTAATTTGTTCAAGTATATACCAGTCCCCCTCCTGATTTCTACACCTAATGGGCCCTACTCTTATCCTCTTGTCTTTAATATATTTACGAAATGCCTTGGTATTTTCCTTTATCATGTCCGCCAGTGTTTTTTCATGCCCCCTCTGCGCTCTCCTAATTACTTTTTTTTTTAAGTACCCCCCTATAATTTCTATACACCCCTAGGGCTTCCGCTGTTTTTAGCCCCCTGTATCTGCCATGAGCCTCCTTTCTTTTCCTTATCCAATCCTCTATATCTCTTGACATCCAGGGTTCCCTGGACTTGTTGGTCTTACCCTTCATCTTTACAGGAACATGTTGGCCCTGAGCTCTCACTATTTCCTTTTTCAATGACTCCACTGGTCTGACGTAAACTTTCCTACAAGTAGCTTCTCCTAGTCCACTTTGGCCAGCTCCTGTCTTATCATATTTAAATTGGTCTTCCCCTAGTTCAGGTCCTCCATTTCTGGTCCTTTTCGATAACGACCTTAAATCTTACAGAGTAATGGTCATTATCCCCGAAATGCTCCTCCACTGACACTTCTACCACTTGCCCGGTTTCATTCCCTAAGATTAGGTCCAGTACTGCCCCTTCTTCCGTAGGACTTTCTATGTTCTGGCTCAAAAGGTTCCCCTGGGTGCATTTTAAGAATTCCGCTCCCTTTAAGCCTTTCACACTAAGACTATCCTATTTAATTTTGGAGAAGTTGAAATCCCCTACTATTATTGCCCTATTATTTTTACACCTCTTTGAGGTTTGCCTACATATCTGCTCCTTATCTCCCCCTAACTACCTCCACTAAACTGATCACTTTACTGAGCCCCATAATTGATCATTCAGTTAACGAATGTCCTACAAGCCTTGCAGTTTTTCTTCTCAGAAAGCTTACAATCCCTGTCTTCTATGATCCAAAATATGAACACATTTCTCTCATCTCCTGTCTTTCCTATGTCTGTGTCTCTGGATCATGTCGCTAGGCAACAGTAAAGCTTTTCTGCTTTTTCATTCCATTTTTAGCATTGTTACAACAGGGAAGGGAGAATGGGCAGTTTCTGTAGCCCCACTACTCCACAGGTCGCAGCATGAGTGTAAGTGTTTTATTCACTCACCAAAATTGCCAAATGTTTACCTTTGCTATTATTAAAACCGGAATTGAAGAGACTTGAACCAGGCTTCTTTCAATAAACTCAGAATGAATGATTTGTTATGAAAAGAAACGTCTTTGAAAAACAAGTTGCAAAAACTGGCTAACATACAATTTACAATTTGAAAGTGTAACTGTATACTCCTTTAAATCCCAACACACACACACATACACACAATAGACAAAACAATTAGGGTCTTTGCAGAGGCTGGTGTTTCAGAGAAAAAAAAAATACCATTTGGCCAACAGGAAAACTTTATGAAAAAAGGATAAAGTTCAAAGGGTTTTGATCTGGTGTTCCTGCGTGCAAAGACGGATTGTTGGTCACAGTAATTGTCTGGAAGTTCTTTCTAAAGGAGCTTCAATGTGAAGGAGAACAGAACATCAATGTCCTTGGGATTTCTCTCTCTTGTCTTAGCTTCTCAGGTTTCTAAATACAGATGACTTAAACTGAGATGAGGATTTCTAGCTGTATACTGATAACTACACCGAATTTCAGACAAGGCAGGGAAAGCGTGATTTGGGCAACCATCACCTTTTTAGTTTATTCCCAAACTGAATCCGAAAAACAAGTTCAAAACCTAAACTCATCTCAGTCAGGTTGCTCCCAGAAAATCACCAGGGCATCTCAGCCTCTGAAAGCAATAGTTTTTCTCTAGCAATTAAAGTTCAAATAAACAAATCGTTCTTATCTCCTCCAGTGCCTTACTGCTCATTTAACTGAAGTCATGTGACTTCTTGGCAAAGGAGTTTGCTCACAGTCCAAAATGCCTTAAAAAGAGCCTTAAAGACTTAAAAAGAAACCCAAGTCAGTTCTGAAGAAAGTGTCCAAATAATTCAATATCCTTCCAGTAATTAAAAAGACATAGTTCTTGGAGATATGTACTCATAACATGCCTCCATCTTTAAGGAATGAAACTCCATTTACAAATGTGTTTCATTACAAAGTAGGCAAGAAAAACACATGCAGTATATGAAAAGAAATTCACACTCACTCATTCTCATTCACTCCTTATACAGAACCTATACAGCTTACTCTGACTTTCTTAATTTCCAGATAATGCCAACATAATTACATTCTTGATAATGTGTCAGCAATCATATTAATCTTCCCAGCGATATGAACAACCTTTAAATTATAAGGCTGTGCTCATAACCTCTATCGGAACAGTCTGGCATTCTGAGTCTTAAATCTTTCCACAAAGGCCAAGGGATTATGGTTAGTATATATTAGTGTTTCTTCATAATCTTGAAGGGCATACTTCAAAATGTGTACGAGCTAGCAACAATCCCAGTGTTTCCTTTTCTATCTTAGCGTATCTCTTTTGATGCCAATTTAATTTTTGTTTAGAAAAATGCCCTACTGGCTTCTCTATGCCCATTTCATCTTCTTGCAATAAGACAGCACCCACCCTCAAGTCACTAGCATTGATTGCCACATTGAAGGGTTTAGCTGAATTAGGGGTGGCTAACATCAGCTCATTAGTTCGGATTGTCTTCAGCTTCTCAAAAGCTGCCTGACACTCCCTTGACCATACCACATTTGCATTATTTTGCAATAGACCTATTAATGGAGCAGCTATTGTGTTGAGGTTTGGCACAAACTTACAATAGAAGTCTCGTATCCCCAAAAATCTCATGGCTTCCCATTTAGGGGCAGGGAATTCCACCAAAGCCTGTACTTTTGCTGCTCTTGGCAACATTTGTCCTGGGTAAGTTACCTGCGCTTTCATAACTCACTCTTGACACTAGATCAGCTGACTGTAATCATTACACCTGAGAGCAACAACTTTAAGTGCAACTATTCCATCACCGGCAGAGCTCATGTTCAGCAGACTACTGCATACCAATCTAACTATGCTCACCCATTCTACTCTCTCAGAAACTAGGGAACAGCTTTTAAAACTGCAAGAGAAGATGACCAATGTACATGATACAAATGGAGATACAGAATTGCCAAGTTTACACTTGGGAGAACAAGTTTTCATCCAGGGTCCCCATAGAAGGTCCATGGCAACCAGCCGAGGTGACTAGTGTCCAGTGGTGTACCAGAGGGATCTGTGGTGGGTCCCCTATTATTCATCATTTATATAAATGACATAGATTACTATATGCGGGGTAGGATTAGTAAATTTGCGGATGACACAAAGATTGGCCTGGTGGTTAACAGTGAGGTTGAGTGTCCTGGCCTACAGGAAGATATAGACGGGAAGGTCAAATGGGCAGATAAGTGGCAGATGGAATTTAACCGTGAAAAGTGTGAGGTGATACACTTTGGAAGGGGTAATTTGACAAGGAAGTATTCAATGAAAGGCATGACACTAGGAAGTTCTGAGGAACAAAGGGACCTTGGCGTGTGTGTCCATAGATCTCTGAAGACGGAGGGGCATGTTAGTAGGGTGGTGAAAAAGGCATATGGGACACTTGCCTTTATCAATCAGGGCATAAATTACAAAAGTATGGAGGTCATGTTGGAGCTGTATCGAACCTTGGTGAGGCCACAGCTGGAGTACTATGTGCAGTTCTGGTTGCTACATTATAGGAAGGATGTAATTGCACTGGCAGAGGAGATTCAGCAGGATGTTGCCTGGGATGAAACATTTAAGTTATGAAGAGAGGCTGGATAGACTTGGGTTATTTTTGTTGGAGCAGAGAAGACTGAGGGGCGACCTGATCCAGGTGGCAAGATCATGAGGGGCATGGACAGAGTGGATAGGGAGCAGCTGTTCCCCATATTTGAAGGGTCAGTCATGAAGGGACACAAGTTCAAGGTGAGAGGCAGGAGGTTTAGGGGGAATGTAAGGAAAAACATTTTTTATCCAGAGGGTGGTGATGGTCTGGAATGCACTGTTTGGGAGCGTGGTGGAGGCGAGTTGCCTCATATCGTTTAAAAAGTACCTGGATGAGCACTTGGCACATCATAACATTCAAGGCTATGGGCCAAGTGCTGGTAAATGGGATTAGATAGGTAGGTCAGGTGTTTCTCACATGTCGGTGCAGACTCGATGGGCTGAAGGGCCTCTTCTGCACTGTGAGATTCTGTGATTCTGTGACTAGGATCTGTTTGAAACCAAGGTCAGCTCCTCAATCACCATAAGTCCTACTGCATTGAGGACTAGGTCCCGAATGCAACAAGGAACAACATCCAAGAATGACAATCCTATAGATCACTGTAAGCAATTAAGGACACCTCCAGACAAGGTTACCATTAAGAGATCTGGGCATGCCAGTGGATTATCTTTATGTTTTGGAGACTCATAGATTCATCTGTTCTATCCACTTACATAATAATAATTAAACATGAACAGGTATTGTAAATAGTTATTCTTTGGAAGGCGGGGGATATATTAAAAAAAGGGGAATGTTGTAATATGCCTTTAAGGATTGCAGCATGATCCAGTTTTAATTTCACTTTTGCTTTTCAGTAAAGCATACACACAGCTCTACAGCTCTGGTGTCTTCAAATTTTATATCTCTATATAAATGTTCCCACGTGCCTAGTTTCAATAAATGAACCCAAAATGTGTTTACACAATCCTTTATGAGCAATTGGTGCCTTTATATCATTCTAAAAAACATGACAATTGATGGAGGCAACAGAGGTTTGGCCACTGGCTGAAGGGTCAGCAAAAGTATCATAATACCTCGTGTCGCCTGCCAAGTTAATTGCAAATCAGGTACTGAACTGGGTTGCGGCAGGCCTTCCCTGGGAAATATCACTCCTCAAGAGCCACCAGCCAATCAGGGGTTGGCAACTGTGCATTGCTTGGGAGCACCTGTGGCAGTGGTAGCAACTGCAGCAATGCACTAGTCCAAGACCCAGGATTGCCAAAGGATCCAGGCCACAGGTGTGTAATGGCGGGATGGGGGTCACGGAGTAGGGGTGACAGGGAAGGGAATTGGCGTTAGCAGCAAGGGTGGAAGGGTGGTTCTCAGTAGCCCCATTCCTTCCTCTTCCAATATGTCCCTTGATCAGGCACTGACTGCCTTTAAATGAGCAACCCCACCTGTAGGCCTGTAAGCAACCTTAATAAAGTTTGTTTCTCAAGCTTCCCGTGTGACAAGTCCCCCGTCTGCAACTGGTTAAACACTAAAGGCAGCAGGATCAAGCCTTTAAGGGCCTCAATTGGTGACAAGGTGGGAAGACCATCCATGAGCCTTAATTGGAGCAGAGGCAGGAAGATGGTGGGGTCCCCACCCATCACCCTCCCACTTGATTAAATGCACGCCTGCTACCAAACTCACCCTGGGGAGGGTATTAAATTACACCCAGAGTTTCTGCATTAATCAATAAGTTATGTTAAACATAACAACTAGTCTCTTTATGATAATTTTTGTCTGAGCATACATCTGAATGAGATATGGAAACTGATCGAAAGACAAAACAAATATCTATCCTCTTGATTACACTTTGCTCAGTCATTGCATCCAATGGATAGAGATATGGGCTTTATCCAAAATTAGATCCACAAGATCAGTTTAGTACACATGCAAAAATGAGGTACAATCAGACCCTAAACATTTTTAAAACAAAGATTACTTTACCATCTTCATAGGGTAACTTCGTGAGTTTATTGTTGACTTCTATTGTGCCTTGCTGGGAAATTATGATTTTTGTCTGTGGAAAAGAATAAAACAATCAAATAACAGAAATTGGAAGTCTACCTTCAATTGATATATCTGAATGCAACTGAATGTTGTCAGCAAGTGAATGTATAACGTTACAAACTGAATACTGAGTTAACACCTAACATAATTGTTCAGCTACCCCTCACCAATAAACATCACTAAAGCTAAGCCAAATCAACCGACAGGCATATTAAAATAATCAGGCAAAATATTCAACTTGCCAAGCAGGTGTAAAACCAGTATTGTGGGTCAGCTGACTGTTAAAGAAACTGCCTGAGATTAATTTTCATGGAAATGAAAATCATACGATTTTATTTCCACGTGGCTATTTGAAAATCAACCCAAAAAATGAACAGAGCAAAGGATTAAAGCTATTTTATTAGCTAAAGAAAGGAGGTTTAAGGATGAGGATTATTATATGTTAGCTATTACAAAGTGTACTTAAAGCAAAATACTGCAGGTGCTGAAAATCTGAAACAAAATAATAAAAACTGGAATCACTCAGCAGGTCACACAGCATTTTGCACATAGAATCTTTCCTCATAACAGAACAGGAAGGCTTCCCACTCCTGAAACATCCACCAAACCCTTTGATCTGTAGAGTCTTTTTAACATTTTCTCCGATCATTTTGTGCTCTAAGGAGACAACAATCAGTTTATTTCAAGATAAATGGAAACTATAGTCACAGTGCATGTTCACACCACCTGTAAATGCAAGAAGATGGAGTTCCCTTGTACATACCCATACAGATGGAGGAATTTGCTCATTGGTCTGCAAGTATTAATGAAATTTAGAATGATGAAAAAGAATTAGGGTATTATCATTTACCATCTACCAGTGTGAGTTAAGAGGTACGTTGGATCACTGAGCTCTATTTAAACTTTAAGTTCTAAACTTACAAAGTTGGCTACAATTAATGCACAGAACGATCAGTACAAAGTCACATTTCATTGTTTCACTTTCATATATACAGCTGACCCGGGGCAGAATTTTACACTTCGCGGGCGGATGTGTGCCCGTCCTCTGCCTTCAGGGAGCTTTCTCTCAGCGCTCACCCGCGCCCACATTGATATCATTGCCTGCCACTCCTCTCACCCCCACCCTGGCAGCGCTGACCTTTTCAGCATGCGCTTCACACTAGCTGGCTGTTAAATGGCCAGCCAGCGTGAAATCACAGTCGAGGGCCAATCATGGCAGGTGGTTTGTTTCCTCGCCGATCCAGGGCCCGCGAATCATGCCCGCCCGCCAAGCTGAAACTTCAGTCCTTGGGGTCTATCTATCCAGAACACTTCGTAAAGTGACCAGTTATTGCAGAAGAGGCCGTCATTGAACATATCAAGACTCTGCATATTTACATCAATCTGGAAGAATTCAGAACAGCAGTGAAAGAAATTAAAAATGGCAAAGCAATGGGATCAGATGAGAAACCAGCAGAAGTATGGGCTTGCATAGGTGAATATGGAGTCCATGCCCTTAAAAAGCTACTCAATTGTGTTATTGTTTAAGAGAAAATTCCAAAGGCATGAAGGCAAATCGTTTTGGTAGCAATATTCAAAGGAAAGGGAGAAATTTAAGGTTGCAAAAACTACCTTGGAATTAAACTCCTAACGCGTAACTTCAAGATATGGGGAGAATAATGGACCAGAGACTGAGGAAAAATAGTCTCATTTTGAGACAAGTGATTGAGGAATATCGGGAAGGCCAATGCAAAACGAAGGTTGTATTTATCGATCTAGAGAAGGTTTATAACCGGGTGCCTAGGGAGGAAATCAGGAGATGTGCTAAAATGCACGGAGTCCTTGAGAAGTACGTATGGTTTTTACAGAACATGTACAAGAAGTGCCAGATAAGAGTAAGAAGCAATGTGGGGATAGCAAGAGTTTTGAAGTGAAAGTTGGATTGCACCAAGGATCGGCACTGAGTCCCTTCCTCTTCCTGATTTTCATGGATGTTCTAACTGAGCAAGTGAGACAGGAAGTGCCATGGTCATTGATGTTTCTCAATTACATGATGATGGGAACATGACCGAATGTCTGGAGAACTGGGGCAAAGAGCTAGAAGAAAGAGGTATGAAGATCAGTAGATTAAAGACTCATTTTGTGGGCCATCGGTTTGAGCCTAGGGAAGAGGATTGGAGTGAAGGTGTAAACATTATGGGTGAATGCTTGGAGGAGGTGAGTAATTTCAAGTACCTGTAGTCAGTGGTTTCAGAAGATGAAAGCATGGGAATGGAAATTAATCAATGGATTAGCTCTGGTTGGAGTAATTGGAAGAGGCATAGTGAAGTGTTATGTGATAGAAAAGTGTTGATGTAAGTGAAAGGAAGAATTTTCAAGACAGTTATGAGGCTGATCTTGTTTTATGGCACATAAACTCAAGCAACATCAAGAGGAGGGGAAAAAGGACTGGATAATAATGAATTGTGGATGTTGAGATGGATGTGAAGTAAGGAGAAAGAAGAAAAGCACCTCAGGAAGGCAGTGAGGATTGTGAAAGCATTGAAGAAAGTAGCTGAGAAGCGATTGGAATAGTATGGTCATCTGTTGTGGACAGAGCAAGAGCGAGAGAGAGAGAGAGATAGAGAAAATGTGGTGAGGCGAGTGACGGAGATGAGACTGCCAGGAAGGAGAAAAGGAAGGCCTAAGGCCATATGGAAAGATCTAATAGCAAAAGGCTTAAATGCAGTGGGACTGGAAGACAAATGGATGGCTGACAGGAAGAAATGGAGAAGTGATCAACCAGCATTATAGTGACCCTAAGTAAAATGGTGAAGCTGAAAGAAGAGAGATTACCAGGTTATCTGAATGATTTGAAAATGCTGCATCCTGCAGAGTTTTGCGACTGGACTATCATGCCTCCGTCCATGTAGGGATAGAAGCAGGAGAACTTTACAAATGGTGGGCGGGACCTGATTATGGGTTCCTATCCCCAGTCCTGTCGCCAGCAATGCTTAGCGAGATAAAGATGCGGGAAGTGAGCCCACATGCTGCACTCTTGCCCTTGCTGGCTCCATTGCAGGGGTGGGCAGTTTACACCCCCGAAATTTTGATGCCATCAGGCCGACTTCTGAAACAGACTTGGTTCACGGAACCTGAAGTGTCACGAGTCTTGGTCTGGAGTCAGGAACCTTTGCTAGACAAGTTCAAAAAATGTTGACAACCTCACGTGATAATGTAATGCTGTATAAGTTAAAAATGTTTTAATACAGTGATTGACAAGGCTTTGTTCTCAAAAGGTAAATGAATATTAAAGTGACCTGCATTCTGTGGAAATGTGCTCAGATGCATTATAGCACATGATCCAATGGAATAAAGTGTTTATCTACATTGTTATTCAGATTTTACTGTGTCGGTGATTCCCTGTAACTTAATTTCTTTCTTTGATTGACAGCTCAGACATCAAAGGTTGAACAAATGTCTTAGCTCTTTCAAAAACTTCAAAGGTTTTAATGTTTCTCGCCCTGGCAGCTTTCTTTATACAGCTGTGCAATGGAATCCCATTATGAATGTTTTACTGAGTTCCAAGCCCCAATAATGGATTCGGCTCAGCAGGGGTGTTGACACAGTCATACTGGATTACTGGGCATGGAGGCAGGGAGGTGTGAGGAGATTGGGAGTGAGTCAGTGAGCATGGGGAAGCACTGAAGGATGAGGGGTATGAAGGTTGGGTATGCATGAGAGGTCTGATAGGGGCATGCGGGACATGGAGCGATGAGATGGGATCATGTGGGTAAGGTTTTAGAGGGTCTCACGCTCAGCTAGCAACCTTGGTCGATGTCCCAGGGAACCAAGGCCCATCTGCCCATCATTGTTTCTGTCTCTACCCTGCTTCTGGGGGCAGCAGCCCCAACAGCAGCCAGCCCCTGCCACAATATGATGAAGATAGCATGGGTAGGCACTGCCAGGCAGGAAGTGGGATTGTGAAATCAAGAAACAGCCCGACTCACAACTCCCACCTTGAAGATAAAAATCCAGCCCTTTCTGCCTATGTACTTATGCCCTTGCCAACAACTTGCCTGGGATTTTTCGTGCTTGGCGGAGAGCGGACAAAATGGCGCGATCAGTTTCACAACGACGTAAAATCAGTTAGCAATTGTCCGCTCAGCCCTCCAATGGTGCACCGTGTTTCACACCATCGGACATCAGGAACCTCATTGTAATACATCTGCATATCATAATTAGGCCAGCCTGCCAGAATCTTCCAACCCTCCCGCCCCCGCTGGATCGCCCACCCATGTTGGTGGGAAAATGCGATGACGTGTCTCACAACAGCACAGAAGTGATGTGTACCTGGTGAGCTGCACTTCACTCGGGACTTCAAGGTTTGTTTGCCTACATTGCTTCGGTCAGCACTCATTGTTATCAGCGCCAGGCTTCACAGACAGAACCACATAACTCTTAGGTGGGGGATCACAGGCAGGTCTCTACCTACCAGGTCAACTATATGTGGGTGGCTTTTCAATGGCTGCAGGACTAGGGCTTGCTTGGCGAAGGAGGGAGAAGTGGCCTCAGGCAAGGCAAGAGGCTGCAGGACAAGGGCTGTACTGGGGAAGGAGGGTAACCCAAGGTGTGTGTGGGGTGTGTGACCTGCGCAAGTGGCCTCAAGGTGGTGAGGGCTGAGGAGGCAGTCTCCAGAGGAGATGAGGCCAGATGGACATGTGAGGGTATGTGTGTGAGAATGGGTAGTGATATCCTTTGAGCTGGCAGTGAGTGAGATGCCAGGGAATGTGTGATGGGCTTGTGTGTGAGTTTAGTGTGATGAGATGGTTGCCATATCCTTGCTGCACAGATGACATCACTCAACCTCATCCTGCATTGGATGGCCAACCCCTTCTGTGCAGCATTGGCACAGATCACCACTGCCACCGCCTCCCAAGCCTGGTTGGTCGTGTCACTGACCTGGGGGTCAGAGCTGGGGGTGGAGGACATCATGGCAGGCCTGCACAACGTCCAAATGGCATCCAGTGACGTGTCACTAAACTTGGAGGCTGTAGTCTTTTTGCCTTTTGTGGACATCCTTCCAACAGTAGTCCTGGGCTGGAAGCACCGAGTTGTGAGCGTGTCTGGGCTTTTAATATGGCACCTGGTGTGATGAAGAGGTGAGGTGATGGCGTGGCAGGCGAATGAGAGCCCACCCGCCATGAAAACGGTGTGTTTCCCAAGAATGCATAGCTAATGCGACGGGTTTGGGATGATACAGCACGAAAACCCACCACATCGTTTTACCTGCCCACTACTGTACTTCGTGCAAATCTGGGACGATTCCACCCTTTGTCTTGAAATGCACCAATTTGTTCAAATTAGATTATGACTGTCAGAATTGTAATCACTTTGGTAACATTATCTGTAGATATGACAAAACTGCATATGTTGATCAAACACATTCATAAGGTGTATGTATGGATTTTCAATAGTCATTTGATAAAGTGCATTGGAAGCTGGTTGATAAAAATGAGGCATATGGTATTAAAGGAAGCGCAATAACTAGATAGGAAGTAAATTAAAAGACAGAAAACAGAGAGTTGTGATTATTAGACTAGAAGGATATAAGCAGCAGTTTCTATCACGAGTCAGTATTGATGCATTATCCCCCTTAATACTTGTAACTGAGCTGGTATAGGAAGCACAGTGTCAACATTTGTCCCTGGCATGATAGGACGACATATAGTTAACTTTGAAGAGAACTGCACGTGAGTACAGTTTAATGTAGAGGAATGTGAGGTGACTCTTCATACGTTAAATGGTAAAAGTTTAAAAAGTGGTAGCGAAAACAAAAAGCTGATATGAGTAAAAATAATCACGAAACTGTTGGAAAATTTGAGGTATCTTTAATTGGCATCACCTAATATCCAGTCCCACATCAATGTGGCATGATTACATACTATATTGTATTTGAAAACTGTTCAAAACAGTGATTTTTGCATCCACTCAATAGTAAAATGTAAAATTGGGCAAGTGCTTTATATTTTTTTTTGTTTATGGGATGTGGGTGTCACTGACCTGGCCAGCAGTTTTTGCCTTCCACTAATTGTCCTTGTTCAGAGGCATTTAAGAGTCAACCACATTGCTGTGGGTCCGGAGTCACATGGAGGCCAGATCGGGTAAGGGTGGCAGATTTCACTCCCTAAAGGGCATTAGTGAACCAGATGGGTTTTTACCACAATGGTTTCATGGTCATCATCAGAGTTTTAATTCCTATTTTTATTGAATTCAAATTTCACTATTTGCTGTGGCGGGATTCAAACCAAGGTCCCCAGAGCATTGCTCTGGGTCTCTGGAATACTAGTCCAGTGACAATATCACCATGCCACACTGCCACAAGTTTGCAAAGAGGATTAAGCTTGTCTACCTCATATAGATAACAATAATTTTTTTCTCACCCTTACTCTCAATTGTTATTGCATTATGCTGCACCAGAATAAAGCAAAATATATGAATGAAAACACATATTTTATTACAATAAGTGAGATGCCTGAAGCAAGTGACTAGAATGCTCTGTGGAAATGAATTAGATCAGCAACTATACAACAGTGAGAAATGGCTCACCAGTAGCTTGAACTAGATGCAGATGTGGATTAAAGTCAGAAGGCTATGGGGTGGGGACAGAGGGACAGACAGGGTTGGAGGGTCCTAGATGGGTATTGATGTCGATGAGTTGTTGGAGCTTGCGTTCCTTAGCACTTGAGAGAAAGAGGAAAAGTTTCTTGTTGAGGCGTCGGATGAGACAAAGAATAAAATGAAACTGGGGGCACACGCAGCTTTGAAAAAGAGTGCGGCGAGGGTGAAGTCAAGTGTGTTCATATGGCAGTGCATGGCACTGAGTGTGGATCTCAGACTGCGACGGCAACATCACCAACACCCATTTAGGACCCTCCACCCCTGCCTGTCCCTCCGTCCCCATCCCATCTTCCAATCCCAGCCCCAGCCGTGTATTCATAATACCCCCTAACCTTCCCCTCTCCAACGCTGAACATTCAATGCTCAGCAAAGGACTTAGTTTCATACCCTTACGCCCTCATCTCAATGAATTTCGGGCTCAGCACAATGCTGAACTCTTCTTCCGCCGTCTTCGTCTCCGGGCTCACTTCTTTGGGCAGGTGTCCTCTCCCCATTCAACGGATCCTTTTACCCACCTCCAATATTCTCCCTCCACCTGGACCCCTCCCTCTGGATTCTTACCTTCTCTTGATCTTTTCATTGAGAACTGTCGGCGTGACATTAGTCGTCTCAATTTCTCTGCTCCTCTCACCCACTCTAATCTGTCTCTCTCTGGACTTACTGCACTCCATTCTCTCAGGTCCAACCCTGACATTGTCATCAAACCCGTTGACAAGGGTGGTGCTGTTGTTGTCTGGTGCACTGACCTCTACCTCGCGGAGGCTGAGCGTCAACTAGTAGACACTTCCTCCTACCTCTCCCTGGACCATGACCCCACCACTGAACATCAAGCCATCGTTTCCAGGACTGTCACTGACCTCATCTCCTCTGGAGATCTTCCTCCCACAGCTTCCAACCTGATAGTCGCCCAACCTCGGATGGCCCACTTCTACCTCCTACCCAAAATCCACAAACAGAACTGTCCCGGCAGACCGATCGTGTCAGCCTGTTCCTGCACCACAGAACTCATTTCTCGTTATCTTGACTCCTTTCTCTCTCCCCCCTTGTCCAGTCTCTTCCCACCTACATCCGTGATTCCTCTGACACCTTACGTGACATCAACAATTTCCAGTTCCCTGGCCCCAACTGCTTCCTCTTCACCATGGACGTCCAATCCCTCTACACCTCCATCCCCCACCAGGATGGTCCGAGGCCCGAACAATCCCCATCCACCACTACTCTCCTCCATCTGACTGAACTTGTTCCCACAATGAACAATTTCTCCTTTAACTCCTCTCATTTCCTCCAAATAAAAGGTGTGGCTATGGATACTTGCATGGGCCCCAGCTATGCCTGTCTCTTTATGGGGTATGTGGAACATTCCTTGTTCCAGTCCTACTCCGGCCCCCTCCCACAACTCTTTCTCTGGTACATCAATGATTACATCGGTGCTGCTTCATGCTCTTGTTGGGACTTGGAAAAATTTATTAATTTTGCTTCCAATCTCATCCCCTCCATCATTTTCACACGGTCCATCTCTGACACTTCCCTTCCCTTCCTTGAACTCTCTGTCTCAATTTCTGGTGATAGACTGTCCACCAATATCTATTACGAGCCTAACAACTCCCACAGCTACCTCGACTACAGCTCCTCACACCCCGCTTCCTGTAAGGACTCCATCCCATTCTCTCAGTTCCTTCGCCTCCGTCGCATCTGTTCTGATGATAGCACCTTCAAAAACAGTTCCTCTGACATGTCCTCCTTCTTCCTTAACCAAGGTTTTCCTCCCACGATCATTGACAGGGCCCTCAACCGTGTTCGGCCCATCTCCCGCGCATCCAACCTCACGCCTTCTCCTCCCTCCCAGAAACATGATAGGGTCCCCCTTGTCCTCACTTATCACCCCACCAGCTACCGCATTCAAAGGATCATCCTCCGCCATTTCCGCCAACTCCAGCATGATGTCACCACCAAACACATCTTCCCTTCACCTCCCCCCCCCGGCGGCATTCTGTAGGGATCGCTCCCTCCGGGACACCATGCTCCACTCCTCCATCACCCCCTACTCAACCCCCACCTATGGCACCTCCCCATGCCCACAAAAAAGATGCAACACCTGCCCCTTCACTTCCTCTCTCCTCACCGTCCAAGGGCCCAAACACTCCTTTCAAGTGAAACACTTGCATTTCCCCTAACTTAGTCTACTGCATTCGTTGCTCCCAATGCGGTCTCTCTACATTGGAGAGACCAAACGTAAACTGGGCGACCGCTTTGCAGAACACCTGCGGTCTGTCCACAATAAAAACCCAAATTCCCTCTCGCTTGCCATTTTAACACTCCACCCTGCTCTCTTGCCCACATGTCTGCCCTTGGTTTGCTGCATTGTTCCAGTGAAGCCCAACGCAAACTGGAGGAACAGCACCTCATCTTCCGACCAGGCACTTTACTGCCTTCTGTACTGAATATTGAATTTAACAACTTTAGATCTTTAACTCCCTCCTCCATCCCCACCCCCTTTCCATTTCTTCCCCCTTCCTTTTATTTTTTCCAATAATTTATATAGATTTTTCTTTTCGCACCTATTTCCATTATTTTTAAATCTATATCTTTTATGCCCTGTTGGCCTTTCCACCCCACCCCCATTAGAGTTTTACCTTGAGTGTCCTGCCGTCCATTCTTAATTAGCACATTCGTTTAGATAATATCACCACCTTCAACGCCTCTTTGTTCTTCTGTCTGTGACATCTTTTGATTATCTGCTCCTATCACTGCTTGCTTGTCCCTACAACCACACCACCCCCCACCCACTTCTGTTCTCCACCACCCCCCCCCCCACCTCCACCTTAAACCAGCTTATATTTCACCCCTCTCCTAATATTCACTCAGTTCTGCTGAAGGGTCATGAGGACCTGAAATGTCAACTCTTTTTTTCTCCGCCGACGCTGCCAGACCTGCTGAGTTTTTCTAGGTAATTCTCCCTGCTTTTATGTTCAATTCCCTTTGCAAAAAATGATAACATTTTATTAACTTTCCTAATTACTTGTACTTGCATACTGTCATGATTTACTGGGGATAGCGTGCTGTAATATCAAACCGCGTTGCTCCCTGAGCCGTGACAAATGTGAAAAGTTTAACCAAGCCACCAGATTGCCCCAATTCTACCTAACTGTTTAATTCAGGTTAACAGAATTCAAGCACCAGGTTTGTAAACTTAATAAGTAAATAACTGTTTATTGAACAAACTGTCTTTAACTGGTGGCAAAAGAAAGAAATATGAACTGCTAATTTCTAACATTATAACTTAAACTCTACCCATTCTTAAATCCTTATACACACCCACACACTTAAGATACACAAAAACATGGATTTTAAGGGTGGGATAAAACAGTTTAATAGCACCAATCTGGAGTACAGGATTAGATGGGTTGATTTTGATCGATGTCTTCCAAATTCCTTTCAGTTCTTTGATGATGACACAAGGTGGTTTTCCAGCACTTTCAGTTTTTAGTTCACTGTTTGAGAACTTGCTTTTCAATGTTTCTAATAGTGGTTTTCCCCTTTTCCTTTTTACAGGGGTTTCCTCAGAGAGAGAGCAGGTTATAGAGATATGAGGAAAATAGATTTTTAGGTGTTTTGTCTTTGCAGGCTAAGGAGCTATTCTATTGCACTGCTCTCACACAAACCCTGGTCACCTGGCCAGGAGCCAATTAAAATGCTTGGTCCAGGACTCCTTTCCATCACCATCCTGTCTTTCACGGCACACTCTGTTCCAGGACTGCAACATTGTATATATCTCTCATCCTGTTCCACTGGACATGTCTTTCAAACTGTAGACATTGTAGCTTTAAATCCACAGTCCAACAGAAATAGAGAAAAATAAAAAGGATATGTTCTTTACAATACTAGCCTTTTTGTGATTCATGCAATAGGACACCCAGGGCCCCCTGCAATCTCTCACCATTTAGATAATATGCTTCTCTTTTATTCTTCCTGCCAAAATGGACAATTTCATATTTTCCCACATTATACTCCATCTGCCAGATCTTTGTCTACTCACTTAACCTTTCTATACCTTTTTGTAGCCTCCATATATCCTCTTCACAACTTACTTTTCTACTTATCTTTGTGTCATTAGCAAATTTGGCAATCCCTTCATCCACATCATTTATATAAACTGTAAACAGTTGAGGTCCCAGCACTGATCCCTATGGCACGCTACTTGTTACATCTTGCCACCCTGAAAAAGACCTATTTATGCCTACTCTCTGCTTCCTGTTAGCCAGCCAATCTCCTATCCATGCTAATATGTTACCCCCTATACCATGAGCTTTTATTTTCCGGAATAATCTTTGATGTGGCACTTTATTAAATCTCTTCTGGAAACCTGGAAAAATAATTCTGAAGAAAATACAGCACATCCACAGCACGTTACTTCCTCAAAGAACTCCAATAAGTTGGTTAAACACGATTTCCCTTTCATAAAACCATGCTGATTCTGCCTGATGACCTTGAGCTTATCTAAGTGCCCTGCTATAGCTTCTTTAATAATAGCTGCTAACATTTTCCCTACGACAGATAGAAGGGTCATGAGGACTCGAAACGTCAACTCTTTTCTTCTCCACCAATGCTGCCAGACCTGCTGAGTTTTTCCAGGTAATTCTGTTTTTGATTAAGCTAACTGGCCTGTAGTTTCCCACTTTCTGTCTCCCTCCCTTTTTGTATAAAGGAGTTACATTTGCTATCTTACCATCTACTGGGACCTTCCCCGAATCTAGGGCGTTTAGGAAAATTAGAACCAATGCATCAACTATCTCACTAGACACTTCTTCTAAGACCCTAGGGCAAAGTTTATCAGAACCCGGGCTCTTGTCAGCCCGTAGCTCCAATAGTTTACTCAGTGCTACTTCTCTGGTGACGATTTTCCTGACTTCCTTCCCCAATTCCGTTTCCTGCTTTATAGCTGCTTTTTACTACATAAGAACAGTAAGAAAGCTCATTTAACTGTAAGACGTTTTTAGTTCAAAATGGAAGCATGTGCTAGAGTGTTCATGAAACCAAATGTGACCCTTACCTGATTGGTAGCATAGATTATGCTCGTTAACTGTGTTTCTGAATATCTAACACCGCATTTATCAAATACTGCTTCAATCGTGCCATCGTTTAGCATCTTAACACTCTGCAGCACAGAAAAAAAACATCAATTAGTAACACAACCAGATGAATAAAATTACTTCCTCCAAAACATATGTCCATTATATAGCAAAAATATTAATGAAATTAATTCAAACAGTTTTATTATAAACCTTTTGCAGCTTCTTTATTATGTTGATAGGCATGCCAACATTTGCTGCAGTGCCTTTGTACCATTGGCATTATAGGGTTGTGTTTATATTGATTCAGATGAGTGATGTCATTGGGTTCAATGTAAGCATCTTCTTCTGGTGCTGGTGAATACAGTACGCCAAAACAGATGGAGGAAGTTAGGATGACATAACAAATCTGTAACCAAGGTTTCCTGGACTTTCGACCTGCAATTTAGGTACACTACTGAATCCAAAATAGGAGAACTGCCCCTTGAACTGATGATCTTTGGAAAATTTTGTTATGCTTTCTCCCCAAGCTCCTTCGTTGAACTCAGGCGCTTATTACCAGGGCCGACTGATTTTTATACTTTTAGGGGATATTTGTCATTTTCCTGCTGGGATATAGCAGATCAACTGCCTATTTACACTTCACCTTTTCTTTATTTTGTTTTGTACAACAGATGGCCAACATCCCTTTGCCCATTATCTGTCTGGTAGTAAAAGTGAAATTTCATCCTTCATCTCAGTAACTTTTTAAATACCTTTCTGTAGTAGTACCAGGTCCATGCCTTCTTCGGATATCCCTCCAAAGCCTCTTCCACAGTAAAACTTGTCTAAGTTTTTCTTAAGCACCTAGTTCATTTCATCAATCTCAAATATGCAAAGGTCACCCTTATCTCGAAATTGTCCCACTCTTTAACTGTTCTTTAAATAATGTGCTTAGACCATTGCTGTTTATGTCAAGTGTTCTTTCATGATTCCTCAGCCTTTCTGATATATGTAGTAGGTTCCCCAACCCGAATTACTGCATTTATTCCTGAGTACGGCTTCTCATTAAGGATATTCTGGACTTGGAGGGGACATAGCACTGATCCAACAGAATGATACCAGGTTAGAAGGTTAAATTATAACCACAGGTTGCATAAACTTGGCTTGTATTCCCTTGAATTCGTACTGAGGGATGATCTAACTGAGGTGTTAAAAAGATTTGATGGGATAGATACAGATGAGCTATTTATTTTGATGAAGGAATCAGGAATGTGGGAACATAACCTTAAATTATAGCCAGGCAATTCAGAAGTAAAATCAGGAGGCACTTTTTCACACAAAGGAATCTGGAATTAATTCCCTGAAAAGGCTTTTGAGGTAGAATGATACATTTTCGTTATGTAAGGTGTGGAAGAATAAAATACATCTACAGGACAACTAAGGGTTAAACGGGTAAAATCACAGTGGAATACTAAAGCACAGTTCCCTCTTGGTTCTCGCAGGCACACCTGCAGCTGCCAGCTCATTGAGCAGTAAAGGAGGAAAGGAGTATCATAAACAAGCTGCCTGGAATCCTTGACGCAAGGGATGTCTGCCCCAACACAAAGGGACAGGATCAAGCAATGGTCATTTGCGTTTTAGCATATTCACCCCCTAGCACTATAGATAAGGTCAAGCAGGGTTATCTATTCTCTCTTATGCTGCCAGACCTGCTGAGTTTTTCCAGGTAATTCTGTTTTTGTTATCTATTCTCTGTCTCACTTCTTATCATCAGATGGGCTCCTCATAAGATCCTGGGTAGTCGTAAGCTAGAATAGATCAATTGTATACTGCATGCCGTAAACAAGGATTCGCAATGTAATTAATTATTGAAGGTTAGACAGTTTTATCACCTTCAGGCTCTTTGATATGTACAACTTTTACTATAACTATGTGTGTACTCTGATGCTTCTTCAGAGTGTCAGCTAGCTCCACTGTAAGCTGCTGGGCTCTCCGTGATATCACGATTTTAATAAAAGGCTTCTGAGACAAACCTCCTGGGTCTGAGTGTTCACTCTGATTTCCGCAACAAATTGGCAATGAGGTGGGATCCGACTGAAGTCCTGTGGCCTCTTAAATTGGAGAGGTAATTGAAAACCTGGACCATCGGATCTCTGATAAAGAACCCTTGCGGAGAAAGGGAGATACTCTCCTAAGTTGGGGAGAGTACGAACTGCATCCTAGCTGAAAGGGGGAATGCAGTCAAATAGTGTCCCAGCTACCTCTTAAGTTGGAGAGGTGGCCTCTTAAGCTGGAGAGGTGAAAGGGGGACGAAAAGCATCCTAGCTGAAAGGAGGAGTACTTGAAAAAGGGTAGCTACCGACCAGACTCAAAAAAAAACGCAAGGAACTGGAGGACTTGTTAAGGAACTCAAACACCGGTGAGCGCATAGGGTAGGAAACGCGCCGCGCTGTTAATTGTGTTTTCTTTTCAGAAAAATGGGAGGTCGCAACAGCACAGCGGGCTCTGCCACTCTCCCTGCTTCTCAAAAGTAAGAAAACAAAAAAAGTAGTAGTAGTATACCCAGGGGTTCGAGTCCCCTGGAGGTGAAAAGTAAGTAAGTTCTGTGTTTTCTTTTGTGTATATTATTAAGTAAAATGGGAAATATGACATTCAAGAAACCCCAGGTTCGCCCTTTGAAGGGAACCCCAAATGCTTATATGTATGTCCATTGTGGTCCTGAAATTGTCTAATATGTTTCTGATTGGGTTAAATGGACTCAAAGTAAAGGAGAGAGTTTCCCACCAGCTGGAACTTTTAATCGGAACAGATTTGAGTGGTTATAATATGTTTTAAGGGAAGTAGATAGTCTGCTACTGAATTTTCTATAACTTAAAAAAAAAATGAATTGATCTAAGTTACAAGAGCTGTTTTTGCTGAAGAGAGAGAGAGAGAGAGAGAAAGGGTACCCTTAGGGGGTTAATAAGCAATTGACAAGCAGCAGCAGAGAAAATGTGAGCTTTTGTCAGTTTGAAGGTGGCTATAGGTGGAGCCTTCAAGATCCCTTTATTTCCCCCCCACTGCTAATCGAAGCTTCGTCTAGAGTTAAGTTCAATATTATAGGAGTATCGATACATATCTTTATCTATGTGTTTGTGTGCAATGAAGCATTTGTATGTGAGCTTTAATGTGTTTTCTTCCCTGAATTTTCTTTTGTGTGTGTAGTTGAGCACTTTAGAGTCAAAAGCCCCATATTAGATTAAAGGAAAAGTTTATTCAAATATTCCAAAGTTTTGAGTATAAGGTTTGAGTTGAGATTTCTGGCAAAAATCGTAATTTGAAGGTAGTGTAAAGATAAAACAGGGCTTGCCTTTGTTTGAGATGTACCAACCCTTGTACCACCCCCTTGCAGACTAGTAGGGAATAACCCTCATCATCAGCTTCCAAACTGATTGGGATTAATACATACGAGTTATTTCTAAAATTCTGAGAAAAAAGAAATTACTTGAAATTCAGAAGGATTCTAGGAAAACGAAAAGACATAAACACAAGGTCTAAGTGGTTCCAGTGGATAAAAAGGGGTTTCTTATGAAGAGAGGAATTAAATATTAAAGGAAATCTGCTTTCCAAAAGCATTGTAATTTGAATTTGGGACAATCTTGGGATGTAAAGTGCAGTGTAATTTAACAGGTTACTTTTGAATCACTAGGATGCTATCTAAGATAAAGAATGTGTCGATAAACATTTGGAAATTATAACTTGGATACAAATCATTACACATGAAAAAGCGGTTGTTTTAATTTTGATAGTGTAAATTACAGTTCTTACAAAGTTTAAAAATTTGAGGTTTGGTTCTTGATAAAGTTCTCAAAAAGGGAATTTTCATTTTAAAAGGTCTGACAACAATTGGCACAAATTCAAATGCTGCAAGCTTTTGTATTTGTAAAGTCTGTTCCCAAAATATGAAGCTAAGCTCAAGACCTTTACAAAGTTTGGCAGAAATCCAATTTTTGGCCGAGTTAATGAATCTGGGATAATTCTAAAAGAAAAGGGTCAGACACAATTTAGTGGGTTACTTTTAAGACAATAAAATCTTTGAGAAGAAGAAAAGGAAGCAAAACATGTCAATACCTGATTTCTGTTTTTAAAGCTGTTATGAGAACATTTTATTTATTTTAAAGTCTCTCCAGGCAACCTGAACAAGATAAGATGGTAGCTGTTGCAAATGTAAACTGGTATGAGGCAAGTCGGAGAATGAGTTAGGGAAAGAGGACATAATGTACAAACTGTTTTAAGGGAAATGAATTTGATAATCTGGCCATCAACTGAGGCATTGGAACTGCAGAGGGGGAGATAAGCAAAGATCCCCGTTGAAATGGAATAGTTAATATGGCCTAAAGAGTAAGGAAACATTTTAAACAATCAAGACAATAGAGAAACTGAACTCAAGAAAACTTTAGGATGATCATGGTCAGGAAAGAAAACTTAGAGATAAAACTATGAGGAATCTATAGTTCAGGAATTGAAATGTAAGGAGAAATAATACTTAACAACAATTTACCACAAGATGGATACAGGTAAAGGGAAAGCTGGAAAAAGGCTAAATAGATGTATTACTGATTATATTAATGTGCCTGCAAGCTACAAAGAGTAAAACCATAAGATTAACACCTTGATGACAGGCAGAGTTAAGCAGTTCCCAGAGAGAACCATCACTGGAAGTGAAGATACTGAGCCATTGAAAGAAAGGATAAGAAGGTGCATTGTACAGTTGTTTAAGGAATTGAGGTCTGACATGAGACAGCAGCAGGAGAGAGTAAACTGGAAAGTGGGGCTGCCTACCCAGATGGATTCAGATCAGGGAACTCATTTCACAGGGAGAGTCATTAAAGAAGTAAGTTTATGGAGATTAAACAGAAATTCCATATTCCTTACCAGTCCCAGAGTCCAGGGATGGTGGAAAGGATGAACTAAAACAAAACATCAATCAAGAGACAGGGAACAGCCCAATATTCTAATGCACTGTGGGCTACCCCAATAGGACCGACAGGTTCACCCCATTTGAAATGATAACAGGAAGAGCCATACAATTACCTGAAGGCATTATAATAGGTGTAGGGCGACTGAAAGGAAAAATACAGGACAATGTAAGGGAATTAAGTAGGCAATTTCATGAATTGAGAGAAGGAGTTAAAGACTGACAGATGATTAAGGATATGGAAACAGGCAAATCCAAAGAGCAACAATGGACCATACCAGTTAATTATGACAGGTGGCACATGCGCACTTGTAGATATGAGAAAGGGAAGTAAATGGAGGCACTACACACAGTTAAAGACACATGACAATTGACCAAGCGGTAACCCAGAGAATGGGAGCCGATGTTAATATCTCCACAGATCTATGATCCTGGTCGTGGGTCTAACAGTACTGGCAACAAGGTCGGGGATCATCACTGCTCATCCTGCACCGCAGGAGGAACTTTGGTACAGCATGGACAGTGCTGAATGCGACACGCAAAGGGGAATGATAAATGTAACAATAGGAGAACAAGTGCTTTCAAATTGTAGTAAGGGTTTGCTCAGATCAAGCATGGGAGGTCTGCCACTACCCACCCACCTCCCACCTTTACTTTCACAGTCTGAGTAGAGATAATTGAAGCCCCTCAAACCACACCGACTGATCCATCTTGTCCGGCTATGCATCCAGGACCGATGAATGGTTTGGTACTGGTTAATCAGAAGTTTTGTATGATAATGTACACCATGAGCTGGTACCCATAGTCTTGAATGTATCCGGTGTCGTCCTGCCCCAATGGTGCTCAACCCATACCCAAGCACTCTATACTGCTCTGATGCGCCAATTGATGACTGAAGCAATTCAGTTCAGTGGCAAGATGTGATCAGGCTTGGGAGGGAACCGCGTTAAGCGCAACCTGATAAATGATGCCCCTATGATATTCAGTATAGGGACATCATTGGTTAATCCAAAGCCTGGCTACCGTGCTCGAAAGTCGTGCGGGGACTATCAATAAATTAATTGAAATAGGGAAAAATATTTCAGACGAAACGAGCAGAAATGATGTATGCAACACCAATGGATCTTGGGCACTGGAACAAGCCCGAGAAAACTTAAGACAGACTAAAGAAAGGGTAGTCACTTTATGGGTAACTAATGAGCATTTATTGAATCTCTCATGACACAAGAATCATGACTTAACCAGTTGCCAGCTCAGGGGTTTAACACGTGTATGTAGAATTAATGTTGAATGTATAGTGAATAGTAATATGATAAAAGGCATTGTATTAGTAATACCTGTCTTACCTATGTCAATGACATAACACAGGCAAGACGCCCACAGTGACTGCTGGTACGGGACCCCAGCCATGGGGCCCATTTGTACACCTACAAATGGACTTTATATAAATGCCTAAATGTATGGAATATAATTATGTTTTAGTTCTAGTATGTTTGTTCTCGCGATGGATGGAGACATATCCCACTCGACGAAATGATGCTGTTGTTGTTGTAAAATTGTTGTCTATTTTACTGCTAAAGTGATAAAGGAACTGTTGAAGACCTTACAATGCAACCATCACCTTTCCTGCCCATACAACCCCCAGTCTACTGGAGCGGTGGAAAGACAAAATGGTATTCTGAGAAACAAACTAGCTAAATTATGTGAAGAAATCAATTTGAAAGGGCCTGAAGCTCTACTCTTGGCGCTCATGACTATGCACTCTCACCCTGACTGTCTCAAGAGCTTGCATATACAGGTAGTAGAAGCTCAGAAAAAGCCCACCATTGAAGACTGCCATCAATACCAGCCCGGGACCTAGTCCTAGTAAAGACCTTCAGAAGAAAGAACTGTTTGGAACCTCAATGGGAAGAAACCTTTCCAAGTCCTCCTCACCACCCATATGGCTGTGAAGGTCGAAGGATGCCCTTGTGGATCCACGCATCACACGTCAAGCGGACGCTGACCTCGGACGGAAGTGATTGTGCAAGAACTTTGGCTGAGCCGTCGGAATGCTTACTCTGATTTGGATCCTGTCCTGTGTGGTCCTTGCGGGGGCATGGACTACCAATTCTGCGGTTCAACGAATGCAGGTCGTAGCCTCGCAAGTTAATTGGATTAAATGTTGGATTTGTACTCATTTTCCTCAATGCAAGACAGCAGCTGAATTGCATGAGAGGGTGGAAAGGACCCTACGTTGTGCTGCTAACAACTTGAACGGCCCCAATGATTAAAGGGAAGGAAGACTGGGTCCACGCCACTCATTGTAAATAAAACATTGTTCGGCAGTCCTATAACCATCGTTACCAGTGAATTAATTTGCATTATGTATCGGATACTGCCTTTTCCTATATGCTGTCTTTTTGCTATATTTTGTGGGGTGTACCCAAAGGATTTTCACCCCAACACCTTTTTGTCTTTATGCCGGGCCTATGCTAGACAAGTAGGACAGGGTGCCTGTTGGATATGTGCCCAGACTCTCCAACATGGAGATGAGTCAAGCGCCTATCAGGCAAAACCAATGACTGAGGAAGAAGTGAAGGATCTCACAAATTTCCACACCCAGTCAGATGAAGAAGAATCCAATATGTTCAGGGGATGGTTCTGTCGCTCTCCACCTGCTAATGGGTGGAACTATACAGATCATGGGATAAGAATTAAGCCTCCTTAGGGGGTGATAAACGCCACCTATTGGTGTTAGAACCTTGAAACCGGTACCTATAGCTGGGACAGCATGTTATGGATAAAGTGCGAGAAATAAAGAAAGTTGGGGAAAGATTGAGCACTTTTTATAACAGGGATTCCTGGTGGGCTACAGTAACGGGGTGGTTCTCCGATTGGGGAAGTTGGCTGCTGTATGTTTTAATCGGGTTAGTTTTAATAGGTGTTATAGGGTGTTGTGCATGTGCTACTTTGAGGATTTGCTGTATCCGGTGTATTAATGGAGCTATGAATGGAGTCACTACTGGATAAGGAGGAGCTCCCATTGTCCCTCAATTGGTATGCACTGGCCCCAGTGAAACCCACTGGTGGGGAGAAAAAGTTTACCCTGCCAGGGATCGGCCTTTTCCTTATGGTTATGAGCCCCCTTATGATGATGAAGATACTATTCCTCATTGGTATTAATCTAAAAGATTAACAAGGAGGTATTGTGGAAGACTAAAATACATCTACAGGACAACTAAGGGTTAAACGGGTAAAATCACAGTGGAATACTACAGCACAGTTCCCTTTTGGTTCTCGCAGGCACACCTGCAGCTGCCAGCTCATTGAGCAGTAAAGGAGGAAAGGAGCATCATAAACAAGCTGCCTGGAATCCTTGACGCAAGGGTGGGAAGTCTGCCCCAACACAAAGGGACAGGATCAAGCAATGATCATTTGCGTTTTAGCATATTCACCCCCTAGCACTATAGATAAGGTCAAGCAGGGTTATCTATTCTCTGTCTCACTTCTTATCACCAGATGGGCTCCTCGTAAGATCCTGGGTAGTCGTAAGCTAGAATAGATCAATTGTATACTGCATGCCGTAAACAAGGATTCGCAATGTAATTAATTATTGAAGGTTAGACAGTTTTATCACCTTCAGGCTCTTTGATTTGTACAACTTTTACTATAACTAAGATAAAAACAAAAAAACTGCGGATGCTGGAAATCCAAAACAAAAACAGAATTACCTGGAAAAACTCAACAGGTCTGGCAGCATCGGCTTGAGCAATATCTGTCGAAGGGTCATGAGGACTCAAAACGTCAACTCTTTTCTTCTCCGCCGATGCTGCCAGACCTGCTGAGTTTTTCCAGGTAATTCTGTTTTTGTTTTAACTATGTGTGTACTCTGATGCTTCTTCAGAGTATAGCTAGCTCCACTGTAAGCTGCTGGGCTCTCCATGATATCACGATTTTAATAAAAGGCTTCCGAGACAAACCTCCTGGGTCTGAGTGTTCACTCCAATTTCCGCAACATAAGGGTATGGAGGAATATGGAGCTAATATAAATAAATAGAGTTAAGATACAGATCATCCATGATCTAATTGAATGGCAAATCAAGCTCAAGGGATTATTGTGCAGCTTTTTTTCTGTTTCTATGCTCCCTTTGATTTCCTACTGTAACAAAACAGGATCCTGTCAATCCTGAAGATATCCAGTGAACTCATCTTAGTTTTTCATACTTGAAATTTATTGAGCAGTCAAGTAGCAAACAGCTACATTGATATCTGTGATTGTGAGTGAAAAATGTGTTAATATTAATAAATTAATATTAATTTAAAATATACTAATAATATTAATAATAATTACCACATGGGCTACAGGGGTTCAAGGAGTTAGCTCACCACCACCTTCTCAAGGGCAATTAGGGATGGGCAATAAATGCTGGCCTAGCCAGCGACACCTACATCCCATGAATGAATTTAAAAAATCCATTTTTTTTTCCCTTGGTCCTCCGCACTGGTTCTGTTCAGGAATCTAAATAAAGTATTTTTGATTAGAGAAAGATAAACATCCCCAATTATCATTACCTGGAAGATTTCATTCTGGTCTGTAACTAGTCTTAATTTCACAACTGATTAAATTCAAAATATTCTGAGTCACAAGTGATAGTCAAATCTTGAAATAATCAATACCACCATGCACTGAAGGGGAGAGGTGAGGGTATTTTTTTAAGGGAATAGTACTCAAAAGCATTATAATTATGGTTCTGAGTAATATATCCAGTCGGTGAATTTCCATGAGAGTTTAGTCGCAATGACCTTAGGGTTATGCCATTTTTCCAATGTTTCCATGACTTTTTCTGCTGAAGTTACTGTGGATGAGCACCATTTAATTAATTTTTTAAAAATTATAATGATTATGGCAATAAGGAATATACTTCAACCCAAAAGCATATTAAATTAACATTTTATCCAACCTAGTGCTCTAAAATATAAGGGGAAAAAATGCAACAGTTGGAAATACAGAGAAATAGGGGCTGCAAATACAAATGGCACAGCTTTTCTCTCTACAAATGCTAACTTACTGTATAGTTCCAGTATTTTATTTTAATTTCCCACTGATGTAAATATACTTTTTGAAAGAGTAAATCTTACTTTAACAAGCAGGTACGTGCAAACTCCATGGAATCGGTACTGTTTTGAATCAAACGTGGTGACAAATGAGCCCCCTTCAAGAGAACATCGGCCTGGACATGGCAGATTGATGCAATTCCATTTTCCCATATAACACGTGCTGTACAAATAATAGTAGAACTTAATTCATATAATTCACAAAAAAATGATAGTATTTTTAGAGAAGAATGCTGAATAATCATACTTTATATTGTGGTTCATGCTCTGGCTCGACTACCAGTGTAGAATTACTCTTTTGATTCGCATCCGCATATCTACTAGAGAAGTGCTGATTATGAAAGTGAAAATCAACAACTACCCCCCACTGTACTCCATGAGAATCTATTTACACCAACTGGTATAAAGGGCCAATTTTGCTGAGCAAGTAACAATGGGTGAACAACACTTGCCAGCACCTTGTCATAAGGGATACCCCTTGAATTATGAATTATCATAGGTTGCTGGCCAATTTGTGCAACTCTACCATTAGCTTTTTCAAAACGGGCACCCCACTCTTAACCTCCCCATTTTCAAAAACTTGCTACATTTGCATATTAATCTCCCATCAAATGCAAATCAAAAACTTAACATAAGAACAGAAGAAATAGGAGCTGTGGTAGGTCATTTGGCCCATCGAACCTGTTCTGTCATCCAACAAGATCATGGTTGATTTTTTACCCCAACTCCACCTTCCCCCACTAACCACGTCTTTCTTAAATCCCTTAATACCCAAAAATCTGTTAACCTCTGTCTTGAATATACTAAACACTGAGCAATCACAGCTCTCTGGGGCAACAATTCCAAAGATCCACAACTCTTTAAAGAAGAAATTTCTCCTATTTCAACCCTAAATGGTCAACCCCTCATTCTGAGACTGTGAACCCATGTTCTAGACTCCTCAGCCAGGAGGATCCATTTTCTTTTGATCTACCCTGTCAAGTCCATTAATAATTTTATGTTTCAATTGGCTCTAATTCTTTTGAACTCCAGGATTACAGACCTAATCTGCTCAATCCATCCTTATTGTACAATCTCCGGCCCAAGAACCAGTCTTGTGAACATTTATTATGCTCACTCTAGGCAAAGTATGCCCTCCCATAGGTAAGGGGATTCAAACTGTACAATGTACTCCAGGCATGGCCTCAACAATGAGTAGTTTTAACTGTAGTAAGACATCTTTATTCCTATACTCCAATCCTTCATTAACAAAAACTAACATACCATTTGCCTTTCTAATTGTTTTTTTCCTTTCATAGGATGTTGGCATCACTGGATAGGTCAGCATCTATTGCCAATCCCTAATTGCCCTTGAGAAGGTGGTAGTGGCGAGCCGCCTTCTTGAACCACTGCAGTCCATGTGGTGTAAGTACACTCACAGTGCTGTTAGGGAGGGAGTTCCAGGATTTTGATCCAGCGACAGTGAAGGAATGGCGATATATTTCCAAGTCAGGATAATATGTAACTTGGAGGGGAAGTTGCAGGTGGTGGTGTTTCCATGTATCTGCTACCCTTGTCCTTCTTGGTTGCAAGGGTCATGAGTTTGGAACGTACTGTAAAAGGAGCCTTGGTGAGTTGCTGCAGTGCATTTTGTAGATGGTACACAATACTGCCACTGTGCACCAGTAGTGGAGGGAGTAAATGTTGAAGTTTTGGATGGGGTGCCAATCCTGTATATTGATGTATCTACATTTTAACTTTCTGCAATTTATATATAAGGATATACAAATCCCTCTAAATGTCAACATGTCCCAGTCTCTTATCATTCAAAAAAATTGTCATTTTTATTTTTCTTACCAACGTGGATAACTTCAGACTTGCTACACTGTATTTCACATGCTGTGTTGTTGCCCAGTCAACGTGTCACTATCCCTTTGTGGCCTCTTTGCGCATTCCTCACTTTCTTTCCCATTTAATTTCCCATCTAACTTTGTATTGTTGGATACATTACACTCAGTTTCCTCACCTGAGTCATCAACAGGTGAGGTCCAAGTGCCGATCCATGTAGTGTTATAAATTTGATGCTCACTCACCGAGTAAAGGACGCTAAAGCCAATCTTTCTTTACCATAGGTTTCTTCATAATACCCAGACAGCATAGGTAAAAATTCCCTCTTCCTCCGACCGCACCACCCCCCCATACCCCACACAGCTGGAAACTGATTCTTATATATACTTAAGAATAATGCCCTAACCTTTTCCCAGTTAATAAAAGCTGGTCTCACTTACAATTAGAACATGCACTGCATTGTAACAGGATTGCAACATTAACAAATTTCCTTCTTCTTAAAATTTCCAAGTACACATTTACAGACAAAATTTAAAAAAAAAACAAGAGAAATGAATCAGACACTCTCAGGACTCGCACCATGAGTCATCCTTCTAAGACTCTCAATAACTTCTCAATGGAAGCATTTCTTTTGGTAAAACAATTAGACAATTGATGACTTGCACCTACCCGTTTGAGTTTGGAGATTTTCTTTTTCTCCAACAGCTGTTTCAGACTCGCGATATCAATTCTTAATCTCTTCTTATTCACACACTTTGTGGAGTGCACATTATCCCAAAGGGAATGATTGTTTAAATAATACTGTATTATTACAGTTTCTTCAGCATTTCCCTGATGTGGAATTTCCCCCTAATATCTTTGATAAAAAGAATGCCATGTCAACTGCCTCAACATGTGTAAGAATCCCAGCAGCCAGGATACATTTTACTATTCTCCTTATTTTCTTGGTTTCCCAAGCCAAGAAACAACATTTCCCACTTTCTCCCATATGAAACATCATAAAATTGGCTGCACTCAAAAAGGTTTGCACGAGAGGCATCACTAAAAAGAAACAATTCTATAATCTTAGGGTAATTCAAAGATGGAAATTTCAACACACATTTAGTTTTTTTTAATGTCTTGTTCACCCGTAAAATGTCCTCGGTCTTTGGATGTTTCATGACAGTACTCAGCTCTAAGACATCAAAACTCGCTTCTGGCCTTGTCTGTGTGCCCGGCCAATTCAATTGTCCAGTTAGACTACACAGCTGCTCTGTCCCAGATTTAGAAGCTTTTGCATCTTTTTGTGAGTACCTGGTACGATTGACTGTGATAGGGTTAATACATTCTAAATAAAATTGTTGATGTAAAGTAACATCAGACCCATACTGCCTTATTTCCAACCCAATATATTTAAAGGCCCTGGAAGCCTGACTCCCAACCTTAAATTCTGTTCTAATCCTGTCAATAACATTGTTTTGTAACTCAATAGTGCCACTCCATAGGAAGTCATCAACATGCACCATAAAGATGCCCATGAGTTTCCCACCATGGTACCAATAAAACATGGTAGGATCTGCCTTCAGACAAAGACAACTTTAACAAAACTGATACAACTGAAAAGTGCCATACTCTGGAAGCAAATTTAAACCACAGAAAGACTTATATGGCTTCCAAAGTCTTCTTTCTACACCCAGAGGGAAAAAAAAAAATACAAACTGGGAAATAAGAATACTAGTCTGAACTGGTCTTGTACATCTTAAAATTGAACACCAGTTAAAAAGCAATGGGAAATGAGAGTACTGGTCTGAGCAGATTTTCCTTCTGGCACTTCCTTAGGAAGTTGGAGAAATACTTGCCCCTTTGGAGCTGCTGCCTTTATAGAAATACAGCTTTTATGTCTATTGACTTGCAGTTCCAAGAAAAAGTTGCTAGAACGCCCCCAAAAAAATTCAAAAGTACCTTCTCAGCTGTGAGTGAGACCACTTTGACCTCCTTATCCCCTGAGCATTCTTCAAATCTGGGGCCAATAACCTAGCCTTGGCCTTATAAGTTCCAGCTGGACATTTTTTGTGCAAATCCATCTATGTGATAATGCTGGCTGACCCCTATCTGGGACCACTGAATACACACCAGGCTCTCTTCAACTGCCTAACTCTTTCTGTTTAGCCTCCTGGATGGCTTTGTTCCCTAATCTGTTGGCAGCTAAATCATGTCTCGGGCATGGGGACTTCGGTTTCTAGTATTTTGTCTGGATGGTTCTACATTCTCCATTCCACTGTGGCATTTAGCCAAACTGTGACCTCAACTTGCCTGTTGAAGTCTTTCGGGGATACTGCTATTAGATCCCCTGTATACCATATCTGAGGCCCTTTCCACTGTACATGAACATTTCCTCAACGGGGATTCAACGCCAGACCCATTACTGTAACTAGAGCTACGCTTCATTTTTTTCCATTCTCATATCCCATTCACCCAGTCCATGGCCTTCACTGCTTGTCCATCATCCTGGACATTCAACCAATTCTGATATTTTCCAATGGAATTCACTGCCTGTTCCACTATTGTTGCATCCTTACAGTTATTCGATCCTTCTGGATGGTACGACACATGGGAAACCACTTGGGGCAGTTGGCCTCTAGACAAAATAGCCCTTTCCTGTTCAACATGATCATTTTCTCAACTGGCATCTAACCTCTGATCTATCATACTTTGTCACTCCGGCGCTACCCTACAAAACATGTGAGAACATGGTGCACCAGGTGCTTCGTCATTCACATTGTCAGTATCTGAAAATTTATAATTCATCCCAATGACCCATGAGGAATGGGCTTTTGTTTGATTCCCATGTTGGGTAATCACTGTTTTCCCCTCACATTCTATAAGTTTCCCTGGGTTTTCCTATTCTCTATGCCCCTTTCTCTTGTAATAAACCAGATCACCGGAAATAAAGTCTACTTTAGACGGTCTAATGCGATGTCGCAATGCTCTCTGAATTTTTCCGAAACTTCAGTCCTGATAAAAGCTTTTCTGCCTGCAAGTGGCCAGAAAATATAGAACTAATGGTAGTTCCTTCTAGTCACGGGGAGAATCAGAGAGCAGCAAAGGCAACTTCGGATTCCTTCCATATACCAATTGATACATCTGCATCTGCAAAGAAATCTTAGCATGTGCCACTCATGCTAGCAATATTTACAACTTGCAAGCCGGTTGGTCAGCCAGTATCTTACATAACATCTCATCAATTGCTGTGTGATTCCTATCACAGAAGAGCTCTCAGCCGTAGTATTCAAATTCTTGCTCGTACTGAAATTCATCATTTGCAAATTCTCCTCCATTATCTGTCAAAAAATTCATTGGCATTCCTAGTCCAGTGCCAACCCATTTTTCCATGTTCTTGTCTACAATGGTCTGTTTGTCCTTGCCAGTTATTACCATAGATAGGCTGAGTCTTGTTTCCTTATCCACAAAGTGTAACAAAATAAATCTCGATCCATTGGCTAGAATTTAATGATGTAGTGGCTATGGACCTAAAGGTATGGGACAAGGAAGACTTACAACAGGTATTGGTGTCCTCCAATATTTGACACAAATGTCACACTGAGACATAATTTGCTCAATAAGAGTTTTGAATTCTCAATCTACTACTCCAGCATCCCACAGCAGAGCTTTTAATTTCTGTGCCAAAGGATGTGAAAATTATCTATGTAATTTCCAAAGAATTCTTTTCCTGACAACCAAACTCTTATTCCCGAAATCAACAATACTGCCTGAACTTCTCCACAAGACACATCTGGTTTCCTCAATGGTCTGCAATAATGCCCTGATCGAATGAAATGTAAATCCACTGCTTTCCCAAATATAAGTGCCTTGTCATTTTCCATATCTAGTTTCTCCTGTGCTTTTTTCATTGAGGGCTTACTGAACAATAAAGGTATCTCACTGGAGACTATATCAGAACTAAAGAAGAGACTTATCCCAGCTATCTTGGTTGTGATGACCACTCCTTTGAAAGACTTTAGCGTATTGTTGTCCCCAGTCCTAAAGCAGGTGGAACTTTCATACTCTTTAACCTTATCCCCATCTTCCTTGTCAAGAGATTCCAAGTAACAATTGAGCCAATACACTGTAGAGGTGCAACCGCTATCCAACAGTGCAGCTGAATGAATCAATGCTCAAACGCTAATCACTGGATTCAAGCTTCCAGTAATCAATACAATTCCTTCAGGCCAGTCATCCTCATCATTCTCAGCATCCGAATTGTCCGATTCATCTTTATCTCAAAGACCTAATTTTTGTGCTTCAGCCAATTCATTCCATAATGATATTTGGAATCACAATGAAACCACCTGTTAATCGTTTCCCATGAGTTTCCAGAGTTAAAATGCCTATGGACACCATCCCAGGTCTGCTTGTCTTGATTCTCAAATTGGCTAAAAGTGCAACCCTCTTCAGGCCGCCTATCAGCAACTCCAACTTTGCACTAATGCTTGCATCTTGAAATTCAGCAACCATGGAGTCCTCCATTCCTTGCATCACTGCAGAGTTGCCTGTGTCTGACTGAAAGTAACTAGAAATAATTGCTTTCCAAAAGTGTATTTTAGGGCAGCAGACATTTGGCGTAAAAGAGAATCTTTTCCGTGAAAGTGAACCCCTGTCAGCACCAGAAGTCTATATACATTCAAAATCTGTTCACAATCCAGTAACCTGAATGCAAGCACAGACTTAGGGATCTCAAGGTCAAACTTTGTCAATCTCTTACACAATCTGTCAAATTCATATTATACTTTTCCATCATCTGTCTGTCTTAAATTGACCTGCATGTTGCCTACAACCGATCCTAGGCTGAATGGCTTATTGTTCCTGGATTGCTCCCTTTCTTCCTTTCTTAAACAGCTGGATTCTGCAATACATATATCGAGGGCTGCACAAGATTTTCATAGAATCATAGAACAGTTACAGCATAGAAGGAGGCCATTTGGCTGTCATGTCTCCGCTGGCTCTCTTCAAGAGCAATTCACCAAGTGCCACACACTGCCATTTCCTCATAGCCCTGCATTGTTTTTCCTTATCTGATAATGATCCAATTCCTTTTTGTATGCCATGATTGAATCTGCTTCCACCACACTCTCAGGCAGTGCATTCCAGATTCTAACCACTCACTGTCTAAAAAGGTCACCATTTCTTCTTTTGCCACTTACCTTAAATGATGATTACCTGAAATTATGATTTTCAATCCTTCCAACTAAGGGAATTGTTTCTTCCTATCTACTCCGTCCAGACCCTTCATTATTTTGAATATCTTTATCAAATCTCCTCTGAACGTTCTCCTCAGCAAACAACACCAGTTTCTCCAATCTGTGTAACTGAGGTTCCTCATCCCTGGAACCATGCTCACAGATCTTTTCTGTACCCCCTCTAATGCCTTCACGTTCTTCCTAAAATGTAGTGCCCAGAACTGGACGCAATGCTACAGTTAAGACTAAAAAGTTATTTTGTACAAATTAACATAACTTCCTTGCTTTTGAACTCTATGCCCTAATTATAAAGCCCAGGATTCAGGATGCCCTCTCAACCAGCCCTACCACTTTCAATGATTAAGCCATGTACTACCACCACCCTCTTCCCCCGCTCCTGCACCCCCCTTTAGAATTATACCTTTTATTTAATATTGTCTCTGTGTCCTTCCTACTAAAATGAATCAATTTGCACTTCTCTGCATTAAGTTTCATCCGCACATTCCACCAACTATGTCCTTCTGAAGTTTACCACTATACTCCTCACAGTTCACAATACTTCCAAATTTGGTGTCAAACACAGATTTTGAAATTGTGTCCTGTACAACATGGTCTAAGTCATTAACATATATCACAAAGAGCAGGCAACCCAATACCGAACGCCCGGGAAAGTCCACCAAAACCTCTCCTCCAGCCAAAATACAACTGATCGCCACTACTCTGTTCCTGCCATTCAGCCAATTTTGTATCCATGTTGCTGCTGTCCTTTTTATTCCATGTGCTCTAACTTTGCTCGCAAGTCTGTTGTGTGACATTTTATCAAACAACTTTTGAAGTTCATGTACACCACATCAATGACATTACCCTCATCTACCCACTCCATTACTGTCATGAAGAGATATTAATGTATATAATGTTATTGGAAATTATTATTCTTTAAGTAGAGGTTTAGTCTGTGTGTGTGTTAATTTAATTAAAGCCAGCTAGTCTGGGTGCTTTGATGTACAGTAGTTTTGAGAATTAAACAGTAAGGTAGAGAGTATGTTTGCAGTTTGTTGAATAGAAGTGGTGAGACTGCAAGTTGGCATTGACAATTGCTAAGACTTGCTGGGAGTAGAAGATATAACTCTGATTGGGTTGCAACAAATAACCAAGAGTAAGTTAACAGAGTTGGCAGATAAGTTGAAATTGGGGTTACTTGCGGGGGGCCAGGAAATCAGATATGATTAGAAATATAGCACAGCATCTACAGTTGGAAGTGATACCTGTTTCTAGCGAGTGTCAATAAATTACAATGTGGTGAAAAAGGCTATCTTGAGTTTATGTAAGTTGGTTCCTGAAGCTTATAGGCATAAATTTAGGAATATGACAAAAACAACCTGGGCAAACTTATATTAAGTTCGAAAGAGGAACACAAAGTAATTTTGACGGGTGGATACAGGCGTTAAAAATAGAAACAACATATGCAGCTCTTAGGGAAGTAATTCTTTTGGAAGAATTTAAAGATTCAATCCCTTCGGTAGTGAGAACTCATATGGAGGAACAGACGGTTGATTTCTGTAAGACAAGCAGCAGAAATAGCTGATGATCATGAGTTAATTCATAGAGATAAACCTTTTTTCATCATACTTTCAAATTGGAAAAGGATAAAAAGAGGGAAGGTGAAAGGAAGGTGAAAGGAAGGTAGGTAGTCAGGGAAGAGAAGGAAGTTCCCAGGAAGCTTTTTCTCTGAATAAAAAGGAAGGTGCTGAAGGTAGAAGTGACTTTCAAAAATTGAGGTGTTTTCATTGCGATAAAGTAGGGCACATGAAGTCAGTGTGTTGGAAATTGCAGGAAAAAAATCTGCTGGAGTTATTAGGGTACAGAAAAGCTCTGGAAGTAAAAATACTGTGGGTTCTGAGGTTCAGGCACAGGAGAAACCAGTGGTTTGTGAACAGCTGAAACAGGGAGAATCAGTGAAAGGTAAAAAAGTGGGAAAGTGTTCAAAGTTTACTCAAGAGAACTCTGAGGAGCAGGGGCTAGTCAATCCTTAATGTTGTGGGGTAGTGATATTTGTTGTTCAAAGGGAGTATTACGGGAGGAGGCAATAAACAGTGGAGTTCATGGAGATGTTAAATCTATTCCGCTGTGGAAGGTAAATTTGAAGAGCAAATGGAGAGCAGGTAAAGTTATTGTTGGAGTGGTGTAAAAATTGCCCATTACAGGGGTTCAATTTATTCTGGAAAATGATATAGCTGGAGCACAAATGTGGGTGATGCCCATGGTAGTTGAGCAGCCTGCAGAAGTCTTTTCAACAGAGGTGTGACAGAAGGAATATCCTGGATTGTTTGCTGATTGTGTTGTAATGAGATCAAAGGCTCATAGGGATGAACAAGTAAAACAATAAGGGCAGGTAGTTCAAAGGCAAGAAGGACGTGTCAAAATCCAATTAGCAGGCACTGTATTTGATAACAATGTTCAGGAGAAAAGAATAAAGGACAATTCAGCTGAAGTGTTTAACTCAAGGAGGTTAATGGAGTTACAGAAAAATGTTTTGCAATTGAAGCAATTATATCAGAAAGCTTATTCAGAAACAGAAGTAAAATGTATTCCAGTATGTTATTACCTTCAGGGAGATATTTTAATAAGAAAATGGAGGTTGGATCGTGTCTCAGCAAATGAAAGCCTGAGTGAGGTGCATCAGATTGTTAGGATATAGAAAGGAGATTCTGAGGATAGCTCATGATATTCCAATTGGGGGACATTTAGGAATTTGGAAAACACAGGAAAAGATACAGAGGTTTTATTTTGGCCAGGATAGCACAGGGATGTAGTCAAACTCTGCAGAACCTGTCATACATATCAAGTAACAGGAAAACCACAAGCACTGATGAAGCCAGCATCTTTAAACCCAATGATAGCATTTGAAGAACCTTTTACGAGGGTCATGATTGATTGTGTAGGACCCCTCCCTAAGACTAAAAGTGGAAATCAGTATTTACTGACAATAATGGTCTACCAGGTTTCCTAAAGTGATACATTTAAGAAATATTAAGAAGATTGTGGAGGAGTTATTCCAATTTTTTTTTTTTTACAACATATGGTTTACCTGAGCAAATACAATCAATTCAGGGAACAAATTTCATGGGCAGAATTTTCGCGAGCGTCCTGAAGCCACCGCGCACCATCGCGATATTTAGCTGGGCGGGTGCGCGATGAAGTTCGACACACAACCAGCATTAATTAATGAGCTAGTTAAGGCCCTTCACTCAGCAATCAATGCGATCAGGCACCCATGCGATCTTCAGGTTGGCGCACAGGTGCAACGGGCAGGCGAATAAAACTCATCCACGGGCAGGATACGAGGGATCAGTGGCGTAGTCAATTTGGTCTGAGTATTTATTGCAGAAAGTTTTTTAAACTTGCCTGTGTGATCTGTAGTAGTTCAGAACAAATTCCAGTAGCTTTCTGTGCACTTTGAACCTTCTGGTCAGCACTCTGCAGTCAGTAAACTTTATCAGGCCTGCAGCTTTCCGGAGGCCTCCCTTTAGCCTGGGTATGGGTTCTGACATGTCCACTGAAGGCAGCTCCTCTGAGGAGGGGGAGCTAGAATAAGGAGGAGGCCAGGAGTGCAGTATCAGTCTCCGTGGAGTCACCTTTGGAAGGACAGGAGCAGGAACAAGGAGGGCAAGGCCAAGAGGTAGTCCAAGGTGGAAGGGGCCACAGAAGACGCCACTATCCTGCTGCCAGGGTATACAGGTGGCGAAGCAGCTACCTCAATATGACTGAGGTGCAGTGCCAAAGGAGGCTCCGACTGCCAAAGTAGACAGTCAATTATATCTGTCAGATGATTGGTCCTGAGATCTCTGCAAACTTTGTGGGTGGACACCCCATGCCAGTGGCTCTGAAGGTCACAGCTGCCTTCAACTCCTTCCAGGGCTTGGTGGGTGATCTTTGCGGTGTCTCCCAATCAGCTGTCCACACTTGTGTCAAGCAGGTTACAGACGCTCTGTTCAGACGGGCATTGACCTTCATCCACTTCCGCTGGGACCAGGCAAGTCAGGTATAGCGAGCCAGAGGCTTCGCGGCCATTGCTGGCTTCCCCCGTGCACACACGTGGCCAGCAAGGCGCCAGCAGGTGAGCCCGGTGCCTTCAACAGGAAGGGCTTCCAATCCATTTACGTGCAGATAGTGTGTGACCACAGGATGCTGATTCTACAAGTTTGTGCAAGGTACCCAGGCAGCATCCACAATGCCCACATCCTCAGACACTCCCAGGTGCCGGGGCTCTTCAGTGCTCCGGCTCGGCTGGATGGTTGGCTGCTGGGTGACAAGCGTTATCCCCTGCGAAGGTGGCTCATGACGCCTCTCCGCTATCCAAGAACAGAAGCTGAAGAATGCTACAATAGGAGCCACACCTCCACACGGGCTGTGGTGGAGAGAGCCATTAGTCTTCTCAAGATGCGCTTCCGATGCCTGGACGGTTCAATACCCACCAGATCGTGTGTCGGTGATAGTGGTTGCATGCTGTGCTCTCCACAATCTTGCACTGGAAAGTGGGGATGAAAGCAGTGGACGATGAAGACGTTGACGGAGTGGATGCAGCTGCACATGATGAGTCCAGCACCGATTCTGAGGATGAGGGGAATGCTGAGGGGCTAAACGCTGACCCGAGACTATACCAAGGAGGCAGGGACACCCAGGAGACTTTAATCCAGCGCACATTTAGCTAGCAGAACACAAATGGATCAGGAGGACCAACCTTGCCTGGCACTTTCATACTCGGCACTTATGTGCTACATCTGCCACTTCTTCAACTGCAAGTAAGGGCTTTGGACATAAACTTCAATGTCCACTCAAACACTCATGACATGTTTGTAAAAAATAAAAATGCAGATCAAAGGGGCCACCCTCAGCCATGGTCACACATCTGGTTTTAATTTTCTCCATCATGATGTTTGACAGAAAGTCAAACCAAAATTTTTTTCAATCATAAACAAATAATAATTTCCTAATCTAGAGCCAACACAAAAGCACCAGTGACATACCCGTGGTGTGCCTAAGGTGCCTTATGTTTACATTTCCGGGTACTATGTCTTGGTGCTGCCACATCGCTCGGAGTAGCTTCTGAGCCAGCCTGCTGACTCTGCTGTCCTGTTGGCCTCGATGACCTTGGCGGTCGTCCTCTAGCCCGTGGAGCCTGTGCTGGCCCCACCTGGGAGGGATCTGCCAGGTCCACAGCTGGCATCTCCCCAGTCGTCGCAGCCTCACCCGATGAATCGGTCACTGGGAGAGGAGCAGAGGAGCTGTTGCCCTCGTCCGGAGCGCCGTGAAAGGAGCCTGCAGATACGACAGGCAGCTGCTCCGCCGATGTGAGGTCGCCCCGGACCTCCCTGCTTACCGTTAATGGATGGGCAACGAGCTAGGAAGCTTGAAGCCCACACCATCTCCCACATTGGCAATGAGCAGCTGTGGCAACTGGCGCTGTGAGGGCTTGCAGGTCCCAGCGTAACCCCCAGGAGAAGCTGCTGGTTCTCCTGGAGGCCCCTCTCCACGACAGTTGCCAGTCTCTCCATGGAGGAAGCATGACGCTCTGCCACGAGGCTCATTGCATCAGTGATGCTCCGCGTGGACTCCTCCACCACGGACACCAAGCGAAGCATATTCTCATACAACACTCCCAGATGCTCCCGCACACCCGGCCACATTTCCTTCAGCTGCTGTGTCGCGGACGACTCTAGAGGCACATCATCAGGCACCAACTCACAATGTGCCTGGTCCCTTGCAGTCCTTCGGCTGCTGGCGCCATCAGCACTCTGTCTCTGCCAGCTCCCCCAGTGATTGTGAAGTGCCCTCTCCACTGTGCCTGGGACACTAGCCGATGTTGCAATGCCCACCGATGTGCTAATATCTGCGCTGGTGCCTACCCTGCAGAAATGGTGTGACACAGGTGACAGTTGAGGGCCCTCTGGTGGGAGAAGGAGCATCTGGAATTGCTCCTGGTGCACAGGCTCTGAAGATGCTGTAATTAACAACAAGGACAGTGAATCAGTTAGCGTGCACACAGTGACACACTTCCTCCCTTTCCCCCTGGCTCATTATGTGCTAAACCTTCCAGAACCTACGGAGAAGAATATTGGTGGGGTGGCAAATAGTCAGGAGGAGACCCTAACATCACAGACGGATAGAGACGGGCTGGTCAGATGGCCGAAGGAATGCCAAATGGAATGTTATGTGGATAAGTGTGAGGTGATGCACTTGAGCAGGAAAAACAAGGTACGGGAATATACGAGGAATGGTGGAACCATGGAAAGTAAGGAGGATCGGAGGGATAAAAACAAAAATACTGCGGATGCTGGAAATTCAAAACAAAAACAGAATTACCTGGAAAAACTCAGCAGGTCTGGCAGCATCGGCGGAGAAGAAAAGAGTTGACGTTTCAAGTCCTCATGACCCTTCGACAGAACTTGAGTGAGTCCAAGAAAGACTCTTGGACTCACTCAAGTTCTGTCGAGGGGTCATGAGGACTCGAAACGTCAACTCTTTTCTTCTCCGCCGATGCTGCCAGACCTGCTGAGTTTTTCCAGGATCGGCGGGATCTTGCTGGACATGTCGACTGGCCCGTTAAGGTAGTGGGACAGGTACATAAGGCATTCAAGAAGGTAAATGTCATACTTGCTTTTATTAGCTGAGGCATAGAATATAGGAACAGGGAGATCATGTTGCAAGTACAGAAAACGCTGCCTAAGCCACAGCTATAGTTCTGCGTGCAGTTGTGAGCAACGCTTCACGGGAGGGATGTGACTGGAGTGGAGAGAGTGCAGAGGTCGCTGACCAGGATGCTGACTAGGCTGGAGTTTGACTTATGAGAAGACATAGCATAGACTGGGGATATTTCCCCTGGAGCAGAGGGGATTGAGAGGTGACACTATTGAGCTTTATAACTATTGAGCTTTATGAGGAGCATTGATAGGGTCGACAGAAAGCAACTTATCCCTTTGGCGGAGGGATGACTAATCTGGTGGCATAGATTTAAGGTAAGGGGCATGAGGTTGACAGGTGAGGTGATGAGCAACTTTTGCGCACAGTAATGTGGGACGGGACCCACCGGCTGAAAGGGTGGTAGACGCAGAAACCCTAACCTGTAATAAGTATTTGGATGTGCAGTTGTAATGCCATGGCATACAAGGATATGGGGATAGTGGTTGGAAATGGGATAAGGCGACTTTAGAAGGTGGTTGACACACGTATCTTCGAAGGGCCGAGGGACCTTTGTCTATGACCCACACCTCTGACACTATCAGTCTGTGAATGAGCAATATTGCTACATTAATGATTCCAACAATCGCCAATGCTATGGATGGTGGGAAGACAGAGTGGATGTCACTATTGATCTCAAATACCTGGCTGTTCTACCCCAGCCTCACCGACACCAGTGGACCTTGGTGCATGGCACCTCTCAAGCTCCAGGGCTTCCTGCTCGAAGCAGATTAATATCATGAGCTGGACCTGGCCGCCTCCAGTCCGTGAACTCTCACATGCATTGTGAGCATTCTTCTCCTGAAAAACAAAGACCATTCATTGCGGCTAATCACACATGGACTCTACATGTGCATGCTGCACCCCAACCACAGTGGCCATACCAGGCCTCCAGTGCCTCCTCTCCCCGCTACTGCTGATCAGTCACACAAGTTAGTATGCCTGCTCCTAAACTCATCTCCTCATGAACCAGTCATGCTGATATAAGCATGGTCACTATCTGCTTGTCCACCCAGTGTACAAGAAATGCCCAACATGATTCAATGCAGTCGCGACAGTCAGACTTGGAGGGGGGGGGGGAAAGAGTCCCTCAAAGGCTAAGGCTACCTGCTGGGTTAAATGCCCATTGCCAACATGGTACTCACCCTTCCAGAGCGCAACAAATCGTTGAAGCGCTTATGGCACTGGATCCAGGTGCACTGCACCACGTCAAAGGTGCTCACCACCTCCGCCACCTCCTCCCAGTCATGTTTGATCATGTAGGGGGCCCTCCTCCTCCCATCCTGGAGGCCAACACCTCCCGCTGTGCTGCCACCCCTGAGGAGCGCAACAAGGCAGTCATCAGAAATGCAAGGGGCACATTGGTTCCCCCGTTGGCCTGCCCTGATCCTGTGGCAGACCCTGCAGCCTGCCTTGCTCCTCTGCCCTTCCCTCCAGCGTGCCCTGCTGAGCTGACGCCCTGCAGTTGGATCTCCAGGTGGCCATTGTGAGCAGCCTACAGGAGGCTGCCAGGCCTTCCTTTAAACAGGCTGCTGGGTCGCCATTGGACCCAGTAGCCTGTGCACACCTGCTGCAGCCCGCACTCTCCCGCTATTCACGGGAGTCAGAAATGCACTTGGTGGGCCTTAATTGACTCACCCACGCAAAATGGCAGCACAGCTCCGATCACGGGCATCAGGTTGGTGCCAATCGGGTCCGCGCCCGCTCACAGCCGCTCTTGCTCCACCCTCCCGCCAAACAGAAAATTTTGGCCCATGTCACAGCTGCATAAGGAAGTAATGAACAGTTTGGGAATATAAACAGTTTAAGTCAACAGCATATCATCCGGAGTCACATGGAGCTTTGGAAAGATGGCATCAAACTTTAAAAACTATGATGAGAGTGTACTATCAGGATTATCCACAGGATTGGGATACAGGAATTCCATTCTTGTTATTTGCTATTAGAGGCTTTCCTAATGCATCGACTGGTTTTAACCCTTTTGAGCTAGTTTACAGTCATTAAGTAAGGGGACCAATGAAATCGATTCATGAGAAATTGGTGGGTCAAAATTCGGAAACTACTCTCCTGGATTACGTTCAAATTTCAAGGAAAGATTGAACAGAGCATGAAGGTTGGCTAAAGAACATTTAAAGACATCACAGCAAGTGATGAAAGTGAAGGCAGATAAGAAAGCTAAAACTCGCAGTTTTGTTTCTGGAAAGAAGGTACAAGTTTTGTTACCAGTACAAGGTGATTCACTAAATGCAAGATTTAGTGGGCCTTACAGGATTGAAAAGAAATTGAGTGAAGTAAATCATTTAATAAATTACCAGATAGAAGAAAGAAGCAGAGGGTGTGTCATCTAAATATGCTTAAAAAGTACTTTGACAGGGAAGAGAAATAAAAAGAGGTGTTAGTGATGGTGGATGATGAGAAAGAGGTAGAAGTGCAGGACTCAAACTGATTTCCTCTAATCAAATTGGATAATGAAGGGGTGCTTGAAAAATTAAATGAAATATTGAGTTACCTTCCAAGCAGTGTCAAAGTGATTTGGAAAAGCAATTGCAGTCACACAAACCTATTTGTGGAAATAAGTTGGGAAAGACACATTTAGCGATACATCATGTCTCTGTGCAAGTTTCATCTTCAATAAGGCAACATGCTTATAGATTAAATCCTGCAAAGTTATCACAAGTACAAAAAGAATTGATTTCATGCTTCAAAATGACATTGAGTCTAGTTGCAGTAACTGGAGTTCACCTATCATACTGGTACCGAAACCAGATGGAACACAAAGACCATGTGTGGACTATCGAAAGCTGAATGCAGTGTCAAAAGCGGATTTGTATCCTATACCACGGTTGGAAGATTGCATTGAGAAAGTGGGACAATCGAAATTTATCACAAAGATTGACTAGCTAAAAGGATATTGGCAGGTACCGTTGTCGGAAAGAGCATAGGAGATATCAGCTTTTGTAACGCCAAGTGGACTATATCAGTCCAAAGTCATGCCATTTGGTATGAGGAATGCACCTACAACATTTCAAAGACTGAAAGTATTTGTGGGTCTAAGCAATTGTGCTGTTTATATTGATGATCTAATATTTTCAATCAGACATGGGAGGAGCATTTACAGCACCTGGAAGAATTATTACTCGACTACAAGAAGCTAATTTGGTGATGAACTTGGCTAGAAGTGAATTTGCAAAACTGCAAGTTACGTATCTAGGCCATACCATTGGGCATGGTAAGGCGGCTCCAAAAGATGTGAAAGTCAAGGCTATCGTGGATTTCCCAGTGCCTATAACAAAACGATAGGTTTTCAGATTTTTGGGCACGAGGGGGTTTTACCAGAAATTTGTACCAAATTTTAGCCAAGTAGTTACTCTACTGACTGAACTTTTAAAAAAGAACAAGTAGTTTCAATGGACACTGGAGTGTCAGAAGTCATTTGATAGTTTGAAAACTGTATTAACTATGAAACCAGTGTTGGCAGTACCCAATTATGCCAAGCAATTCAAGTTGGCCATTGATGTAAGCGATATAGGCTGTACTGTTACAAGATAAAGAAACTGGAATTGAAAAACTGATCTTGTATTTTTCACGGAAGCTGAATGTACAACAATGAAGATATTCAACAATTGAAAAGGAGACTTTGGGTTTGGTGTTAGCATTGCAGCGTTTTGAAATCTTTGCTGCAAACAATTCATCAGAAACAATTGTTTGTACTTAATAATGGTCAAACTTTAAGACAAAAGTGCAAGGCTTTTTAGGTGGAGTTTATTAGTACAACCATTTAATCTAGGGATTATATATGTTGCTGGTAGTGAGAATCTGTTCGCAGATGCGTTATCAAGAGTTTGAAGCTTAAAGGAAAATTTGACATTTTTAAAAATCTGGACACTGAACTGGACTGATTTCTGTTGATACTAAGCAGGTTTGTATATATATTGTTATGTTAGCGCATGGACCTGGTAACGTAATAAGGTCATAAGTATAGGAGATAGTGTGAGATGGGTTATTAAAAAATGGAGCCCTCTTTTAGAATTATGATGGCTCATTTTTCAATAGGAAGGGGAATGTCATGAAAAGATATTAATGCATGTAATGTTATTTGAATTTATTTTTTAAAACAGAGGTTTAGTCTGTGTATGTTAATTGGATTAAAGCTAGCTAGTCTGGGTGCTTTGAAGTATAGTAGTTTTGAGATGTAAACAGTAAGGTAGAATAGAGTATTCAAGAATGGGAGTGAAATCTTGCACCTAGATAGGAGACACCAAGCAATGTTAATATTACTAATAAAATTGGTACTATGAAAGGAGTTCAAAGGGCCTGGTGATACAATGAAAATTTAAATTCAAAGGGGAAGGTTGGGTATAACAGAAAGGAGTTTGTGTGTGCAGGTCAGAGGCATGTAAGACCTAAGCCTGTAATCCTACCACTATGTCTGCGAAGGAACAAATTGAAAGGAACCTCATTTTGAATTCATAAGATGAAAAATCTTTGCCTGGTGTCTGTTTAAGTCTATTGGTTATTGTTGCCTTAACGGAAATTAATTTGGGAATTTGTTAAAAAGTTTTGATAGTACCAATTTGAAGCCATGTATACATGTTTAATTTGTTGTAAATCAATAGATGTTTCATAAAGTTGGATATAAAAACCTCTCGAGAACTGGTGGTCTTATTCCTGAATTTAGAGCTGCATCTCAAAACATACCAGTTGAAACTATAGGTTATGACAGCTGTTTAAAATTTCTCTTGGGATTTTAAATAACTGTCTTTATCAACTGCTGTGTCATAAGTTAGCTCAAGCAAGTTAGGTAAACACGATTTAAACACAGCCTTAATAAATCCATGCTTGCTTTTCATAATTATTCTTTATTTGCCCCAGTGACTATTAATTTTGTCCAAAATCATTATTTCTAAAAGTTTCCCCACCACTGAAGCTAACCTGACTGGCCTATAATTGTTGGGTTTACCTTTACACCCTTTTTTGAACAAGGGTGTAGCCTTTTGTAATTCTCCAGTCCTCTGGCACCATCCCGATATCTAAGGTGGATTAAAAAATTATGGCCCAATCCTTCCCAACTTCTACCTTCACTTCTCTCTGTATCCTTGGATGCATCTCATCTGGTCCTGCTGCCTTATCAACTTTAAGTACTGTCAACATATCCAATACCTTCTCCTTATAAATTTTAAGCCCTTCAAGCTTTTGAACTACTTCCTCTTTCACCACGACCTGTGCAACATCTTCTTCCTTTGTAAAGACAATTGCAAAGTGTTCATTTAGTATCTCAACCATGCCTCCTGCCTCCTTGGTAAATCCCCATTTTAAGCTATCAAAGATTGAACTATTCAAGACAGAAATGATAGCTATGGCAGTTAAAGGCTCTCCATTAAAGGACCTTAAACATTCATTCCCTTCACCACTGGTGCACAGTACCAGCAATGTGTATCATCTACAAGATGCACTGCAATAACTCATCAAGGTTCCTTTGGTAGCACCTTCTAAATATGTGACCTCTACCACCTAGGATAAGGGTAGGAGACACATTGAAAGACTGCCATCTGCAAGTTCCCCTTCAAGTCACTCACCATCCTGACTTGCAACCAAATTACTGTTCCTTCACTATCGTTGGGTCAAAATCCTGGAATCCCCTCTCCAACAGCACTGTGGGTGTACCTACAACATATAGGTTGCAGCAGTTCAAGAAGGTGGTTCAAGGACAATTAGGGATGGATAATAAATATAGGTCTTGCCAGCAATGCTCAGATCTCAAGAACAAATAAAAATTGTATGAATCCGGGTCCAATGTGGTAGTTTTAGTAGAAGGCTAGACTGTGAGATCATCAATAAGATGATAATATCTTCTGTTAGTTAGAAGGCCTGCCTGCCTGAGCTTGAATATCATTCTGTATACACATAGTGATGAAATTAACAGATCACCCTCCACTGGTACACCATACACATGCTTAATATTACCTGGCCAAGGAGTGCTAAATACAGCAACTTATGACAGTCTTCAGTGATGGCGTAGGACAAATTAATGGAATCAGACTTTGACAAGGGATTAGTTCTAAGCTAACATGTGCTCCATCCAGTGGCTTTAAGTAGTAAATTAATGGAAACCCCAGGTAGTCTGATTAGACAGGGCATCATCAACCTTGTAACAGCATCAAACTCATGGATCAGTTCAATGATAGTTGGACTTAAGAATATATTTGCTTAGATCCCAAAGACTTAAAGTCATCAACTGTGAGTATTGTGCTCTGCCAACTACTGAAGATGTAGCTACATGCCAAACACATGCTAAAAGATTCACAATTCTGAATGTCTGTGATAGGTTTTAGCACATGAGTTTCAATGAACAATAATGATACCTAACTACATTCTACACACTTCCAACCAATGTAGTTGGAACCATTTGACACTTGGAATCAGCTTAGCACCTAAAGTCTTTTAATTCAAGCTGCATGAGCTCGTGGAAGGATGCCAAGAGATAGAGGTCATTGAAGATACTTTTACAACAGCTGATTTGAAGAAATGCTGAAGAGACAATTCACAACCATGGGAAATACCTGGAAACTTCTCTTCACTGATACAATGAATGTGGTGTTTTGTTAAACATTGGCAAACTGAAACTTCACAGGTAAGAAGCACCTTTTATTGGGCTACACGGCTACAGGAATGATCCAGTCAAAGTTAAAGGCAATTTTAAAGATGCTGTCATCAACTGATGTAGCAGGGATGTGATGAGTGTTTGGACTTACTTAATATTTGAGTAAGTTTCTTTTGCATCTGTCAAGTATCATATTATCATGGCAGACTTGTTCAGGGGATAGATTCTAGGGCAAGTGCCACCAGCATGCCACTCTCTGTTATTACGATCTCAACAAATAAATGACACTACAATGTGATGCATCTTGATCAGAAATGTTGCAAAATGGAAAACCAGCTGCCTATTCATTATAAGCATTAATATCTGCAGAGACAAGACAAGCATGGATTAAGAAAGAACTTCATGCTCACTTACGGTAAATTTGAAGCTCATATCTACAGTCAGGACGTAGTACCAGAATTTAGCACCTGTGTTTGGAGATGTCTGCTGGAAGAAATTGATTGTTGCTAATCACTTCCAGTTGGAAACTCCCGTTGGCAACAGCATGTCTAGATTCAAGCATGATTGTAGGGGGAATCAAAGGTTAGGGGGAAAGTCAATGATGAGGTCCTGAGAGTCACAGAGGGCAGATCCAGGTGTTAGGAGGATCATCGAGGATGACAGATGGCAGGTCGAAGGTAATGGGGGAAATTCCAATGTGCTGGGACTGAGCAATAGTGGCATGTGCAGGGGAGAAGTTCTAGGATGTTACTTGGTCAAGCATAATGGGGGTGAATCAAGCTTCGCCAAAGGCAGGGAAAGGGTGATGGAGTAAGGGTCGAAGGCGATGAGGGGAAGGTAAAGATGATTGAGGGAGAGCGCAGGGTGGTGGTTTCAAGTTCCAGGGTCACTTGTGTGAGTGTTATGCATACGTCTGCATCAACATGAAGAGTTTCCTGGAGTAAAGCTGGAGGATGGAGCTCTCTACAGTGGGGCTGGTGGTATGCTTTAGCTGCAGATGATGATGATGGATAATAAGGGGCTGACTACCATGTGCTGGCTTGCTAGCCAGATTCCAAACAACTGACATGGGGTGACAAGCATTGAAAATTGCACATGTCAAGAGAGTCTGAGATGCTACTACTTCCAAACCCCACATGGGGTTGGAATGGTGCTTCCAAAGCCCCAAATCACCTTTTACTGATGTGTCACCCCCTTAAGAGCTCCCATTGGTTAGCAAATTTCCAAAAAATCATGAACATTCAACACACATGAATTAAAATACTTCAGACTATATGTTTAATCATAACTGAACATATCCATGGAATTATTTGACACCCATGCCCCTTCTGTGTTATTATATTTTTTTAAGTTTATGCTTTCTTCCAGTATGTCTTAGTGCTACCCCGACACACATGGCTAAGTGGAGGCAGCCTGTTGAATGTTATGTCCCTTTGCCTGAGATGACCTTGGCAGTCATCCACTGGTCGAGAGGCCTCGAGCTGTCAAGGGTCTCCTGTACAGGTCCAGGTACACCCTCACCTGTTGGAGGCAAGAGAGCAGACACATGGGAACACCACTACCTGGAAGTTCCCCTCTGAGCCACTCACCATCCTGACTTAGAAATATATCTCCGTTCCTTCACTGTCACGGGATCAAAATCCTGGAACTCCCTCCCTAACAGTACTGTGGGTGTATCAACACCACAGGGACTGCAGCGGTTCAAGAAAGCAGCTCACCACTACCTTCTCAGGGGCAATTAGGAATGGGTAATAAATACTGGCCTAGCCGGCAATGCCCACATCTCATAAAATTAATAAAACAAAGGCACTGGAATCACTGGCAGTGGGGAGGGGAAGCAGCAGCACATCTTTGGAGTGTCCTGAGATGATAATCCCAGAGTGGCATGCTGGTGCTCCTCCACTCTGTTAGTGCACGATGCCAACTCTTTGAATCCAGCAGGGGAAGCGGCAACTGGAAGGAGATCGAGTTGCCTTGTCCCCCCTCTTACCTGGCACTATAGAGTCCATGGCCAGAGAAACAGAACACAGGCCCCAGCACATAGTCAGCAGCCAATGTTGGACCTGGGTCTCTATGGCAGTTGCCAACCTCTCCACAGGTGCATACATTCACATGCCGGAGTCATGACAGAACTCGGGATTTGGACAGATTTCTCCACCTTTCACTCAAAGCTGCGCATGCCTCTGGCATCTCTTCAGGTGTCATCCCCCTGTGCATCTGCATCTCCAGCTGGTTTCTTACATCCATTTCTAGAAGCACATCATCAGTATGGGCCTGATTTCCAGCAGTCCTCTGACTGTTAGGAACCTGGGCTATCACCTCCTCCATCAGCTGCAGGGACATGTCTGTGATGTGTTCACAGATTGTGACTCTGAGTCTAATCGCAAATGCATATCCACTGCAATGACTGTCTCTGCACTGGTGGAGGATGCAGAGGAATGACATAATGACACATCCTCTGAGTGATCTGCATCATCATCCTCAGAGGCAGTAGTCGGGTTTGCTGCAGGCTGGCTCAGGCATTTCGCCTCGCTGCGAGGACCTGCAGTGGAGAACATAAAAGAATTAGATCATGGCTATGCACAACCCCTTTACTCATCAATGTATCACATGTATCACTTATATGCGCATTCTCAACACCAGACTGGAGGCATCCTCATTCTGATGCCTTGAGACTCTAGCCTCTCCATCCACACAGGGGCATGCAGGTGGCTCACCTGCTAATTCAGCAGCTCCTCCTTGGCAGGCTATGCGGATGTCTTGTACCCTGCCGTCAGTCTTGGGAGCACTCCATTGTGTTATGTGCGCAGGCAGCCAAAATGGTTGAGTGTCGTTTCCATGGGCACCTAACCTCTTAATAAGAAAGTGCCTTAATAAGCATGCATGCCTATGACAGCTCCAGTGCTGTCCCTAGTGTTTCACACACACACATACTCTTGCAATGGGCATAACTTTTACGGCTTGACCTGTCTCCCACTCATTCAATCTGCATGTGCCATCAGATGAGGCTTAGAACCCAAACTCCTGTCTGGCATCTTTCTCCACTCACACATTTATAGTGCTTGAAACCCTTAGAAATACAACTTTGCAGTGACTACATTGTGCCACTTACTTTGTAGGGGGAAAGTCATTCACCCTTTGAAGCACTGGACTCCATCTCATTTGTGGACTCCGTGACTTCTAACCTCCACTGCCACCTCCATCCAGGCCGCCTTGATCAGGCGGGAGGGCTTCTTACTTCCAAAACTGAGAAACAGGACCTGCCATTCCCAAATGGCCTGAAGGGAGGCAGCGCTTAACCGTGGAGCCATCTGCACTAGAACATAGCAGCTGATCGTGATCAACAGTGAAGCTGGAGGGTGGTGTCACAGCACTTCCAAGGATCTGATGAGGTATGGGTGACAGATCTGAAGGAGTTGAGGTGTCACATCACTTTCAGGAATTACAAACTCCTCACAAACAGCTAGACTGATGCTGCTGGATGGTAGGCAGTGGATCCCTGTCCGTTTGTCATTTAAATATGGCCTCCAACAGGCGAGGGTGTACCTGGACCCAGGCCTTCAATTTTGTGAGGTAATGGTGGGGTTAATGACTTCCTGTCCATCCCTGCCACGTGATTGGCTAGGACCCTCACCTTTGCATGTCCAATTGGCTGGCTACTGCATGATTGCACAAGGCTAGCCGCTCCACCTCAGAGTGCAATGTGCACTTTTGGTCCTGCATCGGGACCCTCAATGCAAGAAGATGATTCCATCCCAAAAATGGAAAACGTAGAGAAGGAAGGAGAGACTCACAGTACAAAAAGAGAGAGAGAAAATCAACAGGGGCAGATATAAAAGAAGCAAGTGAAAGGAAAAGAGAAAAAACAAAAGTCCAAAATAATTGAAAACAAAAGGCGAACGGAAGGATTCAGAAAGAATTAGTCAGAAGTAAGCAGAAAAACAGGAAGGGAATGTCTTTAATTCATATCCATGCAACACTATAGAATTCAATTAGTACAAAGGATTTGAATACTAGCAAAGAATTACAAAGTATTAATCTGTGCTAGGTTTCAAGACACAAGGTGAAAACACAAAACCACAGTAGACTTTTGATGTCTTAAAATCACTTGCATATGTCTCTTCTATATACGTAATAGCTTATTAAAATCCGAGTTGGTAACGTTCTCATGCTTCACTACATTAAATTCAATGGGTAACACTAACAGTTATATTTATGATTTTTACATGCTTCAGAGGTGGTGCAACAAGAAAATATTACAAAAACAAAGACACAGTGGCAATACATGCACAACAAACACAGCTAGAAGACATAACATATTCTCCAACTGTTCACGAGCAATATCTGGAGAGATTATATTATCAGGTTATTTTATCACAAACTTCCAAATGTTTCAAACACTACAGCAGCGTAACTAATGGGTTTTAACGTGTAACTTGGATTTTGTCAGAATCACATGACACTATTGGTGCAGGTGACTGGTATTGGTCAAGTGAATCTAGCAGACATCAGAATTTCTGATACCAGCAGAAACATGGACCAACAATTCCCAAATTTCTATTCCACTGATGTTAGAGCCCCTCCTTCACAAGAAAATAGATGGAAAAAGCTGCTTTTCCAAGAATATAAAATGAAGAGAAAGTATTGATAAATGTGTAAATAATTTAGTTTTACCAGGATTTGCAAGGTGAATTCACTGAACCGCCAGGAGCATAGACTTGACCATTTAAAACACAAGGACAGTGACTCAGAGGAACACAAATGTCCTTAGCAGAAATGTCATCAAGAACAGTTCCTGTGAAAAGAACAAACTTGCATTTAGATAGCACCTTATCCTGTGGGTCACCAGTGACCAGAAATTGAACTAGAGCAGCCATATAAATTCCAGGGAGAGAAGAAAAGTTTAGGAGTTGGGGATTCTGTTATGAATAATTTGCCTCTTTTCACCATCTACAAAGGTCGATGTCAGGTGTGTGATGGAAAACTTGCCTGGATGGATGCAGATGCAACAACACTCAAGTTCAACATCAACGAGTCCGCTTCATTACCACCTTATCTACCATCTTAAACATTCACATCACCTTCCATTGATCAGCATATCGTTGATGACTGTCCATCTCTTTGTTGATGATTGGGATTAGTCTGATAGATTAGTAAGTAATTAATCAAGTTGGGTTTGTTATTCTTTTTGGAGATTCCTGGGCAATTTTCAATATATTCAAATAGATGCCTTGCTGTAGTTACAATGGAACAGTTTAGCGAGAGGCATGGCTAACTCAGGAGCACAGCTCTTCAGCCAGGATTATTTCACGGCCCATACCCTTTACTGTGTCCAGTGCAGTCAGCTGTTTCTTAATATCAAGTGGAGTGAACTTAATGGCCGAAAAAATTGCTTTGTGATGGCTGGGAGCTCAGGGGGTGGCCGAGAAGAATCATCCACTTGACATTTTTGGCATGTGACCACAGCAGCCATGTCTTTAGCACTCACATTGGGCTCTACCATTGTTGTGGATAGGGTTATGCTTGAAGCCTCCTTTTCCCACTCGCTGTTTAATTGTCCACCACCATTCATGACTGCATGTGACAGGGGTTGCAGATTTCAAAGGTTGCAATCATTCTCCACTTAACATTTGTGCCTTCACTGAACCTGTACAAACTAGCTTACATTTGAATGCTATTTGCACTTGACTTTCCATGCACTGTTTGAAATCTAAATTCATTATAATTGACTCAGACCTAAAGGCAAAAAGTAGCCCATAGCACACCTTCACATATCAAATTTGAGATCTTTCTATTCTGCACTAAGTTCCTAAAGCAACTTGCACTGTATAGCAACATTTAAAACATTGTATTACTATTTGAAGCAATGGGCATTTAAAAGTGTATTAGTTTTGAGAACTGCCCAAATGACAGTAGAGTTGTTTCCAACCTGTATTTTCTTACATCCCTAAATTACAGAAGGGTGAAGTTGAAAGTGACCTGGAAATATTATTGAATTCAGCATTCAACATTTCCAGAGAAAAATTCAATAAAACAAGTAATAGTCAGATGATGTGAAACTATAATTAAATAGAGCTCTCGATCAGACCTCACATTAAATATTGTGCTCAGTTTCAGCCATTGATCAATCTGGATTTTGGTCCAGATTCAAGCCTTGGAGTCTGTGCACAGAGAGACCACAATGTTGATCCCCAGTGTCACAGAATTGAGTCAGAAGGAAAGACTGGAACAACATGGGCCCTTCTCCCTTCAACACAAGAAGGACCCTCACAGATTTACAAGATAGGAAACAGTATAAAGAAGGCCAATCCAGAACAATATTTCAAGGTAAATCAAGCCAGAAAGACAAGGAGGCACACATTCAGAATAAGGAAGGAATATTTAAAGGTTGATGTCAGAAATTCTTCATACAAAAACAGTGATGAACATGTGAAATATATTTCTAAAGAATTGTACTTGTAGGGTAGGATAGTGAAAATAAAAACCCAAGAACCATTTAAAAAGCATATACTTGAGATGAAACAGCTTCCATGAAGGTCACTTTTTTCATTTTGAACTAAATATTAAAAATATTAAACGAATTGATAAATAACTGAAAATAAAACATAGGCTAATTAGGTAGAATTGGACCATACAACAACCCATTCTTCCCCAATGTTTATAAAAGAACTGAAATTTGTGTTAAATTAAGGACATTTTTTCCTAATGTCACGACTCACTGGGGCCAGTGCGCTGTAGTATCAAGCCCCACTGTTCCCTGAGCCATAACATTTGTGAGAAGTTTGATTAGACCACCAAATTGCCCCAATTCTACCTAATTGTTTAATTTAGGTTAACAGAATATGAGCACCAGGTTTGTAAAGTTACTAAGTAAATAACTGTTTATTAAACAAATTGACTTTAATTAGTGGCAAAAGAAAGAAATATGAACTCCTAACTTTTAACTCTATAACTTAAACTCTACCACTTCTTAACCCTTACACACACACACACAAACAAACAAGCACACAAACGACATGGATTTTAAGGGTGAGATAAAACAGTTCAATAGCACCAATCCGGGATTCAGGATTAGATGGGTTGATTTTGATTGCTTTCTTCTAACTTCCTTGCAGGTTGCTGTGGTTGACACAAGGTGGTCTCCCAGCACTTACAGTCTGTGGTTCTCTGGTTGAAATTTGTTTTTAATGTCTCTACTGGTGATTTTTCCCCTTTTCCTCCTGACAAGGGTTTCTCAAAGAAAGCAGGATACAGCGGTGTGAGGAATAGCCAGCTAGCTACCATGGTAGGATTACTAGAGTCTTACAAAACACAGGAGAGAGAGGTTCCGGGTCTTTCCTCTTTTCAGGCTAGGAGCTGATTTACTGTACTATCCTCACACAGAACCTGGCCACTTAGTCAGGAGCTAATCAAAACACCATCACTGGGCAGGCCCCTCTTAAACTAGATCTCCTTTCCAGCACCATCCTGTCCAACCTGGCATACATTGTTCCAGGAGATAGTAACATTGTAGATTTTCTTCTTCTTGCTCCAATGAACATTTCTTTTAAACTTCAGCCATGGTAGTTTTTAAAAGTCACAGTCCAATCTTAAAGCCACAGTCCAAGAAAAATAAAAATATGTTCTTTACCCTAGTCAAATATAGGTTCAATAAAACTACATTGAATGTGATGTATGGAATTATATAGATCAGGCAGAAACCTTCAATCCAGAGCTACTGTGGCCAGTACCCATTAGAGCATCATCAGAAACTGGATCTGATGTTTAAGCCATAACAAAGCAAGCAAGGTAGCAAGACAGGCCAGTGAGTACAGGGATACAGGGCAAATTTTCGCCACAGAGGAGGGAATCAGGAGCCCAGAATGTTTATGAGTCAGAAATCCACTTCTGGGGAGAACTGATTAAAGTTCAGATTTTTGTGTGGGGAGGCCCTTTAATTTGTATAGAGATGAGTTTCCTGTCCATTTAAAGCCAGTGGAGGGGGAGGGTTGGGGGGGTGGGTGCAGTGAGGGCGTAGAAATAAAATCATTTAGTTATTCTTCTGAATTAAATTGCACTTTGGGTAAACCAGTAACCAAAATTAAAAATACTCAAAATAAAGGAAACTTCAATCACATGCGGCTTCCTTCAGGCTCAAGTGATAACAGGAGCCTGTGTCTGTCAAGGAGGCTGGGTTTTAGTTGAGCTGCCACCTGGTCTAGTTCAGAACTTAAAAGCAAAAAACTGCGGATGCTGGAAATCCAAAACAAAAACAGAAACAGAAATACCTGGAAAAAGTCAGCAGGTCTGGCAGCATCTTCCCACCCTGGTCCACTCCTCCATCACCCCCTACTCTTCAACCCCTACCCACGACACCTTCCCATGCAACCGCAGAAGATGCAACACCTGCCCCTTCACTTCCTCTCTCCTCACTATCCAAGGGCCCAAACACTCCTTTCAAGTGAAGCAGCATTTCACTTGCACGTCCCTCAATTTAGTCTACTGCATTTGTTGCTCCCAATGCAGTTTCCTCTACATTAGAGAGACCAAACGCAGACTGGATGACCGTTTTGCAGAACAACTTCAGTCTGTCCACAATCATTACCCAGACCTCCCTGTCGCTTGCCACTTCAACACTCCACCCTGCTCTCATGCCCACATGTCCGTCCTTGGCTTGCTGCATTGCTCCAGTGAAGCTCAACGTAAACTGGAGGAACAGCACCCCATCTTCCGACTAGGCACTTTACAGCCTTCCGGGCTGAATATTGAGTTCAACAATTTTGGATCTTGAACTCTCTCCTCCATCCCCACCCCCTTTCCGTTTCTTCCCCCTCCTTTTTGTTTTTTCCAATAATTTATATAGATTTTTCTTTTCCCACCTATTTCCATTATTTTAAAATGTATTTCCACCCTTTGTTTATCTCTATCTTTTAGCACGTTTAGTATTCCCCCCACCCCCTAGAGCTATCTGTATCTCGTCTGTCGTCTGTCCTGCTTTCTACACTTAATTAGCACATTCCTTTAGATAATATCACCACCGTCAACACCTCTGTGTCCTTTTGTCTGTGACATCTTTTGGTTATCTCCACCTATTACTGGCTGCTTGTCCCAACAACCCACCTCCCACCCCCCTTAAATAAGCTTTCCTATTTTTACTTAGTTCTGTTGAAGGGTCATGAGGACTCGAAATGTCAACTGTGCTCTCCTCCGCCGATGCTGCTGAGTTTTTCCAGGTATTTCTGTTTCTAATTCAGGACTAGTTGGCTTTCTGGAGCAAGTGTGATCTCTAAAATCAATTATTTGAGTATTGTTGAAACAAGAGACATGCTAACTAGTTTTTCAACTTGCACTCATCAGGATAGCTCGCAAGAAATTATCAAACTGTAATGGGAGTACAGCCATTTATAATTCATGAGGAGAGAAAGTGCTAACTGGTTGTCAATTGGACTCTGATTGGTGGAGGCATTGCCCTGGGGAATGAACCAGGAATGACTGTTCCCTAAGCTTTTGTTTAGTTGAAAACGGCACAAACTATGGACATATCCCTTCTGTCTGCTAAGGACAGGTCCTGTGAGTGAAAACATATGATTTCTGGCATGTGTAAGTGGTACAGTTGGAGAAACTGGCATTCCGTGTCTTAAGCATTTCCACAAAGGTTAACAGGTTGTGGTCAGTATAGGCTGTGGTCTCTCTGTATCCATTTCAGACATATATCTCAAAGTTTTTGAGAGCCAGTAATAAACTGAGGATTTCCTTCTCTAACTGTGGAGTACCATCTCTGATGCTTGTTTAGATTTTTGGATAAGTACCCAATTGGTCTCTCTATTCCTGATTCATCTTCCTGGAGGTGGACAGCGCCAGTGTCACTCACGTCGATGGCTGCTTTAAATGCTTCATTAAAGTTCAGAGCTGCAAGCACAGGTTCGCCTATTACAATGGCTTTCAGCTTTTGAAAGCTGTCTGGCATTTTTCAGTCCATATTATCTTCGCTTTTTTCTGTAGTAGGTCTGTTAGCGGGGTGGCTATTGTGCTGAAGTCTGGGACGGCCTTGAGGTAGAACCTACACATACCCAAAAACCTCATGGTTTCCCATTTTGTTGTGGGAATGGGGAACCGTGTTACTGCTTGTATCTTTTCAGCCCTGGGCAGTACTTGTCCGTGACCCGCTACATGTCCTAGATAGGTCACTTGAGCCGTAGCAAACTCGCTCTTTGCGAGACTGACCACTAGGTCAGTTAACTACTTTCTGGAAGAGGGCTTCCAGTTGTTCTAAGTGAGTTTCCCAGGTGTCGCCTAACACCAGGAGGTTATCTAGGCGCACTATGCAATTAGATAAGCCCACTACTACCCGGTTCATCAGCCTTTGAAATGTAGCTGGGGCATTTCGGAGCACATATGGCATGCCTCAACACTAACCCATCTGGTGTTATGAAGGCGGAGATTTCCTTCGCTCAGGCAACCAAGGGAACTTGCCAGCATCTCTCGAGTAAATCCATCTTTGTAATGTAGGCTACTTTACCTCCCTATCTATTCAGTCTTTCGCTGGGGATTCGGGTAGGAGTCAGCTCTGGTCACTGCATTAACTTTTCTGTAGTTAATGCGGAACCTTGTGGAGCAATCTGGCTTGGGCATAAGCACAACTGGGGAGCTCCAGCTATTGCTGCCAGGGTCTATTAATTGATGCTCCAGCATGTAGTTAATCTTCTCCTGAACCTGGGCCAGTTTCTCTGTGTCTAGAGAATAGGGAAGTTGCCTTATGGGAGGGGCCTCTCCCACATCCACATCATGTAGAGCTAGTGTGATGCAGCCTGGCTTGCCTCTGCATAAGCCTTTAAATGCAGTGAACAGCCTCATTACGTCTGCTCACTGTTCTGCACTTAGATGGGTGAATAAGGATTCTAAGTTCATTAGTATCTCAGCATTGGTTAGCCGGGTAGTAGGGGGTTCAACGTGGGCCTGACCCATGGCTTCCTCCAATTCATCCCCATTGCTACCCTCATCCTCTAGGTCAGTGGCAATGGGACAGACCTGCTTATCCTCTTCCCGGTTGTGATGCTACTTGACATGACACAGCCTTTGCCTTTTCTCCCGATCTGGGATCTCAATCAGATAGTTTATTTGCTTCTTTGCTACTCTGTTCGGGCCACCGAACCGGGCTTTAAAGGGTTCAGTTGGTATTGGTAGGAGCACTAACACAGTCACCTGGCTGAAAAGTTTGGGTCCTGGCATGTTTGTCTGCTTGTTTTTTCATAGCTGTCTGGGAGATGTTCAAGTGTTCTCAGGCCACATCACAGGCTCTCATAAGTCTTTCCTGGAATGCTGTTACATAATCTAACATGGACACTTCCTCCTTCTGTTCTAAAAACCTCTCCTTGATTAATTTCAGAGGCTCTCGCACTTGGTGTCTGTAAACCAATTCAAACAAGTGAAACCAGTGGACTCATTGGCTAAGTCCCTGGCCGCAAACAGCAGAAAACTTAGACCTTTATCCCAGTCAAGGGGGTATTCGTGGCTGTATGCCCTGATCATTGCTTTTAGGGTCCGATGGTAATGCTCTCGTGCCCCTTGCAACTGCAGGTGATATGCTGAAGGCTTCAGCTGAGTCACACCCAGGTGACTTCCTGGAACATTTTGGACATGAAACATGATCCAATTGGATCTTGGTGGGCAGGCTATGCCTGGTAAAGAATTGGGTCAATTCCCTCACCACTGTTTTGGCAGATATGGTTCTCAGGGGAACAACCTCTAAGAAGCAGAGAGCCACATCTTTGATGGTAAGGATATACTGGTAGCCCCCTTTTGTTTTGAGCAGGGACCCCACACAGTCCACCAACACTTGCTGAGTGGTTCCCCAAAAGCTGGCACAGGAATCATTGGTGCAGGTCTTATTGCATGTTGGGGTTTACCCACAACCTGGTAGGTGTGGCAGGTTCTGCAAAACCTTACTACATCCCAGTAGAGTTGTGGCCTGTAAAAATGCTGGCTGATGAACGCTTTGGTTTTATGTGTATCAACATGCCCAGCCATCGGAATTTTGTGAGCTAGCCGCAGTATTTCCCTACGGTACCTCGGGGGGTCATTGTCCACTTCTCATTTGCAAGTCTGTGAGGAGGTCTCCATTTCCTCATCAGCACCTCATTTTTAATGTAGTAGCATTCAGGGACTGCTTCTGTCTCTGCTTCAGTGTGGGTAGTCTGAGCTAATGTTTTTAACAGTGGATCAGCTTGCTGGGCTGCTGTCAAGGAAGATCTATTTATTATCTCCTCAGGGTCTTCTAGACTCCCGAAAAAGGTTTCAGATAACCAGACCAGGGGGTCTTCTGTCTGCAGTGCCCCTTCAGCCTCCACTGATGGAGCTTGTCTGGCCGTAGACCGTATCACCTCACAGTCAGGGAAAATGCCAAGCACCTTCTCCTGCAACTGTTCTGTATCCCTGACCTCAGTGGGCTTCTCTGAGACCACTGGGGATCCTATTAGCTTTGATCTCGCCAGATGATTGCCAAGGAGCAGGTCGACCTGTCCACAAACTGGAGATGACTCCCATGGTCACTGGTCCTGACACAAGGTCACACCCAGGTGCACCCGGTATAGGAGAAGGGCATGTACCCTCCTTCAAACCCCTTTACCAACACCTTGGCACTTACTGTACTCTCTGGTGGGAAGGTCATGCCTTTTCCCAGCAGGAGAGTTTGGCTGGCCCCTGTATCCCTCAGTATTACTACAGGCTTACTCTTTGCACCCTGGGGAATGTGGCCACCCTTCCTTAGGATACAAAATCCTTGTAACTCTCCCTTGTAACTTTACCCTCACCCGCACTTTCAGCAGTACCTCTACAGGGATTTGCAGCCACAGTCTGAGCCATAGCCTGGTCTGCTTTGCTCTCTGGCTTACCCCCATTCTCTGCACGGGGGTATGGGCCCCAATAAATCACACTGGATTTTCCCGTAACCTCCAGCCGTTGGCCCTACCTTTTGCAGTTAAAACACCCAGGTTACTTGGCCTCACTTTTCATCTCAGCGCCACTCTTTCTGTCCTGAGGAGGGCCCCCAGCATTTCCCTCTCTCCCATGGGTGCTCAGCTTCCTATCACTCTCCCTGACTCTATCCTTTCCAGTTGGCTGGGGGTAACTAGGAGAGGTTCTCCTCTGGAACAAGGGTTTGTGGATCAGCTTATAATAATCAGCCAGTGTGGCTGCCTGCCTGGTTCCTGTTATTCTCTGTTCCTCTAGTTGTGTTCTTATTGGGAAGGGTGTGGAGTTTTTAAACTCCTCAGGGAGAATTATCTCACAGAGGTTTTCGTAAGTAACTTCTGTTTTAAGTGCCCACACCCACTGGTCAAAAGCAAGTTGTTTAAGCCTTTCAAATTCCAGGTACGTCTGGTCAAGCCGTTTACTGAGGGTACAGAATTTCAGACCGTATGCCTCCGGCACTAACTAGTACACACATAAAATAGCCCTTTTTGCTACCTCATAGTCAATGGCACTTTGCAGTAATAAGGACCAATATTGAACTGGCCACTTTAACTACTGTGCTAGCTGCTCAAAAGAGATAAAGAAGGTTTCCTGCTTTGCTTCAAACTTAGGGATTAAAAGAGCAAACTGGATTGCCTCAGCCATTAAGTCTGAGCTAGTGGTGTCTTCAAGGGACACAGTAGGATCTCTGCCCCTCAGCTCAAGCTGTTTTAGCTTAAACTCGCTATCCTTATCTCTGTCTTGAAATTCTCTCTCTTCTCTCATGCCCGTTTTCCTCTTTCTCTCTCTTTCCCTTTCCTTTTTTCTTTCCTAAAATTCTAATTTCCACTGCTCAAATTTTAATCTCTCTGCAACTACTCTACCCATTTCATCGTCCCCAATTTCCACCCATAGACCGTTGATCACCCCTTTTTAAAATTTCAGGTTTTCTGGCTTTCTAATAAAATTCTAATCCTAAGTGCCTCACTAAATCTTATGTGTTCGAGGAACAGAACTTTTAAATCTTCAAAAGTAACTTCCCCTAATTCTCCTAGAAATGCACTGGCATCAAATGTGGATATTTCTACACGATAGTAGTACAAACTCAAGAAAGCCTTTTGCAGTTTTTTAAATTTGGTTTCAAAGGAACAATTTACTTTCCCCACTCTAATTCATTCATTTTGTCAGTGGGAACAATTCACAAAGAACAAACACAAGAATGCCAAAATTCAAACAATCATAACAATTGATACATAGGAAAAAAGGCTGGTAAGAAAAGGTTGGTTAAAAAGTTGATGAAGGTTGATTGGTAAGTCAGCTCTGATTGGCCAAAGTGTTGCTGTGGAGAAACCAATTGGGAACTATAGGCTCCCCAAGCTCCCTGTGCAAGGTTTAAACATATTCATTTTGCTTGCAGAGAATGGGCCGCTGCGTATGAACGTATGTTGCTTCTAGCAAGCATAAATGAGCCAGGCTACAAGCTCGACTGATTGCCTTAAATTGATTGTTAGTATAGCTATTAGCACACTCAGGATGGTTCAACAAGTGCTGCCCAATTGTGGAATCACATCGAACAGCAGACCTTTTGTTATGGGTTTTGCAAGTACAGGCTGGTTGAGTCTAATTTAATTGATTCATGGTTATTGTGTATTATTTTTGCTGATGTCAATGTTGTACAGGAAGAAACTAATGTCTATATTTGCTAGTTTCTCAATCAGTTGAACCTGAATATTGCAGCCTTAAGCATACATGGGAAAGCTGGAAAGAAAAAAAAGACCAATGTTGAGCTCTAGGGAAAGCCAGGACTGAACTTTAGTCATTTCTGTATTCTGCCTATTAGGAACAACTGAAGGAACATGCTACTTAATCCAATCATCCAATCACTAGCACGTACAGTCTACATACCTGGCATCATATCGGCACTAAAATTCATACACAACATTGCTCAATTGTGTAGTAGGCAGAACATCTTTTTGGACTGAAGACAGCATCCAGTTAGTGGAAAGTACCACTCACGTAGCCACTGCATAGTAGCGTGTGAAACAGCTTCCTTAACCTCCATGGCAACGCTTCGGCCAGTGTTGACTTGCCTACCAATCAGTTCCCTTTTCTCCTATGGTGTAAATTGTTGTGATTGTTTGAAATTTGGAATTCTTGTGTTTGTCCTGATGAATGCAAGTCTAAAATCTTCAACAACATCTCTCTTTTCATCAATATTCAAGTTCTGTACTACCAAATGGCAGAATCTATTTTAGAACTGTCCTTTGAAAACACTAGACGAATTAATGCCAATAGCTCCAAAGGACAATTTTGAAGCTAGTCGAGTGCCAGAATTTAGGGGTGACATGGTCACTTAACTGGTTATGTGAGGTTAACATTTGAGATGCTTTAACAAGTCAAACATGATAAGGCTGCTGTCGGACCAATTATCAATGGCATTAGAAGTCTTATTGCAATTTGATAATATAATTCATCCAAAACACAGGAAAGTTTATTGATACCAACTTACTTTTCTGACTTAAGGCCGTACAATGCCAGAGTACAAAGCATGAGCAGAGTACTCGTTCTCTATCACAGACTCATTGATCAGAATGGATATAAAAATCTAGTATTGGAATCAGACTTTTTTGACAATGTATTGTTCACAATTAGGTAAACATATTTTTCTTCAATTTTACATGACAACATATTCCAGGAATTTTAACTGTTATTAGCTTCAGTATATTTACCTTCTGGGCAGAAGCAACCATATGTGCCGTAGCTATCACAGATGGTCTGTGGATTTGAGCAAGTAAATAAACAGGGAGATCCACATTCCTGATAAACCTGGTTTCCTGGACATGGTGTAAGGGCTGAAATAAAGCAGGATGCAGTCATGATTTGTTAAGTGTATTCACAGAATCATTGAATGGTTACAGCTTCTCACTATCTTTATAATTTGAATCACTGACAAGCTGTTTTCCTGCTTATATCCTCTATTTCCTATCCCCCCACTCCTCCTCTCCGCACTGGTACACTAACTCTCAATTCTCTCTCTCAGCTTCTTCCCTATTAAGTTCACCATGGTCTCCCACCTACACTAACTTTCTGGTGAATTCCCATGCGAACATCCTTACTAGAGTGCTTTAAGATGATGTAAATACTCAAGGTGCCCCAGCATCCTCTCTGTTAACACTTACAATTTTTGTGCTAATGCAAATGTGAGAGATGGGACACTTAAATCGTCTTTACGTATGAATCAAATACTGTTTGGAAATGTTAGGATTGATAAACACCCAGCTGCAGAATAAGATGAGACTGACTGCCAAGACACCATATGCCACAGTAAAAGATAAAGATTGGCCTATCGACTTACTGAATGAGAAACAAAGTTTGTACAACAAAGGCAAAGACCAAAAAGACTACAAGTCAGTTAAAAACGCTGCATTATCTAAATATGCAACCACATGTTACAAGTTGTATTATAGTATAAAAATAGAACATGTTTCCCTCTAGGGAGAACATTCTTGGAGTGGTCAGCAACTACTCCACAGCATGGTCTGTATGGCTGGAGCTGTTTGCTCCACATGTTGGCAACATATTGGTCCTGTTAAAGGTCACAAGTGCTTTCAGGGTCAGTCAGAAGCCCATAGGCATGCAGACAGTCTAGAGTTGAAAATGATCACTCCAAGCTTGACAAGCAGGTTTTATGAACTGCATGTCATCATGTAATTTAATATAGCTCTGTAGAGCAGTTATATAAATTATAATACTGTTATTAGACAATATAATGCAACTTGGTATTAAGAAAGCACGAATATGATTTTTATTTTCTTCTTTCTCATGAATGAAGTTTTTTTATGCGTTCATGGGACGAGGGCATTGCTGGCAAGGCCAGTATTTATTGCCTATCTGCACTCAAGAAAGTGGTGGCAAGTGGCCTTCTTGAGCTGCTGCAGTCCATCTGGTGCAGGTACACCCACAGTGCTTGTCAGGAAGGAGATCGAGGACTTTGACTTAGAGGGGGATCTGGAGGCAGCGGTGTTCCCATGCGTCTGCTTTCTTTGTCCTTCTAGGTGATGAAAGTCATGGATTTGGAAGATGCTGTTGAAGGAGCCTTGATGAGTTGCTGCAGTGCACCTTGTAGATGGTATACACTGCTGTGACCTTGAATCGGTCATGGAGGGAGTGAATGTTTAAGGTAGTTGTTTGGGTGCTGATCAATCGGGCTTTTTTGTTCCTGAGCTTCTTGCAAGTGCAGAGTATTCTACCACACTCCTGAAATGCCTTGTAGGTGGTAGACAGGCTTTGGAGAGTCAGGAAGTGTGTAACTCATGGCAGAATTTCCAGCCTCCTGCCTGCTCTTACAGATACAGGATTTAAATGGCTGGTGCAGTTCAGTTTCTGGTCAATGGTGACCCCTAGGATGTTGATGGTAATGGCGTTGAATATCAAGGGGAGATGTTTAGATTCTCCCTTGTTGGAGTCATTGCCTAGCACCTCTGTGGCACGAATGTTGCTTGCCACTTATCAGCCCAAGCCGGAATGTTGCCCAGGGCTTGTTGCACATGGACATGGACTGCTTCAGTGTCTGAAGAGTTGCAAATGGAAATGAACAATCATCAGTGAACGTCCTCACTTCTGAGCTTATGTTGGAGGGAAGGGTACAGATGAAACATCTGAAGTTGGCTAGGCCTAGGACACTGCTGTGATGTTATGGGGTTTGAGATGAGTGGCCTCCAACCATCTGCCTTTCTGATAGGTATGGCTCCAAATAACGTTGCCAGAATTACAATCCTTTCTTGTGACGAGAACCACTGAGAAAAATCTTCGCCAATCCACAACGCTGAAGCCTTAAGAGCAACTAACCAGTTAAAATGGCTAAAACAAAAACAGAATTAACTGGAAAAACTCAGCAGGTCTGGCAGCATCGGCGGAGAAGAAAAGAGTTGACGTTTCGAGTCCTCATGACCCTTCGACAGAACTGTTCTGTTGAAGGGTCATGAGGACTCGAAACGTCAACTCTTTTCTTCTCCGCCGATGCTGCCAGACCTGCTGAGTTTCTCCAGGTAATTCTGTTTTTGTTTTGGATTTCCAGCATCCGCAGTTTTTTGTTTTTTTATCAGTTAAAATGGCTGTCTGTTAATAGATCTGGTTTCTGCTTGCAGATAAGTAGTGTGGTAGTTATGTTATTGGACTAGAAATCCAGAGGCCTGGATTTACAGTCCAGTGATGTGCAAAATCCTCGTTTGCTCCACCTACTGCTCCAACTCTAACCTTTCTTTTTTTAAGGTCCCTTGAATGCATGCTATCAGCCTTTTCTATGCTTTCCTCTCCCACTATTTTTGACATGAATCCCTTCACTTTGGTTGCTGTCATGCATTTTGCTAATTTTCCTTCATGTGAGCTGCCAATATTTTCCAAACATGCTACTTCTACTTGGCAACACCAGAACCACTTACAAATTCCCTCCCAAGTCACATGACATTCTAACTAGGAGCTATATTGCTGTTCCCTCATTGTCGCTGGGTCAAAATCCCAGAACTACCTCCCTAACAGCACTGTGGGTGTACTTACACCACACAGATCGTAAGAAAGCAGCTCACCACCCCTTCTCAAGGGCAACAGGGATGGGCAATAAATTCTGGAAAGCTGGCCTTAGACATCCAGTGAGCAAATAATAAAAGAAACTCCAAATACAAGAGTAAACAGGGATTCTACCTGTCTTCCAGTGAAGATACAGCAGCTGAGGAGATTCTGGCCAAGGGATTTAGTATTTTAAAAATTGAAAAAGAAAATGCTGAGGGACTAAGCTTATCAAGGTCTTCGATGTTATATGTATTATGATAGTGATCATTGGTTCAGAGAGACTTGGGTGCGCTCATACAAGGAGCCCAGAAAGTTAGCAAGCAGGTAGACCATGCAAGTAGGAAGGCAAATGGCATGTAGACCTTTATGGGGGTTATGCATGGTGTCATGAAGCTATTGATGTATATAGCGTTATTGGAAAATATTATTTTTTAAATAGAGGTTTAGTCTGTGGATTAAAGCCAGCTAGTCTGTGTGCTAAGATATGTATTAGTTTTGAGATATAAACAGAAGTAGAGGTACATTTGCATTTTGTTGAATACAGCATTCAAGAAGGGAAGTGAAATCTTGCACCTAGTTAGGAGACACCGATGTTTATATTACTAATAAAATTGGTACTATGAAAGGGGTTTTATTGTTAGAAGGGGTGGAGTTCAAAGGGCCTGATGATACAATGAGAATATACACTCAAAGAGAAGTGCTGGGTAAAACAGAAAGCAGTTTTGTGTGTGCAGAGAAGAGGCATGTAACATCAAAGCAGCTGTAAGTATGCAAAGGAATCAAAGTGAAAGGAGCCTCATTTTGAATTTGTAAGGTGAAAATGCTTTGCCTGGTGTCTGCTTAAAGTCTATGGGTTGTTGTTGTCTTAGTGGAGATTAGTTTGGGAATTTGTTAAAAGCTATGATAGTAGTAATTTGTAGCCATGCGTATATGTTTAACTTGTGTAAACTAATAAATGTCTCATGCAGTTAGATATAAAAAGCTCTCGAGAACTGGTGGTTCTTATTCCTGAATTTAGAGGTGCAACTCAAACATACCAATTGAAAATATAGGTTATGACAGTTGTTTATAGTTTCCCTTCGGGATTTCAAATAACTCAGCTTTTAACAACTGCTGTGTCATAACATTGGGGATTGGATTTCACGAACAAAGAAGTCTTGCTGCAATTGTAGCTTTGGTGAGACCACATCTGGTATACTGTGTGCAGTTTTGATCTCCATATTTAAAGAAGGACATACTTGCATCCCTGGGGTGAGGGGGTTGACCTATGATGAAAGGCTGAGTAAATTGGGCCAAAGTTTTCTGGAGTTTGGAAGAATGAGAGGTGATCTCATTGAAACATGCAAGATTCTGAAGGGGTTGACAGGTTAGATGCTGAGAGGCTGATTCTGCTTGCTGGGGAATCTAAAACATGGGAGCACAGTCTCAGGATAAGGAGACAATTATTTAGGGTGGAGTTGAGGAGAAATATCTTCACTCAAAGGGTTGCGAGTCTTGTGAATTCTCTACAAGAGAGGTTTGTGGCTGCTCCATCATTGAATATATTTAAGGCGAGGATAGACAAATTTTTGGTCTCTCAGGGAATTCCAGAATATAGGGCCTTGAAAGCTAAAGGCACTGTTGCCAATAGAGAGGCAAGTAAAGTAGAGTTTGTGAAGGAAGTGGGGAGTACATTTTGGGGAAGCCAAAGTTACAAAAGCAGAGTTTTCAAAGTGTTGTAAATGTTTGGGAAATACGGAGGGGGGATGGGCCATGGAAGGATTTGTAAACAAAGATGAGAATTTTCACAGAGGCTTTGGTGATCCAGGAGCCAATGTCGGTCAGTGAGCAGAGGGCTGATGAGTGAATGGGATGGTGCAAGCTAGAAAACATACAAACATATGAACTAGGAGCAGGGGAAGGCCACTTGGCCTGCTCCACCATTCAATAAGATCATGGCTGATCTGAATGTAGCCTCAACCCCACATTCCTGCCTACCCCTGTTAACCTTTTACACCCACCCCCTACCCCGGGTAGCAAAGAATAGAGGCAAATGTATGTGTAACAGCAAGTTCTTACATGCACAATCAAAGTACTATGAAATTGAAATAGGTGACAAAATGTATTACAAATACATTACTGCAAAATTCAAACAATATAGGTCATCCTACTTACGGCAGAAAGAGATATTTCTCCAGTTAGTGACTGGCTCCAGTAACCTAGAACATTGTCGGGAATATTCAGACAAAGTCTGACAACTGCATTGTTTGTCACCTTTGGCAGTACACTTGTATAAATCACGCTGACATTCCATAACATAATTTGCCTTTGGTAATTTACAGAGCGGCGCCACTTTATTCAACATGCAAGAGCAATCAGACACCTAAAAAAAATCAACAGATTAGTTTCATGATGAAAATATGAAATGTGCAAACTTTTTCTAAGCAAAAAGGTGAAACGAAACAGACTTAAGAAAATGTTCAGGGATATGAGTAGGTAACATGTATGTAAGCAGATTTTGCTATGTTCAGGGAATCAACATTACCCAAGCATAGGGAGGAGGAAAAAGGGGAAAAGACCTGTTGTAACAGATATCCAACCCAACTGCACTATTCCAGGATTCCCTGTGCTTCCCCTGAGGGATAACTAACATTCTAAAGATGGAAGGAAGGAGTACTCCCAACCACACACCTTATTTTACAGTGAATCTATTCATTTAACACCCAGCAGAGCTGCATCTGTAAAAGGTCAATCCGAGCTCCAGCAGTGAATCGATATACTTAAACAGTTTGCATAACATACTTACATAGTCAACATAACTTTCCTCCAATCTTCCTGGGTTCAAAGGATGACATGTTTCTGAAGGATCATCTACTTGATATTTGCTAGCGAACTCGTAAGGTGAAACTACCTTGCCTAAACAAAGATTGCGTTTTATGTCATATGCCATTATATGTCAAAATATATGACGCTGATAACTGAAAGACTGGTATAAATCCTACAAATGATGACTCTTATACATTTAAAGTAGTCCAAGTAACAACTGAAGTTTAACAGTGCATATTGTTTCAGTTATATGTTTATTTAAGAGATCTACTTATTCCACCAAAAATAAGTTAATTGGCAAATGTTTTTTACCCATTCTATATTTTCAAGCCTCCTTGGCTGCACACTTTGAAATTATGATGAAATTAAAAGGCAAGCATGAACTTTTCTGTGGTCTCAGCCTGTGCAACCTGACAGCTGATTTCTCCTCTATGCTACTGGCTGGCCACTTCACACTGAACCCAATGATGCAGGCAAAATCAGCACTTACTGGTCCAGTGTTGCACGAGTTTCAACATAGACAAAGATTCAAACACAGTTTCACGTTATAAAATTCACTATATTGTGCCTAATCTCTATCAAATAATTTTGACAGCAAAACACACACTGCTTTAAACATAGGAACATAGGACTTAGGAGCAGGAGCAGGCCATTCAGCCCTTCGAGCCTGCTCCATCATTCAATAAGATCATGGTAGGTCTGGCTGTAGTCTCAATTCTACTTTCCTGTCTGCAGCCCCCCGCCCCCACCACCACCCCCCCAACCCCCCCCCCCAACCCCCCCCCACCACCACCCCCCCCAACCCACCCCCCCCCCCCCCCCCCCCCCCCGCAACCAACCAACCAAATCCACAAATAACCCTTGTCTATCAAAAATCTGCCTAACTCTGCCTCTACTAAATTCAATGAGCCAGCCTGCACTGCTTTCTGGGGAAGAGAATTCCACATACTAACAACCCTCTAAGAGAAAGAATTTCACCTCATCTCCCTCTGAAAAGGTAAATCTCTTACTTTTAAACTGTGTCCCCCAGTTTTAGTTTCTCCCACAAGGAGAAACATCCTACGGGTATCCACCCTAGGATCTTTTTTGTTTCAATAAGATCACCTCTCATCCTTCTAAACTCCAATGGATATAGGCCCAACATGTTCAACCTTTCCTCATAAGATAAGATCCTCATTCCAGGAATGAGTTGCATAAACCTTCTCTGAACTGCTTCTAAAAGCAATTACAAAAACAGAATTACCTGGAAAAACTCAGCAGGTCTGGCAGCATCGGCGGAGAAGAAAAGAGTTGACGTTTCGAGTCCTCATGACCCTTCGACAGAACTTGAGTTCGAGTCCAAGAAAGAGTTGAAATATAAGCTGGTTTAAGGTGTGTGGGGGGGGGGGGCGGAAAGAGAGAGAGAGAAGTGGAGGGGGGGTGTGGTTGTAGGGACAAACAAGCAGTGATAGAAGCAGATCATCAAAAGATGTCAACAAAAGAACAAAAGAACACATAGGTGTTAAAGTCGGTGATATTATCTAAACGAATGTGCTAATTAAGAATGGATGGTAGGGCACTCAAGGTATAGCTCTAGTGGGGGTGGGGAGAGCATAAAAGATTTTAAGATATTTAAAAATAATGGAAATAGGTGGGAAAAGAAAAATCTATATAATTTTTTGGAAAAAAAAAGGGGGAAACAGAAAGCGGGTGGGGATGGGGGAGGAGCTCACGACCTAAAGTTGTTGAATTCAATATTCAGTCCGGAAGGCTGTAAAGTGCCTAGTCGGAAGATGAGGTGTTGTTCCTCCAGTTTGCGTTGGGCTTCACTGGAACAATGCAGCAAGCCAAGGACAGACATGTGGGCAAGAGAGCAGGGTGGAGTGTTAAAATGGCAAGCGACAGGGAGGTTTGGGTCATTCTTGCGGACAGACCGCAGGTGTTCTGCAAAGCGGTCGCCCAGTTTACGTTTGGTCTCTCCAATGTAGAGGAGACCACATTGGGAGCAACGAATGCAGTAGACTAAGTTGGGGGAAATGCAAGTGAAATGCTGCTTCACTTGAAAGGAGTGTTTGGGCCCCTGGACGGTGAGGAGAGAGGAAGTGAAGGGGCAGGTGTTGCATCTTTTGCGTGGGCATGGGGTGGTGCCATAGGAGGGGGTTGAGGAGTAGGGGGTGATGGAGGAGTGGACCAGGGTGTCCCGGAGGGAGCGATCCCTACGGAATGCCGATAAGGGGGGGTGAAGGGAAGATGTGTTTGGTGGTGGCATCATGCTGGAGTTGGCGGAAATGGCTGAGGATGATCCTTTGAATGCAGAGGCTGGTGGGGTGATAAGTGAGGACAAGGGGGACCCTATCATGTTTCTGGGAGGGAGAAGAAGGCGTGAGGGCGGATGCGCGAGAGATGGGCCGAACACGGTTGAGGGCCCTGTCAACGACCATGGGTGGAAAACCTCGGTTAAGGAAGAAGGAGGACATGTCAGAGGAACTGTTTTTGAAGGTGGCATCATCGGAACAGATGCGACGGAGGTGAAGGAACTGAGAGAATGGGATGGAGTCCTTACAGGAAGCGGGGTGTGAGGAGCTGTAGTCGAGGTAGCTGTGGGAGTCGGTGGGTTTGTAATGGATATTGGTGGACAGTCTATCACCAGAGATTGAGACAGAGAGGTCAAGGAAGGGAAGGGAAGTGTCAGAGATGGACCATCTGAAAATGATGGAGGGGTGGAGATTGGAAGCAAAATTAATAAATTTTTCCAAGTCCCGACGAGAGCATGAAGCGGCAGCGAAGTAATCATCAATGTACCGGAGAAAGAGTTGTGGAAGGGGGTCAGAGTAGGACTGGAACAAGGAATGTTCCACATACCCCATAAAGAGACAGGCATAGCTGGGGCCCATGCGGGTACCCATAGCCACACCTTTTATTTGGAGGAAGTGAGAGGAGTTGAAGGAAAAATTGTTCAGCGTGAGAACAAGTTCAGCCAGACGGAGGAGAGTAGTGGTGGATGGGGATTGTTCGGGCCTCTGTTCGAGGAAGAAGCTAAGGGCCCTCAGACCATCCTGGTGGGGGATGGAGTTGTAGAGGGATTGGACGTCCATGGTGAAGAGGAAGCGGTGGGGGCCAGGGAACTGGAAATTGTTGATGTGACGTAAGGTGTCAGAGGAATCACGGATGTAGGTGGAAAGGGACTGGACAAGGGGAGAGAGAAGGGAGTCAAGATAACGAGAAATGAGTTTCAGCTTCCAACCTGGTAGTCGCCCAACCTCGGACGGCCCGCTTCTATCTCCCACCCAAAATCCACAAACAGAACTGCCCCGGTAGACCGATCATCTCAGCTTGCTCCTGCCCCACAGAACTCATTTCTCATTATCTTGACTCCCTTCTCTCTCCCCTTGTCCAGTCTCTTCCCACCTACATACGTGATTCCTCTGACACCTTACGTCACATCAACAATTTCCAGTTCCCTGGCCCCAACCGCTTCCTCTTCACCATGTACGTCCAATCCCTCTACACCTCCATCCCCCACCAGGATGGTCTGAGGGCCCTTAAATTCTTCCTCGAACAGAGGCCCAAACAATCCCCATCCACCACTACTCTCCTCCGTCTGGCTGAACTTGTTCTCACGCTGAACAATTTCTCCTTCAACTCCTCTCACTTCCTCCACATAAAAGGTGTGGCTATGGGTACCCGCATGGGCCCCAGCTATGCCTGTCACTTTATGGGGTGTGTGGAACATTCCTTGTTCCAGTCCTACTCCGGCCCCCTTCCACAACTCTTTCTCCGGTACATCGATGATTACTTCGCTGCCGCTTCATGCTCTCGTCGGGACTTGGAAAAATTTATTAATTTTGCTTCCAATCTCCACCCCTCCATCATTTTCACGTGGTCCATCTCTGACACTTCCCTTCCCTTCCTTGACCTCTCTGTCTCAATCTCTGGTGATAGACTGTCCACCAATATCCATTACAAACCCACCGACTCCCACAGCTACCTCGACTACAGCTCCTCACACCCCGCTTCCTGTAAGGACTCCATCCCATTTTCTCAGTTCCTTCACCTCTGTTCCGATGATGCCACCTTCAAAAACAGTTCCTCTGACATGTCCTCCTTCTTCCTTAACCGAGGTTTTCCACCAGGGCCCTCAACCGTGTCCGGCCCATCTCTCGCGCATCCGCCCTCACGCCTTCTCCTCCCTCCCAAAAACATGATAGGGTCCCCCTTGTCCTCACTTATCACTCCACCAGCCTCCGCATTCAAAGGATCATCCTCCGCCATTTCCGCCAACTCCAGCATGATGCCACCACCAAACACATCTTCCCTTCAGCCCCCCTATCGGCATTCCGTAGGGATCGCTCCCTCCGGGACACCCTGGTCCACTCCTCCATCACCCCCTACTCAACCCCCTCCTATGCCACCACCCCACACCCACGCAAAAGATGTAACACCTGCCCCTTCACTTCCTCTCTCCTCACAGTCCAAGGGCTCAAACACTCCTTTCAAGTGAAGCAGCATTTCACTTGCATTTCCCCCAAATTAGTCTACTGCATTCGTTGCTCCCAATGTGGTCTCCTCTACATTGGAGAGACCAAACGTAAACTGGGCGACCGCTTTGCAGAACACCTGCGGTCTGTCCGCAAGAATGACCCAAACCTCCCTGTCGCTTGCCATTTTAACACTCCACCCTGCTCTCTTGCCCACATGTCGGTCCTTGGCTTGCTGCATTGTTCCAGGCACTTTACAGCCTTCTGGACTGAATATTGAATTCAACAACTTTAAGTCGTGAGCTCCCTCCCCCATCCCCACCCCCTTTCTGTTTCCCCCTTCCTTTTTTTTTCAATAAATTATATAGATTTTTCTTTTCCCACCTATTTCCATTATTTTTAAATATCTTAAAATCTTTTATGCTCTCCCCACCCCCACTAGAGCTATACCTTGAGTGCCCTACCATCCATTCTTAATTAGCACATTCGTTTAGATAATATCACCAACTTTAACACCTATGTGTTCTTTTGTTCTATTGTTGTTGACATCTTTTGATGATCTGCTTCTATCAGTGCTTATTTGTCCCTACAACCACACCCCCCTCCACTTCTCTCTCTCTCTCTCTCTCTCTCTCTCTCAGCACCCCCCACACACCTTAAACCAGCTTATATTTCAACTCTTTCTTGGACTCGAAGTCAAGTTCTGTCAAAGGGTCATGAGGACTCGAAACGTCAACTCTTTTCTTCTCCACCGATGCTGCCAGACCTGCTGAGTTTTTCCAGGTAATTCTGTTTTTGTTTTGGATTTCCAGCATCCGCAGTTTTTTTGCTTTTATCTCTAAAGCAATTATATCTTTTTACAAATAAGGAAAACCAAAGCCATACACAGTATTTGAGAAGTGATCCCATGCAGTAAAACTTCCCTAGTTTTATATTCCATTCCCCTTGCAATAAAGGTCAACATTCCATTTGCTTTCCTAATCACTTGCTGAACCCGCATGCTAACTTTTTGTGATTCATGTACCAGGACACTCATATCTCTCTGTGCCACCAAGTTTTACAATTTCTCTCCGTTTAAGTAGTATACCGCTTTTCTATTCTTCCAGGTAAAGTGGACAAGTTCAAATTTTCCCACATTATACTCCATCTGCCAAATTTTTGCCCACTCACTTAACCTCTCTAACGTCCCTTTGCAGGCTCTCTACCTCCTCTTGACAACTTACATTCCTACCTATCTTGCTGTAATTGGTAAATTTAGCTACCATACATTCAGTCCCTTCATCCAAATCGTTGATATAGATTGTAAACAGTTGACGCCGTAGCACTGATCCCTGTGGCACTCCACCAGTTACAAATTGCCAACACGAAAAAGGCCCATTTATCCCTGCTATCTGCTTCCTGTTAGCTAGCAAATCCTCTGTCCATTCTAATATATTACCTTATACAGCATGTAACATTATCTTGCGTAGTAACCTTTGATGTGGCACCTTATTAAATGCTTTCTGGAAATCCAAGTTCACCAAATCTACAGATTCCCCTTTATCCACCTTACTTGTTACTTCCTCAAAAAACTCTAATAGATTAAAGACAATTTCCCTTTCAGAAACCCATATTGACTCTGCCTGATCAAATTATAATTTTCTAAGTATCTTGCTATAACCTCCTTAATAATGGATTCTAGCAATTTCCATATGACAAATGTTAGGCTAACTGTCCTGTAGCTTCCTACTTTCTGTCACCATCCTTTCTTGAATAAAGGTGTTATATCAGCTATTTTCTAATCCACTGGGATCCTTCCAGGATCTAAGGAATTCTGGAAGATTATAACCAATGCATCTACTATCTCTGCAGCAACTTCTTTTAAGACCCTAGGACACAGGTCATCTGGTCTGAGAGGCTTCACAGAATCTTTACAGGGCAAAAGGAAGCCATTTGGCCCATCAAGTCTGCACTGGCTTGCTGAAAGAGCATTCTACTTAATCCCACTCCCCTGCCTTATCCCCATAACCTTGCACATTCTTTCTTTTCAGATAGCAATCCAACTCCCTTTTGAATACCTCAATCAAACCTGCCTCCACCACCCTTTCAGGAAGTTTGTTCCAGACACCAGCCACCCTCTGGGTGAAAAAACTTTTCTGAACATCACTACTACTCCTTTTGCCCATTACTTTGAATCTGTGCCCTCTAGTTCTTGATATTCTCTTGAGTGGGAATACCCTGTCCATACCCCTCGGGCCCTTGAATATCTCTATCAAGTCTCCTCTTAGCTTTCTTTTCTCCAAGGAAAATAGACCCAACATCTCCAATCTATTCTCATAGCTACAGTTCATCATCCCTGTAATTATTCTTGCGAATCTCCTCTGTAGCCTCTCTAATGCCTTCACATCCTTCCTCAAGTATGGCATCCAGAATTGGACACGGTACTCCAGATGAGGCCTAACTGGTATCTTATACAAGTTTAACATGACCTCCTTACTCTTGTATTCAATGCCGCTTTTAATAAAACCTAGGATACCATATGCTTTATTAACTGCTCTCTCAAATTGCCCTGCCACCTTCAGTGACTTATTACATATACATCAAGGTCCCTTTGTTCCTGCACCTCATTTAGGGTTTCTCCCTTAATTTTATACTGCCTCTCCACATTCTTCCTGTCAAAATGAATCACCTCACACTTCTCTGCATTGAGCTTAATCTGCCATTTATCTGCCCAATCCACCATATATCAATGTTCTTTTGAAGTTGAAGACTGTCCTCATCACAGCTGATAACATTTCCAATCTTCATTTCATCAGCAAATTTTGAAATCATGTCCTGAACACCACAGTCTAGGTCATTAATATATATCAAGAAAACCAGGGTCCCAACACTGACCCCTGAGGAACTCCACTACAGACCTTCTTCCAATCTGAAAAACATTTATTCACCACTCTGTTTCCTATCTCTCAGCCAATTTCTTACCCAAGTGCCCACTTACCCTTCATTCCATGACCTAGAATTTTGCTCACAAGTCTATTGTGTGCACTGTATCAAATACCTTTTGAAAATTTATATACACCGCATCAACAACATTGGTCTTATCAACCTTCTCTGTTATCTTCTCAAAAAACTCCAGTAAATTAGTTAAACATGATTTTCCCTTAATGAACCAATGCTGGCTTTCCTTAATTACTCTGCACTTGTCTAAGTGACTATTGATTTTGACACGAATTATAGTTTCCAGAAGTTTCCTTACCACTGATGTCAAACTGACTGGTCTGTAGTTGCTGGCCTTATCCTTGCAACCTTTTTGAACAAAGGTGTAACATTCGCAATTCTCCAGTCCTCTGGCACCACCCCTATGTCTAAGGAAGACTGGAAGGTTGTCAGCAGTGCCTCTGAAATTTCCACTCTCACCTCCCTCAGTATCCTTGGATGCATCTCATATGTTCCTGATACCCAATTAATTTTAAGTAAAGATAGCCTTTCTAATACCACCTCCTTCTCAACTGTAAATTCCTCAAATGTATCAATTACCTCCTCTCTCACCTTGGTCTGGGTGGCATCCCCTTTCTATGTACAGACAGATGCAAAGTACTCATTTAATACCTCTGCTACTTCCCCTGCCTCCACATGCAAGTCTCCTCCTTTATCCCTAATTGGCCCTACCCTTTTTTTAAAGCACCCTTATTATTTACATGCTTATAGAAGACCTTGGGATTCCCTTTTATGTTAGCTGCTAGTCTCTTTTCATGCTCCCTCCTTGCTTTTATGATTAGTTTTTTCACTTCCCCTCTGGTCCTTCTATAGTCAGCCTGATTCTCCATTGTATTTTCTACCTGACATCTGTCGTACAAGCACTTCTTCCATTTCACCTTCACCACTATTTCTCTTGTCATCCAGGGCATTCTAGATTTATTTGTCCTACCTTTTCCCTTCAAGAGAATACACCTTGACGTTGCTTGCAATACTATCTTTTTGAAGGTGGCCCATTGTTCAACCACTGTCTTTTCCAAAAACATTTGATTCCAACTCACTCGCCTCAGATGTATTCTCAAACCATCAAAGTTGGCTTTCCCCCAATTAATTATCCCTGCTCTGGGTTGTTCCTTGCCTTTCTCCATGGCCAACCTAATCCTTACGATACAATGGTCACTGTCCCCTAAATACTCTCCCACCGTTGTGTGATCCACTCCAGACAACTTATTCCCCAAAACCAGGTCCAACACTGCCTGCCCTCCCATTGGATCGAAAACATACTGCTACAAGAAAATTATCTTGAACACACTCCAGGAACTATTGTCCTTCTTGTCTCTTTGCACTATTCCTATCTCAGACTATATTTCGATAATTGAAGTCCCCCATTATAATTATTCTATAATTCTTACACCTCTCTGGAATTTCTTTGCAAATTTGTTTCTCTACATCCCTTCCACTAGTTGGTGGTGTATATACAACACTGATCAGTGTTATCACACCTTTTTCATTCCTTATCTCTAGCCAGAGAGATTCTGTCCTTGACCCCTCTAGAACATCCTCTCTCTTTAGCACTGTAATGCCATCTTTAATCAATAATGCCATTGCCCACCAACAAGCCCCCCCCCCCACCCCCCCCCCGACCTTTTCTTCCTTTCCTGTCTCTCCTGAATACCTTGCACCCAGGAATATTTAATGCCCAGTCCTGTCCTTCTTTGAGTCAGGTCTCTGTTATAGCAATAATATCACTGCTCCATTTGTCAACCTGTGCATGTAGTTCACTAATCTTATTAACCACACTCTGTGCATTCACACACATGTGCATCAATCCTGATTTAGGCTTTTTAAACTTTCTCCCTTGCTCTGACCTCATCTAATGACTTGCTATAGCTTACTCTAGTTCTATCAACCTCTCCAAGCATTCTATTTACTTTGATAGTACTCTCTGATATATCCTCCTTATCAGTTAATATTTCTCTACTTCCCACTGCCAGTTTTTCTCCTCTCCTCTCTGAATTTCCCCTCAGGTTCCTATCTCCTGGTCAATCCAGTTTAAACCCTCTCCAACAGCGCTAGCAAAGCTCCCCCTGAGGACACTAGTCCCAGTCCTGTTAAGATATAACCCATCCTTCTTATACAGGTCCCACCTGCCCCCAGAACAGGTCCCAATGCCTCAGAAATTTAAAGCCCTCCCTCTTACTCCATTTCTCCAGCCACATATTGAACTGCTCAATCTTCCTATTCTTATGCTCACTAGCACATGGCATTGGGAGTGATCCTGAGATTACTATTCGAGGTCCAGATTTTCAATTTCCTTCCTAGTTCCCAAAAATCTGCTCGTCAGCCTTAGTTCTAATAGCTTTCCCAGCACCTTTTCCCTGGTGATGGGGATTGTTTTATGTTCCTCCCTCCCGTTTACCCCTTGATTTTCAAGGATCTTTTAGAAGTTTTCTAAGTCTTCTACAATGAAGACAGACACAAAAAAACTGTTCAATGCCTCTGCCATTTCCTTGTTTTCCATGATCAATTCCCCAAACTCATTCTCTAGAGAACCAACACTAGATTTAGTTACTCCTTTCGTATTTAAGTACTTGTAGAAACTCTTACTACCTGTTTTCAGATTACTAGATAGCTTTCTCTCACAGTCTACTTTCTCCCTTTTTTTTTAGCCATTCTTTGCTGGTCCTTAAAATCTGACCAACCTTTGCAGATTTGTACAGTGTTTCTTTTAATTTGATACTATTCTTAACTTCCTGATACATGCTGCATCCTTCTCAAAGTCTTCCTTTTTCATTGGGATAAATCTTTCCTGAGAGTTGTTAAATATCTCCTTAAAAGTCTGCCACTGCATCTCTACTGTCCTACCTTTCAACCTAATTTCCCGGTTCAATTTAACTAGATTTGCTTTCATACCCTTATAATTACATTTATTCAGGTTTAAAACACTAGACTTAGGCACACACTTCTCCTCTTCAAACTGAACATGAAACTTCATCATGTTATGAACTGCGCCACCTAGAGACCCTTTACCATGAAGTTTTGATTAATCCTGCCTCATTGCAAATAACAAGTCTAGATTAGCCTGCTCCTTGGTTGGCTCCAGAACGTAATGCTCTAAGGAATTGTCCCGAATGCACTCTATGAACTCATTTTCCAGGCTACATTTGTCTAATTCACTTAATCTACATTTAGATTAAAGTCACCCATGATTATTGCGATACCTTTCTTACTTGACTCATTTATTTCTTCCAGAATACTCTATCCTACTGTGTAACAATTGTTAGGGGGCCTATAAACTACTCCCACAAGTGACCTCTTACCTTTCCTATTTCTTATCTCTGCCGAAACTGATTCTACATCTTGCTCTTTTGAGCTAAGGTCATCTCTCACTACTGCACTAAAGGCATCCTTAATTAACAGAGCTATCTCACTATCTTTTTCTAGCTTCCTATATTTTCAAAATGTCAATTCAGATCCCAGCCTTGATCACCTGCAACTATGTCTCTCTAACAACAATCAGGTCATACATATTTATTTCTATCTGTGCTAATAATTCAACCATTTTGTTATGAGTGCTGTACGCATTCAGATATAACACCTTTAACTCTATCTTTTTACCATTTTTGCAATCACTAGCCTTACTTGCTGGTACACTCCTAGGTTTGTACCCTCTGTCCTTGCCTGCCACACTCTAGTAATTTTTACCCAAATCGCTACCCTGCTCTATTACCTCATTATTACCATTTGATTTACTACATCTCTCACAAGATCCCCTTCCCCTACAATTTAGTTTAAAGCCCTATCTACCACCCTAGTTATACAACTCATCAGTACTCTCAATTTCCTCAGTACTAGTGCCAGTGCCCTATGAATCAAAACCCATTTCTCCAACTCATTCATCTCTCTAATCTTATTTACCCTGTGCCAATTTGCTTGTGACTCAGGCAATAATCCAGATATTATTACCTTTGAGGTTTTGCTTTTTAATTTGGCCCTTAGCTGTTCATAATCCCCAGCAAGAAGGTCCTTCCTAGTCCTAGCTATGTCACTGGTATCCATGTGGACCACGACCACTGGATCCTCACCCTCCCACTTAAATTCCTCTCCAACCCACAGCAGATGACCCAAACCCTGGCACCGGGCAGGCAACACAGCCTTCTGGACTCATGCTCTCGGCTGCAGAGAACTGTGTCAATCCCCCTGTCTTTACTGTCCCTTACTGCCACTACATTCCTATTAACTCCCCCTCTTGAATAGCTTCGTGTACCATGCTGCCATGGTCAGTTTGCTCATCGAACTTGTAGCCCCCAACTCTCATCCATACAAGCTGCAAGAACCTAGAACCTGCAGGAACATTGCAAGGATAAAAACAAAAAAACTGCGGATGCTGGAAATCCAAAACAAAAACAGAATTACCTGGAAAAACTCAGCAGGTCTGGCAGCATCGGCGGAAAAGAAAAGAGTTGACGTTTCGAGTCCTCATGACCCTTCGACAGAACTTGAGTTCGAGTCCAAGAAAGAGTTGAAATATAAGCTGGTTTAAGGTGTGTGTGTGTGTGTGTGTGTCTTTGAAATGTTTTATTAGTACTACCACCCCCACTAGAGCTATACCTTGAGTGCCCTTCTTAATTAGCACATTCGTTTAGATAATATCACCAACTTTAACTTTAACACCTATGTGTTCTTTTGTTCTATTGTTGTTGACATCTTTTGATGATCTGCTTCTATCACTGCTTGTTTGTCCCTACAACCACACCCCCACTCCACTTCTCTCTCTCTCTCTCCGCGCCCCCCCCCCCCACACACCTTAAACCAGCTTATATTTCAACCCTTTCTTGGACTCGAACTCAAGTTCTGTCGAAGGGTCATGAGGACTCGAAACGTCAACTCGTTTCTTCTCCGCCGATGCTGCCAGACCTGCCGAGTTTTTCCAGGTAATTCTGTTTTTGTTTTGGAACATTGCAAGGGCTGAGTCTCCTCCACTTATTTTTTGATCCCCAGACCTGCCTTACTCACAGTCACACCCTCCTGTTCCTGAGCACTGATTAAATCAGAAGACCCACTCCTGAGGGGTGTGACCGCCTCCTGGAATAAAGTGTCCAGGTAACCTTCTCCTGCCCAGCTGTATCACAGTGTCTGCAGTATGGCCTGCAGCTCAATGATTCTGAGCTGAAGTTCCTCAAACGGCAGATACTTGCTGCAGATGTGTTTGCCATGGATCATGTTGGTGTCCAGAAGCTCCCACATGCCATAGTCACAACATATTACCCTGTCCTGCCATCTTTATTATGTGTTAATTATTACCTTTCTTACTTAATTTATTATTAAATAAACACTACTTCTCCAAATAAGCTTTCCTACAATTTGTAAACCTTAGTACTAATAAAACATTTCAAAGACAAACGAACAAAGTCAATGGATAAACACCAACCATTCACCTACCTGCTTCCCTGTGATGTCACGCTTTGATTTTTCTTTTATAATGCTGGTTCTGACATGCAGCAGCAGCTGGACTTGCTGCTCTCATTAATTCCAAGGTGAACTCGGTCTCCGCTCCTTTTTTGAAGATTCGCTGCTCTCACTGATTCTCACTCTCTGTTCCCCCTTTTGAAGACTCACTGTCCTCACCATTCCCCCGAGGTTAACGCTCATTGTCTGCTTTTCCTTTAGAAGCTCAACTGCTCTGACCGTTTCCCGAAATTCCAAAAAACATTTGTAACATTTAAATTGACATGAAACTACTTTATTTTTAAATAAAATTCACTGAGTGCTTTCAATTTGGAGTCACAATGCAGGCTGTGTGCATCTTTAAGGAATTAGTCTCCTCTAGTGGATGCAGTTTTATCCATATAATCATAGATTCATGGAATGGTTACACCACAGGAGGTCGTCATCCGGCCTGTCCAGTTTGTGCTGGAATTTTTTTTTCTTTTAAGGTGCTTATCCAATTGCCTTTTGAAAACCATAATTGAATCTGCCTCTACCACCGTCTCAGGTAGCGCAATCCAGATTCCAATCACTTGCTGTGTAAAAAAGATATTCCACATGGCACCTTTGCCTCTTTGGCAAGCACATTAAATCAGTGCTTTCTGATTCTCATCACTTTCAGCAATCGGTGCATATTCTCTCTATGTATTCTGAATAGAGACCCTAATAATTTTGAACACCTCTATAAAACCTCCTTTCAACTTTCTCTTTTCTAAGAACAATCCCAGCTCTCCACATAAGCTCATCTCTGGAACTATGCTCGAAAAAAAAATTTTTGCACCCTCTCTAAAGTTTGCATATTCTTCCTAAAGTGCCATGCCCAGATTTTGACAGAATACTCCAGTTAAGGTCATATTTTATAAAAGTTCATTATAACTTCCTCGCTTTTGTATTCTCTCCCTCTTTTTATAAACCATAGGATCCCATATTACTTTTTAACCACTTTCTCACTCTGCTCTAGTTATCCAATTAGTTTATATCTTTATTGAGCATCACTTGGCATTCTGTTACAGATTTATTTTAGTTGTACATAATTTAAAAGTTCTATATGATTCAAGATGTTAATTTTAAAATGATATGGCCCAACAGATACAAGTGCACAATGCATTTTCTCTATAATCATTTAAATGCAGACATTGGCTTGAAATATAGAATATATATGATTAAGTGGAAGAGGAAAAGCTCGATCAGTATTAACAGTTCAATGTTGAATCATTAACTATACAGATTTCTTTCCTTTAAGCAAAATAAAATACCATGTTAACTTAATGCCAATGACAAGCTTAAAATATGCACTTACCTCCAAGGTTAAACTCATTTAGCTGAGGATGCCCATTAAAATCCCCACAAAGGCCACATGTTTTATTTCTGTATTCATCTCCAAGTTCAACCTTCAACCAAAAAGATCAATCAATACTTTACAAAGTACATTGACATATGCAGCATTCAGTTGGTTTGGGAATTTTATAGTGTAGATTGGCCCAGGTGTGTTTGAAAATGTGCAGACTGGAAAAGGTAAAAGTGTGCTCTACTCCTTAGTAATAGCTTTTATTACTTTGAAGAAAAATATTTATCAAGCAACAAAACTTTTTTAAATAATTGAGCTTATGACATAAGTACAATTCACATAACTAAAACCTTAAATTGTGTAGTCTGTCGAATCTTGTAACTGTACTAATGTCTGAAAAATATTCCGCAATTTGCTTATTTTTGGCAGTGAATTATTCATAATGCATCTAACTATTTTACAAGATTCAAATCCCCTTTGCTACTTGAATTTACTGATTGGCAATTACCCACTCCCCGTCCCATTCCACCCCCAGCCCTCCCATTACTGCTTAGGATGTTACCCTCTTTTCCATTCTACTTTTGGCAAATTTTGCCCTCATATCTATCAAGGGCTTCCATCTTCCATTCAGCCATCAACTTTCCTGGAGCAGTTTTTACCCTCATTCCAGATGCTGAATCAATGGAATGAGAGTCAAGTGGGTTGTATAATGGATGTGTGACCTGCCCTGGCCCTTTATTACCCAGACTGCAAAGATAATAAAAACCACATTCATCTAGGGCACAATTTTAAACTGTAAAGGTGGCTGCAGTCCTTTCACTTCAATGTCATACTCTAGCACCAATGTAAAAACACCTTATAGTGCAAGCATGTAGAGCTGTTTATTCAAGTTTAGTCAGCTAAAAACTGGTGAAAAATCATCTAAGGATTGAAAGTGTCCAATGGCTGTTGTAACGTCACGGGGGGTGGGGGTAAATTGGTTATCACAGAAAACAGGCAGGGATCACAATGTGTGACTTCTGCATACAACCAGCGCTGTGCTGTTCACTAACTACATACATTAGAAGGGGGTCCCAATATCATTACTAACTGGCATTAGTTAACGCTATCCTGCACCTCTTAATCGGAAGGTGCAGCAGATGCTGCAAGTCATTCTACAAGTGAATCTGACCTGGCAAAAAGTGAAAATTGGCTCTGTAATGCTCAGCAAAAGGCACGTTATATTCATAACTTTAAACATGGATTGCACTTATATGGAAGCTTCTGGAACTACCTTTATTTATATTAATGGGGGCACTGGCAAGCGATTAAGATGATTGTCAAGTTGGGGGAGGGGGGGGTCAGGTGACCTTTACAACTTCAACACACACTGTCAAGCTTCCGGAAAGTTCCAAATTGAATTATAATGGATGGGGGTGGGAGTGGGGGTCTCGGAGTTGAATGGACATTCCTAAACAGCACTCTTTTATGGAATTCACACCTACTGTTTTCGAAGCTTGCTCTAAAACACAAAGTCAATGGACTCCGATACTCGAGGTTTGCAATGCAACAATGGAAAGCTGACGAGGCCAGTTATCCACAAGTTAAATGTTTTTCTTTATTCATTCATGGGATGTGGGCTTCCCTGGCTGGGCCAGCATTTACTGCCCAAACCTAGTTGCCCTTGAAAAGGTGGTGATGAGCTGCCTTCTTGAACTACTGCAGTCCCTGTATTGTAGGTACACCCACAGTGCTGTTAGGAAGGGAGTTCCACGATTTTGACCCAGCAGCAGTGAAGGTGATATATTTCCAAGTCAGGATGGTGAGTGACTTGGAGGGAAACCTCCAGGTGGTGGTGTTCTCATCTATCTGCTGCCCTTATCCTTCTAGATAATAGTGGTCGTGGGTTTGGAAGGTGCTGTCTAAGGAGCCTTGGTGAATTCCTGCAGTGCATCTTATAGATGGTACACACTGCTGCAACTGTGCTTCGTGGTGGAGGGAGTGAATATTTGTTGATGTGGTGCCAATCAAGTGGGTTGCTTTGTCCTGGACTGTGTCCAGCTTCTTCAGTGTTGTGGGAGCTGCACTCATCCAGGCAAGTGGGGAGTATTCCATCCCACTCCTGACTTGTACTTTGTAGATGGTGGACAGGTTTTGGGGAGTCATGATGTGAATTATTTGTCGCACGACTCCTGGCATCTGACCTGCTCTTGTAGCCACAGTATTTATATGGCTAGTCCAGTTCAGTTTCTGGTCAATGGTAACCTCCAGGATGTTGATAGTGGGGGATTTAGTGATGGTAATGCCATTGAACAGCAAGGTGTGAAAGACCATACTTTGTATATCAATGGCTGTTGATTATGTGACTGAATCTGGTTCTCTAATACTGAAATCCTTTTATCCCAGAACCTGGAAGAGTTCAGGGACAGTCTGTAGAATAACACTGACAAGACAACAACTGTAGAGAAAGGCTGCGCCACCTTTGCCTTTCAAGACCTAAGAGGCTTAAAAATCTTTTAAAGGCCTCTGAGCCTGATTCCAAAACTCCAAATTCACATGTAAGAAATTAGACCTCCTGTTACAACAGCCATTAAGTACCTGGCTACATGATCTGCTAAATAGCCTTCTCCTCAAAGAAGCCCAACCATTAATTTGGATAACTGATCCCAGCTATTTGAACTTGTCAGAAATATAATTCCAGAGTGGAAAAGCTTCCTTCTTCACTGGACTTTCAAGGACAAGTGAACTGTTAACTACTCCTCTGATATAATACTTGCAGAAGTGCACTACCTTTATTAGTTGTATCTTTCTGAAGTGTGTGGTTTGTCATGGACGGAGCATTTAGATCAGAGTGAGTGCGTGAATAAATAATCTTTGTTTCAACCCAGGAACGTCTGCTGCTGGTACTGTTTAAATTGACCATAAACTAAAGGGAGTTTAGAACCGCACACAACCAACTTTTCAAAAATAAACCATGATGATTACCGACAGAAGGGAAGGGAATTGGTGAGGCAGTGGCAAAGTGGCATTGTTGCTGGATTAGTAATCAAGAGACCCAGGGAAATGCTCTGGGGACCTGGGTTTGAATCCCACCATGGCAGGTGGTGAAATTCGAATTCAATAAAAATCTGGAACTAAAAGTCTAATGACACGAAACCACTGTCGTAAAAGCCCATCTGGTTCACTAAAGCCCTTTAGTGAAAGAAATCTGCCATCATTACCTGGTCTGGCCTACATGTGGCTCCAGACCCATAACAATGTGGTTGACTCTTAATTGGCCTAGCAAGCCACTCAGTAGCTAAAAATTCTAAATGGAATGGAACCAGATGAACCACCCGGCATTCACTCTAGGCACTGGAAATGGAAACGACAACGGCAAACTCAGCCCTGTCGACCCTGCAAAGATCTCCTTACTAACACGAAAATTTGGAGAGCTGTCTCAGAAACTAGTCAAGCAACAGCCTGACATAATCATAGTCGTGGAAACATACCTGACAGGCAATGTCCCACACATCACCATCCCTGGGTATGTCCTGTTCCACTGGCAGGACAGACCCAGCAGTGTGATGGAACGCATAATCATCTGAGCGGGTTGCCCGGGGAGTCCTCAACATCGACTCCAGAACCCATGAAATCTCACTGCAACAGTCAAACATGGGTAAGGAACCCTGCTGATTACCACATATCGCACCCCCCCCCCCCCCCCCCCCCCCACCCCCCCCCCCTCAGCTATGAATCAGTATTCCTCTGTGTTGGACACCTAAATGTAATCTGAATGGGAGACTTCAACTTCCATCACCAAGAGTGGTTCAGTAGCACCACTATTGATCAAGCTGGCTGAGTCCTAAAGGACATAGCTGCTAGACTGGGTCTGTGCCAGGTAGTAAGGGACCCAACAAGAAAGAAAAACACACTTGACCTCATTCTCACCAACCTGCCTGCTGCAGATGCATCTGTCCATGACAGTATCAGTAGGAGTGACCATCACACAGTCCTTGTGGAGGCAAAGTCCCATCTTCACATTGAGAATATCCTCCATCGTGCTGTGTGTGGCACTACCACCATGCTAAATCTTATAGATTTCAAATAGATCCAACAACTCAAGACTGGGCAACCATAGGGCACTGTGGGCCATTAGTAGCACCAGAATTGTACTCAACCACAATCTGTAACCTCATGGCCTGGTACATCCCCCACTCTACCATTACTATCAAGCCAGGGGATCAACCCTGGTTCAAAGAAGAGTGCAGGAGGGCATGTCAGGAGCAGCACCAGACATACCTAAAAATGGAGTGTCAACCTGGTGAAGCTATAACACAGGGCTACTTGCGTGCCAAACAGCATAAGCAGCAAGTGATAGATAGAGCTAAGTGATTCCACAACAAACAGGTCTAAGTTTTGCAGTGCTGCCACATCCAGTCATGAATGGTGGTGGACATTTAAACAACTCGCTGGAGGAAGAGACTCCACAAATATCCCCATCCTCTATGACGGGGGAGCCTAGCACATTAGTGCAAAAGATGAGACTGAAGCATTTGCCACAATTTTCAGCCAGAAGTGCCAAGTGGATAATCCATCTCCACCTCCTCCAGAGGTCCCCAGCATCACAGATGCTAGTCTTCAACCAACTCGAGTCATTCCATGTGATATCAAGGAACAGCTGAAGGCACTGGATAGTGCAAAGGCTATGGGCAATAACAACATTCTGGCAATAGTACTGAAGACGTGCTCCAGAATTTACCGTGTCCCTAGCCAAGCTGTTCCAGTACAGCTACAACACTGGCATTAACCTGGTAATGTAGAAAATTGCCCAGCTAAGTCCTGTGTGCAAATGCAGGACAAATCTAACTCAGTAAATTACCAACCACCCCGTCAGTCTACTCTCAATCATCAGTAAACTGATGGAAGGGGTTATCAACAGTGCTATCAAGTGGCACCTGCTTAGCAATAACCTGCTCACTGATGTTCGGTTTGGGTTCCGCCAGGGTCACTCAGCTCCTAACCTCATTACAGGCTTGGTTCAAACATGGACAAAAGAAATGAGCTCCAGGGGTGAGGTGAGAGTGACTACCCTGCACACCAAGGCAGCATTTGACCAAGTGTGGCATCAAGGAACCCTAGCAAAACTGGAGTCAATGGGAATCAGGGGGGAAACTCTCCACTGGTTGGAGTCATACCTAGCACAAAGGAAAATCATTGTGGTTTTTGGAGGTCAATCATCTAGTTCCAGGACATTGTGCAGAGGTTCCTCAGGGTAATATCCTAGGCCCAACCATCTTCAATTGCTTCATCAATGACCTTCCTTCCATCATAAGGTCAAAAGTGGAGATGTTTGCTGATGATTGATCAGCATCATTTGTGACTCCTCAGATACTGAAGCAGTCCATGTCCAAATGTAGCAAGACCTGGACAATATCCCGGATTGAGCTGACAAGTGGCAAGTAACATTGGTGCCACACAAATGCCTGGCAATGACCAACTCCAACAAAAGAGAATTTAACCATGGCCCCTTGACATTCAATGGCATTATCATCACAGAAACCCCCTATATCAACATCATAGGGGTGACCATTGACCAGAAACTGAAATGGGCTAACCATATAAACACTGTGGTTACAAGAGCTGGTCAGAGGCTAGGAATCCTATGGTGAGTAACTCATTTCCTGACTCCGCAAAGCCTGCCCACCATCTACAAGGCACAAGTCAGGGGTGTGATGGAATATTCTCCACTTGCCTGGATGAGTGCAGCTCCAACAACACTCAAGAAGCTTGACACCATCCATGACAAAGCAGCCGGCTTGATTGGCACCTCACCCACAAACATTTACTCCCTCCACCACTGACACAGTAGCAGTAGTGTGTGCAATCTGCAGGATGCACTGCAGGAACTCACCAAGGCTCCATGGGCAGCACCTTCTAAACCCACGACCACTACCATCTAGAAGGATAAAGACCGCAGACACATGGGAACACCACCATCTGCAAGCTCCCCTCCAAGCCACTCACCATCCTGACTTGGAAATATATCGCCATTTCTTCACTGTGGCTTGGTCAAAGTCCTGGAACTCCCTCCCTAACAGCACTGTGGGTGCACCTGCACCAGAGGGACTGCAGCGGTTCAAGAAAGCAGCTCACCACCACATTCTCAAGGGCAATTAGGGATTGGCAATAATTGCTGGCCTAGGTAGATAGGTTTTTTAATATCGGGGAGTTGAGGGCTATGAGAAGCTTGCACGAAAGAGGAGTTGACAGGGGCAGATCAGCCATGAACTTATTGAATGGTGGAGCAAACTTAAGGGGCCAAATTGCCTACTCCTGCTCCTATTTTTAATATTCTTATGTTCTGGCCAGTAACTCACACATCCCATAAATAATGAAAAAAAATTTCACTTTAGCACCCTTCCCCTGTCCGTAACACTAACCATGAAAGAACAAGTACCCAGATTTTCAGACCTTGCACTAGAGGTTGTAGAGAAGGTAGTAAAGAGGATAGATGGCTTGTAACCTCAGGGAGCAGGAAGCACTCCAGACGCATGATGAGAAGGATAAAACCATGTAAGTAAATACAAAGAGTATAGCCCCAAGGATCTGGATGCAGTTCCAGAAGAATGGCCAAGGTCAGCAAATGCATTTTCAAATACCATATCTCATCAACTGCACCATTAGCCTCAGCTACTGCTCATTCCATCATACCCTCATCACTCACCAACCAACAATTTCTATCAATCACCATATACCTAACATTCATATGCCTCAGCTCGCTGTAACACACTTAGCCCTGTTGTAAGCTCCACTTCTCTCAGCTTTCACTCATTGCCAGTTATTCCACCATGAGTCACATGACCCAAACAGATTGCATCACAAATACTGGTACTTCCCTCAGTCTTGCAGGTGGTGGCACTAATGCATAACCAGAGGAAGCAAGAGCTAACTGGAAGGGGAGAGGCATGTCTGCGCATCCTAAATCCTCGACAAGACTGTGTGCTGGCTATTTTGAGAAAAGCTATGGACACCAATGGAGCTGAAGCCATTAAAAGTGATAGTATCCTCATGCCTAATCCTCCTTCTCACATCCCACTTTTTACCCGTTCCATGCACTCTTCAAAAATACAAGCTGCGATGGTGTCAGCATGCACTTCTTACTTTCCCCTCCCCAGCCCCATTACAATCCAACTCTTGGTCCCTTTTTCATTTCAGATACCCATGAACTTCAACTTGCTAAGTGGTGAAAAAGCAGAATGATAGCAAATATAAAGACACTCCTGAAGCAGAGTTTATTTGTTCAGTATCCGTATTTTTGGAGTTATGAGTGCAGTTTCAGGTCCAAAATGGCATCCACTCCACACTTTTACACTTCTGGTGTGGGCCATGCTAGACACCATTTTGGGTAAGTTATTAGCATGTGTACTAAAGATTGTGCCACAAGTATACGGAATATTAGTGCGCAATGCTGATTTGACTATAGCAGTGCCATTTTCAACCTGAACTCTCCAGCTAATATCATCTCTTAACTTGTACTGCAGGAAAGACCTTTCCATCAGTATTATTTAAAGAGATATCAACCACTTTCAGGTCAATTGATGAATTACCTCTGTTATCTGTTGCTGAGCTATTAGAGATGTTTGGACTTTTGTACTGCTCATTAAAAGCTGGTGAAGGGAGTGGTGCAGCGGGTGTTGCTTTTTCTGCCTTTATTACAGAAAAGGATAAGGTGCTCAAACAGGGAGGAGGAGGAAGAGAAAGGTTCTCACAGAAAGCTATAGTCATTTTTCAAGAAGTATTTCTCCCACCTCAACCTCAGTGTGTGAGATGCTTGTTTCCAAAGGAGGTGCTCATTGAAATCTGCCACAGTCACAGCCAGAATTAAAGCCTCAGAGTAGGACAATGACAGGATTGCCAGTGACTAGAAATGTAGCTGTATCCACGAACATTTTCATATTGATCTCTTTCCATTCTGGAGCAGGTGACATCTGCAGAACATTCCAGATTGCCATTCACTGTTGTATAAGAAAAATATGGACTTCTGGTATACAAAGAGAGAAAAATACATTGCACTAGCTCTTTCCAGGGTGAAGCAGAGTGAGCATATGCTTCACTAGGATAGTTGGATTCCCATTGGTGCAGGATGCCACTAAATGGACACATGTCACTTTGCAGGCGTTACATTCTAAATTCAATGATTTACCATAAAGATGTTCCACAAAGACTATGAGGCTTGACAACATCCCAACAATAGCCCTGAAGACCTGTGCCCCAGAAATAGCCACACCCCTAGCCAAGCTGTTTCAGTGCAGCTGCAACACTGGCGTCTACCCAGCACTGTGGAAAATTGGCCAAGTATGTCCAGCACACAAAAAGCAGGATAAATCCAATCCAGCCAATTATTACCCAATCAGCAGCTAAGTGATGAAAGATGTCATTGATAGTGTGGTCAAGCAGCACTTGCTTGGCAATAATCTGCTCGCTGATGCTCAGTTCAGGTTCCACCAAGCACACTCAGCTCTTAACTTCATTCCAGCTTTGGACAAATATGGACAAAAGAGCTGAATTCCAGAGGTGAGGTGAGAGTGACTGCCCTTGACAGCAAAGCAGTATTTGACTGAGTGTGGCATCAAGGAGTCCTAGTAAAATTGAAATCAATGGGAATTTGGAGGAAATCTCACCACTGACAGGAATCATACCTAACAAAAAGGAGCAATAAAGGTTGTGGTTGTTGGAAGTTAATCATCTCAGTCCCAGATCAACACTGCAGACATCCGCAGGATATAGTGTCCTAGGCCCAACCATCTTCAGCTGCTACATCAATGACTTTAGCTCCATCATAAGATCAGAAATGGGGATGTTCACTGATGATTGCACAATGTTCAGCACCATTCATGATTTCTTGATACTGAAGCAGTTCCTGCTCACGTGCAGCAACACATGGACAACCTTCCTGCTTGGGTTGATAAGCAGCAAGTAACATTCACACCACACAAGTGCCAGGCAATGACAATCTCCAAGAACAGAGAATCTAACCATTTCCCCTCAACAGTATTATCATTGCTGAATCCTCCAACAACAATATCATGGGGAATTACCATTGACCAGGAACTTAACTGGGTCAGCCATATAAATATTGTGGCTACGAAAGAATTTTGACACCATTGAGGACAAAGCAGCCCACTTGATCAGTACCCTACAAAACCTTGACAGTAGGTATACAGTGAGCAGCTGAAGAGGAGGAGGAAGAGAAAGAGGGGGATGCCCTTTAGAAGGTATAAGGAGCCTGAGTGGTGTTGCACAAACCACAATACCCACTCCAATGGTTCAGCCAAAATACTGTACGTTTATGGGAGAAGGCACACTGGATGAGGTGAGGAATACTGGCTTTCTCTTCGGCATGTCAATGCTCCACCAGAAGAAATCCACAGGCTGCAGATCATTGTTGGTGTTTGTGTGCTCAGTACAACAGATAATATCGATTCAGCTGCCCACAACCTTTTGTCTTCAATAGAAATTAAAATTAGGAGAAATGTAAAGGAATCTATTGCCTGTTTTACACAGCCTGAAAAAGTCAAAATTGCCCATGTAGTTTTAATTTAATAATGTAGACTTTAGTGACAACAATTTTTAAACCGCTAATTTGAGCGAACCTTAGCTATTAATATTAAAGAGCAGTAACAATGAACAGCAAACGACTGAATCAAATGTTAACATTCTCTCTGTACAGGAGGCACATATATTTTTAATCATACATCGTTGCTTAAATGATTAAATCAAAAAAAATTACGTACCATTAGATAGTCTATGAAATTCCAGACAACAACAAGATCAAAACCCTTCTGCTTAGCAGTCAGTCTCATGCTGCCTCCAAATGACTTGATCTGTATTCCATTTAAATTGTATGGTATTGGCACGAATCTGTCAAATAACAGGAATTGTGCATTAATTAAACAAAGTTTAAAAAGGAACTATTATTTTAAAAAGAAAATACATACCACTTCTAAACTGATAACGTTAATAATTTGTAACAAATTTCCCTCAAGTTAATTAAGACAATTTGTTTATATCTTATGTTTCAACTACTGATTTGAACCATAACTTGATACTTCTGTAAATATCATAAGTGGATGTGATGACAACAATTACAAGGTGCAGGTACAGTTCTGGAGCTCCATCAAGTAGGCAATTGTAAAGTGACACTGCGTATTCTCCCAGTGAGGGAAGGAGAGATCAGGGGGGACTGTTGCAGGAAGGAAATCCTTGCTGCCTGTAAGATAGCTTTCAACAGAGTGGCACTCATAGAACCAGAGAAAAATTATGGCACAGAAAAAGGCCATTCAGCCCATTGTGTCTGTGCCAGCTGAAAAAAATAGCCATCCATTCTAATGTCACCTTCCAACACCTGGCCCGTAGCCTTATAGGTTACAGCACTTCAGGTGTAGATCCAGATACCTGTTAAAAAAGCTGTTTTTGCCTCAATCAGCAATCCAGGCAGCGAATTCCAGACACCAACCATCCTCTGGGTGAAAATGTTTTTCCTAATATCCCCTCTAATCCTTCTACCAATCACCTTAAATCTGTGCCCCCTGGTAATTGACCTCTCCGCTAGGGGAAACAAGTCTTCCCTGTTTACTCTATCTCAGCCTCTCATAATTTTGTACATCTCAATCAAATCACCTCTCAGCCTCCTCTGTTCTAAGGAAAACAACCTTAGCCAACCTAATCTTTTCTCATAGCTGCAATTTTCCAATCCTGGCAACAATCCTGGTAAATCTCTCCTGTACTCGCTCCAGAGCAATTATGTCCTTCCTGTAATGTGATGACCAAAACTGTACGCAAAATTCCAGCTGTGGCCTAATCAGCATTTTATACAGTTCCAGCATTACATCCCTGCTTTTGTATTCTATACTCATACAATAAAGGAAAGCATTCCATATATGACTGCTTTACTACCTTACCTACCTGTCCTGCCAACTTCAGGGACCTGTGGACATGCATTCCAAGGTCTCTCACTTCCTCTACTCCTCTCAATATCCTTCCGTTTATTGAGTATTCCTTTCGTTTTCCCGAACAAAATGCACTACCTCACACTTCTCCAGACTGAATTCCATTTGCCACTTTTCTGCCCCCTCAACCAAAACCATTGACATTCTGGAGTCCACAGCTATCCTCTTCAAGATCAACTAACATGGCTCATTTTTCTGTCATCTGCAAATTTTCCAATCATGCCTCCCACAGTTATGTCCAAATCATAAATATATAAACCACAAACAGCAAGGCCCCCAACACTGAGCCCCGTGGAATGCCACTGGAAACCACTTTCCATTTGCCAACACTCATTTAACTAGATTTTGGCTGCTATTATAGAAGATCCAAACCTATAATTCTAAGTGGCATTTTATTTTGTCTCAGCCTCCATATTACAATAAGCTACCTGTATGCATGCAGTATATATAGTCAGCTACAAGCAAAGGGATTTTTAAAAGTACAAAAGCTTGCCCTCGAACTCTAGATTTAAAGCAGACATTCTGAAAACAAGAACATCAAATAGGTGAACACAATATGGAGTTGAAACAGAATATTGCTGAGAATTTAGTTTCAACAAGCATGGCTCTGTTAGCTAAAAATTTATAATTGCAGCCGACTCCCTGGTAGAGCTGTGCCTCAAGCTGCACCAGTTATCAAAAAGTTGAGTTACTCCTGGGATTTTAAGCATTGAATTAACTGACACGCTGTTTTAAAAAAGCAGTACATGCACGGTCACTGAACCACAGCTGGATAGTAATTGGTTTCTGCAATCAAGAGACAGAACTGAGGGCCAACCCAACAATATTGAGTCAGGCATAAAAAAATCAATTATTTGATAGATTAATATAAATGGGTGAAAATGTCAATTTCATATACAAGTAGATTTAATCATTAAGAATAATTCTAGTTTCCTTTAATGAAAAGGTCTTCGAACATACCCATTGTCATTTACTACTATATTTGCATTCTCAATTATAATTGAAGTGCCCCAGATGTTGATTGAGATTCTTTTAATATATCCATGTTTGCTTCTGCGAATCTGAACGTTGAAGCCTCCTAAATTTCCTGAACAGTCACTGACAAAGATATAGTTGCAAGTTGATGAAAGGTCATAAATTAAATTGTCATAGGTTTTGAAATGTTCCGAACCCCATGTGGTACACGTTGCTTTTGTAGGAGCTGTGAAGAAACATTTTGAAAACTGTTACTGATCAGGGTTTCACACATTTTCCATTCTTAAAAGACAACTTTTTTAAAGACTCAGGTGAACAATATATCCCTCTGCAAACTTCACCTCCTATCTCCTGAAGGCACTGACTCACATTAGGTGATTATTCACAGGCAGAACTGACACGGTATCTAGTTAGCCATTCCTGTCCCTTATATGCAAGTTTAGTCTCCATATATTGGTTAGCCTGCTTACTTTGGGGAAAAAAGCCAAGGCAAACCTGTTTATTAGAAAGAACAGCATCAGTTATTTAGAAATTAGAATCATCCCCACTAAGAGGCAAATAGTAACCTTACTAACAACCCAGCTTTGAGGGCCATAGTAGTATTCCCACCATCACCCCAGGTAAGGCTGAGAGCAGGATCCCCAGCTAGGATGAGTGAATAAAAGTAAGATCTCTAGCCAGTTTGGTTCAGTGGCACTTCAGATAGTGTATAAATCCAGAGTTATAGGGAGACAGTGCATCAGGTCAGCTCTGAGCTTCAGTTCTGCGTTTGGATAAAGGCCGTTGTCTTGGATAATAGATTGTGTGGTTGAGATTTTTGCCTGAAGTGATTCCTTTTTGCTATTTTTTTCTCTGATATTAAAACAAGCCCAGTCTGCAATATAGGTACAAAGCTGCTTACATCACCTAATTTATTTGTTCTACAAAGGTCATGTTCTAAAGCAGGCTTGCCCAACATATAGCCCACAAGCCACAATATGGTCCACAGACTCTGTTCAAAATACAGGTAAATAGGATTGACAGATCAGCAAGGAGCTGCTCCTCCAATCACAGGTCACTTCTCTCCAGATTTGCTGCTGATAGGCTCACAGTATGTGATTAGAGGGGCAACGTGAAGGTGAGTGGCCATGGTGCATTCTGCCTCTTACCCTTCTGCGCAGGCATTGTACCCCTAAGGAAGAACATGGATTAAGGTGGCGGAGCAGGCCAGAGAGGTCACGAGAAACAGCAGAGTCTCAGCAACAGCAACAACCTGACCCCCCCTCCCCGTCAAGTCCAGGGCAGTTGGAGTCTCTGACAGGGCGGAACCTTGGCACCTTCACAGCCATCCCAAATTCCCCCTCAGCCATAAAACATCCAAACCTCGCAGGCCCGGGTGGAGAATGAGTGAGTCTATGTGAGTGAAGCTGTGTGAGTGAGTGTGTGTTTGTGAGAGTGAGTGTGTGTGAATGAGTGAGTCTGCGTCAGTGAGTGGCCTGGGCTTTCATCCTCGAGACGGTTAGGGGGAGTCAGAAAAAGTCCTGGCTTGGGCCACCTGCCTCGGGAGAAAGTGCCCATAAAGGCTGGGTATTCATTGCTGGGCAGGAGTCAAGCCAGCTGTTCTGGGAAGAAGTTCGGAGGCAGCCACAAGGGCTGCCAGGTGTAGAGGCGGGCCATTTAAAAGGTCCGCTTCAGTGCCCTGGGACTATGTCCCAGTTAAAATAACACAAAGCCATCCATTCCTCACCCCTTGCACCATTCACCCTACAAATTCTCCCCATGTCTCATTCATGCCATTTCATGCCCCCCCCACCTAACTCCATGCCCCCTATTCCAAGCTCTGCCCTTCCACCCACTTTCCCTGTCCCTTCATGCCCCCATGTCAAATTATGGGATTTCCATGCCCATTGACCCACTATACACTTTCTAGAACCAATGAACCCTAAGGAGTATAGCTGTTATGCGTTAAAAAATGCTTTGAAAAAAGTAAACCATTCATAACTTTCTCTTATGTTTGAAAAGAAAAGTCTGCACTACAAGCTTGTTAAAAAGTTTTTATGGGATGTGGGCGTTGCTGGCAAGGCCAGTATTCGTTGCCCATCCCTAACTGCCCTCAGAACCACAGAGCCAAAGAAAAGTTACAGCACAGGAAGCCATTCAGCCCATCTTGTCCATGCCAGCCCGAGGACACCCAGGTGCCTTTTCTAATCCCACCTTCCTGCACCCAGCCCATAGCCTTGCAGCTTATAGCATTTTAGGTGCAGATCCAGGTACTTTTTAAAAGAGTTTAGAGTTTCTGCCTTGACCACCAACTTGGGTAGTGAATTCCAGACACCCACTACCCTCTGCATAAAAAAGTTCTTCTCATGTCCGCCCTACACCTGCTGCCATTTATCTTGAATCTATGTCCCCTGGTTCTAGAATTCTCTACCAAGGGAAACAATTTTGTCCTGTCCACTCTGTCTATTCCCCTCATAATTTTGTATGCCTTAAGTAGCTTGCTATAGGTCACATGTATGCCAGATCAGTTAAAGATGGCAGATTTCCTTCCCTGAAGGACATTAGTGAACCAGATTGGTTACTATGGTAATCGATGATAGTTTCATGGTCTATATTCCAAATTTATTATTTGAACGCACTTGGTGAGGGCTAACAAGGCAAGGGGTTACACTATGGATGATAGGACCCTGGAAAGTAATGAAGATCAGAGGGACCTTGGTGTGCATATGCACAGATCCCTGAAGGGCAGGTAGATAAGGTGGTTAAGCAGGCATATGGGATACTTGCCTTTTTTAGCCTAGGCATAGAATACAAGAGCAGGGAGGTTATGCTGGAACTGTATAAAATGCTGGTTAGGCCACAGCTGGAGCACTGCGTACAGTTCTGGTCACCACATTATAGGGAGGATATGATTGCACTACAGAGGGGGCAGAAGATATTTACCAGGATGCTGCCTGGGCTGGAGGGTCTGAGCTATGAGAAAATGAGATGGGTAGGCTGGGGTTGTTTTCCTTGGAGCAGCAAAGATTCAGAGGGGACCTGACAAAGGTGTATAAGATTATAAGGGGCATAGATTGGGTGGATAGGAAGGCACATTTTCCATTAGTAGACAGGTCAATACAGGGAGGGGGGGGTGGCGGCATAGATTTAAGGTAAGAGGTAAGGTAAGAAGACTAAGAGGGGAGTTGAGGAGAAGTTTTTTCATCCAGAGCAGGTGGGAGTCTGTAACTCACTGCCTGAAAGGATGGTTGAGTCAGAAACTCTCATAACATTTAAGAAATATTTAGATATTCACTTGCGTTGCCATTGCCCCCAAGGCTATGGGCCAAGTGCTGGAAAATGGGAGGAGTGTGGTCAGATCTTTGTTGACTGGCACCGACATGATGGGCCAAAAGGCCTCCTTCTGTTCTGTAAAGTCTATATGAGTCAATGAATTTAAATTCCGCCAGCTGCTGTAGAGGGATTTGAACCCATGTCCCAGAGTATTAGCCTGGACCTCTGGATTACTAGTCTAGTGACATTACCACTACACCACCATCTCCCCAGCAAACGCATCAATCTAATTGTCAATTATCCAGGCCCTTTAAGGTCTCAAAAACAACTAATCATAAACATACTTGAAACCATTAAACTTGTGTAGGCAAACATTGTGAAATGGACCGCAGAGATCAGAAAGCCCAAGCTGCAAATCAAACAATGTTTCCTTTGCACACAGGTGTTCTCATATTATAATGGCTGTCTGGGCTCTCAGCTAAGCATACACAATGAGCTTTTAGAATGCTAGAGCACCTGCTCCCCAGAGGAAACATTGTTTGATTAACAGCTCAGGCTCTCTGATCTCTGCTGTCAATTTCATCATGTTTGGTTACACAAGTTAATTTTTTCAAGGATTTCTGGTTTGAGAGTTTAAAGGGTCTGGATGATTGACACTTTTATTGTAGTGCATTTTTCAAACAGAAGAAAGTTACGAATGGATTGCTTTTTCTCAAAGCTTTTTTTAAAATGTACAATTATATGCTATAGGGTTCATTTACCCCCTGTACACTTTATAGAACCAATGGGCATGGAAGTGACATAGATTGGCATAGGGGGCATAAGGGTTTGGTGGAAGGAAAGAGCTTGGTATATAGGGTATGAGGGGCATGGGGATGTGGGCAGAAGTACAGAGCTTGGCATGGGGGCATGAGGGGCCATTGGGTTGGATGGAGGCTCGTAACTTGGCAAAGGGGTATGAGGGGGGAACTTTTGAAGTTATCTTTAAAAAAGGTCCCTTCATGCAAACTAGGGTTCACAATTCCTTTGAGGGGCCGTGAACCACGACTCTTTAAAAACCTTACCCGACTCCATGAAAATTGCAGAGCTAGTAGGGCATGACTATCTCCACAATGGAACCGGCCAGGTCAGGAATGCCGGGTGTGGGCTCTTTAAAGGAATCAGCCCATGCCCAGATCACAAAATCACAGAACACAGAATCACACAGTGCAGAAGAGGCCCTTCGGCCCATCGAGCCTGCACCGACACGTGAGAAACACCTGACCCACCTACCTAATCCCATTTACCAGACTGGGCCCATAGCCTTGAATGTTATTATGTGCCAAGTGCTCATCCAGGTACTTTTTAAAAGATGTGAGGCAACCCACCTCCACCACCCTCCCAGGCAGGGCATTTCAGACTGTCACCACCCTTTGGATAAAAAGGTTTTTCCTCACAACCCCACTAAACCTCCTGCCCCTCACCTTGAACTTATGTCCCCTTGTGACTGACCCGTCAACTAAGGGGAACAGCTGCTCCCTATCCACCCTGTCCATGCCCCTCATAATCTTGTACACGGCGATCAGGTCGTCCCTCAGTCTTCTCTGTTCCAACAAAAACAATCCAAGTCTATCCAACCTCTCTTCAAAACTTAAATGTTTCATCCCGGGTAACATCCTGGTGAATCTTCTCTGCACTCCCTCCTGTGCAAGCACATCCTTCCTATAATGTGGCAACCAGAACTGCACACAGTACTCCAGCTGTGGCCTCACCAAGGTTCTATACAACTCCAACATGACCTCCATACTTTTGTAATCTATGCCTCGATTGATAAAGGCAAATGTCCCGTATTTCACCACCCCACTAACATGCCCCTCTGCCTTTAGAGATTTATGGACACACACGCCAAGGTCCCTTTGTTCCTCAGAACTTCCTCATGTCATACCATTCATTGAATACTTCTTTGTCAAATTACTCCTTCCAAAGTGTATCACCTCACAATTTTCAGGGTTAAGTTCCATTAAAGGCATTTAAGCCACCTGTTAAAGGCACTCCCAAAAATCAGACAGCCCAGGAACAGGGTCAGGAATCCTGGAATCGGTACCCACCCACCATTTTTAAAGGTGCCCGTGTTAACCCAACTCAGTGAAAATCTAGGCCAGTAAGTCTGTGTGAGTGAGTGAGTCTGTCTGACCTTGTGAATGTGAATGAGTGAATGAATCTGTGTGACCGTGAAAACGCGAGTGATTAAATGAGTAAGTGTGACCATGTGACCTAAGGCTGCCAGACTCTGAGACATACCTTTCCCTTCCAAAAACCTATTCACAAAGCATGCCAGGAGAAGAGGAAAACCCAGGCAACCCCCCTACAATCTCAACTTTCATATGAATTTCGCCGAGGCCAACTCGGAATGATTGCCACCAGAGGCGAACGCAAGGTCAGTGTTAGTTACACCCAACTCCTTAGCTCGACCCCAGTCCTCACTCCCCCCGCCCCCGTCACTGCCACCCCCCCACCCCTACAACCACACCGCCCCTCAGTGACAAGGCCTTGGGGCCTAACCGATTTCTCTAGCTCTGCTTCTTAGGCAAAAAAAAAAGGTTTCATTGGTTAGCTCTGCTTCTTGGCACTTTTTAATGATCAATTTTATTAATTTTTTTTATTTTTCAATTTATTGCCTTGACATTGATTTTTCTTTTTGAAAATCATGTTTAATGTAGTGCCAAACTTTATATTTCCAAAATTTACTCATCGGCCCCTTGAGTGAAAAAAAGATTGAAATGTGGCCCCTCACGTGGAAAGGTTGAACCATCCTGTTCTAAAGGAATCAGACTAGATAAATCTCTAAATTTTAATGATATTGTTCAGTTTAAAAACTGTCCATGGAAGGCAATTTCCTCAGGGATTCCTCTGCTCTGCTGCCATAACTTCATCAGAAATTCTGTTAAACTGCACAACCGTGGATTCCGCTAAAGTGAAGTTCTGGGAGCGGAGCGAAAGAATCCACTAAGAAATTCACTCTGAATGTGTGATTACTGTATTTGTATTTATGAAACCAAGGAGTTCAATAGAGTCAATCTTCTTCTAATGTACTCTTTACTTTGTAATTAATGTAAAAAAAAACTTGGGTTTTAAAAAAATCCAATTTCAGAGCATGTACTTCCATTAGTAGGTTTAGTTTCCTGTGTTTTTTTTAAAATGATGAGAATTTTACCACCAATACTTTATCACAAAGCAGTTTAAATAACAGCAGCATTTGGAGGCAATCCTGTTCAAATTCTGTTCAATAATCCATTTTCCCTGCAAACATTTTATATCTTTCAGAAGATTTTCTAGGGTATATACTCACAATAATAAAGATGCTGTCCTTGAACAAAGGTAGATATCTTGGCATTATCGTCTATAAATCAAAAATGTAAAATGAAGTGTTTACAACATTCAACTTAGTAATTTAAAATAATTTGTAACAGAGAAATTCAAGAAATGGCAGTCATTTGGCCTAGTGAGCAATTGTTGATGTTTGCTCTCTTCAGTTGGCACCATCTGTACTAATCTTTTTTCTTTGCAGCTTTTTATCTTCTTCCTTTTAAAAATATTTATCCAATTCCCCTTCAATTTATGTTCCAGTCTCTGCCTCAATATCCATTTATAGTAAAGAGAACCATCATCTAATAATCCTTGCAAAAACATTTCTTCTGACTTCCATCACGTGTTTACAGTCAGAATGAATAATCAAAACTATAATCATAATTGTTTCATATTTATGATCCATAATCTAGGCCCCATTTAAAAAATTTACCAAGCAGTGAGAAAAATGTTTCAATGTTTGCCATCTCAAAGCCTTTTATGTTGGAAGTCTCTAATTGGTCCCATCTTTACCTTCTTTGTTCCAGTGAGAGGACCTCCAATTTTTGCACCTTTCTTTACAATCATAAACATTCATACCTGCTATTAATCTGGTGAATGTCCATTGTCTCCTTTCCGTAACTTGAATATTTTTTTCATTAAGTGGGTGTTGACCATGATTAAAACTGTGACCCTACCTTTTAGTGCTGGAACTTTAGGAACTTACTGTCCTGGCTGAAGCATGCAGCCATCTGCAAGGAGAGCCACAAGGTGTACTGGTGTGGTAGCCTTTGATGTCAGCAGCACAAGGAACTCCTGTAAGGTCTAGAGCAAGTCTAGCTTGCAATGTTATGGTGAGGTCTCTAAAGTACTTAAATCTTTTTAAAAAAACAATTTTAAATCTCTCCAAGCCCTTTAAATGCTTTTCTGAATTTAAATAAGCTTTAATTTTATGTAAACAAACCTTGGCATGAATTGAAAAAGTGCTTAAAATGAAATAAATGGAAAAGTGCGCTTGGTCTCTCAGTGCATTGATTTTTTTTTAATTATTTGTTTATCCAACAGATTATAAGTCAAGGAGGAAGTTCCAGGATTTTGACCCCAGAACAGTGAAGGAACGGCAATATAGTTCCAAGTCAGGATAGTGTGTGGCTTGGAGGGGAACTTGTAGGTGGCAATGTTCCCAGATGTCTGCTGTCCTCGTCATTCTAGGTGGCAAACATCACAGGTTTGGAAGGTGCTATCGCAGAAACCTTGGTGAGTTGCTGCAGTGTATCTTATAGTATCTTGTAGACGCTGCCACTGTGCGCGACGGTGGAGTGAATGTTGAGGGGGGATGGGTTGCCAGTCAAGCTGGTTGCTTTGTCCTGGATGATGTCAAGCTTCTGGAGTGTTGTTGGAGCTGCACTCATCCAGGCAAGTGTACAGTATTCTATCACACTCCTGACTTGTGCCTTGTAGACGTTGGACAGGCTTTGGGAAGTCAGGTGACATCACCGCAAGATTCCTAGACTCAGACCTGCTCCTGTAGCCACAGTATTTATATGGCTGGTCCAGTTAAGTTTATGGTCAATGGTAGCCCCCAGGATGTTGATAGTGGGGGATTCAGTGATGGTAATGCCATTGAATGTCAAGGGGCGATGATTAGATTCTCTCTTGTTGGAGACAGTCATTGCCTGGCACTTGTGTGGCGTGAATGTTACTTGCCACTTGTCAGCCCTAGCCTGGATATTGTCTAGGCCTTGCTGCATTCGGACATGGACTGCTTCAGTATCTGAGTCGTTGCGAATGGTGAACATTGTGCAATCATCAGCGAACATCCCCACTTCTGACCTTATGATGGGGGGAAGGTTATTGATGAAGCAGTTGAAGATGGTTGGGCCTAGGACACTACCCTGAGGAACTCCTGCAGTGATGTCCTGGAAGTGAGATGATTGATTTTCAACACCACAACAATCTTCGTTTGTAGTAGGTGTGACTTCAATTAGTGGAGGGTTTCCCCTGATTCCCATTGACTTCAGTTTTGCTAGAGCTTCTTCATACTAAACTCAGTCAAACGCTGCCTTGATATCAAGGACAGTCACTCTCACCTCATCTCTTGACTTCAGCTCTCTTGCCCATGTTTGGACTAGCGCTTTAATAAGGTCAGGTGCTGTCTGGCCCTGGCAAACCCCAAATTGAACATCACTGGGCAGATTATTACAATGTAAGTCCCACTTGATAGCGTTGTCAATGACCCATTCAATCACTTTGCTGATGGTCAAGAGTAGTCTGTTGGGCCAAGATGGATTTGTCCTGTGTTTTGCGAACAGGATATTACTGGGCAACTATCCACATTGCAGGTAGATGCCAGCATTGTAGCTATACTGGAACAGCTTGGCTAAGGGCATGAGTAGCTCTGGAGCACAGGTCCTCAGTACTATTGCCAGGATGTTGTCAGGGCCCATAGCCTTTATAGCATCCAGTGCCTTGGTGTCAAACTTTGTCTGATTCTGCTCTTGTAAAACACCTCGGAATGTTTTACCATGTTCAAGGTGCTATAAATATGCAAGTAATTGTTGTTGGTTTTAAACACAATCTTGGCCATGTCAGTGCAATACTAAGGGACAGCAACATTGTGAAAGATGCCTTCTTATTTTAGATGCGATATTAAACTAGGTCACCTTTGCTTCGAGGCAAATAAGCTGAAAGGCCTTCGCTCAAAGTCATCAATTACAACAATCTTTCCTTTGAACATTTCCTAAAGAAATGAGAAATAACCTTACACATAACTTTATTATGAAAGCCACGCAACAAGGTGCCATTTCATGGTATTAATGGGACGTGAAGCACAGGGAAGTTTGTCAAACTTTGAGCAATTCAATTATAAAATTATCCTAAAAAGTCACGATAAAGTATTTTTGGTCAAGAGCAAAAAAAAGCTGTAAAGGTTCTTGCCAAGAATGTGTGGATGAAATGAGAATGGAAAAGAAACTCCAACAGTTTCAAAGATGAGATAGGCCAGTTAAAATGGTGTATGGAGGAGGAGGAGCTGCATAACAGAAAACATGCATACCAAAGATTAATACAACAATGTCAAGTTGTATACATACAAACAGGTCAAGTGTCAAGGTAAAACATCTATGAAGGTCATGGTACACAGTAGAATGGAAAGGATAGGGATAACTTCAATATCTGGAGCCTATTATTGGGCAATGCAGATCCAAAACAAACAAGGCAATTCCTCAAAAAGCAGAATACTGTAGATGTTGGAAATCAGAAATAAAAACAAAGTGCTGAAAATTCTCAGCAGGTCAGGCAGCATCTTTGGAGAGAGAAACAGGGTTAATGTTTCAGGTTGACGATCTTTCATCAGAATTGGAAAATGTTAGAGATGTAATTGGTTATGAGCCAAGGGTATGTGCATGGAACAAGGAAGAGCGGAGATTGAAAAACAGACGAGATGTCTTACAGGGCCCCAGGGAATGGTGATGGGGCAAGAAAATAAACAAAAAGATGTGCCTAGTGACTGGCACCCAAAGAAAGCCAAAACATTGGGCATATCCTAATTCCCACAGACCCAAAAGCCCAAACACAATCATTTTAAGCATAAATGTTCTGCATCACCTTCTCAAAGGGAATATCCTGGTTTATGTCAAGAGGGAGCAGAACTGCCAATGTTCACCCAGTTCACTCTACAAAGTAGCTGAGAACTGGACATAGCCAAGTCTAACGGGGCATGATCCTGGCTGCAGTGAAAGTCTGCACATCACGACTATTCGCCCAGCCAGATATGAGATGAACTGTTAGGAGATGCCGAGGACAACAGTCACAAGAAGAAAATGCTGGAAAGGCGAGTCAAACTCTGTGGAAGGAACAGGTTGGTTCAGACCCTTCTTTAGCTACGAAAAATAAATGTTGCACAAGCAAATTAATACCTTTTACCTGATTGTGAGAGACTTGAAAGGGAAAAAAACAGACCATTCTCAGTCAAAGAGCATAAACAGTTCGATAAGTGCAGCGAAAAGACGCCATTGCAAAGCACGAGCCGGGAGTCAGCCAATCAGAGCAGCGGCTGCCGGCTCGCGGGGCCGCCTTCCCTTCAAAACCCGTTAAACCGTCTCCTGTGTGCTCAACAGCCCATTCCCTTCCTCCGTTCCCCTTTCGCATGCTACCACCTTCTTCTCCCTCTCCCTGTCATGATTAGCCTCGTTGCCGATCATTAAGTTCCTGCTTCCCATCATTTTGCACCTGTTATTGAACAGTGCACATCTGTTCACAATGGATATGTGCAGGATCATGTTCAATCAACGGTGATGCACATCGTTCCCCATTCTTAAATAGCCTGTCGACAATCATTCTAGAATTGCACACGGTGATTTGGAAACATTACTGGAGAGCAACCAGCACAAATCATCAACTTAAAGAAGGAGAAAGCAAATCCATCAGCTCCAATTTCAAGTCAACAAATTGCAATCGACATAACAAGGCTAATGGCGCTCACAGTTATGTGCAAATGCCGCAGCAATTTCAGCAAAGGGTAGATATGTGCACTGTCGCTGCTCTACTAGCTTCATGACAACAGCATCTAACAGCCTGGCTCCCTACTTAAATACATTAAAGGTCAGGGAGTTCCTATACTTGCATGGTAGATATGAAATAGGTTTTTCACAAAGAAACATTGTCATTTTTTCTTAGTTCTCTTTTAGTGATTTTTTTTAAGGGTGCCATTTGCTGACTGGTTACAGGACCAATGTTGATGATTGAGCACCATACATTGGTACCTTTGAAAGCCTACCATTTTCATTCCAAATAAACTTTTTGGACAGCTGCATTATTAAGATCCATAGCCAGAGTGGCTGATACTTGTCAAAAACAGAATTACCTGGAAAAACTCAGCAGGTCTGGCAGCATCAGCGGAGAAGAAAAGAGTTGACGTTTCGAGTCCTCATGACCCTTCGACAGAACTAGGTGAATCCAAGGAAGGGGTGAAATATAAGCTGGTTTAAGGTGTGTGTGTGTGTGTTTGTGTGTGTGGGGGGGGGGGGGGGGTGGGGAGAAAAATGGGGGGGGGTGTGGTTGTAGGGACAAGCAAGCAGTGATAGAAGCAGATCATCAAAAGATGTCACAGACAACCGAACAAAAGAACACATAGGTGTTGAAGTTGGTGATATATATCTAAACGAATGTGCTAATTAAGAATGGATGGTAGGGCACTCAAGGTATAGCTCTAGTGGGGGTGAGGGGAGCATAAAAGATTTAAAAATAATGGAAATAGGTGGGAAAAAGAAAAATCTATATAATTTATTGGAAAAAAACAAAAGGAAGGGGGAAGAAACAGAAAGGGGGTGGGGATGGAGGAGGGAGCTCAAGACCTAAAGTTGTTGAATTCAATATTAAGTCCAGAAGGCTGTAAAGTGCCTAGTCGGAGGATGAGGTGTTGTTCCTCCAGTTTGCGTTGGGCTTCACTGGAACAATGCAGCAAGCCAAGGACAGACATGTGGGCAAGAGAGCAGGGTGGAGTGTTGAAATGGCAAGCGACAGGGAGGTTTGGGTCATTCTTGCAGACAGACCGCAGGTGTTCTGCAAAGCGGTCACCCAGTTTACATTTGGTCTCTCCAATGTAGAGGAGACCACATTGGGAGCAACGAATGCAGTAAACTAAGTTGGGGGAAATGCAAGTGAAATGTTGCTTCAATTGAAAGGAGTGTTTGGGCCCTTGGACGGTGAGTAGAGAGGAAGTGAAGGGGCAGGTGTTACATCTTTTGCGTGGGCATGGGGTGGTGCCATAGGTGGGGGTTGAGGAATAGGGGGTGATGGAGGAGTGGACCAGGGTGTCAACACTCCACCCTGCTCTCTTGCCCACATGTCTGTCCTTGGCTTGCTGCATTGTTCCAGTGAAGCCCAACGCAAACTGGAGGAACAACACCTCATCTTCCGACTAGGCACTTTACAGCCTTCTGGACTGAATATTGAATTCAACAACTTTAGGTCTTGAGCTCCCTCCTCCATCCCCACCCCCTTTCTGTTTCTTCCCCCTTCCTTTTGTTTTTTTCCAATAAATTATATAGATTTTTCTTTTTCCCACCTATTTCCATTATTTTTAAATATTTTTAAATCTTTTATGCTCCCCCCACCCCCACTAGAGCTATACCTTGAGTGCCCTACCATCCATTCTTAATTAGCACATTCGTTTAGATATATATCACCAACTTCAACACCTATGTGTTCTTTTGTTCTGTTGTCTGTGACATCTTTTGATGATCTGCTTCTATCACTGCTTGCTTGTCCCTACAACCACACCCCCACAGCCCCCCCTCCACTTCTCTCCCCCCACCAACCCAACCCACCCACCCACACACCCCCCCCCCACCCCCCAACCTCCCACACACACCTTAAACCAGCTTATATTTCATCCGTTCCTTGGATTCACCTAGTTCTGTCGAAGGGTCATGAGAACTTGAAACGTCAACTCTTTTCTTCTCCGCCGATGCTGCCAGACCTGCTGAGTTTTTCCAGGTAATTCTGTTTTTGTTTTGGATTTCCAGCGTCTGCAGTTTTTTGTTTTTATTTTTATGGCTGATACTTGTGTATGATACTGGCATCTGATTAGCAAGCATTCAGCTTCACCATATAATAGAATTACAGTTTCATACACTGCACATACTGGGAAATAATGGTGCACTCACCTTGACCTATGATGTTACCATTGTTATTGAGTTTAATGTGATAAAGGCTTTCTAACTTACCTGCAACAAAAGGAAAATATGTGTTAGAGAAAATCATACGCATAGGAAATGTTCCTGCAGGTTAAGCCAGAGGTTTCTAAACCCTTCTTTACTGACCAACAATCATTCCCGCCCCCACCTAAGCCATTCACATCCTATATGAGCCACCTCTCTAAGAAACAAGATTGTTTTTTTCTCACTTGATATAAGGACATAAGAGAGTGGAGCAGGAGTAGGCCATTTGGCACCTTGAGCCTGCTCCACCATTCAGTCAGATCATGACTCACCTAATGTGGCTTTAACTCCACTTTCCTGCCTGTCTTGCATTACCTTTGACTCCCATGTCTATCAAAAATCTATCTAACTCAGCCCTGAATATATTCAAAGATCCACCCTCCACTGGTCTGTGGGGGGAGAGAATTAGAAAGATTAATGACCTTTGAGAGAAGAAATTCCTCATCATCCTCATCTCAAATGGGAGATACCTTATTTTTAAACTCTTCCTCCCAACCCCCCCACAGTTCCACATTCCCCCACGAGGGAAAACATCCTCTCAGCATCTATCTGTCAAGCTCTCCCCCTACTCCCTCAGAATCTTATATGTTTCAATAATATCACTTCTCATCTTCTAAACTCCAATGAGTATACGTGCAACCTGCTCAACCTTTCCTCAAAAGACAAGCTCTTGATCGCAGGAATCAACCCAGTGAACATTCTCTGAATTGCCTCCAATGCAAGTGTCCTCTTTAGATATGGAGACCAAACTGCGTGCAATACTCCAGATGATTTTTTAAAAATTCATTCATGGGATGTGGGCATCACTGGCTAGGCCAGCATTTATTTCCAATCCCAAATTCCCCTTAAGAAGATGGTGGTGAGCTGCCTTCTTGAATGGCTACAATCTAGTGGTGTAGGTACACCTACAGTGATATTGGGAAGGGAGTTCCCGGATTTTGACACAGTAACAGTGAAGGAATGGCGATACATTTCCAAGTCAGGATGGTGTATGGCTTGGAGGGAAACTTCCAGGTGGTGGTGTTCCCATGCATCTGCTACTCTTGTCCTTCAAGGTGGTAATGGCCTTGGGCTTGGAAGATGCTGTCTAAGGAGCCATGTTAAGTGGCTGTGCACCTTGTAGATGGTACATACTGCTGCCAATGTGCGTCGATGGTGGAGGGAGTGAATGTTTGTGGATGGGATGGCAATCAAGTGGGTTGCAATGTCCTGAATGGTGTCAAGCTTCTTAAGTGTTGTTGGAGCTGCACTCATCCAGGCAAGTGGAGAGTATCCCATCACACTCCTGACTTGTGCCTTGTAGATGGTGGACAGGCTTTGGGGAGTGAGGAAGTGAGTTACTCACCACAGGATTCTGAGTCTCTGACCAGCTCTTGTTGCCACAGTGTTTGTTTTATTCATTCAAGGGATGTGGGCTTCACTGGCTCGGCCAGCATTTATTACCCACCACTAATTGCCCTTGAGAAGTTGCTGGTGAGCTGCCATCTTGAACCGCTGCAGTCCATGTGGTGTAGGTACCCCCACGGTGCTGTTAGGGAGGGAGTTCCAGGAGTTTGATCCAGTATTTATATGGCTAGTCCAGCCCAGTTTCTTGTCAATGGTAACTCCCCAGGATGTTAATGGTGGGAGATTCAGCGATAGTAGTACCATTGAACATCAAGAGGTGATTGTTAGATTCTCTCCTGTTGGAGATGGTCATTGCCTGGCACTCATGTGGTGCGAATGTTTTTTGCCACTTGTCAGCCCAAGCCGGGATATTGTCCAGGTCTTGCTGCATTTGGACATGGACTGCTTCAGTATCTGAGGAGTCACAAATGGAGTTTTGGTGAGTCAGAATTCCCAGCTTCTGACCTTATGATGGAAGGAAGGTCATTGATGAAGCAGTTGAAGATGTTTGGGCCTAGGACACTATCCTGATGAACTCCTGCAGTGATGTCCTGGAGCTGAGATGATTGACCTCCAATGACCACAACCATCTTCCTTTGTGCTAGGTATGACTCCAACCAGTGGAGTATTTTCCTCTGATTCCCATTGACTTCAGTTTTCCTAGGGCTCCTTGCAACCTAACTTGGTCAAATGCTGCCTTGATGTCAAGATCAGTCACTTTCTCCTAATATCTTTTGTTCATGTTTGGACCAAGGCTGTAATGAGGTAAGGAGCTGAATGGCCCTGGCAGTACCCATATTAAGTGTCAGTCAGCAGGTTATTGCTGTGAAAGTACTGCTTAGTAGCGCTAACAACAACACCTTCCAGCACTTTGCTAATGACTGAGAGTAGTCTAATGGTGTGGTAATTGGCCAGGTTGGATTTGTACTACTTTTTGTGGACAGGACAACTTTCCACATTGCTAGGTAGATGTCAGTGTTGTTGCTGTACTGGAACAGCTTTGCTTGGAGTGCAGCTAGTTCTGGAGCACTAGTCTCCAGTACTATTACCATAATGCTGTCAGGGCCCATCGCCTTTGAAGTGTCCAACGCCTTCAGCTGTTTCTTGATATGGTGTGGAGTAAATCAGATTGGCTGAAGACTGGCATTTGTGATGCTGGGACCTCTGGAGGAGATGAAGATTAATCATCCACCTGGCACTTCTGGCTGAAGATGGTTGCAAATACTTCAGCCTTGTCTTTTGCACTGATGTGCTGGGATCTCCCATCATTGAGGTGGGGATATTTGTGAAGCCTCCTCCTCCTCCTACTCCAGTGAGTTGTTTAATTGTCCAACACCATTCATGGCTAGATGTGGCAGGATTGCAGAGCTTAGCTCTGATCTTTAACCCATGCTGCTTTCATTGTTTGGCACAGAAGTAGCCCTGTGTTGTAGTTTCATCAGGTTGAAACCTCATTTTTAGGTATGTCTGTTGCTGCTCCTGGCATACCCTCCTGCACTCTTCATTGAACCAGGGTTGATCCCAGGTTTGATGATAAATGTAGAGTGTGGAATTTGCTGGGCCATGGATTGTGGTTGATTACAATTCTGCTGTTACTGATGGCCCACAGCACCTATTGGATGCCCAGTTTTTGAGTTGCTGGATCGGTTCTAAATCTATCCCATTCAGCACAGTGGTGGTGCCACACAACACAATGGAGGGTCTTCTCAATGTGAATGCAGGACTTAGTTTCCAAAAAGGGCTGTTGATGGTCACTCCTACCAATAATGTCATGGACAGGTGCATCTGTAACAGGTAGATTGGTGACGATGAGGTCAACTAGGTTTTTCCCTTTTGTCGGTTCCTCACCACCTTCCACAAGCCCAGTCTAGCAGCTATGTCCTTCAGGACTCAGCCGACTTGGTCAATAGTGGTGCAACAGAGCCACTCTTGATGACGAACATTGAAGTCCCCCACCCAGAGTACATTAACTTTTTCTTTTCAGCCCAATGTTCTGATGCTATTTGTAAATTAGCAAGCTGACTTTCTGACTCTGTGGACACATCTTCAATCAAAACATTAATCTTAGTAGCAGGTTTACAAAAAGCGATTGGGTTTTTCATGTCACCCAGCTTTTGCTGTACAATTTCAGTTTCAATAGCCTCAATGGACTTTCCAGAAACCACTAGAGAATGCAATACCTTATTTCCAGCCAAGTTGTTCCCTAACAAGAAATCAACAGCTTCAGTGGGTAAAGTAGGAATCACACCCGCAGTAAAAAGACCAGTAAATAAGTTACATTTTAAATTAACCTTATACAAAAGAATGTGTAAACAATTTCCATCAATACCCCAAATTGCTACCTTTTAATTCAGTGAAGCTTTTAGAGAGATCTTCATGTCACCTACTAACATCAGTGACTGTGCTGATCTGCATCTGTAAAGATAATAATCAATTTGGATGCCTCATCTGATGAACATGGGGACACTTTGTGTTCAAACGAAAAATCTCTATAGCTTTCCACTACCTGATTCACCCTTTCAGTGCTTGTCGTGAACTTTGCCAGTCAGGACATTATCACCTGGGAGATTACCCCTTGACTGGACAAACACAACAGGCTCAGTTTTTAACTTTCACCATTGAGCCTTCACATATCTTTTCTTATGACAAAAGTAGCGTTTCAGTCCCCATGAACTAAAACTGTCCTCCAAACCTTGATTTCTACTAACCCAAGAAGGGCCTGGCTCTTAATTTTTTCCACCTTTCTCAGCAGGGCTTGACCTCTTCTCATCATCGACCTTCATCTCATACCAGTTCCTCTAGAAAGTTCCAAAGTGCAGCTTGTTATTAATCATCTTATGATTTAACTCATAAGTCCCTGTCATTACTGAAACTTCCCTTTCTTTATGCACTTTGTGGTCTTCCCTTATCCCCAAAGGGATGTTATTTTGGAATTCCTTCACCAACATCATCTTCCTTAGGTTATCGAATTTCTATTTCATCTTCATCAACCTACACCACCTGTCCAATGCCATTTCCTTTTCCCTGGCAAACTCTACATCGGTCTAGACTGTTCGATTTCTCAAATTGCTAAATTTCTACCTGTGGGCTCTGACATTAACCTGTAAACAATGAGTATATCAGTCTTTACTTCCTTGTGATCATGAGCGCTCTGCTGAGTACATCTCCAAAATCTTCCCGACCAAAATACTTTGTAGAGTATAGCCCACCGTCCTTTCGGTCAATTCAGATTCATGGTAATTTTCACAAAGGACATTAAATACATCTCCACTCCCTCCTCACTAAATTTAGATACTAAGCGAAAATTCTTCGCCAAATCAAAATTAAGAGGAGTTCCCTCTAAGTCAGCCTCACTTTTTCTTGTCAAGTCAAAGCTGCGTATTCAGGACTCAAGATCCATTTCAGTTTTTTCATATCTCTCTCTCTTTCCCTATCTCTTTTATTACCTATTTCCTCCCTTTCTAATTTCCTTCTTTCTTGGTTCTATTTGTTTTTTCAGTTATTGCCAGCTGCACTCAATCACTAACAGAACTGGCCCTTTCTTCCTTGAGCCCCTGGTACCTAGCCAATTCTTCAAGGATCCTATTCCTCTTAGCTCAGGGTCTTAGGTTAATCCCCACGCCCTCTGCTATAGCCTGTAACTGTTTCAAGTCTCTGAGAGTCAGATCCTCACTTTTCAACAATGGTTTAAACCTCAAAGGTACTCATGTTGATTTCCCAATAAAATAGCAAAAACAAGTATGAAACCGTGTTTGTTTAAATGCTGAAATTTCCAGTGAACCCCTTCTACAGTCTCTGGGTTCAATCCTTGACTTGATCCTGTTGGGGAAACAATAAACCAAAATAACTAACTTTACTGAATGACCCCAAATAAAGGAACCACTGACAAGATTTCACTTTTTGTAACGTTTACTTCAATATAAATCAAAATCAACATAAATTTCATATTAAATAGTCAATACAACAAAGATGCGTGATATATAATCACAAGCATTCGCATCATTCCCTGCAGATCATTGGCACCACAAGCCCTTCCAAAGTTCTCTAACTCAGCTTCTTGTACAGCCTCTCAATCTCTCACTTTCCCACTCAATCACTTTGGCCCTCGAGTCACCTTCACCAGCATCCGTCTTCAATCTGAGGTCCTCAAAAGCAGTCGTCACATAAACGACACACTCCTGTAGAAACTCCTTAGCTCATCTCACAATAGTTTTGATGGCATTGATTACCCAGAGAGCCCTTTATCTGTTAAACAGTCTGGTTAGCTGTGGTAGAATTGAAGTAGCAGCAGTAATATTGTCCTAGTCACATTCACTGCTCTCACCCTGTCTTCAGCTTTCTGCCCTGTTCAAATGTAGTACACACAACTCTTGGTAAATGAGCCTTCTACCTTCTCCCCTCTGCTGCAGTTCTCCTTTCTGTCTAGCCACATGGCTTAACTTCCCTCCTGTTGGTGCTGCTTCTAGGTCAAGGGTTCCCACATCACATATGTTTCATGTATAATTATAGCAGTCTTCTTCAGTGTGTGTCTGTGAGAGGTCTCTATTGAACTGACCTAAGATGCCTGCCTTCAGAGGCAGAGTGCTTCATGGCAAAGTCACGTGCTTATGGCAAGCCAGTATTGCATTTCTAAAACCCAAACATCCCTTTCTTCATATAAAAAAAGATACAAACATCCCCCAGGAAAATCTCTCAGGCATGCACACTGCCATCAAGCACAGGGCCAGGAATGGTCCAGTCTCACAATTATTCTTAAAGGGGACAAGATTGCATTCTGCATGAGAAGCCTCACCCACAGAGAGATCAGGCAGGACTTCTTGCACAATATTTTCTATTATTATTTAAGATTGTTGATCATGTGCAGAAATTTCTAGTATGCACTCCCTGCCAGCAGTGTGAGTTTGGATAATAATGATGCACCAAAATCAGCCAGAGCTGAAGTAATAAAGGTTTATAATCCCTTTTTTTTAGTATTAATGGGAAAGTTTGCTTGAGCATGAGGCTGGAAACTCAATTTTACACACTCGATACAGCCCAATATTCTTTTCTCACTGATATCCATTCTCTCTTTATGTTGAAGCATTTTGGCAGAATAAGAAGTGGGCAGAATGACAATATATGTAGTAGCAGGAGACCGTGCCCAATTTGCTCATGTACCACTAGTAATTTCAGCAAGGCTTTTATTTTCAGAAGACTCCAAGTGACCACAGGCCCTGTTATATTAAGTATAAGGACAGCACTCTCCTTTAGTGTGTGTCTATGAGAGGCCTGCATTAAACTGATCCCAAGATGTCTGCCCCCAGAGGTAGAGTGCCTTATGGCAGAGTCACATGACAATGGCAAGCCAGTTAGTCAATACAACATTGCATTTCCAAAACCCAGACAGCCTCTTTTTCCATATTAAAAAGGATAAACATCCCCTTTATTCCCAGTGAACAAAAGATACATTTGCATGCATGATACTGTGTGACTGAGTTCCCCAAATTACACACTCTATACCCAGTGCTCTCATGCATTAACAATTGTTTAGTCTACTATTTAGTCTCTGCACATGCATTGCAGTCTTTAAACCATGCAGGTTTCTTAATGGAGCATGCATGCGTCGACACTGGCTGTCCGTCTGGGTGATGTTCCTTGTCTGGAAAGTGTTGTTCCCGTGGCACTTGTTGCCTTCGTGACTGTTGTTGTTGCATTGCTGTTGTTGGGGACTCATAGAACTCTGGGGTTGATGGTGGATCTGTACTCAGTACAACTGGTGAGATCCCTTCTTCCTGACTGCCCGATTGCAGTGAAGGAACAGCTTCGCTAGTCCTCTGGATATACCTACAGTTGTGCCACCTCCATTTACCTCCATTGTGTACGTTCGAGGTGACAATTGCTCTATGCATGTGTCAAGTTTCCACATGGGCTGACCCCTGTTAATAGCCCTGACTGACTCTCCAATGCTCAGCTCTGGTTTGGTGGCCTTGTCAAACTCAAATTTGGCCTTGTTGTTTCACCTTTATTTTTTCACTCCGGTCTGTTACTACTTCTGGTTTCGGTAGGTTTTTTGCTATTGGAAGAGTAGTTTGCGTATGGTGTGACATCAGTCTTTGGACAGGACTATTTTCCATGCCTTCAGTCGGTGTGTTTCTCCGCTCAAGGATTGCCTTGTATACGTCAGTGCTAGATTTTCTTGATTTCTTGACAAGTTCTTTGGGGATTTTTACTGCGCCTCAGCCTTTCCATTCGACTGGGGATAGTGTGGATAAGATGTGTAGCGTTGAGTTTCCCCAATTCTTTGTGAATTGGTTGAATTCTTCACTTGTGAACTGAGGGCCATTGTCACTCACAATGTTTGGAATAACATAGCGACTGAAGTGTGCTTTGAGGATATTCTACTATTTTTCTCATTGCCATTGAATTCAGCTGGTCTAACTCCCAGTAGTCAGAATAGTAGTCCATAGTGACAAGATAATCAGTTCCTGCCAAAGTGAAAAGGTCTACTCCCAGCTTCATCCGTGGTCTGTCTGAGATGTCATGCATTATCAATGGCTCCCTAACTTGTTTAGGTTGGTACTCATTACAGGCAACACACTGGCCAATGTAGTCTTTAACTTCATTGCTCATGTTTGGCCAGTAGATCTCTTGTCTTTCTCAGAGTCAATTCAATTCCTTTATGGCTTGCATGAATGCACTTCAGCGTCGCTCATCTCCTTAGAGACAATGATTTTATTTGCTTTGTACAACTTGCCATCTTGGGCTGTCAATTGATCTCAGTATGCCTAATATACTCTTGTGACCATAGGTGTGTCCTTGCAACTTGTTGGGTAGTTTGCTTGATTTGAGTAAACTTGTTTGTCAGATTCAATGGCCAGAATTTTCCAGCCCTGCGTGGTGAGTTCCCCTGTGATGGGGCTGGCAAGCTATTGAAATCTCCATTCACATCAACAGGGCCAGAAGATCCCACTGACCTGAGGGACTGAAAACTTCCAGCCAATGTCTCTGTTGGGTTAATGGTTCCCAGATTATGCCTAGCTGCTCCTTCACATTGAATCTGGAAGATGTTGCATTCTGTTGTAGCATCCTCAACTTTCTTCATGGGGAGCAGTGCTCTTGACAGCATGTCTGCAATGTGCATCTGGTTTCCTTGCTTGTATGTCACATCTAGATGATACCTTTGTAAACAAAGTAACATTCCTTGCAGTCGTTTTGGAGCAGATATTAGCAGTTTGCAAAAATGCAATAGGCAGGCACTCTTTCTCACTCTGAGCGTAGCGTTGTTCCATTTGCATTGGTGCCCTGGATGCGAAAGCAACTGGCTCTCCTTGCTGCAGAGCTGCCCCCAGAACCGACTCGCTGGCATTACACTGCAAGGTGGCTTCCTCATTGATGTCATAGCACTTAACACTGGTTGTCATCAGTAGTTGTTTGATTTTAGTGAACGCTGCTTCTTGTTCTGTGCCCCAATACTACAGCACCTCCTTGGCTCTGAGCTTGCTTAATGGCCCACACCCTATTGGCAAATTAGACAAAAATTTTGCAAGATAGTTTACGAATCCAACAAATTGTTGCACTGCATTCATGTCTGTCCATCACTGCATCGCTGCTACAACCCTCACCTTGTCAGGATCCAGATGAAGATCTCTTGCCATCAATACATGATGTATGTACTTGACTTCAGGCATCTTCAGCTCCAGTTTTTTTCTTGTTTAGCTTCAGGTTTATCTGGCGAGCTCTCTCTAGCAGTTGTATTAAATTCTGATCATGGTCAGCTATGGCTTCTTCCATTGTCTCCCCACATCTATAGACTCATAGATCATTCACTATGGCTTACAATCTGGGAAGATCATTGACTATCTCATGCTGTCTGCATTGATACTCTTCTGGAGCTGTGGAAGTGCCAAAATCATGGACAACCATCTCCAGAACAATGTCTAGAATGTTGTTAGAAAACTGCTGCTCACTTGTCAGTAACCATCCTTCGCATCTAGGGTAGTGAATATCTTTGCCTTAGCAAGTCGCGGCAAAATTTCTTCGATGGTTGTCATGGGGTAATGAGATCTCTTCAATGCTTTTGCCTTTGGGTCTAAGCATACCCACAGCTTTCCAGGTTGTTTCAGTGCTACCATGCTGCTAATCCAGTCTATAGGAGTTATCACTTTTTTGATTATTCTCCTCTTTTCCAGCTCTTCAATCTTGTCTTTCAGGCTTGACTGAGGGCAGCTAGAGTTCTTCTCAGCAGATGCTGAATTGGCCTTACACTCTCATCTACTTCTAGATGACATTCTCCTGCTAGACATCCCAACTCTGTAAACACATCTTTGTACTCCTCTAGGATCTGTTCAGTGCTCAATGATTTTATGTGCTGTGACACATTGTAATCCACTGTTGGCACGTTTAGGGTTACCAGTCCAAGCTTTAGACTTGCTTCAGCTGAACTGAGTAGCCATTGCATCCCATCCATGAACTCCAGACCTTCCTTTTCACCATTGCATTGGGCTGTCACACTCATTTGTCCTTTCAGTATTAGTATCGTGCCATCATATAGCCTCAATCTTACTGCTGAGGGCTTAATTTTCAGTTCGGTATGTTGAGCTACTTTGCACAGCTCTGTGAAGATCATGATGTTGCATGACGCACCCATGTCTGACATTTTTTCTTTGCTTGATACTCTCCTTGGGTCATCATTGTAACAGTTACAAACCATTTGTCTCCTATAGAGTTGTGGGAACATGTATCATGTACACTGCTTCATCAGACTTATCTGCTGATCTCTCTGCAGTGGCCATCTGTATCAGCTTGGTTAGCTTCATTCTGGCCCAATACTTATGGGTGAATTGATTTTGCTTCTTACAGTTAAAACACTGCTTTCCCTATGCTCAGCAATTATTTTTCTCCTGTGCATGACATCTTCCACAACATTTGCATCCTGCCCTTTGATTGCAAGTACTTGGACTGTCTCAGCAAGTTTCTCCTGCTCTGCTCAGCCATAACTATGCTCCAAATGATGTTTCACAACTTCCGCATTTCAGCATGTCTATCGCTTTCTTTAGCGTCAGTTTCTCATCTTTCATTATACTTGCTCTCACCGAGGAGTCTCTCATGTTTAATAGGCGAATATCCATTTACCAAATAGGCAGCAGAAGACACTCTGTGAATCACAACTGTTTTATTGTTAAACTATAGTTCTCTACAAATACCAGTTTCCAGTCGTCACTTCCAGATCCTCTCCCTTTCCTTTGTAAACCTAACTACTGGGGAAAACCCAGCTCTTAAGTACAGTCTTCAATGAACATCACCTGCTCTCAATTCACTCTGAAGCTTGTCCTGGTTTACTCTTAAAGGGGCCCACATTTATAACATTGTCATCTCACACCTAGGACCAATCTATCTTTAATCATATCATCTTTTAGCTGTCCAAATTCACATGTTTCTGCCAGTTGCATTACTGCCATCATGGTCTCATTTTTATTCTGAACTATAGTGTTGAATACATATCATTCATATGTAACATTGACTGGGTTTAAAATGTGCATTCAAGGCTTTGAAAATCTAATCTTTTTTCTTTGCTCGTCTTTTAGATTTAGAGTGGTATACACTTTGTAGCAATCCTTTCCCCGCAATGTTAACAGTGTGGCTATTCTTATCAGTTCAGGCTTGTCCATTAAGTCTGTTACAATCTCAAATCTTTGCCATTGTGAATGAAAGAACTGGCAGTTTTGCCTTAAATCATTTTTTAATGCTACTGGAGATTGGATTAGAAAATTTACTGCAGCCATTGTTTACTCAATCAGTATTTTTAACTTGCAGTCTCTGTCTCTGTCTGTGTTTCCTTTGTTCCTTTTCTCTGCAGCCAGTAATTTCACTTGCAGTGTCTGTGTGCTTTTGTCCTTCCTTCATCAGTTTTTTTTTGCAGATTTGTACTTTTGTGTGCCTTTCTGAGCTGTGTCACTTGCCCCATTTGTCTGTTTTCCTTTATTCTTTTCAGTAGCCTTTTTTTTGCAGCTTTAAACCTTTGTGTCCCTAGGTTCTCATTGTCTTCTCTGCTCCTTTTGCAGGGTTTAAAAATCTATTTTTTCTTCACTTCTGTACACCGTGTTTCATGTATAAGGACAGCAATCTTCTTTGGTGTGTGTCTGTGAGAGGTCTTTATTGAACTGACCTAAGATGTCTGCCTCCAGAGTGCCTCATGGCACAGTCACATGACAATGTGAAGTCAGTTAGTCAGTACAGCATTGTATTTCTAAAACCTAAACGAACTAGTATTTCTTATTACACAAGAAAATTATAATTGATTCCTTTATAATTGATTCAACCTCTTAAAAATCCTTTCCAGGCCTTCTTAAAAAAAAGATTCCACAGATATTTTAATGAAATTACAAGTTTTCTTTACTGTACTGCTTCTGGGTCAAAGGTCGGCATACTAATTTGATCATCTCTCCAGCAATTGGACCTGCACCCTCATCCTCCCCAATCTTTTCCCTCCTTTATTCTTCCCAGCTGCTCCTCTGGTGCTTCAGACCTCCTCAACCAAGGAACTCTGTCATTGTTAGTCCTATCTTTCCCCCAAATGACAATGTACCCCAACTGTACTGGAACTTCACCTTTAAAGGCAACCTATTGGCCTGTTATGTTTTACCTGCCAATCTTTGATTCCATTTGCACGAGTCAAATCCATTCTCATGCCCTTGCAATTAAATATTTTGTTTTCTAGCTTGTTCCTGGACCTTTTCTATGGCTAACCTAACCTGTATGGTTCTATGATCACTGTTCCCTAGATGTTCCCCTACTGTAACATGATTAATTTGATCCACCTCAATCCCCATAACCAATTCCAATAATTCCTCCTTCCTCACTGGGCCAGAAATATACTGATCAAGACATCAGAAACTCTTCCTACTCTATGCCGTTTTCTCTCTCACAATGACAGTCGATTTTAGGATAATTAAAGTACCACATTATCACTAGTCCTTAGTTTTGCAACTCCCTTTACCTTCCCTGTAAATTTGCTCCACTATACATTTCACATTAACTGATGGCCTATAGAATGCACCCAGAGTGTAATGGAACGTCTCTTTTGCACTGTAATTTCCTTCTTAATCAATACTGGTATCCCTCCTCCTTTCTTTCCTCCCCTATCTTTCCTGAACACCTTCCATCCAGGATAATATAGTTCCCTATCCTGCCCTTTTCAAGCCAAGTTTCTGTTATTGCCACCAACATTATATTCCCATATGGTTATTTGCACCAGCAGCTTACATACATGCACTGTAAACCTAATTTAGACCTTATTTCATTCCCTCTTATTCTGACCCCACCTAAAGCCTTGCTATAAAGTGAAATTATGATGAGTCAAACTCAGATGACACAAATTCTGGTTAAATTGGAAGTTGTCAACCATTCCTGCTGGCAGAATAGCAAATCCCATAGAATGATGCCCATGACAAGTCAAAATTCCACACTGATAACTCGGATTAGCCAAACGTGTTTAAGCTTGCCATATGACCATGCCAACCAGAGCAGAGTTAGACCACACAACAGTTTGAAGTCATGGAGCACTGGGCATTTTTCTATACAAAGCTCGGGCCTTTTACAAGGTCAGGTCATTCTAAGGTGTGAACAAATTGAATAAAGACCTTTTCACACATTTACTGTTTTACTGTTCTTTTATTTGGCATTGGAATCTGTTGTTTTTGACATGTGTAGGCATATTGGATTACATAAGACACATTCATGTGAGAATGGGGCCTCCTTGCTAGCACGAAGTTCCACTTAACACAAATTTGTGGGCGGATCCTCTGGAATTCGACTCATTAGGATTTTACTGTACCTTTTTAGTGCTATCTATCTCTCCCAGTCCTTTATACACCACGTGCCTCCTTTCTAAATCACATCCAGGTTCCCAACGCATTGCCAGGTTAATTTAACTCCTTCACAACAGCACTAGCAAACTGCCCTGTCAGAATATTGCTCCCAGTTCTGTTGTGGTGCCCACATTGCCTATGTTCCACCTTCCGCAAAATCGGTCCTAATGTCTCAGGAACCTAAAGTCTTCCCTCCTGCACCAGATCTCCAACCATGCATTCATCTGCTTTATCCTCATTGGCACATGGCACTGGGAATAATCTGGACATTACTAGCTTGACATCCTTTATATTTATCTTGTTTCAAGCTCCCTAAAGTCTGCCTGCAGGACCTCATCCATTTCTCTACCTACTTTTTTGTTAACAATATGGACCAGACAATATGCACCTCAGAGTGCTCCGCAGCCACTCGGTGACATTCTTGACCTTTTACTAAGGAGACAACATACCACCATTCCTTTAAGTATCACTATTACTTTCTTTTTCTCAATCACCCACTTGCACCACACTGCCCCACCCCTCCACCACTACTGATCCACACAAGGTGCCAATCTTTGACTCTTGCTACATTCTCTGAAGAAGAAGAGGGAGTCAAGGATTATGGAGGGGCGGGGGCAGATGGAAAAGTGGAGTTGAGGCCATAACCAGATCAGCCATAATCTTATTGAATGGCAGAGTAGGCGCGAAGGGCTAAATGGCCTACTCCTGCTTCTACATCCTATGTTCCTAAGAACCATCCCTGTCACCACTATTCAGAACTGATTAATATTTGGAGAGTCTGATATACAACGGGGACTCTATCAACTACCTGCCTGGTCCTGCTATTCTGCATAGCAGGCACCACTCCCTCTCTGCCTGAATACCCTTAAGCTGCAGGGTGAGCACCTCTGGAAAAATGCTATGGAAAATTCTATTATAAATAAATATGAATAGACCACATGGCATCAATCTAAGCACAACATGATAAAGGCACACCCTGGCTAGACAACACTCCAAAGTCGGCCTCACTAACATCTGGGGCCCTTTGCCAAAATTGGCAGAGCTGCCCCACCGCCCCCACCACCCGCAGGCTAGATAAAGCAACAGCCTAACATAGCCATACTCACTGAATCATACTATTTAGCCCACACTGATCCATCACCATCCCCATGTATGTCCTATTCCACCAACAGGACAGAACCACCAGAGGTGGTAGAACAGTGGTATACAGGTGAGAGGGAGAGGTGCCCTCGGAGTCCTCAAAAATGATTCCAAACCCCTTGAGGTCTCATGGCATCAGTTGCCCTCCCTCTGCAGGTGAATCAATATTCCTCCATGTTGAACACCATATAGAAAGGTGAAACTGCTAGACTAAGCCAGCAGCAGGTGTTGAGAGGACCAATTACAGATGCATCTATCCATAACAATATTAGTAGAAGTGATTGGCACAGTTTCCTTGTGGAGATGAATTCTTGCATTCATACTGAGGACATGTTGTGTGCCAGTACCACCATGCTAAATGGATAGATTAAGATCAAATCTAGCAGCTCAAAACTGGCCATTCATGAGGTGCTGTGGTCCAGCATGACTGTATTCAACCACAATCCATAACCAGATGGCCCTGGCAAAGTTTTTCACTCTATCATTGCCATCAAGCCATGGAATCATCCTTGGTTCAGTGAGGAATGTAGTATGCCAAGAGCAGCACTAAGTAAAAAATGAGGTGCCAACCTGGTGGAGCTACAAATCAGAAGTACAAGCAAACAAAACAGCCAAAGCAGCGTGCTAGAGATGGACATAAGCAATTCCACAACCAGCCCTGCCACATGCAGTCAAGAATGGTGGTGGGTAGTTAAACAACTAACAGAAAATGGATGCTCAGCAAACATCCCCACCCGCAATGATGGTTTAACCCTGCGAATGCAAAAGACAAGGTGGAAGCATTTGCAACCATCTTTAGCCTGAAGTGCTGAGCAGATGATCCACCTCGGCCTCTTGCTGTGGTACGCACCATCACAGACACCAGTTTTTGGCCAATTCCATTCACTCCACATGATGTCACAAAAAAAGCTGAACACACTGAATACAGCAAAGGCTGTGAACCCCGACAACATCCCAGTTGTAGTGCTGAAAACCTGTGCTCCAGAACTAGTTGCACCTCAAACCAAGTTGTTCCAGTACAGATAAAACACTGCTAACTCTCTGCTTTCTGATACTCAATTTTGGATCTTCCAGGGTCACTTGGCTTCAGGCCTCATAACCAGCCTTGATCCAAGAAAGGACAAAAGAGCTGAATTCCAGAGGTGAGCGTGAGAGTGACTTTCCTTGACATCAAGGCAGCATTTGATTGTGTGGCATCAAAGAGCCCAAGTAAAATTGAAGTTAATGGGAATCGGGGGAAAGCTCTCCATTGGTTAGAGTCATAGCTTGCAGAAAGGATGATAGTTGTGGTTGCTGAAGGCCAAATTTCTCAGTCCCAGGGCATCACTGCAGGAGTTCTTCAGGGTAGCGTCCCAGGCCCAACCATCTTCAGCTGCTCCATCATGAGGTCAGAAATGTGGATGTGTGCTGATGATTGCACAATGTTCCATTCCATTTGCAATTCCTCTTGATAATGAAGCAGTCCATGCCTGCACAAAGCAAGCCCTGGACAACTTTGGACATGGGCAAAATGGCATTGTGCCAGACAATGACCATCTCCAGCAAGAGAGAATCTAATCATCTCCCTTGACCTTCAATGGTATTATCATTACTGAATACCCCACCATCAACATCTTGGGGGTTACCATTGACCAGAAACTTAACTGGATCAGCCATATAGGTTCAAGAGCAGATCAGAGGCCAAGACTTCTGTGCTGAGTAACTCACCTCTTGACACCCCAAAGCCTGTCCACCATCTATAAAACACAAGTCAGGAGTGTGATGGAATACTCTCCACTTGCCTGGATTAGTGAGCTCCAACAACACTTAAGATTCTCGACACCATTCAGGGTCGAACATCCCACTTGATTGGCACTCAATTCATCACCTCAATTCATCACATTCACTCCTTCCACCACCATCGCATCATGGCAGCAGTATGTACCATCTACTAGATGCACTACAGCAACTCACCAAGGCTTCTTCCAAACTCATGACCACTGCCTGGAAGAGCAAGGGCAGCAGTTGAATGACAACACCATCACCTGGAAGTCCCCCTCCAAGTGTCACACCATCTTGACTTGTAAATATGTTGCCAATTCTTCATTGTTACTGTGTCAGAACTGTGCGCAGCAGTTCAAGAAAGTGGCTCACCACCATCTTCTCAAAGGCAATTCTGTATTTCATGGAATGTGGGCATCACTGGCAAGGCCAGCATTTGTTGCCCCATCCCTAATTGCTCTTGAACTCAGTGGCTTGCTAGGCCAGCTAAGAGTCAATCATTTTATTCTGGATCTGGAATCATATAGGCCAGACCACATAAGATTGGCATAATGCCTTCTCTAAAGAGGGGTTTTTACAACAATCAATGATAGCTTCATGGTCAAGGTCACTAAATTCCTCCACCTGCCATAGTGAGATGTGAACCCATGTCCCCAAAGCATCAGCCTGGGCCTCTGGATTAACAGTCCAGTGATATTACCACTACACCACCATCTACCATTAAATTGAGGTTTGGTAATAAATACTATAAATGCTAACCTTACTCATGACACCCACATCCAAAGAATGAATAAAAAATATTTCCAGCACAGAATCAGACCGTTCTACCCTAAAGATTTATGCTCCACATGAGCTTCCTCTCAGCCTTCTTCATCTAAGTCCATCAACATATATTTCTATTCATTGCTCCCACATGTGTTGTTCTGCTGCTTGTATTCATTTATGCTGCTTGTCCTAATTATTCCTTGTGATAGCAGAGGCATGGAATCGTGTGACAAGTAACTCACCTCCTGACTCCCCAAAGCCTGTCCAAGCCACAAGTCAGGAGTGTGATGGAGTATTCTCCACTTGTCTGGATGAATGCAGCTCCAACAACACTCAAGACGCTGGACACTGTTCAGGACAAAACAGCCCGCGTGATTGGTTCCCCATCCACAAACATTCACTCCCTCTATCACTAATGCACAGTAGCAGCAGTGTGTACCATCTGCAAGATGCACTGCAGGTATTCACCAAGACTCCTTCATCAGCACTTTCCAAACCCACAACCATCTAGAAGGACAAGGGCAGCAGACACATGGGAACACCACCACCTGGAAGTTCACCTCCAAGAATCCTGGAACTCCCTCCCTAACAGCACTGTGGGTGTACCAACACCACTTGGACTGCAGCGGTTCAGGAAGGCAGCTCACTATCACATTCTCAAGGGCAACTAGGAATGGGCAATAAATGCTGGCCCAGCCAGCAATGCCCATATCCCATGAATGAAGAAAAAAAATAATTCTGGTAAACCTCTTCTGCACAGCATCTGGAATAGATCTATCTTTTTTTTAATACGGAGACCATGTGCAGGATTTTGGGTTTTGACCCCAACACCAGGGTCAAATGGGGAACACAACTCTACACTGTTAGAAACAGTCATCCCTCGAATTGGCCAGTTAGTGGCTAGAGGGTGGGCTTGCTGGCTAAATGAGGATGGCAGGCAAGCTCTCAAAGCTGGAGAACCAATCTGCAGCTCAGAAGAAGCAGCAGCCTGCAGCTCAGGTAACTGAGGAAGAGCCAGCACCTCCATCTTCAGACCTTCACTCTCTCCAACATTCAAAAGTTGAAAAAAAAGATGGCCTTAGCAATCACACCACCATTGTGGAAGCGGTGCCCCTCCACAGGGCAGCCTCTGGCCATAACTGTGGCCAGACATCTGGGGAGGACCTCAAAGCCTGCCTGGGTCATTGGTCCCCAGTCTGCTGCTGGGGGGCCACCTCCAAGCAGTTGGCCTAGGTCCTGACGCCTCAGAGGCCTATAGGCTGACTGGAAAATTTCAGGCCTTACTAGCTTCTCTTAATTGAACTGGTAGCCCTTTGGACCCACATTCTTCCTCTGGGAAAATAGACAGGCACAGGGTAGTGACAGAAACCAGCACGTTGGCTGGTGGCATGAATTTTCATACTCATCCACCTGCATACTAACCCCCATTTTGGGGTTGAAAATTTAGCCACAGAATCTAAGTAGCCTTTAGTGCAGCCCAACCAAGGTGTCATACAAGTTCCACATAACATATCTGATTTAAAATTCTCCTCTAGAAATGAACCCTAGTGCTTTGTTTGCTTTTTATGGCCTTATTAATTTGTGTCTCTAATTGTGGTGATTTGTGTATCAGTACCCCAGATCCCCCTGTTCCTCTATCCCATTTAGATACTTATTTTCCAAGAAATATGCAAACCACCTTATTCTCCCTAACGAAGCATATTACATCACTCATATCCATATGGAAGTTACCAAATATCCATCCATTCTGCAAGTTTACTAATGTCTTCCTGTATTTTGTTGTCATTCTCCTCTATATTGCCCACACCCCACAATTTGGTGTTATCCCCATATTTTGAAATTGTATTCCTGTTGTTGTAAATGGTGAAAAACAACGTTTTCAATATTGAATCTTGTGAAACACCATTTCTTATGACACTTTTCAATGTCTAGCTTTATTTTTTAGATCCTGCTGTTCCTTGAAGCCTAGGGTCATCTATAAACTCGAGGTATACAAATCACTATGTCTTTGTTCAAGTTATTAAAAACATGGTAAAAGATGTGACCCCATTACATACCACTCAAGACCCCCTCAAGCTGTTAGTGAAAGAAAGCTTTATTAACATATGAAAATGACGGTCAGGAAAAGATTAACTACTCCATCATTATCCACACTCTAGGATTCATAGCAAGAAATGTCAAACCATTCTACATGGAATGTAAAGCCAATGCAGCAAAGAAACAAATCTAGAAGATTCCTCTCTGACTCCTTTAGGTGATTAAAACCAGTGCTGGTTATTGTTGTGGTATCATTCTAAAGAGACCATAAGCGGAGATTCACTGAAGGAGCAGATGCCCCATCTCACATGGCCAAGAGTTGTGGATGTAGATGAACAGTGTAAGGGGTCTGTCTGTCTGTCTGTCTATCATTCATCATATATTGTTTGTATTTTTGTCATTCACATGGCAGAGGAGGAATTAGTATAATATTGTGGCAGCAGTAGAATTTTTGAGGAACACCATGTACAGCAGTGTGAGAGTGCTGGAGAAATTATGAACCAAGTACAATAAAGTGCCAGTGCCCTGATTGTTTACGTGGGCTGGCTGAAGTTACCTCAGAAGTTCAGCAGCACAGAAGACCATAGCACAGACAGGAGCCCAGGAGGCTGAAGAGCTGGGTGAGTACCGTAGCCACACAACAGCTGGATCAGATGTCAAGGGGCGAGTTGAATAGCCAAAGAATCGGTCGGGTTGAATGTCCTGGCAACAGGCCAGAATTTGGGGAAAACAGCTTGTCACTCTTCCTGCATGTGGATTTCTGTGCTAACTAGCTTTATGGTTGGGTCCTATTGTGAAAGCGCAGGAGTGGTGCCATCGGAAGAGTTGTGGCTGCAGCGCTTAAATAAAAGACAGAGCTTTAAAAAAAAGAGCTTTGAGAAAATGGAGCTACTAAGTAAACTGCAGCTGGATGAAGAAGGAAACCTAACAATAAAAGGCAAGCCTGTGGAAACGCAGTGTCCATAAAAGGCAAACCTGTGAAGAAGAAAGAAGACAGCACATTAAGAAAATGGCACTTAAATCCCCATTCATGAGTTTTAAGGCATCAGATATAATGCATGAGTTCAGGTTGTTTTACCAACAGATAGAACTGTGTTTCCTGGATTAAGGCGTAAGTGAACCAGAGAGACAGGCTGTAAAAACCAAGAATGTTACAGGACAGTGAGGGACTGCACTGGATGAACATCAGGATTGATTGCTGAGGATCAGAAGGAATCTAGCAAAATATTAACATTCCTGGAAGATCAACACAAAGTAATGGTCAGCTTCCAGATTCATAGGTTAGAGCTCTTGACATACTGGCAATGACAAGATGAGTCCATCAACCAGTTTGTGACAAAGTGTTGAACCAATGCCCAGGAGTGCGACTTTTTGGATATTGAATTGTTGGAATGGATTTTGGAGCAAGTCATCAAGTCTACCTCAAATCAGACCTTTCAAAAATATCTACTAGAGAAGTAAAAATGGCACAGCATCGAGGCGTTACTTAACGACAAAAACAAATTTGAAGCCTTTGGGTGGAATTTTCCATGCCCACTGGCATCGGGCATGTTTGGCAGCATGAGCAGACAACACGGCGAGAAGGCCAAAAATTAGTTTCACAACATTGTGAAACCAGTTTGCAATTGTCTGCTCTGCCCCATCAATGGCAGGTTGCGTTTCCTGCCTTTGGAATCCTCATTTTAATACATCTGCATATCATTATAAGCCCAGCCCACTGGAATCATCTCCTCATGCTTGATCGTCCGCCCACGTTGGTGTGATTGCATGCCGACATGTTTCACAACTGTACATAAATAACGTGCACCTGGCAAGCTGCACTTCACTCCGGACTTCGAGGTTTGTTCGCCTACCTTCCTTCGGGCAGCACTCAGTCATCAGTGCCAGGCTTCACAGGCAGAACCACATCACTTTTAGGGGGGCTCACAGGCAGATCTCTACCTACCAGATCAGCCATAAGGCGGGGGTGGCTTTTCAAAGGCTGCAGGGCTAGGGTTTGCTTGGGGAAGAGGGAGAAGTGGCCTCAGGCAAGGCAAGAGGCTGCAGGGAGAGGGATGTATTGGTGTGTGTGGGGCACAAGTTGATTTGTGCAAGTAATTTCAAGATGGTGAGGGTTCAGGAGGAAGTCTCCAGAGGAGATAAGGCCAGATGGAAATGTGAGGATGGGTGTGAGACAGCGAGTGTTGATGTCCCTTGAGTGAAGCACCAGTGAATGTGTGATGGATTGAGTATGTGAGTTTTGAGTGATGAGATGGTTGCCATACCTTGGCTGCACAGATGAGACCATTCATCCACTATCTGCATTGGACGGCCAACCTTTTCTGTTTCATGGGAATGCATGATTAGTGAGGCGGGATTGGGATGATACAGCGTGAGAAGCCGCCATTGTGGCCGGTGGGTAAAACGCCCTTTTTCCTGCCTGCTACTGCACTTAGGGTGGAATTGTCCCAGATTTGCACTTTGTGTCTGGGTGTCAACAGTTACAGGGTTGGGAGTATGGAGGCACTACAACAATCCATTTATTCTTTCATGGGATATGGCCATCACTGGCATGGCCAACATTCATTGCCCATCCTCAATTGCCCTTGAAATAAGTAGCTTGCTAGGCTATTTCAGAGAGCAGTTAAGAATCAGCCTCATTGCTTTGGGTCTGGAATCACATGTAGGCCGGACTAGGTAAGAACAGCAGATTTCCTTCCCTAAAGAGCATTAGTGAACCAGGTGGGTTTTTACAACAATCAACAATAGTTGTCATGGTCACCATTACTGAGAACAGATTTATTAATTAAATTTAAATTCCATCAGCTACCTTGGTGGGATTTGAACCCATGTCACAAAGGCATTAGCCTGGGCCTCTGCGTTACTAATCCAGTGACATTGTCACTGTTTGCCCATAATCAGAATGGTAACTGAGGCTCGGAAAGATGCCAAGCTTTGTAGTGAAAATGTCCTGACCCACACAATTGTCCAGTATACCAGGACCGGTGCAAACTGTGTGATGTGCAGGACAGTTGAGCAAGGCAATGTAGGAGGCCAAGCTCAGAGCATGTATTTAAAAATGGTGAGAGAGGAAAAGCATGCAAGACACAGCAACAACCACAGTCATAGGTCAGTCAACATACAGCAAGATTCCACAAAGATACACCAGGTTAGCAAGGAAGTGAAATGTGAAGAGGATCTGAATGAGAACTATATTTACGGTATGGCTGAACACATAGTTCGTGCCATCAAATTATTAATTTTAAAATGTAGGCAGACAGGACAAGATATTAAGATTGCAGTGCTACACCTCTGAGCTACTCCTTCAGACATCGCCTGCAGAAATGATGTTTTGGGGGCAGTTAAGAACTATGCTGCTCAGTCATCATCTGTCTACATTTTCGACAATAAGAGATGTACTTCTTTCCAACTAAGGGAAAATCAAGGGTCATGAGGACTCGAAACGTCAACTTTGCTCTTCTCCACCGATGTTGCCAGACCTGCTGAGTTTTTCCAGGTAGTTTTGTTTTTGTTTTGGAAAAATACGGTGTTGTACAACAGGCAAGCTGGACCAGATTGGTTCGATTGTGAGTAGGACAGAAGGTCAGAGTTCTCAATTATTCATTGAGAACTTGATATCCTGCAGATGTTTCTAGGATATGTGACTAGCCCAGATGCTACAAGGTCAAGATACCACATGGTGCAATTCTCAGACGGAACCAAAGTCACCTCAGAGTCATATGATGTTACTGCATCTGACTCTCCTGTCGCACCATGGACAAGGTCAGGGAAGAGGCTTGACAATGAAGACACGTATTCAGTGTGTACAGATGAGGAACAGGTTTTCAAAAGTTCTGAATTGTCAGTGAATTAGAAGAGTCATGAAGATGATCACAGTTCTGAGCAGAGATTTACGATCATAAGAACTGCTTGAATAAGTAGACCTCCTCGGCATTTGAAATTCTTAGTTTTGTGTTACTTTAAACTATATTTTATCTTATTTCTGTATAATTAGTTTGAACCACAACCACATATCTGTACAATCCACCGTGTTCTGACGAACGAGATATGTTTTTATCTTTGAGATCACTTTACAGACTGAAGGTGGAGAGTCACTGAAGGAAGTGATGTCACGTCTCACATGACCTGAGAGTTATGAGTGTACTTGGATTACCAGTGCAGTGACAATACCACTACACCACTGCCTCCCCATTATTAAATGCCTTCTGGAAGTTGGTATAGAGAACATGCATAGGCATTCCCCTGTCCAAGATAGTGATCACCTCAAAAAATTCAAAGGCATTAGTCAGGCATGACCTATCCTTCCAAATCTGTTTTGATTCTTTTTAATCTTATCAAAGCCACAATCTTCTGCCCTGGATTCAAGCTTGTGATCAACTGAATAAATCTGGGAATTAAAGGTCTTTAGTCTACCATTTGTTAGAATATTTCCCTTGGCTATATAATCCCAGATTAGCTACCTGAACAGTTTGAAATTTTAAAACGAATGAAGACATAGTGGATTGCAGATAGTGTCTCCAGTTATATTGCTGGAACACTGCAGCTCTGCAAGTAAAGATACGCAGCAGGTCATGGGTGGGGAATTTTGAAGTTAATTTTCAAATGGTTTTCAGTATGTTTCTAGTTTTTTTAAATATATACATTGGAGAAATAGTTTAAACAAAATGTTATCACTTGTCTTTCCTGCATCTTTAATAACCATGGTCAATTATATATCAACAACATGGGACACAGTAAGTGGAACAAGCATTTATTTAAAAAAAAAATAACTTTTCATGTTCTAGTTATCCTTTAAAAGAAATTTGCAGGCAGTATTTTTTTCACAATTGTCCAGACCAAAACTAAACAAGTGATAACATTGAGCAGCGTGGGGCTCAACTTTAGGTCTGTAAATGAATGGGTTTTTGAGTCTGTCAAATAAGGCCCATATTAAAATCATAGTAGTCTTGACCTTATTAGCCACGTAGCAAGATCTCTAGGTGTAAATATATCAGGCTCAGTGTGAACTTATTTCTTTATAATACTCAACTGTGAATATGAAGTATTTCCACCAAAAATAAATCAGATCTTCAAGGAAATTAGGGGGAACTCTCTATTTTTATATCCTCAAAGTCACATTGAAATATTCAGAAACTTGCTGATTCAATTCTATAAGTTTATACTTTTGTTATTGCCCACAAATTTGTAGTTTGTAAACCATTTGCAGGAAGTGTTAAATTTATGTACAAAATGAAGCCACGGTGTTCTAAAATGACTCCCAAAACAAACTTACAAAATGAATTTCAGTAGGTGCTGAGTCACACATGTGTTTAGAAATTGTGTGTTAACAGCTCACTTCATATGCTCTAGGAGAGTTGCAAAAGTGCTGAATTTCATATACTTTTTATAGGTTTACTACACATTTAAATTAAGCTATGAACTCAGGCCAAAGAAACACCATAATTTTCGGAAATTTTCAGTGAAAAAGGAGGTTGGTAAAAGCAGCAAAATCTACATGATTGATAAAAATATCCTATTTTGAAGGTTTGTTTTAAAAAACCAGTGTACACAAACAGAAAGGAAGAAGATATTGGTTTCGGAAGACTTGATAGAGTGAGCATGCAATAATAAATAACATGTCATAAGCAGTTATTTCTAAAGCAACAATTACATGAAAAATACGACTAGTTTTTAAAAACAGATGGAGACGGTTCAAATGAATAAAACTGCATCATTGGGATATGGTAAAAAGACTGGAATTAATTAATATTGAATGTAAACTATAGTGTACTGATGGAGACACAGAAAATCAGAGGAAAAAGTTATAAAAAGACAGTAAGAATGGGGCAGCTGTTAATTGGAGCACTGAAACAAAACATGCTAACAGATCAAAAGGAGGTGCAAAACCAAGAGACTTCAACATGTACCAACAATTAAATAAATCACCACAGAAACAACAAGCAATGCCATTAAATCCTTATAGAACTTACCAGGATTATTCAGAAAGCTGGAAAAGATCAATATGTTCAGTAATTTAAACATTGTGAATAGCCTTGGAGACACATATAGACTCACTGTTAAAGCTGCTCTGGCCGCTGATCAATTACTGATCACAATACTACTTTGAAATGTTATATATAAGACACAAACTCAGTCACACCCTCTGAAACCAGAGATTAAATTAGCAGATAAACTATATCCTGTTTGGCGCTTTCTCCTTATTAAGATTAATGGCATTCACTATAAAAGCTTCAACTTGTCAAAATTAGCATTTCCTCAATTTATAGCATTTCTATCTTAAAAATTAATTTTTAGGCCATAGGCATTGCTGGCAAAGTCAGCATTGAGTGACAATCACTAGTTATCCTTCAGAAAGTGCTGATGGCCTTTCTCCTTGAATCACTACAATCCATGTAGTGAAAGTACACTCACAGTGCAGTTGGTAGGGAGTTGCAGGATTTTGACACAGTCAATGAAAGAGCAGGTCTACTAACCTCGCCTAGAGTGGAATTTTGTGTGTGCAATGGCGCCAGGGGTCATGGCAGGCGCGAATGGACAATATGGCAGAAAAGCCAAAAAATCGGTTTCACGTCGTTGTGAAATACATTTGTAACCATCCACTCCGCCTGCTTTGCACCAGGCCACATGTTGGCCACTTCATTTCCATACATCTACATATCATTATAAGCCCAGCTTGCTGGAATCATCCCCAACGTCAAATTTACCAACCACACCGGTGCAAAACATATCTTGACAAGTGACATGCAGAATTGGAATTTACCATCAGGGCCTTGGTCTCATTGCAGACATCCAAGGAGCGGAAGATGCTGGAGGAACATCCATTGCAAACTGGGTGGATTCTCATGGACATGACTCTGCTGTGAAGCAGCTCATGGAAGGTGGAAAATCTCCCATTCAGGGTCTGCTTCGGGACTTCAGTGTCTTGTCCATGATCTGTTACAGAAGATCGTAGAGGGGGTGGAGAGGAAGGTCCAGCTGTGAGTGGGAGAAAAAGATGTACTAGTGGGTGGAGGGACAGGGGATGAGGGCAAAGGTCTAGGATTGACCAGGAGAGGAAGGTATGTTGGGGGGGAGGCGGGGTGATGGTTGAAGTTTGGAAGGGGGGAATGAAGGTGTCAGTAGGGGTGGGGCTGGGAGGAAGGGAACAAAGGGGTTAGGGGTGAGGTTAGGGGGGAGTGAAGGTGTCGGGGGATGAGGTTGGTAGAGAGGAGAGAGTACGGGGAGGAGGGGTAACAGGGAGAAAACGGCAACTGGGGAGGTCAGTGTAAGGCGGAAGGAAGGTGTAAGGGAAAGTGCCTAGATGGGAGAAGGAGAGTGAAATGGAGATTTTGGTGGGCGGGAACAGGTGCTGCACTGGGATGTGATCAGTGGGTGGGCGGAGATGCAGCTCATCTCAGATGGAGAACTGAAAGTGAACCCCAGCAGGCAGCATTGAAAATGCTCAGGGCATTGAGATGAGTGTGATGGATGAAGGCTCCACGAGTGTGGGAGAGTGCTTGCACGAGGCTCTGAAAGGCCCTACCACACACACTTCTCCCTCTAGAAACACTTGTGGGCCGGCCAAGTGCAGCTGAACTGCTAGCGGTGGGGGGGGGGGTAGGATTTGGGGGGAGGATCTCTCGAAGCCTGTCAATGGAGCTGAAAGACAACATTACACATTATTCAGTGAAAGTGGATGTATTTTCAGATTATAAAGTAACGAAATGTGTTCACCCGAACGACCAACTGTGATCAGAATTTCTTAACCTTTCTAGGCCAAACACTTCTAGGTGCTGCCCTGACATCCGCAGCAGTGGTGGTGACAGCTGGTGCAATGGTTGGCCCTGTTGCCTCTGGTGACTTCAGCATGGCTCCTCTGGAGAGACGAGGCTTTGAGGGCCCCAGCTTGCCTTGGCTGTCCTCCTGTGGGCCAGCTGCTCCGTCTGCGGTGACAGAGGACGAGGTTGAGTGGGTCAGGTAAAGGGGACTCGGAGGGATAGGACAGCCTCTGAGACTCCTGAGTGGATGACCCAGGCAACTCCATTCCCTTCAGGTGCCCGAGAGCCCCGGCCTGACTCCTTGAGGAGAAGGAGCACCTGGAGGAGGTTGAGGCGCCCTGTTTCCCTCTCGCTTTGCCATTACAGTGGCTCACCCATGGCTCCCGCGATGGAGTGCAGATCTGCATGCATCTCCACATTCTGCTGGACCAGGATCTCCATGGCATCCTCCATCCTTCCCAATGGAAACCTCCATACACACGCATGTGGGCACCACTTCATCAGAGAGCAGGTGGATACACTCCTCTGACATGCGTGTCACTCTATTGAGGGCTTCCAACAGCCCTGTGTGATGTTCCCCAGCCTTCTGCTGACTCTCCAGGATGAGTTGGAATGCGAATCCAGAAGCTTGTCATCTGACCTCACAGATGCCTCTCCCCCAGCTGTCTTCTGAGTGCCAGGGAACTCGGCTGAACCTGCCTCCTCCTGCTGCGGACATGTATCCACATGGTGACCACCAGATTGTGAACCTGAGCCTGCTCTAGATCTAGGTCCCACCAAGGTGTGTGTCTCTGTGCTGGTGGAGGGTGTGGGTAAGCGCTGTGATGGGTCTTCCAGGCTGCTTATTTTTAGCTCTTCAATGGAGGGAGTCCTCTTGGCTGGAGGTGAGGACATAGATGAAGCTGAGGGACTGGCTGTCTGAGGACGCCGGTCGCTTGGCAGAGCTCCCTGTGAACCAAAGTAGAGATAATTAGTGCATGGCAGCAGAGTCAAAAACAGGGGAGAGAGTACTACCAGTTGTGTTGAGAGAGGGATGATGTGTTGGATCTTCACATGGGTGTTCGCCACTGAACTCACCATCGCCACAGGCAGGGTCTACGTCCTCACCAGTCAGTGCGATGGCACACTCCTCAACGTGAGTGAGGGGCCTAATGTGGGCCACTCCACCTCTGGTCTGGGTCCTCTCCCTGCTCTTGTGAGCCAATTTCTCCTGCATGGAAACAGATGGGAGGCTGTGTGAGCAGGACACACAACACTGCGTGGAATGTTTGTGTGGCGAGTGGAGACATGGACGGGATGAGGAAGCGAGCTCCAGAGGGTATGAGCCTGATGGAGATGTGAGGGTGAGTGTGAGAGTTAGTGGTGTTGTCCCTTGAGGTGTGAGATCCCTGTGGATGTGTGATGGGTTTATGAGTTGAGAGAGTGATGAGAAGATTGAGTTACCCTGGCGGAACAGATGAGACCATTCATCCCCTTGCTGCACTGGGTGGCTGTCCTCTTTTGCAGGGCATTGGCGCTGACCACAGCTGCCATCACCTCCCATGCTGGATTGGTGACCTTGCTTGCTGCTTTCACCCAGAGCAAGGGTAGAGGACATCACTGTGGGCCTCCACGATGTCCAAAAGCCGTTTCAGGGATGTGTCACTAAACCCGGGGGCTTCAGTCTTCTTGCCTTTCGGGGCCATGTCCTCTTTGCAGCAGTCCTGGGCTGGAAGCTCTGAGAGGTGAACGTGTGGCTGTACTGTAAATAATGTGCCCAGCATGAGGAAGTGGTGAGGTGACAGTGTGGTGGGCGAATGAGCGCCCACCCACCATTGAAACAGCGTGTTTCCCAGAAACGTATGATCAATGAGGCAGAATTGGAACAATACAGCATGATAAACTGCTATTCTGGCCAATGGGTTAAACATTCTTTTTCCCGCCCATTACTGATGGGACAATTCTGCCTCTAGTTCTGATTACCTTTGGGTTTTATTGGCTAAGTAGAATGTTATTTTATGTTGTTCAATGTTATCAGTAAATTACTCAGTATTAATAGACAATGGAGTGAATTTCCTTGAGGCTTCCGCTATGCTGTGGTGGTGGAAAATCCCGTTAGTGTGTCCAAATGTGGTTCCATCCCACTTCTCCTCAAGTTACAGCAATGGAGTGGGAGAAGCACCAAGAAAATTCACCCCCTTTCATGAATGAGGAAGGAACAATCAGTAAAGCAAGCCAGAAAGTAGACAGCAGCTCATCACTGAGTACAGCTTGTCACAGAGTGTGAACTTGGAAATTTGGTGAGTAAAGAAACTTTAATTGTTAAATTTAAAGGTTAATCTCTTTCTTAAATCTAGTCTATTTTGCACTTAGAATGTCAATTATAATTCTACACATCAGGAAGTAACTCCCCCTGACATCACATTGCTGGAATAATTGCAAGCTTCGAAGACACTGATTCTCTGACAGTTGCAGGTAGATCAGCTGCTGCCTGGATACTCACCCCACAGAATAAGGCCTTCTCTACCCTTGCACTTATGGATGGTTGTCTCTGCTAAATTCAGCACCTGCTGCAACACCAGGTTCATCAGCCACCTGATTTGAAGGCTGTAGCTGGCCCTGGCTAACTGCCCTCCTTTCCCACCTCCTCCTGATTTTCCTCACTGGAAGAACCTTCTCCCGAATGGACAATGCCCATGAGGGCAGTCATCTCAAACCTATCAGTTGAAACCTTTCCTTACAAGACTCACTGGCAGCTGCAAGCTACTTAAGGAATCCACCTCTTCTTGTGATGACAGGTCTCTGAAATTTTGCTCAGAAAACTAAGCTACATTATCCTAAACTATTGCTGCAGTCTCAGCTGCAGCTTCCACCTTCTCTTCATTAAAGAATCATGATCAAACTTTTTAAACCCCCTGAGCCATCCTTACTCACCTGCCGAGATTTACACCTGCCCATTCAGCCCCTGCACAGAACGTAAGGTTAAATGGACAGCGTAACATATGGCTTTTTAAGTGGCTTAATAAGGTGATAACCAATTAAACTCAAAATATGGGTGGGCTTCTGACTTTGGAGCCTGCTTGATCTCGTAACATGGCCACCTGGCATCACAACTTTGAGTTTCCAATTTGACATGACCCCACATTTTACGGATAGGCAAGATACCCACTCCATCCAGCAGTGTTAAAATCAGCCCCTTTCACTTTTTGCAACTTTTACTTTAATAGGAAGCAAAATTAACATAAAATAAACGTGATTTCACAGGTGAAGGTTTAGCCAAATGAATTATATATTACCCATGGAGCAGCAGATATAGCAAAAACTATCTCACCAGATTATAAGCATTTACATCACTCCCTACACAACTGTGGCACCATATGCAATCTTACAGTCTTTCCAACTCGGCCCCCAGTATGTCGATCTCTCATTTTTCTCACTCAATGGGTTTGCTCTTTTAATCACTTGCAATAGTAGCTGCACTCTTTCCGAGTGAGATTGGCTGCAAGTGACTGAGTGGAGGGTGTCCTGGAGGAGTTGTATTTTTTCCTGACACTGTTAACTGCTGACAGTGAACGTAGTGACTCTGACACCTGGGCCCAAATCATCCAATCAGCATTGGAACCACTGCATCCGATGTTGATTTGTCAGAAAACTACGCAGTTACCTGGTTACTTTAAAAAGGGTCAATGCAGAATCCTGAGGAACCCGTGCAGCACAGGAATCCATGCAGGGACCTGCAAAGGAGGTTAGCACAGAAGACACACCCCTTTTTGGTGGCACTAACTGCCTTATGGCAAGTCAGTCCTGAACTGTTAGTGAATGGGTGAGTGGATGAATGGGGAGTGGGTGAATGAGTGAATAAGTAGATGGGCAGCATGGGTGGGATGGGTAGCTGGGTATGTGGGTAGGTGGGTGAGGTGGGGAAGGGAGTGAGGTGGTAGGTGGGTGTGGTGGAACGTGTGTATCAAGTCAGGGGGTAATCGGATGGTTGAGGATACTCAGGTCAGGGGCGTGATCGGGTTGGAGGTGTAGTCAAGGTCTTGGGAGTTAATCAAGGGTCGGGGGGGTGGTGCGGGGGTGGTGGGATGATTGAGGGGCATCAGTTGTAGAGTTACCCAGGTGTTAGACTAGGTTTTAAGATGTCTAACATTTCCTGGGTAACTATTCAGGTGAGTAAGTCAGAGTTGCCCAAAGTCTCTGACTCTAACTCAGGGTCAGAGACATTTGCGGAGGGTCCCAGGGATCAGGGAAATTGCCTATTGGAAGTTTAAACTTCCCAGGCAGTTCTCACATAGGTCAGTGTGTCAGGGCTTCTGTAGGGTCCCAATGTACATCTTCAGTCGTATGTTCAGTCTCTGATGACCCAGAGACTGGAAGATATGGCTCATGATGTTATTCTCCATACATTTCATGCACCTCATAGATTTCTTTATTTTCTCCAAATTGTAATGATAGCTAGATAATTATAACTCTTGGCCCACAACACTAATCCTTTCAGTGCTGCTGGCCCTTTAAATGTAAGGCCAGACCCTCCTTCCAGGTCAGAGCATGACCCCGCTGCCACAGGGTGTCCTGCCCTAGGACACAATTGGTCAAGATCGACATTTCCCCTTCACTAATTGGCTGGCAGTCCCGCCAGGTGGCCTTTATTTGGTGGCTGGTGCTTAATCAGGCCGGGAACAGGGCAGTAGGTAGGACTTTGAGAGCCACACATTTCAACTTCTGCCATTGGGAGCCTGCCTCTCACCATTAAATCCAGTCCCTACCACACGGAAGAAAAGTAGTTTTTAAGATGCATAAGGAAACAAAATGTAGGCCATTCAACCCCTCAAACCTCTTCCATCTTTCAATCAGATCATGGCTTATCTACATGTCCATTCCATTTACCTAACTTTCTTTTATACCCATTAATACCCATAGCTGAACAAAAATCTAATGATTTTGAACTTGAAAATTTCTTTTGACACAAGATCCATTGCCTGTCAAAGGGGGCTGTTTTTTTTAAATGGCAGCCAAATCCAGATTGAGGCCTACTGCACCTACTGCCAGCCACCTTTCCACTGCCATCCCTCTTCCCCGCATGCCCACCAGGCAGTGGCCACATCTGCTGTTGGTAAGAGAGGTAGTCTGATCTTATTTCCATCATCATAGGCTATGGGATATGGAAACTCTGACACAGCAAATCTGAATTCCTGGTTACACTCTCTCACAATGATGGTTGATCTTATTTTTCATAAAGCGTTGAGTGATTCCTTGTTTCATCAGGTTGAGAATTGAAATTTTTAAATGTAAGATAAATAAAAATACCTGGTTTGAGATACTGGTAAATGAACCTAAAGTAATTGTAAATCAAAGGGTGGCCTATGTTTGTTTAGTAAGGTCATGGTGGGAAGTATTGGAAACTTAAACCATGGGCTACCTTTATGAGCTTCTTGGGAGATGGGGTGTCTACAGATGTCTTAGTAAGGGGTTTAAATTATTCATATGGTTTCCCAGAACAAAGGGGAGGTTTGGGAATTGGAGATAATTAGTTTAAATCTCTACCTGGGACATCCCTGTTTTGCCACATTGCTGTGGGGATAGATTGTAAGGAAGTTTTTTGTTTGGGTTTTTAATTTGGGTGACTTCTCACAAGAAGAGGCAGTTGAACCTGGATTTGGAACAGTTTGGAGAAAGCAGAATTTGCCAGGAACTGGAAAGGAGCTGGAGCCAATAGCAGATAGCCAATATCAGGAACCAAGAGTATTTTCTGATTTGGAGTCACCAAGCAAGAATGCAGTGAAGCCAATTGAGCTGGGTTGAGGGTCACCTAACCAGATGCTAGTGGAAGGACCCCAAGAAATCAGATACCTCGGAGAATAGCGGGAACACTGAGGAGCATCAAAGTGAATTCCTGAAAGCTGTGGCACACCTTGGTTTGGTCCCAGGAGAAATGAAGGAACCCTCAAGGCCCAGTACTGTATAGCGAAACTCTTGGGTGGAACTGAAGGAGAACGAAGAGTGTGCTGTTGAGGTTTTCAGGTATAAAGTATGTATTTAGGTAATGTTAATTTAGTAGTACTTGCTTTGTTTAACTCTTGTACAGTAGACAGTTTTGTTTAATAGATAAAATAGTGTGGTGTAATTCCCTCAGTTAATAACTGAGAGTTTGAATTTTTTTTAAATTACTGATCTCTGCTGAGGTTGTAACAGCATTTTGGGACAGAAAGTGTACTTCACAACGAGGGATGGAATATGAAATGTTGTTCATTGGCATCCTTCACTGGTGAAGGGATGGGTAGGCATGAGTTTCAACCAATGAACATTGATTGAAATGAGGGAATCCCATGCGCCTAATCATGACTTTATGCTTTTCTAAGGGATCTCTGTGAACAGTGAATTTGTTATTGATTACTGAATGTCAATTTGTCTAACTCCCTCCGTCTTTATTTGTGTATCTCTTTCTGTCTATTTCTATTACTCTCTCATGTAACTATAAGAAAAGATAAACAGTCTAATTAACGATTAATAAAACACAATTCAACAAAATAAAACTTAAAATTCCACTTGAACTAAGTGAGGAAAGACACTAAGGGCAGAAACCTTTCCCTTGGTGGGTGGGTGTGCGCCCAACCCTCTTGAGCGTGAAATGACATGCGTTGACGTTGGGCAAGCGTCCTGACGTCAATGCGCAGTCGCACGGTAGTTTGGTTGGGGCAGGCGCACTGCTAACTCTGGCGCGCGCCCGCCGACAATTAAGAAGCCTGTTAAGGCCATTATATAATAAATTAACTTACATTCTTAACAGTTGGCGGGCATACGAAAAGGCCAAGCGGCCTTTGCAATTTTTTGGAAACCTCATCCATCGGCGGGATGAGGTTTCCAAAAACAAATAAGAATAACATAAAAGTTTTAAAATTGAATTAATAACATGTCCCTACTCATGACAGAGCCACATGAGGGGACATGTTTTATTACATTTTTATTTTCTTTATTTTCTTTTTTTAACAACGCTTCATCTCCCTGAGGCAGCTTTGTGCCTCAGGGAGATTATGAAGCGCTCACTCGTGCGCAAGTACAAAGTTCGCACTCACCCCACCCCCCCTCCTCCCCCTGCCTGCACAGGTAGCGCTGAGCACTGCCGCTTGTGTTTCACGATGGGCAGGCCTTAATTGCCGTGAAATCGCATTCTGGTCCTGTTGCTCGCTTCCGCCAAGCCTGCCCGCCATGGGCAAAATTCTGCCCTAGGTTTTTCTTTCTCCACAGGTCTACCTCTGCTAGCTGTTGACGATTAACATGTTTACATTTTCTGTAAGTTATGAAGGATTGAAGTATGTTCTCACTTGTGGGGGAGTTCAAAAATAGGGGACACAAATATTAGATAATTATTATTAAATCCAAAAGGGATGGCAGGAGAAACTTCTTTACCCAGAGAGTGGTTAGAATATGGAACTTGATACCAAGCGGTGCAAGTAGCATCGATACCTTTTAAGGGGGCTATAGATAATAGATGAGGGAGAAAGGAATATAAAGGTTAGATGAACTATAATAGAAAGAGGTTCATGTGGAACATAAACATTTTGTGCTGAATGGCGAGATGCTGTTCTGCAAGTTCCATGTAATTAAATGTATAAAACTTTGCACATACATCTAATCCAAATGAAGATTTGAAAATTTTGTTTGTAATTACATTTGGAAATATATGTTAACACACTTAACCAAAGAAGGACCTGCCCAAAACTTTAACCTATGTGATGAACGGCCCCATTTAAAATATTAATCTACCAGATGAAAGCCCCCAAATAAATGTAAACTTATGTGATGATGTGTCCTACGCGAAATTTAGTCCTAACTAATGAATGGTCTGATCCAAAATATTAACCTTCCTTTTTCTTTTATATGCTAACAGGCCTGATTTTTTAAAAATTGTGGATATATATACCAAAACATCAGAGATATCATTGATGTCAGGGTGAGGCACACTGTATAGAAAAATAGAAATGCCTTCAGCAGTGACTGCAACTAGCGCAGGGACTATGACAGAGCTTTCCTTCTTAATTAATGGCTACAAGATTAATCTGATTTTTGGAGTTGCTGCCCTCTTAAACTGCATCAGGCATTGAAATCCTGAAGTCACAGTTATTACTGTCTTGCTCCAGATCAAAGCTCCCCTCCATGGGTAGGAATATCACCTGGGAGCCACTGGAAGAATTTATATGTAACTCCAGGGAACTTTACTGAGTCAGTTAGGAAGGCCAAAGATCTCCCTTGTATAGTTATGTCGCAAATTGAAATGGGCAAGAAATTCCCAACTAGTTGCAGCACTTCTAGCATGGCCTGTATGGTTTGGTTTTTTCCCCCATTACTAATTAAATCATAATCAAAGTAATTACAGCAGCAGAAGAGCAAAAATCCTGAAAGCATTGAACTGCTTTTGAAAACTGCTCCATTCTATGAAATGCAGTCCAAGCTTATTGCTTTATCAGGTGAATCTGCACATGATACAACTGTATATGAGGTCAGTGCCAAAGCTTGCATAACTAATTACTACAGTAGTGAACAGGTCACCTTGACAGCTTTGTTTCTGAGCTCCTTGACATCACACATTCTACCAACCATAGTACTGGTACATTTTTTCATTCATGGGATGTGGGCTTCACTGGCTGGGCCAGCATTTATTGCCCATCACTAATTGCCTTTGAGAAGGTGGTGGTGAGCTGCCTTCTTGAACTGCTGCAGTCCATGTGGTGTCGGTACACCCACAGTGCTATAGGAAGAGAGTTCCAGGATTTTGACCCAGCGACAGTGAAGAAATGACGATATATTTCCAAGTCAGGATGGTGAGTGACTTGGAGGGGAACTTCCAGGTGGCGGTGTTCTCATCTATCTGCTGCCCTTGTCCTTCTAGATGGTAGTGGTCATGGGTTTGGAAGGTGCTGTCTAAGGAGCCTTGGTGAATTCCTGCAATGCATCTTGTAGATGGTACACACTGCTGCTACTGTGCATCTGTGGTGGAGGGAGTGAATATTTGTGGATGTGGTGCCAATCAAATGGGTTGCTTTCTCCTGGACAGTGTCAAGCTTCTTGAGTGTTGTTGGAGCTGCACTCATCCTGGCAAGTGGGGAGTATTCCATCACACTCCTGACTTGTGCCTTGTAGATGGTGGACTGGCTTTGGGGAGTCAGGAGGTGAGTTACTCGTCATAGGATTCCTAGCTTCTGACCTGCTCTTGTAGCCACAGTATATATATGGCTAGTCCAGTTCAGTTTTCCGGTCAACGGTAACCCCCAATATGTTGATAGTGGGGAATTCAGTGATGGTAATGCCATTGAACGTCAAGGAGTGATGGTTAAATTCCCTCTTGTTGCAGATGGTCATTGCCTGACACTTGTGTGGCATGAATGTTATTTGTCACTTGTCAGCACAAGCCTGGATATTGTCAAGGCCTTGCTGCATTTGGACATGGACAGCTTCAGTATCTGAGGAGTTGGGAATGGTGCTGAACATTGTGCAATCATCAGTGAACATCCCCACCTCTGACCTTATGATGGCAGGATGGTCATTGATGAAGCTGCTGAAGATGGTTGGACCAAGAACACTGCCCTGAGGAACTCCTGCAGTGATGTCCTGGAGCTGAAGTGACTGACCTCCAACATTCACAACCATCTTCCTTTGTGCTAGGTATGACTCCAACTAGCAGAGAACTTTCCCCCTGATTCCCATTGACTCCAATTTTGCCAGGGCTCTTTGATGCCATACTCGGCCAAATGCGGCCTTGATGTCAAGGGCAGTTGCTTTCACCTCACATTGTCAACGTAAAGGCGTCATTTATATTCTCACTGGCATGCTCCCGATCATGCATCTTATTATATGCAATTTATCATAACCCAACTTTATTGCCATTCCAGCAGCAATCATTTTGAGAATCATCCTTATTTATATTGGCACAGGTATCTCAACAAGCTGTAGTGTACAAGTCATGAGGTCCAACATGAAGAAATAGGATTGACATAAAATATAGTCTATAATTCACATATTAATTAAATTTGCAACACAAAGTGCTTAAAGGTGACATCTAGGGTCTGTTGATATGTGCAGGGAATTTATATATTAGTGCAAAATAAAATTAATTAAGTTAGTGAAACTGTTGTTCCAATAAATTTTGTAGATATTACAGTCCAGGTCAATATGAAAACATGCAGTGGACTCAGACATGAAACAATCTTGGATACCTCAACAGCAACCACTTTTTTTGTACCTCAGTGTAACAGAGAAAATGGATACCACGCACTACTGGATTGGGTTTGATACTGGAGAATTTGGATCCAGGACTTTGATTCCGGCCTGTAAAGGGCACCCAAGAATCCCCGCTGCCAACAATGAAGAAACACACTCAGGCAGGTAAAAGCCTGTGGAACTTTCTGCCCCCAGAGAATCAAAAGTCTGTAACTGTGGCACTACGTAAACATAAATTTTCCCTTTCCATAATTATACAAGTTGCTGGTTTTCCCTTTTCGGCTGCTGGTTAACTTTTGGATGTTATTTTGCTTATGTTCCACCTTCTACAACTGATTTGTGGCTTCTAATAACTTCTTCGCTGGTGTTGTTTTTTTCTGTCTCCCTTTAAAACAGTTTCACTGCAGTCAAAGTTGGTCTCATACCATTTTCTGTGAAGTGAAAGCAGCAAGAGAGGAGTGGCCACTGAAAGCAGCTGCTGTTTCTTATGCAGTGTATTGGGATGGGGTAAAAGTAAGAAGTGAAAATTAGTTTAAAACCATGAAGTATGCACAACATTCCGTCCAATGTTGCCATTTGCCACAGCTATAACTCTCCCCTGCTCGTGATGAACACCACGTTCTCTTCCACAGGTGAGAGGATGTGCAGGTGAGTGCAGTCTCCTTCAGCCATGGGAAGTGCATTACTGATTTCTTTATTAGGCAGTTAGAGAATGTGACTGTCATAGTCCAATAGTTTGTATGCTGATTGTAAGATATGAGGTGTGTGTAGTGAGTGTTGCAATAGTGGTGAGTAGATGTCGTGTAGGCAGGATTGCAGGTGGTAGAGGTGTGATTAGAGAGTAAGAAGGATGAGAATTCTTGCCTTAACAATTCTGTTGATGCTGTTAAACTTTTTTTTACATTACAGCCATGTCCTGGGAACTAATCTCCGGCCATTAATCTGCTCTATAAGCTCTTTCCACTGGCCACAGAGATATTGCGTGGAAGGATTTCTGCCTCCCTCACCCTGTCTACCGTCTGAACGAGGGCTTTCAAAGCTGCTTAACAGGACCTGGGGCCAAATTTGCAGGTCTTGCAGATATTTCTTTGCTCTGAAGTATCTCTGCTGGTTGCAGTAAGAGTACATCTCTTCTTTCAGTGGGGATAGATGTCTTCACCTTGCATCAGAGATGCCTGATATATGGCGCTTAAATCAGGCATGCAGCCAGTGAAGAATGCTGGTTGCACATCTGACCCATTTAATGAGCTGGCAGCTCTAATTTTGCATGAATCCTGAAGCCACGCGTACTGGCACTTGAAGTGTGCATTCTCCTCCCTGCCTATCCACTTTGCAGTACTGCCAGCCCCAAGGTTTTTATAGCTGGCACCATTTGAAATCTAACACAACATCAAATAAACTGTAACTTTATTGTTAAATATAGTTAGATATTTTTAGCTAAAGCAAATCAAGGTAATCTACTTCAGTAAACATTTCATTTAATATATTTATAATAAATCACAAAGCTCCAAATATTTTTGTCCAGATAACAGTGAGGCTAATAGCAGTTGCCATTAATTATATGCATGTGCCTGAGCCACTTCAGGCGAGAGCAGATGACAACGAAACAGGAAATCGAAAAATGACTGTTGGACATGAGCCACTCTGCTGCTGCTCTATTGGCTTCACAAAAATGGCATCTCGCTCTGTGGCTCCCTATTCAAACACATTGAGCACTGTTAAGTTCCTGTATTTGCAAGGTAGATGCAAAGTAAACTCATCATGGAAAGTTGTGAAGCATTTCGAGTCTAAGTACTCTTTTCATGACTCAAAATGTGTTAATATTTCTAGTCAACCTCTCTGTCACTGAAAATTAGTTGTTTCTTATTGTGGAGTTTCATTCTTTCAGGTTTAAATTATAGTTGTAGATTGTTTTAAAATGTAAAATTTGACAAAAAGTTCTACATTTTTCTTTGTATCCTTTTTATCCTCTCTTAATCCAGTATGTCTTATTTCTGTTTCCACAATTAACTTGACATTGAATATACCATTATTAACACTCCCTAGTTCATAACTTGCTTTGGTCATTTCACAACCCTTGAATCTGATAGGTTAATGAAAAATACAGTTGTTTATCTTGTTTATTCAAATCCCAGCCGCCCTGTAGAAAGTGCCACACCATTTCCACCTCTCACTTCCAGTGCAAAACGTTATCAAAGATTGAATGCGCTAGGGCAAGTCCAACTAAATTTAGACACCATTCATTGCCCTGCCACAGCAAGCCTTGGGCTATAATCTACAGCTATATGCATATACTATGACTCAATTAATAAAAACAGCCAATGGCTATGGGTTCTTCGTATGTAAAGCAATCCAGCCACATGCCTTTCTTCCAGCACGAGCATCTAGGTTGTAAAGTAATTGTAACTTGAATCAAGTTATCTATGTTTCATTTCTCAGAGACACAATAAATTTATTGTCCCTCACTGCCTTGCGTTCGGAACATGAAGAGAAAATATGTCCAGAGAGAACATATTACTCCCTTTTGAGGCAAATGAGAATGTATAATTATTTATATGCACCTTACTAAACCTATTTATTCATAATTTCCAACATAGAGAAAGGGACAAAGCAATTATATCATCCAGTTCACCCATACACATTGTTGGTAAGGCTGGCACTGAGAAGATAAATGGAATTTGAAGCAGTGAAGGTACGATGGAGGAGAGGGAGAAGCTCTAAGGAAATTCCTGGGCATATTTTCTCTTCATGTTCAGGAAACACGACATTAACCTGCTAATAGAAAGCATTTGAAGATGAATTCTGATGGGAATGGCTTGAAAAATTAAAGGACTTTGAAGGTTGTCAGAAGTTCTACACTAAGAAAAATAGAATATGGATTCTAGAGAAAGAAATAAAGAGGAAAGAATAAGTGAGGAGAGGAAAGGATTTACTCAGCCTCCAAGGGAGGAACAAAAGAAAATAACTTGAAATTACAACTCCTGCAAAACATAGATGAGTCCCTAACAAACAAAATCTAAAAACTAAAAAACCATTTAACACTCAGAAATGTTGTCATCTATATTGAGTGCAAATTAGGTCGAGCATTAAGTAATGCTTTTTGTGACATGAAGGTTCTGAAATAAGTCTGCAGAGGCATGGAGAAAAACTGATGGCCCTTTTGAAATTACAATTTAAAATCTCTGACACTGAAAATACACTGAACCATTTAAGCTAACATTGCAACTTGGAGATCTATTGTTGCCAGTCTAACTTCTCTACTCCAGTCCCGACTGTCACCAGTTACACAGGCAGCAAATTTACATTCTTTGATATTTTGGTAAAAGAGTTCCTCTGTAGGTTAGCAGAAATGCAGTTGTAAGGCAGAGGGAGTCGTGGGGTTTGGGGAGAGTAGGATGTGTTGGTGTTATAAGGCAAAGGGAGTTGTGGGGGGGCCAGGTTATGATGTGATGGTGTTGTAAGGCAGAGGAAGCTGTGGGGGGTGAGGAGTATACGATGCGATGGTGTTATAAGGCAGAGGAAGTTGTGGGGGGTGCGGGGGTACGATGTAACTGTGTTATAAGGCAGAAGGAGTTGTGGAGGGACAGGGGTACGATGTGATGGTGTTGTAAGGCAGAGGGAGTTGTGGGTGGTGGGGAGCCTACGATGTGATGGTGTTGTAAGGCAGAGGAAGTTGTGCGGGGTGGGGGTACAATGTGACGCTGTTGTAAGGCAGAGGAAGTTGTGGGGGCTGTGGAGGGTACGATGTGACGGTGTTATAAGGCAGAGGGATTTGTGGGGGTTTGGGCGGGGGTACAATATGACGGTGTTGTACGGCAGAGGGAGTTGTGGGGGTGGGGTTACGATGCGATGGTGTTGTAAGGCAGAGGGAGTAGTGGGAGTGGCGGGGGTACAATGTGGTGGTGTTGTAAGACATAGTGAGTTGTGGGGGTTGGGGAGGTTACGATGTGACGGTGTTGTAAGACAGAGGGAGTTGTGGGAAGGGCGGTTTTGCGATGTGATGGTGTTGTAAGGCAGATGGAGTTGTAGTTGTTGCGAGGATACGATGTGACAGTGTTGTAAGTCAGAGGGAGTTGTTGGGGGGGGCAGGGGTACGATGTGATGCTGTTGTTAGGCAGAGGGAGTTCTGGGGGTTGGGGTATGATGTGATGATATTGTAAGGCAGAGGGAGTTGTGGGAAGGGCGGTTTTGTGATGTGATAGTGTTGTAAGGCAGAGGGAGTTATGGGGGTGGGAAGGGTACGATGTGACATTGTTGTAAGGCAGAGGGAGTTGTGGGGGGCGCGGGGGTACGATGTAACTGTGTTATAAGGCAGAAGGAGTTGTGGAGGGACAGGGGTACGATGTGATGGTGTTGTAAGGCAGAGGGAGTTGTGGGTGGTGGGGAGCCTACGATGTGATGGTGTTGTAAGGCAGAGGAAGTTGTGCGGGGTGGGGGTACAATGTGACGCTGTTGTAAGGCAGAGGAAGTTGTGGGGGCTGTGGAGGGTACGATGTGATGGTGTTATAAGGCAGAGGGATTTGTGGGGGTTTGGGCGGGGGTACGATATGATGGTGTTGTACGGCAGAGGGAGTTGTGGGGGTGGGGTTACGATGTGATGGTGTTGTAAGGCAGAGGGAGTAGTGGGAGTGGCGGGGGTACAATGTGGTGGTGTTGTAAGACATAGTGAGTTGTGGGGGTTGGGGAGGTTACGATGTGACGGTGTTGTAAGACAGAGGGAGTTGTGGGAAGGGCGGTTTTGCGATGTGATGGTGTTGTAAGGCAGATGGAGTTGTAGTTGTTGCGAGGATACGATGTGACAGTGTTGTAAGTCAGAGGGAGTTGTTGGGGGGGGCAGGGGTATGATGTGATGCTGTTGTTAGGCAGAGGGAGTTCTGGGGGTTGGGGTATGATGTGATGATATTGTAAGGCAGAGGGAGTTGTGGGAAGGGCGGTTTTGTGATGTGATAGTGTTGTAAGGCAGAGGGAGTTATGGGGGTGGGAAGGGTACGATGTGACATTGTTGTAAGGCAGAGGGAGTTGTGGGGGGCACGGGGGTGCGATGTGACACTGTTGTAAGGCAGAGGGGGTTGTGGGGGTTGGGGAGGGTACGATGTGACTGTATTGTTATGCAGAGGAAGTTTTGTGGGTTGGAGGAACGATGTGACGCTGTTGTAAGGCAGAGGACTTTAGGGGGTTGTGGGGATATGATGTGATGCTGTTGCAAGGCAGAGGGAGTTGTGGGGGTGGGGAGGTTAAGTTGTGACGGTGTTGTAAGGGCTAGAGTTATTTGTGGGGGGTCGAGCCGGGGTACGATGTGATGGTGTTATAAGGCAGAGGGAGTTGTTGGGGGTTGCGGGTGTACGATGTGAAACTGTTGTAAGGCAGAGGGTGCTGTGGAGACCAGGCAGGGTACGATGTGACGGTGTTGTAAGGCAGAGGGATTTGTGGAGACTGGGGAGGGTACGATGTGACGGTATTGTAAGGCAGAGGACTTTAGGGGGTTGCGGGGATACTATGTGATGGTGTTGTAATGCAGATTGAGTTGTGGGAGGGGTGGGGGTATGATGTGACGGTTTTGTAAGGCAGAGGGAGTTGAGTGGGGTGGGGTGTGTACGATGTGATATTTTTGTAAGGCAGAGGGAGTTGTGGGGGGCGCGGGGGTACGATGTGACACTGTTGCAAGGCAGAGGGTGTTGTGGGGTTTAGGGAGGGTATGATGTGACTGTGTTGTAATGCAGAGTAAGTTTTTTGGGGTGGGGGCACGATGTGATGCTGTTGCAAGGCAGAGGGAGTTGTGGGCGGTGGGGAGGTTAAGTTGTGACGGTGTTGTAAGGGCGAGAGTGATTTGTGGGGGGTAGGGCTGGGGTACGATGTGATGGTGTTGTAAGGCAGAGGGAGTTGTGGGGGGCGGGGAGGGTACGATGTGACAATGTTGTAAGGCAGAAGGCGTTGTAGATGTGTGTGGGTATGATTTGACGTTGTTGTAAGGCAGAGGGAGTTGTGGGAGGGGCAGGGGTACGATGTGATGATGTTGTAAGGCAGAGGGAGTTGTGGGAGTGGCGGGGGTACGATATGATAGTGTTGTAAGGCAGAGAGAGTTGCAGGGGTGAGGGGACACGATGTGATGGTGTTGTAAGGCAGAGGATGTTGTGGGAACTGGGGTGGGTACGATGTGACGGTGTTGTAAGGCAGAGGTAATTGTGGGGGGTGCTGGGGTACGATGTGACGGTGTTGTAAGGCAGAGGGTGTTGTGGGGTTTGGGGTGGGTATGATGTGACTGTGCTGTAATGCAGAGGAAGTTTTTTGGGGTGGGGGCACGATGTGACGCTGTTGCAAGGCAGAGGGAGTTGTGGAGTGTGGGGAGGTTAAGTTGTGACGGTGTTGTAAGGGCGAGAGTGATTTGTGGGGGGTAGGGCTGGGGTACGATGTGATGGTGTTGTAAGGCAGAGGGAGTTGTGGGGGTGGGGGTATGATGTGACGGTGTTGTAAGGCAGAGGAAGTTGTGGGGGCTGCGGAGGGTACGATGTAACTGTATTGTAAGCCAGAAGGAGTAGTGGAGGGGCGGGGGTACAATGTGATGGTGTTGTAAGGCAGAGGGAGTTGAGGGGGCTGCGGAGGGTACGATATGACGGTGTTATAAGGCAGAGGGATTTGTGGGATGTTGGACGGGGATACAATATGACGGTGTAGTACGGCAGAGGGAAATGTGGGGGTTTGGGTGGGGGTACGATGTGACGGTGTTGTATGGCAGAGGGAGTTGTGGGGGTTTGGGTGGGGGTACGATGTGACGGTGTTGTATGGCAGAGGGAGTTGTGGGGGTGGGGGTACGATGTGACGGTGTTGTAAGGCAGAGGAAGTTGTGGGGGCTGCGGAGGGTACGATCTGATGGTGTTATAAGGCAGAGGGATTTGTGGGGTGTTGGGCGGAGGTATGATATGACGGTGTTGTACGGCAGAGGGAGATGTGGGGGGTTGGGTGGGGGTACGATATGACGGTGTTGTATGGCAGAGGGAGATGTGGGGTGTTGGGTGGGGGTACGATATGACGGTGTTGTATGGCAGAGGGAGTTCTGGGGGTGGGGGTACGATGTGACAGTGTTGTAAGGCAGAGGGAGTTGAGGGGGGTGGGGAGGGTACGATGTGACGGTGTTGTAAGGCAGAGGGAGTTGAAGGGGGCGGGAAGGGTACGATGTGACGGTATTGTAAGGCAGAGGGAGTTGTGGAGGGTGGGGAGGTTAAGATGTGACGGTGTTGTAAGGGCGAGAGTGATTTGTGGGGATCGGGCTGGGGTACGATATGATGGTGTTGTAAGGCAGAGGGAGTTGTGGGAGTGGCGGGGGTACAATGTGACGGTGTTGTAAGGCAGAAGGAATTGTGGGAGTGGGCAGGGTACGATGTGACGGATTTGTAACGCAGAAGGAGTTGTAGTTGGTGCGAGGATACGATGTGAAGGTGTTCTAAGTCAGAGGGAGTTGTGGGAGTGGCGGGGGTACGATATGACGGTGTTGTAAGTCAGAGGGAGTTGTGGGCGGGGCAGGGGTACGATATGATGGTGTTGTAAGTCAGAGGGAGTTGTGGGAAGGGCGGTTTTGCAATGTGATAGTGTTGTAAGGCAGCGGGAGCTATGGGGTTGTGGAGGGTTTGATGTGATGGTGTTGTAAGTCAGAGGGAGTTGTGGCGGGTGCAGGGGTACAATGTGATATTGTTAGGCAGTGGGAGTTGTGGGGGGTGGGGAGGGTACAATGTGACGGTGTTATAAGGCAGAGAGAGTTGTGGGAGGTGCGGGGCTACGATTTGATGGTGTTATAAGGCAGAGGTAGTTGTGTGGGGTGGGGGTACAATGTGATGGTGTTGCAAGGCAGAGGGAGTTGTGGAGGGTCGGGAGGTTAATTTGTGATGGTGTTGTAAAGGCGAGAGTGATTTATGGGGGGGTCGGGCCGGGGTACGATATGATGGTGTTGTAAGGCAGAGGGAGTTGGGGGGGGCGGAGACGGTATGACGTGATGGTGTTGTAAGGCAGAGGGAATTTTGGGGCGTGGGGTGGGTATGATGTGACGGTGTTGTAAGACAGAGGGAGATCTGGGGCGTGGGGCGGGTACGATGTGACGCTATTATAAGGCAGAGGGAGTTGTGGAAGGTGTGGGTGTACGATGTGATGTAGTTTTATGGCAGAGGGAGCTGTGGGGGGAGGGGAGGTTACGATGTGACGGTGGTGTAAGGCAGAGGGAGTTGTGGGGGGTGGGGAGGGTATGATGTGATGGTGTTGTAAGGGCAAGAGTGATTTGTGGGCGGTCGGGCCGGGGTAATATGTGATGGTTTTGTCAGGCAGAGGGAGCTGTGGGGTGTGGGGAGTGTACGAAGTGATGGTGTTGTAAGGCAGAGGAAGTTGTGGTGGTTCCGGGGGTTCGATGTAACTGTGTTGTAAGGCAGAAGGAGTTGTGGGAGGGGCGGGGGTACGATGTGATGGTGTTGTAAGGCAGAGGAAGTTGTGCGGGGTGGGGATACGATGTGACGCTGTTGTAAGGCAGAGGAAGTTGTGGGGGCTGCGGAGGGTACGATGTGACGGCGTTATAAGGCAGAGGGATTTGTGGGGGTTTGGGCGGGGGTACGATATGACGGTTTTGTACGGCAGAGGGAGTTGTGGGGGGTGGGAAGGGCACGATGTGATGGTGGTATAAGGCAGAGGGAGTCTTGGGGGTGGGGGTACGATGTGACGGTGTTGTAAGGCAGAGGGAGATGTGGGAGTGGCGGGTGTACGATGTGACAGTGTTTTAAGGCAGAGGGAGTTGTGGGAGAGGCGGGGGTACGATGTGATGGTGTTGTAAGGCAGAAGGAATTGTGGGGGGTTGGCGGGGTATGATGTGATGGTGTTGTAAGGCAGAGGGAGTTTTGGGTGTGGGGGTACGATATGATGGTGTTGTAAGGCAGAGGGAGATGTGGGAGTGGCGAGGGTACGATGTGACCGTGTTGTAAGGCAGAAGGAATTGTGGGGGGTTGGAGGGGTACAATGTGATGGTGTTGTAAGGCAGAGGGAGTTGTAGTTGGCACGAGGATACGATGTGACGGTGTTGTAAGGCAGAGGGAGTTGTAGTTGGTGCGAGGATACGATGTGATGGTGTTGTATGGCTGAGGGAGTTGTGGGGGGTGCGGGGGTACGATGTAACTGTGTTGTAAGGCAGAAGGAGTTGTGGAGGGGTGGGGGTACGATATGATGGTGTATGGCAGAGGGAGTTCTGGGGGTGTGGGTACGATGTGACGGTGTTGTAAGGCAGAGGCAGTTGTGAGAAGGGTGGTTTTCTGATGTGATAATGTTGTAAGGCAGAGGGAGTTGTGGGAGTGGCGGGGAGGGTTTGATGTGATGTTGTTGTTATGCAGAAGGAGTTGTGGGAGTGGCGGGGGTACGATGTGACTGTGTTGTAAGGCAGAGGGACTTGTGGGAGAGGCGGGGGTGCGATGTGATGTTGTTTTAAGGCAGAGCGAATTGTTGGGGTTGGGAATGTTATGATGTGACGGTGTTGTACGACAGAGGGAATTGTGGGAAGGGCGGTTTTGCAATGTGATAGTGTTGTTAGGCAGATTGAGTTGTGAGAGGGGTGGGGGTACGATGTGATATTGTTAGGCAGAGGGAGATGTGGGGGGTGGGAAGGGTATGATGTGATGGTGTTGTAAGGCAGAGGGAGATGTGGGAGTGGCGGGGGTACAATGTGACCGTGTTGTAAGGCAGAAGGAATTGTGGGGGGTGGGCAGGGTAAGATGTGATGGTGTTGTAAGGCAGACGGAGTTGTAGTTGGTGCGAGGATACGATGTGACGGTGTTGTAAGGCAGAGGGAGTTGTAGTTGGTGCGAGGATACGATTTGACGATGTTGTAATTCAGAGGGAGTTGTGGGAGGGGTAAGGGTACAATGTAATGATGTTGTAAGGCAGAGGGAGTTGTGGAGTGTGGGGAGGTTAAGATGTGACGCTGTTGTAAGGGCAAGAGTGATTTGTCGGGGGTCGGGCCGGGGTACGATGTGACGCTGTTGTAAGGCAGAGGGAGTTGTGGAAAGTGCGGGTGTACGATGTGATGTAGTTTTAAGGCAGAGGGAGTTGTGGGGGGAGGGGAGGTTACGATGTGACGGTGTTGTAAGGGTGAGAGTGATTTGTGGGGTGTCGGGCCGGGGTACGATATGACGGTGTTGTACGGCAGAGGGAGCTGTGAGGGGTGGGAAGGGTACGATGTGATGGTGGTGTAAGGCAGAGGGAGTTTTGGGTGTGGGGGAACGATGTGACGGTGTTGTAAGGCAGAGGGATTTGTGGGTGGTGGGGAGCCTACGATGTGATGGTGTTGTAAGGCAGAGGAAGTTGTGTGGGATGGGGGTACGATGTGACAATGTTGTAAGGCAGAGGGAGTTATGGGGGGCAGGATGGATTTGATGTGATGTTGTTGTTAGGCAGAGGGAGTTGTGGGAGTGGCGGGGGTACGATGTGATGGTGTTTCAAGGCAGAGCGAGTTGTTGGGGTTGGGGAGGTTACGATGTGACAGTGTTGTACGACAGAGGGAATTGTGGGAAGGGCGTTTTTGCAATGTGATAGTGTTAGGCAGATTGAGTTGTGGGAGGGGCGGGGGTACGATGTGATATTGTTAGGCGGAGGGAGTTGTGGGGGGTGGGAAGGGTTTGATGTGATGGTGTTGTAAGGCAGAGGGAGTTGTGGGGGGTGCGGGGGTACGATGTGATGTTGTAAGGCAGAAGGAGTTGTGGGGCGTGTGGGGGTACGTTGTGACACTGTTGTAAGGCAGAGGGTGTTGTGGGTAGTTGGGTAGGGTACGATGTGACTGTGTTGTAACGCAGAGGAAGTTTTGTGGGGTGGGGGTACGATGTGACGCTGTTGCAAGGCAGAGGGAGTTGTGGAGAGCGGGGAGGTCTAGTTGTGACGGTGTTGTAAGGGCGAGAGTGATTTATGGGGGGTCGGGCCGGGTTTGATGTGATGGTGTTGTAAGGCAGAGGGAGTTATGGGGGGCGGGGAGGATTTGATGCGATGTTGTTGTTAGGCAGAGGGAGTTGTGGGAGTGGCAGGGGTACGATGTGAAGGTGTTTTAAGGCAGAGCGAGTTGTTGGGGTTGGGGAGGTTACGATGTGACAGTGTTGTACGACAGAAGGAGTTGTGGGAAGGGCAGGGGTACGATGTGATATTGTTAGGCAGAGGGAGTTGTGGGGGGTGGGTAGGGTACGATGTGACGGTGTTGTAAGGCAGAGAGAGTAGTGGGAGTGGCGGTGGTACGATGTGGTGGTGTTGTAAGGCAGAGGGAGTTGTGGGGGTTGGGAAGGGTACGATGTGACGGTGTTGTAAGGCAGAGGGAGTTGTGGGGGGTTGGGAGGGTACAATATGACGGTGTTTTACGGCAGAGGGAGTTGTGGGGGGTGGGAAGGGTACGATGTGACGGTGGTGTAAGGCAGAGCAAGTTGTGCGGGGTGGGGGTACGATGTGACGCTGTTGTAAGGCAGAGGGAGTTGTGGGGGGTTGGGCGGGGTACGATATGACGGTGTTGTACAGCAGAGTGAGTTGTGGGGGGTGGGAAGGGTAAGATGTGACGGTGGTGTAAGGCAGAGGGAGTTTTGGGGGTGGGGGTACGATGTGACGGTGTTGTAAGGCAGAAGGAATTGTGGGGGGTGGGCAGGGTACGATGTGATGGTGTTGTAAGGCAGAGAGAGTTGTAGTTGGTTCGAGGATACGATGTGACGGTGTTGTAAGTTAGAGGGAGTTGTGGGAGGGGCAGGGGTACCATGTGATGTTGTTGTAAGGTAAAGAGTTGCAGGGGTGAGGGGACACGATGTGACGGTGTTGTAAGGCAGAGGGAGTAGTGGGGGGTGGGGAGTGTACGATGTGATGGTGTTTTAAGGCAGAAGAAGTTGTGGGGGGTGGGGAGTGTACGATGTGATGGTGTTTTAAGGCAGAGGAAGTTGTGCGGGGTGGGGGTACGATGTGACGGTGTTATAAAGCAGAGCGATTTGTGGCTGGTTGGGCAGGGTATGATATGATGGTGTTGTAAGACAGAGGGAGTTTTGGGGGTGGGGGTACGATGTGACGGTGTTGTAAGGCAGAGGGAGATGTGGGAGTGGCGGGGGTACGATGTGATGGTGGTGTAAGGCAGAGGGAGATGTGGGAGTGGCGGGGGTACGATGTGATGGTGGTGTAAGGCAGAGGGAGTTGTGGGAGAGGCGGGGGTACGATGTGACGCTTTTGTAAGGCAGAGGGAGTTGTGGGGGGTTGGGCGGGGTACGATATGACGGTGTTGTACAGCAGAGTGAGTTGTGGGGGGTGGGAAGGGTATGATGTGACGGTGGTGTAAGGCAGAGGGAGTTTTGGGGGTGGGGGTACGATGTGACGGTGTTGTAAGGCAGAAGGAATTGTGGGGGGTGGGCAGGGTACGATGTGATGGTGTTGTAAGGCAGAGAGAGTTGTAGTTGGTTCGAGGATACGATGTGACGGTGTTGTAAGTTAGAGGGAGTTGTGGGAGGGGCAGGGGTACCATGTGATGTTGTTGTAAGGTAGAGAGTTGCAGGGGTGAGCGGACACGATGTGACGGTGTTGTAAGGCAGAGGGAGTAGTGGGAGGTGGGGAGTGTACGATGTGATGGTGTTTTAAGGCAGAGGAAGTTGTGGGGGGTGGGGAGTGTACGATGTGATGGTGTTTTAAGGCAGAGGAAGTTGTGCGGGGTGGGGGTACGATGTGACGGTGTTATAAAGCAGAGCGATTTGTGGGGGGTTGGGCAGGGTATGATATGATGGTGTTGTAAGACAGAGGGAGTTTTGGGGGTGGGGGTACGATGTGACGGTGTTGTAAGGCAGAGGGAGATGTGGGAGAGGCGGGGGTACGATGTGATGGTGGTGTAAGGCAGAGGGAGATGTGGGAGTGGCGGGGGTACGATGTGATGGTGGTGTAAGGCAGAGGGAGTTGTGGGAGAGGCGGGGGTACGATGTGATGCTTTTGTAAGGCAGAGGGAGTTGTCGGGGCTGGGGACGGTACGATGTGACGGTTTTCTAAGGCAGAAGGAATTGTGTGGGTTGGGCAGGGTACGATGTGATGGTGTTGTAAGGCAGAGGGAGTTGTAGTTGGTTCGAGGATACGATGTGAAGGTGTTGTAAGTTAGAGGGAGTTGTGGGAGGGGCAGGGGTACGATGTGATGGTGTTGTAAGGTAGAGAGTTGCATGGGTGAGGGGACACGATATGACGGTGTTGTAAGGCAGAGGGAGTTGTGGGGGGTGGGGAGTATACGATGTGATGTTGTTGTAAGGCAGAGGGAGTGTTGGGAGGGGCACGGGTTTGATGTCATGTTGTTGTTAGGGAGAGGGAGTTGTGGGGGGTGGGGAGTGTACGATGTGATGTTGTTGTTAGGCAGAGGAAGTTGTGGGGGATGGGGAGGTTACGTTGCGATGGTGTTCTAAGTGCGAGAGTGATTTGTGGGGGGTGCGGCCGGGGTACGATGTGATGGTGTTGTAAGGCAGAGAAAGTTGTGGGGTGTCCGGGAGTATGATGTAACTGTGTTGCAAGGCAGAAGGAGTTGTGGGAGGGGCGGTGGTACGATGTGATGGTGTTGTAAGGCAGAGGAAATTGTGCGGGGTGGGCGTATGATGTGACGCTGTTGTAAGGCAGAGGAAGTTGTGGGGGCTGCGGAGGGTGTGATATGACAGTGTTGTAAGGCAGAGGGAGTTGTGGGGGATACGAGGGTACGATGTGCTGGTGTTGTAAGACAGAGGGAGTTGTACGTGTGTGTGGGTATGATTTGACGTTGTTGTAAGGTAGAGAGAGTTGCAGGGGTGAGGGGACACGATGTGATGGTGTTGTAAGGCAGAGCGTTCAGTGGGAGTGGCGGGGGTACGATGTGACGGTGTTGTAAGTCAGAGGGAGTAGTTGGAGTGGCGGGGGTACGATGTGACGGTGTTGTAAGTCAGAGGGAGTAGTTGGAGTGGCGGGGGTACGATGTGATAATGTTGTAAGGCAGAGGAAGTTGTGGGGGCTGTGGAGGGTATGACGTGACGATGTTATAAGGCAGAGGGATTTGTGGGGGGTTGGGCGGGGATACGATATGATGCTGCTGTACGGCAGAGGGAGTTGTGAGGGGTGTGAAGGGTACGATGTGACAGTGTTGTAAGGCAGAGGGAGTTGTGGGAAGGGCGGTTTTGCGATGTGATAGTGTTTTAAGGCAGAGGGAGTTATGGGGGACGGAAGGGTTTGATGTGATGGTGTTGTAAGGCAGAGGATGTTGTGGGGGGTGGGGATACGATGTGATGGTGTTGTAAGACAGAGGGAGTTGTGGGGGGTGCGGTGATACGATTTGATGGTGTAGTTATGCAGAGGTAGTTGTGGGGGGTGCGGGGGTACGATGTGACACTCTTGTAAGGCAGAGGGTGTTGTGGGGTTTGGGGAGGGTATGATGTGATGTTGTTGTTAGGCAGAGGAAGTTGTGGGGGGTGGGGAGGTTACGTTGTGACGGTGTTCTAAGAGCGAGAGTGATTTGTGGGGGGTGCGGCCGGGGTACGATGTGATGGTGTTGTAAGGCAGAGGAAGTTGTGGCGTGTGTGGGGGTAAAACGTAACTGTGTTGTAAGGCAGAGGGAGTTGTGGGAAGGGCGGTTTTGCGATGTGATAGTGTTGTAAGGCAGAGGTAGTTTTTGGGGGGGTGGTACGATGCGACGGTGCTGTAAGGCAGAGGATGTTCTGGGAGAGGCGGGGGTATGATGTGATGTTGTTGTAAGGCAGAGGATGTTGTGGGGTGTGGGGAGGGTACGATGTGACGGTGCTGTAGGCCGAGGGAGTTGTGGGGGGTGGGGAGGGTATGATGTGACTGTGTTGTAAGGCAGAGGAAGTTTTGTTAGGTGGGGGTACGATGTGACAGTGTTGTAAGGCAGAGGAAGTTGAGCGGGATGGGGGTACGATGTGACGGTGTTGTAAGGCAGAGGAAGTTGTAGGGGCTGCGGAGGGTATGATGTGACGGTGTTATAAGGCAGAGAGATTTGTGGGGGGTTGGGCAGGGGTACAATGTGACGGTGATATAAGGCAGAGAGATTTGTGGGGGGTTGGGCAGGGGTACGATATGACAGTGTTGTAAGGCAGAGGGAATTGTGGCAGGGGCGGTTGTATGATGTGATGGTGTTGTAAGTCAGAGGGAGTTGTGGGAGGGGCAGGGGTACGACGTGACGCTCTTGTAAGGTAGAGGGAGTAGTGGGAGTGGCGGGGGTACGATGTGGTGGTGTTGTAAGGCAGAGGGAGTTGTGGGGGGCTGGGAGGGTACGATGTGACAATGTTGTAAGGCAGAGGGTGTTGTAGGTGTGTGTGGGTATGATTTGACGTTGTTGTAAGGCAGAGAGTGTTGCAGGGGTGAGGGGACACGATGTGACGGTGTTGTAAGGTAGATGGAGTTTTGGGGGGCGGGGGTACGATGTGATGGTGTTGTAAGGCAGAGGGAGTTGTGGGGTGTGGGGAGGGTACGATGTGAGTGTGTTGTAACACAGAGGAAGTTTTGTGGGGTGGGTATATGATCTGATGTTGTTGTAAGGCAGAGGGAGTTGTGGGAAGGGCGGTTTTACGATGTGATGGTTTTGTAAGGCAGAGGGAGCTGTGCGGGGGGCGGGGGTACGATGTGACAGTGTTGCAAAGCAGAGCGATTTGTGGCGGGGGAGGGTACGATATGACGGTGTTGTAAGGCAGAGGGAGTTGTGGGGGATACGAGGGTACGATGTGCTGGTGTTGTAAGACAGAGGGAGTTGTACATGTGCGTGGGTATGATTTGACGTTGTTGTAAGGTAGTGAGTGTTGCAGGGGTGAGGGGTCACGATGTGACGGTGTTGTAAGGCAGAGGGATTAGTGGGAGTGGCGGGGGTACGATGTGACAGTGTTGTAAGGCAGAGGGAGTAGTGGGAGTGGCGGGGGTATGATATGACGGTGTTGTAAGGCAGAGGGAGTTATGGGGTCGGGGAGGGTTTGATGTGACGGCATTGTAAGGCAGAGGGAGTTGTGGGGGTTGGGAAGGGTACGATATGACGGTGTTGTAAGGCAGAGGGAGTTGTGGGAGTGGCGGGCGTACGATGTGATGTTGTTTTAAGGCAGAGGATGTTGTGGGGGGTGGGGAAGGTACGATGTGATGGTTTTGTAAGGCAGAGGGAGTTGTAGTTGGTGCGAGGATACGATGTGATGTAGTTTTATGGCAGAGGGAGTTGTGGGGGGTGGGGAGGATACGTTGTGACGCTGTTGTAAGACAAAGGGTATTTTGGGGGGTCGGGCGGGGTTACGATGTGATAGTGTTGTAAGGCAGAGGGAGTTTTGGGGGCGGGGAGGGTTTGATGTGATGGTGTTGTAAGGCAGAGAGAGTTATGGGGGGTGGGGAAGTTACGATGTGACGCTGTTGTAAGGCAGAGGATGTTGTGGGGGGTGGGGAAGGTACGATGTGATGGTGTTGTACAGCAGAGGAAGTTGTGGGGGTTGCGGGGGTACGATGTAACTGTGTTGTAAGGCAGAGGAAGTTGTGCGGGGTGGGGGTACGATGTGACGCTGTTGTTAGGCAGAGGGTGTTGTGGGGTTTGGGGAGGGTACGTTGTGACTGTGTTGTAACGCAGAGGAAGTTTTGTGGGGTGGGCGTACGATCTGATGGTATTGTAAGGCAGCGGGAGTTGTGGGGGTGAGGGGACACGATGTGACGGTGTTGTAAGGCAGAGGGAGTTGTGGGAGTGGCGGGGGTACGATTTGACTGTGTTGTAAGACAGAGGGAGTTGTGGGGGGTGGGGAGGGTACCATGTGATGTTGTTTTAAGGCAGAGGGAGTTGTAGTTGGTACGGGGGTACGATGTGATGGTGTTGCAAGGCAGAGAGAGTTGTGCGATGGGCGCGGGTATGATGTGATGGTGTTGTAAGGCAGAGGGAGTTGTGGGAGTGCCAGGGATACGATGTGACGTTGTTGTAAGGCAGAGGGAGTTGTGGGGGGTGTGGGGGTACGATGTGATTATGTTGTAAGGCAGAGGGTGTTGTGGGGGGGTGGGGAGGGTTCGGTGTGACGGTGCTGTAAGGTAGAGTGAGTTGTGGGGGGCGGGAGGGGGTACGATGTGACGGTGTTGTAAGGCAGAGGGAGTTGTGGGAGGGGCAGGTGTACGATGTGATTGTGTTGTAAGTTAGTAATGTAGCCTTTAAAAAGCTAAGAATGACTGAAGATTCTAGGACATAAATAAATGGTATCATAACTTAAGAATCAAGTAGTTGTAATGGATGACTCATAATTTGATGACATTTTAAGGGATATAGCCGAAGCATGTAACAAACTGGCTTAGAGAACAAATCTGCTAAATGGACTGCAGGTGTGAAACTACCAAAGTGTAAAACATTGGTGTGTAAACTGGGCGGGACATAAAAGGAGAGGCTGTAAAATGAACAAGGTGCAAAATAAGTGAGGTGAATAGTGGGCAGGACCTGAAATGGATGAGCACATATAGCAGTTCTCCATTAAATAAGGATTGCTACTTCCATGTTTTCCAACAGCATCTTCATTTTCTGTTGGCAGCTTTAATTAGCTTATACATGAGCAGGAATAGGAACTAAACATGGCTGGCTATAATGTATTCAGGAAGGAGAGAGAAAGAAAAGGATTGAGGGTGCTGGAGTGGCCGTCTTGATCAAGGATAATATTATAGACCACCAGAGGTGATAAATTAGTGGGTTCAAGGACTGAATTATTTGCTTAATGTTAAGGTACCAGAAGGAAACTCTCACTGTTAGATATTTAGTATAGACCCTCCAACACCAACCCCTCCCCCCTCCTGCCCCTTGCGAACATCGAGAGGATGATACAGGAACAAATCAGTAAACAAATTTAAGAGATACGTTAAAAAATAATAGAGCAGTAATAGTAGGGAACTTTAATTAACCTACTATAAACTGGGGGGAAATCAGAATAAATGACAAAGTGGGTGAAGAGTTCTTAAAATTTTTCTCTCGCCAGGTGGGCACGCGCCTGACCCAAGCGAGAGTAACATAGTGCGCATTGACGTCAGGCGAGTGTGTGTAAATTCTTTATTTTTGATTTTAAAGATCTTTAGCTCCCTGAAGCAGCTCTGTGCCTCAGGGAACTCTCATTGTGTACACCCACACGCATGTGCAAACCTCTGTGCTCGCCCTCCTCCCAACCCCCACCCTAGCAGCACTGAGCGCTGCAGTGCACGGTTCAAGCTGCCTGGCCGTTAATTGGCCAGCCAGCATGCAATCAATGTCAGGGCCCAATTGCGGCGGCTTCACAACTGCCCGACAAGGTAAAAATCCTTCCCATGTAGATGAACTTCCCTTTTAGCCCAATGAATAAGGAGCTACTTTTGGGAAATGAAAGTGGAACATATTGCAGTGAGAGAAGATCTGGGCAATAGAGAGTATATTATAATTAGGTTTAAAACAACAATGGGAAGGGACAAAGGAAATCAATGGTGAAAATTCCCAACTGGAGAAGAGACAATTTCAGTAAATGAGAAGGGATTTAGCACAAGTGGGATAGAAACAGAGACTGACCAGGAAGGCAATAAATAGGCAATGACAGGGTTTCAAGGTAGAGATTCTTTGTGTACAAACCAAGCATCTTCCATTCAGGCAGAGAAATGGAGCTCCCTGGATGATAAAACGAATTGAGGTTAAATGAAACATATAGAGGAAGTGCAGCTTATCAAGTACAGCGTACAATCGAAAACCAGGCAGAATGCAGGGAATGCATGGAAAGTTAGAAAAATGGGTAAAATGAAGGGTAAAATGAAAATATAGGAAAAGATTAGTAGGTAACATAAAAGAGATTGAAAAATCTTTCTTAAACGTATAACAAGTAAAAGGCTAGTTAAAGGAATAGTGAGGCCAATTAAGGCCAAAAAAGAAAATCTCCTTGTAGCAGAGTGGTGGAGGTACTGAATAAACACTTTGAGTCTGCCTTCATAAAGCAAGAGTTAATGTTTCAGTAGGGGAGGAAGGTGTAGAGATACTAAATAGATTTAAAGCACTACCATTTAGCAATTTACCTAGTTCAGATGGAATACATCCTAAATTGCTGAGAGAAGTGTTACAGACAGTGGAAGAGAATTAAACTGAAATCCCCCATTTCCTTCCTTTCTGTCCATAATCAATGTTGTTTATTTTTAAAAAGGTAAATGTGTGTGTTTCTAAATCCCCAATAGTGTGTGGTCAACTGAAAAGTCTCCAGCAGCAGATTTTTCTGAGTTCAAACAAAGAGGATTATTTATTCACACACACACCATGAAAAATCTACACTACATCAGTCACACACTACACATTCAGGAAAGATACAATTGAAGAATGTAGTGCACTTCTACAAGCATGAAACCAAAAGAGAAGTTAACAGTTTGTGTGTCTCTGCAAGTCCAGTGAAGAAGGAAGTTTTTCCCACTCTTGAATTGTACTTCCAGTAAGTTCAGATGACTGGGAGTTGGATATCAGGGTTGCTTCAAAGGGAAGACTATTCAGCAGGTCATGAAGTCAGGCACTTGTGGCTATTGTATCAGGAAGTCCAATTTCTCTACAGGTGAACACAGGGCTTCAGAATCAGGATGGGATGTTTCTTAAATAAATTTAAGCCCTTCCTTTTCCTGCAGCCGTTGTCTTGTTGGTGTTATTCTGCACACTACCCCCAGGTCTCTTCTGAGTTTTGGGATAAAAGGATTTCAGTATCAGAGAACCTGTTTCTATCACATAATCAACAGCCATTGATATACACTAGAAAGTGGTTTTTCACACTAAACTTGTGGATAGCTGCTCTCATCAGCTATTTTGTTACATTGCAAACCTGGAAATATAGATTCTACGTGTCCATTGACTTTGTGTTTTGGAGTAAGCTTTGACAAAAGCAGGTGTGAATTTCACAAAGGAGTGCTGTCTAGGTGTAAAAACAAAACAACTGCGGATGCTGGAAATCCAAATCAAAAACAGAATTACCTGGAAAAGCTCAGCAGGTCTGGCAGCATCGGCGGAGAAGAAAAGAGTTGACGTTTCGAGTCCTCATGCTGTCTAGGTGTGTCCATTCAAGGAGGAGACATTATGATTTAATTAAGAACTTTCTGGAAGCTTGATAGTCCTATGAGTTGTAAGGGTCACTTGACCTCCTTGGCAGCCATCTTAACAGTTCACCAGTGTCCCATTTTATGTATCCTGATTCAACATACCCTTTACCTCACCCTTCAGAATGCCACCACCCAAAAACTAGGAAGTGAATTTAGGTGACTAGGCACTTTACAGCCTTCCGGACTGAATATTGAGTTCAACAATTTTAGATCATGAACTCTCTCCTCCATCCCCATTCCTTTCCGTTTCTTCCCCCTCCTTTTTGGTTTCTCCAATAATTTATCTGATTTTTCTTTTCCCACCTATTTCCATTATTTTTAAATGTATTTCCACCCATTGTTTATCTCTACTTTTTAGCCCTTTTAGTATTCCTTCACCCCACCCCACACCGACTAGAGCTATCTGTACCTTGTTTGTCCTGCTTTCTACTTTTAATTAACACATTCCTTTAGATAATATCACCACCTTCAACACCTCTGTCTTTTTGTCTGTGACATCTTTTGGTTATCTCCACCTATTACTGGCTTCTTGTCCCAACAACACCTTTCCTATTTTTACTTAGTTCCATTGAAGTGTTATGAGGACTCGAAATGTCAACTGTGCTCTCCTCTGCCGATGCTGCCAGACCTGCTGAGTTTTTCCAGGTATTTCTGTTTCTGTTTTTGTTGAGGTGAATTTACTCATTTCCATATGAACACAGTCCACATTTAAAGCTATGAATATGACGTGCCTTTTGCTGGGCATGACAAGCTGTGGTAGAGATAGCAAAAACCTTCAACTCCCCCTGGCTGTGGGAGTAATGCTGTAAGTCTGCTACCCTTGGCTTCTAGGTGGTAGAGGTTGCAGGTTGGCAAGATTCTGTCAGATTAGGTTTGGTGAGTTGCTGTAGTGCATCTTGTATAGGGTACACACAGCTGCCACTGGGCACTGATGGTAGAGGGATTGCATGTTTAAGGCTGTGGATGAGGTGCAGATCAAGCAGTCTGCCTTGTTCTGGATGGTGTCATGCTTCTTGAGTGTGTTGGAGATGCACTCATCCAGGCAAGTCACTACCCAAAAATCTTGACATCATTCTGCACGCAACAGTGTTCATTTACGATGATCTGCATTCCAAAGTGATCTTTCAGGCATCATTTGATATCTAATAGCAATCAAGTGAAATGAAATCACACTGCTGATACCAGATCAATTGCTAAGCTTCAAAGCAGTCAGAAGTGTTCAACTGACATCACTAATGTTCAACTGACATCACTGGTGTGTAACTGAATGAATGAATGAAACTGAAGCAACATCATTAGCATCAGTAAAGCCATTCACTGATACCTTAAGTTGATTGTGGGAACTATTAGCAATCACAGTTAACAGACACCAGATTTATCTAAGTCCCCAGTGTGTAGATTGTTTAACATCAGTACACTTTCACTGCAGTGACTATCATAGCGATGTGAGGAAATCCGCCTCCCAATTGTCAGGTGGTTGCCTTCTGACGAGTGAAGCAAAAGGTTTGTTCAATCAGGACACATGAATACATTTTAAAATTAATTGAGACGTAGACCCCGGAAAATGGGCTGGGGTCATCCCGGAGATCCAGCTAGCAAGGACAGCACTGGAATTGCCTGGGAAGTTTAAACTTCCGATGGGCAATTACCCTGCGCCTGGAACCCTGCAATTTATTTTGGAGATTTCATATGGATCCAACTCTGCGGAATAAAAACAGAAAATGGTGGGAAAGCTCAGCAGGTCTGGCAGCATCTGTGGGGAGAAAAAGCCTGTAGGACTTCTTTGGAACCGACCTGATGAGTTTTTTCAGCATTTTCTGTTTTAATTTCAGATTTCTAGCATTCGCTATATTTTGCTGTTATTCTCTGAGCAGAATAATTGCCCAGGAAAAGTTAGAAGGATTAAATCTACTTCTAACTCCTAGGTAACCATGGTACTGACTCCCTCACACCCACACTCCCCCACTTGCTGACACCCCACTGGGCCCACAGAATACCCCACATCAACTACCCTTCCAAACCCTTGATAACCCCCTCAATGATCACCCAAAACCCCAACCTCGCCAGCTCCCTCCTGACTCCTGCTGATGCCCGACCTCTACATGACCTTCCCTGAGCCCCCTGACACCTCTTGAACCCCCAACCTCTACTGAACCCCCAACATCCCTGATCCGTCCTGAACCATGGACACCACCTCCTGATACCCATAGTGTACCCCTCTCCCTGATCTGCTACATGCCCTGACCACTCCGCAGCCCCCTCCCCCCGTCCCCCTCAACCCCGATACCCCCTCCTGAATCCTAACCTTCCGGAACACATTCCCCTCCCCTGAGCTCAGGTCAAGGGGCCAATCAAAACCGACAGTGACACCGGGACCGGTCTGAACCAGCAGTGACGCCGGGGTCAGTCTAAACCAGCAGTGACGCCGAGGCTGGTCTGAACCGGCAGTGACGCCGAGGCCGGTCTGAATCGGCGGTGACGCCGAGGTCAGTCTGAACTGGCGGTGACGCCGAGGCCGGTCTGAACTGGTGGTGACGCCGAGGCTGGTCTGAACCGGCGGTGACGCCGAGGCTGGTCTGAACCGGTGGTGACGACGTGACCAGTCTGAACCGGCAGTGATGATGTGACCAGTCTGAACCGGTGGTGACGCTGAGGCCAGTCTGAACCGGCGGTGACGCCGAGGCCGGTCTGAACCGGTGGTGGCGCCGAGGCCGGTCTGAACCGACGGTGACACCGAGGCCGGTCTGAACCGGCAGTGATGCCGAGGCTGGTCTGAACCGGCAGTGACACCGAGGCTGGTCTGAACCGACGGTGACGCCGAGGCCGGTCTGAACCGGCAGTGACGCCAAAGCCGGTCTGAACTGACGGTGATGCCAAGGCTGGTCTGAACCGGCAGTGACGCCGAGGCTGGTCTGAACCGGCAGTGACGCCGAGGCTGGTCTGAACCGACGGTGACGCCGAGGCCTGTCTGAACCGGCAATGACGCCGAGGCCGGTCTGAACCGACGGTGACGCCGAGCCCGGTCTGAACCGGCGGTGACGCCGAGGCTGGTCTGTACCTGCCTGAGGGTTGATGGGGTGTTGGGAGTGGGGGCCCCGAGACTGGGATGGGGGCTGTCACAATGGCCCGTACTGGTATATTTCTGGCAGGCCTCAGTGAGAGGGAAGGGCCTGAGCCAGCCTGAGAGTTGGGTGTTGCTGACTTCTGGCAGGGGATGGGGGATCAGGGAAGAAGTGGAGGGGGAGCTTGGTGAACTGCGAGATTTTAGTTTTGAGTCACACATTGGGCGGTATATTTTTACTTTAAAATTTTTTTATTCACAATATGTTTTTACCTGTTTCTGACCTTGCCCCTTCCAGCATAAACCTTGCTGGGAAGTCCAGTTTTCTTGCACAGTATCATGGCCTGGATGTTGGGCAGGACCCCACCGTGGCTATGGTGCCTCCTTGCAACAGCTTGTCATTGTGGATGGCAGGCTGCAGGTAGTGGAGGATGATATAGATCTTCTTCTTGTCCTGGGCCACATTGCCCTCAAGCTCCTGGACCTTGACAGCCAGGTACTCGAGAACTGCTGCTGAGAAGACGGTGACTGTTAGGGAGGGAGTTCTAGGATTTTGACCCAGCGACAGTGAAGGAACGGCAATATATTTCCAAGTCAGGATGGTGAGTGACTTGGAAAAGAACTTGCAGGTGGTGGTGTTCCCATCTATCTGCTGCCTTTGTCCTAGATGATGCAGGTGATGGGTTTAGAAGATGCTGTCTAAGGAGCCTTGGTGAGTTGCTAGCTTTTTTATTTCATTAGTCACTTATAAACTTAATTCCATTGTGCTCTTATTTCTCAATGGTGCCACATTTACTTTGTTACTTACGTTATTGGCTATTTCTTTATGCCCCACTATCTCCACCAAAGTGCCCCTTGTGTTTTCCCCAGAGTTGGTGATGCTGGTGGAGTTGGCACAGCAGAGGCACCGAAGAAATTTCGTAAGGAAGGGTAACTGAAATGGAAGGGGTGAGGGACATACTTTGGAAAAAATCTTGAAATTAAGTGCTATAATTTGTTTATCTTTCCTATAATAACATGTCGGAAACTGCACTGATATCCTCCTTATCCTCCTGATCGCTTTGATGTCTAATGCTCGCACTTGATGCCTATAATACCTAACGATCACTTCTGTGCATGAATGATTACTTCTACAAATTTAACAAACTGTGATAGCTTTTGAATATTTTTAAGGGCACTGATGACTCCTGGATTAAGAAGATCAGGATGTTAATTGAGTGCATAGTGGGGGACAATGAGTCCACTCATTCCAAGTTACACCATTTGATGCCAAATGATGCTCTGACTGTTTGGAGTGCAATTGAACACAGAATCAATGTCAGTTTTCTGGTTGTGGGGGAGTATTCTATCACATTCCTGCCTATTAGATGTTGGACAGGCTTTGGGGAGTCAGCAGGTGAGTTACTTGCTTCAGAATTCCCAGTCCCTCATCTGATCTTGCAGCCACAGTATTTATATTGCTGGCCCAGTTAAATTACTGATCAATGGTGACCTCCAGCTGGTGGGAGATTCAGCAATAATAGTACCATGGAATGTCAAGAGGAAATGGTTAGATTTTCTCTTATTGGATATGGCTATTGCTTAGCAATAGTGTGGTGCGAATGTTACTTGCCTTTTATCTGAATGTTGTCTAGGACTTGCTACTTATGCATGTGGACTGCTTCATTTTATAAGGAAGTAAACTGAACATTGTGCAAACTCTAGCGAACATCCCACTTCTGAACTTATGATGGAAGAAAGGTCATTGATGAAGCAGCTGAAGATGGTTGGGCCGAGGACACTACCCTGAGGAGCTCCTGCAGTGATGTCCTGGGACTGAGGTGACTGACCTCCAACAACCACAACCATCTTCCTTTGTGCTGGTATGACTCCAATTATTGGAGAGGTTTTGACCTCCCAGTAACTTCAGTTTTTCAAGGAGACCTGATGCTACACTAGGGCAAAAGTTGTCTTGATGTCAAGGCAGTCACTCTCACCTCACCTCTGGAATTTAGCTTTTGTCCATGTTTGGACCATGGCTGTTAGGAGGCCTTGAGCTGAGCAGCCACGGTGGAAGCTAAACTGTGCATTGGAAAACAGGTTATTCCTGAGAAAGTGCCGCTTGATAGCACTGTTATAACACCTTCCAGCCATTGTGCTAATGCTTTAGAGTAGATTGACAGGGCACTAGTTGGCCAGGTTGGATTTGCCCCGCTTTTTCTAGATAGGACATACCTGGGCAATTTTCCACATTGTCAGGTGGGTGCCAGTGTTGTAGCTGAACTGGAACAGCTTGGCTAGGAGTGCGGGTAGCTCTGAGATACAAATCGTCAGTAGTACAGTCGGGACGTTGTCAGGGCCCAGCGCCTTTGCAGTATCCAGTGTACTCAAGTCACTTCTGATACCATGTGGACTGAATAGAATTAGCCGAAGATTGGCGATTGGTGATGCTGGGAACCTCAGGAGGAGGATAAGATGGATCATCTGCTCAGCACTTCTAGCTGAATATGGTTACAAACTCTTCAGTTTTGTCTTTTGCACTCATAATGCTGGGCTTGTTATTTTTTTAAAATTAATCATTCATGGGATGTGGGTGTCGCTGGCTAGGCCAGCATTTATTGCCCATCCCTAATTGCCCTTGTTCAGAGGCCATTTAAGAGTCAATCACATTGCTGTGGATCTGGAGTCACATGTAAGACAGACCGGACAAGGACAGCATATTTCCTTCCCTAAAGGACGTTAGTGAACCAGATAGGTTTTTACAACAATTGAATGATGGTTTCATGGATATTAGACTTTTAATTCCAGATTTTTATTGAATTCATATTCCACCACCAGCCATGGCAGGGTTCGAAGCCAGGTCCCCAGAGCATTACCCTGGGTCTCTGGATTACTGGTTATAATTGAGGAAGGGGATGTTTGTGGAGCCTCCTCCTCCAGTTAGTTGTTCATTGTCTACCACCATTCCCAACAGGATGTGGCAGGGCTGCAGGGCTTTGATCTGATCTGTTGGTTGTGGGAACGCTTAAGCTCTGTCTATTGAATGCTGATTCCATTGCTTGGCATGAAGCAGTCCTGTGTAGACACCTCAGGTATTGTTATAACCACTGGCGTGATAGGGTGTACTGGCTCCTCTCTGCTTAACCTCCTTGGTTGGTCAGAACAAAGGCTTACGTTTCTCCTTCATGAGGATATGCCTTTTCCAAATTAGGGTGTATTTAAGGGGAGAACAATGAGGTGCCAGTCAAACAAGGTTTTATTGAGTTAAAGAAAGAGCAATTTTATTGACCATTAAACCCGAGAAAAATAATAAAAACGCAGAGTCGAGCATTTGGCCCTGATGAAGTCATTAGGGCCCCTCACCAAGTACACACACATTACATACACATATATACACACACACACGTACACATATACAGACACGTTACACATTCACACACACAGACACACACACATACACACACACACACGTTGCACATTGACACACACACAGACATTCACACACACAGATTCACTCACACAAACTCACACATTCACTCACACACACACACACATATTCACTCAGACACACATAAGCACACACACAAACACACATGCACAAACTCATATATTCACTCTCACACACACATTACACATTCACTCACACACACACACATTACACATTCACACACAGACATGCACATGCACAAACTAACACATTCACTCACACACACACAAACATATACACGTTGCGCATTCACATTTACTTACACACACACATTCACTCTAACACACACATTCAAACGCACACATACATGAACACATACATTCACTCTGACACACAAAGACACACACATTGCACATTCGCAGACACACACACAAACACACATGCACAAACTCATACATTCACTCTCACACACACATTACACATTTACTCACACACACACACAAAATCAATCATACACACACACAAACACACACATTCACACGTACAGGCAAACACACACGTTACATAGACACATCACACATTCATGCACACACACATTCACTCTCACACACACAAACACACAAAAACACACATTCACTCACACACACACATTACATAAAAATCGCCTTCCCTGGATTCACCTAGTTCTGAAGGGTCATGAGGACTCGAAACGTCAACTCTATTCTTCTCTGCCGATGCTGCCAGACCTGCTGAGTTTTTCCAGGTAATTCTGTTTTTGTTTCACACACATTAAACATTGACTCACATACGGACACATACACACATGCACACACATTCACACATACACATGTTACACATTCACTCTAACACACGCATTCACACACACACATGCACAAACTCATACATTCACTCTCACGCATACATTACACATTCTCTCTCACACACACAGACACACACATACATTATACATTCACTCACACACACACATACAGATTACACATTCACTCATACACACACAGACACAAACACATTGCACATTCACACATAGACACACACACACACAAACTCATACATTCACTCACACACACGCATATTCACTCAGACACACATACACACAAGCACACACATTCACTCACATACACATACATTACACATTCACTCACACACAGATAGACTCTTACACTCATATGGACATCCAAACGCATTACACAAAACATGACACATTCACGCACACATACACACATTCACTCTCACACACACAAACACACACATTTGCTGACACACACACACACACAAACACACACATTCACACTGACACACACACACACACACACACACACACACAAACACACATGCACAAACTCATACATTCACTCACACACACATTACACGTTCTCTCTCACACACACACACACACACACATTACACATTCACACCCAGACATGCACACACTCACACCTTCACTCACACACAAACACATACACATTGCACATTCACATTCAATCACACACAAACTCATAAATTCACTCACAAACACACATTACACATTTACTCAAACACACACACAAAATCAATCATACACACACACAAACACACACATTCACTCATACAGACAAACGCACACCTTACACAGACACATCACACATTCATGCACACACACACATTCACTCTCACACACACAAACACAAACACATAGAAATACACACTCACTCACAAAGACACACATTGCACATCGACTTACATACGCTCAAAGACACACATGCACACACAAACGCATGTTACACATTCACACAAACATACACACACTCACTCTAACACACACATTCAAACGCACACTTACACAAACACATACATTCACTCTGACACACACAAAGACACACACATTGCACATTCACATACACACACACACACACGCATTTACTCACACACACACACACATTCACTCACACACACACATTCACTCACACACAAACTCTCACATTTACTCACACACACACATGTTACACATTCACTCACACACACAGATTCACTCACACACAAACTCTCACATTCACTCACACACACACACACACATTACACATTCACTCACACACACACACACACACATTACACATTCACATACACACACACGCATTTACTCACACACACACACACATTCACTCACAAACACACATTCACTCACACACACACATTCACTCACACACAAACTCTCATATTTACTCACACACACACGTTACACATTCACTCACACACACAAATTCACTCACACACAAACTCTCACATTCACTCACACACACAAACACACACACACACATTACACATTCACTCTCACACACACACACACACATTACACATTCACTCATACACAGACACACACACATTGCACATTCACACATAGACACACACACACAAACTCATACATTCATTCACACAAACACACACACATATTCACTCAGACACACATACACACACAAGCACACACATTCACTTGCATGCACATACATTACACATTCATTCACACACAGTTACACTCATACACACAGACACAAACACACACATTCACTCACACGGACACACATTCACTCAGACAACCACACACATTACACAAAAGTGTGACACATTCACACACACAGACACACACAAACACACACGTTCACTCAGACACACATATGCACACACACACACAAACACACATGCACAAACTCATACGTTCACTCTCACACACACATTACACATTCACTCACACACACAGAGACTCATTACACATTCACACACAGACATGCACACACACAAACTCACATCTTCACTCACACACACAAACAAATACGTGTTGCACATTCACATTCACTTACACACAAACTCATACATTCACTCACAAACACGCATTACACATTTACTCACACACACACACACAAAATCAATCATACGCATACACAAACACACACATTCACTCATACAGACAAACGCACACCTTACACAGACACGTCACACGTTCATGCACACACACACATTCACTCTCACAAACACAAACACAAAAAACACACATTCATTCACACACACACTACACATTGACTCACATACGTACGCATACACACATGCACACACATTCACACATACACATGTTACACATTTACACACACATACACATGTTCACTCTAACACACACATTCACACTGACACACATACACACACACACACAAACACACATGCACAAACTCATACATTCACTCTCACACACACATTACACATTCTCTCTCTCTCTCACACACACACACACATTACACATTCATACACAGACATGCACACGCACACACTCACACCTTCACACACACACACTAACACATACACATTGCACATTATCATTCACTTATACACAAACTCATACATTCACTCACAAACACACATTACACATTTACTCACACACACATATACAAAATCAATCAAACATACACACAAACACACACATTCACACGTACAGGCAAACGCACACCTTACACAGACACGTCACACATTCATGCACACACACATTCACTCTCACACACACAAACACACAAAAACACACATTCACTCACACACACACATTACATAAAAATCCCCTTCCCTGGATGCACATAGTTCTGTTGAAGGGTCATGAGGACTCGAAACGTCAACTCTATTCTTCTCCGCCGATGCTGCCTGACCTGCTGAGTTTTTCCAGGTAATTCTGATTTTGTTTCACACACATTACACATTGACTCACATACGCACACATACACACATGCACACACATTCACACATACACATGTTACACATTCACTCTAACACACACATTCACACATACACATGCACAAACTCATACATTCACTCTCACACATACATTACACATTCTCTCTCACACACACAGACACACACATACATTATACATTCACTCACACACACACATACAGATTACACATTCACTCATACACACACAGACACAAACACATTGCACATTCACACATAGACACACACACACACAAACTCATACATTCACTCACACGCACACATATTCACTCAGACACACATACACACAAGCACACACATTCACTCACATACACATACATTACACATTCACTCACACACAGATAGACTCATACACTCATATGGACAACCAAACACATTACACAAAAACATGACACATTCACGCACACATACACACATTCACTCTCACACACACAAACACACACAATTGCTCACACACACACACAAACACACACATTCACACTGACACACATACGCAGACACACACACAAACACACATGCACAAACTCATACATTCACTCTCTCACACACATTACACATTCTCTCTCTCACACACACACATTACACATTCACACCCAGACATGCACACACTCACACCTTCACTCACACACACACAAACACATACACATTGCACATTCACATTCACTTACACACAAACTCATACATTCACACCCAAACACACATTACACATTTACTCACACACACACACACACAAAATCAATCATACACACACACAAACTCATACATTCACTCGCACAAACACATATTCTCTCAGACACACATACTCACAAGCACACACATTCACTCACATACACATACATTACACATTCACTCACACACAGATACACTCATACACTCATATGGACAACCAAACACGTTACACAAAAACATGTCACATTCATGCACACATAGACACATTCACTCTCCCACAAACACACACATTCACTCATACAGACAAACGCACACCTTACACAGACACATCACACATTCATGCACACATACACATTCACTCTCACACACACAAACACAAACACATAGAAACACATACTCACTCACAAAGACACACATTGCACATCAACTTATATACGCTCAAAGACACACATGCACACACAAACGCATGTTACACATTCACACAAACATACACACATTCACTCTAACACACACATTCAAACGCACACTTACACAAACACATACATTCACTCTGACGCACACAAAGACACACACGTTGCACATTCACATACACACACACACACGCATTTACTCACACACACACACATTCACTCACACACACAGATTCACTCACACACAAACTCTCACATTTACTCACAAACATACATGTTACACATTCACTCACACAGATTCACTCACACACAAACTCTCACATTCACTCACACACACACACACATTACACATTCACTCACACACACACACACACACATTACACATTCACATACACACACACACACACGCATTTACTCACACACACACACACACACACACACACATTCACTCACACACACAGATTCACTCACACACAAACTCTCATATTTACTCACACACACATGTTATACATTCACTCACACACACAGATTCACTCACACACAAACTCTCACATTCACTCACACACACACACATTACACATTCACTCTCACAAACACACACACATTACACATTCACTCATACACACAGACACACACACATTGCACATTCACACATAGACACACACACACACAAACTCATACATTCATTCACACAAACACACACATATTCACTCAGACACACATACAGACACAAACACACACATTCACACACACGCACACACATTCACTCACACACACAGATTCACTCACACACAAACTCTCATATTCACTCGCACACACACACACGTTACACATTCACTCACACACACACACAAACACACACATACATTATGCATTCATTCAGAAAGACACACACATACACACGCAGACACATTCACTCAATATACATTCACACGCACACACTACACATTCACTCATACACACACAGACACACACACATTGCACATTCATACATAGACAAACGCACACACAAATTCATACATTCCCACACACACAAACACAAACACACAAAAACACACATTCACTCAGAAAGAAACACATTACACATTGACTCACATACGCACACATACACACATGCACACACATTCACACATACTCATGTTACACATTCACACACACATACACACATTCACTCTAACACACACATTCACATGCACATGTACACAAACACATACATTCACTCTGACAAGCACACACACACATTACACATTGACTCTCATACACACATGCACACACATTTACTCACACACATGCACACAGACACACACATTACACATTCACACACAGACACGCACATACAAACTCTCACATTCACTCACACGCACATACACACAAGTTGCACATTGAACTCACACACACACATTACACATTCACTCACACACACAGATTCACTCACACACAAACTCTCATATTCACTCACACACACACACACACACACACACACGTTACACATTCACTCACACACACACACATATTCACTCAGACACACATACACACACAAGCACACACATTCACTCGCATGCACATACATTACACATTCATTCACACACAGTTACACTCATACACACAGACACAAACACACACATTCACTGACACGCACACACATTCCTTCATACAGACAACCACACGCATTACACAAAAATGGGATAGATTCACGCACACTTACACACATTCACTCACACACACAGATTCACTCACACACAAACTCTCATATTCACTCACACACACACACACGTTACACATTCACTCACACAAACACACACACAAACACACACACACACATTATGCATTCACTCAGAATGACACACACACACACACGCAGACACATTCACTCATTATACATTCACACACACACTACACATTCACTCATACACACACAGACACACACACATTGCACATTCATACATAGACAAATGCACACTCACAAACTCATACATTCCCACACACACAAACACAAACACACAAAAACACACATTCACTCACAAAGAAACACATTACACATTGACTCACATACGCACACAAACACACATGCACACACATTCACACATACTCATGTTACACATTCACACACACAAACACACATTCACTCTAACACACACATTCACATGCACACGTACACAAACACATACATTCACTCTGACAAGCACACACACACACACATTACACATTGACTCTCATACACACATGCACACTCATTTACTCACACACACACACACACAAACACACGCACACCTTATACATTCACTCAGACACACACACACATACACACGCAGACACATTCACTCATACAAGCAAACACACATTCACTCGCACACACACACAAAAAGACACACACGTTGCACATTCACACAGACACTCACACACACACACACACATTTACTCACACACACACATTCACTCGCACACACAGATTCACTCACACACAAACTCTCACATTCACTCGCACACACACACAAACACACACATACATTATACATTCACTCACACGCATGCAAACACACATTATACATTCACTCATACACACACAGACACACACACGTTGCACATTCACACATAGACACACACATACACACAAACTCATACATTCTCTCACACACAGACACACAGACACACACACATATTCACTCAGACACACATACACACAAGCACACTCATTCACACGCATACACGTACATTACACATTCACTCACACACAGATACACTCATACACACAGACACAAACACACATATCCACTCACACGGACACACATTCACTCATACAGACAACCACACACATTACAGAAAAACGTGACACATTCACGCACACATACACACATTCACTCTCACACACACAAACACACGCATTCGCTCACACGCACACACACACAAACACACGCATTCACTCAGACACACATATGCACACACACACACACACAAACACGTGCACAAACTCACATTCATTCGCACACATACATTACACTTTCACTCACACACACAGACACACACACATTACACATTCACACACAGACATGCACACACACAAATTCACACCTTCACTCACACACACAAAGACATATACGTTGCACATTCACATTCACTCACAAATGCATATTGCACATTTACTCTCACACACACAAACAGACACACACACAATATACATTCACACACAGATTCACTCACACACAAACTCACTCATTCATTCACACACACACAGACACATGCACATTACGCATTCACACACAGACACGCACACACAAACTCACACATTCACTCACACACACAAGTTGCACATTGAACTCACACACACACATTCACTCACACACACATTCACTCACACACAAACTCACATTCACTCACACACACACATGTTACACATTCACTCACACACACGCACACAAACACACACACATTATAGATTCACTCACACACACATACACACGCAAACACATTCACACATACATGCAAACACATATTCACTCACACACACACACAAACACACACACACATTACACATTCACTCATAAACACACAGATACACATACATTGCACATTCAGACATAGACACGGACACACACACACTCACACATTTACTCACACGCACAAAGACACACATACAGGCACATTCACTCATACACACATACCTACACATTCACTCTCATGCACATATTATACATTGACTCACACACACACAGACACACACACACATTATATATTCACACACATTCACTCTCGCACACAAACTCACAGACACACATTCACTCACTCCCTCAGATTTGCTGACACACAAACTCACACATTCACTCACACACACACACAAATTACACATTCACGCACACTCATACACGCACACATTACATATTCACTCACACTCACACACACACACACAGACACATTCACTCATACACACATACACACACATTCGCTCTCACACACATGTTACACATTGACTCACACATACACACATGCACACACACATTCACTCATGCACAGACATGTTACACATTCACACACACACATTCACTCACATAAATGCATACAAACTCATATATTCACTCACACACACATTATACATTCATTCACGCACACACACATATACACACATGCACACACATTCACTTACACACACAGACACACATACATGTTGCACATTCACACACACTCACAGACACACATTCACTCACACACACAGATTCACTCGCACACAAAATCACACATTCACTCTCACACACACAAATACACACAAGCACACACATTCACTCACACACACATACAGTACAGATTCACTCACATGCACACGCACATTCACTTATACAGACAGACACACACACACAAACACACACACATTCACTCACACACATACACATACACACACACAAATTAAATATTCACACACAGACAAGCACACACACAAACTCACACACACATGCATTCACTCATGCACACAGATTCACTCACACACCAACACACACATTCACACCCACACACACAAATTACACATTCACTCACACACATACACACACATGTTACACATTCACTCATACACGCATACACACACATTCGCTCTCAAACACGTATTACACGTTGACTCACACATACACACACACTGACACACATTCACTCACACAAACACAGACAAACTCATACATTCACTCACAAACACACATTGAACATTTACTCACACACACACAGACACACACACAATACACATTCACACCCATCCATGCACACACACAAATTCACACCTTCACTCACACACACAGACACAGATTACACATTCACAAACAGCCACGTACACACAAACTCACACATTCACTCTCACACACACGTGGCACATTGAACTCTCACACACACACACACATTCACTCACACACACACATTCACTCTCACACAAACTCTCACATTCACACACATTACACATTCACTCACACACACACACAAACACATACACATTATACATTCATTCAAACACACACACACACACAGACACATTCATTCATACACGCATACACACATTCACTCACACACACACAAACATACACACAGATTACACATTCACTCATACACACACAGACACACATACATTGCACATTCACACACAGACATGCACGCACACATACTCACACATACACCCGCACACACACCAAGACACACACGTTGCCCATTCACAATTGTACACACACATTCACACACACACACACACACACACACATATATTACACATTCATTCACACACACATACAGACACACACAGACACACACAGACACATTCCCTCATACACACATACACACAAATTCACTCTCACACAAATATTACACATTGACACACATGCACACACACATACACTAACACATTCACTCATACACACATACACACACATTCACTCTCACACACATATTACACATTGACTCACACATACACACATACACACACACACACTCACTCACACACTGACATGTTAAATATTTACACACATACATTCCCTCACACAAACACACACAAACTCTTACATTCACTCTCACACACACATTATACATTCACTCACGCACACATACAAATACACACATGCACACACATTCACTTACACACACAGACACACACGCATGTTGCACATTCACACACACACACACATTCACTCACACACAGATTCACACACACAAAATCACACATTCACTCTTTCTCACACACACACACACACATATTCACTCAGACACACATACACACACACAAGCACACAAAATTCACTCACACACACATGCACACACAGACTCACTCATATACACAATCACACATAGACAAACACAAACATTCACCCACACGCACACACACATTTACTTATACAGACAGACACACACACAAAAATACACATTCACGCACACACATTCACTCAAATAAACACACACAAACACACACATTCACTCACACACCCACTCACATTCACTTATACAGACAGACACACACACACACACAAACACACATATACACTCACATACAAGCACATAAACTCACACATTGGCTCGCACACAGACACACAAAGACACACACGTTGCACATTCACAATCGCACACACACATTCACTCACATGCACACATATATTACACATTCACTCACACACACATACAGACACAAACAGGCACATTCACTCATACAAACATACACACACATTCACTCCCGCGCACATATTACACATTGACTCACACACACACACATTCCCTCACACACACATACACATACACACACAAAAACACACACACAAACTCATACATCCACTCTCACACGCATATTACCCATTGTCTCACACAAACAGACGCGCACACAAATTATATATTCACACACAGACATGCACACACACAACCTTACACACACACATTCACTAACGCACACAGATTCACTCACACACAAACACACACATTCACTCACACACACACACACACGTTACACATTCACTCATACACACATACACACACATTCGCTTTCATACACATATTACACATTGACTCACATACACACACACACAGACACACAGACACACATTCACTCACACAAACACACACAAACTCATACATTCACTCTCACACACACATTATAAATTCACACACACACACACACATACACACACACATGCACACACATTCACTCACACACACAGATTCACACACACAACCTCTCACACTCACTCACACACATACATGTTACACATTCACACACACACATTTTCTCACACACGCACACACACACACACAAACATACAGGCACATTCATCATACACACACACACACACACACATTCACTCTTGCGCGCATATTATTCATTGACTCACACACACACACACATTCACTCACACCCACAGATTCACTGACACACAAACTCACACATTCTCACATTCACGCACAAACACGCACACATATTACACATTCACTCACACACATACACACACACACACATTACATATTCACTCACACGCACTTACACACAAACATTCACTCATACACACATACACACACATTCGCTCTCACACAAATATTACACATTAACTCACACACACACACATTCACTCACACACATACACCTACACACACACAAATTAAATATTCACACACAGACAAGCACACACACAAACTCACACACACATGCATTCACTCATGCACACAGATTCACTCACACACCAACACACACATTCACACCCACACACACAAATTACACATTCACTCACACACATACACACACCTGTTACACATTCACTCATACACGCATACACACACATTCGCTCTCAAACACATATTACACGTTGACTCACACATACACACACACTGGCACACATTCACTCACACAAACACAGACAAACTCATACATTCACTCACAAACACACATTGAACATTTACTCACACACTCACAGACACACACACAATACACATTCACACCCATCCATGCATACACACAAATTCACACCTTCACTCACACACACAGACACAGATTACACATTCACAAACAGCCACGTACACACAAACTCACACATTCACTCTCACACACACAAGTGGCACATTGAACTCTCACACACACACACACATTCACTCACACACATTCACTCACACACAAACTCTCACATTCACACACATTACACATTCACTCACACACACACAAAAACACACATACACATTATACATTCATTCAAACACACACACAGACACATTCATTCATACACGCATACACACATTCACTCACACACACACAAACATACACACAGATTACACATTCACTCATACACACACAGACACACATACATTGCACATTCACACATAGACATGGACGCACACATACTCACACATACACCCGCACACACACCAAGACACACACGTTGCCCATTCACAATTGTACACACACATTCACACACACACACACACACACACACACACATATATATTACACATTCACTCACACACACATACAGACACACACAGACACACACAGAGACATTCACTCATACATACATACACACACATTCATTCGCGCGCACATATTACACATTGACTCACACACACACACACAAATTCACTCACACACACATACACATACACAGACAAACACACACACAAACTCATACATTCATTCACACACACAGACACGCACACAAATTATATATTCACACACAGACACGCACACACACAAACTCACACACTCACACATTCACTAACACACACACATGCACACACACACACAAAGACACACATGTTGCACATTCACACACACACAAACATTTACTCACACACACAGAGATACACATAAAGGCACATTCACTCATACACACATACACAGACATTGACTCTTGCGCACATATTATACATTGACTCACACACACTCATTCACTCACACACACATGCACACACACACACAAACTCATACACACATTCACTCACACCCACAGATTCACTGACTCACAAACTCACACATTCATTCACACACACACGCACACAAATTACACATTCACTCAGACACATGCACACACACATGTTACCTATTTCACTCACACGCACACACACACATTCACTCATACACACACATTTGTTCTCACACAAATATCACACATTGACTCACATGCAGACACACATACACACACATACACACACACATACACACACATTCACTCTCTACACACATATTACACATTGACTCACACATACACACACACACATTCACTCACACACAGACATGTTACACATTCACACACACACACTCACACAAACACACACAAACTCATACATTCACTCTCACACACACATTATACATTCACTCACGAACACATACATATACAATCATGCACACACATTCACTTACACAAACAGAAACACAAGTATTTTGCACATTCACACACACAAACACACATTTACTCACACACACAGAGATACACATAAAGGCACATTCACTCATACACACATACACAGACATTGACTCTTGCGCACATATTATACATTGACTCACACACACACATTCACTCACACACACATGCACACACATACACAAACTCATACACATATTCACTCACACCCACAGATTCACTGACACACAAACTCACACATTCATTCACACACACACGCACACAAATTACACATTCACTCAGACACATACAAACACACATGTTACATATTCACTCACACGCACACACACATTCAATCGTACACACACATTCGTTCTCACACAAATATTACACATTGACTCACATGCAGGCACACATACACACACATACACACACACATACACACACATTCACTCTCTACACACATATTACACATTAACTCACACATACACACACACACACACACACATTCACTCACACACAGACATGTTACACATTCACACATACACACTCACACAAACACACACAAACTCATACATTCACTCTCACACACACATTATACATTCACTCACGCACACACACATATACACACATGCACACACATTCACTTACACACACAGACACACACACATGCTGCTCATTCACACACATACACACAGTACACACATTCACTCACACACACATACAGTACACATTCACTCACACACCCAGATTCACTCATATACACAATCACACACACACAAACACACAAATTCACTCACATGCACACACATTCACTTATACAGACACACAAACACACACAAACACACACAAACATACACATTCATTCAAATAAACACACACAAACACTCACATTCACACACACACACACATTCACACACACAGACATGTTACACATTCACACACACACACACACAAACACACACAAACTCATACATTCACTCTCACAGACACATTATACATTCACTCACGCACACACACACACACAAACACATGCACACACTTTAACCCACACACACAGATTCACACACACAAAATCTCACATTCACTCACACACACATGTTACACATTCACTCACACAAACACACACACACATTATTCCTTCACTCACACACACAGAAATGACACATTCACTCACACACACACACACACACACACGTTACATATTCACTCACACATACACTCAGACACATTCCCTTATACATACATACACACACATTCGCTCTCACACAAATATTACACATTGACACACATGCACACACGAACACACACATACACTAACACATTCACTCATACACACATACACACACATTCACTCTCATACACATATTACACATTGACACACATACACACAAGCACACACACACATTCACTCACACACTGACATGTTACACATTCACACACACACATTCGCTCACACTAACTCACACAAACTCATACATTCACTCTCACACACACATTATACATTCACTCATGCACACATACATATACAATCATGCACACACATTCACTTACACAAACAGAAACACAAGTATTTTGCACATTCACACACACAAACACACATTTACTCACACACACAGAGATACACATAAAGGCACATTCACTCATACACACATACACAGACATTGACTCTTGCGCACATATTATACATTGACTCACACACACACATTCACTCACACACACATGCACACACACACACAAACTCATACACACATTCACTCACACCCACAGATTCACTGACACACAAACTCACACATTCATTCACACACACACGCACACAAATTACACATTCACTCAGACACATACAAACACACATGTTACATATTCACTCACACGCACACACACATTCAATCATACACACACATTCGTTCTCACACAAATATTACACATTGACTCACATGCAGGCACACATACACACACATACACACACACATACACACACATTCACTCTCTACACACATATTACACATTGACTCACACATACACACACACACACACACACATTCACTCACACACAGACATGTTACACATTCACACATACACACTCACACAAACACACACAAACTCATACATTCACTCTCACACACACATTATACATTCACTCATGCACACACACATATACACACATGCACACACATTCACTTACACACACAGACACACACACATGCTGCTCATTCACACACATACACACAGTACACACATTCACTCACACACACATACAGTACACATTCACTCACACACCCAGATTCACTCATATACACAATCACACACACACAAACACACAAATTCACTCACATGCACACACATTCACTTATACAGACACACAAACACACACAAACACACACAAACATACACATTCATTCAAATAAACACACACAAACACTCACATTCACTCACACACACACACATTCACACACACAGACATGTTACACATTCACACACACACACACAAACACACACAAACTCATACATTCACTCTCACAGACACATTATACATTCACTCACGCACACACACACACACAAACACATGCACACACTTTAACCCACACACACAGATTCACACACACAAAATCTCACATTCACTCACACACACATGTTACACATTCACTCACACAAACACACACACACGTTATTCCTTCACTCACACACACAGAAATGACACATTCACTCACACACACACACACACACACACGTTACATATTCACTCACACATACACACAGACACATTCCCTTATACGTACATACACACACATTCGCTCTCACACAAATATTACACATTGACACACATGCACACACGAACACACACATACACTAACACATTCACTCATACACACATACACACACATTCACTCTCATACACATATTACACATTGACACACATACACACAAGCACACACACACATTCACTCACACACTGACATGTTACACATTCACACACACACATTCGCTCACACTAACTCACACAAACTCATACATTCACTCTCACACACACATTATACATTCACTCATGCACACATACATATACAATCATGCACACACATTCACTTACACAAACAGAAACACAAGTATTTTGCACATTCACACACACAAACACACATTTACTCACACACACAGAGATACACATAAAGGCACATTCACTCATACACACATACACAGACATTGACTCTTGCGCACATATTATACATTGACTCACACACACACATTCACTCACACACACATGCACACACACACACAAACTCATACACACATTCACTCACACCCACAGATTCACTGACACACAAACTCACACATTCATTCATACACACACGCACACAAATTACACATTCACTCAGACACACACAAACACACATGTTACATATTCACTCACACGCACACACACATTCAATCATACACACACATTCGTTCTCACACAAATATTACACATTGACTCACATGCAGGCACACATACACACACATACACACACACATGCACACACATTCACTCTCTACACACATATTACACATTGACTCACACATACACACACACACACACACATTCACTCACACACGGACATGTTACACATTCACACATACACACTCACACAAACACACACAAACTCATACATTCACTCTCACACACACATTATACATTCACTCATGCACACACACATATACACACATGCACACACATTCACTTACACACACAGACACACACACATGCTGCTCATTCACACACATACACACAGTACACACATTCACTCACACACACATACAGTACACATTCACTCACACACCCAGATTCACTCATACACACAATCACACACACACAAACACACAAATTCACTCACACGCACACACGTTCACTTATACAGACACACAAACACACACAAACACACACAAACATACACATTCATTCAAATAAACACACACAAACACTCACCTTCACTCACACACACACATTCACACACAGACATGTTACACATTCGCACACACACACTCACACAAACACACACAAACTCATACATTCACTCTCACACACACATTATACATTCACTCACGCACACACACACACAAACACATGCACACACTTTAACCCACACACACAGATTCACACACACAAAATCTCACATTCACTCACACACACATGTTACACATTCACTCACACAAACACACACAAACATTATTCCTTCACTCACACACACAGAAATGACACATTCACTTACACACACACACACACACACATGTTACATATTCACTCACACATACACACAGACACATTCCCTTATACACACATACACACACATTCGCTCTCACACAAATATTACACATTGACACACATGCACACACGAACACACACATACACTAACACATTCACTTATACACACATACACACACATTCACTCTCATACACATATTACACATTGACACACATACACACAAGCACACACACACATTCACTCACACACTGACATGTTACACATTCACACACACACATTCGCTCACACTAACTCACACAAACTCATACATTCACTCTCACACACACATTATACATTCACTCATGCACACATACATATACAATCATGCACACACATTCACTTACACAAACAGAAACACAAGCATTTTGCACATTCACACACACACACATTCACTCACACACAGATTCACACACACAAAATCACACATTCACTCTCTCTTTCACACACACATATTCACACAGACACACATACACACACACAAGCACACAAATTCACTCACACACACACACGCACACACAGATTCACTCATATACACAATCACACACACACAAACACAAACATTCACTCACACGCACACACACATTCACTTATACAGACACACACACACACAAACATACACATTCATGCACACACATTCACTCAAATAAACACACACAAACACACACATTCACTCACACACACACTCACATTCACTTATACAGACAGACACACACACACACACACAAACACACACATACACTCACATACAAGCACATAAACTCACACATTGACTTGCACACACAGACACACAAAGACACACACGTTGCACATTCACAATCGCACACTCACATTCACTCACATGCACACATATATTACACATTCACTCACACACAGATACAGACACAAACAGGCACATTCACTCATACAAACATACACACACATTCACTCTCACGCACATATTATACATTGACTCACACAGACACATTCACTCACACACACACGTGCACACACACACACAAGCTCACACACACCTTCACTCACACCCACAGATTCACTGACACTCAAACTCACACAATCATTCACACACACATGCACACAAATTACAAATTCACTCAGACACATACACACACACACACATTACATATTCACTCACACGCACACAGACACATTCACTCATACACACATACACACTCATTCGTTCTCACACAAATATTACACATTGACTCACATGCAGACACACATACACACACATTCACTCACACACACATTCGCTGTTTACACACATATTACACATTGACTCACACATACACACACACACACACAGTCACTCACACTCAGACATGTTACACATTCACACACACACATTCATTCACACAAACACACACAAACACATACATTCACTCTCACACACACATTATACATTCACTCACGCACACACACACACATATACACACATGTACACACATTCTCTTACACACACATGCTGCACATTCACACACATACACACAGTACACACATTCACTCACACACACATACAGTACACATTCACTCACACACACACACACACACAGATTCACTCATATACACAATCACACACACACACAAACACACAAATTCACTCACGCACACACATTCACTTATACAGACAGACACACACACAAACACACACACAAACAAACACACACATTCACTCACACACAAGCACACAAACACACTCTCACTCGCACACTCAGACACACAAAGACACACACGTTGCACATTCACAATCGTACACACACATTCACTCACTAACACACATATATTACACATTCACTCACACACATACACACACATTCACTCTCGAGCACATATTACACATTGACTCACACACATGCACATACACAAACACACACACAAATGCACACACAAACTCATACATCCACTCTCACACACATATTACACATTCACTCACACACACAGACACACACAAATTACATATTCACACACAGACAAGCACACACACAAACTCACACACACATTCACTCACGCACACAGATTCACTCACACACACACACAAATTACACATTCACTCACACACATATGCACACACACGTTACACTTCACTCATACACACATACACACACACAGACACACATTCACTCACACAAACACACACAAACTCATACATTCACTCTCACACACTCATTATACATTCAATCACGCACACACACACACACAAACACATGCACACACTTTCACCCACACACACAGATTCACTCACACACAAACTCTCACATTCACTCAGACACACATGTTGCACATTCACTCACACACACTCACACAAACACACACATACATTATTCCTTCACTCACACACAGAAATTACACAATCACTCTCACACATACACACACACACGTTACATATTCACTCACAAACACAGACAGACACATTCCCTCATACACACATACACACAAATTCGCTCTCACACAAATATTACACATTGACACACATGCACACACACACATACACTAACACATTCACTCATACACACAGACACACACATTCGCTCTCACACACATATTACACATTGACTCACACATACACACAAACACACACACACATTCACTCACACACTGACATGTTACACATTCACACACACACATTCGCTAACACAAACTCTTACATTCACTCTCACACACACATTATACATTCACTCACGCACACAAACATATACACACATGCACACACATTCACTTACACACACAGACACACATGCATGTTGCACATTCACACACACACACATTCACTCACACACAGAAAATCACACATTCACTCTCTCTCACACACACACAGATTCACTCATATACACAATCACACACACAAACACAAACATTCACCCACACGCACACACACATTCACTTATACAGACAGACACACACACAAACATACACATTCACGCACACACATTCACTCAAATAAACACACACAAATACATACATTCACTCACACACACACTCACATTCACATATACAGACAGACACACACACACACAAACACACACATACATTCACATACAAGCACATAAACTCACACATTGACTCGCACACACGGACACACAAAGACACACACGTTGCACATTCACAATCGCACATACACATTCACTCACATGCACACATATATTACACATTCACTCACACACACATACAGACACAAACAGGCACATTCACTCATACAAACATACACACACATTCACTCCCGCGCACATATTACACATTGACACACACACACACACACATTCCCTCATACACACATACACATACACACACAAAAACACACACACAAACTCATACATCCACTCTCACATGCATATTACCCATTCACTCACACACAGACACGCACACAAATTATATATTCACACACAGACATGCACACACACAACCTTACACACACACATTCACTAATGCACACAGATTCACTCACACACAAACACACACATTCACTCACACACACACACATTACACATTCACTCATACACACATACACACACATTCGCTTTCATACATTTATTACACATTGACTCACACAAACACACACAAACTCATACATTCACTCTCACACACACATTATAAATTCACACATGCACACACACACATGCACACACATTCACTCACACACACAGATTCACACACACAAACTCTCACATTCACTCACACACACACATGTTACACATTCACACACACACACACATTTACTCTCACACACACACACACATACAGGCACATTCACACATACACACATACACAACATTCACTCTCGCATGCATATTATACATTGACTCACACACACACTCACATTCACTCACACACGTGCACACATACACTCATACACACACACACACACACAAGCACACACATTCACTCACACACACATACAGTACATATTCACTCACACACAACACATACACGCACAGATTCACTTATATACACAATGACAAACACACAAACACACATTCACTCACACGCAAACACACATTCACTTATACAGACAGACACACACACACAACCACACACACACAAACACACACATTCACTCACACACAAGAACACAAATTCACACATTCACTCGCACACACAGACACACAAAAACACACATGTTGCTCATTCACAATCGCACACACACATTACTCACACGCACATACACATTCACTTATACAGACAGACACACACACACAAACACACACACACAAACACACACATTTACTCACACACAAGCACACAAACTCACACATTGACACGCACACACAGACACACATAGACACACACGTTGCACATTCACTCACACACACACAGATATTACACATTCACTCATGCACACATAAAGACACACACAGACACTTTCACTCACACACACACAGACACAAATTATATATTCAAACACAGACACGCACACAAACACACACATTCGCTCACACACACACAAACACACAAATTACACATTCACTCACACACATACACACACATTCGCTCTCATACACCTATTACACATTGACTCACACACAGACACGCACACACAGACACACATTCACTCACACAAACTCATACATTCACTCTCACACACACATTATACATTCACTCATGCACAAACACACATGCACACACATTCACTCACACACACAGATTCACTGACACACAAATTCACATTCATTCACACACACACGTTACACATTCATTCACACACACTCACACAAACACACACATACATTATACAATCACTCACACACACACACATTACACATTCACTCATACACACACACACATTGCACATTCACACATAGACACGCACACACACAAACTCACACATTCACTCACACACACACACACGCACAGACACACATGTTGCACATTCACACACACACACACACACACACACACACATTTACACACACACACATACACAAATACAGGCACTTTCACTCATACACACATACACAGACATTCACTCTTGCGCACATTCACTCACACCCACAGACTCACTGACACACAAACTCACACATTCTTTCACACACAAACGCACACAAATTACACATTCACTCAGACACACACATACACACACACGTTACATATTCACTCACATGCACATACACACAAACATTCACTCATACACACATGCACACACTTATTCGCTCTCACACAAATATTACACATAGATTCACACGCAGACACCCATACACACACATACACACACACATTCACTCATACACAAATACACACACATTCACTCTCTACACACATATTACACATTGACTCACACATACACACTTGCACACACACACATTCACTCACACACAGACATTTTGCACATTCACACACATACATTCACTCACACAAACACAGACAAACTCATACATTCACTCTCACACACACATTATACATTCACTCAAACACTCATGCACACCCTTATATTCACACACACAGATGCACACAAATTATATATTCACACACAGACACGCACACACACAAACTCACACACACACACATTCACTCATGCACACACATTCACTCACACATATACATGTTACACATTCACTCACACGCACTCACACAAACACACACATACATTATAAATTCACTCACAAATACACACACAGACACACATTACACATTACACATTCACTCGTGCACACACAGACACACATATTGCACATTCACACAACACACACACACAAACACATACATTCACTCACACGTACACACACACACATATTCACTCAGACACATCTACACACACACAAGCATACACATTCACTTGCATACACATACATTACACATTCACTCACACACAGATATACTCATGCACAAAGGCACAAACACACACATTCACTCATACAGACAACCACACACGTTACAGAAAAACATGACACATTCATGCACACATACGCACATTCACTCTCACACACACATACACACACATTCACTCTCACGCACATATTATACATTGACTCACACACACACACACATTCACACAAACACACGTGCAAACACACACTCAAACACACATGCACATTCACTCACATCCACAGATTCACTGACTCACAAACTCACACATTCATTCACACACAAACACGCACACGTTACACATACACTCATACACACATACACACACATTCGCTCTCACACAAATATTACACATAGATTCACATGCAGACACACATACACACACATACACACACATTCACTCATACACACATACACACACATTCACTCTCTACACACATATTACACATTGACTCACACATACACACACGCACACACACACATTCACTCACACACAGACATGTTACACATTCACTCACACACGTTCACTCACAGAAACACACTAAACTCATACATTCACTCTCACACACACATTATACATTCACTCACGCACACACATATACACACATGCACACACATTCACTTACAAACACAGACACACACCCATGTTGCACATTCATACACACACACACACACAAGCACACACATTCACTCACACACACATACAGTACATATTCACTCACACACAACACATACACACACAGATTCACTTATATACACAATGATAAACACACAAACACACACATTCACTCACACGCAAACACACATTCACTTATACAGACAGACACACACACACAACCACACACACACAAACACACACATTCACTCACACACAAGAACACAAATTCACACATTCACTCGCACACACAGACACACAAAAACACACATGTTGCTCATTCACAATCGCACACACACATTACTCACACGCACATACACATTCACTTATACAGACAGACACACACACAAACACACACACACAAACACACACATTTACTCACACACAAGCACACAAACTCACACATTGACACGCACACACAGACACACAAAGACACACACGTTGCACATTCACTCACACACACACAGATATTACACATTCACTCATGCACAAATAAAGACACACACAGACACTTTCACTCACACACACACAGACACAAATTATATATTCAAACACAGACACGCACACAAACAAACACACACATTCGCTCACACACACACAAACACACAAATTACACATTCACTCACACACATACACACACACACGTTACACATTCACTCACACACATACACACACATTCGCTCTCATACACATATTACACATTGACTCACACACAGACACGCACACACAGACACACATTCACTCACACAAACTCATACATTCACTCTCACACACACATTATACATTCACTCATGCACAAACACACATGCACACACATTCACTCACACACACAGAATCACTGACACACAAATTCACATTCATTCACACACACACGTTACACATTCATTCACACACACACACAAACACACACATACATTATACAATCACTCACACACACACACATTACACATTCACTCATACACACACACACATTGCACATTCACACATAGACACGCACACACACAAACTCACACATTCACTCACACACACACACGCACAGACACACATGTTGCACATTCACACACACACACACACACACATTTACACACACACATACACAAATACAGGCACTTTCACTCATACACACATACACAGACATTCACTCTTGCGCACATTCACTCACACCCACAGACTCACTGACACACAAACGCACACGTTCTTTCACACACAAACGCACACAAATTACACATTCACTCAGACACATACAAACACACACATGTTACATATTCACTCACACACACACACATTCACTCATACACAGATACACACAAATTCGCTCTCACACAAGTATTACACATTGACTCACATGCAGACACACATACACACACACATTCACTCATACACAAATACACACATATTCGCTCTCACACACATACTACACATTGACTCACACATACACACATGCACACACACACATTCACTCACACACAGACATTTTACACATTCACACATTCACACATTCACTCAGACTAACAAACAACAAACTCATACATTCACTCTCACACAAACACACACATTCACTCACAAGCACACACATTCACTTATACAGACAGACACACACACAAACACACATACACACAAACACACACATTCACTCATACACAAACTCACACATTCACTCATGTGTAACGTGTGTGCGTGAGTGAATGTGAGTTTGTGTGTCAGTGAATCTGTGTGTGTGAGTGAATGTGTGTGCATGTGTGTATGTGCGTGAGTGAATTCACTCACACACACACATACACACATGCACACACATTCACTTACACACACAGACACACACACATGCTGCACATTCACACACACACACACAAGCACACACATTCACTCACACACACATACAGTACACATTCACTCACACACACAAACACACAGATTCATTCATGTACACCAGATTCATTCATATACACAATCACACACACACAAACACACACATTCACTCACACGCACACACATTCACTTATACAGACAGACAGACAGACAGACACACACACACACAAACACACACATTCACTCATACACAAACTCACACATCCACTCGCACACACAGACACACAAAGACACACACGTTGCACGTTCACAATCGCGCACACACATTCACTCACACACACATACACACAACTTCACTCTCGCGCACATATTACACATTGACTCACACACATACACATTCATTCACACACACATACGCATACACACAAACAAACACACACATAAACTCAAACATCCACTCACACACACATTACATGTTCAGTCACACACACAGACACGCACACAAATTGTATATTCACACACAGACAAGCACACACACAAACTCACACACACGCATTCACTCACGCGCACAGATTCACTCACACACAAACACACACGTTCACTCACACATGCACACACACACACACACATACAAATTACTCATTTACTCACACACATACAGACACACACGTTACACATTCACTCATGCACACACACACATGCGCTCTCTTACACATATAATACATTGATTCACACACACACACACACACACACAGACACACATTCACTCACAGACACAGACAAACTCATACTTTCACTCTCACACACACATTATACATTCACTCACACACACATGCACACACTTTCACTCACACACACAGATGCACACAAATTATATATTCACACACAGACACACACACACACAAACTCACACACACACACATTCTCTCATGCACACAGATTCACTCACAAACAAACTCTCACCTTCACTCACACACACAATGTTAAACATTCACTCACACACTATCACACAAACACACACATACATTATAAATTCACTCACACATACACACACACACACAGACACACATTACACATTCACTCATGCACACACAGAGACACATATTGCACATTCGCACAGACAAACACACACACACTCATACATTCACTCACATGTACAAACACACACACATATTCACTCAGACACACATAGACACACAAGCACACACATTCACTCGCATACACATACATTACCCATTCACTCACGCACAGATACACTCATACACAAAGACGCAAACACACACATTCACTCATACAGACAACCACACACATTACAGAAAAACATGACACATTCATGCACACGTAAACACATTCACTCTCACAAAACACATACACACACATTCACTCTCGCACACATATTATACGTTGACTCACACACACACATTCACTCACACACGTGCACACAAACACTCAAATACACACACACATTCACTCACGCCCACAGATTCACTGACACACAAACTCACACAATCATTCACACACACACACACACACACACAAACTACACATTCACTCACACACATACACACACACAAATGTTACATTTTCACTCATGCACATGCGCACACACATTCACTCATACACACATGCACACACATTCGCTCTCACACAAATATTATACATAGATTCACATGCAGACACACATACACACACATACACACACACACATTCACTCATACACACATACACACACATTCGCTCTCTACACACATATTAAACATTGACTCACACATACACACATGCACACACACACATTCACTCACACACAGACATTTTACACATTCACACACAGACATTCACTCACACAAACACACACAAGCTCATACATTCACTCACACAAACATTATACATTCACTCACGCACACATATACACACGTGCACATACATTCACTTACACACACAGACTCATGCTGCACATTCACACACACACACACACACACACACACACACAAGCTCACACATTCACTCACACACACATACAGTACACATACACTCACACACACACAAACACACAGATTCATTCATATGCACAATCACACACACACAAACACACACATTCACTCACACGCACACACATTCACTTATACAGACAGACACAGACACACAAGCACACACATTCACTCACACACACATACAGTACACAGACACTCACACACACACAAACACACAGATTTATTCATATACACAATCACACACACACAAACACACACATTCACTCACACGCACACACATTCACTTATACAGACAGACAGACACACACAAACACACACATTCACTCATACACAAACTCACACATTCACGCGCACACACAGACACACAGAGACACACACGTTGCACATTCACAATCACACACACACATTCACTCACATGCACACATATACTACACATTCACTCACACACACATACACACACCTTCACCCTCGCGTACATATTACACATTGACTCACACGCATACACATTCATTCACACACACATACACATAAACACAAACAAACACACACATAAACTCATACATCCACTCAGAAACACATTATACGTTCAGTCACACACACAGACACGCACACAAATTATATATTCACGCACATACACACACACACAAGTTACGCATTCACTCACACACATACAAACACACAGGTTACACATTCACTCATACACACATACACACACATTCACTCTCTTACACATATAACACCTTGATTCACACATACACACACACACACAGACAAACATTCAATCACACAAACACAGACAAACTCATACTTTCACTCTCACACACACATTATACATTCACTCACACACACATGCACACAAATTATATATTCACACACAGACATGCACACACACAAACTCACACACACACACATTCACTCATGTGCACAGATTCACTCGCACACAAACTCTCACCTTCACTCAAACACACAATTTTAAACATTCACTCACACACACTCACACAAACACACACATACATTATAAATTCACTCACACATGCAGACACACACACAGACACACATTACACATTCACTCATTCACACACAGAGACCTATATTGCAGATTCATACAGACACACACACACAAACTCATACATTCACTCACACGTATACACACACACACACACACACATTCACTCAGACACACATACACAGACACAAGCACACACATTCACTCGCATACACATACATTACACATTCACTCACACACAGATACACTCATACACAAAGACACAAACACACACATTCACTCATACAGACAACCACACACATTACCGAAAAACATGACACATTCATGCACATGTACACACTTTCACTCTCACAAAACACATACACACACATTCACTCTCGCGCACATATTATACATTGACTCACACACATACACATTCACTCACACACACACATTACACATTCAGTCACACACACAGACATTCATACAAATTATATATTCACACACAGACAAGCACACGCAAACTCACACACACACATTCACTCACGCACACAGATTCACTCACACACAAAAACACACTTTCACTCACACACACACACACACACACAAATTACGCATTCACTCATACACCTAGACACATACACGTCACACATTCACTCATACACACATACACACACATTCGCTCTCATAAACATATAACACATTGATTCACACATACACACACACACCGACACACATTCACTCACACAAACACAGGCAAACTCATACTTTCACTCTCACACACACATTATACATTCACTCACACACACACATGCACACACTTATACTCACACACACAGATGCACACAAATTATATATTCACACACAGACACGCACACACACAAACTCACACACACACACATTCACTCATGCACACAGATTCACTCACGCACAAACTCTCACATTCACTCACACATTTACATGTTACACATTCACTCACCCACACTCACGCAAACACACGCATACATTATAAATTCAGTCACAAATACACACACAGACACACATTACAAATTACACATCACACATTCACTCATGCACACACAGACACACATATTGCACATTCACACAGACACACACACACAAACTCATACATTCACTCACACGTACACACACACACACATATTCACTCAGACACATATACACACACACACAAGCACACACATTCACTCGCATACACATACATTACCCATTCACTCACACACAGATACACTCATACACAAAGACCCAACACACACATTCACTCATACAGACAACCACACACATTACAGAAAAACATGACACACTCATGCACACGTACACACATTCACTCTCACACACACATATACACTCATTCACTCTCGCGCACATGTTATACATTGACTCATACACATTCACTCACACACACGTGCACACAAACACTCAAATACACACACACATTCACTCACACCCACAGATTCACTGACACACAAACCCACACATTCATTCACACACAAACACGCACACAAATTACACATTCACTCACACACATACACACACACACAACTGTTACATATTCACTCACATGCACATACACACACACATTCACTCATACACACATACACACACATTCGCTCTCACACAAATATTACCCATAGATTCACATGCAGACACACATACACACACATACACACACATTTGCTCTCTACACACATATTCCACATTGACTTACACATATACACACACACACACACACACAAACACATTCACTCACACACAGACATGTTACACATTCACCCACACACATTCAGTCACACAAACGCACACAAACTCATACATTCACTCTGACACACATATTATACATTCACTCACGCACATACATATACACACATGCACACACATTTACTTACACACACAGACACACACACACAAGCACATACATTCACTCACACACACACAAACACATACACACACAAATTCACTCATATACACAATGACACACACACAAAAACACTCATTCACTCAAACACACACAAACATTCACTAATCAGACAGACACACACACACAAACACACACACACAAACACACACATTCACTCACACACAAGAACACAAACTCACACATTCACTCGCACACACTGAGACACACATGTTGCACATTCAGAATCGCACACACACATTACTCACACGCACACACACATTCACTTAGACAGACACACATACAAACACACACATTCACTCGCACACAAGCACACAAACTCACACATTGACACGCACACACAGACACACAAAGACACACATGTTGCACATTCACAATTGTACACACACATTCACTCACACACAAATATTACATATTCACTCACACACACATACAGACACACACAGACACATTCACTCACACACACAGAGACACGCACACAAATTATATACTCACATATAGACATGCACACTCACAACCTCACACACACACATTCACTCATGCACACAGATTCACTCACACACACACACACATATTCACTCACAAACACACACACACACAAATTACACATTCACTCATATACACATGCACACACATTCGCTCTCATACACATATTACACATTGTCTCACACATGTACACACACACACAGACACACATTCACTCACACAAATGCACACATACTCATATTCATTCTCACACACACATTATACATTCACTCACACACACAGATTCACTGACACACAAACTCACATTGACTCACACACACACATTACACATTCACTCACACACACTCAGACAAACACACACATACATTATACATTTACTCACACACACACACATTACACATTCACTCATACACACACATTGCACATTTACACTTTACACATAGACACACACACACACAAACTCACACATACACTCACACACACACACAAAGACACACATGTTGCACATTCACAAACACACATATTTATTCACACACACACAGACACACATACAGGCACATTCACTCATACACACATACACAGACATTCACTCTCGCGCACATATTATACATTGACTCACACACACACATTCACTGAAACATATACACAATGACACACACACAAACACACACACACACACACACACACATTTACTCACACACAGACTAGTTACACATTCACACACACACATTCACTCACACACACACACAAACTCACACCCACAGATTCACTGACACACAAGCTCACACATTCTTTCACACACACATACAAATTTCACATTCACTCAGACACATACACACACACATACACATACACACACATTTGCTCTCACACAAATATTACACATAGATTCACATGCAGACACATACACACACACATTCACTCATACACACATACACACACATTCACTCTCTACACACATATTACACATTGTCTCACACATACACACATGCACACACACACATTCACTCAAACACAGACATGTTACACATTCACACACACACATTCACTCACACAAACACACACAAACTCATACATTCACTCTCACACACACATATATTCAGTCACGCACACACAAATACACACATGCACAGGCATTTACTTACACACACAGACACATACACATGTTGCACATTCACACACACACACACAAGCACACACATTCACTGATACACACATACAGTACACATTCACTCACACAAACAGAAACACATACACATACAGATTCACTCATATACACAATGACAAACACACAAACACACATTCACTCACACGCGCATACATTCACTTATACAGACAGACACACACACACAAACACACACATTCACTCACACACAAGAACACAAACTCACACATTCACTCGCACACACAGCCACACAAAGACACACACGTTGCACATTCACAATTGTACACACACATTCACTCACACACATACACTCACAGATATTACACATTCACTCATGCACACATACAGACACATTCACTCACACACACACAGACACACACACAAATTATATATTCACACACCAGACATGCACACACACAAAGTAACACACACACAAATTCACTCACACACACAGATTCACTCAGACACAAACACATACATTCACTCACACACACACACACAAAGACACACATGTTGCACATTCACAAACACACACATATTTATTCACACACACACAGACAGGCACATTCACTCATACACACATACACAGACATTCACTCTTGCACATATATTATACATTGACTCACACACACACATTCACTGAAACATATACACAATGACATGCACACAAACACACACACACAAACACACACATTCACTCAGACAGACTAGTTACACATTCACACACACACATTCACTCACACACACACACAAACTCACACCCACAGATTCACTGACACACAAGCTCACACATTCTTTCACACACAGATACAAATTTCACATTCACTCAGAAACATACACACACACACATACACATACACACACATTCGCACTCACACAAATATTACACATAGATTCACATGCAGCCACACATACACACACATTCACTCATACACACATACACACACATTCGCTCTCTACACACATATTACACATTGTCTCACACATGCACACATGCACACACACACATTCACTCAAACACAGACATGTTACACATTCAAACACAGACACTCACTCACACAAACACACACAAACTCACACACACACAAATTCAATCACACATACAGATTCACTCAAACACAAACACATGCATTCACTCACACACACACACACACACACAAGTTACACATTCACTCATACAGATACACACATATTCGCTCTCATATACATATTACACATTGGCTCACACACATACACACACACACAGACACACATTCACTCATACAAACACACACAAACTCATACATTCACTCTCACACACACATTATACATTCAGTCACGCACACAAACACACATGCACACACATTCACTCACACACACAGATTCACTGACACACAAACTAACATTCACTCACACACCCATGTTACACATTCACTCACACACACACACAAACACACACATACATTATACATTCAATCACACACACACACATTAAACATTCACTCATACACACACACACATTGCACATTCACACATAGACACGCACACACAAAATCACACATTCACTCACACACACACACACAAACACACACACACAAAGAAACACATGTTGCACATTCACACACATACAGACACACATACAGGCACATTCACTCATACACACATACACAGACATTCACTCTCGCGCACGTATTATACATTGACTCACACACAAACGTTCACTCACGCACACGTGCACACACACAACAACTCACACACACATTCACTCACACCCACAGATTCACTGACACACACACTCACACATTCATTCACACATGCACGCACACAAATTACATATTCACTCAGACACATACACAAACACACATGTTACATATTCACTCACACGCACACACACACATTCACTCATACACAGGTACACACAAATTCGCTCTCACACAAATATTGCACAATGACTCACATGCAGACATACATACACACACATAAACACACACATTCACTCATACACATATACACACACATTCGCTCTCTACACACATATTACACATTGACTCACACATACACACACACACACACAAACACATTCACTCAAACACAGACATGTTACACATTCACACACAGTCATTCACACACACAAACACACACAAACTCATACATTCAATCTCACACACACATTATACATTCACTCACGCACACACAAATATACACACAAGCACACACATTCACTCACACACACATACAGTACACATTAACTCACACACACACACACACATTCACTCATATACACAATCACACACACCCATTCACACGCACACACATTCACTTATACAGACAGAAACACATACACAAACACACACACACAAACACACACATTCACTCATACACAAGCACACAAACTCACACATTCACTCGCACACACAGGCACACAAAGACACACACGTTGCACATTCACAATCGCACGCACACATTCACTCACACACACACATATATTACACATACACTCAAACACACATACACACACTTTCACTCTCGCGCACATATTACACATTGACTCACACACATACACATTCACTCACACACACACATTACATATTCAGTCACACACACAGACATGCACACAAATTATATATTCACACACAGACAAGCACACGCACAAACTCACACACACACACATTCACTCACGCACAGGTTCACTCACACACAAACACACACATTCACTCACACACACACACACACACACAAATTACGAATTCACTCACACACATACATGTTACACATTCACTCATACACACATACACACACATTCGCTCTCATACACATATAACACATTGATTCACACAAACACACACACAGACACACAATCACTCACACAAACACAGACAAACTCTTACTTTCACTCTCAAACACACATTATACATTCACTCACACACACACATGCACACACTTATACTCACACACACAGATGCACACAAATTATATATTCACACACAGACACGCACACACACAAACTCACACACACACACATTCACTCATGCACACAGATTCACTCACGCACAAACTCTCACATTCACTCACACATTTACATGTTACACATTCACTCACCCACACTCACGCAAACACATACATACATTATGCATCCACTCACACACACACACATTACACATTCACTCATACACACACAGACACACATATTGCACATTCACACAGACACACACACACAAACTCATACATTCACTGACACGTACATACACACACACATATTCACTCAGACATATATACAAACACACAAGCACACACATTCACTCGTATAGACATACATTACACATTCACTCATACACAGATACACTCATACACAAAGACACAAACACACACATTCACTCATACAGACAACCACACACATTACAGAAAAACATGACATATTCCTGCACACGTACAGACATTCTCTCTCACACACACATACACACACATTCACTCTCGTGCACATATTATACATTGACTCACACACATACACATTCACTCACACACACGTGCACACAAACACTCAAATACACACACACATTCACTCACACCCACAGATTCACTGACACACAAACTCACACATTCATTCACACACAAACACGCACACAAATTACACATTCACTCACACACATACACACACACACACCCGTTACATATTCACTCAAATGCACATACGCACACACATTCACTCATACACACATACACACACATTCGCTCTCACACAAATATTGCACATAGATTCACATGCAGACACACATACACACACATACACACACATTTGCTTTCTACACACACATTCCACATTGACTCATACATACACACACACACACACACATTCACTCACACACAGACATGTTACACATTCACCCACACACATTCAGTCACACAAACACACACAAACTCATACATTCACTCTCACACACACAAATTACACATTCACTCACACACATACACACACAAGTTAAACATTCACTCATACAGATACACACACATTCGCTCTCATACACATATTACACATTGACTCACACACATACACACACACAGACAACATTCACTCATACAAACACACACAAACTCATACATTCACTCTCACACACACATTATACATTCAGCCACGCACACAATCACACATGCACACACATTCACTCACACACACAGATGCACTGACACAAAAACTAACATTCACTCACACACCCATGTTACACGTTCACTCACACATACTCACACAAACACACACATACATTATACATTCACTCACACACACACACATTACACATTTACTCATACACAGACACACATTGCACATTCACACATAGACACGCACACACAAAATCACACATTCACTCACACACACACACACACACAAACACACACACACAAAGAAACACATGTTGCACATTCACACACATACAGACACACATACAGGCACATTCACTCATACACACATGCACAGACATTCACTCTCACGCACATATTATACATTGACTCACACACACACGTTCACTCACACACACGTGCACACACACACCAACTCACACACACATTCACTCACACCCACAGATTCACTGACACACAGACTCACACATTCATTCACACACGCACGCACACAAATTACACATTCACTCAGACACATACACACGCACACACGTTACATATTCACTCACACGCACACACACACATTCACTCATACACAGGTACACACAAATTCGCTCTCACGCAAATATTGCACATTGACTCACATGCAGACATACATACACACACATACACACACACATTCTTTCATACACATATACACACACATTCGCTCTCTACACACATATTACACATTGACTCACACATACACACACACACACATTCACTCACACACAGACATGTTACACATTCACACATAGACATTCACTCACACAAACACACACAAACTCATAGATTCAATCTCACACACACATTATACATTCACTCACGCACACACACATATACACACATGCACACACATTCACTTACACACACAGACAAACACAAAAGCTGCACATTCACACACATACACACAAGCACACACATTCACACACACACACATACAGTACACATTAACTCACACACACACAGAGATTCACTCATATACACAATCACACACACCCATTCACACACACACACACACATTCACTCATACACAGGTACACACAAATTCGCTCTCACACAAATATTGCACATTGACTCACATGCAGACATACATACACACACATACACACACACATTCACTCATACACAAATACACACACATTCGCTCTCTACACACATATTACACATTGACTCACACATACACACACACACACACACACATTCACTCACACACAGACATGTTACACATTCACACACAGACATTCACCCACACAAACACACACAAACTCATACATTCAATCTCACACACACATTATACATTCACTCACGCACACACACATATACACACATACACACACATTCACTTACACACACAGACAAACACAAAAGCTGCACATTCACACACATACACACAAGCACACAAATTCACACACACACACACAGATTCACTCACATGCACATACGCACGCACTTTCACTCATACACACATACACACACATTCGCTCTCACACAAATATAACACATAGATTCACATGCAGACACACATACACACACATACACACACATTTGCTCTCTACACACATATTCCACATTGACTCATACATACACGCACACACACACACACACACACACATTCACTCACACCCAGACATGTTACACATTCACCCACACACATTCAGTCACACAAACACACACAAACTCATACATTCAATCTCACACACACATTATACATTCACTCACGCACACACACATATACACACAAGCACACACATTCACTCACACACACATACAGTACACATTAACTCACACACACACACACATTCACTCATATACACAATCACACACACCCATTCACACGCACACACATTCACTTATACAGACAGAAACACATACACAAACACACACACACAAACACACACATTCACTCATACACAAGCACACAAACTCACACATTCACTCGCACACACAGGCACACAAAGACACACACGTTGCACATTCACAATCACACGCACACATTCACTCACACACACACATATATTACACATACACTCAAACACACATACACACATTTTCACTCTCGCGCACATATTACACATTGACTCACACACATACACATTCACTCACATACCCACATTACATATTCAGTCACACACACAGACATGCACACAAATTATATATTCACACACAGACAAGCACATGCACAAACTCACACACACACACATTCACTCACGCACAGGTTCACTCACTCACAAACACACACATTCACTCACACACACACACACACACACACAAATTACGAATTCACTCACACACATATATGTTACACATTCACTCATACACACATACACACACATTCGCTCTCATACACATATAACACATTGATTCACACAAACACACACACAGACACACAATCACTCACACAAACACAGACAAACTCTTACTTTCACTCTCAAACACACATTATACATTCACTCACACACACACATGCACACACTTATACTCACACACACAGATGCACACAAATTATATATTCACACACAGACACGCACACACACAAACTCACACACACACACATTCACTCATGCACACAGATTCACTCACGCACAAACTCTCACAATCACTCACACATTTAAATGTTACGCATTCACTCACCCACACTCACGCAAACACATACATACATTATGCATCCACTCACACACACACACATTACACATTCACTCATACACACACAGACACACATATTGCACATTCACACAGACACACACACACAAACTCATACATTCACTGACACGTACATACACACACACATATTCACTCAGACATATATACAAACACACAAGCACACACATTCACTCGTATAGACATACATTACACATTCACTCATACACAGATACACTCATACACAAAGACACAAACACACACATTCACTCATACAGACAACCACACACATTACAGAAAAACATGACATATTCCTGCACACGTACAGACATTCTCTCTCACACACACATACACACACATTCACTCTCGTGCACATATTATACATTGACTCACACACATACACATTCACTCACACACACGTGCACACAAACACTCAAATACACACACACATTCACTCACACCCACAGATTCACTGACACACAAACTCACACATTCATTCACACACAAACACGCACACAAATTACACATTCACTCACACACATACACACACACACACCCGTTACATATTCACTCAAATGCACATACGCACACACATTCACTCATACACACATACACACACATTCGCTCTCACACAAATATTGCACATAGATTCACATGCAGACACACATACACACACATACACACACATTTGCTTTCTACACACACATTCCCCATTGACTCATACATACACACACACACACACACATTCACTCACACACAGACATGTTACACATTCACCCACACACATTCAGTCACACAAACACACACAAACTCATACATTCACTCTCACACACACAAATTACACATTCACTCACACACATACACACACAAGTTAAACATTCACTCATACAGATACACACACATTCGCTCTCATACACATATTACACATTGACTCACACACATACACACACACAGACAACATTCACTCATACAAACACACACAAACTCATACATTCACTCTCACACACACATTATACATTCAGCCACGCACACAATCACACATGCACACACATTCACTCACACACACAGATGCACTGACACAAAAACTAACATTCACTCACACACCCATGTTACACGTTCACTCACACATACTCACACAAACACACACATACATTATACATTCACTCACACACACACACATTACACATTTACTCATACACAGACACACATTGCACATTCACACATAGACACGCACACACAAAATCACACATTCACTCACACACACACACACACACAAACACACACACACAAAGAAACACATGTTGCACATTCACACACATACAGACACACATACAGGCACATTCACTCATACACACATGCACAGACATTCACTCTCACGCACATATTATACATTGACTCACACACACACGTTCACTCACACACACGTGCACACACACACCAACTCACACACACATTCACTCACACCCACAGATTCACTGACACACAGACTCACACATTCATTCACACACGCACGCACACAAATTACACATTCACTCAGACACATACACACACACACACGTTACATATTCACTCACACGCACACACACACATTCACTCATACACAGGTACACACAAATTCGCTCTCACGCAAATATTGCACATTGACTCACATGCAGACATACATACACACACATACACACACACATTCTTTCATACACATATACACACACATTCGCTCTCTACACACATATTACACATTGACTCACACATACACACACACACACATTCACTCACACACAGACATGTTACACATTCACACATAGACATTCACTCACACAAACACACACAAACTCATAGATTCAATCTCACACACACATTATACATTCACTCACGCACACACACATATACACACATGCACACACATTCACTTACACACACAGACAAACACAAAAGCTGCACATTCACACACATACACACAAGCACACACATTCACACACACACACATACAGTACACATTAACTCACACACACACAGAGATTCACTCATATACACAATCACACACACCCATTCACACACACACACACACATTCACTCATACACAGGTACACACAAATTCGCTCTCACACAAATATTGCACATTGACTCACATGCAGACATACATACACACACATACACACACACATTCACTCATACACAAATACACACACATTCGCTCTCTACACACATATTACACATTGACTCACACATACACACACACACACACACATTCACTCACACACAGACATGTTACACATTCACACACAGACATTCACCCACACAAACACACACAAACTCATACATTCAATCTCACACACACATTATACATTCACTCACGCACACACACATATACACACATACACACACATTCACTTACACACACAGACAAACACAAAAGCTGCACATTCACACACATACACACAAGCACACAAATTCACACACACACACACAGATTCACTCACATGCACATACGCACGCACTTTCACTCATACACACATACACACACATTCGCTCTCACACAAATATAACACATAGATTCACATGCAGACACACATGCACACACATACACACAAATTTGCTCTCTACACACATATTCCACATTGACTCATACATACACGCACACACACACACACACACATTCACTCACACCCAGACATGTTACACATTCACCCACACACATTCAGTCACACAAACACACACAAACTCATACATTCAATCTCACACACACATTATACATTCACTCACGCACACACACATATACACACAAGCACACACATTCACTCACACACACATACAGTACACATTAACTCACACACACACACACATTCACTCATATACACAATCACACACACCCATTCACACGCACACACATTCACTTATACAGACAGAAACACATACACAAACACACACACACAAACACACACATTCACTCATACACAAGCACACAAACTCACACATTCACTCGCACACACAGGCACACAAAGACACACACGTTGCACATTCACAATCGCACGCACACATTCACTCACACACACACATATATTACACATACACTCAAACACACATACACACATTTTCACTCTCGCGCACATATTACACATTGACTCACACACATACACATTCACTCACACACCCACATTACATATTCAGTCACACACACAGACATGCACACAAATTATATATTCACACACAGACAAGCACATGCACAAACTCACACACACACACATTCACTCACGCACAGGTTCACTCACTCACAAACACACACATTCACTCACACACACACACACACACACAAATTACGAATTCACTCACACACATATATGTTACACATTCACTCATACACACATACACACACATTCGCTCTCATACACATATAACACATTGATTCACACAAACACACACACAGACACACAATCACTCACACAAACACAGACAAACTCTTACTTTCACTCTCAAACACACATTATACATTCACTCACACACACACATGCACACACTTATACTCACACACACAGATGCACACAAATTATATATTCACACACAGACCCGCACACACACAAACTCACACACACACACATTCACTCATGCACACAGATTCACTCACGCACAAACTCTCACAATCACTCACACATTTAAATGTTACGCATTCACTCACCCACACTCACGCAAACACACACATACATTATGCATTCACTCACACACTCACACATTACTCATTCACTCATACAGACACAGACACACATACTGCACATTCACACAGACACACACACACAAACTCATACATTCAGTGACACGTACATACACACACACATATTCACTCAGACATGTATACACACACACAAGCACACACATTCACTCGCATACACATACATTACACATTCACTCATACACAGATACACTCATACACAAAGACACAAACACACACATTCACTCATACAGACAACCACACACATTACAGAAAAACATGACACATTCATGCACACGTACAGACATTCACTCTCACACACACATAAACACACATTCACTCTCGCGCACATATTATACATTGACTCACACACATACACATTCACTCACACACACGTGCACACAAACACTCAAATACACACACACATTCACTCACACCCACAGATTCACTGACACACAAACTCACACGTTCATTCACACACAAACACGCACACAAATTACACATTCACTCACACACATACACACACACACACCCATTACATGTTCACTAACATGCACATACGCACACACATTCACTCATGCACACATACACACACTTTCGCTCTCACACTAATATTACCCATAGATTCACATGCAGAAACACATACACACACATACACACACATTTGCTCTCTACACACATATTCCACATTGACTCATACATACACACACACACACATTCACTCACACACAGACATGTTACACATTCACCCACACACATTCAGTCACACAAACACACACAAACTCATACATTCACTCTCACACACACAAATTACACATTCACTCACACACATACACACACAAGTTACACATTCACTCATACAGATACACACACATTCGCTCTCATACACATATTACACATTGACTCACACACATACACACACACACAGACACACATTCACTCATACAAACACACACAAACTCATACATTCACTCTCACACACACATTATACATTCAGTCACGCACACAATCACACATGCACACACATTCACTCACAGACACAGATTCACTGACACAAAAACTAACATTCACTCACACACCCATGTTACACATTCACTCACACACACACAAACACACACATACATTATACATTCACTCACACACACACACATTACACATTTACTCATACACAGACACACATTGCACATTCACACATAGACACGCACACACAAAATCACACATTCGCTCACACACACACACACAAACACACACACACAAAGAAACACATGTTGCACATTCACACACATACAGACACACATACAGGCATATTCACTCATACACACATACACAGACATTCACTCTCACGCACATATTATACATTGACTCACACACACACGTTCACTCACACACACGTGCACACACACACCAACTCACACACACATTCACTCACACACAGACATGTTACACATTCACACACAGACATTCACTCACAGAAACACACACAAACTCATACATTCAATCTCACACACACATTATACATTCACTCACGCACACACACATATACACACATGCACACAAATTCACCTACACACACAGACAAACACACAAGCTGCACATTCACACACATACACTCAAGAACACACATTCACTCACATTCAGTCACACAAACACACACAAACTCATACATTCACTCTCACACACACAAATTACACATTCACTCACACACATACACACACAAGTTACACATTCACTCATACAGATACACACATACACTCAAGCACACACATTCACTCACTCACACATACAGTACACATTAACTCACACACACACACACATTCACTCATATACACAATCACACACACCCATTCACACGCACACATATTCACTTATGCAGACAGAAACACATACACAAACACACACACACAAACACACACATTCACTCATACACAAGCACACAAACTCACACATTCACTCGCACACACAGGCACACAAAGTCACACACGTTGCACATTCACAATCGCACACACACATTCACTCACACACACACATACACTCAAACACACATACACACACTTTCACTCTCGCGCACATATTACACATTGACTCACACACATACACATTCACTCACACACCCACATTACATATTCAGTCACACACACAGACACGCACACAAATTATATATTCACACACAGACAAGCACTCGCACAAAATCACACACACACACATTCATTCACGCACACAGATTCACTCACACACAATCACACACATTCACTCACACACACACACACACACACAAATTGCGCATTCACTCACACACATACACGTTACACATTCACTCATACACACATACACACACATTCGCTCTCATACACATATAACACATTGATTCACACATACACACACAGACAGACACACATTCACTCACACAAACACAGACAAACTCATACTTTCACTCTCACACACACATTATACGTTCACTCACACACACACATTATACATTCACTCACACACACACATGCACACACTTATACTCACACACATAGATGCACACAAATTATATATTCACACACAGACACGCACACACACAAACTCACACACACACACATTCACTCATGCACACAGATTCACTCACGCACAAACTCTCACATTAACTCACACGTTTACATGTTACACATTCACTCACCCACACTCACGCAAACACACACATACATTATGCATTCACTCACACACACACATTACACATTCACTCATACACACACAGACACACATATTGCACATTCACACAGACACACACACAAACTCATACATTCACTGACACGTACATACACACACACATATTCACTCAGACATATATACACACACACAAGCACACACATTCACTCGCATACACATACATTACACATTCACTCATACACAGATACACTCATGCACAAAGACACAAACACATATATTCACTCGTACAGACAACCACACTCATTACAGAAAAACATGACACATTCATGCACACGTACACACATTCACTCTCACACACAAATACACACACATTCACTCTCGCGCACATATTATACATTGACTCACACACATACACATTCACTCACACACACGTGCACGCAAACACTCAAATACACACACACATTCACTCACACCCACAGATTCACTGACACACAAACTCACACATTCATTCACACACAAACACGCACACAAATTACACATTCACTAACACACATACACACACACACACCCATTACATATTCACTCACATGCACATACGCACACACATTCACTCATGCACACATACACACACTTTCGCTCTCACACAAATATTACACATAGATTCACATGCAGAAACACATACACACACATACACACACATTTGTTCTCTACACACATATTCCACATTGACTCATACACACACACACACATTCACTCACACACAGACATGTTACACCTTCACCCACACACATTCAGTCACACAAACACACACAAACTCATACATTCACTCTCACACACACAAATTACACATTCACTCACACACATACACACACAAGTTACACTTTCACTCATACAGATACACACACATTCGCTCTCATACACATATTACACTTTGACTCACACACGTACACGCACACACAGACACACATTCATTCATACAAACACACACAAACTCATACATTCACTCTCACACACACATTATACATTCAGTCACGCACACAATCACACATGCACACACATTCACTCACAGACACAGATTCACTGACACAAAAACTAACATACACTTACACACCCATGTTACACATTCACTCACACACACTCACACAAACACAAATATACATTATACATTCACTCACACACACACACATTACACATTTACTCATACACACACACACATTGCACATTCACACATAGACACGCACACACAAAATCACACATTCACTCACACACACACACACAAACACACACACACAAAGAAACACATGTTGCACATTCACACACATACAGACACACATACAGGCACATTCACTCATACACACATACACAGACATTCACTCTCACGCACATATTATACATTGATTCACAAACACACGTTCACTCACACACATGTGCACACACACACCAACTCACACACACATTCACTCACACACAGACATGTTACACATTCACACACAGACATTCACTCACAGAAACACACACAAACTCATACATTCAATCTCACACACACATTATACATTCACTCACGCACACACAAATATACACACATGCAAACACATTCACTTACACACACAGACAAACACACAAGCTGCACATTCACACACATACACACAAGCACACACATTCACTCACACACACATACAGTACACATTAACTCACACACACACACAGATTCACTCATATACACAATCACACACACCCATTCACACGCACACACATTCACTTATACAGACAGAAACACTTACACAAACACACACACACAAACACACACATTCACGCATACACAAGCACACAAACTCACACATTCACTCACACACACAGGCACACAAAGACACACACGTTGCACTTTCACAATCGCACGCACACATTCACTCACACACACACATATATTACACATACACTCAAACACACATACACACACTTTCACTCTCGCGTACATATTACACATTGACTCACTCACATACACATTCACTCACACACCCACACAAGCACACAAATTATATATTCACACACAGACAAGCACACGCACAAACTCACACACACACACATTCACTCACGCACACAGATTCACTCACACACAAACACACACATTCACTCACACACACACACACACAAATTACACATTCACTCACACACATACACGTTACACATTCACTCATACACACATACACACACATTCGCTCTCATACACATATAACACATTGATTCACACAAACACACACTCACTGACACACATTCACTCACACAAACACAGACAAACTCTTACTTTCACTCTCAAACACACATTATACATTCACTCACACACACACATGCACACACTTATACTCACACACACAGATGCACACAAATTATATATTCACACACAGACATGCACACACACAAACTCACACACACACACATTCACTCATGCACACAGATTCACTCACGCACAAACTCTCACATTCACTCACACATTTACATGTTACAAATTCACTCACCCACACTCACGCAAACACACACATACATTATGCATTCACTCACACACACACACACACATTACACATTCACTCATACACACAGACACACATATTGCACATTCACACAGACACACACACACAAACTCATACATTCACTGACACGTACATACACACACACTTATTCACTCAGACATATATACACACAAACAAGCACACACATTCACTCGCATACACATACATTACACATTCACTCATACACAGATACACTCATGCACAAAGACACAAACACATATATTCACTCGTACAGACAACCACACTCATTACAGAAAAACATGACACATTCATGCACACGTACACACATTCACTCTCACACACAAATACACACACATTCACTCTCGCGCACATATTATACATTGACTCACACACATACACATTCACTCACACACACGTGCACACAAACACTCAAATACACACACACATTCACTCACACCCACAGATTCACTGACACACAAACTCACACATTCATTCACACACAAACACGCACACAAATTACACATTCACTCACACACATACACACACACCCGTTGCATATTCACTCACATGCACATACGCACACACATTCACTCACACACATACACACACATTCGCTCTCACACAAATATTACACATAGATTCACATGCAGACGCACATAAACACACATACACACACATTTGCTCTCTACACACATATTCCACATTGACTCATACATACACACCCACACACACACACATTCACTCACACACAGACATGTTACACCTTCACCCACACACATTCAGTCACACAAACACACACAAACTCATACATCACTCTCACACACACAAATTACACATTCACTCACACACATACACACACAAGTTACACATTCACTCATACAGATACACACACATTCACTCTCAAACACATATTACACATTGACTCACACACATACACACACACACAGACACACATTCACTCATACAAACACACACAAACTCATACATTCACTCACACACACATTATACATTCAGTCACGCACACAAACACACATGCACACACATTCACTCACACACACAGATTCACTGACGCAAAAACTAACATTCACTCACACACCCATGTTACACATTCACTGCCACACACTCACACAAACACACACATACATTATACATTCACTCACACACACACACATTACACATTTACTAATACACACACACACATTGCACATTCACACATAGACACGCACACACAAAATCACACATTCATTCACACACACACACACACAAACACACACACACAAAGAAACACATGTTGCACATTCACACACATACAGACACACATACAGGCACATTCACTCATACACACATACACAGACATTCACTCTCGCGCACATATTATACATTGACTCACACACACATGTTCACTCACACACACATGCACACACACACCGACACACACACACATTCACTCACACCCACAGATTCACTGACACACAAACTCACACATTCATTCACACACGCACACACATTCACTCGCATACACATACATTACACATTTACTCATACACAGATACACTCATACACAAAGACACAAACACACACATTCACTCATACAGACAACCACGCACTTTACAGGAAAACATGACACATTCATGCACACATACACACATTCACTCTCACATACACATACACACACATTCACTCTCGTGCACATATTATACATTGACTCACACATTTACATGTTACACATTCACTCACCCACACTCACGCAAACACACACATACATTTTGCATTCACTCACACACACACACATTACACATTCACTCGTACACACACAGACACACATATTGCACATTCACACAGACACACACACACAAACTCATACATTCACTGACACGTGCATACACACACACATATTCGCTCAGACATATATACACACACACAAGCACACACATTCACTCGCATACACATACATTACACGTTCACCCATACACAGATACACTCATACACAAAGACACAAACACACACATTCACTCATACAGACAACCACAAACATTACAGAAAACCATGACACATTCATGCACACGTACACACATTCACTCTCACACACACATACACACACATTTACTCTCGCGCACATATTTCACATTGACTCACACACATACACATTCACTCACACACACAGATTCACTGACACAAAAACTAACATTCACTCACGCACCCACGTTACACAGTCACTCACACACACTCACACAAACACACACATACATTATACATTCACTTACACACACACACTTTAATCATTCACTCATACACACACACATTGCACACTCACACATAGACACGCACACACACAAATTCACACATTCTCTCTCACACACACACACACACACACACAAAGACACACATGTTGCACATTCACACACACACAGACACACATACAGGCACATTCACTCATACACACATACACAGACATTCAATCTCGCGCACATATTATACATTGACTCACACACACACGTTCACTCACACACACGTGCACACACACACCAACTCACACACACATTCACTCTCACCCACAGATTCACTGACACACAAACTCACACATTCATTCACACACGCACGCACACAAATTGCACATTCACTCAGACACATACACACACACACACGTTACATATTCACTCACCCGCACACACACACATTCACTCATACACAGGTACACACAAATTCGCTCTCACACAAATATTGCTCATTGACACACATGCAGACATACATACACATACAGACACACACACATTCATTCATACACATATACACACACATTCGCTATCTACCCACATATGACACATTGACTCACACATACACACACACACACACATTCACTCACACACAGACATGTTACACATTCACACACAGTCATTCACTCACACAAACACACACAAACTCATACATTCAATCTCACACACACATTATACATTCACTCACGCACACACACATATACACACATGCACACACATTCCCTTACACACACAGACAAATACACAAGCTGCACATTCACACACATACACACAAGCACACACATTCACTCACACACACCTACAGTACACATTAACTCTCACACACACACAGATTCACTCTTATACACAATCACACACACCCATTCACATGCACACACATTCACTTAAACAGACAGAAACACATACACAAACACACACACACAAACACACACATTCACTCATACACAAGCACACAAACTCACACATTCACTCGCACACACAGGCACACAAAGACACACAAGTTGCACATTCACAATCGCACACACACATTCACTCACACACACACATATATTACACATACACTCAAACACACATACACACACTTTCACTCTCGCGCACATATTACACATTGACTCACACACATACACATTCACTCACACACCCACATTACATATTCAGTCACACACACAGACACGCACAGAAATTATATATTCACACACAGACAACCACACGCACAAACTCACACACTCACACATTCACTCATGCACACAGATTCACTCACACACAAACACACACATTCACTCACACACACACACACACTAATTACGCATTCACTCACACACATACACGTTACACATTCACTCATACACACATACACACATGCACATACATTCGCTCTCATACACATATAACACATTGATTCACACATACACGCACACACAGACACACATTCACTCACACAAACGCAGACAAACTCATACTTTCACTCTCACACACATTATACATTCACTCACACACACACATGCACACACTTATAATCACACACACAGATGCACACAAATTATATATTCACACACAGACACGCACACACACAAACTCACTCACACACACATTCACTCATGCACACAGATTCACTTACGTACAAACTCTCACATTCACTCACACATTTGCATGTTACAAATTCACTCACCCACACTCACGCAAACACACACATACATTATGCATTCACTCACACACACACACATTACACATTCACTCATACACACACAGACACACATATTGCACATTCACACAGACACACACACACAAACTCATACATTCACTGACACGTACATACACATACACATATTCACTCAGACATATATACACACACACAAGCACACACATTCCCTCGCATACACATACATTACACATTCACTCATGAACAGATACACTCATACAGAAAGACACAAACACACACATTCACTCATACAGACAACCACACACATTACAGAAAAAACATGACACATTCATGCACACGTACACACATTCACTTTCACACACAAATACACACACATTCACTCTCGCGCACATAATATACATTGACTCACACACATACACATTCACTCACACACACGTGCACACAAACACTCAAATACACACACATATTCACTCACACCCACAGATTCACTGACACACAAACTCACACATTCATTCACACACAAACACGCACACAACTTACACATTCACTCACACACATACACACACACACCCGTTACATATTCACTCACACGCACATACGCACACACATTCACTCATACACACATACACACACATTCGCTCTCACACAAATATTACACATAGATTCACATGCAGATACACACACACTTACACACACATTTACTCACTCACAGACATGTTACACATTCACCCACACACATTCAGTCACACAAACACACACAAACTCATACATTCACTCTCACACACACAAATTACACATTCACTCACACACATACACACACAAGTTACACATTCACTCATACAGATACACACACATTCACTCTCATACACATATTACACATTGACTCACACACATACACACACACACAGACACACATTCACTCATACAAACACACACAAACTCATACATTCACTCTCACACACACATTATGCATTCAGTCACGCTCACAAACACACATGCACACACATTCACTCACACACACATATTCACTGACACACAAACTAACATTCACTCACACACACACGTTACACATTCACTCACACACACACACAAACACACACGTACATTATACATTCACACACACACACAAACATTACACATTCACTCATACACACACACACATATTGCACATTCACACATAGACACACACACAATCAAACTCACACATCTCTCTCTCACACACACACACACACAAAGACACACATGTTGCACATTCACACACACACAGACACACATACAGGCACATTCACTCATACACACATACACACACATTCACTCTCGCGCACATATTATACATTGACTCACACACACACGTTCACTCACACACATGTGCACACACACATCAACTCACACACACATTCACTCTCACCCACAGATTCACTGACACACAAACTCACACATTCATTCACACACGCACGCACACAAATTACACATTCACTCAGACACATACACACACACACACGTTACATATTCACTCACACGCACGCACACACACATTCACTCATACACAGGTACACACAAATTCGCTCTCACACAAATATTGCACATTGACTCACATGCAGACATACATACACACACATACACACACACATTCACTCATACCCATATACACACACATTCGCTCTCTACACACATATTACACATTGACTCACACATACACACACACACATATTACACATTCACTCACACACAGACATGTTACTCATTCACACACAGACATTCACTCACACAAACACACACAAACTCATACATTCAATCTCACACACACATTATACATTCACTCACGCACACACACATATACACACATGCACACACATTCCCTTACACACACAGACAAACACACAAGCTGCACATTCACACACATACACACAAGCACACACATTCACTCACACACACATACAGTACACATTAACTCACACACACACACACATTCACTCATATACACAATCACACACACCCATTCACACGCACACACATTCACTTATACAGACAGAAACACATACACAAACACACACACACAAACACACACATTCACTCATACACAAGCACACAAACTCACACGTTCAGTCGCACACACAGGCACACAAAGACACACACGTTGCACATTCACAATCGCACACACACATTCACTCACACACACACACATATATTACACATACACTCAAACACACATACACACACTTTCACTCTCGCACACATATTACACATTGACTCACACACCCACATTACATATTCAGTCACACACACAGACATGCACACAAATTATATATTCACACACAGACAAGCACACGCACAAACTCACACACACACACATTCACTCACGCACACAGATTCACTCACACGCAAACTCTCACAATCACTCACACATTTACATGTTACACATTCACTCACCCACACTCACGCAAACACACACATACATTATGCATTCACTCACACACACACACATTACACATTCACTCATACACACACAGACACACATATTGCATATTCACACAGACACACACACACAAACTCATACATTCACGGACACGTACATACACACACACATATTCACTCAGACATATACACACACACACAAGCACACACATTCACTCGCATACGCATACATTACACATTCATTCATACACAGATACACTCATACACAAAGACACAAACACACACATTCACTCATACAGACAACCACACACATTACAGAAAACCATGACACATTCATGCACACGTACACACATTCACTCTCACACACACATACACACACATTCACTCTCATGTACATATTATACATTGACTCACACACACACGTTCACTCACACACACGTGCACGCACACACCAACTCACACACACATTCACTCTCACCCACAGATTCACTGACACACAAACTCACACATTCATTCACACACGCACGCACACAAATTGCACATTCACTCAGACACATACACACACACACACGTTACATATTCACTCACCCGCACACACACACATTCACTCATACACAGGTACACACAAATTCGCTCTCACACAAATATTGCTCATTGACACACATGCAGACATACATACACATACAGACACACACACATTCATTCATACACATATACACACACATTCGCTATCTACCCACATATGACACATTGACTCACACATACACACACACACACACACATTCACTCACACACAGACATGTTACACATTCACACACAGTCATTCACTCACACAAACACACACAAACTCATACATTCAATCTCACACACACATTATACATTCACTCACGCACACACACATATACACACATGCACACACATTCCCTTACACACACAGACAAATACACAAGCTGCACATTCACACACATACACACAAGCACACACATTCACTCACACACACCTACAGTACACATTAACTCTCACACACACACAGATTCACTCTTATACACAATCACACACACCCATTCACATGCACACACATTCACTTAAACAGACAGAAACACATACACAAACACACACACACAAACACACACATTCACTCATACACAAGCACACAAACTCACACATTCACTCGCACACACAGGCACACAAAGACACACAAGTTGCACATTCACAATCGCACACACACATTCACTCACACACACACATATATTACACATACACTCAAACACACATACACACACTTTCACTCTCGCGCACATATTACACATTGACTCACACACATACACATTCACTCACACACCCACATTACATATTCAGTCACACACACAGACACGCACAGAAATTATATATTCACACACAGACAACCACACGCACAAACTCACACACTCACACATTCACTCATGCACACAGATTCACTCACACACAAACACACACATTCATTCACACACACACACACACACTAATTACGCATTCACTCACACACATACACGTTACACATTCACTCATACACACGTTCACACAAACACTCAAATACACACACACATTCACTCACACCCACAGATTCACTGACACACAAACTCACACATTCATTCACACACAAACACGCACACAAATTACACATTCATTCACACACATACACACACACACACCCATTACATATTCACTCACACGCACATACGCACACACATTCACTCATACACACATACACACACATTCGCTCTCACACAAATATTACACATAGATTCACATGCAGACACACATACACACATTTGCTCTCTACACACATATTCCACATTGACTCATACATACACACACACACACACACACATTCACTCACACACAGACATGTTACACATTCACCCACACACTTGCAGTCACACAAACACACACAAACTCATACATTCACTCTCACACACACAAATTACACATTCACTCACATACATACACACACAAGTTACACATTCACTCATACAGATACACACACATTCGCTCTCATACACATATTACACTTTGACTCACACACATACACACACAGACACACATTCACTCATAAAAACACACACAAACTCATACATTCACTCTCACACACACATTATACATTCAGTCACGCACACAAACACACATGCACACACATTCACTCACACACACAGATTCACTGACACACAAACTAACATTCACTCACACACCCATGTTACACATTCACTCCCACACACTCACACAAACACACACATATATTATACATTCACTCACACACACACACATTACACATTTACTCATACACACACACACATTGCACATTCACACATAGACACGCACACACACAAACTCACACATTCTCTCTCTCACACACACACAAAGAAACACATATTGCACATTCACACACACACAGACACACATACAGGCACATTCACTCATACACACATACACAGACATTCACTCTCGCGCACATATTATACATTGACTCACACACACACGTTCACTCACACACACGTGCACACACACACCAACTCACACACACATTCACTCACACCCACAGATAAACTGACACACAAACTCACACATTCATTCACACACGCACGCACACAAATTGCACATTCACTCAGACACATACACACACACACGTTACATATTCACTTACAAGCACACACACACATTCACTCATACACAGGTACACACAAATTCGCTCTCACACAAATATTGCACATTGACTCACATGCAGACATACATATACACACATACACACACATTCACTCATACACATATGCACACACATTCGCTCTCTTCACACATATTACACATTGACTCACACCTACACGCACACACACACACATTCACTCACACACAGACGTTACACATTCACACACAGACATTCACTCACACAAACACACACAAACTCATACATTCAATCTCACACACACATTATACATTCACTCACGCACACACATACATACACACATGCACACACTTTCGCTTACACGCACAGACAAACACACATGCTGCACATTCACACACATACACACAAGCACACACATTCACTCACACACACATAGAGTACACATTAACTCACACACACACACATTCACTCATATACACAATCACACACACTCATTCACACGCACACACATTCACTTATACAGACAGAAACACACACACAAACACACACATTCACTCATACACAAGCACACAAACTCACACATTCACTTGCAAACACAGGCACACAAAGACACACACGTTGCACATTCACAATCGCACACACACATTCACTCACACACACACATATATTACACATGCACTCAAACACACATACACACACACTACCTCTTGCGCACAAATTACACATTGACTCACACACATACACATTCACTCACACACACACATTACACGTTCATTCACACACACAGACATTCACACAAATTATATATTCACACTCAGACAAGCTACGCACAAACTCCCACACACACACATTCACTCATGCACACAGATTCACTCACACACAAACACACACATTCACTCACACACGCACACACACACACACAAATTACGCATTCACTCACACACCTAGACACATACACGTTACACATTCACTCATACATACATACACACATACACACACATTCGCTCTCATACACATATAACACATTGGTTCACACATACACACACACACACACACAGACACCCATTCACAGACAAACTCATACTTTCACTCTTACACACACATTATACATTCACTCACACTCACACATGCACACACTTATACTCACACACACAGATGCACACAAATTATATATTCACACACAGACTCACACACACACAAACTCACACACACATACATTCACTCATGCACACAGATTCGCTCACACACAAACTCTCACATTCACTCACACATTTACATGTTACACATTCGCTCACACACACTCACACAAACACACACATACATTATAAATTCAGTCTCAAATACACACACAGACACACATTACACATTACACATTCACTCATGCACACACAGACACACATATTGCACATTCACACAGACACACACACACAAACTCATACATTCACTCACACGTACACACACACTTATTCACTCAGACACATATACACACACACAAGCACACACATTCACTTGCATACACATACATTACGCATTCACTCACACACAGCTACACTCATACACAAAGACACAAACACACACATTCACTCATACAGACAACCACACACATTACAGAAAAACATGACACATTCATGCACACGTACACACATTCACTCTCACACACACATACACACACATTCACTCTCATGCACATATTATACATTGTCTCACACACATACACATTCACTCACACACACGTGCACACAAACACTCAAACACACACACACATTCACTCACACCCACAGATTCACTGACACACAAACTCACACATTCATTCACACACAAACACGCACACAAATTACACATTCACTCACACACATACACACGCACATGTTACATATTCACTCACATGCACATACACACACACGTTCACTCATACACACATACACACACATTCGCTCTCACACAAATATTACACATAGATTCACATGCAGACACACATACACACACATTTGCTCTCTACACACATATCCACATTGAGTCACATACACACACACACACACACACACACATTCACTCACACACAGATATGTTACACATTCACCCACACACATTCATTCACACAAACACACACAAACTCATACATTTACTCTCACACACATATTGTACATTCACTCACGCACACACATATACACACATGCATACACATTTACTTACACACACAGACACACACACATGTGGCACATTCACACACACACACAAGCATGTACATTCACTCACACACAAACAAACACATACACACACAGATTCACTCATATACACAATGACACACACACAAAAACACCCATTCACTCAAACACACACAAACATTCACTCATCAGACAGACACACACACACACAAACACACACATTCACTCACACACAAGAACACAAACTGACACATTCACTCGCACACACACACACAAAGACACACATGTTGCACATTCAGAATCGCACACACACATTACTCACAAGCACACACACATTCACTTAGACAGACACACACACACAAACACACACATTCACTCATACACAAGCACACAACCTCACACATTCACTCGCACACGCAGACACACAAAGACACACACGTTGCACATTCACAATCGCACACACACATTCACTCACACACACACATATATTACACATTGACTCACACACACATACACACACATTCACTCACGCGCACATATTACACATTGACTCACACACATACATATTCACTCACACATACATACACACAAACAAACAAACACACACATTACACATTCAGTCACACACGTAGACACGCACACCAATTATATATTCACACACAGACAAGCACACACACAAACTCACACACACACACATTCGCTCACGCACACAGTTTCACTCACACACAAACACATACATTCACTCACACACGCACACACACTCACACAAATTTAGCATTCACTCACACACATACACGTTACACATTCACTCATACACACACATTCGCTCTCATACACATATATCACATTCACGTACACACACACACACAGACACACATTCACTCACACAAACATAGACAAACTCATACTTTCACTCACACACACCTTATACATTCACTCACACACACACATGCACACATTTTCACTCACACACATATATGCACACAAATTATATATTCACACACAGACACACACACACAAACTCACACACACACACACATTCACTCATGCACACAGATTCTCTCACACACAAACTCTCACATTCACTCACACACACACTTTACACATTCACTCACACACAATCACACAAGCACACACATACATTATACATTCACTCACACACACACACAGACACACATTACACATTAACTCATGCACACACAGACACGCATATTGCACATTCACACAGACACATACACACAAACTCATACATTCACTCACATGTACACACATACACACACATATTCACTCAGACACACATACACACACACAAGCACACACATTCACTCACATGCACACACATTCACTTATACAGACAGAAAAATACACACAAACACAAACACACACATTCACTCATACACAAGCACAAAAACTCACACATTCACTCGCACACGCAGACACACAGAGACACACATGTTGCACATTCACAATCGCACACACACATTCACTCACACACACACACACATATATTACACATTGACTCACACACACATACACACACATTCACTCAAGTGCACATATTACACATTGACTCACACACATACATATTCACTCACACATACATACACACAAACAAACAAACACACACATTACACATTCAGTCACACACGCAGACACGCACACAAATTATATATTCACACACAGACAAGCATACACACAAACTCACACACACACACATTCGCTCACGCACACAGATTCACTCACACACAAACACACACATTCACTCACACACACACGCACACACACACACACACAAATTAAGCATTCACTCACACACATACACGTTACACATTCACTCATACACACATACACACACATTGCTCTCATACACATATATCACATTGTTTCACGCATACACACACACACACAGACACACATTCACTCACACAAACATAGACAAACTCATACTTTCACTCACACACACCTGCATAGACAAACACATACATTCATTCTGAAACACACACACAAACATTACACATTGACTCTCATATACATACACACACATTCACACACGCACACACACACACAGATTCACTTACACATAAATTCTCACATTCACATACACACACGTACACACATGTTACACATTCACTCACACACACAGACACAAACACACACACAAATTACACATTCACTCACACACACATACACAAACACACACACACATTATACATTCACTCAAACACACACACACACACAGAAATACACACACAATACACATTCACACCCAGACATGCACGCACACAAACTCACACATTCACTCACACACAAAGTCACAAGTTCACTCACACACACAGACACACACATTACACATTCACACACAGACATGCACACACAAACTCACACAGTCACTCTCTCACACACACACAAGTTGCACATTGAACTCACACATACATACTCATGCACATTCACTCACACACACAGATTCACTCACACAAAACTCTCACATTCACTCACATACACAGATTACACATTCACTCACACACACACAAACACACACACACATTATACATTCACTCAAAAACACACACACACACACACACACACATGCATTTACTCACACACTCACACAGACACACACACAGGCACATTCACTCATACACACATACACACACATTCACTCTCGCGCACATATTACACATTCACTCACACATGCACACATTCACTCACACACATGTGCACATCACACACAATTAAACACAGAAACTCATACATTCACTGACACACACACATTACACATTCACTCACACACACATAGACATGCGCAAACATTATATATTCACACACAGACACGCACAGACACAAACTCACACATACACATTCATTCATGCACACAGATTCACTGACACACAAAATCACTCATTCACTCACACATGCACACACACACAAAATCACACATTCACTCACACATACACACACACACAAATTACACATTCACTCACACACATACACACACATGCATTACATATTCACTCACACACACACCCACAAACACAGACACATTCACTCATACACACATACACACACATTCACTCACACACACACACACAAAGACACACACGTTGCACATTCAGACACACACACGCATTTACTCACACACACACAGACACACACACACGGGCACATTCACTCATACACACATACACACACATTCACTCTCGCATACTTATTACACATTGACTCACACACACACATTCACGCACACACACACAAACACACACTCATACATTCACTCTCACACACACAAGTTGCACATTGATCTCACACATACACACACATTCACATTCACTCACACACACAGATTCACTCACACACAAACTCTCACATTCACTCACACACACACTTGTTACACATTCACTCACACACACACAAACACTACACACATTATACATTCACTCCAACACACACATACACATGCACACGCAGACACATTCATTCATACATGCATACACACATTCACACTCACACACACAAAAACATACATATTACACATTCACTCATACAAACACAGACACACATACATTGCACATTCACACATAGACATGCCCACAGACAAAATCACACATTCACTCGCACATATACATACACAAAGACACACGTTGCACATTCACTCATACACACACAGACAAACATACATTGCACATTCATACATAGACACGCACACACACAAAATCACACATTTACTCGCACATATACATACACAAAGACACACGTTGCACATTCACTCATACACACACAGACAAACATACATTGCACATTCATACATAGACACGCACACACACAAAATCACACATTTACTCGCACATACACACACATTTACTCACACACACACAGGCACACACACAGGCACATTCACTCATACACACATACACACACATTCACTCTCATGCACATATTACACATTGACACACACACACACACACACACATTCACTCACACACATGTACACACCACACACAAAACACACACAAACACATACATTCACTGTCACACACACATTCACTCACACACACACAGGCATGCGCACACATTATATATTCACACACAGACTCACCCACACAAATTACACATTCACTCACACACATACACACACACATTACATATTCACTCACACACTCACCAACACACACAGACACATTCAATCATACACATAGACACGCACACAGACAAACTCAAACATTCACTCACACATACGCACACACAAAGACACACATGTTGAATATTCACACACACACACACACACATGCATTTACACACACACACACACACACAGACACACACACAGGCACATTCACTCATACACACACACAAACACTACACACATTATACATTCACTCCAACACACACATACACATGCACACGCAGACACATTCATTCATACATGCATACACACATTCACACACACAAACACATACGCATTACACATTCACTCATACAAACACAGACACACATACATTGCACATTCACACATAGACATGCATACAGACAAACTCACACATTCACTCGCACATACACATACACAAAGACACACGTTGCACATTCACTCATACACACACAGACAAACATACATTGCACATTCATACATAGACACGCACACACACAAAATCACACATTTACTCGCACACACACACAAAGACACACACATTGCATATTCACTCACACACACACACACACACACACATTTACTCACACACACACAGGCACACACACAGGCACATTCACTCATACACACATACACACACATTCACTCTCATGCACATATTATACATTGACACACACACACACACACACATTCACTCACACACATGTACACACCACACACAAAACACACACAAACACATACATTCACTGTCGCACACACATTCACTCACACACACACAGGCATGCGCACACATTATATATTCACACACAGACACACACACACACACAAATTACACATTCACTCACACATACACACACACATTACATATTCACTCACATACTCACCAACACACACAGACACATTCAATCATACACATAGACACGCACACAGACAAACTCACACATTCACTCGCACATACGCACACACAAAGACACACATGTTGAATATTCACACACACACACACACACACACACACACACATGCATATACTCACACACACACACAGACACACACACAGGCACATTCACTCATACGCACATACACACGCATTCACTCTCGCGCACATATTACACATTGACTCACACACACACATTGACTCACACACATGTGCATGCCACACACAATCAAACACAGAAACTCATACATTCACTGACACACACACATTACACATTCACTCACACACACATAGACACGCACAAACATTATATTTTCACACACAGACATGCACAGACACAAACTTACACACAAACATTCAATCATGCACACAGATTCACTGACACACAAAATCACACATTCACTCACACACATACACACACATGCGTTACATATTCACTCAAACACACACCCACAAACACAGACACATTCACTTATACACACATACACACACATTCACTCACACACACACACACACACACAAAGACACACACATTGCACATTCACACACAGACACGCATTTACTTGCACACACGCAGTCACACACACGTGGGCAAATTCACTCATACACACATACACACACATTCACGCTCGCGCACTTATTACACATTGACTCACATATACATACATTCACTCTCACACACACAAGTTGCACATTGATGTCACACATACACACACATTCACATTCACACACACACAGATTCACTCACACACAAACTCTCAGATTCACTCACACACACCCATGTTACACATTCACTCACACACACACACACAAACACACACACACATTATACATTCACTCAAACACACACACACACACGCAGACACATTCATTCATACACGCATACACACATTCACTCTCAGACACACACACACAAACACATACACATTACACATTCACTCATACACACACAGACACACATACATTGCTCATTCACACATAGGCACGCACACAGACAAATTCACATTCACTTGTGCATACACACACACAAAGACACACACATGGGCACATTCACTCATACACACATACACACACATTCACTCTCGTGCACATATTAAACATTGACTCACACACACATTCACTCACACACACACAAACACACACACACCAACTCATACATTCAGTCTCACACACACATTACACTTTCAACCACACACACACAGACATTATATATTCACACACAGGCACGCACACACACAAACTCTCACACACACACACATTCACTCACGCACACAGATTCACTGACACACAAACTCATACATTCACTCACACTCACAAACACAAATTACAAGTTCACTCACACGCGTAGACACGCACACGTTACATATTCATTCACACACACACACACACACACATGCATTTACTCACACACACACACAGACACACACACAGCCACATTCACCCATACACACATACACACACATTCACTCTCGCATACATATTACACATTCACTCACACACACATTCACTCACACATATGTGCACACCACACACAAACACACACACAAACGCATACATTCACTGTCACACACACATTACACATTCACTCACACATACACAGACACGCACACACAATCTCACACTCACACATTCACTCAAACACATAACAAATTACACATTCACTCACACACATGCACGAAGACACATTACATATTCATTCACACACACACCCACACACACAGGCACATTCACTCGTACACACATACACACACATTCACTCGCACACACACACGCTCAAAGACACACACGTTGCACATTCACACACACAGACGCATTTACTCACACACACACGGAGACACAGGCACATTCATTCATACACACATACACACACATTCACTCTCGCGCACATATTACACATTGACTCACACACACACACATACACTCACACACATTTACTTACACACACAAACACACACAAACTCATACATTCACTCTCACACACACATTACACATGCATTTACTCACACACACACACAGACACACACAGGCACATTCACTCATACACACATAGACACGCATTCACTCTCGCGCACATATTACAAATTGACTCACACACACATTCACTCATACAATTGTGCACACCACACACAAACACACACACAAACTCATACATTGACTGTCACACCAAATTACACATTCACTCACACACACACAGACACATGCACACATTATATATTCACACACAGACACGCACACACACAATCTTGCACACGCACACATTCACTCACACACACGGATTCACTAACACACAAACTCACACATTCACTCACACACACAGAAATTACTCATTCACTCACACACATACACACACATGCGTTACATATTCACTCACACACACTCACACACATGGGCACATTCGCTCATACACACATACACACACATTCACTCTCGAGCACATATCACACATTGACTCACACACACATTCATTCACACACATGTGCACACCACACACAAACACACACACAAACTCACACATTCACTCACACTCACACACACACAAATTACACGTTCACTCACACGCATACACATGCACACATTACATATTCACTCACACACACACATACACACACACACATGCATTAACTCACACACACACACAGACACACATTCACTCGCGCGCACATATTACACATTGACTCACACACACATTCATTCACACACATGTGCACACCACACACAAACACACACACAAACTCATACATTAACTGTCACACACACAGACACGTGCACACATTATATGTTCACACACAGACACGCAAACAAACAATCTCACACACACACACATTCACTCACGCACACAGATTCACTGACACACAAAATCACACATTCACTCACACATGCACACACACACAAAATCACACATTCACTCACACATACACACACACACAAATTACACATTCACTCACACACATACACACACATGCATTACATATTCACTCACACACACACCCACAAACACAGACACATTCACTCATACACACATACACACACATTCACTCACACACACACACACAAAGACACACACGTTGCACATTCAGACACACACACGCATTTACTCACACACACACAGACACACACACACGGGCACATTCACTCATACACACATACACACACATTCACTCTCGCATACTTATTACACATTGACTCACACACACACATTCACGCACACACACACAAACACACACTCATACATTCACTCTCACACACACAAGTTGCACATTGATCTCACACATACACACACATTCACATTCACTCACACACACAGATTCACTCACACACAAACTCTCACATTCACTCACACACACACATGTTACACATTCACTCACACACACACAAACACTACACACATTATACATTCACTCCAACACACACATACACATGCACACGCAGACACATTCATTCATACATGCATACACACATTCACACTCACACACACAAAAACATACATATTACACATTCACCCATACAAACACAGACACACATACATTGCACATTCACACATAGACATGCCCACAGACAAAATCACACATTCACTCTCACATATACATACACAAAGACACACGTTGCACATTCACTCATACACACACAGACAAACATACATTGCACATTCATACATAGACACGCACACACACAAAATCACACATTTACTCGCACATACACACAAAGACACACACATTGCATATTCACTCACACACACACATTTACTCACACACACACAGGCACACACACAGGCACATTCACTCATACACACATACACACACATTCACTCTCATGCACATATTACACATTGACACACACACACACACACACACATTCACTCACACACATGTACACACCACACACAAAACACACACAAACACATACATTCACTGTCACACACACATTCACTCACACACACACAGGCATGCGCACACATTATATATTCACACACAGACTCACCCACACAAATTACACATTCACTCACACACATACACACACACATTACATATTCACTCACACACTCACCAACACACACAGACACATTCAATCATACACATAGACACGCACACAGACAAACTCAAACATTCACTCACACATACGCACACACAAAGACACACATGTTGAATATTCACACACACACACACACATGCATTTACACACACACACACACACACACAGACACACACACAGGCACATTCACTCATACACACACACAAACACTACACACATTATACATTCACTCCAACACACACATACACATGCACACGCAGACACATTCATTCATACATGCATACACACATTCACACACACAAACACATACACATTACACATTCACTCATACAAACACAGACACACATACATTGCACATTCACACATAGACATGCATACAGACAAACTCACACATTCACTCGCACATACACATACACAAAGACACACGTTGCACATTCACTCATACACACACAGACAAACATACATTGCACATTCATACATAGACACGCACACACACAAAATCACACATTTACTCGCACACACACACAAAGACACACACATTGCATATTCACTCACACACACACACACACACACATTTACTCACACACACACAGGCACACACACAGGCACATTCACTCATACACACATACACACACATTCACTCTCATGCACATATTATACATTGACACACACACACACACACACACATTCACTCACACACATGTACACACCACACACAAAACACACACAAACACATACATTCACTGTCACACACACATTCACTCACACACACACAGGCATGCGCACACATTATATATTCACACACAGACACACACACACACACAAATTACACATTCACTCACACATACACACACACATTACATATTCACTCACACACTCACCAACACACACAGACACATTCAATCATACACATAGACACGCACACAGACAAACTCACACATTCACTCGCACATACGCACACACAAAGACACACATGTTGAATATTCACACACACACACACACACACACACACACATGCATATACTCACACACACACACAGACACACACACAGGCACATTCACTCATACGCACATACACACGCATTCAGTCTCGCGCACATATTACACATTGACTCACACACACACATTGACTCACACACATGTGCATGCCACACACAATCAAACACAGAAACTCATACATTCACTGACACACACACATTACACATTCACTCACACACACATAGACACGCACAAACATTATATTTTCACACACAGACACGCACAGACACAAACTTACACACAAACATTCAATCATGCACACAGATTCACTGACACACAAAATCACACATTCACTCACACACATACACACACATGCGTTACATATTCACTCAAACACACACCCACAAACACAGACACATTCACTTATACACACATACACACACATTCACTCACACACACACACACACACACAAAGACACACACATTGCACATTCACACACAGACACGCATTTACTTGCACACACGCAGTCACACACACGTGGGCAAATTCACTCATACACACATACACACACATTCACGCTCGCGCACTTATTACACATTGACTCACATATACATACATTCACTCTCACACACACAAGTTGCACATTGATGTCGCACATACACACACATTCACATTCACTCACACACACAGATTCACTCACACACAAACTCTCAGATTCACTCACACACACCCATGTTACACATTCACTCACACACACACACACAAACACACACACACATTATACATTCACTCAAACACACACACACACACGCAGACACATTCATTCATACACGCATACACACATTCACTCTCAGACACACACACACAAACACATACACATTACACATTCACTCATACACACACAGACACACATACATTGCTCATTCACACATAGGCACGCACACAGACAAATTCACATTCACTTGTGCATACACACACACAAAGACACACACATGGGCACATTCACTCATACACACATACACACACATTCACTCTCGTGCACATATTAAACATTGACTCACACACACATTCACTCACACACACACAAACACACACACACCAACTCATACATTCAGTCTCACACACACATTACACTTTCAACCACACACACACAGACATGCGCACACATTATATATTCACACACAGGCACGCACACACACAAACTCTCACACACACACACATTCACTCACGCACACAGATTCACTGACACACAAACTCATACATTCACTCACACTCACAAACACAAATTACAAGTTCACTCACACGCGTAGACACGCACACGTTACATATTCATTCACACACACACACACACACACAAATGCATTTACTCACACACACACACAGACACACACACAGCCACATTCACCCATACACACATACACACACATTCACTCTCGCATACATATTACACATTCACTCACACACACATTCACTCACACATATGTGCACACCACACACAAACACACACACAAACTCATACATTCACTGTCACACACACATTACACATTCACTCACACATACACAGACACGCACACACAATCTCACACTCACACATTCACTCAAACACATAACAAATTACACATTCACTCACACACATGCACGAAGACACATTACATATTCATTCACACACACACCCACACACACAGGCACATTCACTCGTACACACATACACACACATTCACTCGCACACACACACGCTCAAAGACACACACGTTGCACATTCACACACACAGACGCATTTACTCACACACACACGGAGACACAGGCACATTCATTCATACACACATACACACACATTCACTCTCGCGCACATATTACACATTGACTCACACACACACACATACACTCACACACATTTACTTACACACACAAACACACACAAACTCATACATTCACTCTCACACACACATTACACATGCATTTACTCACACACACACACAGACACACACAGGCACATTCACTCATACACACATAGACACGCATTCACTCTCGCGCACATATTACACATTGACTCACACACACATTCACTCATACAATTGTGCACACCACACACAAACACACACACAAACTCATACATTGACTGTCACACCAAATTACACATTCACTCACACACACACAGACACATGCACACATTATATATTCACACACAGACACGCACACACACAATCTTGCACACGCACACATTCACTCACACACACAGATTCACTAACACACAAACTCACACATTCACTCACACACACAGAAATTACTCATTCACTCACACACATACACACACATGCGTTACATATTCACTCACACACACCCACACACATGGGCACATTCGCTCATACACACATACACACACATTCACTCTCGAGCACATATCACACATTGACTCACACACACATTCATTCACACACATGTGCACACCACACACAAACACACACACAAACTCACACATTCACTCACACTCACACACACACAAATTACACGTTCACTCACACGCATACACATGCACACATTACATATTCACTCACACACACACATACACACACACACATGCATTAACTCACACACACACACAGACACACATTCACTCGTGCGCACATATTACACATTGACTCACACACACATTCATTCACACACATGTGCACACCACACACAAACACACACACAAACTCATACATTCACTGTCACACACACAGACACGTGCACACATTATATGTTCACACACAGACACGCAAACAAACAATCTCACACACACACACATTCACTCACGCACACAGATTCACTGACACACAAACTCACACATTCACTCACACACACACGCACAAATTATACATTCACTCACACAGATAAACACACATGCGTTATATATTCACTCACACACTCACCCATAAACACAGATACATTCGCTCATACACACATACACACACATTCAGTCGCACACACACTCACAAAGACACACACGTTGCACATTCACACACACATATGCATTTACTCACACACACTCACAGACACACGGGCACATTCACTCATACACACATACACACACATTCACTCTTGGGCACATATTACACATTGACTCACACACACACACATTCACTCCCACACACACAGATGTTACCCATTCACACACACACACACACACACAGCCACACACACACACATTATACATTCACTCAAACACACATACACACATTCACTCTCACACACACTCAAACACACACAACCATTACACATTCACTCATACACACACAGACACACATACATTGCACATTCACACATAGACTCGCACACACACAAAATCACACATTCACTCGCACACACACACAAAGACACACACATTGCACATTCACACACAAACACACACACACATTTACTCACACACACACACAGACACACATGGGCACATTCACTCATACGCACATACACAAACATTCAATCTCGCGCACATATTGCACATTGACTCACACACACACACATTCACTCATGCACACGTCCACACATGCACAAACACACACACAAACTCATACATTCACTCTCACACACATTACACATTCGCTCACACAGACACAGACACGCGCACACATTATATATTCACACATAAACACACACATTCACTCACACACACACACATTCACTCATAAAGACAAACACAATACAGTACACAGAAACGTGACACATTCATGCACACATCCAGACATTCACTCTCACACACACAAATACACACATTCACTCACACACATACACAAAAACACACAACTTCACTCAGACACACATACACACACACACAAACACACGTGCACAAACTCATACATTCACTCTCACACACACATTACACATTCACGTACACACACACACGCACACAGACACACATCACACACACACACAGACATGCACACACACGAACTCACACATTCACTCAGAAACACACACACATGTTGCACATACACACACACATGCATTCACTCGCACACAGATTCAATCACACACAAACTCACACATTCACTCACACACACACACATGTTACACATTCACTCACACACACACACACACACACATTATACATTCACTCAGACACACACACACATACACACGCAGACACATTCACTCATACATGCAAACACACATTCACTCACACACACACTCACAAGCACACACACAGATTCACTCATACACACACAGAAACATACACATTCACTCACACGCACACACATTCACTCATACAGACAAGCACAGACATTACACAGACACGTTACACATTCATGCACACACACATATTCACTCACACACACACAAACACAAATACACAAAAACACATATTCACTCGCACAGACACACATTACACATTGACTCTCATATGCACACATACACACATGCACACAGATTCACACATACACATGTTACACAATCACACACACATACACACATTCACACTAACACACACATTCACATGCACACATACACAAACACATGCATTCACTCTCTCACATACACACACACACACATACACACATACATACACACACACACAAACAGACACACAAACATTACATATTCACACACAGACACACAGACATGCACAAACACAAACTCACACATTCACACACACAAACACACAAAAATACACACACATTGCACATTCACACACAGATTCACACACACACAGATTCACTCACACACAAACTAACGCATTCACTCACACACACGTGTTATACATTTACTCACTCACTCACACACTCATACACAGATTCACTCTTACACACACACACATATTACACATTCACTCACACACACACACATAGACACACACACACAGGCACATTCACTCATACACACATACAAACACATTCACTCTCACGCACATATTACACATTCACTCACACACACACACATTCACTCACACACACACATATTACGCACAAGCTCACACACCCACACATTCACTCATGCACACAGATTCACTCATACCCAAACTCACAGATTTACTCACACACACACAAATTACACCATCATTCACACACATACATGCACACATGTTACACATTCACTCACACACACACATGCACACACAGACATACACAGACACATTCACTCATACACACACATTTACTCTCACACACACATTATACATTCACTCACGCACACATACATATACACACATGCACATACATTTACTTACACACACACACACACATTCACTCACACACACAGATTCACTCACTCATAAACTCAAACATTCACTCATACACACACACACATATTCACTCAGACACACATACACACACACAAGCACACACATTCACTCAAACACACAGACACAAACACACAGATTCACTCAAATACAAGCACACAAACTCACACATTCACTCGCACACACAGGCACACAAAGACACACACGTTGCACATTCACTCACACACACACATACACACACTCAGTCACACACACACATATTACACATTCACTCACACACAGACACAGACACACAAAACAGGCACATTCACTCATACACACATACACACACATTCACTCTTGTGCCCATAATACACATTGACTCACACTCACACACATTCACTTACACACACACACACAAACACACACACAAATTCATACATTCACTCACACACACAGACACACACACATTATATATTCACACACAGACACGCACACACACAAACTCACACATTCACTCATACACGCACACACACACAAATTACACATTCACTCACACACATACACAAACACGTTACACATTAACTCACACACACACATGTACACACACAGCTACATTCACTCATACACACATAGACACACATTCACTCTCACACACATATTACACATTGATTCACATGCACACATGCACACAAACACACACATTCACTCACACACATGGACATGTTACACATTCACACACAAACATTCACACACACACACACGCACATTCACTCACACACACGGAAATGTTACACATTCAGACACACACATTCACTGACACAAACACACACAAATTCATACATTCATTCTCACACACACATTATACATTCACTCACACATACATACATTACACGTTCACTCACATACATACACACACTCACAGATTCACTCATCCACACAGACACACACACAAACACACACATTCACTCACACGCACACACACATTCATTCATAAAGACAAACACACAAATGAAACTCACACACAAGCACACACCTTCACTCACACACACAAACACACACATGCACAAACTCATATATTCACTCTCACTCACGCATTACACATTCACATACAAATACAGACACACACATTACACATTCACACACAGACATGCACACACGCAAACTCACATGTTCATTCACACACACAAGCACGTATACGTTACACATTCACACACACTCACACAAACTCACACATTCACTCGCACACACACATTACACATTCACTCACACACGCACAGATTCAAACATACACAGGCACAAACACACACATTCACTCATACAGCCAAACGCACACATTACACAGACAAGTTACACATTCATGCACACATACCCACATATTCAATCTCACACACATAAATACAAACACACAAAAACACACATTCAATCACACACACATTACACATTGATGCTCATTTGCACACATACATGCACACACATTCACACGTACTCAAGTTACACATTCACACACACACACACATTTACTCTAACATAAACATTACACATTCACTCACACACACAAACAGACACGCAGACATTACACATTCACACACAGACATGCACACACACAAATGCACACATTCACTCACACACACATTGCAAATTCACAAGCACACTTATTCACTCACTCACACAGATTCACTCACACACAAACTCACACATTCACTGACATAAGCACATATTCACTCAGACACATACACACACACACAAACACACACATTCACTGACATAAGCACATATTCACTCAGACACATACACACACACAAACACACACATTCACTTATACACACATACATTACACATTCACTCACACACACAGACACACTGATTCACTCATACACACAGACACACACAAATACACACGTTCACATACACACACACACACAAACACACATGAACAAACTCATACATTCACTCACACACACACACACACACACAGATTCACTCATACACATACACAGAAACATGCAGATTCACTCACATGCACACACACATTCACTCATATAGACAAGCACACACATTACACAGATATGTTACACATTCACGCACACACACACATATTCACTCACACACACACACAAACACAAACACACAAAAGCACACATTCACTCCCACAGACACACATTACACATTGACTCTCATATGCACACCTACACACAGATTCACACATACGCACGTTACACAATCACACACAAATACACACATTCACTCTAACACACACATTCACATGCACACATACACAAACAAATACATTCACTCTGTCTCTCACACACACACACATTACACATGGACTCTCATGCCCACACATTCACTCACACACACATACACACACACGCACACACATACACACACAAACAGACACACAAACATTACACATGGACTCTCATACACACATGCACACACATTCACTCACTCACACACACACACACACATGTTACACATACACTCACACACACACAGACACAAACACACACACACTTTACACATTCACTCACACACACATACGCAAACACACGTACACATTATACATTCACTCAAACACACACACACACATGGAAATACACATACAATACACATTCACACCCAGACATGCACGCACACAAACTCACACATTCACTCACACACAGATTCACTCACACACAAACTCACACATTCACTTACACACACAGACACACACATTACACATTCACACACAGACATGCAGACACAAACTCACACATTCACTCACACATACACACAAGTTGTACGTTGAACTCACACATACACACACATTCACATTCACTCACGCACACAGATTCACTCACACACAAACTCTCACATTCACTCACACACACACATGTTACACATTCACTCACACGCACACACACAAACACACACACATTATACATTCACTCAAACACAGACACACACATGCAGACACATTCATTCATACATGCATACACACATTCACTCTCAGACACACAAACACACACACACATTACACATTCACTCATTCACACACAAACTCACCCATTCACTTGCACACACACACACACAACGACACACACACATTGCATATTCACACACAGGCACACACACACACACACACATGCATTTACTCACACACACACACAGGCACATTCACTCATACACACATACACACGCATTCACTATCGCATGCATATATGACATATTTACAAACACACACACATTCACTCACACGCATGTGCACACCACACACATACACACACACAAACTCATACATTCACTGTCATACACACATTACACATTCACTCACACACACACAGGCATGCTCACACATTATATATTCACACACAGACACGCACACACACAAACTCACACACACACATTCAGTCATGCACACAGATTCACTGACACACAAACTCACACATTCATGCACACACACACACACAAATTACACATTCACTCCCACACATACACACATGCATGTTACATATTCACTCACACACACACCCACAAATGCCGACACATTCACTCATGCACACATACACACACATTCACTCACACACACACGCACACAAAGACACACACATTGCACATTCACACACACACATGCATTTACTCGCACACACACACACACACACACACACAGACACACACACAGGCACATTCACTCATACACACATACACACACATTCACTCTCGCGCACATATTACACATTGACTCATACACACACACATTCACTCAGACAAACAAACACATGCACAATTTCATACATTCACTCTCACACACACACACAAGTTGCACATTGAACTCACACATACACACACATGCACATTCACTCACACACACAGATTCACTCACACACATTCACTCACACACACACATGTTAAACGTTCACACACACACACACACAAACACTACACACATTATACATTCACTCAAAAACACACACACACATACGCAGACACATTCATTCATACACGCATACACACATTCACTCTCAGACACACAAACACACACACACATTACACATTCACTCATACACACACAGACACACATACATTGCACATTCACACATAGACATGCACACACACAAACTCACACATTCACTCGCACACATACACAAAGACACACGTTGCATATTCACTCACACACACACACACACACACACACACACGCATTTAATCACACACACACGGGCACATTCACTCATACACACATACACACACATTCACTCTCGCGCACATATTACACATTGACTCACACACACACACATTCACTCACACAAACAAACACATGCACAATCTCATACATTCACTCTCACACACACACACACACACACACAAGTTGCACCTTGAACTCACACATACACACACATGCACATTCACTCACACACACACATGTTAAACGTTCACACACACACACACAAACAATACACACATTATACATTCACTCAAAAACACACACACACATACGCGGACATTCATTCATTCATACACGCATACACACATTCACTCTCAGACACACAAACACACACACACATTACACATTCACTCATACACACACAGATACACATACATTGCACATTCACACATAGATATACACACACACAAATTCACACATTCACTCGCACACATACACAAAGACACAAGTTGCATATTCACTCACAGACACACACACACATGCATTTACTCACACACACACACAGGCACACACACGGGCACATTCACTCATACACACATTCACACACATTCACTCTAGTGCACATCTTACACATTGACTCACACACACACACATTCAATCACACACATGTGCACACCACACACAAACACACACACAAACTTATACATTCACTGTCACACACACATTACACATTCACTCACACACACAGACACGCACACACACATACACACACATTCACTCACACACACATTATACACACATGCACACACATTTACTTACACACACACACACACACGCGCACACATTCACTCACACACACAGATTCACTCACACACTCACACATTCACTCATACACACACATATTCACTCACACACACATACACACACAAGCACACACATTCACTCACACACACACATTATACATTCACTCACGCACACATTCATATCCACACATGCACACAAATTTACTTACATACACACACACACACACACACACATATTCACTCACACACACAGATTCACTCACTCACTCACACATTCACTCATACACACACACATATTCACTCAGATACACATAGACACACACAAGCACACACATTCACTCATACACACACATACATTACACATTCACTCAAACACACAGACACACACACACACACAAACACACAGATTCACTCACACACAAGCACACAAACTCACACATTCACTCGCACACACAGGCACACAAAGACACACACATTGCACATTCACACACACACACACACACTCAGTCACACACACTCATGTTACAAATTCACTCACACACACACACAGACACACAAGCACATTCACTCATACACATATACACACACATTCACTCTTGCGCCCATATTACACATTGACTCACACTCACACACATTCACTCACACACACATTATACACACATGCACACACATTTACTTACACACACACACACACACGCGCACACATTCACTCACACACACAGATTCACTCACACACTCACACATTCACTCATACACACACATATTCACTCACACACACATACACACACAAGCACACACATTCACTCACACACACACATTATACATTCACTCACGCACACATTCATATCCACACATGCACACACATTTACTTACATACACACACACACACACACACATATTCACTCACACACACAGATTCACTCACTCACTCACACATTCACTCATACACACACACATATTCACTCAGATACACATAGACACACACAAGCACACACATTCACTCATACACACACATACATTACACATTCACTCAAACACACAGACACACACACACACACAAACACACAGATTCACTCACACACAAGCACACAAACTCACACATTCACTCGCACACACAGGCACACAAAGACACACACATTGCACATTCACACACACACACACACACTCAGTCACACACACTCATGTTACAAATTCACTCACACACACACAGACACACAAGCACATTCACTCATACACACATACACACACATTCACTCTTGCGCCCATATTACACATTGACTCACACTCACACACATTCACTCACACACACAGACACGCACACACATTACATATTCACACACAGACATGCACACACACAAACTCACACTCACACATTCACTCACTCACACAGATTCACTCACACACAAACTCACACATTCACTCACACACACACACTCAAATTACTCATTTACTCACACACATACACACAGAGGTTACATATTAACTCACACACACACACAAACACACACATTCACTCACACACAAGCACACAAACACACAAATTCACTCTAACACACACATTACACATTCACTCACACACACACAGACACACACACATTACACATTCACACACAGACATGCACACAGAAAAACTCACACATTCACTCACACACACACAAACACACACGTTGCACATTCACACACACACATATTCACTCACGCACACAGATTCACTCACACACAAACTCACACATTCATTCACATACACACATATTCACTCAGACACACATACACACACACAAACACACACATTTACTTATACACACATACATTACACATTCACTCACACACACACACAGATTAATTCATACACACAGATACACACACAAACACACACATTCACTCACACACACACACATTCACTCATAAAGACAAACACAATACAGTACACAGAAATGTGACACATTCATGCACACATCCAGACATTCACTCTCACACACACAAATACACACATTCACTCAAACACATACACAAAAACACACAACTTCACTCAGACACACATACACACACACACAAACACACGTGCACAAACTCATACATTCACTCTCACACACACATTACACATTCACGTACACACACACATGCACACAGACACACATCACACACGCACACAGACATGCACACACACGAACTCACACATTCACTCAGAAACACACACACATGTTGCACATACACACACACATGCATTCACTCGCACACAGATTCAATCACACACAAACTCACACATTCACTCACACACACACACACATGTTACACATTCACTCACACACACACACACACACATTATACATTCACTCAGACACACACATACATACACACGCAGACACATTCACTCATACATGCAAACACACATTCACTCACACACACACTCACAAGCACACACACAGATTCACTCATACACACACAGAAACATACACATTCACTCACACGCACACACACATTCACTCATACAGACAAGCACAGACATTACACAGACACGTTACACATTCATGCACACACACATATTCACTCACACACACACAAACACAAATACACAAAAACACATATTCACTCACACAGACACACATTACACATTGACTCTCATATGCACACATACACACATGCACACAGATTCACACATACACACGTTACACAATCACACACACATACACACATTCACACTAACACACACATTCACATGCACACATACACAAACACATGCATTCACTCTCTCACATACACACACACACACATACACACATACATACACACACACACAAACAGACACACAAACATTACATATTCACACACAGACACACAGACATGCACAAACACAAACTCACACATTCACACACACAAACACACAAAAATACACACACGTTGCACATTCACACACAGATTCACTCCCACACACAGATTCACTCACACACAAACTAACGCATTCACTCACACACACGTGTTATACATTTACTCACTCACACACACACTCACACACTCATACACAGATTCACTCTTACACACACATATTACACATTCACTCGCACACACACACATAGACACACACACACACACACATTCACTCACACACACACATATTACGCACAAACTCACACACCCACACATTCACTCATGCACACAGATTCACTCATACCCAAACTCACAGATTTACTCACACACACACAAATTACACCATCATTCACACACATACATGCACACATGTTACACATTCACTCACACACACACATGCACACACAGACATACACAGACACATTCACTCATACACACATACACACACATTTACTCTCACACACACATTATACATTCACTCACGCACACATACATATACACACATGCACATACATTTACTTACACACACACACATTCACTCACACACACAGATTCACTCACTCACAAACTCAAACATTCACTCATACACACACACACATATTCACTCAGACACACATACACACACACAAGCACACACATTCACTCAAACACACAGACACAAACACACAGATTCACTCAAATACAAGCACACAAACTCACACATTCACTCGCACACACAGGCACACAAAGACACACACGTTGCACATTCACTCACACACACACATACACACACTCAGTCACACACACACATATTACACATTCACTCACACACAGACACAGACACACAAAACAGGCACATTCACTCATACACACATACACACACATTCACTCTTGTGCCCATAATACACATTGACTCACACTCACACACATTCACTTACACACACACACACAAACACACACACAAATTCATACATTCACTCACACACACAGACACACACACATTATATATTCACACACAGACACGCACACACACAAACTCACACATTCACTCATACACGCACACACACACAAATTACACATTCACTCACACACATACACAAACACGTTACACATTAACTCACACACACACATGTACACACACAGCTACATTCACTCATACACACATAGACACACATTCACTCTCACACACATATTACACATTGATTCACATGCACACATGCACACAAACACACACATTCACTCACACACATGGACATGTTACACATTCACACACAAACATTCACACACATACACACACACACACACACACATTCACTCACACACACGGAAATGTTACACATTCAGACACACACATTCACTGACACAAACACACACAAATTCATACATTCATTCTCACACACACATTATACATTCACTCACACATACATACATTACACGTTCACTCACACACATACACACACTCACAGATTCACTCATCCACACAGACACACACACAAACACACACATTCACTCACACGCACACACACATTCATTCATAAAGACAAACACACAAATGAAACTCACACACAAGCACACACCTTCACTCACACACACAAACACACACATGCACAAACTCATATATTCACTCTCACTCACGCATTACACATTCACATACAAATACAGACACACACATTACACATTCACACACAGACATGCACACACACAAACTCACACGTTCACTCACACACACAAGCACGTATACGTTACACATTCACACACACTCACACAAACTCACACATTCACTCGCACACACACATTACACATTCACTCACACACGCACAGATTCAAACATACACAGGCACAAACACACACATTCACTCATACAGCCAAACGCACACATTACACAGACAAGTTACACATTCATGCACACATACCCACATATTCAATCTCACACACATAAATACAAACACACAAAAACCACATTCAATCACACACACATTACACATTGATGCTCATTTGCACACATACATGCACACACATTCACACGTACTCAAGTTACACATTCACACACACACACACATTCACTCTAACATACACATTACACATTCACTCACACACACAAACAGACACGCAGACATTACACATTCACACACAGACATGCACACACACAAATGCACACATTCACTCACACACACATTGCAAATTCACAAGCACACTTATTCACTCACGCACACAGATTCACTCACACACAAACTCACACATTCACTGACATAAGCACATATTCACTCAGACACATACACACACACAAACACACACATTCACTTATACACACATACATTACACATTCACTCACACACACAGACACACTGATTCACTCATACACACAGACACACACAAATACACACGTTCACATACACACACACACACAAACACACATGAACAAACTCATACATTCACTCACACACACACACACACACACAGATTCACTCATACACATACACAGAAACATGCAGATTCACTCACATGCACACACACATTCACTCATATAGACAAGCACACACATTACACAGATATGTTACACATTCACGCACACACACACATATTCACTCACACACACACACAAACACAAACACACAAAAGCACACATTCACTCCCACAGACACGCATTACACATTGACTCTCATATGCACACCTACACACAGATTCACACATACGCACGTTACACAATCACACACAAATACACACATTCATTCTAACACACACATTCACATGCACACATACACAAACAAATACATTCACTCTGTCTCTCACACACACACACATTACACATGGACTCTCATACACACATGCACACACATTCACTCACACACACATACACACACACACGCACACACATACACACACAAACAGACACACAAACATTACACATGGACTCTCATACACACATGCACACACATTCACTCACTCACACACACACACACACATGTTACACATACACACACACACACAGACACAAACACACACACACTTTACACATTCACTCACACACACATACGCAAACACACGTACACATTATACATTCACTCAAACACACACACACACATGGAAATACACATACAATACACATTCACACCCAGACATGCACGCACACAAACTCACACATTCACTCACACACAGATTCACTCACACACAAACTCACACATTCACTTACACACACAGACACACACATTACACATTCACACACAGACATGCAGACACAAACTCACACATTCACTCACACATACACACAAGTTGTACGTTGAACTCACACATACACACACATTCACATTCACTCACACACACAGATTCACTCACACACAAACTCTCACATTCACTCACACACACACATGTTACACATTCACTCACACGCACACACACAAACACACACACATTATACATTCACTCAAACACAGACACACACATGCAGACACATTCATTCATACATGCATACACACATTCACTCTCAGACACACAAACACACACACACATCACACATTCACTCATTCACACACAGACACACAAACATTGCACATTCACACATAGACACGCACACACACAAACTCACACATTCACTTGCACACACACACACACAACGACACACACACATTGCATATTCACACACAGACACACACACACACATGCATTTACTCACACACACACACAGGCACATTCACTCATACACACATACACACGCATTCACTATCGCATGCATATATGACATATTTACAAACACACACACATTCACTCACACGCATGTGCACACCACACACATACACACACACAAACTCATACATTCACTGTCATACACACATTACACATTCACTCACACACACACAGACATGCTCACACATTATATATTCACACACAGACACGCACACACAAACTCACACACACACATTCACTCATGCACACAGATTCACTGACACACAAACTCACACATTCATGCACACACACACACACAAATTACACATTCACTCCCACACATACACACATGCATGTTACATATTCACTCACACACACACCCACAAACGCCGACACATTCACTCATGCACACATACACACACATTCACTCGCACACACACGCACACAAAGACACACACGTTGCACATTCACACACACACATGCATTTACTCGCACACACACACACACACACACACACACAGACTCACACACACAGGCACATTCACTCATACACACATACACACACATTCACTCTCGCGCACATATTACACATTGACTCATACACACACACATTCACTCAGACAAACAAACACATGCACAATTTCATACATTCACTCTCACACACACACACAAGTTGCACATTGAACTCACACATACACACACATGCACATTCACTCACACACACAGATTCACTCACACACATTCACTCACACACACACATGTTAAACGTTCACACACACACACACACAAACAATACACACATTATACATTCACTCAAAAACACACACACACATACGCAGACACATTCATTCATACACGCATACACACATTCACTCTCAGACACACAAACACACACACACATTACACATTCACTCATACACACACAGACACACATACATTGCACATTCACACATAGACATGCACACACACAAACTCACACATTCACTCGCACACATACACAAAGACACACGTTGCATATTCACTCACACACACACACACACACACACACGCATTTACTCACACACACACACACGGGCACATTCACTCATACACACATACACACACATTCACTCTCGCGCACATATTACACATTGACTCACACACACACACATTCACTCACACAAACAAACACATGCACAATCTCATACATTCAATCTCTCACACACACACACAAGTTGCACCTTGAACTCACACATACACACACATGCACATTCACTCACACACACACATGTTAAACGTTCACACACACACACACACAAACACTACGCACATTATACATTCACTCAAAAACACACACACACATACGCGGACATTCATTCATTCATACACGCATACACACGTTCACTCTCAGACACACAAACACACATTACACATTCACTCATACACACACAGATACACATACATTGCACATTCACACATAGATATACACACACACAAATTCACACATTCACTCGCACACATACACAAAGACACAAGTTGCATATTCACTCACAGACACACACACACACGCATTTACTCACACACACACACAGGCACACACACGGGCACATTCACTCATACACACATACACACACATTCACTCTAGTGCACATATTACACATTGACTCACACACACACACATTCAATCACACACATGTGCACACCACACACAAACACACACACAAACTCATACATTCACTGTCACACACACATTACACATTCACTCACGCACACAGACACGCACACACACATACACACACATTCACTCACACACACATTATACACACATGCATACACATTTACTTACACACACACACACACGCGCACACATTCACTCACACACACAGATTCACTCACACACTCACACATTCACTCATACACACACATATTCACTCACACACACATACACACACAAGCACACACATTCACTCACACACACACATTATACATTCACTCACGCACACATTCATATCCACACATGCACACACATTTACTTACACACACACACACACACACACACATATTCACTCACACACACAGATTCACTCACTCACTCACACATTCACTCATACACACACACATATTCACTCAGACACACATAGACACACACAAGCACACACATTCACTCATACACACACATACATTACACATTCACTCAAACACACAGACACACACACACACACACAAACACACAGATTCACTCACACACAAGCACACAAACTCACACATTCACTCGCACACACAGGCACACAAAGACACACACATTGCACATTCACACACACACACACACACACACACTCAGTCACACACACTCATGTTACAAATTCACTCACACACACACACAGACACACAAGCACATTCACTCATACACACATACACACACATTCACTCTTGCGCCCATATTACACATTGACTCACACTCACACACATTCACTCACACACACAGACACGCACACACATTACATATTCACACACAGACATGCACACACACAAACTCACACTCACACATTCACTCACTCACACAGATTCACTCACACACAAACTCACACATTCACTCACACACACACACTCAAATTACTCATTTACTCACACACATACACACAGAGGTTACATATTAACTCACACACACACACAAACACACACATTCACTCACACACAAGCACACAAACACACAAATTCACTCTAACACACACATTACACATTCACTCACACACACACAGACACACACACATTACACATTCACACACAGACATGCACACAGAAAAACTCACACATTCACTCACACACACACAAACACACACGTTGCACATTCACACACACACATATTCACTCACGCACACAGATTCACTCACACACAAACTCACACATTCATTCACATACACACATATTCACTCAGACACACATACACACACACAAACACACACATTTACTTATACACACATACATTACACATTCACTCACACACACACACACAGATTCATTCATACACACAGATACACACACAAACACACACATTCACTCACACACACACACATTCACTCATAAAGACAAACACAATACAGTACACAGAAATGTGACACATTCATGCACACATCCAGACATTCACTCTCACACACACAAATACACACATTCACTCACACACATACACAAAAACACACAACTTCACTCAGACACACATACACACACACACAAACACACGTGCACAAACTCATACATTCACTCTCACACACATATTACACATTCACGTACACACACACACGCACACAGACACACATCACACACACACACAGACATGCACACACACGAACTCACACATTCACTCAGAAACACACACACATGTTGCACATACACACACACATGCATTCACTCGCACACAGATTCAATCACACACAAACTCACACATTCACTCACACACACACACATGTTACACATTCACTCACACACACACACACATTATACATTCACTCAGACACACACACACATACACACACAGACACATTCACTCATACATGCAAACACACATTCACTCACACACACACACTCACAAGCACACACACAGATTCACTCATACACACACAGAAACATACACATTCACTCACACGCACACACACATTCACTCATACAGACAAGCACAGACATTACACAGACACGTTACACATTCATGCACACACACATATTCACTCACACACACACAAACACAAATACACAAAAACACATATTCACTCACACAGACACACATTACACATTGACTCTCATATGCACACATACACACATGCACACAGATTCACACATACACATGTTACACAATCACACACACATACACACATTCACACTAACACACACATTCACATGCACACATACACAAACACATGCATTCACTCTCTCACATACACACACGCACACACATACACACATACATACACACACACACAAACAGACACACAAACATTACATATTCACACACAGACACACAGACATGCACAAACACAAACTCACACATTCACACACACAAACACACAAAAATACACACACGTTGCACATTCACACACAGATTCACTCACACACACAGATTCACTCACACACAAACTAACGCATTCACTCACACACACGTGTTATACATTTACTCACTCACACACACACTCATACACAGATTCACTCTTACACACACATATTACACATTCACTCACACACACACACATAGACACACACACAGGCACATTCACTCATACACACATACAAACACATTCACTCTCACGCACATATTACACATTCACTCACACACACACACACATTCACTCACACACACACATATTACGCACAAACTCACACACCCACACATTCACTCATGCACACAGATTCACTCATACCCAAACTCACAGATTTACTCACACACACACAAATTACACCATCATTCACACACATACATGCACACATGTTACACATTCACTCACACACACACATGCACACACAGACATACACAGACACATTCACTCATACACACATACATACACATTTACTCTCACACACATTTTACATTCACTCACGCACACATACATATACACACATGCACATACATTTACTTACACACACACACACACACATTCACTCACACACACAGATTCACTCACTCACAAACTCAAACATTCACTCATACACACACACACATATTCACTCAGACACACATACACACACACAAGCACACACATTCACTCAAACACACAGACACAAACACACAGATTCACTCAAATACAAGCACACAAACTCACACATTCACTCGCACACACAGGCACACAAAGACACACACGTTGCACATTCACTCACACACACACATACACACACTCAGTCACACACACACATATTACACATTCACTCACACACAGACACAGACACACAAAACAGGCACATTCACTCATACACACATACACACACATTCACTCTTGTGCCCATAATACACATTGACTCACACTCACACACATTCACTCACACACACACACACAAACACACACACAAATTCATACATTCACTCACACACACAGACACACACACATTATATATTCACACACAGACACGCACACACACAAACTCACACATTCACTCATACACGCACACACACACAAATTACACATTCACTCACACACATACACAAACACGTTACACATTAACTCACACACACATGTACACACACAGCTACATTCACTCATACACACATAGACACACATTCACTCTCACACACATATTACACATTGATTCACGTGCACACATGCACACAAACACACACATTCACTCACACATGGACATGTTACACATTCACACACAAACATTCACACACACACACACACACATTCACTCACACACACGGAAATGTTACACATTCAGACACACACATTCACTGACACAAACACACACAAATTCATACATTCATTCTCACACACACATTATACATTCACTCACACACACATACATTACACGTTCACTCACACACATACACACACTCACAGATTCACTCATCCACACAGACACACACACAAACACACAAATTCACTCACACGCACACACACATTCATTCATAAAGACAAACACACAAATGAAACTCACACACAAGCACACACCTTCACTCACACACACAAACACACACATGCACAAACTCATATATTCACTCTCACTCACGCATTACACATTCACATACAAATACAGACACACACATTACACATTCACACACAGACATGCACACACACAAACTCACACGTTCACTCACACACACAAGCACGTATACGTTACACATTCACACACACTCACACAAACTCACACATTCACTCGCACACACACATTACACATTCACTCACACACGCACAGATTCAAACATACACAGGCACAAACACACACATTCACTCATACAGCCAAACGCACACATTACACAGACAAGTTACACATTCATGCACACATACCCACATATTCAATCTCACACACATAAATACAAACACACAAAAACACACATTCAATCACACACACATTACACATTGATGCTCATTTGCACACATACATGCACACACATTCACACGTACTCAAGTTACACATTCACACACACACACACACACATTCACTCTAACATACACATTACACTTAGTCTACTGCATTCGTTGCTCTCCTAATGTGGTCTCCTCTACATTGGAGAGACCAAACGTAAACTGGGCGACCGCTTTGTAGAACACCTGCGGTCTGTCCGCAAGAATGACCCAAACCTGCCTGTCGCTTGCCATTTTAACACTCCACCCTGCTCACTTGCCCACATGTCTGTCCTTGGCTTGCTGCATTGTTCCAGTGAAGCCCAACGCAAATTGGAGGAACAACACCTCATCTTCCAACTAGGCACTTTACAGCCTTCCGGACTGAATATTGAATTCAACAACTTTAGGTCTTGAGCTCCCTCCTCCATCCCCACCCCCTTTCTGTTTCTTCCCCCTTCCTTTTGTTTTTTTCCAATAAATTATATAGATTTTTCTTTTCCCACCTATTTCCATTATTTTTAAATATTTTTAAATCTTTTATGCTCCCCCCACCCCAACTAGAGCTATACCTTTAGTGCCCTACCATCCATTCTTAATTAGCACATTCGTTTAGATAATATCACCAACTTCAACACCTATGTGTTTTTTTGTTCTGTTGTCTGTGACATCTTTTGATGATCTGCTTCTATCACTGCTTGTTTGTCCTTACAACCACACCACCCCCCTCCACTTCTCTCCCCCCACCCAAACCATCCCCCCCACCCCCCACACACCTTAAACCAGCTTATATTTCACCCGTTCCTTGGATTCACCTAGTTCTGTTGAAGGGTCATGAGGACTCGAAACGTCAACTCTTTTCTTCTCCGCCGATGCTGCCAGACCTGCTGAGTTTTTCCAGGTAATTCTGTTTTTGTTTTACTCGCACACAGATTCACTCACACACAAACTCATGCATTTACTAAACACACACACGTTACACATTCACTCACACACACACACTCACACAAACACACAGATTCACGCATACACACAAAAGAAAAACACACAATCACTCACACACACACACATTCACTCATACAGACAAGCACACACATTACACAGACATGTTACACATTCACGCACACATACACACATTCACTCTCACACACAAACACACACACTCATTCACTCACACACACATACACATACACACTCCCACAAACACACGCACACGAACACATTGCACATTCACACACACACTCTTTCACTCACACACACATATACACACACATGCACAAACTCATACATTCACTGTCACACACACATTACATATTCACTCAAACACTCACAGACACACACACACATTGAACATTCACACACATACATTCACTCTCTCACACACACATACACACATATGCACACACACACCATACTACACATGGACTCTCATACACACTTGCACACACATTCACTCACACACGCATACACACAAACACGCAGAAACATACACACACAGACACACAAACATTACACATTCATACACAGACACACAGACATGCACGCACACAAACTCACACATTCACTCACAGAAACACACAAACACACACGCATGTTGCACATCCACACACACATTCACTCGCACACAGATTCACTCACATACAAACTCACACATTCACTCGAACACACATGTTACACATTGAATCTCACACACGACCACTCACACACACAGATTCACTCATACACACACAGAAACACACACATTCACTCACACGCACACACTCATATTCACACATACAGACAAGCACATACATTGAACGGAAATGTTACACATTCACGCACACATACACACATTCACTTTAACACACACATTCACACACACATGTACACAAACAAATATATTCACTCTCTAACACACACTGATTCACTTGCACACAAACTCACGCATTCACACACACACACATTACACATTAACAAACACATACACACATTCACTCTAACACACACACTCACATGCACACATACACAAACACATACATTCACTCTCACACACACATACACACATATGCACACACACACCATACTACACATGGACTCTCATACACACTTGCACACACATTCACTCACACACGCATACACACAAACACGCAGAAACATACACACACAGACACACAAACATTACACATTCATACACAGAAACACAGACATGCACACACACATACTCACACATTCACTCACACAAACACACAAACACACACACGTTGCACATTCACACACACATTTACTCGCACACAGATTCACTCACATATAAACTCACACATTCACTCTAACACACATGTTACACATTGAATCTCATACGCCACCACTCACACACACAGATTCACTCATATACACACAGAAACACACACATTCACTCACACACACACACACATATTCACTCATACAGACAAGCACATACATTGAACGGACATGTTACACATTCACGCACACATACACACATTCACTTTAACACACACATTCACACACACATGTACACAAACAAATATATTCACTCTCTAACACACACACACACACATTACACATTGACCTTCATACACAGATGCTCAGATATTCACTCACCCACACATACACACATGCGCATACACACATTACACATTCACACACAAACTCACACATTCACTCACATGAACACACAAACACATACACACGTTACACATTAACAAACACACACACATTCACTCTAACGCACACATTCACATGCACATATACACAAACACATACATTCACTCTCACACACACAGACACACATATTACACATGGACTCTCATACACACATGCACACACATTCATTCACACATACATAGACACAAACATGCAGAAACATACACACACACAGACACACAAACATTACACATTCACACACAGACACACAGACATGCACACACACAAACTCACACATTCACTCACACAAACACACAAAGACACACACATGTTGCACATTCACACACACATTCACTCGCACACAGATTCACTCACACACAAACTCTGGCATTCACTCAAACACACATGTTACACATTCACTTTCACACACACACTCACACACACACACACACACACACACATGCACAACTCATACATTCACTCTCACACACACATTACACGTTCAATCACACACACACAGACACATACACACACATTACACATTCACACACAGACACACAGACATGCACACGCACAAACTCACACATTCACACACACATGTTGCACATTCACACTCACATTCACTCGCACACAGATTCACTCACACAAATTCACACATTCAAACACACATGTTACACATTACTCTCACACACACAAACTCACACACACAGATTCACTCATACACACACAGAAACGCACACATTCACTCACATGCACACACACACACATTGACTCATGCAGACAAGTACATACATTTCACAGACACATTACACATTCACGCACACATACACACTTTCACTCTCACACACAAACACACACACTCATTCACTCACACACAAGTACACACACAGACACCCACAAACACACACAGATGCACAAACTCATACATTCACTCTCACACATTCACTCACACACATAGACACACTCACACATTACACATTCACACACAGACACACACACACAAACTCACACATTTACTCACACACACACATACACATTGCACATTCACACACACACATTCACTCACACACAAACTCACACTTTCACTCACACACACACATTACACATTCAGTCACAGACATACACAGATTCAATCATACACACATACACATATACAAACACACACATTCACTCATACAGACAAGCACATACATTACACAGACACGTTACACATTCACGCACACATACACACATTAACTCACACACAAACATGCACACTCATTCACTCACACACACATACACACACACACTCCCACAAACACACACACATGCACAAACTCATACGTTCACTCTCACACACATTACACATTCAATCACACACACAGACACATACACACACATTACACATTCACACACAGACATGCACACACACAAACTCACACATTCACACACACACACACAAACACACACACATTGCACATTCACACACACACATATTCACTCACGTACACAGATTCACTCACACACAAACTCACACATTCACACAGGCATGCACACACACAAACTCACACATTCACTCACACACACAAGCACACACATGTTGCACATTCACACACACACACATTCACTCACGCACACAGATTCACTCACACACAAACTCACACATTCACTCAAACTGACACACACAGATTCACTCATACATACAGAGACACACACATTCACTCACACTCACACAGACACACCTTCACTCACACAGACAAAAACACACATTACACAGAAACGTGTACACATTCACACACACATACACACATTCACTCTCACACACACAAACACACACATACACACACGCACACACAAACACACACATTCACTCAGGCACACATATACACACACACAAACACACATGCACAAACTCATACATTCACTCTCACACACACATTGCACATTCACATACTCACACACACACAGACGTGCACACACACAAACTCACACATTCACTCACACACACACAAACACATACACATTGCACATTCACACACAAACACATTCGCTCAGACACAAAATCACACATTTACTCACACACACACACACAGATTCAATCATACACACATACAAACACACACATTCACTCATATAGACAAAAGCACACATTACACAGACACGTTACGCATTCATGCACACATACATATATTCTCTCACACACACAAACACAGAAAAACACACATTCATTCACACACACACACATTACACATCGACTCATACACACACATACACACATGCACACACATTTACACAAGCACACTTTACATATTAACACACACTTACACACATTCACTCTAACACACACATTCACACACACACACACACACACACAGATTCACTCATACACACACAGAAACACACACATTCACTCATACGCACACACATACATTCACTCATACAGACAAGCAGACACATTACACAGACACGTTACACATTCATGCACACACACACATATTCACTCTCACACACACAAACAAAAACACCCAAAAGCACACATTCACACACACACACACATAGTCACACACACACATAAATTCACTCATACACACTCAGAAACACACAGATTCACTCACACGCACACACACACACACATTCACTCATACAGATAAGCACACACATTACACAGACATGTTACACATTCATGCACACACACATATTCACTCACACACACAAACACAAACACACAAAAACACACATTCACTCACATACACACATTACATATTGATTCTCATACGTACACGTACACACATGCACACTCATTCACACATACACACGTTACATATTCACACACACATACACACATTCACTCTAACACACACATTCACATGCACACATACACAAACACATACATTCACTCTCACACACACATATTACACATGGACTCTCATACACACATGCACACACATTCACTCACACACACATACACTTAAACACACAGAAACATAGACACACACACAGACACACAAACATTACACATTCACACACAGACACACCGACATGCACACGCACAAACTCACATTCACTCACACAAACACACAAACACTCACACACACACTGCACATTCACACACACATATTCACTCATGCACACACATTCACTCACACACACACATTCACTCACACACACATGCACATTACTCATTCACTCAGACACACACACAGATTCACTCGCACACAAACTCACACATTCACTCACACACACACATATTCACTCAGACACACATATACACACAAACACACACATTCAAATACACACACATACATTACACATTCACTCACACACACACATAGATTCACTCATACACACAGACACACACACAAACACACACATTCACTCACACAGACACACATTCACTCATACAGACAAACACACACATTACACAGAAACTTGACACATTCACATGCACATTCACACTTTCACTCTCATACACACAAACACACGCACACACATTCACTCACAAACACACACCCACATTCACTCATACAGACAAGCACACACATTACACAGACATGATACACATTCATGCACACATACACACTTTCACTCTCACACACAAACACACACATTCATTCACTCACACACACATACACACACAGACACCCACAAACACACACAGATGCACAAACTCATACATTTACTCTCACACACACATTGCACATTCACTCACACACATAGATATACTCACACATTCACACACACACAAACTCACACATTCATTCACGCACACAAGCACACACACGTTGCACATTCACACACACACAAATTCACACACACACACAGATTCACTCATACACACATGCAAACACAGACATTCACTCACACACACACACATATAGACATACATTACACAGGCACATTACACATTCACTTACACATTCAATCACACACACAAACACACACACACAAACACACACATTCACTCACACACACACACATTACACATTGACTCTCATACACACATGCACACACATTCACATATACCCACGTTACACATTCATACACACATACACACATTCACTCTCACACACACATTAACACACATACATACACAAACACATACATTCACTCTCACACACACACATACATTATACATTGACTCTCATACACACATGCACACACATTCACTCACACACACATACACACACACGGATGCACATACACACAGACAGACATGTTACACATTCACACACACATACATTCATTTTCGCACATACATTCACACACACATATACACATACACAAACACTCATATTCACTCCCTCTCACACCTACATACATTACACATTGACTGTCACACCACATACACACATGCACACAATCTCTCTCACACACACACACACGCACATACACACACACACATACGTTGCACATTCATACACACACACACACACACACACACACACACACACACACACAGACATGTTAGATATTCACGGATGCACATACCCACATATACACAAACACACAAATACACGCACAGATAGTAGAAATAAGGTGTCTTAGAGACCAAAAAAAATGTAAAATAACATACAGTTATTTGCCTTTCATTGTCCTTGAGGTGTAAATTTTAAATGCTGCGGCTGATTTGGAATAGCTGTTTTCTTGGATGTGAACAGATGTAGAAAATATTGCAATTATCTGGCTTCTCAAAAATGTCCCAAGGCATTTCACAGGACAGTTATAAAGCAAATTTGGTGCCAAGGCACATAAAGTGATATTAGGACATTTTTAAATTTTTCTTTCATGGAATGTGGGTAGCTCTGGCTGGATTGCCCATCCCTAGTTGCCCTTGAGAAGGTTGTGGTGAGCTGCCTTCTTGAACCTCTGCAGTCCATGTGGTGTAGGTACACCCACAGTGCTGTTAAGGAGGGAGTTCCAGGATTTTGACCTCGTGACAGCAAAGTATTATGACCAGTCCCCAATTTGTTAAAATCCTGGGTGAGATCCCCAATTTATAACAGGGATGGGACCCCAGTTTTGTTATGATCCCAAGTGAGGAGGAATGAGGAAGCTCCTTTTTTATTCAACCCCCTCAGTTGGTCACAACAAGGCTATTTTAGAAATCCTGATGAGTGCAAGATTAAAAGCTTTGACTTGTCTCTTTTTTTCAGCAATACTCAAGTTCTGCACTATCAAATGACTATTTAACTATGAGTCTAACTAGTTCTGGAGCAGCTTAGTGAGGAGTGTAAATAGTTCTGGAGCAGCTTAGCTAGTATTGTAATGAGTTCTGGAGAACAGATCTTAAGCACTGTATCTGGATTGATGTTGGGGCTAGTCTACTGGTCTACTCAGCCATTTTTTTGATGTCATGTGGACAGAAACAAACTGGCTACTTGACACTTCAGGCTGAAGATGGCTGTAAACCCTCTAGCCTTGTCTTTCAAGTTCACATACTGAGCTTTGCCAGTATTCCTGTGTTGTAGCTTCACCAAGTTGGCGCCTGATTTTCAGCTACTCCTGATGCTGTTCCCGGCTTGGTCTTCTACATTCTTCTTTGAACATGGGTGATAATGGTAGTGAAGCAAGGGATATGTCAAGCCATGAGGTTACATACAGGTGGTGGTATATAACTCTGCTGCCGCTGATGAACAATCAGTTTGAGCTTTATTTTTTTTTATTTGTTCATGTGGGATCACTGGCCTATACCATTTAAAAGTCAACCACATTGCTATGGGACTGGAGTCACATATAGGTCAGACCAGATAAGGGCAGTAGATTTCCTTCTCTAAAGGACATTAGTGAACCAGATGGTTTTTTTGTGGCAATGGGTTTGTGGTCATCATCAGACTTTTAATTCCAGATTTTTTATTGAATTCAAATTTCAGAGCTCTGAAGAAGGGTCACATGGACTGGAAACATTAACCCTGTTTCTCTTTCCACAAATGCTGTCAGACCTGCTGAGTTTTTCCAGCATTTTTTTGTTTTTATTTCAGATTTCCAGCATCTGCAGTTTCTGCTTTTAGAACAAAAATGAATGCGGTTCATGGGGAAGAATTTTCCCCCCATTGGGGGGGAAGTGCAGGAGCAGGTGTGTGTGAGCGCGCCTCTGATTGGTGCCCCCGATTGGGGCACGCTGCCATTTTAGGTGGGACGGGTAGGTCCTTTAAGTATCTCCATTACTTTTTAAATGGCCTCAACTGGCTGATTTGGCTGTGCCCCCACCGACCTGAAAATGGAGATGACGCGGGGTGAGGTCGGGAGTTCCGCCAGACGTCATCCTGCATCATTTTACGTGTCGGCGAGCGGGCCCTGCACCCCCCCTCCCCGCTCGCAACCTAAAGATCCCGGCCATGGAATCCATTTGACCATCCCTATCTTCATATCACTTAATTCAGAATTAAAGAATTAAGAATTAAATAAATACCTGCAACATAGAACACACAAATTACAGATGGGCCAAAATGTATAATATTCTAAATTATTTGTATAAGCAAATATTTACCAATGTTTAAAAAGTTCATCAATGCTTTGTAACTGATGTATGTCACTAAACAAATCTCAGAAAAGGCAAAGCCACAGACAGAAGATTTGATATTACTTTGTCACAAGTTATTTACAGGTCAATAATTCTTCTCTCAAAATATTTTCCATCAGAAGTTTAGAGTCCAATTTTCATATTAGCTACCATAAAATTGATGGTGTCAAGTAAGTGTCCACCTATCCAGGGGTTTGTACCATTTACAGATTCAAGTCAAATTAACTGATAAAACAGAAAATGGGCGGGTGAATTTTGGAAAATTATGAATAGAGTTGACAAAGTTGGTCCAAGGGATTTATTTTCCATGTTGATGTGATCAAACCTCAGGATACACGTTAAAGATGAAGAAGTTGGGTTTTTTTTTAACTGAAGGGGAATATAATTATTGGGTACCTGGCCAGGGAATACATTGATGCAGAGAGAAAATTCGATGTGATTCTAAAGAGAGCAAGTGTGGAAAGATATGGTGAAGCAGATGAGCAGCATTGATCTATCAAAATAACAGCTTATGGAGCATTGTGGCCTTTATCTGTTTCTGAAAATCTTGAGTTCCAATGGAACTGGATCCTCCTGACTCCTGTCACTCCTGACCTGTGCAATTAGATAGGAGAGGAATGAATTGGAGACAGGTACAATTACTTTCTAACAATATATGTAACTGTAGCTATCTGTTCAGCGAGATGCTCAGTTCCTCTCAAAGAACTTTACAAGCCTGACTATCAGCCACTGGGCATGAAAGTTGCTAACGACATCTCTAACAAATGCATTAAATCATAGGTACTCGTTAATGTGTCCTTACCAATGTTCAGTCTCGTTATGCAGCTCTGGATATTGTAAAGTTGCTCTGCCTCAACAATACATCACTTCTGAGCACTATAAACTTCCTGTTCATACCCAGTCTCATAATGTCAACAGCAACATGACTCACTTGCCTCTGCCTTTATTACATGGGAAATACACAATGTACTACGCTAAAGCAAACAAGCGCGATTACAGATCAATGCACTAACTGGCACTGAAGCAGAAATACAATAAGGGTGAACAAGAAAACATTCAACATTGAAAACACTTCAATCATTCCTTTTATAATGCATGCACAATTGTAATGTCTCTGCATCACGAGGAAAGTTGTCAGAATCTGCTGCTGAGTTTTTGGCAGTGTTAACTGTGAAGAATGGAATATTCTCTAGCAATGGAGTTACTATGGCTTCTGGACAGTGTCATGTAAATTTAGTGACAAGGTTCAGTTCCTCTTAAAGAACATCACAACCTGCCTATTGGCCAATTGCTAATGACATCTCTGATATAAGTATGCACAACTGCAGTCATTTCATGGCATGTTGTTTTACCTATGCTGTTCCATTATTCAGATTACCAGCTAGAAGTCATCTGGTTATAACATCAGACACTCAAGCATGAGAATATGAAAACTGACCTTTCCTACATTACCACTCTGACTGTACTTCAAAAATACTTCATTGTCAGTAAAGCACTGAGGTAATGAAAATACAAGTCTCTCTTTCTTTCATCATTTTAACACATGCACCCTGTCAACCAGTAAACGTTGGACAATGTACAAACATTAGAAACAAGAAGCTGAAGTAGGCCATTCGGCCCCTCGAGCGAGCTCCGCCATTTAATAAGATCATGGCTGATCTGATAATAACCTCTAGTCTGCATCCCCCCTACCCCCAATAACCTATCACTCGTTACTCACCAAGAATCTATCTAGCTCTGCCTTAAAAATATTCAAACACTCTGCTTCCACCGCGTTTTCAGGAAAAGAGCTCCAAAGACACATGACCCTTTGAGAGAAAACAATTCACCTCATCCTCTGTTTTAAATGGGTGAACTCTTATTTTTAAACAGTGACCCCTAGTTCTAGATTCTCCCACAAGAGGAAACATTCTCTCCACATCCATCCTGTCAAGACCCCTCAGGGCCTTATACGTTTCAATCAAATTGCCTCTTATTCTTCTAAACTCCACGGATGCAAGTCTAGCTTGTCCAACCTTTCCTCATAAGATAACTAGCCCATTCCAGGAATTAGTCTGGTTAACCTCCTCCAAACTGCTTCTAACACATTTACATCCTTTCTTAAATAAGGTGACCAATACTGTGCACACTACTCCAGATGTGGTCTAACTAGTGCTCTGTATAAGTGAAGCATAACTTCCATAATTTTGTATTCAATTCCCATTGCAGTACATGATAACATTCTATTAGCTTTCCTAATTACTTGCTGTACCTGCATACTAGTCTTTGGTGATGCATTGATGCATGCACTAAGACACCCAGATCCCTCTGAATCTCAGAGCTCTGCAATCTCTCACCATTTAGATAATATGCTTCTCTTTTACCTTTCCTGCCAAAATGGACAATTTCACATTTTCCCACATTATACTCCGTTTGTCAGATCATTGCCCACTCACTTAACCTATCTATACCTTTTTGTCTTTTTGACATTATCAGTTTGGGCAAAGGAGCTCCAATCGGGCACTTTCCAATGTTGCAAATAATCTCAATGCATGTGTGATCATAGTGTATTTTCCACCTCATCCTCTCTCACATTTGACTCTGCTAACCACACCGCCCTCCTCCAGTGCCCCTCTTCCTAGTCTCTGTGAATGGGACTACTCTCAATTGCTTCCAAGATTACCTATTCAATCATAACCAGACAATTTCCACAAATGCTTTCTTTTCCTGCTGCCAGCACAATTATTACCTGAAATCACCATAAGATCTACCCTTCTTCCTTATCTACATGCTGACCTTGACAACATCTTCCAAAGATGTGGGGCAGAATTTTATGACAGTGGGATTTTATGTTCCTGCTGTTGTCAATGGGATTTATAATGACCCGCCGCATTCTACAGCCCCATTCCTGCTGAAACGGGGCCGTAAAATTCTGCCCGTGGTTTTAGTTTTTGTCTGTACTGTATCCCCTATGGACAATGTATATAGTAGGATCACAGACTTTGTGCAAAATGTTAAATGTTTACAATATATTTACAGAATATTGGACTTTGCATGCATTCAAATGTCTTTTAATGTCTCACCCGCCACCTGAACACTGACTCCAGTTAGTCTTCATCAATTCTCATGTGTTCATTCACAGGATGCTTCCAATGCTCTTCCCTTGGTGTCTCAAACACTCCCCTCTACCTTCCAGGCTAACTTTCACACTCATGGAAGGGTCCTACCATATGAAGCACTGTGATATCAGAGTGGCTGTGGTAATGATGGCGCCTTGATCCTCCAGTTCTTTGGCCCCATACACGTGGTGAACCAAGCACTTCAGGTGGTTGCTGCTGTTGCTGCATTTGTGGCTGTGTGAACTGAAAGTGGCCTGGTGTTGCACCATGCCAAAGTGAAGATTTGTAAATGGACGATCTGGCTACTGAAGACTTTGAGGCTGCAACAAGGTTTGTTGAGGTCTGCAGCTGTGCTGAGTGTGGCCTGTAGAGACTCCTTTGAGCACAGCCCCTCCCTGGCAAAGAGCTCCCTGGCTGGCAAGCAGGCTTTACAGTTTTAAAAGCTGGGAGAAAAGCTGGAACAAAGTTGCTCCACTGCAAAACTGCAGCCTTTCAGACCTGTCAGAAGTGGTCACATCTCAAATGAGGAGATGTGTTTTTTTAAAGGCTCTAAAAACCCACACCAGCACACAAAAATAGTGTGCGTGAAGAAATATTACTTTCCTGTGGCCATCACAATGGGGACCCTGACCTCAGAAGTGTGTGTACTTTGCACCCAAGGCTTCAATGGACTGATTATCTGAAGAATTGTAAATGGAGCAGGACTCATCAGAAAACAACCCCACTTCAACTTTATGATGGTTGAGACTAGAATGATTCTATGAGGAAAACGTACATTTGAGGACCTGTGATGATGGACCCCTGATAACTACAAATATCTCCCTTTGTATCAGAGATGAGACCATCCAGTGAAGAACTTTCCATTTGACCCTGCCCGCATCCCACCCCCACTATGACTTAAGCTTTGTCAGGCTCCTTGGTGCCTTATTCAGTTGAACGCTAGCTTGATTTTAAAATTCTTAACCTAGCTTTCAAATTCCTCCATAGCCTCGCCCCTCTCTACCTGAGTAACCACTTACAATAGAACAACCCACTGAGATTTCTGCTCACCTCCAATTCTGGCCTCTTGAGCATCCCCAATGTTTATCCCTCCTCTACTGGCAGCTGTGTCTTCAACTGCCAAACTCCTAAGCTCTGGGTTCCTCAACTCTCTGCTTCTCTACATCTCTTTCCTCCTTTAAGGCACTCCTTAAAACTAACCACTTCAACTAAACTTTTTAATCACTTATCCTAATGTCTCTTGACATGACTTGGTGTCAAATTTTGTTTGGTAGTGTTCCTGTGAAATACCTTGAGATGCTTAACTATATTAAATGCAATATATTAATGAAAGTTAATTTGTTTTAATTCTGAGAGCAGCTACACTCACCTGAGGTGTAGCATTCAGTTCTTTTGTCTATTTGTCTGCAAGAAGGTCCATTTTGGTGGAACATGACTCAGCTTCAGTGAGTAGGTTATTGGTGAGTGAGATATGGGCTGATGCACCATTGATTTCTTCCATCACTTCGCTAATCATTAGGAGAGGCTAATAGGGCAATAATTGGCCAGGTTAGATTTAAAAACAGAAAATGCTGGAAAAACTTAGCATGTCTGGAAGTAAGTGTGCAGAAAGAAGCAGAGTTAATGTTTCGAGTCCATTTGATTCTTCTTCAAAGTTAAAGAGAAGTAAAAATATGATGGATTTTATACTTTTTAGGAGATGGTGGAAGGTGGAACAAAATAGAAGATTAGGGATAGGTGGGAGCCAAGGAGATGTTGACAAAGATGTCCATTGCTCACTGACTCAGTTCCTCCCTCTTACACTCTAACATTCCCTCCTTCTCCTTCACTTCCTGTCTCACTCTCTCTCACAACTCTATTCCTCATACCCTTTTGCTCTCTCAGATCATCAGTCTACTTCTCATTCTCCTTCTCACTTTCTCATTCCATCAGTCCCTCCATCTCACAAACGACCTCTTACTCTCTCTCCCTCAGTGTTTCCTTTTCACTCTCCCACTTACTCAATTTCCCAATCCTTAGTTAGTAGATTCACGGTTATTGTCCTGGACTGGCAAGGCTGATGCTGTGAGCTTCAGAATCATCATGAATTTAACTTGATAAATCTTATAATTTGTGGGATAGCAACATAAACAATAGCCACACAATCAGCTCCCTATGTTTATGAGAAAAGAACTTACGACTCCAGCTGGTCTGCTCCACACGTGACTCCAGTCTTATATTATGCAGTTAACTCTTAATGCCCTCTGATGTTGCATAAAAATTGTTACTTTCTCACTTCCTCTGCAATTCAATTTCTTGCTTACTCCCATGTCTTCCCTTTTCCTCTGTCATATCTTTATAATCCATTTTTTATACTTGTACAGTCTCCCACTCTCACCTTGTCCCTTCTCACTCCCTCAGACTTCTAGTATCCTTTCCTTTCCACTTGAGGCCTGTCAGCATTTATCTGCATCTAAATCATCCTCCCTATGATGGTGTTATAATTAATTTGACTGACACGTTAAAACTTTCTGGTAACTATTGGAACAGTCAGATAAGGTGACCACACCTCCTGGGCATATTGTTGCTGTCTGGATTTATATTTTTCTATGTGCAGCACACAGAAAGTCTGAGGGCAAACACTTGTGCTTTGCTTTTACAATGAGATTTCTAATTGCACTCCCTCAGCACTCAGAATCACCTTTATTTGTTGTACTAGTCCTATTGAGGCCCATTCAAAACTCATTCGCTTGTGCAGAATTAAAATCAGCCCCTATTACAAAAAAGTGCTTTTTTGTTCATGTTATATCCTTCCCTTGCTGCTTCTATTCCAATATTTCTCTGATTTACACTCTCTTGTTCCATTTCATCATTTGACATGTTTTCAATTTTCTCTTCCGTTATAGTGATGAGAAAGGAGGAAGGGAACAGTATGAAAAGTATACAATTTACTTGTTTGTTTGAGAATGTGTATAGCTCCAGAAAGTTTCTTTTCTCCTACTATCAAATACAATTTCCTCAGGCCTTCCTTTGCATTCAGCAGCTAGCAGGATTGAGTGGCTCAGAAACTTCTATTTGGCACTAAGCTGACTAAGCACAGTGTGCCACTTTCCAGCTGAGATATATAGCCTGCATCGTGAGGTCTAGGTGTTACCTCGCACCACTGGTCCCCAGCCATGCATCACTTGGCTAATCTTTTGAGATTTGTTTTTAAAGGGCACATATTTCAAGAGGGAGGCAGATTGTTTGTAAGCCTTAAAAAAATCCTCTTATTTGTAATATTTCTTGATAAGTGGATAGCTTTATTCTGTTTGTGTGTGAGGACACACAGTATTCATAAATGGCGTTGTATGATATGAGCTATACTGTCAGTTAAAGACAACTATAACAGAGTGGGTATGTTAGGGATGAAATTAAAGGGTATAAGGATAAGTATAAGTAATTGAATAAGATTTAAGAAAGCACAAGGAACTGACACTATATATTAAAAGCCAAGCCCAGCATTTCCCAACCTTTCTCTTGCCAGCTAGCCTCTGACTCCCACATGCTTATTCCAGCCCATCAACCTAGATCGAATGCTTCTTCTCCCTGCAGTCCTTGAAGATCAGCAGAATCACTTTAGCAGACAAAGTGTGTGGAGAGTGGTTATGAGTAAAGTTGGGGCTTAAATCTTTGCAGAAGTAAGTTTCCTGATACCCAAATACTGAGCGAGACAAGATGAGAGAATGGGCCAGAATGGGTCATTTTGCATCCTTTAGCTTGAACATGTGTTGCATTGTAACTTGAGTAGGAGGGTGAGGGGGCATCTGGGATCTTAATGAAAGACGGGACCAATAGTGTATCTTCTTGTGAAATTTAAGGATTGTGAAAAGGGCAAAGACTAAAAAGGAAGTTGAATTATAGTCTGTTTTGCATCTTCACACAAACTTTTCTCCCTTTGGGAAACAGTGGAGAAGTGTTGGAAGGATTAGTCGGTTGAATAGCAACCTATTGAGATGCATCATGAACATTCTTCTGTGGCCAATGAGTCCTGAAGAGGGATTTGAACCCAAAGCTTCTGGCTCAGAGCGAGGGGCACTACCTACGAAGCCACAAAAATTAGAGTGGTTTTATTAGAGTCAGGAACAGAAAAGTGAAATAAAGGGAAAGAAAGATTGAATTGAACGAGAGAGGGAGAGAAAGAGAGAGTAAACAGAAATAAAATGTGAGGAAAATGTTAAATTTAATAATTGAAATTTTAGAAAGTCTCTTAACAATAATTCATGTGCAGGAATGAGAACAGAGCTCTTAAGTTTATGAATTAGAGACAATGATTAAAGAGAAAGAAAGACTTGTATTGATATAATGCTTTTCATGACCCCAGACATCTCACAGCCAGTGAAGTATTTTTGAAGTGTAGCCACTGTTGTGATATAGAATCACAGAATAGTTACAGCTAAGAAGCAGGCCATTCAGCCCATCATATCCATGTGGTTCTATGCAAGAAAACTTTTGCTGGTCCCTCTCTCCTTTCTCATAGTCCTGCAAACATTTTACCTTCAGATGCTGAATCAATTCTCTTTTTTAAAACCATTATTCTCAAGCAGTGCATTCCAGATCCTAACCATTCACTATCTGAAAAAGGTTCTTACTCATGTTAGCTTTGGTTCTTTTGCCAGTCACTTTAAATCTGTCCTCGGTTTCCTGACCCTTCTGACAATGGGAACACTTTCTCCATATCCAATCAGTCTGAAGCTCTCATGACTTTGAGTACCTCTATCAAATGTCCTCTCAACCTTCTCTGCCCTCAGGAGAACAATCCCAGTTTCTCTAAACTATCCAACTGATGTCCCTCATCCCTGAAACCATTCTAGTACATCTTTTCTGCATCACCTCCTTTCTAAGTTGCGGAACCCAAAATTAGATGTAATACTCCAAGTGAAACTGAACCAGTGTTTTATGAAGTTTCATCATAACCTCTGCTTTTGAACTTAGTGCCTCTATTTATAAAGTTTAGGATCTCATTTGCCTTTTTAATCATGTTCTTAACCTGCCTTGACACATTCAATGATTTGTGAACATACGTACCCCCAGGTCTCTCTGTTCCTACAAATCTTTAGAATTGTGCTCTTTCTATTGCCTTTTGCCATAGCTTCTGTACAAATGACCAGGTTTGTCAAGGGCAAATCATCGAAAGAAAAATATTACACATTCATCTGGTAGGAGAAAAGTTCAGAGGAAATATGTGAGCAAGTTGTAGGCTTCGCTATGTGGAACTCCCTACTTTTGGTGATAGAATCCCCCACAAGTGGTTCATAAAGTTTTCTCTCCATTTGCCTCTCAAGTCATGCAGGGCACATTAACCCATGAGTACCTATGCTCCAATGCAGAGATGAAAGGATATAAGGAGCTTGACACTGTTATCAGCAAAATCCCTAAGTCAGAACATCTTTACCTACTGCAGAATTTCATTGCATGGCCCCTGAGACATGGTACTCCTGCCTCAGACAACATGTTATGGGGAAGATAAATGAAAATGGACAGAGACTATATGAGTTTTGCTGCCAGCATGAGCTTTGTGTAACTAATACCTTTTTTCAGGACAATCCACAAGGTATCCTGGAGGCATCCAATCAGGGTATTGACACTAGATGGATCTGATCATCACCAGACATGACTCTCTGAATAGCATTGTTAATACAAGCAGTTACCACAGCGCTGACTGTGATACAGGTCACTCCCTGGTATGCACTAGGGTGAGGATCCAACCCTTGAAGCTTTTCTCATTCAAAGCAGAGATGATGTCCTCATATCAATGTCAGCCATACTGCCTACCCCGACAAAAAGCAACAGTTCCTCGACTTGACTCAATTGGATAGGTGCTCCCTAGCATTCCCACACAAAGTGCAGAAGCAAGGTGGAACATACTTCAGGACATCATCTATAATACTGCACTCTGAACATATTCAATCAAGTCAATTACATTACAATATATAATTACATTACAATATATTGTCTGTACAGAAATTCATTTCAGATACATTTCCCATTCATTAAGAAAAATGGAATATAAAAGGATCGAGTAAAAGATGGGAAATTAGCCTATCACAAAAGTCTAACTTTGGTTAATGTGGTAAATTGGAGTCTTTTAAGAGAATGTAGTTGACTGACCACGTAACTGTATTGACCAATCGCTATACAGTGCAAGCTATTTTGGTAACTGTAAGTCTAGAGCTGGAGGTGATTGAAGAAGCACACGTGTTATTGCTCTGTTCTTAGTTCCAATAAACCACCAGTGTTTGTTCAGTTCATCAGTCTCCTTGCCTGTATTGCTTCAAGCACCAACTAATGTGTTAATTTCAAGGACGCAGCTCACGTTCGCTGGACAAAGTGAAACTGATAACCAAAAAAACATAAAAATTAAATATATGTTATAACTATTTCAGTAAATTAAAATGAGTCTCATTATGAGTCCACATCCTCATCCTTTCATCAAACTCCTATTCAAAGTTCTTGTAGAAAAGGGCACAAACGAGTTCAGGAACTGATTTTTTCTGATGACATAAGTCAGTATTTATTTCAATGCCCACATCATGAATCTTCAGGGAAACAAACTCATTTACTGGCTTTTTCCTAAAGTCTATAACTAATTCATTCGTCTTGTTTTCCTCCAGTTTAAGAGAATCATCATGATACCATTTTACTAGGTTCTCCACCGAGTTCCTGTAGTTTACCTCAGGCTTGTCCAACCTTTTCGTTTTTTCAATTTTCTCACACTTGGGGTGGAATGGGCAAGGAGGTGATGGATGGTGGCGGGGATGGTGGGTGATGAGTGGGTGGCAAGTTTCAGAAATATAGAGGAGAATTTTCTCTCCGTTGGGTTGGCCACCCACGATCAGCTGCGTGCCACCATTTTACATGGGTGGGCCAATTAAGGCCCGCCCAGCATGACGCATGCCCGCTCAGCGCTACCTGTGCGAGTGGGGGGAGGAGGGAGAGTTGGGGCCTGCGCTCTTTCGCAGAGCTGCCTCAGGGAGATTAACTTCAGTCATAAAGATGTAGAAAATAAAAAATAAAGTTATCCAGACATGTCCCCTCATGTTGTCACATGAGCTGGGACCTGTTTATGAAATTTCACAAAACATTTTTTTGACTTAATAAACCCTTCATCTCATCCGTGGATGAGGTTCCATGAAAACTGCGAAGGCCGCCTGAGCTTTTTGCCTGCCCGCCAACCTTAAGATTGGACTGTCAGCCCTGGCAAACACTTTAATTAGTTGATTAGTGACCTTAACATGCCTTTGACAGCTCGGCGGGCACACAGCCGACCCCACTGTGCGCCCGCTGAACTGAAGATCAGAATGACGCGCGGTGACTTCGGGAAGCAGGCCTAACGTCATCGTGCATCAGCCCCGCATGCTGACCAGAAGATTCAGGCCATGATGTTTGGCACAACATCAAAAGTATAATTTAAAAATACCTGAAATATGAAAATAAACAATTGCTGAGTGAAAATAAATGTGTCACAACAATAAAAAGACAATGAAAGAAAAGAGTAATAAATAAAGATGACTATTAGGGTGTGAAGGGGTGAGAGTGTGTGTGTCCAGCTCACTCCCAGTCTCAGGGTTTTCACTCACTCACCCTCACCCACTGCGAGAGTGGGTAAGAGTGCCTGTTCGTGTGTGGACGTGAAGGTGAATGAGAATCTCGAGAATGGGAGTGAGCCAGACACAGATTCTCTCCTCCCTCTCACTGTAAGATTTCTGGATTCAGGACCACAGATACCTAAAAAGGCAATTGACTAGTCATAAGTAATTTTAAAATAGTTTATTGAGTTCATTAAGAAACAACAGTTTAGGTATTATACATTAATTAATTAGACAGTAAAAACTATACAACACGTAAGGAGGACTGCCACCTCACCAGTACTTCAGCAAGACCTCAGCCCCTCACCACCAGTATGACACCAATCTATATACCCTCTTCTGGGGCTGGAAGCTTACCAGTATCGATTATCTATCTAACTATTCTGACCAATTGATATGGGACAAATACTCAAGATATTAGGGTGGTTCCAACCCCCTCCCCCCTCCCCCCCCCCCCACCCTCCACCCAACCCGCATCACCTTGCTCGAGGTCAGTTTTTTGGTTTACATCTTGTTGAGGGTCATATCCTGGTCTTTTCTAAACACTTGGGAGATAACATTGGTGTTATTGGTGTTCCAATTCTTCCTCTAATCATCTGCTAGAATTTCACATTGGTTACTCATCTTCACATGTCTCTGTATCTGTTGGATGTGGCCACTAGGGATTCTCTTTTTACCAAACCTTATATTTGGGCAGTGTTCTTTCATCATGCTTGGTGGTAATCTCTCTGCCCACTCCCACAAATTCTTGTTTTGCATTTGTGGAAGGTTTATCAGGTCTATAGGGATTCTGCTATGTATTCTGCTAATCAACTTCATCATCTGGGATTTCACTGTCTTTAAAAAGATGCACCATTCGATAATTCTTCCTGACTTTTCATCTTTGCATATCCTGTATGGTCCCAATGTCTCAGGTGGTAGCCAGATTATCAAATTCAGTTCTCTTAAAAAGCTCATCGGCAAAGACACAAATATCTCCAAGAGAAAGCTGCCCTTATTCATCTCACCTACGCTTTCCTTTCACCAGGATGCACATCAGTACCAGATTTATATATTCAATTGAATTACACTGTAGAAATCTGATGTGTAATATACCTTTAAGACAAGTGTTTTAATGTAAGATCACATGATCTAAATACCAAGAAAGCGTGGGCTACCTCTGAGAGAGTCTTGAGTTGGACACTGAAGAAGGAAGACAAAGTTTTGAGTTGTGAGCACACAAGTGTAGCTGCTGAGTTTAGTTTGTAATTAAAGAGTATGGGGAGAATTTTCTCCCTGTCGGTGTGGGCAGGCGCGCAACCGATCGCCACCATTTTGCATGGGCGGGCCAATTAAGGGCCGCCCAGCGTGACGTGCACCTGGAAGCACTGAGCTCTCCCTGTGCGGGCGGGGGGAGTAGGCTGAATTGGGGAGTGCGCTCTTTCACGCATGCCTGTGTAAGAGTGCAGAAATCTCCCTGAGGCACAGAGTTGCCTCAGTGAGATTATATTGATTTTTTATAAATTTTAAAGAAAAAACATTTTTAGAGACATGTCCCCTCACGTGACACAGTCACATGAGCTGGGACATGTCAATGATCTTTAATTTAAAAACTTATTTAATTTATAAGCCCGTCATGAAACCTCATCCCGCCCGTGGATGAGGTTTCATGATAAATATGAATGCCGCCTGGGCTCCTTGCCTGCCCACCAACCTTCAGGTTGGATGGGCAGCTCAATTAATTATTTTAATTGGAATCTAAATGGCCTTAACAGGCCTTTGACATTTCGGCTGTGCACCCGCTGGACTGAAGATCGGAATGACGTGCAGTGACGTCGGGACACAAGCCGGACGTAACCGTGCGTCATTTTACACCTCGTTGAGCAGGGCCCATCCCCACTCACTGAGCAGAAGATTCTGGTCCCTGTGTTTATTCCAACAATGATCTACTGATGTTCTCTGTCTCTGTACCAACTCGGTCACCCAGATCCTTTAGACCCAACAAACCAAGGACACTGGATCCAACAAACTGGCGATGCAAGTAAAAGGATGAAAAGCCATGAAAAAAACGAGATAAAAAGCAAGGAAGAACGAAGGAAATCAGAAGAACCGAAATCGGGCCGTATGTCGCAAGGTAGCTGTAAGTAAAAGAAAATTTCCTTCTTGATCATCAATGTAACTCCCTCAGAGGATGCCACAATTTGTTAGTGGAGCCTTTTGATCCAACCTTGGACGACTGGTCTCACTATGTTGAACACCTTGCGTTCTTCTTCCAGGCAAATGACATTGCGGGGAAGGAGAAGAGGTGCACGATCCTTCTGTCCACATGTGGGGATAAGACATATGGATTAATTTGAAATCTGTTGGCGTCCAGTGCCCCAGACTCCAAAGGTTTTGATGATTTAATGAACCTCGTAAGGAATCATTACCAATTCAAACCGTCACTGACCATACAAAGGTTTAATTTCAACTTGAGAATTAGAGATGCAGGGAAGAAAGTTGCTTCTTATGTGGCGAGTATGAAGCAATTAACTGAATACTGCAAGTTCAGTACTTCAATAAATGATATGCTTAGAAATCGGTTGGTGTGCAGAATAAACAAAAATACTATTCAGTGGAGATTGTTGGATGAAACAAATCTAGATTCTCCAAAGGCGGTGGAAAGCGGTCTTGCAATGAAAGGTTCAGTGTGAGACTCAGAAGCCAGTCGAGGAGTCCAAAATGGCGCCATCCTCCATGTTGGGTGGGAAGTTTCAACCACAAAGAGCGGGAAAGTGCAGAGCTTTACTCAGCAGCAAGAAACAGCCATCGTTAGCAGCCAAATTAAAAAAGAGAACTCAGCAGCAAAAACATGGCATCATAGTAACACAGATGTAAGTAGACAGCCCTGTAATGAAACACAATTTAAAAAGATTGAATGTTTCTTCTGCCATCGATATGGACACCTCATGAGAAATTGCAAAGATAGGCCAGAATTTGCTGGCTGACATGCAGGTGGCGTAGCCCGCACATCACCGCGTAAAATGTCACGCATTGACGTTGCGCGAGCATGCTGACGATAATGCGCGGCATCGCAATATTTTGGTGGACGGGTGCGCTCAGTTCACCCGCCATTAATTGAAGGCCTTGTTAAGGCCCTTAACTTGCTAATTGTGTACGATTTTGAGGAGCCCGTGCGAACTTCAGGTCAGCGCACCGGCCCAACGGGCAGGCGGGTAGGCGATTATTTAAGAAAACTTTTGCAATGTCAGGATATGTGGACTCAGAGGGGTTGTTCAGGTTTTTGACAAAGTTATAATTGATGAAAGTGTTTAAAAGTTGCCTGTGTGATTGCTATTAGTTCTCCTCGATTTCCAAGAGCTTCTCGTGTACTTTGAAACTAGTCTGCAGATAGTAATCATGATCGGGCCTGCAGCTTTCCGGAGGCCTCCATTTAGCCCGGGGGTATGAGTTCTGACCTCTCCACTGGAGGCAGCTCCCCTGAAGAGGAAAGGAGGGATAGAATAAGGAGGAGGCCAGGACTGGACAATCAGCCACCAGGGGAGCCACCTTTGGGAGGCCAGGTGCAGGCACAAGGGGCACAAGGCCTAGAGGTTTTCCAAGGTGCAAGGGGCCGCAGAAGACATCACTATCCTGCTGCCAGGGTAAACAGGCGGCAAAGCAGCTACCTCAATATGTCTGAGGTGCAATGCTGAAGGAGGCTCCCACTGTCAAGGGAGACAGTCAACTATATCTGTCAGATAATTGGCCTTGAGATCTCCCCTAACTGTGTGGGTGGACACCCCACGCCAGCAGCTCTGAAGCTCACAGTTGCCCTCCACTTCTATGCCTCTGGCTCCTTCCAGGCTCGGTGGGTGATCTTTGCCCAATCAGCTGTCCACACTTGTGTCAAGCAGGTCACAGACGGTCTGTTCAGATGTGCATTGACCTTCATCCACTTCTGCTGGGATCAGGCAAGTCAGGCACAGCGAGCCAGAGGCTTTGCGGCCATTGCTGGCTTCCCCCGTGTCCAGAGTGCAATAGACTGTACACATGTGGCCATCAAGGCACCAGCAGGTGAGCCCGGTGCCTTCGTCAACAGGAAGAGCTTCCACTCCATGAACGTGCAGATAGTGTGTGACCACAAGATGCTGATTCTACAAGTCTGTGCAAGGTACCCAGGCAGCTCCCATGACACCTCCATCCTCAGACACTCCCAGGTGCCGGGGCTCTTCAGTGCTCCAGCTCGGCTGGATGGTTGGCTGCTGGGTGACAAGGGTTATCCCCTGTGAAGGTGGATCATGACGCCTCTCCGCTATCCAAGAACAGAAGCTGAGCAGCGGTACAATAGGAGCCAGGTCACCACAAGGGCTGTGATGGAGAGAGCCATTGGTCTTCTCAAGATGCACTTCCATTGCCTGGACTGCTCAGGGGGCGCTCTCCAGTAACTCCCCCCCTCCAGATCGTGTGTCACTGATAGTGGTAGCATGCTGCACTCTGCACAATCTTGTGCTGGAATGGGGGGATGCAGTTGATGATGAAGACCTTGATGCTCTGGATGAGGCTGCACATGATGAATTCAGCAGTGCCTCAGAGGATAAGTAAAATGGTGACGCACCCCTAACCAGGGGCGCCGATTGGAGGCGCACCCACATGCGCCTGCTCCTGCACTTACCCCGATGGGGGAAAATGTTTCCCCAGGAGAAGAAGCTTCCATTAAAGTGAAACAGTTGTTACAATTATCCACACTTCTAGTACATTTTGACCCAAAAAAAGAGTTGATATGCAACATCCTATAGAGTGGGAGCAGTGCTTTCCCATCAAATGGATGTTGGATCAGAACGACCTATAACATATGTGTCGAGAACACAGTACTACAGAGAAAAAGTGCTCTCAAATTGAAAAAGAAGGCCTGGCAATAATATTTGGTGTTAAGAAGTTTCATCAATATGTACAGGATTGTCACTTTACTATCATAACGGACCTCAAGCCATTATTAGGACTATTCGGGGAAGAACCCCCCCACAGCATCAGCAAAAGTACAAAGATGGGCACTGATCTTGGCAGCATAAGAGTCTACTTTTATTCATAGACCCGGAGGTCAAATTGCAAATGCAGATGCACTCAGTTGTTTACCCTTGCAAATAAGTGATGACAATGTTCCAATTCCTCAGGAATTTCTTTTATTGAACTGCCTGAACTCATCGCCAACATATGCAAAACAAATTAAAGGTTGGGCAAACCGAGACCCAGTCTCATCGAAAGTGAGAAATTAAGTTCTTCATGGTTGGTCACAAAATAAAGAACCTGATGAAAGAAACCATATTTCCAGAAAAGCTATATGAGATAACCAGACAAGGAGGTATTTTATTGTGGGGAGCTCCGGTGATTATTCCTCCAAAAGGACGAAAGTCATTGTTATCTGAAATTCACAGAACACATCCTGGAATTTCCAAAATGAAGGCAATAGCACGTAGCTATATGGTGGCTGGGAATGGATGGAGAAATAGAAAACTTAGTGAGACGTGTCAACAAGTACAAAAATTACCTGCAACAGCCCCATTACACCTCTGGGAGTGGCCAGGGAGGCCATGGATATGAGTACACATTGATTATATAGGACCTTTTATGGGTACAATGTTCCGACTTATCATAAACGCGCATTCAAAATGGATGGATATATATGAAGTAAGGTCACCCACATCTTCAGTGACAATAGATGAGCAATGACAAAGTTCCGCAATTAATGGATTACCTGAAGCGCTAGTATCAGATAATACAATAGTATTCACAAGTGTTCAATTTAACCGATTTACAAGCTTCAATGGTATTGTTCACGTGAAAACATCTCCATACCATCCTTCTTCAAATGGACTCACCTAGACAGCAGTTCAGGCATTCAAATCTGGTATGAAGAAATTATATGGAGAATTGATAGCGACTAAATTGGCACAATCTCTTTTCCATTATAGAGCCACCTCACAACAGGTGTCAAATCTGTGGATTTGTTGATGAAACGCTGGATCCAATCGAGTCTGAGCCCAATCATTCCAAACTTGGGGGTGAAGGTAAAAAGAAGGTAGCAAAGTCAGAAAATAGGGCATGCTTGTCAAAGTCAGGACAGAACATTCAAGGAGAGGAAATATTTATAAAAAGTTTTAGAGAAAGACCAGCATGGTTGTTTGGTGAAATAAGTGTGGTAACGGGACCTCCTTCCTACCATGTGAAAGCCAAAGATCGAGTAATAAGGAGATATGTGGATCACATAAGATGAGAAACCAAATACCCAGAAAAGAGTCCACCAATGTTCGAGACTGAATCAAAATCTCCTGTTGAAAGAACTCAACCGAGCACAAATGTGTTTGAAGGGCTGACTGTACATGAAAGAATCGAAGAAACAGATTTACAGGTACCTACTGACTCCAGTAAAGGAGGTTCCAAACCAAATTTCAGAAGCTGTAGAGATGAGACATTCTACATGCATACAGAAACCCCCAGAAAACTGACTTTGTAAATAATTGAACTGTGTAAATAACTTGATATACTGAAAAAAATGTAAAAAGTATTTTTCAGTAAAAGGGGAGGGATGCAGTAACTTGATATGTAATATACCTTTAAGACAAGTGTTGTACTGTAAGATCACATGATCTTAATACCCAATAGCAGAGTTGTGTGGGCTACCTCTGAGAGAGTCTTGAGTTATACATGGAAGGTTGAAGACAGAATTTTGAGTTGTAAGCACACAAGCATAGCTGCTGAGATTCGTTTGTAAATAACAGCATGTTTTTAATCTAACAATGATCTCCTGATGTTCTCAGTCTCTGTACCCCGAAACAAGCGTGCAACCTGGATCCTTTAGCCCTAGCAAACCAAGGGCACTGGATCCAACATACACCCAAGGTGAGTTATTCCCATTGGGTGTTGCGTCTTTTTTCAAACTCTATCTCTAATTCTAAGTGGGGAGTCCCATTAATTACCATTGTATCTCTTTCCACAGCTCTGGAGAAACTTCATAGTCTGATAACATGTTTTCATAATAGCCATAGAATAGAAATTAAACATTCCCACTTGATTACAGGCACTAATTTTTCTATTTTGATTGTTTGCTCTTTCCTTTAAACAATATGCTATTTTCTTAAAAGTAACCCACTAGATCGGGCTTGTCCAAGGGCTGGCGAGACAGGTGTGGCAGGGCCCTGATACAACATGTGGGGTGGGAGGATCTGTGCTCCTCATGGGCTGACAGACAGGCATCAGGTCTGGGATTTCCATCCCTCTGAACATATTTCCTTTTCTTACCACAAATTGCTTATTGGCCCCCCAAATGAAAAGGTTCGCCAAGCTTGCACTAGGTTGTGCCTGAGTTTTTTTATTTTAAAATTATCGCAAATTCAAATAGCAATGTTGTTGGGCTAGCAGATTTTATTATTTTTTCAATTTATTTCTTCCAAAAACAAGCTTTAGTTATTTTGATACTGAGAAACCACCTAGACTGTTTGTGCACTAGCTTTTTATGAAAAAAATAGAATTTGGTAACCCCCTTAACCATCAGGTAAATTTTCTTTTGAACGCTTGAAACAGCAGCTCATGTCAATGTAATTATCAATTCCAATTTCAATAAACAGGCTTGATAGTTTTAAAAGGTGATTTTACATCAGAGATAAAAGCGTTTGCCATCAGAGGTGATTTCCATGTCTCCCGTCCTCAAACATTTTGTCCTGAGATGTAATAAATAGTAACACATGACCTGAATGGTGAAGGCCCAGTCTCTGAAAGGTAAAGTCTTTTTGCCATGCTTTAATTTTCAAAACTGCTGGCTTCACTCAGAGCTGGAGACAATCATTGTCTGCTTAAAACAAAAACATACTGGCCAAGAGCCCAGTGGGTTAATATATCCAACCAAATCTGTAAATTTAGCTACTTAAAATCTAATAATGTCCAATATGCATTTAATAATCCAAAGGTTGTGTGATGATTTAAAAAAAGAAGCTGCTGTCTGCTGAAAGAGTTAACTCCGCAGCTTGTTTCAGACAGTGGGGTGGGCTGGGCTGAGGAAAGCTGGCACGCAATTGCACCACTTCACGTAATTTAAAAAAAACTCCTCTGATCAGAAACCAAGCTCCATTTTAAATTTGTTTTGTTCAATCCTTTTGTTGTCTCCAACTTCCTCCAAACATTAGTTTAAATTCCAATTATTTTGGAAGCTTGTTAGCATTTTGTAAGACACGGCTGCTTCTTAAAAAGAGACAAAACTGCAGCCTCGCAGACTCTAGAGAAGGAACTGAATCCTTCCCATCTCTTTTGCTTATCCTTTCCCTCCTTCGCAACAATTTTCAAGTTCTGATATTCACTACTTAACCAAATTTGAAAGAAATAGCCAGTAAAAAGTGTTTTTAGTCTGAATTTTAGCAGTTCAGTTAACTCATATAATTTTGAAAAGCTCAAATTGGATTGCTTTTTTAAAATTCATTCACGGGTTGTGGGCTTCGCTGGCTGGGCCAGCATTCATTGTCCAACCCTAGTTGCCCTTGAGAAGGTGGTGATGAACTGCCTTCTTGAACTGCTGCAGTCCATGTGGTGTAGGTACATCCACAGTGCTGTTAGGGAGGGAGTTCCAGGGTTTTGACCCAGAGACAGTGAAGGAACGGTGATATGTTTCCAAGTCAGGATGGTGAGTGACTTGGAGGGAACTTCTAGGTGGTGGTGTTCCCCACTTTCTGCTGCCCTTGTCCTTCTAGGTGATAATGATCATGGGTTTGGAAGGTGCTGTCTAAGGAGCCTTGGTGAGTTCCTGAAATGCATCTTGTAGATGGTACACACTGCTGTCACTGTACGTCGGTGGTGGAGGGAGTGAATGTTTATGGATGTGGTGCCAATTAAGTGGGCTGCTTTGTCCTGGATAGTGTCAAACTTCTTGAGTGTTGTGGGAACTGCACTCATCCAGACAAATGGGGAGTATTCCTCCACATTCCTGATTTGCGCCTTGTAGATGGTGGATAGGCTTTGGGGAGTCAGGAGGCATGGTCAATCTGCTCACATTCTCTTAAAGTTGTATTGTGACTCAGGGGGAGGGATGTGGTAATCTGAAAGGCAATACACCTTTAAGAGAATGTGACCAGATTGACCACGGGAGATGAGTTATTCATCACAGGATTCCTAGCCTCTGACCTGCTGCCAAACCGCAGGCTTATCTTTATATTTTGGGAACGAATTGTATTGCTTTACAGTTGTATACTGGAACAGTTCAAGTTTTTTAAACAGAAACCCGTATCATTAAAGTCAGCAAAACATGTCATTTGAAATTTAAATATTTCAGCTTCTTCCTCAACCCCAGTTTTTAAAATATTTGATGTTTGGGAACAACACACTGCTTTAACAATAAGTGGACTTGAATGTACGGTATAATCACAACTGGGCGAATTATGTCAACTTCATAGTGTCGGAGTAATGGTCATGGGTGACAAAGGTGGAGAAGTTAGAGTCAACTGACATTAATACACTTGGACCTTTGGTGCGGACCTGTTTGATGCTAACTAGGTCCTTGTGAGACTCCCATTTGTTACAAAAGTATAATTTTCATAATATTTTTCTGGTTTACTGTGAAGTGGGTTTATGGGGGTTGTTTTTTACTGTCTAGGTGTGGTCTAACTAAGTTTTGTAGCCAAGCAGACTGCAAGCTGAAGTTATCAAAAGAAGTAAGATGTAGAAGTGTTTTTGAAATGCTAAGCAGGTAAACATGGTTGGGGTTTTAGCATGTAAGGTGTGAAGGGAATTTGCGTTTTTAGATAGGTGAAGGGGAATTTGGATTTCAAAGGGATCTCAATCTGTTTACAAAAGCCAGACAAGCAAGCTAGGGAATATATTTTTTTTCAAGGGTTACTGACAATATATAGTGACAACATGAAAGTTTTTATGTTATGAGGGAGATACAGTTTCAAAGACTTATAAAACAATAGAATTTACATATTAAGAAGAGAGAAATGTTTATAAAGGAGAATGAGGCTAAGTGTCAGGGGAAGGCATTGTAAGATCAAACAGATGTGTGTGAAATAGCCTTACTGAATCGTCCAGTATTTGTGCCTAAGCCTGCTGTCTACAGAAACTGAAGCTGGAGAAGAATCATTTGAATTCCACAGCCCAGGGTATTGTGTTAATTTGCTGGAATTGTTTAAAATCTAAAATCTATTTTTGGACAGTTGCCTTAAAGGGGGTGTAACTGGGAGTCAGGGTAATTAGGGATTTTTAGGAGTTATTATTGTAGTAATTTGTAATACCATGTATGTGCTTAAAATCTTCCCTTTTGTTAATAAATATTTTAATTTAGTTTTAAAAAATATCTGTATAAGTCTTAGTGGACTTATTACTTCTGAATTCACTGTACGTATCTTGAAATAAATACAAATGTCAAAACTGTTGTGATAACGCAATCGAGTTCCGCTTATGGATTTGATCTGCCTGACACACATCATCTGCCGCATCATAACACAGTCCGTCTCTTGTTTTGATTCTTGGGAGCCTGCAGCTAGGATGAGCTGTTTAAAATCAGTGCTCTCTAACTCTGCTTTGGAACATCTGTGGTCCCTATTTAACTTGAAAAGAAAGACTCATGTGGCTTCTCTGGAGCCACTTCAACCCTCACGGTTTTGGTCTAATTTTTCACCTTGTATAATGTACTCCGTCGTGTGTCTCCTGTCTGCAGCAGAACTGATTGAACAGGTCAATCCATTTTGTAAATTATTGACCAGTTCCCTTAACTCCTTATACTTTTTATTCAGCTGTAAGGCAAACACAGGTACACCATAGACTAATTTATTCTTATTCAAAAGCATATAAAATCCCAGTATCTTCCTCACTCCAAGCTTGCTTGTTTTCTCAGTCAAACTCCCAATCGATCATTCTGGCTTCACTTAGTAACTACACTACACACTTAACTATAATTTAACAACGTGGCTTCTCAAATTCCAAGCCAATCTTGACTACTGTGGATCCTACTCTGGACACCAATTGTATGATTTCTGGATTCGGGACCACAGATATCTAACTAAGCAGTCAACTAGGCATAAGTAATTTTAAGATGGTTTATTAAGAAACAACAGTTTAGATATATTAGCTAAGACAGGAGAAGTATATGACCTGTAACAGCTTATGATAACAGCATTCCACTCTGTAGTTGAAGTGTTAGGAAACTCTTCTCTCAATTTCTCGATCTTCCCCATCCTCCTTTGGTCCATCTTCCATCTGAAGAAGGCAGCTGCCCATCGAGCCCTGCAGCCTCAGCCCCCTACCACCAGTATGACCCCAATCTATATACCCTTATTTGGGGGCGGGGGGCTGGCAGCTTACTCTGTCAATCATCTATCTAACTATTCTGACCAATGGATATAGGACAGATACTCAAAACGTTAAGATGGTTCCGCCCGCCCCCCCCACCCCACCGCCCCTGGCCCCTGTGCATCACCTTGCTTGATGTCAAGAGGTCAGTTTTTTCATTTACATCTTGCTGAGGGTCATATCTTAGTCTTTTCTAAATACTTTGAAGATAAGGCAGTGCACAGGACACCTTCTAGCAACTCAGGAATGTCAACATGGCAGCCTGAACTAAGACTGTTTAGAGGTCAAAGTGTTTAGCAATCGTTTTTTCCAGAAAGAAAATCAATGTTGTTTAGCTAATCCCATAAAATGTAGAAAATACCCGCTTATTAAAGATCCCAATTTCTTATACCATCCCCCTCTCATACTGTGTCTCCCCCAACACTGGCGGATGTAGAGAGCCATTTAAATCTCCATTCAGTTCGGTGGGACCGTAATATCCCACCAGGCAGGAGGGGGCCATAAAATCCTGGCCTATAAGAATGGTCAGTCCTGTATTCAAATGGGTAATAACAGTAAACATTAGTTCAGTCAGGTATCTGGATTGGATATTTACAGTAAAAATGATGTCAGTAATCCATAAGGATGGGTTTTCAATCCTCTGGTTTTGCCCAGACAGATTTGCTGTAACAGACAATCTCAGTCGAAAATCAACTACTACATGGTTCAGGGACATTGTCTCTGTAAACCACTCACCCTCACTCACTCATCCACCCACACTCACTCTCACCTTCTCATCCACCCTCACATTCACTCACTCACCCACCCTCAATTACTAAATCGGCTGGGGCCTATAGGTGTAATGAAAAAAGGAAGAGAGACCTGGGGCTGAGTCTTCTGACTAGCATGCGGGTGGCAGAGCCCACACGTCGGCGCTTAATATGTCGCACGCTCATGTCATGCGAGCGTCCCGAGGTCAGCGCGTGGCATTGCGATATTTAGGTCGGAGGATGCGCACAGCAGCACAATGCACGCCCGCCATTAAGTCACCAATTGACCAGGATTTTGAGGGGTCCATGTGAACTTCAGCTCAGCGCACAGGCCCAACGGGCAGGCGGCTAAGTGATTTTTTTACAAACCTCATCCAGTGGCGGGATGAGGTTTGATATAGGAATTAAAAAAGTTTAATAAAGTTTTTGTGTATTTCATTAACATGTCCCATCTTGTGTGACATTTTCACATGAGGGGGACATGTTAATGATTTTTTTATATTTCTATTTTTAATGTTTCACAGCCTTTCAGCGATCTCCCTGAGGCAGCACCTAGCCTCAGGGAGATGTGTGCTCTTTTGTGTGCACGTGTGAAAGAACGCACTCTCGCAGTTGAGGAATCCCCCCGCCCGCACAGGGAGTGCATAGTGCATCCCGTCGGGCGACACGCTAGGCGGGCCTTAATTGGCCCACCCACATTAAATGGCGGTGGGTCCCGTTTCCGCGGTGGCGATTGGCTGTCTGCCTGCCGCCGAGTCGGTTGGGCCTGCCCACCCATCAAGGGCAAAATTCTACCCCTGGAGTGAGGCCTGAGACCTGCCCGAACATGGGTGCCTGATGAGGGGAACACTGAAAGCCAGGGGAAAGCAGCCAGAGCCAGGAAAAATCATGGAGAACCGTGGGACAGTGGTGAGAAATGGTGAAAATGGGCTGAAGCCAGGGGAAACTGGAGCGAACTGGGAGAAAGCTGCCAGAGCTGGATCAAAGCATCGGGAGCTAAGGGCAAGAGCCATGGGAAAGCATGGTGAGTGGAAGCCTGCACATTCCAGGGCGTGCCTCTCTCTCTATATCTCTACGTGTTTGCAGCTGCCGGTGTTCACTGCTCCTCCTATCACAGCCTGTTTCTGTCCCATGTTTACTGCTAATATGCTCAATAGTGGGCCTATCAGCAGCAAATGTGGGAGAGAAACAAGCTGTGTTTGGAGGAGTAGTCCCCTGCAGAATTCTTCAACCTCCCTGACCCCTCTTACTGGTATTTTGAACAGTCTCCCCAGGGGCCACATACAGGGGCTTCTGGCCTGCGGGCTGCAGGTTGGACAAGCCTGGTTTACTTCATTATTCCAAATAAGACCCACAGATGCCACATCATCAGCATACATCAGGATGGTTATGTCGCTTGCTCAGACTGACGATCATTCATGTAGAGAATGAAAAGCAGCAGTGAGAGTACATGACCCTGAGGAAATCCAGTATTCTTTAACGTGAACTAAAGATTAACTCTTGCTGGGTCCTGTTAGGAAGGAAGTCACTGATCCAAAAGAGGAGAGCAGGGTTAACATCAAGACATTTCAATTTTTTCAATAAGCTTGATTGGTTGCATCATATTAAAGGCTGAAGAGAAGTCTACAAAGGTAGCACAAGCATTGTTGCCTAACCTGTCCATGAGCTGTTGGATCAAATGGACCAAGTGAGGTGCAGGCATTGTGGTAATGTCACCTGGACTAGTATTTCAGAGACCCAGGGTAATCCTCTGGGGACCTGGGTTTGAAACCCACCACGGCAGATGGTGAAAATTGATATTCAATAAAAAAATCTGGAATTAAAAGTATGATGATGATCATCATAAAAGCATTGCTGATTGTCATAAAAACCCATCTGGTTCACTAATGCCCTTTATGGAAGGAAATCTGCCATCCTTACCTGGTCTGGCCTACATGTGACTCCAGACCCACAGTTGACTCTTAAATGCCCTCTGAACAAGGGCATGGTCAATAAAGGCTGACCTAGCCAGTGATGCCCACATCCCATGAACAAATTTAAAAAAAAGGTCAGCACAGCATTGTCCACTGACTTATGAGGTTGATAGGCAAAACGTAACTGATCAATATGTGGAACAAGAGGATCTAAAAATTACTTTGCCACAATGTGCTCGAAACATTTTATATTGATGTAAGGACAACTGGTCGGTAATCATTCAGCTTAGCAGGCTATGACTTCTTAACAACTGAAGCAATGATAGCTGATTTCCAACAGCAAGGAACAAGATGTATGTCAGATGATTTCTGAAAGTCCAGAGTGAAAGGAAATGCCAACTGATAAGCACTTCCTTAAGAATTTTTCTGCTGATCTGATTGGGCAACACGCTTTCCATGGATTTTCACACTTAAATTGCTTCTCTACCTGCCACTTGTTGATATTAACACAAGATCCTTCTAATTCATGAAGTGAAACCTGCTGCAGAATCACTTCTTCCTCAGATTCATTGTTTTCAAACTGACTAAAAAATCTATTCAATTCATTTACATTACAATTATAATTTCTCTTTCTTGATGTGAAGCCTAACATTTTACGTATGCACTTGCATGCATCTCTGGAATTTCTCCTTTAGGTACCAAGCCCTAAGAGGGCATTGGTGACCATGAATCTCCATTGGATTGGATCTCTGGGATTATTTGTCTGAAAGCAGTTATGTAGCTCTTCTCTACATGCGTCTTTAGCCTTCTGAGTTTCTTTTTTCATTTTGATTTTTAATTCGTCAAATTCGTCTTGATTCCCTACACTAAATGCAATTTGGCTTTCCTTTATTATTGTTTTTATGTCCTTTGTAATTGAGGGTTCCTCATTTGGATACACCTTAATCATTTTAGTTTGGACATGAGGCTGTTCACAGAAAATTAGTTATGCAGAGAACAAAGAACAAAGAAAAGTACAGCACAGGAACCTCCAAGCCTGCGCTGATCACATTGCCTAAAACATTTTGCACTTCCGGGGTCCATATCCCTCTATTCCCATCCTATTCATGTATTTGTTAAGCTGCCTCTTAAACACCACTATCGTACCTGCTTCCACCACCTCCTCTGGCAGCAAATTCCAGACACTCACTACCCTCTGCGTAAAAAACTTGCCTCGCACATCTCTATAGTTTTCTCCTCTCATCTTAAATCTCTGTCCCCTAGTAATTGACTCTTCCACCCTGGGAAAAAGCTTCTGACTATCTACTCTGACCATGCCACTCATAATTTTGTAAACTTCTATCAAGTCGCCCCTCAATCTCCGTTGCTCTCGTGAGAACAATCCGAGTTTCTCCAACCTCTCCTCATAGCTAATAATCTCCAGACCAGGCAGTATCCTGGTAAACCTCCTCTGCACCCTCTCCAATGCCTCCATATCCTTATTGGTAATGTGGCGACCAGAATTGCATGCAATATTCCAAGTGTGGCCTAACGAAGGTTCTATACAGCTGCAGCATGAATTCCCAGCTTTTATACTCAGTACCCCTGCCCATGAAGGCAAGCATGCCATATGCCTTCCTGACTACCTTATCCACCTGCATTGCCACTTTCAGTGACCTATGGACCTATACACCCAGATCACTCTGCCTGTCGATGCACCTAAGGGTTCTGCCATTTGCTGTATAATTCCTGCCTGTATTAGACCTTCCAAAATGCATTACCGTGCATTTGTCCGGATTAAACTCTATCTGCCATTTCTCCGCCCAAGTCTCTAACCGATCTATATCCCGGTGTATCCTTTGACAATCTTCTTCACTGTCTGCAACTCCTCCAACCTTAGTGTTGACTGCAAACTTACTAATTAGCCCATTTACATTTTCCTTCAAATCATTTATGTATGCTACAAGCAGCAAAGGTTCCAGCACTGATCCCTGCGGAACTCCACTAGTCACAGCTGTCCATTCAGAAAAGCACCCTTCCACTGCTACCCTCCATCTTCTATGACCAAGCCAATTCTGTATCCATCTTGCCAGCTCACCTCTGATCATGTGCGACTATACCTTCTGTACCAGTCCGCCATGAGGGCCCTTGTAATAGGCCTTACTGAAATCCACGTATATAAAATCCACTGCCCTTCCATTGTCGATCATCTCTGTCATTTCCTTGAAAAACTTGATCAAGTTAGTGAGTCACGACCTCCCCTTCACAAAACCATGCTGCCTCTCACTAATACGCTCATTTGATTCCAAATGGTAGTAAATCCTGTCACGAAGAATCTTCTCCAATAATTTCCCTACTACTGACGTAAACCTCACCGGCCTGTAATTTCCTGGATTATCTCTACTACCCTTCTTAATACCTGTGGTCCTATTTATCATCATCCTCAACAAAAATATCCCAATTTGTGTTGTCAGAGCACATTTTCAGATTTTGAATGGTAACATTATCGCCAACATTATGATCTGAATCTCCAATCCCTGATCATGTTAAAGGCTTGTAAGAGTCAGGAATGGAGCAAAAACATTGACCCAGAGTCTTTTCTCCACAAGTTGGTTTGTCAATACACTTAACATAGTTACAGAGAGTGTCCCTCAAAACCAAGTCACAGTGATAGATATCACCAAGCATAATCTTTGGTGAATATGGAGAAGGAGCAGCCAGTTCTTGGACAGTTTCCTAAAAACTCCTAGCACTTCCTCAGTATTAGTATCCAGTGGAATATATGCCAAAATAATGTGTCACTGATTGAACTCATGGGGCAGAATTTTGCCCTCGGTTGGAGAACAGGCCCAGCCCCCAAATCGCCGACGGGTAATTCTGGCCATGGAGCAGATAGATAAGTCTAAAAGCTACGCATAGTAGTTCAATGTGCCCCGGGCAGAAGACAGGAAGGAAAGTATATATATCTACATCAACCTGGATCCTCTATAAAATTATTATTTTTAAAAATGGACAAAGGCTTTTTCCTGATTAGTCATATCTCATACCAGAGGAATGTCTAATCTTCAGAAACCAGCAGGGACCTCGTTATTTTTAAAGAGGTGCAAATGCCCCTGTGACTGCAGAAAATCAAATTCCAAAGAAATGCACTTGCACACCAAATATTTCTAAGGCAGAACTCCAGCCAATGGAGCCGGTATGTCTGCAAGGACAAAAGGGACCCTGACTCTTCTATCAAGCACCTCAAGATTCCAGACCTGGGAAAATACATCCTTTGTCCAACAACCAGGAGAAGTGGTGGGAGGTATATCACATGACCTCCCCAAAGCTGCTAGAACTTGTAACATTGCCGTGTGGAACTGAATCCAGGAAGTCTACCAAATTACCATCCAACAGGTATTAGCAATAAAAGCTCTGTCCAGGTAAGTTGCCTACTCTCATCTACACTGTGAATTTCTGGAATATTGGAACTCCTTTATCAGTGACTATAAGACTCATTCATCTCTATGTGCCTTCTTCCATTGTGGATGAGTTTGCTTCCGGAAAGTCAGATCACCTTGCAATTGTTTCTGCCAGCTAACCTCTGAAGGGATACACCATTGGACTTTTGATTCTGGGCTCTGGACTCAAAGAACTTTTATTTTTATGGTAGTCTTGCCCTGTACCCCTCTCTTTCCCTTATCTCGCTTGTACTGTATGAGGGCAAAAGGAACGGATATTGTGACACCCCTTTCCCGCATTTTGTGTGTGTAAAGTAAACCAACCCTCTTAGTTTACCTTATCTTGAGTTTGCTGTGGGGTTATTAAAAGAAGACTAGATCAATACAAACTGAAAATTGGGGAAATAATGCCACCACTTACGAAGAGGGGAAATCAAAAACACCTTTCTGTTTACGGACGGGTAGTGAGAGGAGAGATCAGGGAGTGTAAATTAATCCCCTTCCTGTCTGTAACAAATGTTAGCAAGGCAAATATGTTTCTTAACCTGGAAATTTCAGCACCAACGTTTGTTCACATAAATACATGTCATTTTTAAAGCCAGGCAGGTACTAGAATCTTTGCCAATTGATATTCTTCAATAATTCATCACTCACACTTGGGCATACATCGGATGAGAAGACTTGCTGAAGAGACAATCTATTGGCCAGGTATGAATAATGACATTGAAGTTGTTGTCAATACGTGTGAGGCATGTCAGGAGAACATGCCAAGTCAGCACAAGGAATCATTGACTCCACAGGAAGTTTCCACCCATCCTTAGTCCAAAATTGCATCCGACCTCTTTCATGGCAATGATATCATCGTCATTGTTGAATATTTTTCCAAGTACCCCAGGTCAGGAAGCTATTAATGTATATAATGTTATTGGAAAATATTTTTCTTTTAAAATAGAGCTTATGTCTGTGGGTGTGTCTTAATTGGATTAAAGACAGCTAGTCTGGGTGATTTGATGTGTATTAGTTTTGATATGTAGGCGAGATAGTGTGCATTTGCATTTTTTTGAACAAGCATTCAAGAAGTGGGGTGAATTCTGGCACTATCTAGCAGCTACCAAACAATATGTTTATATTACTAATAAAATTGGTACAATGAAAGGGGTTTTATTGTTAAAAGGTAGAGTGTAAAGAGTCTGGTGATACAATGAGAATTTACATTCAACGGGCTGTGCCAGGTATAACTTCAGCAGTTTTGTGTGTGTAGAGCAAAGGCAATGTGAGATCAAAAGCAGCTGTAAGCCTCCACAGGAACCAAAGTGAAAAGAACCTCATTTTGAATTCATAAGGTGAAAATGCTTTGCCTGGTGTCTGGTTATGACTATGGTTTGCTGTTGCCTTAATGGAGATTAGTTTGAGAATTTGTTAAAAGTTATGATAGTGGTAATTTGTAGCCATGTGTATATATATTTCAGCCTGTGTAAATTAATCTTGAGAACTGGTGGTCTGATTCCTGAATTTAGAGTCAAAAATAACCCTTAAAATTATAGGTTATTAAGGTTGTTTAAAGTTTCCTTCTGGGATTTTTAAATAACTCAGCTGTACCAAATGCACGGTCAAAACAATTGTGGGCTCTTGCCAGAATAAATTATATTTCTAATTCCTTGAAAGGTTTGGAAATAGAGAATCTTAAGGTTACGAGTACAAGAGGCTCTTTGCATTCAAGAATTGGTGAGGTATTTTAGAAGTGGTTACACTGGAAAATGGCTTTGGCAATTGCTAAGACTTGGCTGGGAGTAGAAGAGTTAACTCTGATTGGGTTGGAGAAAATGACCAAAAGTAAGTTAACAGAGTTGGCAGATAAGTTGAAATTGGGGTTACCTGAGGGTGCTAGGAAATCAGATATAATTAAAAGTATAGCACAGCATCTACAGTTGGAAGTGAAACCTGACATTAGTGAGTAACAGCTGGAGTTAGTGAGACTGTAGTTGCAAATGGAAAAGCTTGAATTAGAAGCAAAGGACAGAGATATGGCTTTTAAAAGGGAATTAAAAATTATGATGATAGAGAGGAAAGAGAAAGAGAGAGAGAGAGAGATTGAATTCCAACTGAAAATATTGGCAGTTGGAAAAGGGATGCCAATAGGTGAGGACGGATTTATCTCTAGAATACCACCTAGTGGGGATATGTTTAAATTTGTACAAGCTCTTCCAAAGTTTGAGGAAAAAGATATTGAAGTATTCTTTATTTCATTTAAGAAGCTAGCTAAACAGATGAAATGGTGACAGGAAAACTGGACATTATTATTACAGTCTAAGTTGTTAGGTAGGGCACTTGAGGTGTTTGTTTCGCTATCAGAAGAAATGTCAGTGAATTATGATGTGGTGAACAAATATATTTTGAGTGCATATGAGTTGGTTCCTGAAGCATACAGGCAGAAATTTAGCAATATGAGAAAACAGCCCGGGCAAACTTATATTGGGTTTGAAAGAGTAAAACAAAGTAATTTTGACTCGTGGATAATGGGTGTTAAAAATAGAGACAGCCTATGCAGCTCTTAGGGAAGTCATTCTTTTGGAAGAATTTAAAGATTCAATCCCTTTGGTAGTGAGAACTCATGTGGAGGAGTAGAAGGTTGATTCTGTAAGACAAGCAGCAGAAACAGCTGATAATTATGAGTTAGTTCATAGAGCTAAACCTTTATTGTCATACTTTCAAATTGGAAAAGGATAAAAAGTGGGACGGTGAAAGGAAGGTAGGTAGTCAGGGAAGAGAAGGAGTAGCTGGAAGTTCCCAGGATTTTTTTCTCAGAATAAAAAAGGAAGGTGTTGAAGGTAGAAGTGACATTTGAAAATTGAGGTATTTTCATTGTAATAAAGTGGGGCATACGAGGTCAATGTGTCAGAGATTGCAAGAAAAATCTGTAGGAATTATTGGGGTACAGAAAAGTTCTGGAAGTAAAAGCACTGTAGGTTCTGAGGTTCAGGCACGGGAGAAACCAATGGTTTGTGTACAGGGGAAACAGGGAGAATCAGTGCAAGGTAAAGAAGAAGACTTTTGTATGTGATGGGAAAGTCTTTCCATGTGTACAGGGTGCAGTAGATGAAGTTGTTAAAATTTTAAGAGACATAGGGGCTAGTCAATCCCTATGTTGTGGGATAGTGAAATTTATTGTTCAAAGGAAGTATTGCAGGAGAAGGTATTAATAAGTGGGGTTCATGGAGATACTAAATCTATTCCGACGTGGAAGGTAAATTTAAAGAGCAAATGGAAGATATGTGAATTTATAGTTGGAATGGTGGAAAAAATTGCCCATTGCAGAGGTTCAACTTATTCTGGGTATTAATATTGCTGGATCGCAAATGTGAGTGATGCCTATGGTAGTTAAGCAGCCTGTAGAAGTGTTTTCAACAGAGGTGTTACAAAAGGAACACCCTGGATCATTTCCTGATTGTGTTATAATGAGATCAAAGGCTCATCGGGAAGAACAAGAAAAACAAGAAGGGCAGGCAGTTCAAAGGCAAGAAGAACGTGTCGAAATCTAATTAGCTGGCACTGAGTTTGATAACATTGTTCAGGAGGAAGGAATGCAGTACAGTCCAGTTAAAACGTTTAATTCAAAGAGGTTAGTAGAGTTACAGAAAAATGATTAAAACAGTTATATGAGAAAGCGTATGCAGAAACCTAAGAAAATGTATTCCAGTATGTTACTATCTTCAGGAAGGTATTTTGATGAGAAAATGGAAGTTGGAACATGTCTCAGCAAATGAAAGCTGGAGGGAAGTATATCAGATTGTTTTCCCATTAGGATAGAGAAATGAGATTCTGAGGATTGCTCATGAAATTCCAATGGGGGAACATTTAGGTATTAGGAAAGCAAAGGAAAAGATACAGAGGGTTTTTTTGGGCAAGATTGCATAGGGATGTAGTCAAATTCTGCAGAACCTGTTATACATGTCAAATAACAGGAAAACCGCAACCACTGATTATGCCAGTGGATTTAATCCCAATACCAGCATTTGTAGAACCTTTTACCAGGGTCATGATTGACTGTGTAGGATCTCTCCCTAAGACTAAAAATAGAAATCAGTATTGACTGACAATAATGGATGTGTCTACCAGGTTTCCTGAAGTGATACCTTTAAGAAATATTACAACTAAGAAGATTGTGGAGGAGTTAATTAAATTTTTCACACAATATGGTTTACCTAAAGAAATACCATCAGACCAGGGGTCAAATTTCATGTCACAGCTGTTTAAGGAAGTAAGGAACAGTTTGGGGATAAAACAGTTTAAGTCAACAGCTTATCATCCAGAGTCACAAGGAGCTTTAGAAAGATGGCATCAAACTTTAAAACCTACAATAAGAGCATACTGTCATGATTATGCACAGGATTGGGATACAGGAATTCCATTTTTGTTATTTACTATTAGAGACGCTTATAATGCATCAACTAGTTTTGGCCCCTTTGAACTAGTTTATGGCTGTGAGGTAAGGGGACCACTGAAATTGATTCATGAGAAATTGGTGGGTCAAAATTCAGAAGCTACTGTCCTGGATTACGTATCAGATTTCAGGGAAAGATTGAACGGAGCATGTGAGTTGGCTAGAGAACACTTAAAGATATCACAGCAGGTGATGAAAGTGAAGGCAGATAAGGTGGCTAAAATTTGTAGTTTTGTTTCGGGAGAGAAAGTATTAGTTTTGTTACCAGTACAAGGTGATTCATTAAATGCAAGATTTAATGGGCCTTACAGGATTGAAAATAAATTGAGTGAAGTGAATTATTTAATAAATACTCCAGATAGAAGAAAGAAGCAGAGGGTGCGTCATGTAAATAGGCTTAAAAAGTAATTTGACAGGGAAGAGGAACAAAAAGGGGTGTTAGTGATGGTGGATGATGAGAAAAAGGTAGAAGTGCAGACTCAAACTGATTTTCCTCTAATCAAATTGGATAATGAGGGGGTGCTTGAAAATTTTTAAATTAAATATTGAGTTATCTTCCAAGCAAGTGTCAAAGTGATTTGGAAAAGCTATTCCACAAACCTTTTTGTGGAAATAAGTTGGGAAAGACACATTTAGATATACATGATGAATGTATCGGAATATCATCTTCAATAAGGCAACAACCTTATAGATTATATCTGGCAAAGTTATCACAAGTACAAAATGATTCCATGCTTCAAAATGATATCATTGAGTCTAGTTGTAGTAACTGGAATTCGCCTATTGTACTAGAACCAAAACTGGATGTAACACAAAGACTGTGTGGACTATCGAAAGATGAATGCGGTGAAAAACGTAGATTAATATCCAATACCACAATTGGAGGATTGCATTGAGAAAGTGGGACAATCAAAATTTATCACAAAGATTGACTTGCTAAAAGGATATTGGCAGTCAGACAGAGCAAAGGAAATATCAGCTTTTGTAACACCAAGTGGACTGTATCAGTTGCAATTGACCTGCAAAATTTTCAAGCACCCCCTCATTATCCAATTTGATTAGAGGGAAATCAGTTTGAGTCCTGCACTTCTACCTCTTTCTCATCATCCACCATCACTAACACCTCTTTTTGTTCCTCTTCCCTGTCAAAGTACTTTTTCTTGGAATTGCCAAGTTTATAGTTGGGACAACAAGTTCACATCTAAGATCCCACAGAATTTACCGAGGTGACAAAGTTGCGATGAAATCATTACACATAAACGCGCAACTGAGGATAAATCAGATCCATTCCATTTTCTCAACCATTGTGCAGTCCTATTGTACCTAGGACAAAATCCAAAATGCGACCAAGAACAATATCCAAGAACAACAATCCCACAAATCACTATGAGAAACCAAAGAAACCTCCAAAGTTACCATCACAAGACCTGGCTGTACCAGTAGATTACCTATACACTTTATAGACTCATATGCCAGGGTTTTAAATGATTGTTTCTCAAATATTCCCCCTTCAACCCAACTTCCAATGACATGTAAAAGAACTTGGGCAGCCAAAGTAACTAAATAAATTAAATACTCTACAACTCGGAGTATATCATCATCTAGCCTCAACTTTTCAATAAATCATTATGGTTAAAGTCCAGCTTTGCAGAAAACAAAGAAAATCATTGTAAGTTGGTTTGTATACTTGTTAGTTTGGACAATTCATTTGACCTTTCAATTAAATGACATACACCGTGTGGATATTTCCAGGGTTTATTCTAAAATACCCTCCAGTCATTAACAAGAGAAAGTAAGATGTTCAACACATATTATAGAAAATCAATTCTGAGCTGCAATCTCTGTGTAGTATGTAACCATTGAAAAGTAAATCTTGTAAAAATGCAAGTTTTATTCTCAAATTTGTTAAAGTCAATGTGATTAAACAGACAAAGACTACACTGCTCATGATCATAAATGTATTAGTGAAAATGCAAACATTAGAAATAATATAGCCCAGTTAGAAAATACAGTTTTCCTTCTTAGGAACGATAGCTCATCATTGGCAAATTGCTTGCTTTTTGTATTGACAGAAGAACCAAGAACTGGTAACACATCAGAAACAGAAACGACAACCAGTTCTTGCTGACTGTGGTACACTTCCAAGAGTACTTTGTAGAATTCTGTAAAGGAAAACAAAAAAATGTTGACAAAATGTGTCTGTATCTTTTACTCCAGATTGTAACCACATCAGCATAAACTGTACCCTTCATCTTTAGCTGATCCTAGAAGACAGCTCACTGGTCAAGTGAGCTGCCCAGTTATTTGTGCAAATGCATCAGGTACTAGGAGAAACTGGGAGTGCAGAAAGTACCCTCAATCCCTTACAGCTGGCACCTGGGAACAGCACCAACAACCTGATAATAGCCTTATTAATACTGTGACTACAAGAGCAGGTCAGCGGCTTGGAAATCTGCAGCGGGTAACTCACCTCCTGAATCCTCAAATCCTGTTTACTAACTACAATGCCTGGATGAATGCACTCCAACAACACTCAAAAAACTCAACACCGTCTAGGAAAAAGCAGCCCACTTGATTGGCATCCTATTCATCACTTTAAATATCCACTCCCTCCATCACTGGCACATAATAGCAGCAATGTGTATCATCTACAAGATGCACTGCGTCAACTTGCCAAGCCTCCTTTGACAGCACCTTCCAAAGCCACAACTTAAAAGAATGAGGGCAGCAGATGCATGGGAACATCAGCACCTGCAAGCTCCCGTCCAAGCCAGACACCATGCTGACTTGGAGATACATTACCGTTCTCTCACTGTCTCTGGGTCAAAATCCTAGAACTCCCTTCCTAACAGTGCTATGAGTGCAGAGGCTCAAGAACGTGGCTCGCCACAAACTTCTCAACAGCAATTAGAGAAAGGCAATAAATACTAGCCTTGCCAGCAACACCCAAAGCACATGAAGGTACACTGGATAAGACTGTCAACACATGCTGGGGACCAGAAGCCTGCCACAACACAGTCACATAAGTATTGTTCAGTACTGAAGAAAAGCCATTAAGCCAAGGATGCTGATTGTTCCTACACTGATTTTCCCCACCTACCAGCCTTCTCATGAGATTCCTCAATTTCTTACCTGCCTTTTCACTATATTGCTCAATCCCTTAAACTGCTTTCTCATGACATCCCTCAATGTCTTAACCCCATTTATATTCCTCCTCACCATACTCTGCAATCCCTTGCCTTGTTTTCCAACCATCTTGCTATATGTATCAGTCTCTTAACCCCACTTATCAACCTTCTCACAATATCCCCCAAAACCTTACTCCCAGCCAGCTGCCTTTTTGCCATATGTCTCAATCCATGAATTGCTCAGGACACATGTCTGGGCTGATTGGTGTTGCTGGCGATTGGGAACATAGCCTAATTTAAATATAATGAAGCCATGGAGATAAAATGCCCTGGACCTCACGCTGACAATGTTATAGAAGCTTGTGTGCCCGACCTCACCCAAATGTACCACTTTTGAATAACCATCCCCAGCGCCCCAGCCCCACCTGCACAATTCTTGCCTGGATTAAAATAGTAAATTATTCTCCTGCTTAAATATAAATAAATCAGACACAAGAAGGAAGAATGCCTGAGATAAGATATTGAACAACCAGAGTTAACCATGTAGCTACAGAGATCTGACTGAAAGAATAGAAGCAGCTGGAATTCAATCATCTAGACACTTACCATTTGGCGTCACATACATTCATGATTAACCTGCATCTGCAAGAAACATTGGAAGAGTGGGTGTAATGTTCATAATTATAAAGTGCATATTTTTTTTAAAATTTAAGAATATTACTATTTGGTAAAACATATTGCTTTTATGTCATTTCACCAATTCTCTCAGAAACATATCAAAACAGCTCACTTGTGACTTGTTATGCAGAAAAATGTAGTAGGCATTTTAGCAATGGCAATAAGATTAGTGAACAGTTAGGATTGGAATTTCCTCAGGTGCTCCAGTTTCTCTGCCGTAATTTCATTGGAAATACTGTGGATATTCTGTCTAGAGGTGTAAATAGGGTGTTCACCTCACTTCTACTGAAATTATGGTGGCAGTCAGGAGCAGGTCTGAGGAAATTGTGGAGGTGATGTCCTCATCTATTGCCAGACTTCTGTCTGCACGATTTTGAGGTACTTGCCAGCTACCCATCATAGCAACTGGACCTTATTATAATCCTTCCCTTGATTTTTTTTCAGAAATCTTTTCCTAACTTCCATATTTTGGTACTGTTCTCTGCCCCCTTATGTACTTTTCCTGATGCTCTCTTTCCTGGAGAATAATGTAATTAGTCCCAGGAGAAATGAAAGAAAAATCAGCATCCTGGGCCTCGGGTGGATGTAGTAGCAGCAGCAGACAACACTCCCCAGTAGCGCTACCAAGATAAGAAGCTCTACCAGCCTTTGATTGGCCAACAGCTTTCGGCATGTGGGTCTTACACCCCTGGGATCCTTCATCCTGGGGAAGGCCCACTGCTGCCCAGTTAAACGCATGACTCACACTTAATTTGGTATAGCTTCTCAAAAAGAAATGGCATGGGGCTCTTTCCAGCTTCCCAGCTGGTGGACAAGACCACCGTCACCTTCATTAAATACCGTGCACAGTAACTATGATTGATTCAAAGCAGTTGGGTAAAAGATACTAAGTTATTGATAATCTGTGAATGGCTGACTAACTACTACACATATAATAGATACAGACTGTACTGTTCTTTGTTTCAGTGAATCTTCTTGAATGGAGTCTAAGGTTGATTTTGATGGTATCTGAGTATGTTTTAACTATCACTCAGAGACCATCAGCTCATATGAAAACTTTTTATTTCAATTTCCTGCCCAACCATTAGTGGAAGATAGTACATTCTGGTTGATTGGTTCAGCTACCAGTCCTCCTTCCAACTCATCTGATTTTCAAGACAGTTGCCAATCCAGTGAAAAAAACTTTTTTTCTTGTAAAATGCTGAGTAATGACACATGGATTGAAAGACTGACAACTCTAAAAGCTGCCAATCAGCGTGTGTGCACATAGTGAGCATTCATAGGTTATTTAACTGCAATTTGACTAATCTCACCCAACATGTGCAATTTTCCAGCAGGAGTTGAGAATTATCAGATCCAAAACCCTAACCAATTTTTCTTTACTAAGTCAGGAAAATTTGGGCAATTGTAGCATACTTAAATCACCTGAACTGGATTTAGCTGACTGAAGTTCTAGACTTTCCTAATTTGTATGGCTCAGCTGTGCACAGTATTAATTGGTTCAATGATATTGCATATTAGAATACTTTAGTGTAAGTACAACTACTTACCACAGGACACACATGATTGCAAGTGATCATCATAGTATTCATTCACAGCACACCTGTAGCAACCTGTAGTAATGCAGAGGTTCAATATAATCCGAGGTACACAGTAATATCAAATGTTTTCCTATTTAATAATAGATTGTAACTGATAAAACCATCTATTGAAGCAGGTAAATAACGCACCACTACTTTAACAATCTCCTGACATCATTAGTTAATGTTTCTACTCCGAGATGAACCTTAATAAGTCAAGGTAAATAGTTGACTCCATCTGCTTTCCATTACTCAATATTGTAATGCAGAGGTTCAACTCAGTCAGTGAGTTAAAACAAATCAGTTAAATACTGAAAATTAATGGAAACATTTTGGGAGGGGGGGAATCTTTCCTGTAGTGAAGGAATATCTTAAGATTATTTTTCTTTGCTTTATATGTAATGGTGGTATAATGTGCTAGCCAAGAAAGGGATCAGCAGTTATCAAGGATAAATTTACAAAAGAATCAGCATCCTGCTGACCTACAGTGAACTGGTAAATAATGCTCCGGTTACATTAGCAGAGGGGTAGATGGAAATCTGAAGCCTATATTACTGCTGTTCAGAGCCTATCACACTAAGAATGTTCAGACCTGTATTATTGCTGGGATATCTTCAAATTTAAAACATTCAGACATATAATGGTGTATGGCATTATCATGGTAAAAACATTCAGATCTCTAATTGTGCTCTGATATCACTATATTAAGAACATTCAGACCTGTAATAGAGCTGTAATGTTATTACACTAAGTACCCTCAGACCTGTAATGGTGCAGCGGTATTAAGGTTGAAGGGTTGTAGGGCTAAATGAGGTAACAGAGATAGGGAAGGGTGAGACTACAAACGGATTTGAAAACAAGGATGAGAATTTTAAAATTGGGTGTTGCCAGCTGGAAGCCTATGTAGATCAGCAAGTACAAAGGTGATGGGCATACAGAAGCTGACTTGAGTACAGATAGGGCAGTTGTGTTTTGGATGAGCTCAGGTTTATGTAGGGTTGAAGATGGGAAGATATGGGAAAGGTCATTGGTATACTTATGTTTAGAAGTGACGAAAGAATGGATGAGGGTTTCAGCAGATGAACTGATGCATTGGCAGAGCCAGGCAACGTTAGAAAAGTGAAAGTAGTTGGGCATGGATATATGATTGAAAGCTGGGATCAGATATGGCTCCAAGCTTGCAACCTGTCTGCTTCAGCCTCAATCAGTCACGAGGAAGAAGGATGAATTTGGTGGCTAAGAAACAAAGCTTATGACAGGGACTGAAAATAATGGCTTCCCAATTATCTAGTTGGAGGAAATTTCTACTCATTCAATACTGGATGTTGAACAAACAATATGACAAAGCAGAGACATTGGTGAGTCGAGAACAGTGATGATGAGGTAGAGCTGAGTATCATCAGTGTACATGTGGAAACTGAAACTGTGTTTGTTGGATGATGTAGCTGAGGGACAGCAAATCAATGAGAAATAGGAGGGGTCCAAAGATATATCCTTGGGAGACATCAGAGGTAAAGGTGCAGGAGCAAGAAGAGGAGTCATAATAGGTGATTCTCTGGCTATGAATTAATAGATAGAAGGTGCCCTGGTGAGTAAATTTCAATCCACAAGGAGAGGAGTTGGAGGAGGATGGTGTGGTCAATCATGTCAAAGGCATTAGACAGGTTGAAAAGGCTGAATAGGAATAGTTTACCATGGTCACTCAGGCCATTTAATAGTGCTGATGATTGAACGCACTCAGAAAATCAGACTTGCAATAGCACTGTGATATTATCACATTAAGAATGCTGGAGCCCGTAATGGTGCTGTGATATTCTCACACTTTACTTTTCTCATAATATAAATCTTTCATAGTACTAATTTTATCAGTAACCTTTGGGAAAAAAATAAACACACTGTTTGGTTTAGCTTATTCTGGCTAGGTGTAACATCTTATCATCTGTTTGAAATTCAAACTACTCTGGTTTAGCTAAAAATGTAAATGTACTCACACCTCATTTCTAAAACTTCAGCCATGTTTACGTATTTAGCATTTCAAACCTAGCTACCCTTGACAACTGAAAAGCTCCAGTCCAGCTCCAGCTGTCTTCAGTTCAATTAAATCCCCCACACATACATACATCCACACAGAGAAACTAATCCAAACCCCACTATTAACCCACTTTTACAATAAATCACAATAGTGTTCTGAGAATTATTATACTTTCATGACAGTAGTGCACATGATACGATTGCAGTTCTTTTTTCTGAACGGTCAGTCACTCTTGAGATTATCCATGAGTGTTCTACATTCCAAGCTGCAAAATATAAAGTTTTCTTTCTTTGACCATAATGATGGTAATCCATCAGGGTGTGGTTCCCCAGCCAGGAGAAAGTGGGGCAGCCTATTTTTAGGGCACCTATTCTAGCTCCATCCCCATTTGGGGTGAGTAGAGGGTGCCCTGAAGAGGACTGCTCAGTCACAGATGCTGCTGCCCAAAGACACCTCTGTCCCAACATAGATGTCCAGTGACCTTCATGTACATGTTGCCAGTGTGCAGGTTCTTGATGAGGGTCTCCCAAGTTCACAGCCCTGCCCTATCGCTAATCCTCCATCTCCATGGGACTTGACAAATGGATCCTGGTAGAAGCCTGCGTGTGACTTTGTTTAACATGAGGACCTTAGGCCTGTCATTGTCCACACGATGTGTTGAACCACAATGACCACCTTGCCACTGCAGCCTTCTTCTGCTTTTGCAGCCAGTGAGACACAGGGTGGAACTTTACAATCCTGTTGCATCAGGGATGGAGCCGGAAAATGTGGTGAGCAGTTCAAAAGTCCATCATCTTTGGATGGACCAGAAAATCCTGCCAGCGGGAGGGGCCATGAAATTCCACCGAGCGTCTTCCTTTGCCTATTCTGCCATTGAGGAAGTTTTTGACCGTACTTTGTCTGGCTCCTCTCCGTGACCATGGATAACCCTACCAGGAGCAAGGAACTCCCGATGGCATCACTTGGGGCATCCAAGCACACAAGCCTCTGCATCATGTCAAGCTGGCGATCCACGAAGTGCAATTGTGAACCAGGTGGGTTATTACAACAATTCAGTAGTTTTATGATTGTTAATAAAGAACTTAACATATCATTCCAGATTTAACAATCAATTGAATTTAAATTTCCCCAACTACCATGGTGGGATTTGAACTCATGCCTCCAGACCATTAATTTGGGCCTCTAGGTTACTAGCCTATAATACACCACCATGTTATCATCCCCACTCACCTTCCATATTGTTCTTTGGGAAGGCCCACAAGTTATCAGGACATGAACAAGGCTGATAATGACTTGGGTAATCACTATTCTCAGTAAACTCGGACTGGTTATTTTTTGATGGATGGGTGTTGTAGTAGTCACAGTACACAGCTGAAAGAAATATCAATGCATCAAATATAGGGTTCTTAAATCACATCAAAATGTTAGCATAACTGTTTCTCTGGCAGAGCTTTTACCTTTTATTCTATCCCTTCTCTTTCATTGTGCTGTGTATATATTTGTGTGGAAGATGTGTTTGTATGTGTGGTGCTTTTCTGAGGTTATGTCTGTGTTTGAGGTGCACATGCATGGGTGTGTTTGTGCTTGTGAGGTGTGTTTGTGCATGGGTTTGATTAAGGTTGAGTGGGTGGCCATGAATATAGGTAAGTGAACTTTTTATTTCGTTGGAGAGTAGTAAATTCAGAGGTGAGCAGACAATCAGAACTGAGATGGAGACTGAAATTATCAAAGATGAGGAGCTGCTCACAGCAGGGCACTGGAGCCCCATGTATCTGTAATGTGTTTTCCACATTCTTCCAATGCTGTTCAGCTGATACTCGAAATATCCACAGTGGCACTTTGAAAGAATGCTGTTTCATAAATGCTGAGTGTGGTTGTGACTTGCACAGCCATTGGCAAAGCTGTGCCTATTATGGAATTTGGCTGCTGGTCTGCATTATATGGCGTAAGTTGCAATAGTTTCCTTGATAAAAGAATACTGCCTAGCTATTGCATCTTACACAGGGCACTTAATGGTATCCCAAAAACAGAACATAAAGGCAACTCTACCTGTGGATTCTAGCAGGAGTTGAATGCTGATTGTTTCAGCCTGACCTACTGCCATATTCTCCTTTCTTCCAAAAACAATATGGGCTTAAAAATCCACACCCTATTGAATATAATTCAATGTAACTACCATGGGACTCCACTGAAAGGGTCCCAATTTAGGATGGGAGCTGGGTTTGCTGACACCTGCTCTTCCACTGGAGTTTCCAGGGGGGGCTTTCTAGGTGGGCGGAGACTATTTGCAACCAAAACAAGGGCCATTGGTAAAAGAGGTGTGAGGCTGGGGGTGCTGGCATTCCCTAGGTAAGGAATTCCAATTTCAGGACATGGTGTATGATTGGTAGTGGCATGTCTAGAAAAGCGCTGGAATGGCCCAGCATAGGTTAAAGGCCTAGGCCCCTGAAGAAAAAAATAATTGTCCCCTTATTAGGACCTTTCTAATCTAATTAGCGACAGTGGCCCTAAATCGACTCCCATGTGATACATTGTCCACCAGTGGCATTTAAATAGAGGGCCACATCATGACATGAACTTTGCCATTGCCAAGTATGGGTCCTGGATACATGCAGTTTTGTACCTACACATGGATTCCCAACCCATTTCTTCTATATTCAATATATTGCAGCAGTGAAACAACTAGAGAAGTAAATATGCAGCACGGACATATATAAGAACAAATGAAGTCAGAGTAGTAGGCTCTTCGAGCCTGCTCCGCCATTCAATGACATCATAGCTGATCCAATTGTAATCTCAACTCCACATTCCCGCCTATTACCGATAACCTTTCACTTCCTTGTTTATCAAGAATCTATCCACCTCTGCCTTAAAAATATTGAAAGGGTGGGATTTTCTGGCCTGTCCTGCTGATAGGATCTTTTGGTATTACTGAAGTCAACAGAGATTCGAATGGCTTACTGCATCCACCGTGACGGAACCCCCAGCGGCAGGGCCAGAAAATCCTGGCCAAAGACTGTGTTTCCACCGCCTTTTAAGGAAGAGAATTCCAAAGACTCACAATCCTTTGAGAGAAAAAAATTCTCTTCATCTCTGTCTTAAAGGGGTGGCCCCTTATTTTTAAACAGTAGTTTAAACTATTAGATCCTGCTACTAGATTCTCCCACAAGAGGAAACATTCTCTCCACATTGGCCCTGTCAAGACCTTTAGGATCTTATATGTTACAATCAAGTCACCTGTTACTCTTCTAAACTCCAGTGGATACAAGCCTAGTCTGTCCAACTTTTCTTCATAAGACAACCCGCCCATTCCAGGTATTAGTCTAGTAAACCTTCTCTGAACTGCTTCCAACACGTTGACAACTTCCTTAAATAAGGAGACCAATACTGTACACAGTACTCCAGCTGTGGTCTCACCAATGCCCTGTCAACTGAAACATAACCTCCCTACTTTTGTATTCATTAGAGCACTAAAGCTGGAATGCTTTAAAAATGTGATGCAAAATTTTATTGGTTCTGACCCAAATGCAACAAATATCAGGTATTAAAACGGGTTTTATCACGTTATTTTACAATATTCTTTGCAACCAGGTACAGCCCAGGCAAACTATCTATATCAGTAGCATCAAGAACAGCAAATGAAAACAGCCTACACTAATGATGGCCTGAGAATGTTGAACTCCTAATCCTGGTCTCTACATTGATGATGGTATCAGAAATAGTGTAAAATGGTGTAAATCAGGGAAATTATATGATCATGTCATTATGTACTCATTCATAAACTGGTGCTGCTTTCTGCACCAATTTAAAAACTGATCAGGCAAAATGAGCAGAGTTGATGTAACAGATCTCCATTCAATTTTCTACATGCCCAAAAAGCAGATATTGCTAACCAGAACATTTAATCAAAATTTTAGTCAATGAAAAGCTGCTGAAATGTGCAGAATGTAAGTAGATAGAGCCATAAAAATGCCAGCAGCAATTTGGATTTTATCATTTGGGGCATTGAGTAGAATGGTAAAGAGCTGGTGATAAGTTAGAGTAATACACACAATGATTGGGTGCCTCAATATAAAAAGTCACTGGAGGAGAGAATGATAAGAGAAGATTTAATGCTAGCTTTTAAAATGGAGTGTCTAAATGTGGTGAATAAGGAAAGACTGTTTTCTTGGCTGGGGAGTCTATGATGAAGATCAGCAATTTAAAATTGTCACTGAGAGAGGGCAGAAGAAATGTTTACTTAGAGAGCTGTGAGACAAAGTGGCTGAGACAAAGACCATTGCATTTTTTAAAGGAAGGATAGATAAAAATTTGTGGAGAGGAGTGGCATTTGTTTTGGATTACTTTAGCAAAGACATGATGGAAGGAATGGCCTTTTTTTGTGCCCTTCTGTAGTTTTTGTCAAATTTTTAAAAATTCATTCAAGGGATGTGGACATCACTAACAAGGATTGCTTATCCCTTATTACCCTTGAGAAGGCAATGTTTAAGCCAACTTTTTGAACCACTGTAGTCTGTGTGGTGTAAGAACACTCAAAGTGCTATACAGGAGGAAGTTCTAGGATTTTGACCCAGCAGTAATAGAATTCCAAATCAGGATGGTTAGTGGCTTGAAAGCACTTGAGGGTGATGGCGTTCCTAAGTGTCTGCTGCCCTTGTTCTTCTAGGTGATTGAAGTCATGCATTTGGAACATGCTGTTGCAAAAGTTGTGGCAAATTGCTGTAGCATCATCAAGATAGTACGGACTGCTGCCATGGTGTGCCAGTGACGGAGGGAATTATTAGTTAAAATGGTGGATGGGTGCCAATCAAGCATGCTGCTTTGTCCTGGATACTGTTGAACTTCTTAAGTGTTGTTGGAGCTGCACTCGTTCAGAAAAGTGCAGCGTATTCTATCACATTCCTGACTTGTGCCTTGTAGATGGTGGACCAGCTTTGGGGAGTTTTGGCAGGATATTCAGACTGACTTGCTCTGGTAGCAAATTCAGTGATAAAGCTGCCAGTGAATTTGGTTAGACTCTTGGCGGGATTTTCCATGCCTGTTGGTTCAGTGGTGTGACAGGACAATATGGTGGGAAGGCCAAAAATCCATTTCCTGCCATCGGACATCAGGAACCTCATTGTAGTACATCATATAACATTATAAGGCCAGCCCGCCGGAATTGTTCACCCCTGCTGGTTCGTCCACCCATGTCAGTATGATGCTGAAGTGTTTCACAACAGCACATATAAGGTGTGCACTTGGCAGGCTGCACTTTAAGGGGAACCCGGAGGTGAGTGAACAGTAACTTTGCTCAGTGCTCATGAAGGTTGCACATTAGACTTCAAGGTTGAGGCGCACTGGGGGATGGCAAGGTCTGCCCTGAGATTGAGGTGACTTGCAGGGTGTCGTGCAGCTATTAATATATATATTATTGGAAAATATTTTTCTTTTAAAATAGAGGTTTAGTCTGTGGGTGTGTCTTAATTGGATTAAAGCAGCTAGTCTGGGTGCTTTGATAGGTACTAGTTTTGTAAACAGTGAGTTAGCGTGCATTTGCATTTTTTGAATAGAGCATTCAAGAAGTGGGGTGAAAACTGACACATATCTAGCAGATACCAAGCAATGTGTTTACATTACTAATACAATTGGTATTATGAAAGGGGTTTTATTGTTAGAGAGGTTTAGTTCAGAGGTTGGTGATACAATGAGAATTTACATTCAATAAAGGTGGTAGGTATAACTTCAGGAGTTTTGTGTGTGCAGGGCAGAGGCAATGTGAGATCAAATGGCAGCTGTAAGCCTCCAGCTGTCTCCACAGGAACCAAAGTAAAAATAACCTCATTTTGAATACGTAAGGTGAAAATGCTTTCTCTGGTGTTTGGTTAAGTCTATGGGTTGTTGTTGCCTTAATGGAGATTAGTTTGGGAATTTGCTAACAGTTATGCTAGTAGTAATTTGTAGCCATGTGTGTGTCTGTATATTATATATATATTTATTTTAACCTGTGTAAATTAATAAAATGTTTCATTTAGTTTAATGCAAAATCTCGAGAACTGGTGGGCTGATTGCTGAATTTAGAGTCGCATCTCAAACATAACACTTAAAATTATAGGTTATGACAGTTGTTTAAAATTTCCCTCTAGGATTTTTAAATAACTCCACTTTACCAACTACATTGGTCATAACAGGGGTGTGTGGGCAAAGGCTGCCCTGCAGTTCAGGTGACTTGGCGGTGGTGGGGGGTTGGGGGGGGAGGTGTGTGGGGGAGGCAGGGGCTGCTCTGCGGTTGAAGGTAGTGCACAAGCACACATGTGTGGAGTTGGGTGGGAGAGAAGCAGCCATGTATTAGGGAAGCCTTGTAGAAAGTGACCATTCCTCTGCAGCTGAGGCAGTTCAGATGCAGCACATTTGTATGATTTTAGTTGGGCCTCTAGCTTATCACCCATTCAAGCAATGCAGAGGCATCAAAGTGCACAAAGTGCTCCAGAACTTTCCGTCCCTTGGGCACAGACTAAGTAATGAACGTTTTAGTGGATAGCAGCACAGTTGGACGACTGCGCATATTGTACAATCTCCTTGCTAAAGCTGGCCATGGAGCAGTCACTGCTGGAGACACTCACAGCCCCTGGCAATGTCAGCATCCCGGCTTGGACCATTCTCCCTCATGGTTCAAGCTAACAGTGCAGCCTTACAGTGTGAGTTAGGAGAATGCCTACACCTGAGCTGAGAGCACAGCATGCAGTCCAATGGTCAAAGCTGCCGATAATTGGTCAGGTGGAGTGGGGCAGAGGTGGGTGGAGTTTCAGGCAGACATGCGGCGCACTAACCGCTGGCCATCCCAAGTGGTGGCCAGCACTCTCTGGGATTGGTTAAGAGGCCTTCAAACTTAACCAAAAGAGGTTCTTATAACACCCAAGCTAACCCACGTGTCACTCTTTTTCATCCTGCAGGAGGAGTACATCAGGATCATGGAGCCTGGTGGACTAACTGTATGCCTCATGAGAGCAGAGACAAAGGAGAGGAGAGTGACTGAGGTACTTGACTGCACAGAGGGAGGAGTGGCACCCTCTGGAAGAAGGGCCAGCTGGGACTGCCAGACACGCCGACAAAAGAACCATAGTGAGCCATTGCTGGTCGGCACCTAGCTGGACCCAGGATCTATAGATGCTCCCTTTCATTCCTGCAGATGACTGAGTGCCAAGGTCATTGAAGACTGCACATGTCCAGGAGACTGGTTGGTCACATCTGTCACCTGTTGCAGGATTTAGCGCCATGGGGACATGGAAGGTATCCACTGCCTGTGGCTGTGAAAGTGATCATGGCACTCAATTTTTACAACTTTCAGGGCTCCTTTCAGGGCTCCACAGGTGACCTCTGTGGGATCTCACATGCATCCACTCTTTTTCAGCCTCCAGTATTTGATTTCCACTTGGTGCAGCAGAAGGAGCAGGTAAACCAGTAACTGGTATTATTAGTTTTATCAGTATTGTAAATACTGTATTGTTTTATCAGTATTGTAAAGTTTACTGGTAGTGCCAAAACCTATTGGGAGGTGTAGGCTTTATTAATTATAATTAATCAATTAGCAATTATTAATTAAATAACACATACTGGAGATGGCAAGGCAAGTAATGTGCTGCGATTGCAGGATATGGGAGCTTCTGAATACTGGTGTGATCCAGGGCAAACACTTCTGCAGTAAGTGTTTGCGGCTGCAGGAACTTCGGTTTGAGTTATTGAGTTGGAGGCCAAGCTGCAGACGCTGTGGCATATCAGGGAGAGGGGGGAAGTTATCTGGATACTTTTTTCCAGGAGACAGTCACATCCCTTAGGATAGAGTCTCCTGATTTGGTTAGTGGTCGAGGACAGGAGGATGTGACTGCAGGTGAGGCAGGTAAGGGGACCCAGAGGGCAGGAGCCTTGACCCTTGCAATTATCCTACAGGTTTGAGCTTTTTTCAACTTGTTTGGATGAGAGTGAGGGCTGCAGGGTGGAGGAGCTAACTGGCTATGAATCCATGGTACAGGAAGCCATTCAACTGGGGGGAGTTACAAGGAATTTGGTGATAATAGGGGACATTATAGTCAGAGGGATTGACACTGTTTTCTGCAGCAAAGGGCTTGAGTCCAGATGGTTGTGTTGCCTGCCCTGTTCCAAGGGTCGGGACATATGCTCAGGGCTCGAGAGGAACTTGCAGTGGGAGGGGCAGGACCCGGTCATTGTGGTACATGTTGCTATCAACAACATAGACAGGGCAAAGAAGCAGATGCTGATGAGATGGGGGCCAACCCCAACTTAAAGGTGCTGAGAGAACACAGAGAGAATGAGAGAACACTGTGAAGCCTGCCCACTACATTCTGGCCACATGACAAGAATTGCCGAGGTGCAGGCATCAGTAATGTTTCTGGGGAGTGTGAGACTGGACCATCACTGTGGTCTGAAGGTTGCACAAAACACAGGGAAGAGGCCCTGCACGGAGACACCTGCCTTTACCTTGTGCCGAAAGGTTTCACATCTGAGTGATACAAACACTGCTCATGAGAACAAGGAGCCACAGGCAGGGTGATATTGTTGAGAGTTTATTGACAATAGTGAACAGAATGTATAAGTGATTACTGCCTATGCCAAGACTGCGCAGCTACATCTTCTTAACGCCCTTTGACTATATTTTGATTTCATGTTGGCACATTTCCTTTAAACTTTGTTTTTTGTTTTTGTAGTTTCCCTTTAAGGGGCTGCCTTTTAATTTGTCCCATGATTTTGTTAATTAAATTTAGTTGGCTGGACTTGAAAGAGTTACACCTTCTTAACTTTCCTAACCCTGCCGTTATGTCTTGGTGCTCCCCTGACATCCACAGCGGAGGTGGAGGCAGCCTGCTGACTGTGATGCCCTATCTGTGATGCCCTTGGTAGGCATCCTCTGGAGGGCAGAGACTTGGAGGGCCCCAGCCGGCTTTTGGGGTCCTGCTTTGTGTTAGTGGCACCCTCCTTGGCCAGTGGAACTGTAGCTGCTGTGGCCACAGGAAGAGGGGATATGGATAGGCTGGAAAGTCTCCTGGATGAATGGCCCCGGGCTAGGTACCTGCTTATCATCCTCCTTATGGGTACCCAAGAGCATCTGGCTGACTGCTGGAGGATATGGGGAAGCTGAAGTGAGATTGAGCTACCCGACAGCTCTCTCACATACACACTGTTGGAGGCCAACTCCCCATCAGTGATGGAGTTCAGCAATGCAGCAGCGCAGGAGTGACGTCCTGGATCAAGGTCTCATGGCGGCCGCCATTCGACCAGTGTTGACCTCGGTGCATTGGCATGCCAGCGCTATCACCTCAGCCTGAAGACGGATAGATTCCTCCATCGTGCCTTGCAATCTGAGGAGTGCAGTGGACATCCCTTCCTGATGTTAAAAACAAAAAACTGCGGATGCTGGAAATCCAAAACAAAAACAGAAACAGAAATACCTGGAAAAACTCAGCAGGTCTGGCAGCATCGGCAGAGAAGAGCACAGTTGACATTTCGAGTCCTCATGACCCTTCAACAGAACTAAGTAAAAATAGGAAAGGGGTGAAATATAAGTTGGTTTAGGCGGGGGTGGTGGTTTTGTTGGAACAAGCAGCCAGTGATAGGTGGAGATAACCAAAAGCTTCACAGACAAAAGGACAAAGAGGTGTTGTAGGTGATGATATTATCTAAATGAATGTGCTAATTAAGAGTAGAAGACAGGACAGATAAGGTACAGATAGCTCTAGTGGGGGTGGGGGAATACTATAAGGTATTGGTATTAATGATATAAAAGGTACAAATGGGTGGAAATACATTTAAAAATAATGGAAATAGGTGGGAAAAGAAAAATCTATATAAATTATTGGAAAAAACAAAAAGAACGGGGAAGAAACAGGAAGGGGGTGGGGATGGAGGAGAGAGTTCAAGATCTAAAATTATTGAACTCAATATTCAGTCCACAAGGCTGTAAAGTGCCTAGTCGGAAGATGAGGTGCTGTTCCTCCAGTTTGCGTTGAGCTTCACTGGAACAATGTAGCAAGCCAAGGACAGACATGTGGGCAAGAGAGCAGGGTGGAGTATTGAAATGGCAAGAGACAGGGAGGTCTGGGTAATGCTTGCGGACAGACCGCAAGGTGTTCTGCAAAGCGGTCACCCAGTCTGCGTTTGGTCTCTCCAATGTAGAGGAAACCGCATTGGGAGCAACCAATGCAGTAGACTAAGTTGAGGGAAGTGCAAGTGAAATGCTGCTTCACTTGAAAGGAATGTTTGGGCCCTTGGACGGTGAGGAGAGAGGAAGTGAAGGGGCAGGTGTTGCATCTTCTGTATTTGCATGGGGAGGTGCCATGGGAGGGGGTTGAGGTGTAGGGTATGATGGAGGAGTGGACCAAGGTGTCACGGAGGGAACGATCCCTACTGAATGCTGCCATGGGGGGAAGGGGGGGTGGTGAAGGGAAGGTGTGTTTGGTGGTGCCATCATGCTGGAGTTTGCAGAAATGATGGAGGATGATCCTTTGAATGCAGAGGCTGGTGGGGTGATAAGTGAGGACAAGGGGGACCCTATCATGTGTCTGGGAGGGAGGAGAAGGGGTGAGGGCAAAGGACTTAGTTTCATACCCCTACACCCTCATCTCAATGAATTTCGGGCTCGGCACAATGCTGAACTCTTCTTCCTCCGTCTTCGTCTCCGGGCTCACTTCTTTGGGCAGGAATCCCCTCCCCATTCAACGGATCCTTTTACCCACCTCCAATATTCTCCCTCCACCTGGACCCCTCCCTCTGGATTCTTACCTTCTCTTGATCTTTTCATTGAGAACTGTCGGCGTGACATTAGTCGTCTCAATTTCTCTGCTCCTCTCACCCATTCTATCCTGTCTCTCTCTGAACTTACTGCACTCCATTCTCTCAGGTCCAACCCTAACATTGTCATCAAACCCGCTGACAAGGGTGGTGCTGTTGTTGTTTGGTGCACTGACCTCTACCTCGTGGAGGCTGAGTGTCAACTTGCAGACACTTCCTCCTACCTCTCCCTGGACCATGACCCCACCACTGAACATCAAGCCATTGTTTCCAGGACTGTCACTGACCTCATCTCCTCTGGAGATCTTCCTTCCACAGCTTCCAACCTGCTGGTCGCCCAATCTCGGACAGCCCGCTTCTACCTCCTACCCAAAATCCACAAACAGGACTGTCCTGGCAGACCGATCGCGTCGGCCTGTTCCTGCCCCACGGAACTCATTTCTCGCTATCTTGACTCCCTTCTCTCTCCCCTTGTCCAGTCCCTTCCCACCTACATCCATGATTCCTCTGACACCTTACGTCACATCAACAATTTACAGTTCCCTGGCCCCAACCGCCTCCTCTTCATCATGGACGTCCAATCCCTCTACACCTCCATCCCCCACCGGGACGGTCTGAGTGTTCTCCGCTTCTTCCTCGAACAGAGGCCCGAACAATCCCCATCCACCACTACTCTCCTCCATCTGGCTGAACTTGTTCTCACACTGAACAATTTCTCCTTTAACTCCTCTCACTTCCGCCAAATCAAAGATGTGGCTATGGGTACCCGCATGGGCCCCAGCTATGCTTGTCTCTTTATGGGGTATGTGGAACATTCCTTGTTCCAGTCCTACTCCGGCCCCCTCCCACAACTCTTTCTCCGGTACATCGATGATTACTTCGGTGCTGCTTCATGCTCTTGTCGGGACCTGGAAAAATTTATTAATTTTGCTTCCAATCTCCACCCCTCCATCATTTTCACATGGTCCGTCTCTGACACTTCCCTTCCCTTCCTTGACCTCTCTGTCTCAATTTCTGGTGATAGACTGTCCACCAATATCTATTACAAGCCTACTGACTCCCACAGCTACCTCGACTACAGCTCCTCACACCCCGCTTCCTGTAAGGACTCCATCCCATTCTCTCAGTTCCTTCGCTTCTGTCACATCTGTTCTGATGATGTTACTTTCAAAAACAGTTCCTCTGACATGTCCTCCTTCTTCCTTAACCAAGGTTTTCCACCCATGGTAGTTGACAGGGCCCTCAACCGTGTCTGGCCCATCTCCCGCGCATCTGCCCTCATGCCTTCTCCTCCCTCCCAGAAACATGATAGGGTCACCCTTGTCCTCACTTATCACCCCACCAGCCTCCGCATTCAAAGGATCATCCTCCACCATTTCCGCCAACTCCAGCATGATGGACATCTTCCCTTCACCCTCCTGGTGGCATTCCGTAGGGATCGTTCCCTCCGTGATACCCTGGTCCACTCCTCCATTATCCCCTACTGCTCAACTCCCTCCTACGGCATCTCCCCATGCAAATGCAGATGATGCAACACCTGCCCCTTTACTTCCCCTCTCCTCACCGTCCAAGGGCCCAAACACTCCTTTCAAGTGAAGCAGCATTTCAATTGCACGTCCCTCAACTTAGTCTACTGCATTCTTTGCTCCCAATGCAGTTGCCTCTACATTGGAGAGACCAAACGCAGACTGGGTGACTGCTTTGCAGAACACCTTCGGTCTGTCCGCAAGCATTACCCAGACCTCCCTGTCACTTGCCATTTCAACACACCACTCTGCTCTCTTGCCCACATGTCTGTCCTTGGCTTGCTGCATTGTTCCAGTGAAGCTCAATGCAAACTGGAGGAATAGCACCTGATCTTCCGACTAGGTACTTTACAGCCTTGTGGACTGAATATTGAGTTCAACAATTTTAGATCTTGAACTCTCTCCTCCATCCCTACCCCCATCCCGTTTCTTCCCCCTCCTTTTTGTTTTTTTCCAATAATTTATATAGATTTTTCTTTTCCCACCTATTTCCATTATTTTTAAATGTATTTCCACCCATTTATACCTTTTATACCATTTAAACCAACACCTTTTTTGTATTCCCCCAGCCCCACTCGAGCTATCTGTACCTTATCTGTCCTGTCTTCTACTCTTAATTAGCACATTCCTTTAGATAATATCACCACCTTCAACAACTCTTTGTCCTTTTGTCTGTGACAGCTTTTGGTTATCTCCTCCTATCACTGGCTGCTTGTCCCAACAACACCCCCTCCCCTTAAACCAGCTTATATTTCACCCCTTTCCTATTTTTACTTAGTTCTGTTGAAGGGTCATGAGTACTCGAAATGTCAACTGTGCTCTTCTCTGCCGATGCTGCCAGACCTGCTGAGTTTTTCCAGGTATTCCCTTCCTGATATTCCCAAGCTTCACTTTGCAGCTCCAGCAACTGTGACATGACCGATTCCAGAGGCTGCTCATCTGACTCAGACTCAGCAGATTTCTGCCTCTGACAGTCATCTCGGTGCCGGACACTTGGGCAGTCTCTGCCGCTGCCTGCTGTGGCTCAGATAGTGCTATGTGCTCATCAGATTGTGGTCCCAAGGCTACTCTAAAGCTCGGTCCCACCAAGGTGTGTGTCTCTGCGCTGGTGGAGGGTGTGGGTGAGCGCTGTGACGGGACTTCAAGGAGGGTGCCTTCACATTCCTCTTCAGAGGTTTCTATGGGGTTTGACTTGAGGCTGTGGGTTGTGGACTCTGTCAGCTCTTTTCCAGATGTGCCTGCAGAAGCAAGAAGAGAAATAGTGCATGGCAGTGGCCTGTGAAAGAAGACACATCACTCACAGCATGGTTGTCTGATGGATGTTGTACTGCTCGATCCTCACTTGGTAGAGCACCACTGACCTCATCGCCAGCTGGATGGCTCTGTTTTCCACGTCCAGAAGGACCTTGATTTCAGACATTCCTCCACCAGACTGTCACCTTTCCCTCTTGTTGTGAGCCAGCTTGTCCTGCATGAATAGAGATGGAGAGAGTGAAAGCAGGATGCCTGCCAGGCCAGATGTTAAGTATGCCTGGCATCTGTGGGTGGTGAGTGGTCCCATGGATGGGATGAGGACATTAAAGGTGTGTTTGAGATAGTGAATTGTGGTGTTCCTTGAATTGGAAGTGAGTGAGGGCCCTGTGGATGTGTGATGGGTTTGTGAGTGTGTGAGTTGAAAATGATGAAAATAGTGACTTACGCTAGTGGAACACGGGAGATCATTCGTCCTCTTGTGGCACTGGGTGGCTGTCCTCTTTTGCAGGGCATTGGTGCTGAACACTACTGCTACTGCCTCCCAAGCCGGATTGGTGATATTGCTACCCCTCCTGCGGCCAGAGTGTGGGTGGAGGACGTCATGGCGGGCCTCCATGGCGTCCAAAAGATGCTCGAGGGATGGGCCATTAAATCTGAGGGCTGCAGTCTTTTTGCCTTTTGGGTTCATGCTTTCGTGCTGCAGTCCTGGGCTGGAGGCACTGAGAGGTGTGAGTAGGGCTGCACTTTAAACATGGCACTCGGTGTGATGAAGTGGCGATGTGATGGTGTAACAGGCAAATGAGAACCTGCCCGCCAGCGAAATGACATGTTTCCTGGGAATCATAATTAATGTGGGTGGGATTGGGACCTTACTGCGTTTTTCCTGCCTGCTACCGCATTTAGTGGGACGGTTCCATCTTCTCTCTTTTTTGAGATTGGAGGAATGGTAATGTGTCATGAATGTTACTTGGCATTAGTCAGCTAAAGCTTGAATGTTGTCCAAGTCTTGCTGCATATGGATATGGAGTGTTTCATTACTTGAGGAGTTGCAAATAGAACTGAATGTTGAATCACTGGTGAACATCCCCACATCTGACCATAGAATAGAGGGAAAATTGTTGAAGTAGCTGAAGAGGCTGATTGGCATGAAGGCAAACAAATAAAATGAGTACAAGCATAGCACATCTCAATAAGCTCAGTAATTCCTATATGCAAAAACTATTTACAACATCTAAGTGTTAGCTTCCCTTAAACTAAAATATACTAAATAAGAAACAGGTTTCTGAGATTATAGATAAAACTCTGAATATACAAAAAATATTAAAAGTATAATTACTATTTGCTCATCTGATGTAACATGTGGTCAAAAAAAATTGAATACTGGAAATTTCCACAAGGCTTATGCTGATCAACCAAAAATGGATTTATGCTAATTTTTTGCCAAAGTTTCATCAAACTCATGAGGAATTTTCCAGCATTTCTTTTCTGCAGTGCTCAGAACACTCCTTTCAAACTGTTCTTTAATGCAAGAATAACTTACAGCAGAAGTCAAGGCTTCTCCAGTTAATGCAGACACCAGCATCTAAGCAGGCTTTAGCGTAAACTGCAATAGCACCACACAGACAGTCGCAGTCTCCAAATATATCACAACCACATGTGGTCTGCACACAGCTTTCATAATATGGCACTCGATAAACCTGTCAGTAAAGAAAGAAGGAAAGGGCTGCACTTTTAGTCTGTGAAAAATCTCAAATGCCATTCCACATTAGGCAGGTATTAAGTATGTTTGGTCAGAGTTTTACAGGCCCCTGACCCCACCTGTGACCTGGCCACAATTTTACAGAGGGTGGGCTAGAAATCAGATTGGCTGGCAGCTATTTGAGGTGGGACTTCCTCCTTACTGAAGAGAGGAAGTATTGCATTCAGCCAATTACAGCTGCATGAAGCTTTAAAATGGCAGCAGTGACCTTTTTGGTGGCGGGACAGGAAATCCCATCATCCAAAAAATTCTGCTCCTTGTTTCTATCCTATTCACTCCTCTGTCCACTTTATCATTATTAAATCAGGTTTCATGCTCAATCTTGACACGGTGTCTTCACCTCACGTTCTGGTAGCTTGAAGTAGCCTTGACAAAACTTCTAAAAGTAGCCAACTCGGTTCTAGATATTTTAATAACTTCGCTTCTCAACACCAACTTCCAAGTCAGAAGACTGTTTTATCACACTCCAGGACAAATCTCACAAAAATGAAGGCTGACAATCCAGTGCAATTCTGAGGGAGTGCTGTCAGAAGCACCATACAGTTGAACTGTTAAACCAGGGTCCCATCTGCCTTCTCAGGTGGATGTCAAAGATCCCGGAGCGTTATTTTGAAGAAAAGCAGGGGCATTATCCCAATATTTGGGGCAAGAGTTATTCATCAAACAACATCACAAAAACAGATTATCACATTCCGGTTTGTAGGAGCTTGCTTTGCGAAAATTAGCTGCTGATTTTCCTACATTACAACACTAACAATTATTTCTCTTAAGGTGTTGTCCCTTTCTCGTTTAAATCTGCTGTCATCATTATTCTCCTCAAAAGACCAAACCTTGACCCCCACTGTCCTTGCAAACTACCATGAGTTGGTACTACTAATGAGGCCATCTGGATCTACTGAAAGAGTTCTTATACTTGTCCTCATTATGGACCATGAGTTAGCATTGAGCTGGCTTGGGGCTACAGGAGGCCATGGGGTTGGGTGGGGGATATGACTTGGCATGGAAGTTATAAGGGGCCATGGTGTGTGGGTGGGTGGGCTGCATGATTTGGATTGGAGGGGGAGTGGCAGACATGGAAGCAGCATGCAGGTTATGGGCAAGATTTTTTTGAAGTCCCTTTCAAAAGGTTCCTGAATCCAGACTATGGTTCACAAATCCTCTGGGGGGGCCTTTGAACCACAAATCATGGAAAGTGTGGCCCAACTCCACAAAAATTGTGGGGGGAGGGGGAGGCAGGTCGAAGGTGCCTACCCTCACAATGGAGCTGGCCAGGTTGGGAGTGCAGAGCGTCAGCTTGCTCCCACAACCTTATTTCGCACCAGTGAAAATTGAGGCCCTGGAAATGGGGTGGAAATCTTGGAATCAGGTCCCCTGCCATCTTTAAATGTTTCAACTCAGCAAAAAAGTTGGGCCATTAAATCAAAAGCTTGGTTAAAGAAGTAAGTTTTAAAGAGTGCCTTAAGGATTTCCTCTTTAAGAGGAAAGGCAAGGTAGAGAGCCAGGGAGGTGTAGGGAGAATATTCCAGAATGTTGGGTCTGGGAAACTGAGGGCTTGGCTACTTATGATGGAGGGAAAGAAAGTGGGAATGCTCAAGAATCTAGAATTAAAGGGGCACCTATATCTTTGATGTTTATGAGTTTGGAGGAGATTACAGAGAAGAGGAGGGGGCAAGGCCATGGAGTGATTTGAAAAAGAGGAGAATTTTAAAATCAAGGTGTTGCTTGACTGGAGCCAATTTAGATCAGTGAGCACAAGGGAGACTGGTGAGTGGGACTTGGTATGAGCTGAGACTCAGGCAGCAGTGTTTTGGATGACCTCAAGTTTTTGGAGGGTATAATGTGGGAGACCAACATTGGATCGGCAAGTCTAGAAATAACAAAGGCACAAATGAGGGTTTCAGCAGCAGCTGACCTGAGACTGGGCGAAGTAGGGCAATGTTACAGAGGTGGTCTTCGTGAAAGTGAAAGTGTGGTAGGCAGTTTATGTCGAGTAAAATATCACACCCATGTTGCAAACAGACTGGCTGAATCTTAAACTGTTGCCAAGGAGAGGGATGGAGTCAGTAGCTAGAGAATAGAGTTTAGAATGGAGTCCAAAAACAATGGCTTCTGTTTTTCTAATATTTAATTGCTTAAAATCAGTATTCTCAGAACCTCAATGCTGTGGAGCTTCTCAACTTCTCTAATTTTCCCCTCCGCCTACAACCCTCCAGCTTTTAAAACACAAGTTGGCATTGCCCAATTCTTATCACCTGACTTACTTTACTGTTTTTCTCTTTTTAGCCTTGAACCACAGTAATTGGTTCTTTTTTTAAGAAGGAACCAGAATCAACAGTTTGCTTTAATTGGTCCAGTGATTTTGACTGAGTGGACTCTCTCATAGGCTGGGCAAAAGCTGCTGTGAACTAGGACAGATGTCCCCAAACTTTACTTATTGTGTACCCCCTTCCAGATCTACTAGCTATCTGTGTAGCCCAACTAATACACAGGTTTAATATTTATATTCATTTAATTAGCAAGCATTGTACAAAGTGTACAAATGATAATACACATATACAACTTAAACAATGTCTTAATAGTTCTACTCACTATTAAGGTGATGGATGGTTTTGTTGAAGTGTAGACATGTTTGCAATGTGGGTAATAATTTGAGTCATAAGTTGCTCAATAAATTGGACACTGAAACTTAATGCCAAATTCTTATGCAGTCCACAGTTGGATGAACAAAACATTTGTTCAGCCTCTCCATCTGGCTGTGCTAGTCCCACACCCCAGCCCCACCACCTTAGACAATCCCTCCTCCTTAGCCTCTCCCAGTCACACATTTTCAAATTGTTGGTAACAGTCTGATTATGGGAATACTCTCTCACTGCCTGCTATCACTGTATGCCATGCAGTGGGGACACATAAAGGTGAAAGTGACAGCCATAACTTTTCTCCCTTAGAATCACAGAGGGTGGAATCATCCCAGGTTTGCATTGGCAGTGGATGGGAAAAAGAACATTTTAATGTTGGCCACAATGGCGGCTTTTAACATCGTATCATCCCAATCTTTCCTCATTAGTTATGCATTCCTGGGAAACATGCCATTTCGCTGGCGGACAGCCTCTGATTTGCCCACCATACCGTCACCTCACTGCTTCCTCATGCTGGGCGCCAGATTTAAAGTGCCACTGCACACACACCTCTCAGTGCTTTCAGCCAAGGACTGCTGCACAAATGATATGGCCCTAAAGGGCATGAAGACTGCAGCCCCCCAGATTCAGTGATGCATCCCTGGGCTGCCTTCTGGATACCGTTGGAGCCCGCCGCGATGTCCTGTACCTCTGCTCTGGCCGCAGGAGCTATCACTGCTCCAGCTTGGGAGGCGGTGGCAGAGGTGGTCAGTGCCAATGCTGCACAGAAGAGGTTCACCATCCACTGCAGAAACAGGATGAATGATCTCATTTGTGCCACCAGAGTAAGGCAGCCATCTCATCATTCTAAACTCACATACTCACGAGACCATTACACATTCACTGGCATCTCACTCACTGCCAGCTCAAGGGACATCACCACTCACTATCTCACACACATCCTCACATCAACATTTGGCTTCATCTCCTCTGGAGGGTACCTCCTCAGCCCTCACCCTCTTGAGGCCACTTGCACAGATCACCATGTGCCCCCACACACATCCTGAGATACCCCCACTTCCCCAGTAATGCCTTAGCCCTGTAGCCTCTTCCCATGCCTGAGGCCACTTATCCCCTTTCCCCAGGCAAGCCATAGCCCTGCAACCATTGAAAAGCCACCTTTACCTCACTTAAGCACAGTGATGTGTTGATGCCTGCAAAGTCTGGTGCTGATGACCACGAGTGCTGCCCGAAGCAAGGTAGGCAAACAAACCTCAAAGTCCCAAGTGAAGTGCAGCTCACCAAGTGCACCTCGCTTATGTTCAGTTGTGCCAGGATGATCCAGCTTTGGGGGGATGATTCCAGCGAGCAGGGTTTATAATGATATGCCGATATATTAAAATGAAGTACTCAACGTCCAGCAGCAGGTAAGGGGAACCATTATAAACTGGTTTCATTATATCGTGAAACCGATTTTTGGCCTTCCTGCCATATTGTCTGCTCACACCCGCCATGATGCCTGGAAAATGCCACCCAGAGTCTTACATCACAGAAGGAGGCCATATGAAAGTCCAGATCATTTATATATAAAACAAACACAATGAGCCCAATACTGAGCATCAGGGAAGCGCCACGGCATCCTTCTCATAGTTAGAAAAACATTCATTCACCTCTCCTCTTTCGCTCCTATTCCTTCATCAATTTTGTTCCCAAGGTTCCACCATTCCTTTGATTCCAAGTGCTTCTGTTTTCTAAATAAGTCTGTTACGTGGTATCAAATGCATTTTGAAAGTTCATATATATATTGACTGAATGACCTTCATAAACCCTCTCTGTTACTTCATCAAAGAGCTCAATTAAGCTAATCAGATTTGCCTTTAACAAATCCATGCTGGCTGTTGCTATTAACCAATGGCCTGAATTTCATATCTATGGGGTGCGCATTTTCCAAGGGCCCGGAAGCGGATCTGGAATCTGCACCCATGAGACGTCATATTAGGAATGCAATTTTACGCCGGCTAGCCAATTAAGGCCTGCCCAGTGTGGAACACATCCTTTGAGAGGGCTGCTGGTCGGGGCGGGGGCGGGAGCTTGTTGGGAGCCGGGTCCAATGGGGACCTGGTGGAGGTTTTAAAATGTCAGTATCTCCCTCAAGGCTACCAGGAGATGGGGAGGAGCCTCAGGGAGCTTCCAGGAGAAACTTGATCAGTTCTACTCCTCTGTTGCAATGACCTCAGCACCCAGTGGGCATGCCAGGCCAGAAACCAGGTTCGGTGGGCACTTTGCCCCCCATTTCTCTGATGAGTGGATGGGCTTCCTGGTGGAGGAAGTGAGTGCCATGTAGTACATTTTGATGCCACAGGATGACAAGAGGAGGCCACCATATCTCCCCCAAGAAGGCCTGGGCAGAGGTGGCAGCCCAGGTGAACAAGCATGACGTGGTGTGCTGCACATGGGTCCAGTGCCACACAAGGGTTTAATGATCTTCTGTACTTGGCAAGGGTGAGAACCAAGTTGGCATAATATTGTATGGAGATGTGTTGATGGGTGCCTGTTCCTCATGGTGCTCAGGGATGTAAGAGTGTGTGCGCCAACTGGCACTGTAGCCTGCACTGGCCAAGACTGGGAGATCTGCTCGCTTGGCCTCAGTGCATTGAAGGGTAAATGTACTACTCTGATGCGCCCCGCAATCTGGTTCTCACAGGTGAGGTAGGCCAGGCTAGAATGGTGCTGCAGGCCGAGGGAGCAGTAATGAATTATTTTCTGCCCTATCAGGAGAAGAGAAGCCATAACTCCATTTAGCCGACAAGAACGAACGGTGGGGTGCCCAACATCCTCATCCTTACAAGGTACGAGATGGATGCCCCTGGAGCTGAAATGCCACTGCAGATCTTGGTCCACTGGCCGTGGAGAGGCCGGGGTCTCAGAGGAAGGTAAGAGTACAGTAGACAGGAGCGAGAGCGACAGAGAGTGCAAACAATCTAGTATTGTCTCATCTGAAATTAAAAGTTCAAAGCAAGACTGCCCATTGATCCTCCAATCATGATGGCACCATGATACAGTTCTTCATTGTCTCACTAGCCTGCCTAGCATGCACATTGACTGTGTGATAATTGATAATACTGATATGTCACCTTCCTCCCTCAGATGCGCATCTTTCAGAGGCTTCCAGGACCCTCCCTTGACACTCAAGGAGGAACGGCAGACAGATCCACCCTCGTCACACTCACTGTTGGAACCAGGCACCAGGACAGATACGAGCGCATTGGTGGGCATTAGTTCATTGGCTCTGATGGTAGTGCACAGTGGGGAGGGCACGATGCATTCCAATGAGGAGCTGGCGGAGGCAGAGAGTCCCCAGGCAGTCAGAATATTGCTGTAGACCAGGACCATGATGAGCCTGAGGCAGATGATGAGTCTCTGGAATCGTCAATCAGGCGGCAGATGCTAGATGCCCAGTGGGTTGCGCAGGAAGATCTGACGGAAATCATTGAGTGTTTGCATGTCATGGTCTCTGTCATGGAGGAGTCCATGCAGAGCATGAGCTCTGTGTTGGCCCTGAGCTCCGAGCACACAGTCCATTGAGTGAGTGGTGACTCTCATGGAGAGGCACTCCAGGAACAAATTCAGGAGTTGCACTCGGACTTGCAAGCCCTCACATTGGCAATGACCTCAGAAGGTCACTGCCAGTGTGAGAGATACATGAGGCACCTAGTCCCTCTGCTAGGTGCTCACCCATCATTGGCAAGCAGGGAGGTCCAAACTGATGTGACACTCGTGGACAAGCTTCGCATCATCTCTAGAGGCTCCTCTCAGGGTGCACTGGACGATGGCAGCAACTCCTCCACCACTCGATCAGGGGCCATGTCATGACTTATGAAGCCACGATGACTGAGGAGTGCCCAGCTATGGTGCTGGACGCATGTTCCCAGGCAGTGGCAGCTCAGGCTCCACCAGCCAGAGGACGATCGGCAAAGTAATCAGGGCCAACAAGGCAGCAGAGTCAGGCTTCTTCCAACACCACTGTCAGCGAGGTGGGAGAGGGTGGGCAACAAGACTCAGCACTCGCAAATATAAGTATAAGGCACTGTGAGCACATTTTCATGAGTGAGATTATTTCATTTCATTAGTGTTCACACCAGGAAAATACATTTAAAAAAAAATAATTTATGGGATGTAGGTGTTGCTGGCTGGGGCAGCATTTATTGCTCATCCCTAATTGCCCTTGAGAAGGTGGTGAGCTGCCTTCTTGAATCATTGCAGTCCATGTGGTGTAGGTACACCCACAGTGCTGTTAGGAAGGGAGTTCCAGGATTTTGACAAATCAGGATGGTGAGTGGCTTGGAGGTGAACTTCCAGGTGGTGGTCTTTCCATCTATCTGCTGCCCTTGTCCTTCTAGATGGTAGTGGTCGTGGGTTTCAGGGTTAAATTCCATCTGCCACTTATCTGCCCATTTGACCATCCCATCTATATCTTTCTGTAGACCAAGACACTCAACTTCAGTGTTAACCACCCGGCCAATCTTTGTGCAAGAACTATGGAATGATACTTGGAGACTTTAATTACCCAAATGTCAATTGTGATAATGTTCGAGTAAAGGGTAAGGAGGGGGAGGAATCTGAAATGTGTTCAGAAGAATTCCTTAATCAGTATGTTCTCAGCTCAACTAGAAAGGCAGCTTTGCCCTTTCTTTTTCTTTCATGAGATGTGGGCATTGCTGGCAAAGCCAGCATTTGTTGCCCATCCCTAATTGCCCTTGAACTGAACATTTTAGAGGGCACTTAAGAGTCAACCACATTCCTCTGGACCTGGAGTCACCTGTAGACCAGACCAGGTAAATACAGCACATTTCTTTCCCTAAAGTACATTAGTGAACCAGATGGGTCTTTACAACAATTGATCCTAGTTTCATGGTCACCATTACTGAGACAAGCTTTATAATTCCAGGTTTATTAACTGAATTCAAATTCCACCAGCTGCCAAGGTGGAATTTGAACCCATGTCCCTGGAGCATTAGCTGGACCTCTGGATTATTAGTTCAGTGACATTACCACCATGCCACCATCAAATTAGGAGGTTGTTCTGGTAAAAGTTTTGAGCCAGTCTGTCTACTGGCAAAGATGGGCTCAGGACTGCCATTTCATCCTGAAGTTGGGATATGGAAGCCTGTGGTAAAATCCTACTCAGAAAATCCACACATCATTTAACGTTCCATGAACAAAATATATCATATATCTACATTTTATATAAATGATAGTACCAAAATTTAAGTGGTATGATCGTGATAAAAAAGTTCAGTTAATCTATGTGCAGATACGATACAGTAACCTGAATAGCAAATTCAAACAAAAGCTGGCATTCAAAACACACCACTAACAAAAAGGAAATCTTCCCAAGTGATGTTACAAGTGGAAATTGACAGAAAGAGATGAGAGCCATGAGGAATTAGTGGGGGATGGCCAAAATGTGCTCAAAAGGATGGGTTTTGTGAAGACATTTAAAGGACCACAGACTAGTGGAGGTTAGTGGGAGAGTGCAGCCAAAGTCAGTAATGGATCAACTACTGGTGTGGTAACAAGAGAAGTTATATAAAATAAATCAGAATCATAGGATTGAAGAGTAATGCTGAAGATAATACCAGACTTGAAAGGCATTGTAGAGGTCGCATGCAGCAAGGTGTTGAAGGAATTTGATAGGAACGCGTACACTTTTCATATGTTGTGGCCAATGTAAGTCAATGATGGGTGAAGGGTTGCTGTGTTTCAAACAAATGAGCATTTGTGCAGGATGGGAGAGCATTGGAATCATTGAGTCGAGAAGTAAGAAAGAATGGCTAGGGATTTAATGGTGGAGAAGCAGCAGGGTTGTACAGGTGGAAAAAATTGGTGTCCTATTGCTTGGAGAGATATGGGCCAGAACTTTGCGTTGTCATTGCAGGTGCGCGGCCTACCCAAAATCACGTGAGAAGACATTGGGCTTGCGTACTGATGTCATTGAGCACTCGAGCAATATTACAGTTGGCAGGTGAGCATAGGTGTTGGAAGTGCTGACAATTAAAACATTAAGCCTATTTGTGTCGAATTTTATGTTGCCCATGTGATTTCGTAGTCAGCACAAGGGCAACACAAGCAGGCGGCCATTCCATTTTGAAACATTTCCCATTCAAGGATGGGATAAAAGGGGTCTGGAGCATTGGCAATGTGAGTAGTTAGAAGTTTGCTGTTGGTTTTTTTCTGAAATTTGAGACCTCTCTCTGTGATTTTGGCTGCATTCTTTGTGTTGGTAGGTTTTATTTCGAGGATTCATTTGTTTTTCCAGCTTTCTTGGAGGATTTTTGCCAAGTGCACCCTTCAGTGCACGAGACAGTACCATCTGCATCTCTGCTAATGTGAAGACATTTAAAGGACCACAGACTAGTGGAGGTTAGTGGGAGAGTGCAGCCAAAGTCAGTAATGGATCAACTACTGGTGTGGTAACAAGAGAAGTTATATAAAATAAATCAGAATCATAGGATTGAAGAGTAATGCTGAAGATAATACCAGACTTGAAAGGCATTGTAGAGGTCGCATGCAGCAAGGTGTTGAAGGAATTTGATAGGAACGCGTACACTTTTCATATGTTGTGGCCAATGTAAGTCAATGATGGGTGAAGGGTTGCTGTGTTTCAAACAAATGAGCATTTGTGCAGGATGGGAGAGCATTGGAATCATTGAGTCGAGAAGTAAGAAAGAATGGCTAGGGATTTAATGGTGGAGAAGCAGCAGGGTTGTACAGGTGGAAAAAATTGGTGTCCTATTGCTTGGAGAGATATGGGCCAGAACTTTGCGTTGTCATTGCAGGTGCGCGGCCTACCCAAAATCACGTGAGAAGACATTGGGCTTGCGTACTGATGTCATTGAGCACTCGAGCAATATTACAGTTGGCAGGTGAGCATAGGTGTTGGAAGTGCTGACAATTAAAACATTAAGCCTATTTGTGTCGAATTTTATGTTGCCCATGTGATTTCGTAGTCAGCACAAGGGCAACACAAGCAGGCGGCCATTCCATTTTGAAACATTTCCCATTCAAGGATGGGATAAAAGGGGTCTGGAGCATTGGCAATGTGAGTAGTTAGAAGTTTGCTGTTGGTTTTTTTCTGAAATTTGAGACCTCTCTCTGTGATTTTGGCTGCATTCTTTGTGTTGGTAGGTTTTATTTCGAGGATTCATTTGTTTTTCCAGCTTTCTTGGAGGATTTTTGCCAAGTGCACCCTTCAGTGCACGAGACAGTACCATCTGCATCTCTGCTAATGGAGATTGTCTATCCCACTGATGGGACCATCCTCTGGAGAGGAAGAGAGGGGCAGAAGGGAGGTGAGGCCAAGAGTCCACAGGCAGTGCCCCAGGGATTGACCTGTGGGAGGAGAGGTGCTGGCACAGGGGGTGCAGGGTCAGCAGGGGAGTGCAAGCCAGAAAGTCCGCACAGGATCCCTCTATCCTGCAGCCAGAGGGTACAGGCAGCAATCCAGCTACCTCAACATAACTGAGGCCAAAGGAAGTTCTGCCTCTCTAGGAAGACTATCACCTCCATATGCCAGATGATTGCGCTGGCAATCCGCTCCAACTATGTGGCTGGGCACCCAATGCCTGTGGCTCTAAAGGTCAGTGGGCCTCAACTTCTACCCCTCTTGTTCTTTCCAGGGATCATTGGGGGATCTGTGTGGTGTGCCCCAATATGCTGCCCACAGTTGTGTCAAGCTGGTTACTGATGCTCTCTTTGGATGGGCAAAGACATTCATTCATTCATTTTCAGACAGATGAAGCCAGCCAGGCTGAGCGAGCGATCAAGGTGTACAAGATTATGAGGGGCATGGACAGGGTGGATAGGGAGCAGTTGATCCCCTTAGTTGAAGGGTTAGTCATGAGGGGAGATAAGTTCAAGGTGAGGGGCAGGAGCTTTATGGGGAGTGTGAGGAAAAATCCAGAAGGTGGTGATGGTCTGGAATGTACCGCCTTGGAGGGTGGTGGAGGTGGGTTGCCTCACATCCTTTAAAAAGTACCTGGATGAGCACTTGGCATGTTATAACATCCAAGGTTGTGGGCCAAGTACTGGTAAATGGGATTAGGTAGGTCAGGTGCTTCTCACGTGTCGTTGCAGACCCAAATGGCCGAAGGGCCTCTTCTGCACTGTGTGATTCTGTGATTCTGTGATCTCTGTGGTTTGCCTGATGATTTGTTTCTTTATCTATCTCTGCCTCACTATTTAGAGACCTATAGATTACTCCAAGTAGCAAGATCCTACTTTTTTTGTCTCCGAACTCTAAACAAACAGATTCTGTCCTTGCCCACTTAAGGACATCCCCTCTTTCCAATGCTGCTATATCTTCCTAGGTCAGTACTGCCATCCCACCTCTGTGTTTTTCTTCTCAATCCTTTCTGAATCCTTGATACCCTTGTATATTAAGCACCAATTTTAAGCCACTTTCCGTTGTTGCTGATACATCATGTTCCCACACAGCTATTTGTGCTTGTGGCTGGGCAACCTCAAATCAGTACACTTTGTGTGTTTATGTACGTGGATTGTAATCCTGTCTTTGCATTTCTCATAGTCCTTCTTAATCTGCTGCTATCTAATATGGAACTACTTCCTTCTCTAGTACTGTCCAGTAATCTCACTTTATGCATTTATTTCTCTTTTCTACTTCTAATTACTGGTGTTCAACCCCCCCCACCTATTTTGTTTAAACACTCCCCAACCACACTAGTGAATCTCCCCATGAGGACGTTGGTCCCAGTCCTGTTGAGATACAACCCATCCCTTATGAATAGGTGCCTTCTATCCCAGAACTGGTCCTAACGCCCTAAGAATCTGAAGCCCTCCTTCCTGCACCATGCTTTAAGTGATACATTGATCCTCCCTACCTTCCTATTTCTCCTCTGGCTAGTGCCTGGCACTGGGATAATTCAGATTACTACATTTGAGGTCCTACTTTTGAAACTTTCTTCCTAGCTCCTGTAAATCTGTCCTCAGGTCTGCCCTCAATACCTGCCCTCTCTATGTTGCTGGTGGCAATGTGTACCACACAGCTTCTGGCTCACTCCCACCCCCCTTTTCTGCATCCTCTGCATGATGTCCTTTACCCTGGCCCTAAGGAGGCTACACATCATGCAGAGTGTACAATGATGGTTACAGAATTGCCTCACTGTCCCCCTAATTGTGGAATCTCCTATAAAAACTACATTTCTATGCTTTGCTGTTCCCTCCTGTACAGTCCCTTGCCCACTGGTGCCATGGTCTGGACTGCATTACTTCAGGGTATCATCACTCCCAGCAGTCACTAATACTGAGAGTGACACACACCTGGAAGAGCAGTGTACTGCCTGCCTCTTCCACACTTCCAGATGGCCACCCACCCACTATTCTGACCTCTCATTGCCTGTAAAATGATCACCTCCTTGAAAGTGTGATCCAGGCAACTCTCATCCTCCCTGATGATCCACAGTGACTTCAGCTGCCCATGAAGCTCCGAAATCCAGAACTTGTGCTGGAACAGTGACAGTCACTTCCTACACTCGTGGTCACCAAGACATGTGAAGTGTCCTGAAGTTCCCACATGGAGCAAGAATTGTACACAACAGGTCTCAGATGCTAGTCCATGATGTAAAAACAATCGCTGTTCCCATTTCATACCGTGTTTCAACTGTTAACTTGAATGAATACTTCTAAACCTGCTCTATGTTATTAATTCACTAACTGTTATACTAACTCTAATTGAATATTTTTAATTTCCCAACACCTAATTCGAATGAATACCCTGGCTTAGAGTGAGAAAAGAGAAAAATATTCACCAACCTACCAGATATCTTCTTCCCAATTATGTCACAAATTGATTTTCTTTAGAATGCATTTGGTCGACTCTGAACCAACAGAGGACAGCACACAGCTCACTTTCAGAATCGCTCTTTATTCCTCTCTCTGCTCTCGCCCTGCTCCATTTCACAATCGCACTTTAATCCTCTCTCTGCTCTTGCACTGCTCCCTTTCAAAATAGCTCTTTAATCCTCTCTCTGCTCTTGCACTGCTCCCTCTCACAATTGCTGTTTAATCCTCTCTCTGCTCTCGCACTGCTCCCTTTCAGAATCGCTCCCTAATCCTCTCTCTACTCTTGCACTGCTCCCATTCAGAATAGCTCTTTAATCCTCTCTCTGCTCTCGCACTGCTCCCTCTCAGAATAGCTCTTTAATCCTCTCTCTGCTCTCGCATTGCTCCCTCTCAGAATTGCTCCTTAATCCTCTCTCTGCTCTCGCATTGCTCCCTTTCAGAATAGCTCTTTATTCCTCTCTCTGCTCTCGCACTGCTCCCTCTCAGAATAGCTCTATAATCCTCTCTCTGCCCTCGCACTGCTCCCTTTGAGAATCACACATTAATCCTCACTCTGCTCTCGCACAGATCCCTTTGAGAATCACAAATTAATCCTCAATCTGCTCTCCCACAGATCCCTTTCAGAATCCCTCTTTAATCCTCTCTTTGATCTCGCATTGCTCCCTTTCAGAATCGCTCTCTAATCCTCTCTCTGCTATCGCACTGCTCCCTCTCAAATTTGCTCCTTTATTGTCTCTCTGCACTTGGATTGCTCCCTTCCAGATTCATTCTTTCATCCTTTCACACTGCTCCCTCTCAGACTCGCTCTTTAATCCCCTCTCTGCTTTCGCACTGCTCCCTCTCATACTCGCTCTTTCATCATCTCTCCGCTCTTGCACTGCTCCCTTTCAGAATCACTCCCTAATCCTCTCTCTACTCTTGCACTCCTCCCTTACAGAATAGCTCTTTAATCCTTTCTCTGCTCTTGTGCAGATCCCTTTCAGATTCGCTCATAAATGTTCTAACTACTCTTGCGCTGCTCGTTTTTAGAAGCGCTCTTTAAGACTCTCTCTGCTCTCACATTCTCCCTTTCAGAATCGCTCTTTGATCCTCACTCTGCTCTTGCAATGCTCCCTTTCAGAATCATTCTTTAATCTTCTCTCTGCTCTTGCACTGTTCCCGCTCAGAATCACTCTTTTATCCTTTCACACTGCTCCCTCTCAGACTCACGCTTTAATCACTTCACTGCTCTGGCATTGCACCCTCTCAGTCTCGCTCTGTTAATCCTCTCCTCACTCTTGCACTGCTCCCTCTCAGGTTCGCTCTTTTATTGTCTCTCTACTCTCACACTGCTCCCTCTCAGACTCACTCTTTTATCCTCTCACACTGTTCCCTCCCAGACAGGCTTATTTTAGCTCTCTTGCTCAGCTCCCTTTCAGACTCACTCCTTTAGCCTCTTTCCACTCTCTTATTGATTCCTCTCGTGACATGCTCATTTATCTTCTCGTCTCTCTCACACGGCTCCATCTCAGAGTACCTCTTTAATCCCATCTCTGCTCTTGCACTGCTCCCTCTCAAACTCGCTCTCTTAATCCTCTCTCCGCTTTCGCACTGCACACTCTCAAGTTCGCTCCTTTATTGTCTCTCTGCACTTGCACTGCTCCCATCCAGATTCAGTCTTTCATCCTCTGACACTGCTCCCACTCAAACTTGCTCTATAATCACCTCTCCGCCCTCGCACTGCACCCTCTCAGACTCGCTCTTTCATCCGCTCTCCGCTCTCGCACTGCTCCCTTTCAGAATTGCTCTCTTTAATCCTCTCTCTGCTCTTGCAATGCTCCATTTCAGATAAACACTTTAATCCTATCTCTGCTCTCGCAATGGACCCTTTCAGAATTAGTCTTTAATCCTCTCTCTGCTCTCTCACTGCTCCCTTTCAGAATTACACTTTAATTCACTGTCTGATCTCACACAGCTTCCTTTCAGAATTGCTCTTTAATGCTCACTCTGCTCTCGCACTGCTCATTTTCAGAATCGGTCTTTGATCCCCACTCTGCTCTCGCACTGCTTCCATAAAGAATCATTCTTTAATCCTCTCTCTGATCTTGCACTGTTCACTCTCAGAATCACTCTTTTATCCTTTCACACTGCTCCCTCTCAGTCTCGCTCTCTTAATCCTCTCCCCACTCTTGCACTGCTCCCTCTCAGGTCCGCTCTTTTATTGTCTCTCTACTGTCACACTGCTTCCTCTCAGATTCACTCTTTTATCCTCTCACACTGTTGCCTCTCAGACACGCTTTTTTTATCACTCTTGCTCAGCTCCCTTTCAGACTCACTTTTTTAGCCTCTTTCCACTCTCGCATTGCTGCCTCTCATGACATGCTCACTTATCCTCTCGTCTCTTTCACCCTGCTCCAGCTCAGAGTACCTCTTTAATCCCATCTTTGCTCTTGCGCTGCTCCCTCTCAAACTAGCTCTCTTAATCCCCTCTCCGCTTTCGCACTGCTGACTCTCAGGTTCATTCCTTAATTGTCTCTCTGCTCTTGCACTGCTCGCCTTCCATACTCACTCTTTCATCCTCTCGCACTGCTCCCTCTGAGATGCGCTCTTAACTCCTCTCTCTGCTCTTGCACTGCTCCCTTTCAGAAATAGAATTTAATCCTCTCCCTGTTCTCGCAGTGCTCCCTTTCAGAATTGCTGTATAACCCTCTCTCTGTTCTCGCACTGCTCCAATTCAGAATCGCTCTTTAATCCCCTCTCAGTTCTTGCACTGCTCCCTTTCAGAATCAGAATTTAATCCTCTCTCTGCTCTCGCACTGCTCCCTTTCAGAATTACTCTTTAATCCTCTCTCTGCTCTCGCACTGCTCCCTTTCACAATTATTCTTTAATCCACTGTCTGATCTCGTGCAGCTTCCTTTCAGAATCGCTCTTTAATCCTCACTCTGCTCTCGCGCTGCTCCATTTCAGAATCGCTATTTAATCCTCATTCTCTGCTCTCGGACTGCACCCTTTTGGAATAAAATTTTAATCCTCTCTCTGCGCTCGCACTGCTCCCTTTCAGAATTGCTCTTTAATCCTCTCTCTGCCCTCACACTCCTCTCTTTCAGATACAGAATTTAATCCTCTCTCTGCTCTCGCACTACTCCCTCTCAGATTCGCTCTTTAATCCTCTCTCTGCTATCACACTGCTCCATCTCAGAATAGCTCTTTAATCCTCTCTCTGCTCTTGCACTGCTCCCTTTCAGAATCACTCTTTAAGCCTCTCTCTGCTCTTGCACTGCTCACTTTCAGAAACGCTCATTAATCCTCTCTCTGCTCTGGCACTGCTCCCTTTCATAATCAGAATTTAATCTTCTCTCTGCTCTCGCACTGCTTCCTTTCAGAATTACTCTTTAATCCTCTCTCTGCTCTCGCACTGCTTCCTTTCAGAATTACTCTTTAATCCAATGTCTGATCTTGTGCAGCTTCCTTTCAGAATCGTTCTTTAATCCTCACTCTGCTCTCGCGCTGCTCACTTTCAGTATCGCTCTTTAATCCTCTCTCTGCTCTCGCACTGCTCCATTTCAAAATCACTATTTAATCCTCTGTCTCTGCTCTTGGACTGCTCCCTTTTGGAATAAAATTTTAACCCTCTCTCGGCACTCGTACCGATCCCTTTCAGAATTGCTCTTTAATCCTCTCTCTGCTCTCACATTCTCCCTTTCTGAATCGCTCTTTAATCCTCACTCTGCTCTCGCATTGCTCCCTCTCAGACTCGCTCTTTAATCCTCTCTCTGCTCTCGCAATTATCCCTTTCAGAAAAAAACTTTAATCCTATCTCTTCTCTTGCACTGCTCCCTTTTAGAATAAAATTTTAACCCTCTCTCTGCACTCGTACCGATCCCTTTCAGAATTGCTCTTTAATCCTCTCTCTGCTCTCACAATGCTCCCATCAGCTATCGCTCTTTAATCCTCTTTCTGCTCTCGCACTGTTCCATTTCAGAATCGCTATTTAATCCTCTCTCTGCTCTCACATTCTCCCTTTCTGAATCACTCTTTAATCCTCACTCTGCTCTCACACTGCTCTTTTATCCTTTCACACTGCTCTATCTCAGACTCACGCTTTAAACCCTTCTCTGCTCTGGCATTGCACCCTCTCAGTCTTGCTCTGTTAAATCTCTCTCCACTCTTGAAAAGCTCCCTCTCAGGTTGCCTCTTTTATTGTCTCTCTACTCTCACACTGCTCCCTCTTAGACTCACTCTTTTATCCTCTCACACTGTTCCCTCGCAGACACGCTTTTTTATCATTCTTGCTCAGCTCCATTTCTGACTCATTCTTTTAGCCTCTTGCCACTCTCGCATTGCTGCCTCTCATGACATGCTCATTTATCCTCTCGTCTCTTTCACCCTGCTTCATCTCAGTGTACCTCTTTAATCCCATCTCTGCTCTTGCACTGCTCCCTCTTAAACTAGCTCTCTTAATCCTCTCTCCGTTTTCGCACTGCTGACTCTCAGGTTCATTCTTTAATTGTCTCTCTGATCTTGCACTGCTGTCTTCCATACTCACTCTTTCACCCTCTCGCACTGCGCCCTTTGAGAATCGCACTTTAATCCTCTCTCTGCTCTCGCACTGCTCCTTTTCAGAATCACTCTTTAATCCTCTCTCTGCTCTTGCACTTCTCCCACTCAGAATCACTCTTTAATCCTCTCTCTGCTCTCGAACTGCTCCCACTCAGAATTGCTCTTTAATCCTCTCTCTGCTCTAGCACTGTTCCCGCTCAAAATCATTCTTTTATCCTTTCACACTGCTCTATCTCAGACTCACGCTTTAATCCCTTCTCTGCTCTGGATTGCACTCCCTCAGTCTCGCTCTGTTAATCCTCTCCCCACTCTTGCACTGCTCCCTCTCAGGTTCACTCTTTTATTGTCTCTCTACTCTCACACCGCTTCCTCTCAGACTCACTCTTTTATCCTCTCACACTGTTCCCTCTCAGACAGACTTTTTTATCACTCTTGCTCAGCTCCCTTTCAGACTCACTTTTTTAGCCTCTTTCCACTCTCGCATTGCTGCTTCTCATGACATGCTCATTTATCCTCTTATCCCTTTCACCCAGCTCCAGCTCAGAGTACCTCTTTAATCCCATCTTTGCACTTGCACTGCTCTCTCTCAAACTAGCTCTCTTAATCCTCTCTCCGCTTTCGCACTGCTGACTCTCAGGTTCATTCCTTAATTGTCTCTCTGCTCTTGCACTGCTCGCCTTCCATACTCACTCTGTCATCCTCTCGCACTGCTCCCTCTGAGAAGCACTCTTAAATCCTCTCTCTGCTCTCGCACTGCTCCCTTTCAGAAATAGAATTTAATCCTCTCTCTGCTCTCGCCCTGCTCAATCTCAGAGTCGCTCTTAAATCCTCTCTCTGCTCTCGCACTGCTCCCTTTCAGAATCGCACTTTAATCCTCTCTCTGCTCTCGCACTTCTCCCTCTCAGACTCGCTCTTTAATCCTCTCTCTGCTCTCGCAATTATCCCTTTCAGAAAAACACTTTAATCCTATCTCTTCTCTTACACTGCTCCCTTTCAGAATCACTCTTTAATCCTCTCTCTGCTCTAGCACTGCTCACTTTCAGAATCGCTCTTTATTCCTCTCTCTGCTCTGGCACTGCTCCCTATCATAATCAGAATTTAATCCTCTCTCTGCTCTCGCACTGCTCCCTTTCAGAATTACTCTTTAATCCTCTCTCTGCTCTCGCACTGCTTCCTTTCAGAATTACTCTTTAATCCACTGTCTGATCTCATGCAGCTTCCTTTCAGAATCGTTCTTTAATCCTTACTCTGCTCTCACGTTGCTCAGTTTCAGTATCGCTCTTTAATCCTCTCTCTGCTCTCGCACTGCTCCATTTCAAAATCGCTATTTAATCCTCTCTCTCTGCTCTCGGACTGCTCCCTTTCGGAATAAAATTTTAAACCTCTCTCTGCTCTCACACTGCTCCATCTCAGAATTGCTCTTTAATCCTCTCTCACAATGCTCCCATCAGCTATTGCTCTTTAATCCTCTTTCTGCTCTCGCACTGTTCCATTTCAGAATCGCTATTTAATCCCCTCTTTCTGCTCTCAGACTGCTCCCTTTCGGAATACAATTTTAACTCTTTCTCTGCTCTCGTACTAATCCCTTTCAGAATTGCTCTTTAATCCTCTCTCTGCTCTCACATTCTCCCTTTCTGAATCGCTCTTTAATCCTCACTCTGCTCTCACACTGCTCTTTTATCCTTTCACACTGCTCTATCTCAGACTCATGCTTTAATCCCTTCTCTGCTCTGGATTGCATTCCCTCAGTCTCGCTCTGTTAATCCTCTCCCCACTCTTGCACTGCTCCCTCTCAGGTTCACTCTTTTATTGTCTCTCTACTGTCACACTGCTTCCTCTCAGACTCACTCTTTTATCCTCTCACACTGTTGCCTCTCAGACACGCTTTTTTTATCACTCTTGCTCAGCTCCCTTTCAGACTCACTTTTTTAGCCTCTTTCCACTCTCGCATTGCTGCCTCTCATGACATGCTCACTTATCCTCTCGTCTCTTTCACCCTGCTCCAGCTCAGAGTACCTCTTTAATCCCATCTTTGCTCTTGCACTGCTCCCTCTCAAACTAGCTCTCTTAATCCCCTCTCCGCTTTCGCACTGCTGACTCTCAGGTTCATTCCTTAATTGTCTCTCTGCTCTTGCACTGCTCGCCTTCCATACTCACTCTTTCATCCTCTCGCACTGCTCCCTCTGAGATGCGCTCTTAACTCCTCTCTCTGCTCTCGCACTGCTCCCTTTCAGAAATAGAATTTAATCCTCTCCCTGTTCTCGCAGTGCTCCCATTCAGAATTGCTGTATAACCCTCTCTCTGTTCTCGCACTGCTCCCTTTCAGAATCGCTCTTTAATCCCCTCTCAGTTCTTGCACTGCTCCCTTTCAGAATCAGAATTTAATCCTCTCTCTGCTCTCGCACTGCTCCCTTTCACAATTATTCTTTAATCCACTGTCTGATCTCGTGCAGCTTCCTTTCAGAATCGCTCTTTAATCCTCACTCTGCTCTCGCGCTGCTCCATTTCAGAATCGCTATTTAATCCTCATTCTCTGCTCTCGGACTGCACCCTTTTGGAATAAAATTTTAATCCTCTCTCTGCGCTCGCACTGCTCTCTTTCAGAATTGCTCTTTAATCCTCTCTCTGCTCTCACACTCCTCTCTTTCAGATACAGAATTTAATCCTCTCTCTGCTCTCGCACTACTCCCTCTCAGATTCGCTCTTTAATCCTCTCTCTGCTATCACACTGCTCCATCTCAGAATAGCTCTTTAATCCTCTCTCTGCTCTTGCACTGCTCCCTTTCAGAATCACTCTTTAAGCCTCTCTCTGCTCTTGCACTGCTCACTTTCAGAAACGCTCATTAATCCTCTCTCTGCTCTGGCACTGCTCCCTTTCATAATCAGAATTTAATCTTCTCTCTGCTCTCGCACTGCTTCCTTTCAGAATTACTCTTTAATCCTCTCTCTGCTCTCGCACTGCTTCCTTTCAGAATTACTCTTTAATCCAATGTCTGATCTTGTGCAGCTTCCTTTCAGAATCGTTCTTTAATCCTCACTCTGCTCTCGCGCTGCTCACTTTCAGTATCGCTCTTTAATCCTCTCTCTGCTCTCGCACTGCTCCATTTCAAAATCACTATTTAATCCTCTGTCTCTGCTCTTGGACTGCTCCCTTTTGGAATAAAATTTTAACCCTCTCTCGGCACTCGTACCGATCCCTTTCAGAATTGCTCTTTAATCCTCTCTCTGCTCTCACATTCTCCCTTTCTGAATCGCTCTTTAATCCTCACTCTGCTCTCGCATTGCTCCCTCTCAGACTCGCTCTTTAATCCTCTCTCTGCTCTCGCAATTATCCCTTTCAGAAAAAAACTTTAATCCTATCTCTTCTCTTGCACTGCTCCCTTTTAGAATAAAATTTTAACCCTCTCTCTGCACTCGTACCGATCCCTTTCAGAATTGCTCTTTAATCCTCTCTCTGCTCTCACAATGCTCCCATCAGCTATCGCTCTTTAATCCTCTTTCTGCTCTCGCACTGTTCCATTTCAGAATCGCTATTTAATCCTCTCTCTGCTCTCACATTCTCCCTTTCTGAATCACTCTTTAATCCTCACTCTGCTCTCACACTGCTCTTTTATCCTTTCACACTGCTCTATCTCAGACTCACGCTTTAAACCCTTCTCTGCTCTGGCATTGCACCCTCTCAGTCTTGCTCTGTTAAATCTCTCTCCACTCTTGAAAAGCTCCCTCTCAGGTTGCCTCTTTTATTGTCTCTCTACTCTCACACTGCTCCCCCTTAGACTCACTCTTTTATCCTCTCACACTGTTCCCTCGCAGACACGCTTTTTTATCATTCTTGCTCAGCTCCATTTCTGACTCATTCTTTTAGCCTCTTGCCACTCTCGCATTGCTGCCTCTCATGACATGCTCATTTATCCTCTCGTCTCTTTCGCCCTGCTTCATCTCAGTGTACCTCTTTAATCCCATCTCTGCTCTTGCACTGCTCCCTCTTAAACTAGCTCTCTTAATCCTCTCTCCGTTTTCGCACTGCTGACTCTCAGGTTCATTCTTTAATTGTCTCTCTGATCTTGCACTGCTGTCTTCCATACTCACTCTTTCACCCTCTCGCACTGCGCCCTTTGAGAATCGCACTTTAATCCTCTCTCTGCTCTCGCACTGCTCCTTTTCCGAATCACTCTTTAATCCTCTCTCTGCTCTTGCACTTCTCCCACTCAGAATCACTCTTTAATCCTCTCTCTGCTCTCGAACTGCTCCCACTCAGAATTGCTCTTTAATCCTCTCTCTGCTCTAGCACTGTTCCCGCTCAAAATCATTCTTTTATCCTTTCACACTGCTCTATCTCAGACTCACGCTTTAATCCCTTCTCTGCTCTGGATTGCACTCCCTCAGTCTCGCTCTGTTAATCCTCTCCCCACTCTTGCACTGCTCCCTCTCAGGTTCACTCTTTTATTGTCTCTCTACTCTCACACCGCTTCCTCTCAGACTCACTCTTTTATCCTCTCACACTGTTCCCTCTCAGACAGACTTTTTTATCACTCTTGCTCAGCTCCCTTTCAGACTCACTTTTTTAGCCTCTTTCCACTCTCGCATTGCTGCTTCTCATGACATGCTCATTTATCCTCTTATCCCTTTCACCCAGCTCCAGCTCAGAGTACCTCTTTAATCCCATCTTTGCACTTGCACTGCTCTCTCTCAAACTAGCTCTCTTAATCCTCTCTCCGCTTTCGCACTGCTGACTCTCAGGTTCATTCCTTAATTGTCTCTCTGCTCTTGCACTGCTCGCCTTCCATACGCACTCCGTCATCCTCTCGCACTGCTCCCTCTGAGAAGCACTCTTAAATCCTCTCTCTGCTCTCGCACTGCTCCCTTTCAGAAATAGAATTTAATCCTCTCTCTGCTCTCGCCCTGCTCAATCTCAGAGTCGCTCTTAAATCCTCTCTCTGCTCTCGCACTGCTCCCTTTCAGAATCGCACTTTAATCCTCTCTCTGCTCTCGCACTTCTCCCTCTCAGACTCGCTCTTTAATCCTCTCTCTGCTCTCGCAATTATCCCTTTCAGAAAAACACTTTAATCCTATCTCTTCTCTTACACTGCTCCCTTTCAGAATCACTCTTTAATCCTCTCTCTGCTCTAGCACTGCTCACTTTCAGAATCGCTCTTTATTCCTCTCTCTGCTCTGGCACTGCTCCCTATCATAATCAGAATTTAATCCTCTCTCTGCTCTCGCACTGCTTCCTTTCAGAATTACTCTTTAATCCACTGTCTGATCTCGTGCAGCTTCCTTTCAGAATCGTTCTTTAATCCTTACTCTGCTCTCACGTTGCTCAGTTTCAGTATCGCTCTTTAATCCTCTCTCTGCTCTCGCACTGCTCCATTTCAAAATCGCTATTTAATCCTCTCTCTCTGCTCTCGGACTGCTCCCTTTCGGAATAAAATTTTAAACCTCTCTCTGCTCTCACACTGCTCCATCTCAGAATTGCTCTTTAATCCTCTCTCTGCTCTCACAATGCTCCCATCAGCTATTGCTCTTTAATCCTCTTTCTGCTCTCGCACTGTTCCATTTCAGAATCGCTATTTAATCCCCTCTTTCTGCTCTCAGACTGCTCCCTTTCGGAATACAATTTTAACTCTTTCTCTGCTCTCGTACTGATCCCTTTCAGAATTGCTCTTTAATCCTCTCTCTGCTCTCACATTCTCCCTTTCTGAATCGCTCTTTAATCCTCACTCTGCTCTCACACTGCTCTTTTATCCTTTCACACTGCTCTAACTCAGACTCATGCTTTAATCCCTTCTCTGCTCTGGATTGCATTCCCTCAGTCTCGCTCTGTTAATCCTCTCCCCACTCTTGCACTGCTCCCTCTCAGGTTCACTCTTTTATTGTCTCTCTACTGTCACACTGCTTCCTCTCAGACTCACTCTTTTATCCTCTCACACTGTTGCCTCTCAGACACGCTTTTTTTAACACTCTTGCTCAGCTCCCTTTCAGACTCACTTTTTTAGCCTCTTTCCACTCTCGCATTGCTGCCTCTCATGACATGCTCACTTATCCTCTCGTCTCTTTCACCCTGCTCCAGCTCAGAGTACCTCTTTAATCCCATCTTTGCTCTTGCACTGCTCCCTCTCAAACTAGCTCTCTTAATCCCCTCTCCGCTTTCGCACTGCTGACTCTCAGGTTCATTCCTTAATTGTCTCTCTGCTCTTGCACTGCTCGCCTTCCATACTCACTCTTTCATCCTCTCGCACTGCTCCCTCTGAGATGCGCTCTTAACTCCTCTCTCTGCTCTCGCACTGCTCCCTTTCAGAAATAGAATTTAATCCTCTCCCTGTTCTCGCAGTGCTCCCTTTCAGAATTGCTGTATAACCCTCTCTCTGTTCTCGCACTGCTCCCATTCAGAATCGCTCTTTAATCCCCTCTCAGTTCTTGCACTGCTCCCTTTCAGAATCAGAATTTAATCCTCTCTCTGCTCTCGCACTGCTCCCTTTCAGAATTACTCTTTAATCCTCTCTCTGCTCTCGCACTGCTCCCTTTCACAATTATTCTTTAATCCACTGTCTGATCTCGTGCAGCTTCCTTTCAGAATCGCTCTTTAATCCTCACTCTGCTCTCGCGCTGCTCCATTTCAGAATCGCTATTTAATCCTCATTCTCTGCTCTCGGACTGCACCCTTTTGGAATAAAATTTTAATCCTCTCTCTGCGCTCGCACTGCTCCCTTTCAGAATTGCTCTTTAATCCTCTCTCTGCTCTCACACACCTCTCTTTCAGATACAGAATTTAATCCTCTCTCTGCTCTCGCACTACTCCCTCTCAGATTCGCTCTTTAATCCTCTCTCTGCTATCACACTGCTCCATCTCAGAATAGCTCTTTAATCCTCTCTCTGCTCTTGCACTGCTCCCTTTCAGAATCACTCTTTAAGCCTCTCTCTGCTCTCGCACTGCTTCCTTTCAGAATTACTCTTTAATCCTCTCTCTGCTCTCGCACTGCTTCCTTTCAGAATTACTCTTTAATCCAATGTCTGATCTTGTGCAGCTTCCTTTCAGAATCGTTCTTTAATCCTCACTCTGCTCTCGCGCTGCTCACTTTCAGTATCGCTCTTTAATCCTCTCTCTGCACTCGCACTGCTCCATTTCAAAATCACTATTTAATTCTCTGTCTCTGCTCTCGGACTGCTCCCTTTTGGAATAAAATTTTAACCCTCTCTTGGCACTCGTACCGATCCCTTTCAGAATTGCTCTTTAATCCTCTCTCTGCTCTCACATTCTCCCTTTCTGAATCGCTCTTTAATCCTCACTCTGCTCTCGCATTGCTCCCTCTCAGACTCGCTCTTTAATCCTCTCTCTGCTCTCGCAATTATCCCTTTCAGAAAAAAACTTTAATCCTATCTCTTCTCTTGCACTGCTCCCTTTTAGAATAAAATTTTAACCCTCTCTCTGCACTCGTACCGATCCCTTTCAGAATTGCTCTTTAATCCTCTCTCTGCTCTCACAATGCTCCCATCAGCTATCGCTCTTTAATCCTCTTTCTGCTCTCGCACTGTTCCATTTCAGAATCGCTATTTAATCCTCTCTCTGCTCTCACATTCTCCCTTTCTGAATCACTCTTTAATCCTCACTCTGCTCTCACACTGCTCTTTTATCCTTTCACACTGCTCTATCTCAGACTCACGCTTTAATCCCTTCTCTGCTCTGGCATTGCACCCTCTCAGTCTTGCTCTGTTAAATCTCTCTCCACTCTTGAAAAGCTCCCTCTCAGGTTGCCTCTTTTATTGTCTCTCTACTCTCACACTGCTCCCTCTTAGACTCACTCTTTTATCCTCTCACACTGTTCCCTCGCAGACACGCTTTTTTATCATTCTTACTCAGCTCCGTTTCTGACTCATTCTTTTAGCCTCTTGCCACTCTCGCATTGCTGCCTCTCATGACATGCTCATTTATCCTCTCGTCTCTTTCGCCCTGCTTCATCTCAGTGTACCTCTTTAATCCCATCTCTGCTCTTGCACTGCTCCCTCTTAAACTAGCTCTCTTAATCCTCTCTCCGTTTTCGCACTGCTGACTCTCAGGTTCATTCTTTAATTGTCTCTCTGATCTTGCACTGCTGTCTTCCATACTCACTCTTTCACCCTCTCGCACTGCGCCCTTTGAGAATCGCACTTTAATCCTCTCTCTGCTCTCGCACTGCTCCTTTTCAGAATCACTCTTTAATCCTCTCTCTGCTCTTGCACTTCTCCCACTCAGAATCACTCTTTAATCCTCTCTCTGCTCTCGAACTGCTCCCACTCAGAATTGCTCTTTAATCCTCTCTCTGCTCTAGCACTGTTCCCGCTCAAAATCATTCTTTTATCCTTTCACACTGCTCTATCTCAGACTCACGCTTTAATCCCTTCTCTGCTCTGGATTGCACTCCCTCAGTCTCGCTCTGTTAATCCTCTCCCCACTCTTGCACTGCTCCCTCTCAGGTTCACTCTTTTATTGTCTCTCTACTCTCACACCGCTTCCTCTCAGACTCACTCTTTTATCCTCTCACACTGTTCCCTCTCAGACAGACTTTTTTATTACTCTTGCTCAGCTCCCTTTCAGACTCACTTTTTTAGCCTCTTTCCACTCTCGCATTGCTGCTTCTCATGACATGCTCATTTATCCTCTTATCCCTTTCACCCAGCTCCAGCTCAGAGTACCTCTTTAATCCCATCTTTGCACTTGCACTGCTCTCTCTCAAACTAGCTCTCTTAATCCTCTCTCCGCTTTCGCACTGCTGACTCTCAGGTTCATTCCTTAATTGTCTCTCTGCTCTTGCACTGCTCGCCTTCCATACTCACTCTGTCATCCTCTCGCACTGCTCCCTCTGAGAAGCACTCTTAAATCATCTCTCTGCTCTCGCACTGCTCCCTTTCAGAAATAGAATTTAATCCTCTCTCTGCTCTCGCCCTGCTCAATCTCAGAGTCGCTCTTAAATCCTCTCTCTGCTCTCGCACTGCTCCCTTTCAGAATCGCACTTTAATCCTCTCTCTGCTCTCGCACTTCTCCCTCACAGACTCGCTCTTTAATCCTCTCTCTGCTCTCGCAATTATCCCTTTCAGAAAAACACTTTAATCCTATCTCTTCTCTTACACTGCTCCCTTTCAGAATTACTCTTTAATCCACTGTCTGATCTCGTGCAGCTTCCTTTCAGAATCGTTCTTTAATCCTTACTCTGCTCTCACGTTGCTCAGTTTCAGTATCGCTCTTTAATCCTCTCTCTGCTCTCGCACTGCTCCATTTCAAAATCACTATTTAATCCTCTCTCTCTGCTCTCGGACTGCTCCCTTTCGGAATAAAATTTTAACTCTTTCACTGCTCTCGTACTGATCCCTTTCAGAATTGCTCTTTAATCCTCTCTCTGCTCTCACATTCTCCCTTTCTGAATCGCTCTTTAATCCTCACTCTGCTCTCGCACTGCTCCATTTCAAAATCACTATTTAATCCTCTCTCTCTGCTCTCGGACTGCTCCCTTTCGGAATAAAATTTTAAACCTCTCTCTGCTCTCACACTGCTCCATCTCAGAATTGCTCTTTAATCCTCTCTTTTCTCACAATGCTCCCATCAGCTATCGCTCTTTAATCCTCTTTCTGCTCTCGCACTGTTCCATTTCAGAATCGCTATTTAATCCTCTCTTTCTGCTCTCAGACTGCTCCCTTTCGGAATACAATTTTAACTCTTTCACTGCTCTCGTACTGATCCCTTTCAGAATTGCTCTTTAATCCTCTCTCTGCTCTCACATTCTCCCTTTCTGAATCGCTCTTTAATCCTCACTCTGCTCTCACACCGCTCTTTTATTCTTTCACGCTGCTCTATCTCAGACTCACGCTTTAATCCCTTCTCTGCTCTGGATTGCATTCCCTCAGTCTCGCTCTGTTAATCCTCTCCCCACTCTTGCACTGCTCCCTCTCAGGTTCACTCTTTTATTGTCTCTCTACTGTCACACTGCTTCCTCTCAGACTCACTCTTTTATCCTCTCACACTGTTCCCTCTCAGACACGCTTTTTTTATCACTCTTGCTCAGCTCCCTTTCAGACTCACTTTTTTAGCCTCTTTCCACTCTCGCATTGCTGCCTCTCATGACATGCTCATTTATCCTCTCGTCTCTTTCACTCTGCTCCAGCTCAGAGTACCTCTTTATTCCCATCTTTGCTGTTGCACTGCTCCCTCTCAAACTAACTCTCTTAATCCCCTCTCCGCTTTCGCACTGCTGACTCTCAGGTTCATTCCTTAATTGTCTCTCTGCTCCTGCACTGCTCGCCTTCCATACTCACTCTTTCATCTTCTCGCACTGCTCCCTCTGAGATGCGCTCTTAACTCCTCTCTCTGCTCTCGCACTGCTCCCTTTCAGAAATAGAATTTAATCCTCTCCCTGTTCTCGCAATGCTCCCTTTCAGAATTGCTGTATAACCCTCTCTCTGTTCTCGCACTGCTCCCATTCAGAATCGCTCTTTAATCCCCTCTCAGCTCTTGCACTGCTCCCTTTCAGAATCAGAATTTAATCCTCTCTCTGCTCTCGCACTGCTCCCTTTCAGAATCGCTCCTTAATCCTCTCTCTGCTCTCGCAGTGCTGCATTACAAAATCGCTATTTATTCCTCTCTCTCTGCTCTCGGACTGCTCCCTTTCGGAATAAAATTTTAATCCTCTGTCTGCTATCACACTGCTCCATCTCAGAATTGCTCGTTAATCCTCTCTCTGCTCTCACAATGCTCCCATCAACTATCGCTCTTTAATCCTCTTTCTGCTCTCGCACTGTTCCATTTCAGAATTGCTATTTAATCCTCTCTTTCTGCTCTCAGAATGTTCCCTTTCAGAATAAAATATTAACCCTCTCTCTGCTTTCATACTGCTCGCTTTCAGAATTGCTCTTTAATCCTCTTTGTGTTCTCGCACAGCTTCCTTTCAGAACCACACTTTAATCCTCTCTCTGCTCTCGCACTGCTTCCTTTCAGAATTTCTATTTAATCCTCTCCCTGCTCTCGCACTGCTCACTTTCCGAATTACTCTTTAATCCACAGTCTTATCTCATGCAGCTTCCTTTCAGAATCGCTCTTTAGTTGTCACTCTGCTCTCGCGCTGCATACTTTCAGTATCGCTATTTAATCCTCTCTCTGCTCTCGCACTGCTCCCTTTCAAAATTGCTCTTTAATCCTCTCTCTGCTCACGCACTGCTCCCTTTCAAAATTGCTCTTTAATCCTCTCTCTGCTCTCACACTGTTCTATTTCAGAATCATACTTTAATCCTCTCTCTGCTCTCGCACTGCTCCCTTTCAGAATTACTCTTTAATCCTCTTTCTGCTCTAGCAATGCTCCCTTTCGGAATAAAATATTAACCCTCTCTCTGCTTTCATACTGCTTGCTTTCAGAAATGCTATCGCTCTTTAATCCACTTTCTGCTCTCGCACTGTTCCATTTCAGGATCGCTATTTAATCCTCTCTTTCTGCCCTCGGACTGCTCACTTTTGGAATAAAATATTAACCCTCTCTCTGCTTTCATACTGCTCGCTTTCAGAATTGCTCTTTAATCCTCACTCTGCTCTCACACTGCTCATTTTCAGAATCGCTCTTTGATCCCCACTCTGATCTCGCACTGCTCCCATAAAGAATCATTCTCTAATCCTCTCTCTGCTCTTGCACTGTTCCCTCTCAGAATCACTCTTTTATCCTTTCACACTGCTCCCTCTCAGTCTCGCTCTCTTGATCCTCTCCCCACTCTTGCACTGCCCCCTCTCAGGCTCGCACTTTTATTGTCTCTGTGCTTTCGCATTGCTCACTCTCAGGTTCGTTCTTTAATTGTCTCTCTGCTCTTGCAATGCTCCCTTCCATATTCAGTCATTCATCCTCTTGCACTGCTCCCTCCGAGACACATTCTTAAATACTCTCTCTGCTCTCGCACTGCTCCCTTTCAGACACAGAATTTAATCCTCTCACTGCTCCCGCACTGCTCCCTCTCAGACTCACTCTTTAATACTCTCTCTGCTCTAACACTGCTCCCTTTCAGAATCACCCATTAATCCTCTCTCTGCTCTCTCACTGCTCCCACTCAGAATTGCTCTTTAATCCTCTCTATACTCTCACATTCTCCCTTTCTGAATCGCTCTTTAATCCTCACTCTGCTCTCGCACTGCTCCCAATCAAAATCATTCTTTAATCTTCTCTCTGCTCTTGCACTGTTCCCGCTCAGAATCACTCTTTTATCCTTTCACACTGCTCCCTCTCAGACTCACGCTTTAATCCCTTCTCTGCTCCGGCACTGCACCCTCTCAGTATCGCTCTTTTAATCCTCTCCCCATTCTTGCACTGCTCCCTCTCAGGTCCGCTCTTTTGTTGTCTCTCTACTCTCACACTGCTTCCTCTCAGACTCACTCTTTTTTCCTCACACACTGTTCCCTCTCAGACACGCTTTTTTAGATACTTGCTCAGCTCCCTTTCAGAGTCACTCTTGTAGCCTCTTTGCACTCTCGCATTGCTTCATCTCATGACATGCTCATTTATCCTCGCGTCTCTTTCGCCCTGCTCCAGCTCAGAGTACCTCTTCAATCCCATCTCTGCTCTTGCACTGCTCCCTCTCAAACTAGCTCTCTTAATCCTCTCTCCGCTTTCGCACTGCTGACTCTCAGGTTCATTCTTTAATTGTCTCTCTGCTCTTGCACTGCTCCCTTCCATACTCATTCTTTCATCCTCTCGCACTGCTCCCTCTGAGACGCGCTCTTAAATCCTCACTCTGCTCTCGCACTGCTCCATTTCAGAATCGCTATTTAATCCTCTTTCTCTGCTCTCGGACTGCACCCTTTTGGCATAAAATTTTAATCCTCTCTCTGCGCTCGCACTGCTCCCTTTCAGAATTGCTCTTTAATCCACTCTCTGCTCTCACACTCCTCTCTTTCAGATACAGAATTTAATCCTCTCTCTGCTCTCACACTGCTCCCTTTCAGACTCGTTCTTTAATCCTCTCTCTGCTCTCGCAATTATCCCTTTCAGGAAAACACTTTAATCCTATCTCTGCTCCTGCACTGCTCCCTTTCAGAATCATTATTTAATCCTCTCTCTGCTCTCGCACTGCTCCCTTTCAGAATTACTCTTTAATCCTCTCTCTTCACTCGCACTGCTCCCTTTCAGAATTACTCTTTAATCCACTGTCTGATCTCGTGCAGCTTCCTTTCAGAATCGCTCCTTAATCCTCTCTCTGCTCTCGCAGTGCTGCATTACAAAATCGCTATTTATTCCTCTCTCTCTGCTCTCGGACTGCTCCCTTTCGGAATAAAATTTTAATCCTCTGTCTGCTATCACACTGCTCCATCTCAGAATTGCTCGTTAAAGCTCTTTCTTCTCTCAGAATGCTCCCATCAGCTATCGCTCTTTAATCCTCTTTCTGCTCTCGCACTGTTCCATATCAGAATTGCTATTTAATCCTCTCTTTCTGCTCTCAGACTGTTCCCTTTCAGAATAAAATATTAACCCTCTCTCTGCTTTCATACTGCTCGCTTTCAGAATTGCTCTTTAATCCTCTTTGTGTTCTCGCACAGCTTCCTTTCTGAACCATACTTTAATCCTCTCTCTGCTCTCGCACTGCTTCCTTTCAGAATTTCTATTTAATCCTCTCCCTGCTCTCGCACTGCTCACTTTCCGAATTACTCTTTAATCCACTGTTTTATCTCATGCAGCTTCCTTTCAGAATCGCTCTTTAGTCGTCACTCTGCTCTCGCGCTGCACACTTTCAGTATCGCTATTTAATCCTCTCTCTGCTCTCGCACTGCTCCCTTTCAAAATTGCTCTTTAATCCTCTCTCTGCTCTCGCACTGCTCCCTTTCAAAATTGCTCTTTAATACTCTCTCTGCTCTCACACTGTTCTATTTCAGAATCATACTTTAATCCTCTCTCTGCTCTCGCACTGCTCCCTTTCAGAATTACTCTTTAATCCTCTCTCTGCTCTCGCACTTCTCACTCTCAGAGTCGCTCTTTAATCCTCTCTGCTCTCACACTGCTCCATCTCAGAATTGTTCTTTAATCCTCTCCCCGCTCTCACAATGCTCGATTCAGGTATTGTTCTTTAATCCTCTTTCTGCTCTCGTGCTGATCCCTTTCAGAATCGCTCTTTAATCCTCTCTCAGCTCTCGCTGTGCTCCTCTTCAAATTGCTCTTTAATTCTCTCCCTGTTCTCGCAGTGCTCCCTTTCAGAATTGCTGTATAATCCTCTCTCTGCTCTCACAATGTTCCCATCAGCTATCGCTCTTTAATCATCTTTCTGCTCTCGCACTGTTCCATTTCAGAATTGCTATTTAATCCTCTCTTTCTGCTCTCAGACTGTTCCCTTTCGGAATAAAATATTAACCCTCTCTCTGCTTTCATACTGCTCGCTATCAGAATTGCTCTTTAATCCTCACTCTGTGCTCGTACTGCTCATTTTCAGAATCGCTCTTTAATCCTCTCTCTGCTCTCACAATGCTCCCTTTCAGAATTGCTCTATAACCCTCTCTCTGCTCTCGCACTGGTCCCTTTCAGAATTACTCTTTTATCCACTATCTGATCTCACGCAGCTTCCTTTCAGAATTGCTCTTTAATCCTCTCTCTGCTCTTGCACTGATCCGTTTCAGAACCACACTTTAATCCTCTCTCTGCTCTCGCACTGCTTCCTTTCAGAATTGCTATTTAATCCTCTCCCTGCTCTCGCACTGCTCACTTTCCGAATTACTCTTTAATCCACAGTCTTATCTCATGCAGCTTCCTTTCAGAATCGCTCTTTAGTTGTCACTCTGCTCTCGTGCTGCATACTTTCAGTATCGCTATATAATCCTCTCTCTGCTCTCGCACTGCTCCCTTTCAAAATTGCTCTTTAATCCTCTCTCTGCTCACGCACTGCTCCCTTTCAAAATTGCTCTTTAATCCTCTCTCTGCTCTCACACTGTTCTATTTCAGAATCACACTTTAATCCTCTCTCTGCTCTCGCACTGCTCCCTTTCAGAATTACTCTTTAATCCTCTTTCTGCTCTAGCAATGCTCCCTTTTGGAATAAAATATTAACCCTCTCGCTGCTTTCATACTGCTTGCTTTCAGAAATGCTATCGCTCTTTAATCCACTTTCTGCTCTCGCACTGTTCCATTTCAGGATCGCTATTTAATCCTCTCTTTCTGCCCTCGGACTGCTCACTTTTGGAATAAAATATTAACCCTCTCTCTGCTTTCATACTGCTCGCTTTCAGAATTGCTCTTTAATCCTCACTCTGCTCTCGCACTGCTCATTTTCAGAATCGCTCTTTGATCCCCACTCTGATCTCGCACTGCTCCCATAAAGAATCATTCTCTAATCCTCTCTCTGCTCTTGCACTGTTCCCTCTCAGAATCACTCTTTTATCCTTTCACACTGCTCCCTCTCAGTCTCGCTCTCTTGATCCTCTCCCCACTCTTGCACTGCCCCCTCTCAGGCTCGCACTTTTATTGTCTCTGTGCTTTCGCATTGCTCACTCTCAGGTTCGTTCTTTAATTGTCTCTCTGCTCTTGCAATGCTCCCTTCCATATTCAGTCGTTCATCCTCTTGCACTGCTCCCTCCGAGACACATTCTTAAATACTCTCTCTGCTCTCGCACTGCTCCCTTTCAGACACAGAATTTAATCCTCTCACTGCTCCCGCACTGCTCCCTCTCAGACTCACTCTTTAATACTCTCTCTGCTCTAACACTGCTCCCTTTCAGAATCACCCATTAATCCTCTCTCTGCTCTCTCACTGCTCCCACTCAGAATTGCTCTTTAATCCTCTCTATACTCTCACATTCTCCCTTTCTGAATCGCTCTTTAATCCTCACTCTGCTCTCGCACTGCTCCCAATCAAAATCATTCTTTAATCTTCTCTCTGCTCTTGCACTGTTCCCGCTCAGAATCACTCTTTTATCCTTTCACACTGCTCCCTCTCAGACTCACGCTTTAATCCCTTCTCTGCTCCGGCACTGCACCCTCTCAGTATCGCTCTTTTAATCCTCTCCCCATTCTTGCACTGCTCCCTCTCAGGTCCGCTCTTTTGTTGTCTCTCTACTCTCACACTGCTTCCTCTCAGACTCACTCTTTTTTCCTCACACACTGTTCCCTCTCAGACACGCTTTTTTATGATACTTGCTCAGCTCCCTTTCAGAGTCACTCTTGTAGCCTCTTTGCACTCTCGCATTGCTTCATCTCATGACATGCTCATTTATCCTCGCGTCTCTTTCGCCCTGCTCCAGCTCAGAGTACCTCTTCAATCCCATCTCTGCTCTTGCACTGCTCCCTCTCAAACTAGCTCTCTTAATCCTCTCTCCGCTTTCGCACTGCTGACTCTCAGGTTCATTCTTTAATTGTCTCTCTGCTCTTGCACTGCTCCCTTCCATACTCATTCTTTCATCCTCTCACACTGCTCCCTCTGAGACGCGCTCTTAAATCCTCACTCTGCTCTCGCACTGCTCCATTTCAGAATCGCTATTTAATCCTCTTTCTCTGCTCTCGGACTGCACCCTTTTGGCATAAAATTTTAATCCTCTCTCTGCGCTCGCACTGCTCCCTTTCAGAATTGCTCTTTAATCCACTCTCTGCTCTCACACTCCTCTCTTTCAGATACAGAATTTAATCCTCTCTCTGCTCTCACACTGCTCCCTTTCAGACTCGTTCTTTAATCCTCTCTCTGCTCTCGCAATTATCCCTTTCAGGAAAACACTTTAATCCTATCTCTGCTCCTGCACTGCTCCCTTTCAGAATCATTATTTAATCCTCTCTCTGCTCTCGCACTGCTCCCTTTCAGAATTACTCTTTAATCCTCTCTCTTCACTCGCACTGCTCCCTTTCAGAATTACTCTTTAATCCACTGTCTGATCTCGTGCAGCTTCCTTTCAGAATCGCTCCTTAATCCTCTCTCTGCTCTCGCAGTGCTGCATTACAAAATCGCTATTTATTCCTCTCTCTCTGCTCTCGGACTGCTCCCTTTCGGAATAAAATTTTAATCCTCTGTCTGCTATCACACTGCTCCATCTCAGAATTGCTCGTTAAAGCTCTTTCTTCTCTCAGAATGCTCCCATCAGCTATCGCTCTTTAATCCTCTTTCTGCTCTCGCACTGTTCCATATCAGAATTGCTATTTAATCCTCTCTTTCTGCTCTCAGACTGTTCCCTTTCAGAATAAAATATTAACCCTCTCTCTGCTTTCATACTGCTCGCTTTCAGAATTGCTCTTTAATCCTCTTTGTGTTCTCGCACAGCTTCCTTTCTGAACCATACTTTAATCCTCTCTCTGCTCTCGCACTGCTTCCTTTCAGAATTTCTATTTAATCCTCTCCCTGCTCTCGCACTGCTCACTTTCCGAATTACTCTTTAATCCACTGTCTTATCTCATGCAGCTTCCTTTCAGAATCGCTCTTTAGTCGTCACTCTGCTCTCGCGCTGCACACTTTCAGTATCGCTATTTAATCCTCTCTCTGCTCTCACACTGCTCCCTTTCAAAATTGCTCTTTAATCCTCTCTCTGCTCTCGCACTGCTCCCTTTCAAAATTGCTCTTTAATACTCTCTCTGCTCTCACACTGTTCTATTTCAGAATCATACTTTAATCCTCTCTCTGCTCTCGCACTGCTCCCTTTCAGAATTACTCTTTAATCCTCTCTCTGCTCTCGCACTTCTCACTCTCAGAGTCGCTCTTTACTCCTCTCTGCTCTCACACTGCTCCATCTCAGAATTGTTCTTTAATCCTCTCCCCGCTCTCACAATGCTCGATTCAGGTATTGTTCTTTAATCCTCTTTCTGCTCTCGTGCTGATCCCTTTCAGAATCGCTCTTTAATCCTCTCTCAGCTCTCGCTGTGCTCCTCTTCAAATTGCTCTTTAATTCTCTCCCTGTTCTCGCAGTGCTCCCTTTCAGAATTGCTGTATAATCCTCTCTCTGCTCTCACAATGTTCCCATCAGCTATCGCTCTTTAATCATCTTTCTGCTCTCGCACTGTTCCATTTCAGAATTGCTATTTAATCCTCTCTTTCTGCTCTCAGACTGTTCCCTTTCGGAATAAAATATTAACCCTCTCTCTGCTTTCATACTGCTCGCTATCAGAATTGCTCTTTAATCCTCACTCTGTGCTCGTACTGCTCATTTTCAGAATCGCTCTTTAATCCTCTCTCTGCTCTCACAATGCTCCTTTTCAGAATTGCTCTATAACCCTCTCTCTGCTCTCGCACTGGTCCCTTTCAGAATTACTCTTTTATCCACTATCTGATCTCACGCAGCTTCCTTTCAGAATTGCTCTTTAATCCTCTCTCTGCTCTTGCACTGATCCGTTTCAGAATCACACTTTAATCCTCTCTCTGCTCTCGCACTGCTTCCTTTCAGAACCACACTTTAATCCTCTCTCTGCTCTCGCACTGCTTCCTTTCAGAATTGCTATTTAATCCTCTCCCTGCTCTCGCACTGCTCACTTTCAGAATTACTCTTTAATCCACTGTCTTATCTCATGCAGCTTCCTTTCAGAATCGCTCTTTAGTCGTCACTCTGCTCTCGCGCTGCACACTTTCAGTATCGCTATTTAATCCTCTCTCTGCTCTCGCACTGCTCCCTTTCAAAATTGCTCTTTAATCCTCTCTCTGCTCTCGCACTGCTCCCTTTCAAAATTGCTCTTTAATCCTCTCTCTGCTCTCACACTGTTCCATTTCAGAATCACAATTTAATCCTCTCTCTGCTCTCAAACTGCTCCCTTTCAGAATTGCTCTTTAATCCACTCTCTGCTCTCACATTCCTCTCTTTCAGATACAGAATTTAATCCTCTCTCTGCTCTCACACTGCTCCCTTTCAGACTCGTTCTTTAATCCTCTCTCTGCTCTCACAATTATCCCTTTCAGGAAAACACTTTAATCCTATCTCTGCTCCTGCACTGCTCCCTTTCAGAATCATTATTTAATCCTCTCTCTGCTCTCGCACTGCTCCCTTTCAGAATTACTCTTTAATCCTCTCTCTTCACTCGCACTGCTCCCTTTAAGAATTACTCTTTAATCCACTGTCTGATCTCGTGCAGCTTCCTTTCAGAATCGCTCCTTAATCCTCTCTCTGCTCTCGCAGTGCTGCATTACAAAATCGCTATTTATTCCTCTCTCTCTGCTCTCGGACTGCTCCCTTTCGGAATAAAATTTTAATCCTCTGTCTGCTATCACACTGCTCCATCTCAGAATTGCTCGTTAAAGCTCTTTCTTCTCTCAGAATGCTCCCATCAGCTATCGCTCTTTAATCCTCTTTCTGCTCTCGCACTGTTCCATATCAGAATTGCTATTTAATCCTCTCTTTCTGCTCTCAGACTGTTCCCTTTCAGAATAAAATATTAACCCTCTCTCTGCTTTCATACTGCTCGCTTTCAGAATTGCTCTTTAATCCTCTTTGTGTTCTCGCACAGCTTCCTTTCTGAACCATACGTTAATCCTCTCTCTGCTCTCGCACTGCTTCCTTTCAGAATTTCTATTTAATCCTCTCCCTGCTCTCGCACTGCTCACTTTCCGAATTACTCTTTAATCCACTGTCTTATCTCATGCAGCTTCCTTTCAGAATCGCTCTTTAGTCGTCACTCTGCTCTCGCGCTGCACACTTTCAGTATCGCTATTTAATCCTCTCTCTGCTCTCGCACTGCTCCCTTTCAAAATTGCTCTTTAATCCTCTCTCTGCTCTCGCACTGCTCCCTTTCAAAATTGCTCTTTAATACTCTCTCTGCTCTCACACTGTTCTATTTCAGAATCATACTTTAATCCTCTCTCTGCTCTCGCACTGCTCCCTTTCAGAATTACTCTTTAATCCTCTCTCTGCTCTCGCACTTCTCACTCTCAGAGTCGCTCTTTACTCCTCTCTGCTCTCACACTGCTCCATCTCAGAATTGTTCTTTAATCCTCTCCCCGCTCTCACAATGCTCGATTCAGGTATTGTTCTTTAATCCTCTTTCTGCTCTCGTGCTGATCCCTTTCAGAATCGCTCTTTAATCCTCTCTCAGCTCTCGCTGTGCTCCTCTTCAAATTGCTCTTTAATTCTCTCCCTGTTCTCGCAGTGCTCCCTTTCAGAATTGCTGTATAATCCTCTCTCTGCTCTCACAATGTTCCCATCAGCTATCGCTCTTTAATCATCTTTCTGCTCTCGCACTGTTCCATTTCAGAATTGCTATTTAATCCTCTCTTTCTGCTCTCAGACTGTTCCCTTTCGGAATAAAATATTAACCCTCTCTCTGCTTTCATACTGCTCGCTATCAGAATTGCTCTTTAATCCTCACTCTGTGCTCGTACTGCTCATTTTCAGAATCGCTCTTTAATCCTCTCTCTGCTCTCACAATGCTCCTTTTCAGAATTGCTCTATAACCCTCTCTCTGCTCTCGCACTGGTCCCTTTCAGAATTACTCTTTTATCCACTATCTGATCTCACGCAGCTTCCTTTCAGAATTGCTCTTTAATCCTCTCTCTGCTCTTGCACTGATCCGTTTCAGAATCACACTTTAATCGTCTCTCTGCTCTCGCACTGCTTCCTTTCAGAACCACACTTTAATCCTCTCTCTGCTCTCGCACTGCTTCCTTTCAGAATTGCTATTTAATCCTCTCCCTGCTCTCGCACTGCTCACTTTCAGAATTACTCTTTAATCCACTGTCTTATCTCATGCAGCTTCCTTTCAGAATCGCTCTTTAGTCGTCACTCTGCTCTCGCGCTGCACACTTTCAGTATCGCTATTTAATCCTCTCTCTGCTCTCGCACTGCTCCCTTTCAAAATTGCTCTTTAATCCTCTCTCTGCTCTCGCACTGCTCCCTTTCAAAATTGCTCTTTAATCCTCTCTCTGCTCTCGCACTGCTCCCTTTCAAAATTGCTCTTTAATCCTCTCTCTGCTCTCACACTGTTCCATTTCAGAATCACAATTTAATCCTCTCTCTGCTCTCAAACTGCTCCCTTTCAGAATTGCTCTTTAATCCACTCTCTGCTCTCACATTCCTCTCTTTCAGATACAGAATTTAATCCTCTCTCTGCTCTCACACTGCTCCCTTTCAGACTCGTTCTTTAATCCTCTCTCTGCTCTCACAATTATCCCTTTCAGGAAAACACTTTAATCCTATCTCTGCTCCTGCACTGCTCCCTTTCAGAATCATTATTTAATCCTCTCTCTGCTCTCGCACTGCTCCCTTTCAGAATTACTCTTTAATCCTCTCTCTTCACTCGCACTGCTCCCTTTAAGAATTACTCTTTAATCCACTGTCTGATCTCGTGCAGCTTCCTTTCAGAATCGCTCCTTAATCCTCTCTCTGCTCTCACAGTGCTGCATTACAAAATCGCTATTTATTCCTCTCTCTCTGCTCTCGGACTGCTCCCTTTCGGAATAAAATTTTAATCCTCTGTCTGCTATCACACTGCTCCATCTCAGAATTGCTCGTTAAAGCTCTTTCTGCTCTCAGAATGCTCCCATCAGCTATCGCTCTTTAATCTTCTTTCTGCTCTCGCACTGTTCCATATCAGAATTGCTATTTAATCCTCTCTTTCTGCTCTCAGACTGTTCCCTTTCGGAATAAAATATTAAGCCTCTCTCTGCTTTCATACTGCTCGCTTTCAGAATTTCTCTTTAATCCTCTTTGTGTTCTCGCACAGCTTCCTTTCTATACCATACTTTAATCCTCTCTCTGCTCTCGCACTGCTTCCTTTCAGAATTTCTATTTAATCCTCTCCCTGCTCTCGCACTGCTCACTTTCCGAATTACTCTTTAATCCACTGTCTTATCTCATGCAGCTTCCTTTCAGAATCGCTCTTTAGTCGTCACTCTGCTCTCGCGCTGCACACTTTCAGTATCGCTATTTAATCCTCTCTCTGCTCTCGCACTGCTCCCTTTCAAAATTGCTCTTTAATCCTCTCTCTGCTCTCGCACTGCTCCCTTTCAAAATTGCTCTTTAATACTCTCTCTGCTCTCACACTGTTCTATTTCAGAATCATACTTTAATCCTCTCTCTGCTCTCGCACTGCTCCCTTTCAGAATTACTCTTTAATCCTCTCTCTGCTCTCGCACTTCTCACTCTTTAATCGCTCTTTAATCCTCTCTGCTCTCACACTGCTCCATCTCAGAATTGTTCTTTAATCCTCTCCCCGCTCTCACAATGCTCGATTCAGGTATTGTTCTTTAATCCTCTTTCTGCTCTCGTGCTGATCCCTTTCAGAATCGCTCTTTAATCCTCTCTCAGCTCTCGCTGTGCTCCTCTTCAAATTGCTCTTTAATTCTCTCCCTGTTCTCGCAGTGCTCCCTTTCAGAATTGCTGTATAATCCTCTCTCTGCTCTCACAATGTTCCCATCAGCTATCGCTCTTTAATCATCTTTCTGCTCTCGCACTGTTCCATTTCAGAATTGCTATTTAATCCTCTCTTTCTGCTCTCAGACTGTTCCCTTTCGGAATAAAATATTAACCCTCTCTCTGCTTTCATACTGCTCGCTATCAGAATTGCTCTTTAATCCTCACTCTGTGCTCGTACTGCTCATTTTCAGAATCGCTCTTTAATCCTCTCTCTGCTCTCACAATGCTCCCTTTCAGAATTGCTCTATAACCCTCTCTCTGCTCTCGCACTGGTCCCTTTCAGAATTACTCTTTTATCCACTATCTGATCTCACGCAGCTTCCTTTCAGAATTGCTCTTTAATCCTCTCTCTGCTCTTGCACTGATCCGTTTCAGAATCACACTTTAATCCTCTCTCTGCTCTCGCACTGCTTCCTTTCAGAACCACACTTTAATCCTCTCTCTGCTCTCGCACTGCTTCCTTTCAGAATTGCTATTTAATCCTCTCCCTGCTCTCGCACTGCTCACTTTCAGAATTACTCTTTAATCCACTGTCTTATCTCATGCAGCTTCCTTTCAGAATCGCTCTTTAGTCATCACTCTGCTCTCGCGCTGCACACTTTCAATATCGCTATTTAATCTTCTCTCTGCTCTCGCACTGCTCCCTTTCAAAATTGCTCTTTAATCCTCTCTCTGCTCTCGCACTGCTCCCTTTCAAAATTGCTCTTTAATACTCTCTCTGCTCTCACACTGTTCTATTTCAGAATCACACTTTAATCCTCTCCCTGCTCTCTCACTGCTCCCTTTAAGAATCACTCTTTAATCCTCCCTCTGCTCTCGTACTGATCCCTTTCAGAATTGCTCTTTAATCCTCTCTATGCTCTCACATTCTCCCTTTCTGAATCACTCTTTAATCCTCAGTCTGCTCTCGCACTGCTCCCAATCAAAATCATTCTTTAATCTTCTCTCTGCTCTTGCACTGTTCCCTCTCAGAATCACTCTTTTATCCTTTCACACTGCTCCCTCTCAGACTCACGCTTTAATCCCTTCTCTGCTCTGGCATTGCACCCTCTCAGTCTCGCTCTTTTAATCCTCTCTCCATTCTTGCACTGCTCCCTCTCAGGTCCGCTCTTTTATTGTCTCTCTACTCTCACACTGCTTCCTCTCAGACTCACTCTTTTTTCCTCACACACTGTTCCCTCTCAGACAGGCTTTTTTATCATACTTGCTCAGCGCCCTTTCAGTGTCACTCTTGTAGCCTCTTTCCACTCTCGCATTGCATCATCTCATGACATGCTCATTTATCCTCTCGTCTCTTTCGCCCTGCTCCAGCTCAGAGTACCTCTTTAATCCCATCTCTGCTCTTGCACTGCTCCCTCTCAAACTAGCTCTCTTAATCCTCTCTCCGCTTTCGCACTGCTGACTCTCAGGTTCATTCTTTAATTGTCTCTCTGCTCTTGCACTGCTCCCTTCCATACTCATTCTTTCATCCTCTCGCACTGCTCCCTCTGAGACGCGCTCTTAAATCCTCTCTCTTCTCTCGCATTGCTCCCTTTCAGAAACATAATTTAATCCTCTCTCTGCTCTCGCACTGCTCACTCTCAGAGTCGCTCTTTAATCCTCTCTGCTCTCACACTGCTCCATCTCAGAATTGCTCTTTAATCCTCTCTCCACTCTCACAATGCTCGATTCAGGTATTGTTCTTTAATCCTCTTTCTGCTCTCGTGCTGATCCCTTTCAGAATCGCTCTTTAATCCTCTCTCAGCTCTCACACTGTTCCATTTCAGAATCACACTTTAATCCTCTCTCTGCTCTCAAACTGCTCCCTTTCAGAATCACACTTTAATCCTCCCTCTGCTCTCGCACTGCTCCCTTTCAGAATTAGTCTTTAATCCTCTTTCTGCTCTCGCAATGCTCCCATCAGCTATCGCTCTTTAATCCACTTTCTGCTCTCGCACTGTTCCATTTCAGTATCGCTATTTAATCCTCTCTTTCTGCTCTCGGACTGCTCACTTTTGGAATAAAATATTAACCCTCTCTCTGCTTTCATACTGCTCGCTTTCAGAATCACACTTTAATCCTCTTTCTGCCCTCGCACTGCTCATTTCCAGAATCACTATTTAAATCCTCTCTCTGCTCTCGCACTGCTCACTTTCAGAATCGCCCTTTAATGCTCTCCCTGTTCTCGCAGTTCTCCCTTTCAGAATTGCTCTATAACCCTCTCTCTGTTCTCGCACTGGTCCCTTTCAGGATTGCTCTCTTTAGTCCTCGCTCTGCTCTCGAAATGCTCCCTCTCAGACTCATTCTTTAACCCTCTCTCTGCTCTCGCACTGCTCCCTTTCAGGATCGCTCACTTTAATCCTCTCTCTGCTCTCGCAATGCTCCCTTTCAGAATTACTCTTTAATCCACTATCTGATCTCACGCAGCTTCCTTTCAGATTGCTCTTTAATCCTCACTCTGCTCTCGCACTGCTCATTTTCAGAATCGCTCTTTGATCCCCACTCTGATCTCGCACTGCTCCCATAAAGAATCATTCTTTAATCCTCTCTCTGCTCTTGCACTGTTCCCTCTCAGAATCACTCTTTTATCCTTGCACACTGCTCCCTCTCAGTCTTGCTCTCTTAATCCTCTCCCCACTCTTGCATAGCCCCCTCTCAGGCTCGTTCTTTTATTGTCTCTCTACTTTCGCACTGCTCACTCTCAGGTTCGTTCTTTAATTGTCTCTCTGCTCTTGCACTGCTCCCTTCCATACTCAGTCTTTCATCCTCTCGCACTGCTCCCTCTGAGATACACTGTTAAATACTCTCACTGTTCTCGCACTGCTCCCTTTCAGCATCGCACTTTAAACCTGCCTCTGTCTCGCACTGCTCCATTTCAGAATTGCTATTTTCTCCACGCTCTGCTCTTGCACTGCTCCCTTTCAAAATTGATCTTTAATCCTCTTTCTGCTCTCGCACTGTTCCTTTCCAGAATCACTATTTAAATCCTCTCTCTGCTCTCGCACTGCTCCCTTTCAGAATCAGACTTTAATCCTCTATCTGCTCTCGCACTGCTCCCTTTCAGAATCGCTATTTAATCCTCTCTCTGCTGTCAAGCTGCTCCCTTTCAGAATTGGTCTTTTCTCTGCGGTCTGCTCTCACACTGCTCCCTCTCAGACTTGCACTTTAATCCACTATCTGCTCTCGCACTGCTCCCTTTGAGAATCACACTTTAATCCTCTCTCTGCTCTCGCACTGCTCCCTTTCAAAATTGCTCTTTAATCCTCTTTCTGCTCTCGCATGTTCCTTTCCAGAATCACTATTTAAATTCTCTCTCTGCTCTCGCACTGCTCACTTTCAGAATCACTCTTTAATCCTCTCTCTGCTCTTGCAATGCTCCCTTTCAGAATTATTCTTTAATCCTCTCTCTGCTCTCGCACTGCTCCCTTTCAAAATTGCTCTTTAATCCTCTTTCTGCTCTCGCATGTTCCTTTCCAGAATCACTATTTAAATTCTCTCTCTGCTCTCGCACTGCTCACTTTCAGAATCACTCTTTAATCCTCTCTCTGCTCTTGCAATGCTCCCTTTCAGAATTATTCTTTAATCCTCTCTCTGCTCTCGCACTGCTCCCTTTCAAAATTGCTCTTTAATCCTCTCACTGCTCTCACACTGTTCCTTTTCAGAATCACACTTTAATCCTCTCTCTGCTCTTGCACTGCTCCCTTTCAGAATCACTCTTTAATCCTCTCTCTGCTCTCGCACTGCTCCCTTTCAGTATCGCACTTTAATCCTCTCTCTGCACTCGCACTGCTCCCTTTCAGAATTGCTTTTTTCTCCGCGCTCTGCTCTTGCACTGCTCCCTTTCAAAATTGCTCTTTAATCCTCTTTCTGCTCTTGCACTGTTCCTTTCCAGAATCACTATTTAAATCCTCACTCTGCTCTCGCACTGCTCACTTTCAGAATCGCCCTTTAATCCTGTCCCTGTTCTCGCAGTGCTCCCTTTCAGAATTGCTCTATAACCCTCTCTCTGTTCTCGCAGTGGTCCCTTTCAGAATCGCTCTTTAATCCCCTCTCTGCTCTCGCACCGCTCCCTCTCAGACTCACTCTTTAACCCTCTCTCTGCTCGCGCACTGCTCCCTTTCAGGATCGCTCTCTTTAATCCTCTCCCTGCTCTCTCAATGCTCCCTTTCAGAATTACTCTTTAATCCTCTCTCTGCTCTCGCACTGCTCCCTTTCAGAATTACTCTTTAATCCACTATCTGATCTCATACAGCTTCCTTTCAGATTGCTCTTTAATCCTCTCCCTGCTCTCGCACTGCTCATTTTCAGAATCGTTCTTTGATCTCCACTCTGCTCTCACACTGCTCCCATAAAGAATCATTCTTTAATCCTCTCTCTGCTCTTGCACTGTTCCCTCTCAGAATAACTCTTTTATGCTTGCACACTGCTCCCTTGCAGTCTTGCTCTCTTAATCTTCTCCCCACTCTTGCACAGCCCCCTCTCAGGCTCGCTCTTTTATTGTCTCTCTGCTTTCGCACTGCTCACTCTCAGGTTCGTTCTTTAATTGTCTCTCTGCTCTTGCACTGCTCCTTTACATACTCAGTCTTTCATCCTCTCGCACTGCTCCCTCAGAGACACACTGTTAAATCCTTTCACTGCTCTCGCATTGCTCCCTTTCAGAAACAGAATTTAATCCTCCCACTGCTCTCGCACTTTTCCCTCTCAGATTCGCTGTTTAATCCTCTCTCTGCTCTTGCACTGATCCGTTTCAGAATCACACTTTAATTCTCTCTCTGCTCTCGCACTGCTCCCATTCAGAATCGCTCTTTAATCCTCTTTCTGCTCTCGCACTGATCCCTTTCAGAATCGTTCTTTAATCTTCTCTCAGCTCTTGCAGTGCTCCCTTTCAAATTGCTCTTTAATCCTCTCTCTGTTCTCGCACTGCTCCATTTCAAAATCACACTTTAATCCTCTCTCTGCTCTCGCGCTGCTCACTTTCAGTATCGCTATTTAATCCTCTCTCTGCTCTCGCACTGCTCCCTTTCAAAATTGCTCTTTAATCCTCACTCTGCTCCCTTTCAGAAACAGAATTTAATCCTCACACTGCTCTCGCACTGCTCCCTCTCAGACTTGCTCTTTAATCCTCTCTGCTCTCGCACTGCTCCCTTTCAGAATCGCATTTTAATCCTCTCTCTGCTCTCGCACTGCTCACTTTCAGAATCACACTTTAAACCTCTCTCTGCTCTGGCACTGATCCGTTTCTGAATCACACTTTAGTCCTCTCTCTGCTCTCGCACTGCTCCCATTCAGAATCGCTCTTTAATCCTCTTTCTGCACTCGCACTGATCCCTTTCAGAATCGCTCTTTAATCCTCTCTCAGTTCTCGCAGTGCTCCCTTTCAAATTGCTCTTTAATCCTCTCTCTGTTCTCGCACTGCTCCCTTTCAGAGTCACACTTTAATCCTCTCTCTGCTCTCACACTGCTTCCTCCCAGAATTGCTATTTAATCCTCTCTCTGCTCTCACATTCTCCCTTTCTGAATCGCTCTTTAATCCTCACTCTGCTCTCGCACTGCTCCCTTTCAAAAACATTCTTTAATCTCTGTTAATTCTCTCCCCACTCTTGCACGGGTCCCTCTCAGGTTCCCTCTTTTATTGACTCTCTACTCTCACACTGTTCCCTCGCAGACACACTTTTTTATCACTCTTGCTCAGCTCACTTTCTGACTCACTCTTTGAGCCTCTTTCCACTCTCGCTTGTTGCCTCTCATGACATGCTCATTTATCCTCTCATCTCTTTCGCCCTCCTCCATCTCAGTGTACCTCTTTAATCCCATCTCTGCTCTTGCACTGCTCCCTTCCATAGTCAGTCTTTCATCCTCTCGCACTGCTCCCTCTGAGACGCGGTCTTAAATCCTCTCTCTGCACTCGCACTGATCTCTTTCAGAAACAGAATTTAATCCTCTCTCTGCCCTCGCACTGCTCACTCTCAGAGTCGCTCTTTAATCCTCTCTCTGCTCTCGCACTGCTCACTTTCAGAATTGCTCTTTAATCCTCTCCCTGCTCTGGCATTGCTCCCTTTCAGAATCAGAATTTTAGCCTCTCTGCTCTCGCACTGCTCTCTTTCAGAATTACTCTTTAATCCTCTCTCTGCTCTCGCACTGCTCCCTTTCAGAATCGCTCTTTAATCCTCTCTTTGCTCTCGCACTGCTCCCTTTCAGAATTGCTATTTAATCCTCTCTCTGCTGTCAAACTGCTCCCTTTCAGAATTGGTCTTTTCTCTGCGGTCTGCTCTCACACTGCTCCCTCTCAGACTTGCACTTTAATCCACTATATGCTCTCGCATTGCTCCCTTTCAGACTTGCTCTTTAATCCTCAATCTCCATTCACAACTCCCCCTTTCAGACTCACTCTTTAATCCTCTCTCCGGTCTCGCACTGCTCCCTCTCAGAGTTGCTCATTAATCCTCTTTCTGTTCTCGCATTGTTCCCTCTCAGACTCGCTCTTTAATCCTCTCTCCGCTCTCACACTGCTCCCTCTCAGACTTGTTCTTTAATCCTCTCTCTGCTCTCATACTGCTCCCTCTCAGACTCACTCTTTTATCCCCTCACCGCTCTCGCATTGCTCCCTCTCAGACCCACTCTTTAATCCTCTTTCTGCTCTCACATTGCTCCCTCTCAGACTTGCTTTTTAATCCCCTCTCCACTCTCACAATGCTCCCTCTCAGACTCGCTCTTTAATACTCTCTCTGCTCTAACATTCACATTTTAGAACCACTCTTTAATCCTCTCTAAGCTCTCGGATTGCTCCCTCTCAGACTCACTCTTTAATCCCTTCTCTGCTCACATTACTCCCTCTCAGACTCACTCTTTAATCCTCTCTTCGCACTCGCACTGCTCCCTCTTAGACTCGATCTTTAATCCTCTCTCCATTCTCGCACTGCACCCTCTCAGAATCGCTCATTAATCCTGTTTCCGTTCTCGCACTGCTCCCTCACAGGCTCGCTCTTTAATCCTCTCTCCTTTCTCGCACTGCTCCCTCTCAGACTCGCTCATTTATCCTCTCTCCGCTCTCTCACTGCTCCCTCTCAGACTCGCTCTTTAATCCCCTCTCCGCTCTCGCACTGCTCACTCACAGACTCGCTCTTTAATCCTCTCTCCGTTCTCGCATTGCTCCCTCTCAGACTCGCTCTTTAATCCTCTCTCCGATTTCACATTGCTTCCTCTCAGACTCGCTCTATAAACCTCTCTCCACTCTCGCATTGCTTCCTCTCAGACTCACTCTTTTATCCCCTCTCCACTCTCGTTTTGCTCCCTCTCAGACTCGCTCTTTAATCCTCTCTCCGTTCTCGCACTGTTCCCTCTCAGACTTACTCTCTAATCCTCTCTCTGATCTTGCATTACTCCCTCTCAGACTCGCTCTTTAATCCTCTCTCCGATCTCACATTGCTCCCTTTAATCCCCTTTCCGCTCTCACATGGCTCCCTCTCAGACTCGGTCTTTAATCCCCTCACCAATCTTGCAATGCTTCCTCTCAGACTCGCTGTTCATCTTCTCTCTGCTGTCACACTGCTCTCTCTCAGACTCGCTCTTTAATCATCTCTCTCCCAATTCTTCCTATCAGAATTGCCTTTTAATCCCCTCTCAACTCTCACACTGTTCCCTCTCACACTGCTCGCTGTCAGAATCGCTCTTTAATCCGCTCTATGCTCTCGCAATGCTCCTTTTCAGAATCACTGTTTAATCCTCTCTCTGCACTCGCACTGCTCCCTCCAGACTCGCTCTTTAATACTATCTCTGCTCTAACATTCTCCTTTTCAGAACCACTCTTTAATCCCATCTCTGCTCTCGCACTGCTCCTTCTTAGACTCGCTCTTTAATCCCCTCTCCGCGCTCACATTGCTCCCTCTCAGACTCACCCTTTAATCCTCTCTAAGCTCTCGGATTGCTCCCTCTCAGACTCACTCTTTAATCCCTTCTACGCTCTCGCGTTTCTCACTCTCAGACTTGCTCTATAATCCTCTCTTCGCTCTTGCACTGCTCCCTCTCAGCCTCGCTCTTTCATCTTCTCTCTGCTCTCGCACTGCTCTCTCTCATACTCGCTCTATCATCTTCTCTCCGCTTTCGCATTGCTCCCTCTCAGACTTGCACTTTAATCCTCTATCTGCTCTCGCATTGCTCCCACTCAGACTCACTCTTTAATCACTTTCAGAATCGCTTTTTAACAGTCTCTCTCCCAATTCATCCTATCAGAATCGCGCTTTAATCCCCTCGCAACTCATGCACTGCTCACTTTCAGAATCGCTCTTTAATCCGCTCTCCGCTCTCGCACTGCTCCCTCTCAGACTCGCTGTTCATCTTCTCTCTGCTCTCGCACTGCTCTCTCTCAGACTTGCTCTATCATCTTCTCTCCGCTCTCGCATTGCTCCCTCTAAGACTTGCTCTTTAATCCTGTCTACATTCTCGCACTGCTCCCTCTCAGACTTGTTCTTTCATTGTCGCTCTGCTCTCGCACTGCGCCCTTCCAGACTCACTCTTCCATCCTCTCACACGGCTCCCTTTCAGAATCGCTCTTTAATCCTCACTCAGCTTTCTCTCCCTGCTCCCTCTCAGACTCGCTCTTTAATCGCCTCTCCGCTCTCGCATTGCTCCTTCTTAGACTCAGTCTTTAATCCCCTCTCCGCTCTCGCGCTGCTCACTCACAGACTCGCTCTTTAATCCTCTCTCCGCACTCACATTGCTCCCTCTCAGACTCACTCTTTAAACCCCTCTAAGCTCTCGGATGGCTTTCAGACTCACTCTTTAATCTTCTCTCCACTCTCTCAATGCGCTCTCTCGGACTCGCTCTTTAATCGCCTCTCCCCTCTTGCATTGCTCCATCTCAGACTCGGTCTTTAATCCCCTCTCCGCTGTCGCACTGCTCACTCACAGACACGCTCTTTAATCCTCTCACTGTTCTCACATTGTTCCCTCTCAGACTCACTCTTTAATCCTCTCTCCGCTCTCGCATTGCTCCCTCTCAGACTCGCTCTTTAATCCACAGTCTACTCTCGCATTGCTCACTTTCAGAATCGCTCTTTAATACTCTCTCTCCCAATTCATCCTATCAGAATCGCGCTTTAATCCCCTCTCAACTCTCGCACTGCTCACTGCCAGATTTGCTCTTTAATCCCGCTTTCTGCTCCAGCACTGCTCCAGTTCAGAATCACTGTTTAATCCTCTCTCTGCTCTCACAATGCTCCCTCTCAGACTCGCTCTTTAATACTCTCTCTGCTCTAACATTCACATTTCAGAACCACTCTTTAATCCTCTCTAAGCTCTCGGATTGCTCCCTCTCAGACTCACTCTTTAATCCCTTCTCCGCTCACATTACTCCCTCTCAGACTCACTCTTTAATCCTCTCTTCGCTCTCGCACTGCTCCCTCTTAGACTCGATCTTTAATCCTCTCTCCATTCTCGCACTGCACCCTCTCAGAATCACTCATTAATCCTGTTTCCATTCTCTCACTGCTCCCTCTCAGAATCGCTCTTTAATCGCCTCTCCGCTCTCGCATTGCTCCCTCTCAGACTCGGTCTTTAATCCCCTCTCCGCTCTTGCACTGCTCACTCACAGACTCGCTCTTTCATCCTCTCTCCATTCTCACATTGTTCCCTCTCAGACTCGCTCTTTAATCCTCTCTCTGATCTCACATTGATCCCTCTCAGACTCGCTCTATAAACCTCTCTCCACTCTCGCATTGCTTCCTCTCAGACTCAGTCTTTTATCCCCTCTCCACTCTCGTTTTGGTTCCTCTCAGACTCGCTCTTTAATCCTCTCTCCGATCTCACATTGCTCCCTCTCAGACTCGCTCTTTAATCCCCTCACGGCTCTTGCAATGCTCCCTCTCAGACTCGCTGTTCATCTTCTCTCTGCTCTCGCACTGCTCTCTCTCAGACTCGCTCTATCATCTTCTCTCCGCTCTCGCATTGCTCCCTCTAAGACTTGCTCTTTAATCCTGTCTACATTCTCGCACTGCTCCCTCTCAGACTTGTTGTTTTATTGTCGCTCTGCTCTCACACTGCGCCCTTCCAGATTCACTCTTCCATCCTCTCACACGGCTCCCTTTCAGACTCGCACTTTAATCCTCACTCAGCTTTCTCTCACTGCTCCCTCTCAGACTCGCACTTTAATTCCCTCTCCGCTCTCGCATTTCTCACTCTCAGACTTGCTCGTTAATCCTGTCTACATTCTCGCACTGCTCCCTCTCAGACTCGCTGTTCATCTTCTCTCTGCTCTCGCACTGCTCTCTCTCAGACTTGCTCTATCATCTTCTCTCCGCTCTCGCATTGCTCCCTCTAAGACTTGCTCTTTAATCCTGTCTACATTCTCGCACTGCTCCCTCTCAGACTTGTTCTTTTATTGTCGCTCTGCTCTAGCACTGCGCCCTTCCAGACTTACTCTTCCATCCTCTCACACGGCTCCCTTTCAGAATCATCTTCAATCCTATCTCCGCTCTCGCATTGCTCCCTCTCAGACCCACTCTTTAATCCTCTCTCTGCTCACGCACTGCTCACTTTCAGAATCGCTCTTTAATCCTCTCTCCGCTCTCGCACTGCTCCCTCTCAGACTCGCTATTTAATCCCCTCTCCACGCTCACATTGCTCCCTCTCAGACTCACTCTTTAAACCCCTCTAAGCTCTCGGATTGCTCGCTCTCAGACTCACTCTTTAATCCCTTCTCCGCTATCGCATTTCTCACTCTCAGACTTGCTCTTTAATCCTGTCTGCATTCTCGCACTGCTCCCTCTCAGACTTGTTCTTTTATTGTCGCTCTGCTCTCGCACTGTGCCATTCCAGACTCACTCTTCCATCCTCTCACACGGCTCCCTTTCAGACTCGCTCTTTAATTCCCTCTCCGCTCTTGCACTGCTCCCTCTCGGACTTGCTCTTTAATCCTCAATCTGCTATTGCACTTCTCCCTCTCAAACTCACTCTTTAATCCTCTCTCCGATCTCACATTGCTCCATCTCAGACTCTCTTTTTAATCCCCTCTCCGCTGTCGCATGGCTCCCTCTCAGACTCGGTCTTTTATCCCCTCACGGCTCTTGCAATGCTCCCTCTCAGACTCGCTCTATCATCTTCTCTCCGCTCTCGCATTGCTCCCTCTAAGACTTGCTCTTTAATCCTGTCTACATTCTCGCACTGCTCCCTCTCAGACTTGTTCTTTTATTGTCGCTCTGCTCTCGCACTGTGCCCTTCCAGACTCACTCTTCCATCCTCTCACACGGCTCCCTTTCAGACTCGCTCTTTAATCCTCACTCAGCTTTCTCTCACTGCTCCCTCTCAGACTCGCACTTTAATTCTCTCTCCACTCTCGCATTTTTCACTCTCAGACTTGCTCTTTAATCCTGTCTACATTCTCGCACTGCTCCCTCTCAGACTTGTTCTTTTATTGTCGCTCTGCTCTTGCACTGTGCCCTTCCAGACTCACTCTTCCATCCTCTCACACGGCTCCCTTTCAGACTCGCTCTTTAATCCTCACTCAGCTTTCTCTCACTGCTCCCTCTCAGACTCGCACTTTAATTCTCTCTCCGCTCTCGCATTTTTCACTCTCAGACTTGCTCTTTAATCCTGTCTACATTCTCGCACTGCTCCCTCTCAGATTCGCTCTTTAATCCTCTCTCCGCTCTCTCACTGCACCCTCTCAGACTCGCTCTTTAAACGCCTCTCCGCTCTCGCATTGCTCCCTCTTAGACTCGGTCTTTAATCCCCTCTCCGCTCTCGCACTGCTCACTCACAGACTCGCTCTTTAATCCTCTCTCCGTTCTCGCACTGCTCCCTCTCAGACTCGCTATTTAATCCTCTCTCCACTCTCGCACTGCTCCCTCTCAGACTCACTCATTTATCCCCTCTATGCTCCCATTTTGCTCCCTCTCAGTCTCGCTCTTTAATCCCCTCTCCACGCTCACATTGCTCCCTCTCAGACTCACTCTTTAAACCCCTCTAAGCTCTCGGATTGCTAGCTCTCAGACTCACTCTTTAATCCCTTCTCCGCTCTCGCATTTCTCACTCTCAGACTTGCTCTTTAATCCTGTCGACATTCTCGCACTGCTCCCTCTCAGACTTGTTCTTTTATTGTCGCTCTGCTCTTGTACTGCGCCCTTCCAGACTCACTCTTCCATCCTCTCACACGGCTTCCTCTCAGACTCGCTCTTTAATCCTCACTCAGCTTTCTATCACTGCTCCCTCTCAGACTTGCTCTTTAATCCCCTCTCCACACTTGCAGTGTTCCCTCTCAGACACGCTCCTTAATCCTCTCTCCGATCTCACATTGCTCCCTTTAATCCCCTCTCCACTCTCACATGGCTCCCTCTCAGACTCGGTCTTTAATCCCCTCACCACTCTTGCAATGCTTCCTCTCAGACTCGCTGTTCATCTTCTCTCTGCTGTCACACTGCTCTCTCTCAGACTCGCTCTATCATCTTCTCTCCGTTCTCGCATTGTTCCCCCTCAGACTCACTCTTTAATTCTCTCTCCGATCTTGCATTACTCCCTCTCAGAGTCGCTCTATAATCCTTTCTCCGATCTCATATTGCTCCCTTTCAGACTCGCTCTTTAACCCACATTCTACTCTCTCTGCTCACGCACTGCTCTCTTTCAGAATCGCTCTTTAATCATCTCTCTCCCAATTCTTCCTATCAGAATCGCCCTTTACTCCCCTCTCAACTCTCACACTGTTCCCTCTCACACTGCTCGCTGTCAGAATCGCTATTTAATCCTCTCTCTGCACTCGCACTGCTCCCTCTCAGACTCGCTATTTAATCCACTCACCGCACTCACACTGCTCCCTCTCAGATTCGCTCTTTAATCCGATCTCCGCTCTCATACTGCTCCCTCTCAGACTCGCTTTTCAATCCTCTCTCCACTCTCGCAATTCTTCCTCTCAGTCTCACTCTTTTATCCCCTCTCCACTCTCGTTTAGCTCCCTCTCAGACTCACTCTTTAATCCTCTCTCCGTTCTCGCACGGCTCACTCTCAGACTCGGTCTTTAGTCCTCTCTCCGTTCTCACACGTCCCACTCTCAGAGTCGCTCTTTAATCCCCTCTCCGATCTCACATTTCTCTCTCTCAGACTTGTTCTTTAAACTCTCTCTGCTCTTTCATTGCTCCCTCTCAGACTCGCTCTTTAATAGCTTCTCTGCTCTCGCACTGCTCCCTCTCAGACTTGTTTTTTTATTGTTGCTCTGCTCTCACACTGCGCCCTTCCAGACTCACTCTTCCATTCTCTCACATGGCTCCCTCTCAGACTCACTCTTTAATCCTCACTCAGCTTTCTCTCACTGCTCCCTCTCAGACTCGCTCTTTAATACCCTCTCTGCACTTGCACTGCTCCCTCTCAGACTCACTCTTTAATCGTTTCTTCTCTCTCGCACTGCTCCCTCTCAGACTTGCTCTTTAATCCTCAATCTGCTATCGCACTTCTCCCTCTCAGACTTACTCTTTAATCCTCTCCCCGATCTTGCATCACTCCCTCTCATACTCGCTCTTTAATCCTCTCTCCGCTCTCGCATGGCTCCCTCTCAGACTCGGTCTTTAATCCCCTCACCGCTCTTGCAATGCTCCCTCTCAGACTTGCTGTTCATCTTCTCTCTGCTCTCATACTGCTCTCTCTCAGACACGCTCTATCATCTTCTCTCTGCTCTCGCATTGCTCCCTCTCAGACTTGCTCTTTAATCCTCAATTTGCACTCGCACTGCTCCCTCTCAGACTCACTCTTTAATTCTCTCTCCGCTCTCGCATTCCTCCCTCTCAGACTCGCTCTTTAATCTGCAGTCTACTCTCGCATTGCTCACTTTCGGAATCGCTCTTTAATACTGTCTCTCCCAATTCATCCTATCAGAATCGCGCTTTAATCCCCTCTCAACTCTCGCACTGCTCGGTGCCAGAATCGTTCTTTAATCCGCTCTCTGCTCTCGCACTGCTCCCTTTCAGAATCACAGTTTAATCCTCTCTCTGCTCTCACATTGCTTCCTCTCAGACTCGCTCTTTAATACTATCTCTGCTCTAACATTCTCCTTTTCATAACCACTCTTTAATCCCATCTCTGCTCTCGCACTGCTCCCTCTTAGACTTGATCTTTAATCCTCTCTCCATTCTCACACTGCGCCCTCTCAGAATCGTTCATTAATCCTGTTTCCATTCTCGCATGGTTCCCTCTCAGGCTCGGTCTTTAATCCCCTCTCCACTCTCTCACTGCTCCCTCTCAGACTCGCTCTTTAATCGCCTCTCCACTCTCGCATTGCTCCCTCTCAGACTCGGTCTTTAATCCACTCTCCACTCTCGCGCTGCTCACTCACAGACTCGCTCTTTAATCCTCTCTCCATTCTCACGTTGTTCCCTCTCAAACTCGCTCTTTAATCCTTCTCTCTGCTTTTGCACTGCTCTGTCTCAGACTCGCTCTATCATCTTCTCTCCGCTCTTGCATTGCTCCCTCTCAGACTTGCACTTTAATCCTCTATCTGCTCTCGCATTGCTCCCTCTCAGACCCACTCTTTAATCCTCTCTCTGCTCTCACTTTGCTCCCTCTCAGAATCGCTCTTTAATCGCCTCTCCGCTCTCGCATTGCTCCCTCTCACACTCGGTCTTTAATCCCCTCTCCACTCTCGCACTGCTCACTCACAGACTCGCTCTTTAATCCTCTCTCCATTCTCACATTGTTCCCTCTCAGACTCGCTATTTAATCCTCTTTCCGCTCTCGCATTGCTCCCTCTCAGACTCAGACTTCCATCTTCTCTCTGCTCTTGCATTGCTCCCTCTCAGACTTGCACTTTAATCCTCTCTCTGCTCTCGCATTGCTCCCTCTCAGACCCACTCTTTAATCCTCTCTCTGCTCTCACATTGCTCCCTCTCAGACTTGCTCTTTAATCCACTCTCCACTCTCCCATTGCTCCCTCTGAGACTCGCTCTTTAATCCTCTCTCTGCTCACGCACTGCTCACTTTCAGAATCGCTCTTTAATCCTCTCTCCGCTCTCGCACTGCTCCCTCTCAGACTCGCTATTTAATCCTCTCTCCACTCTCGCACTGCTCCCTCTCAGACCCACTCATTAATCCCCTCTCTGCTCTCATTTTGCTCCCTCTCAGACTCGCTGTTTAATCCCCTCTCCGCGGTCACATTGCTCCCTCTCAGACCCACTCTTTAAACCCCTCTAAGCTCTCGGATTGCTCGCTCTCAGACTCACTCTTTAATCCCTTCTCCGCTCTCGCATTTCTCACTCTCAGACTTGCTCCTTAATCCTGTCTACATTCTCGCACTGCTCCCTCTCAGAATTGTTCTTTTATTGACGCTCTGCTCTCGCACTGCGCCCTTCCAGACTCACTGTTCCATCCTCTCACACGGCTCCCTTTCAGACTCGCTCTCTAATCCTCACTCAGCTTTCTCTCACTGCTCCCTCTCAGACTCGCTCTTTAATTCCCTCTCCGCACTTGCACTGCTCCCTCTCAGACTTGCTCTTTAATCCTCAATCTGCTATCGCACTTCTCCCTCTCAGACTCACTCTTTAATCCTCTCTCTGATCTTGCATTACTCCCTCTCAGACTCGCTCCTTAATCCTCTCTCCGATCTCACATTGCTCCATCTCAGACTCGCTCTTTAATCCCCTCACGGCTCTTGCAATGCTCCCTCTCAGACTCGCTGTTCATCTTCTCTCTGCTCTTGCATTGCTCTCTCTCAGACTCGCTCTATCATCTTCTCTCCGCTCTCGCATTGCTCCCTCTAAGACTTGCTCTTTAATCCTGTCTACATTCTCGCACTGCTCCCTCTCAGACTTGTTGTTTTATTGTTGCTCTGCTCTCGCACTGCGCCCTTCCAGACTCACTCTTCCATCCTCTCACACGGCTCCCTTTCAGACCCGCTCTTTAATCCTCACTCAGCTTTCTCGCACTGCTCCCTCTCAGATTCGCTCTTTAATCCTCTCTCCGCTCTCTCACGCTCTCTCTCAGACTCACTCTATCATCTTCTCTCCGCTCTTGCATTGCTCCCTCTCAGACTTGCACTTTAATCCTCTATCTGCTCTCGCATTGCTCCCTCTCAGACCCACTCTTTAATCCTCTCTCTGCTCTCACATTGCTCCCTCTCAGACTCGCTCTTTAATCGCCTCTCCGCTCTCGCATTGCTCCCTCTCAGACTCGGTCTTTAATCCCCTCTCCACTCTCGCGCTGCTCACTCACAGACTCGCTCTTTAATCCTCTCTCCATTCTCACATTGTTCCCTCTCAGACTCGCTCTTTAATCCTCTCTCCGCTCTCGCATTCCTCCCTCTCGGACTCACACTTTCATCTTCTCTCTGCTCTTGCATTGCTCCCTCTCAGACTTGTACTTTAATCCTCTATCTGCTCTCGCATTGCTCCCTCTCAGACCCACTCTTTAATCCTCTCTCTGCTCTCACATTGCTCCCTCTCAGACTTGCTCTTTAATCCACTCTCCACTCTCGCATTGCTCCCTCTGAGACTCGCTCTTTAATCCTCTCTCTGCTCACGCACTGCTCACTTTCAGAATCGCTCTTTAATCCTCTCTCCGCTCTCGCACTGCTCCCTCTCAGACTCGCTATTTAATCCTCTCTCCACTCTGGCACTGCTCCTTCTCAGACCCACTCATTAATCCCCTCTCTGCTCTCATTTTGCTCCCTCTCAGACTCGCTGTTTAATCCCCTCTCCGCGCTCACATTGCTCCCTCTCAGACCCACTCTTTAAACCCCTCTAAGCTCTCGGATTGCTCGCTCTCAGACTCACTCTTTAATCCCTTCTCCGCTCTCGCATTTCTCACTCTCAGACTTGCTCCTTAATCCTGTCTACATTCTCGCACTGCTCCCTCTCAGAATTGTTCATTAATCCTGTTTCCATTCTCGCATGGTTCCCTCTCAGGCTCGGTCTTTAATCCCCTCTCCACTCTCTCACTGCTCCCTCTCAGACTCGCTCTTTAATCGCCTCTCCACTCTCGCATTGCTCCCTCTCAGACTCGGTCTTTAATCCACTCTCCACTCTCGCGCTGCTCACTCACAGACTCGCTCTTTAATCCTCTCTCCATTCTCACGTTGTTCCCTCTCAAACTCGCTCTTTAATCCTTCTCTCTGCTTTTGCACTGCTCTGTCTCAGACTCGCTCTATCATCTTCTCTCCGCTCTTGCATTGCTCCCTCTCAGACTTGCACTTTAATCCTCTATCTGCTCTCGCATTGCTCCCTCTCAGACCCACTCTTTAATCCTCTCTCTGCTCTCACTTTGCTCCCTCTCAGAATCGCTCTTTAATCGCCTCTCCGCTCTCGCATTGCTCCCTCTCACACTCGGTCTTTAATCCCCTCTCCACTCTCGCACTGCTCACTCACAGACTCGCTCTTTAATCCTCTCTCCATTCTCACATTGTTCCCTCTCAGACTCGCTATTTAATCCTCTTTCCGCTCTCGCATTGCTCCCTCTCAGACTCAGACTTCCATCTTCTCTCTGCTCTTGCATTGCTCCCTCTCAGACTTGCACTTTAATCCTCTCTCTGCTCTCGCATTGCTCCCTCTCAGACCCACTCTTTAATCCTCTCTCTGCTCTCACATTGCTCCCTCTCAGACTTGCTCTTTAATCCACTCTCCACTCTCCCATTGCTCCCTCTGAGACTCGCTCTTTAATCCTCTCTCTGCTCACGCACTGCTCACTTTCAGAATCGCTCTTTAATCCTCTCTCCGCTCTCGCACTGCTCCCTCTCAGACTCGCTATTTAATCCTCTCTCCACTCTCGCACTGCTCCCTCTCAGACCCACTCATTAATCCCCTCTCTGCTCTCATTTTGCTCCCTCTCAGACTCGCTGTTTAATCCCCTCTCCGCGGTCACATTGCTCCCTCTCAGACCCACTCTTTAAACCCCTCTAAGCTCTCGGATTGCTCGCTCTCAGACTCACTCTTTAATCCCTTCTCCGCTCTCGCATTTCTCACTCTCAGACTTGCTCCTTAATCCTGTCTACATTCTCGCACTGCTCCCTCTCAGAATTGTTCTTTTATTGACGCTCTGCTCTCGCACTGCGCCCTTCCAGACTCACTGTTCCATCCTCTCACACGGCTCCCTTTCAGACTCGCTCTTTAATCCTCACTCAGCTTTCTCTCACTGCTCCCTCTCAGACTCGCTCTTTAATTCCCTCTCCGCACTTGCACTGCTCCCTCTCAGACTTGCTCTTTAATCCTCAATCTGCTATCGCACTTCTCCCTCTCAGACTCACTCTTTAATCCTCTCTCTGATCTTGCATTACTCCCTCTCAGACTCGCTCCTTAATCCTCTCTCCGATCTCACATTGCTCCATCTCAGACTCGCTCTTTAATCCCCTCACGGCTCTTGCAATGCTCCCTCTCAGACTCGCTGTTCATCTTCTCTCTGCTCTTGCATTGCTCTCTCTCAGACTCGCTCTATCATCTTCTCTCCGCTCTCGCATTGCTCCCTCTAAGACTTGCTCTTTAATCCTGTCTACATTCTCGCACTGCTCCCTCTCAGACTTGTTGTTTTATTGTTGCTCTGCTCTCGCACTGCGCCCTTCCAGACTCACTCTTCCATCCTCTCACACGGCTCCCTTTCAGACCCGCTCTTTAATCCTCACTCAGCTTTCTCGCACTGCTCCCTCTCAGATTCGCTCTTTAATCCTCTCTCCGCTCTCTCACGCTCTCTCTCAGACTCACTCTATCATCTTCTCTCCGCTCTTGCATTGCTCCCTCTCAGACTTGCACTTTAATCCTCTATCTGCTCTCGCATTGCTCCCTCTCAGACCCACTCTTTAATCCTCTCTCTGCTCTCACATTGCTCCCTCTCAGACTCGCTCTTTAATCGCCTCTCCGCTCTCGCATTGCTCCCTCTCAGACTCGGTCTTTAATCCCCTCTCCACTCTCGCGCTGCTCACTCACAGACTCGCTCTTTAATCCTCTCTCCATTCTCACATTGTTCCCTCTCAGACTCGCTCTTTAATCCTCTCTCCGCTCTCGCATTCCTCCCTCTCGGACTCACACTTTCATCTTCTCTCTGCTCTTGCATTGCTCCCTCTCAGACTTGTACTTTAATCCTCTATCTGCTCTCGCATTGCTCCCTCTCAGACCCACTCTTTAATCCTCTCTCTGCTCTCACATTGCTCCCTCTCAGACTTGCTCTTTAATCCACTCTCCACTCTCGCATTGCTCCCTCTGAGACTCGCTCTTTAATCCTCTCTCTGCTCACGCACTGCTCACTTTCAGAATCGCTCTTTAATCCTCTCTCCGCTCTCGCACTGCTCCCTCTCAGACTCGCTATTTAATCCTCTCTCCACTCTGGCACTGCTCCTTCTCAGACCCACTCATTAATCCCCTCTCTGCTCTCATTTTGCTCCCTCTCAGACTCGCTGTTTAATCCCCTCTCCGCGCTCACATTGCTCCCTCTCAGACCCACTCTTTAAACCCCTCTAAGCTCTCGGATTGCTCGCTCTCAGACTCACTCTTTAATCCCTTCTCCGCTCTCGCATTTCTCACTCTCAGACTTGCTCCTTAATCCTGTCTACATTCTCGCACTGCTCCCTCTCAGAATTGTTCTTTTATTGACGCTCTGCTCTCGCACTGCGCCCTTCCAGACTCACTCTTCCATCCTCTCACACGGCTCCCTTTCAGACTCGCTCTTTAATCCTCACTCAGCTTTCTCTCACTGCTCCCTCTCAGACTCGCTCTTTAATTTCCTCTCCGCACTTGCACTGCTCCCTCTCAGACTTGCTCTTTAATTCTCAATCTGCTATCGCACTTCTCCCTCTTAGACTCACTCTTTAATCCTCTCTCTGATCTTGCATTACTCCCTCTCAGACTCGCTCTTTAATCCTCTCTCCGATCTCACATTGCTCCATCTCAGACTCGCTCTTTAATCCCCTCACGGCTCTTGCAATGCTCCCTTTCAGACTCGCTGTTCATCTTCTCCCTGCTTTCGCACTGCTCTCTCTCAGACTCGCTCTATCATCTTCTCTCCGCTCTCGCATTGCTCCCTCTAAGACTTGCTCTTTAATCCTGTCTACATTCTCGCACTGCTCCCTCTCAGACTTGTTCTTTTATTGTTGCTCTGCTCTCACACTGCGCCCTTCCAGACTCACTCTTCCATCCTCTCACACGGCTCCCTTTCAGACCCGCTCTTTAATCCTCACTCAGCTTTCTCGCACTGCTCCCTCTCAGATTCGCTCTTTAATTTTCTCTCCGCTCTCTCACGCTCTCTCTCAGACTCACTCTATCATCTTCTCTCCGCTCTTGCATTGCTCCCTCTCAGACTTGCACTTTAATCCTCTATCTGCTTTCGCATTGCTCCCTCTCAGACCCACTCTTTAATCCTCTCTCTGCTCTCACATTGCTCCCTCTCAGACTCGCTCTTTAATCGCCTCTCCGCTCTCGCATTGCTCCCTCTCAGACTCGGTCTTTAATCCCCTCTCCACTCTCGCGCTGCTCACTCACAGACTCGCTCTTTAATCCTCTCTCCATTCTCACATTGTTCCCTCTCAGACTCGCTCTTTAATCCACTTTCCGCTCTCTCATTCCTCCCTCTCGGACTCACACTTTCATCTTCTCTCTGCTCTTGCATTGCTCCCTCTCAGACTTGTACTTTAATCCTCTATCTGCTCTCGCATTGCTCCCTCTCAGACCCACTCTTTAATCCTCTCTCTGCTCTCGCATTGCTCCCTCTGAGACTCGCACTTTAATCCTCTCTCTGCTCATGCACTGCTCACTTTCAGAATCGCTCTTTAATCCTCTCTCCGCTCTCGCACTGCTCCCTCTCAGACTCGCTATTTAATCCTCTCTCCACTCTCGCACTGCTCCCTCTCAGCCCCACTCATTTATCCCCTCTCTGCTCTCATTTTGCTCCCTCTCAGACTCGCTGTTTAATCCCCTCTCCGCGCTCACATTGCTCCCTCTCAGACTCACTCTTTAAACCCCTCTAAGCTCTCAGATTGCTCGCTCTCAGACTCACTCTTTAATCCCTTCTCCGCTCTCGCATTTCTCACTCTCAGACTTGCTCTTTAATCCTGTCTACATTCTCGCACTGCTCCCTCTCAGACTTGTTCTTTTATTGTCGCTCTGCTCTCACACTGCGCCCTTCCAGACTTACTCTTCCATCCTCTCACACGGCTCCCTCTCAGACTCGCTCTTTAATCCTCACTCAGCTTTCTCTCACTACTCCCTCGCAGACTCGCTCTTTAATCCCCTCTCTGCACTTGCACTGCTCCCTCTCAGACTTACTCTTTAATCCTCTCTCTGATCTCACATTTCTCCCTCTCAGACTGGCTCTTTAATCCTCTCTGAGATCTCACATTGCTCCATCTCAGACTCGCTCTTTAATCCCCTCTCTCCTCTCACATGGCTCCCTCTCAGACTCGCTCTATCATCTTCTCTCTGCTCTTGCATTGCTTCCTCTCAGACTTGCTCTTTAATCCTCAATTTGCACTCGCACTGCTCCCTCTCAGACTCACTCTTTAATTCTCTCTCCGCTCTCGCATTCCTCCCTCTCAGACTCGCTCTTTAATCAGCAGTCTACTCTCGCATTGCTCACTTTCGGAATCGCTCTTTAATACTGTCTCTCCCAATTCATCCTATCAGAATCGCGCTTTAATCCCCTCTCAACTCTCGCACTGCTCGGTGCCAGAATCGTTCTTTAATCCGCTCTCTGCTCTCGCACTGCTCCCTTTCAGAGTCACAGTTTAATCCTCTCTCTGCTCTCACATTGCTCCCTCTCAGACTCGCTCTTTAATACTATCTCTGCTCTAACATTCTCCTTTTCAGAACCACTCTTTAATCCCATCTCTGCTCTCACACTGCTCCCTCTCAGACTCGCTCTTTAATCCCCTCTCCGTGCTCACATTGCTCCCTCTCAGACTCACTCTTTAATCCTCTCTAAGCTCTCGGATTGCTCCCTCTCAGACTCACTCTTTAATCCCTTCTACGCTCTCGCGTTTCTCACTCTCAGACTTGCTCTTTAATCCTCTCTTCGCTGTCGCACTGCTCCATCTTAGACTTGATCTTTAATCCTCTCTCCATTCTCACACTGCGCCCTCTCAGAATCGTTCATTAATCCTGTTTCCATTCTCGCATGGTTCCCTCTCAGGCTCGGTCTTTAATCCCCTCTCCACTCTCTCACTGCTCCCTCTCAGACTCGCTCTTTAATCGCCTCTCCACTCTCGCATTGCTCCCTCTCAGACTTGCTCTTTAATCCTCTCTCCATTCTCACATTGTTCCCTCTCAGACTCGCTCTTTAATCCTCTTTCCGCTCTCGCATTGCTCCCTCTCAGACTCACACTTTCATCTTCTCTCTGCTCTTGCATTGCTCCCTCTCAGACTTGCACTTTAATCCTCTATCTGCTCTCGCATTGCTCCCTCTCAGACCCACTCTTTAATCCTCTCTCTGCTCTCACATTGCTCCCTCTGAGACTCGGTCTTTAATCCCCTCTCCGCTCTCGCACTGCTCACTCACAGACTCGCTCTAACATCTTCTCTCCGCTCTCACATTGCTCCCTCTAAGACTTGCTCTTTAATCCTGTCTACATTCTCGCACTGCTCCCTCTCAGACTTGTTCTTTTATTGTCGCTCTGCTCTAGCACTGCGCCCTTCCAGACTCACTCTTCCATCCTCTCACACGGCTCCCTTTCAGAATCATCTTCAATCCTATCTCCGCTCTCGCATTGCTCCCTCTCAGACCCACTCTTTAATCCTCTCTCTGCTCACGCACTGCTCACTTTCAGAATCGCTCTTTAATCCTCTCTCCGCTCTCGCACTGCTCCCTCTCAGACTCGCTATTTAATCCTCTCTCCACTCTCGCACTGCTCCCTCTCAGACCCACTCATTTATCCCCTCTCTGCTCTCATTTTGCTCCCTCTCAGACTCGCTATTTAATCCCCTCTCCGCGCTCACATTGCTCCCTCTCAGACTCACTCTTTAATCCCTTCTCCGCTCTCGCATTTCTCCCTCTCAGACTCGCTCTTTAATCCGCAGTCTACTCTCGCATTTAATCGTCTCTCTGCTCTCGCACTGCTCACTTTCAGAGTCACAGTTTAATCCTCTCTCTGCTCTCACATTGCTCCCTCTCAGACTCGCTCTTTAATACTATCTCTGCTCTAACATTCTCCTTTTCAGAACCACTCTTTAATCCCATCTCTGCTCTCGCACTGCTCCCTCTCAGACTCGCTCCTTAATCCCCTCTCCGTGCTCACATTGCTCCCTCTCAGTCTCACTCTTTAATCCTCTCTAAGCTCTCGGATTGCTCCCTCTCTGACTCACTCTTTAATCCCTTCTACGCTCTCGCGTTTCTCACTCTCAGACTTGCTCTTTAATCCTCTCTTCGCTCTCGCACTGCTCCCTCTCAGACTTGTTCTTTTATTGTCGCTCTGCTCTCACACTGCACCCTTCCAGACTCACTGTTCCATCCTCTCACACGGCTCCCTCTCAGACTCGCTCTTTAATCCTCACTCAGCTTTCTCTCACTACTCCTTCGCAGACTCGCTCTTTAATCCCCTCTCCGCACTTGCACTGCTCCCTCTCAGACTTACTCTTTAATCCTCTCTCTGATCTTGCATTACTCCCTCTCAGACTCGGTCTTTAATCCTCTCTCTGATCTCACATTTCTCCCTCTCAGACTGGCTATTTAATCCTCTCTGAGATCTCACATTGCTCCCTCTCAGACTCGCTCTTTAATCCTCTCTTCGCTCTCGCACTGCTCCCTCTCAGGCTCGGTCTTTAATCCTCGCTCCTTTCTCGCACTGCTCCCTCTCAGACTCGCTCTTTAATCGCCTCTCCGCTCTCGCATTGCTTCCTTTCAGACTCGGTCTTTAATCCCCTCTCCGCTCTCACACTACTCACTCACAGACTCGCATTGCTCCCTCTCAGACTCACTCTTTATTCCTCTATCTGCACTCGCATTGCTCTCTCTCAGAGTTGCTATTTAATCCATCTGCGCTCTCACACTGCTCCCTCTCAGACTTGTTCTTTTATTGTCGCTCAGCACTTGCACTGCTCCCTTCCATACTCACTCCTTCATCCTCTCACACTGCTCCCTCTCAGACATGCTCTTTAATCCTCACTTAACTTTCTCTCACTGCTCCCTCTGAGACTCGCTCTTTATTCCTCTCTCCGCTCTATCACTGCTCCCTCTCAGACTCGCTCTTTAATCTTCTCTCTGCTCTCGCATTGCTCCCTCTCAGACTCGCTCTTTAATCCACAGTCTACTCTCGCATTGCTCCCTCTCAGACTCGCTCTTTAATCCTCTCTCTGCTCTCACACTCCTCACTTTCAGAATCGCTCTTTAATCTGCTCTCTTCTCTCGCACTGCTCCCTTTCAGAATCACGGTTTAATCCTTTCTCTGCTCTCACACTGCTCCTTCTCAGACTCGCTCTTTAATACTCTCTATGCTCTCACATTCTCCCTTTCAGAATCCCTCTTTAATCCCTTCTCCGCTCTCACACTGCTCCCTTTCAGAATCACTCTTTAATCCTCTCTCAGCTTTCTCTGACTGCTCGCTCTCAGATTCACTCTTTAATCCTCTCTTCTATCTCGTACTGCTCTCTCTTTGACCCACTCTTTAATCCTCACTCAGCTTTCTCTCACTGCTCCCTCTCAGACTCGCTCTTCAATCCTATCTCCACTCTCGCACTGCTCCTTCTCAGACTCACTATTTAATCCTCTCTCCGGTCTCGCAAAGCTCCCTCTCAGACTCGCTCTATAATCGACTCTCTGGGCTCACACTTCTCCCTCTCAGACTCGTACTTTAATCCTCTCACCGAACCTGGCTTGTTCCCTCTCAGACTCCCTCTTTAATCCCCTCTCCACACTCGCATTTTGTCCTCACAGACTCGCTTGTCAATCCTCTCTCCGCTCTCGCTCTGCTCCCTCTCAGACTCGCTCATTCATCTTCTCTCTGTTTCGCGCTGCTCCCTCTCAGACTCGCTCTATCATCTTCTCTCCGCTCTCGCAATGCTCCCTCTCAGATTAACTCTTTAATCGCCTCTCCGCACTAGCACTGCTCCCTCTCAGACTCAGTCTTTCATCCTCTCACACTGCTCCATCTCAGACTTGCTCTTTATTCCTCTCCCCGCTCTCGCACTGCTCCCTCTCAGACTCACTCTTTAATCCTCTCTTCTCTCTCGTACTGTTCCCTCTCAGACTCGCTCTTTAATCCTCTCTCTGCTCTCGCATTGCTCCCTCTCAGACTCACTCTTTAATCCTCACTCCGCTCTCATACTGCTCTCGCTCAGACTCACTATTTCATCCCCTCTCTGCTCTCACACTGCTCCCTTTCAGAATCACGCTTAAATCCTTTCTCTGCTCTCACACTGCTCCATCTCAGACCCACTCTTTAATCCTCTATCTGCTCTCGCGTCATTCCCTCTCAGACTGGCTCTTTAATCCCTTCTCTGCTCTTACGGTGCTCCCACTCAGACTTACTCTTTCATCCTCTCACACTGCTCCCTCTGAGACTCGCTCTTTAATCCTCTGTCCACTCTCGCATTGCACCCTCTCAGACTTGGTCTTTAATCCTCTCTCCGCTCTCGCACTGCTCCCTCGCAGACTCGCTCTTTAGTGCCCTCTAAGCTCTTGCACTGCTCCCTCTCAGACCCGCTCTTTAATCCACTCTCCGCACTCACACTGCTCCCTCTCAGACTCGCTCTTTAATCCGATCTCTGCTCTCGTACTGCCCCCTCTCAGACTCACTCTTTAATCCTCTCTCCGCTCTCACGTTGCTCCCTCTCAGACTCACTCTTTAGTCCATTCTAAGCTCTCACTCTGCTCCCTCTCAGACTCGCTCTTTAATCCTCTCTCCGCAATCACACTGCTCCCTCTCAGACTCGCTCTTTAATCCTCTCTCCGCTCTCGCATGGCTCCCTCTCAGACTCGGTCTTTAAACCTCTCTCCGTTCTCGCTCTGCTCCCTCTCGGACTCACTCTTTAATCCTATCTCCTCTCTCGCAATGCTCCCTCTCAGACTCGCTCTTTAATCGTCTCTCTGCTCTCGCACTGCTCCCTCGCAGACTCCCTCTTTAGTGCCCTCTAAGCTCTTGCACTGCTCCCTCTCAGACCCGCTCTTTAATCCACTCTCTGCACTCACACTGCTCCCTCTCAGACTCGCTCTTTAATCCGATCTCTGCTCTCGTACTGCCCCCTCTCAGACTTACTCTTTAATCCTCTCTCCGCTCTCACGTTGCTCCCTCTCAGACTCACTCTTTAGTCCATTCTAAGCTCTCGCACTGCTCCCTCTCAGACTCGCTCTTTAATCCTCTCTCCGCACTCACACTGCTCCCTCTCAGACTCGCTCTTTAATCCTCTCTCCGCTCTCGCATGGCTCCCTCTCAGACTCGGTCTTTAAACCTCTCTCCGTTCTCGCTCTGCTCCCTCTCGGACTCACTCTTTAATCCTATCTCCTCTCTAGCAATGCTCCCTCTCAGACTCGCTCTTTAATCGTCTCTCTGCTCTCGCACTGCTCACTTTCAGAGTCACAGTTTAATCCTCTCTCTGCTCTCACATTGCTCCCTCTCAGACTCGCTCTTTAATACTATCTCTGCTCTAACATTCTCCTTTTCAGAACCACTCTTTAATCCCATCTCTGCTCTCGCACTGCTCCCTCTCAGACTCGCTCTTTAATCCCCTCTCCGTGCTCACATTGCTCCCTCTCAGACTCACTCTTTAATCCTCTCTAAGCTCTCGGATTGCTCCCTCTCAGACTCACTCTTTAATCGTCTCTCTGCTCTCGCACTGCTCACTTTCAGAATCGCTCTTTATTCCTCTCAATCCCAATTCTTCCTATTAGAATCGCTCTTTAATCCCCTCTCAACTCTCACACTGCTCGCTGTCAGAATCGCTCTTTAATCCGCTCTATGCTCTCGCACTGCTCTCATTCAGACTCGCTCTATAATACTCTCTCTGCTCTCACATTCTCCCTTTCAGAATCACTCTTTAATCCCCTCTCCGCTCTCACACTGCTCCTTTTCAGAATCACTCTTTAATCCTCTCCCTGCTCCACACTGCTCCCTCTCAGACCCACACTTTTATCCTCTATCTGCTTTCGCATTGCTCCCTCTCAGACTCGCTCTTTAATACTCTCTGCGTTCTCACACTGCTCCCTCTCAGACTTGTTCTTTTACTGTCACTCTGCTCTTGCACTGCTCCCTTCCAGACTCACTCTTCCATCCTCTCACACTGCTCCCTCTCAGACTCGCTCTTTAATCCTCTCTCCGCTCTCGCATTGCTTCCTCTCAGACTCGCTCTTTAATCCTCTCTCCGCTCTTGCATGGCTCCCTCTCAGACTCGGTCATTAATCCTCTCTTCTCTCTCGTACTGTTCCCTCTCAGACTCGCTCTTTAATCCTCTCTCTGCTCTCACATTGCTCCCTCTCAGACTCGCTCTTTAATCCTCACTCCGCTCTCATACTGCTCTCGCTCAGACTCACTATTTCATCCCCTCTCTGCTCTCACAATGCTCCCTTTCAGAATCACTCTTAAATCCTCTCTCTGCTCTCACACTGCTCCATCTCAGACCCACTCTTTAATCCTCTATCTGCTCTCGCGTCGTTCCCTCTCAGACTGGCTCTTTAATCCCTTCTCTGCTCTTACGCTGCTCCCACTCAGACTTACTCTTTCATCCTCTCACATTGCTCCCTCTCAGACTTGGTCTTTAATCCTCTCTCCGCTCTCGCACTGCTCCCTCGCAGACTCGCTCTTTAATCCTCTCTCTGCTCTCACATTGCTCCCCCTCAGACTCACTCTTTAATGCCCTCTAAGCTCTTGCACTGCTCCCTCTCAGACCCGCTCTTTAATCCACTCTCCGCACTCACACTGCTCCCTCTCAGACTCGCTCTTTAATCCGATCTCTGCTCTCGTACTGCTCCCTCTCAGACTCACTCTTTAATCCTCTCTCCGCTCTCACGTTGCTCCCTCTCAGACTCACTCTTTAGTCCATTCCAAGCTCCCGCACTGCTCCCTCTCAGACTCGCTCTTTAATCCTCTCTCCACTCTCGCACTGCTCCCTCTCAGACTCGCTCTTTAATCCTCTCTCCACTCTCACATTGCTCCCTCTCAGACTCACTCTTTAATGCCCTCTAAGCTCTTGCACTGCTCCCTCTCAGACCCGCTCTTTAATCCACTCTCCGCACTCACACTGCTCCCTCTCAGACTCGCTCTTTAATCCACTCTCCGCTCTCACGCTGCTCCCTCTGAAACTCGCTCTTTAATCCTCTCTCCGCACTCACACTGCTCCCTCTCAGACTCGGTCTTTAAACCTCTCTCCTCTCTCGCATGGCTCCCTCTCAGACTCGGTCTTTAAACCTCTCTCCGCTCTCGCTCTGCTCCCTCTCAGGCTCACTCTTTAATCCTATCTCCGCTCTCGCAATGCTCCCTCTCAGCCTCGCTCTTTAATCGTCTCTCCGCTCTCGCATTGCTCCCTTTCAGACTCGTTCTTTAATCCTCTCTCTGCTCTCGCACTGCTCACTTTCAGAATCGCTCTTTAATCCTCTCAATCTCAATTCTTCCTATCAGAATCGCTTTTTAATCCCCTCTCAACTCTCACACTGCTCGCTGTCAGAATCTCTCTTTAATCCGCTCTATGCTCTCGCACTGCTCTCTTTCAGACTCGCTCTATAATACTCTCTCTGCTCTCACATTCTCCCTTTCAGAATCGCTCTTTAATCCTCTCCCTGCTCTCACACTGCTCCCTCTCAGACCCACACTATTATCCTCTATCTGCTTTCGCATTGCTCCCTCTCAGTCTCGCTCTTTAATGCTCTCTGCACTCTCACACTGCTCCCTCTCAGACTTGTTTTTTTATTGTCACTCTGCTCTTGCACTGCTCCCTTCCAGACTCACTCTTCCATCCTCTCACACTGCTCCCTCTCAGACTCGCTCTTTAATCCTCTCTCCGCTCTCGCATTGCTTCCTCTCAGACTCGCTCTTTAATGCTCACTCCACAATCACACTGCTCCTTCTCAGACTCACTATTTAATCCTCTCTCCAGTCTAGCAAAGCTCCCTCTCAGACTCGCTCTTTAATCCACTCTCCGTGCTCACACTGATCCCTCTCAGACTCTCTCTTTAATCCTCTCTCCGTTCTCCACTGCTCCCTCTCAGACTAGCTCTTTAATCCTTATTCTGCTCTCGCAGTGCTCCCTCTCAGACTCGTACTTTAATCCTCTCACCGAACCTGGCTTGTTCCCTCTCAGACTCCCCCTTTAATCCCTTCTCCGCGCTCGCATTTTGCGCTCACAGACTCATTCGTCAATCGTCTCTCCACTCTCGCACTGCTCGCTCTCAGACACGCTCTGTCATCCTCACTCCGGTCTCGCGATGCTCCCTCTCAGACTCACTCTATCATCTTCTCTCCACTCTCGCAATGCTCCCTCTCAGATTAACTCTTTAATCGCCTCTCCGCTCTATCACTGCTTCCTCTCAGACTTGCTCTTTAATTCACTCTCCGTGCTCACACTGATCCCTCTCAGACTCACTCATTAATCCTCTCTCTGCTCTTGCACTGCTCCCTCTCAGACTCGCTCTTTAATCGTCTCTCCGCTCTCGCACTGCTCCCTCGCAGACTCGCTCTTTAATCCGCTCTCTGCTCTCGTTTGGCTCCCTCTCAGACTCTCTCTTATCCTCTCTCCGTTCTCCACTGCTCCCTCTCAGACTAGTTCTTCAATCCTGATTCTGCTCTCGCAGTGCTCCCTCTCAGACTCGTACTTTAATCCTCTCACCGAACCTGGCTTGTTCCCTCTCAGACTCCCTCTTCAATCCCCTCTCCACGCTCGCATTTTGCCCTCACAGACTCGTTCGTCAATCCTCTCTCCACTCTCGCACTGCTCCCTCTCAGACACGCTCTGTCATCCTCACTCCGCTCTCGCTCTGCTCCCTCTCAGACTCGCTCATTCATTTTCTCTCTGTTTCGCGCTGCTCCCTCTCAGGCTCACTCTATCATCTTCTCTCCGCTCTCGCAATGCTCCCTCTCAGATTAACTCTTTAATCGCCTCTCCGCTCTAGCACTGCTCCCTCTCAGACTCAGTCTTTTATCCTCTCACACTGATCCCTCTCAGACTCGCTCTTTAATCCTCTGTCTGCTCTCGCATTGCTCCCTCTCAGACTCACTCTTTTATCCTCTCTCCGCTCTCACACTGCTCCTCACAGATTCACTCTTTAATCCTCTCTCCACTCTCGCAATATTCCCTCTCAGACTCGCTCTTAAATCCTCACTCTGCTCTCGCACTGCTCCCTCTCAGACTCACTCTTTAATCCCCTCACCGCTCTCGCACTGCTCCCTCTCTGACTCGCTCTTTAATCCTCTCTCCGCTCTCACAGTGCTCCCTCTCAGACTCACTCTTTAATCCACTCTCCGCTCTCACACTGCTCCCTCTCCGACTCGCTCTTTAATCCTCTTTCCGCTCTCACAGTGCTCCCTCTCAGACTCTCTCTTTAATCCTTTCTCCATTCTCGCACTGCTCCCTCTCAGACCCGCTCTTTAATCCGATCTCTGCTCTCGTACTGCTCACTCTCAGAGTCGATCTTTAATCCTCTCCCTGCTCTCGCACTGCTCCCTCTCAGACTCGCTCTTTAATCCCCTCTCCGCTCTTGCAATGCTCCATCTCAGACTCACTCTATCATCTTGTTTCCGCTCTCGCATTGCCCCCTCTCAGACTTGATCTTTAATCTTCTATCTGCTCTCGCATTGCTCCCTCTCAGACTCGCTATTTAATCCTCCGTGCGCTCTCACACTGCTCCCTCTCAGACTTGTTCTTTTATTGTCGCCCAGCTCTTGCAATGCTCCCTTCCATACTCACTCCTTCATCCTCTCACTCTGCTCCCTCTCAGACATGCTCTTTAATCCTCACTTATCTTTCTCTCACTGCTCCCTCTCAGACTCGCTCTTTAATCCTCTCTCCGCTCTCGCATGGCTCCCTCTCAGACTCGGTCTTTAAACCTCTCTCCGCTCTCGCTCTGCTCCCTCTCAGACTCACTCTTTAATCCTCTCTCCGCTCTCGCATGGCTCACTCTCAGACTCGGTTTTTAAACCTCTCTCCGCTCTCGCATTGCTCCCTCTCAGACTCGCTCTTTAATACTCTCTGCGTTCTCACACTGCTCCCTCTCAGACTTGTACTTTTATTGTCACTCTGCTCTTGCACTGCTCCCTTCCAGACCCACTCTTCCATCCTCTCACACTGCTCCCTCTCAGACTCGCTCTTTAATCCTCTCTCCGCTCTCGCATTGCTTCCTCTCAGACTCGCTCTTTAATGCTCACTCCACAATCACACTGCTCCTTCTCAGACTCACTATTTAATCCTCTCCCCGGTCTCGCAAAGCTCCCTCTCAGACTCGCTCTTTAATCCACTCTCCGTGCTCACACTGATCCCTCTCAGACTCACTCATTAATCCTCTCTCCGCTCTTGCACTGCTCCCTCTCAGACTCGCTCTTTAATCGTCTCTCCGTTCTCGCACTGCTCTCTCTCAGACTCGCTCTTTAATCTGCTCTCTGCTCTCGCAGTGCTCCCTCTCAGACTCGCTCTTTAATCGTCTCTCCGTTCTCGCACTGCTCTCTCTCAGACTCACTCTTTAATCTGCTCTCTGCTCTCGCAGTGCTCCCTCTCAGACTCGTACTTTAATCCTCTCACCAAACCTGGCTTGATCCCTCTCAGACTCCCTCTTTAACCACTCTGCGCGCTCGCATTTTGCCCTCACAGACTCGTTCGTCAATCCTCTCTCCAATCTCGCACTGCTCCCTCTCAGACTCGCTCTTTAATCCTCACTCCGCTCTCATACTGCTCCCGCAAAGACTCACTATTTCATCCCCTCTCTGCTCTCAAACTGCTCCCTTTCAGAATCACTCTTAAATCCTCTCTCTGCTCTCACACTGCTCCATCTCAGACCCACTCTTTAATCCTCTATCTGCTCTCGCGTTGTTCCCTCTCAGACTGGCTCTTTAATCCCCTCTCTGCTCTTACACTGCTCCCACTCAGACTTACTCTTTCATCCTCTCACACTGCTCCCTCTGAGACTCGCTCTTTAACCCTCTCTCCGCTCTCGCACTGCTCCCTCGCAGACTCGCTCTTTAATCCTCTCTCCACTCTCACGTTGCTCCCTCTCAGACTCGCTCTTTAATCCGATCTCTGCTCTCGTACTGCTCCCTCTCAGACTCACTCTTTAATCCTCTCTCCGCTCTCACATTGCTCCCTCTCAGACTCACTCTTTAGTCCATTCTAAGCTCTCGCACTGCTCCCTCTCAGACTCGCTCTTTAATCCACTCTCCACTCTCACACTGCTCCCTCTCAGACTCGCTCTTTAATCCTCTCAATCCCAATTCTTCCTATCAGATTCGCTCTTTAATCCCCTCTCAACTCTCACACTGCTCGCTGTCAGAATCGCTCTTTAATCCGCTCTATGCTCTCGCACTGCTCTCTTTCAGACTCGCTCTATAATACTCTCGCTGCTCTCACATTTTCCCTTTCAGAATCGCTCTTTAATCCTCTCCCTGCTCTCACACTGCTCCCTCTCAGACCCACACTATTATCCTCTATCTGCTTTCGCATTGCTCCCTCTCAGACTCGCTCTTGAATACTCTCTGCGCTCTCACACTTCTCCCTCTCAGAATTGTTCTCTTATTGTCACTCTGCTCTTGCACTGCTCCCTTCCAGACTCACTCTTCCATCCTCTCACACTGCTCCCTCTCAGACTCGCTCTTTAATCCTCTCTCCGATCTCTCATTGCTTCCTCTCAGACTCGCTCTTTAATGGTCACTCCACAATCACACTGCTCCTTCTCAGACTCACTATTTAATCCTCTCTCCGGTCTCGCAAAGCTCCCTCTCAGACTCGCTCTATAATCGACTCTCTGGGCTCACACTTCTCTCTCTCAGACTCGCTCTTTTATCTGCTCTCTGCTCTCATTTGACTCCCTCTCAGACTCGCTCTTTAATCCTCTCTCCGTTCTCGCACTGCTCCCTCTCAGACTCACTCTTCAATTCTTATTCTGCTCTCGCAGTTCTCCCTCTCAGACTCGTACTTTAATCCTCTCACCGAACCTGGCTTGTTCCCTCTCAGACTCCCTCTTTAATCCCCTCTCCACACTTGCATTTTGTCCTCACAGACTCGCTTGTCAATCCTCTCTCCGTTCTCGCTCTGCTCCCTCTCAGACTCGCTCATTCATCTTCTCTCTGTTTCGCGCTGCTCCCTCTCAGACTCGCTCTATCATCTTCTCTCCGCTCTCGCAATGCTCCCTCTCAGATTAACTCTTTAATCGCCTCTCCGCACTAGCACTGCTCCCTCTCAGACTCAGTCTTTCATCCTCTCACACTGCTCCATCTCAGACTTGCTCTTTAATCCTGTCTACTCTCGCACTGCTCCCTCTCAGACTCACTCTTTAATCATCTCTTCTCTCTCGTACTGTTCCCTCTCAGACTCGCTCTTTAATCCTCTCTCTGCTCTCGCATTGCTCCCTCTCAGACTCGCTCTTTAATCCTCACTCCGCTCTCATACTGCTCTCGCTCAGACTCACTATTTCATCCCCTCTCTGCTCTCACAATGCTCCCTTTCAGAATCACTCTTAAATCCTCTCTCTGCTCTCACACTGCTCCCTCTCAGACTTGTTCTTTTATTGTCACTCTGCTCTTGCACTGCTCCCTTCCAGACTCACTCTTCCATCCTCTCACACTGCTCCCTCTCAGACTCGCTCTTTAATCCTCTCTCCGCTCTCGCATTGCTTCCTCTCAGACTCGCTCTTTAATGCTCACTCCACAATCACACTGCTCCTTCTCAGACTCACTATTTAATCCTCTCTCCGGTCTCGCAAAGCTCCCTCTCAGACTCGCTCTTTAATCCACTCTCCGTGCTCACACTGATCCCTCTCAGACTCTCTCTTTAATCCTCTCTCCGTTCTCCACTGCTCCCTCTCAGACTAGCTCTTTAATCCTTATTCTGCTCTCGCAGTGCTCCCTCTCAGACTCGTACTTTAATCCTCTCACCGAACCTGGCTTGTTCCCTCTCAGACTCCCTCTTTAATCCCTTCTCCGCGCTCGCATTTTGCGCTCACAGACTCATTCGTCAATCGTCTCTCCACTCTCATACTGCTCCCTCTCAGACTCACTCTATCATCTTCTCTCCACTCTCGCAATGCTCCCTCTGAGATTAACTCTTTAATCGCCTCTCCGCTCTATCACTGCTCCCTCTCAGACTTGCTCTTTAATCCACTCTCCGTGCTCACACTGATCCCTCTCAGACTCACTCATTAATCCTCTCTCTGCTCTTGCACTGCTCCCTCTCAGACTCGCTCTTTAATCGTCTCTCCGTTCTCGCACTGCTCCCTCTCAGACTCGCTCTTTAATCCGCTCTCTGCTCTCATTTGGCTCCCTTTCAGACTCTCTCTTTTATCCACTCTCCGTTCTCCACTGCTCCCTCTCAGACTAGCTCTTCAATCCTTATTCTGCTGTCGCAGTGCTCCCTCTCAGACTCGTACTTTAATCCTCTCACCGAACCTGGCTTGTTCCCTCTCAGACTCCCTCTTCAATCCCCTCTCCACGCTCGCATTTTGCCCTCACAGACTCGTTCGTCAATCCTCTCTCCACTCTCGCAATGCTCCCTCTCAGATTAACTCTTTAATCGCCTGTCCGCTCTAGCACTGCTCCCTCTCAGACTCAGTCTTTCATCCTCTCACACTGATCCCTCTCAGACTCGCTCTTTAATCCTCTGTCTGCTCTCGCATTGCTCCCTCTCAGACTCGCTCTTTTATCCTCTCTCCGCTCTCACACTGCTCCTCACAGACTCACTCTTTAATCCTCTCTCCACTCTCGCAATGTTCCCTCTCAGACTCGCTCTTAAATCCTCATTCTGCTCTCGCACTGCTCCCTCTCAGACTCACTCTTTAATCCCCTCACCGCTCTCGCACTGCTCCCTCTCAGACTCACTCTTTAATCCACTCTCCGCTCTCACACTGCTCCCTCTCCGACTCGCTCTTTAATCCTCTCTCCGCTCTCACAGTGCTCCCTCTCAGACTCACTCTTTAATCCACTCTCCGCTCTCACACTGCTCCCTCTCTGACTCGCTCTTTAATCCTCTCTCCGCTCTCACAGTGCTCCCTCTCAGACTCTCTCTTTAATCCTCTCTCCATTCTCGCACTGCTCCCTCTCAGACCCGCTCTTTAATCCGATCTCTGCTCTCGTACTGCTCACTCTCAGAGTCGATCTTTAATCCTCTCCCTGCTCTCGCACTGCTCCCTCTCAGACTCGCTCTTTAATCCCCTCTCCGCTCTTGCAATGCTCCATCTCAGACTCACTCTATCATCTTGTTTCTGCTCTCGCATTGCCCCCTCTCAGACTTGATCTTTAATCCTCTATCTGCTCTCGCATTGCTCCCTCTCAGACTCGCTATTTAATCCTCCGTGCGCTCTCACACTGCTCCCTCTCAGACTTGTTCTTTTATTGTCGCCCAGCTCTTGCAATGCTCCCTTCCATACTCACTCCTTCATCCTCTCACTCTGCTCCCTCTCAGACATGCTCTTTAATCCTCACTTATCTTTCTCTCACTGCTCCCTCTCAGACTCGCTCTTTAATCCTCTCTCCGCTCTCGCATGGCTCCCTCTCAGACTCGGTCTTTAAACCTCTCTCCGCTCTCGCTCTGCTCCCTCTCAGACTCACTCTTTAATCCTATCTCCGCTCTCGCAATGCTCCCTCTCAGACTCGCTCTTTAATCGTCTCTCCGCTCTCGCATTGCTCCCTTTCGGACTCGTTCTTTAATCCTCTCTCTGCTCTCACACTGCTCACTTTCAGAATCGCTCTTTAATCCTCTCAATCCCAATTCTTCCTATCAGAATCGCTCTTTAATCCCCTCTCAACTCTCACACTGCTCGCTGTCAGAATCGCTCTTTAATCCGCTCTATGCTCTCGCACTGCTCTCTTTCAGACTCGCTCTATAATACTCTCTCTGCTCTCACATTCTCCCTTTCAGAATCGCTCTTTAATCCTCTCCCTGCTCTCACATTGCTCCCTCTCAGACCCACACTATTATCCTCTATCTGCTTTCGCATTGCTCCCTTTCAGACTCGCTCTTTAATCCTCTCTCCGCTCTCACATTGCTTCCTCTCATACTCGCTCTTTAATGCTCACTCCACAATCACACTGCTCCTTCTCAGACTCACTATTTAATCCTCTCTCTGGTTTCACAAAGCTCCCTCTCAGACTCGCTCTTTAATCCACTCTCCGTGCTCACACTGATCCCTCTCAGACTCACTCATTAATCCTCTCTCCGCTCTTGCACTGCTCCCTCTCAGACTCGCTCTTTAATCGTCTCTCCGTTCTCGCACTGCTCCCTCTCAGACTCGCTCTTTAATCTGCTTTCTGCTCTCGTTTGGCTCCCTCTCAGACTCTCTCTTTAATCCTCTCTCCGTTCTCCACTGCTCCCTCTCAGACTAGCTCTTCAATCCTTATTCTGCTCTCGCAGTGCTCCCTCTCAGACTCGTACTTTAATCCTCTCACCGAACCTGGCTTGTTCCCTCTCAGACTCCCTCTTTAATCCCCTCTCCGCGGTCGCATTTTGCCCTCACAGACTCGTTCGTCAATCCTCTCTCCACTCTCGCTCTGCTCCCTCTCAGACACGCTCTGTCCTCCTCACTCCGCTCTCGCAATGCTCCCTCTCAGATTAACTCTTTAATCGCCTCTGCGCACTGCTCCCTCTCAGATTCAGTCTTTCATCCTCTCACACTGATCCCTCTCAGACTCCCTCTTTAATCCCCTCTCCGCGGTCGCATTTTGCCCTCACAGACTCGTTCGTCAATCCTCTCTCCACTCTCGCACTGCTCCCTCTCAGACACGCTCTGTCATCCTCACTCCGCTCTCGCTCTGCTCCCTCTCAGACTCGCTCATTCATCTTCTCTCTGTTTCGCGCTGCTCCCTCTCAGACTCACTCTATCATCTTCTCTCCACTTTCGCAATGCTCGCTCTCAGATTAACTCTTTAATCGCCTCTCCACTCTAGCACTGCTCCCTCTCAGACTCAGTCTTTCATCCTCTCACACTGATCCCTCTCAGACTCGCTCTTTAATCCTCTGTCTGCTCTCGCATTGCTCCCTCTCAGACTCGCTCTTTTATCCTCTCACTGCTCTCACAGTGCTCCCTCTCAGACTCTCTCTTTAATCCTCTCTCCATTCTCGCACTGCTCCCTCTCAGACCCGCTCTTTAATCCGATCTCTGCTCTCGTACTGCTCACTCTCAGAGTCGATCTTTAACCCTCTCCCTGCTCTCGCACTGCTCCCTCTCAGACTCGCTCTTTAATCCCCTCTCCGCTCTTGCGATGCTCCATCTCAGACTTGATCTTTAATCCTCTATCTGCTCTCGCATTGCTCCCTCTCAGACTCGCTATTTAATCCTCCGTGTGCTCTCACACTGTTCCCTCTCAGACTTGTTCTTTTATTGTCGCCCAGCTCTTGCACTGCTCCCTTCCATACTCACTCCTTCATCCTCTCACTCGGCTCCCTCTCAGACAAGCTCTTTAATCCTCACTTAGCTTTCTCTCACTGCTCCCTCTCAGACTCGCACTTTATTCCTCTCTCCGCTCTCGCACTGCTCCCTCTCAGACTCACTCTTTAATCCTCTCTTCTCTCTCGTACTGTTCCCTCTCAGACTCACTCTTTAATCCTCACTCCGCTCTCATACTGCTCCCACTCAGACTTACTCTTTCATCCTCTCACACTACTCCCTCTCAGACTCACTCTTTAATCCTCTCTCCACTCTCGCACTGCTCCCTCGCAGACTCGCTCTTTAATCCTCTCTCCGCTCTCACATTGCTCCCTCTCAGACTCACTCATTAATGCCCTCTAAGCTCTTGCACTGCTCCCTCTCAGACCCGCTCTTTAATCCACTCTCCGCACTCACACTGCTCCCTCTCAGACTCGCTCTTTAATCCGATCTCTGCTCTCGTACTGCTCCCTCTCAGACTCACTCTTTAATCCTCTCTCCGCTCTCACATTGCTCCCTCTCAGACTCACTTTTTAGTCCATTCTAAGCTCTCGCACCGATCCCTCTCATTTTCTCGCTCTCTAATCCACTCTCCGTTCTCGCATGGCTCCCTCTCAGACTCGGTCTTTAAACCTCTCTCCGCTCTCGATCTGCTCCCTCTCAGTCTCACTCTTTAATCCTCTCTCCACTCTCGCAATGCTCCCTCTCAGACTCGCTCTTTAATCGTCTCTCTGCTCTCGCACTGCTCCCTTTCATACTCGCTCTATAATACTCTCTCTGCTCTCACATTCTCCCTTTCAGAATCGCTCTTTAATCCCTTCTCCGCTCTCACACTGCTCCTTTTCAGAATCACTCTTTAATCCTCTATCTGCTCTCACACTGCTCCCTCTCAGACTCGCTCTTTAATCTGCTCTCAGCTCTCGTTTGGCTCCCTCTCACACTCGCTCTTTAATCCTCTCTCCGTACTCGCACTGCTCCCTCTCAGACTCACTCTTCAATCCTTATTCTGCTCTCGCAGTGCTCCCTCTCAGACTCGTACTTTAATCCTCTCTCCGCACTCACGCTGCTCCCTCTCAGACTTGCTCTTTAATCGCCTCTCTGCTCTAACACTGCTCCCTCTCAGACTCAGTCTTTACTTCTCTCTCCTCTCTCGCACTGTTCCCTCTCAGACTTGCTCTTTAATCCTCACTCCGCTCTCGCCCTGCTGCCTCTCAGACCCGCTCTGAAATCCTCAGTCTGCGCTCACACTGCTCTCTCTCAGACTCGCTCTTTAATACCCCTCTTTGCTCTTGAACTGCTCCCTCTCAGTCTCACTCTTTAATCCTCTCTCCACTCTCGCAATGCTCCCTCTCAGACTCGCTCTTTAATCGTCTCTCTGCTCTCGCACTGCTCCCTTTCATACTCGCTCTATAATACTCTCTCTGCTCTCACATTCTCCCTTTCAGAATCGCTCTTTAATCCCTTCTCCGCTCTCACACTGCTCCTTTTCAGAATCACTCTTTAATCCTCTATCTGCTCTCACACTGCTCCCTCTCAGACTCGCTCTTTAATCCGCTCTCAGCTCTCGTTTGGCTCCCTCTCACACTCGCTCTTTAATCCTCTCTCCGTACTCGCACTGCTCCCTCTCAGACTCACTCTTCAATCCTTATTCTGCTCTCGCAGTGCTCCCTCTCAGACTCGTACTTTAATCCTCTCTCCGCACTCACGCTGCTCCCTCTCAGACTTGCTCTTTAATCGCCTCTCTGCTCTAACACTGCTCCCTCTCAGACTCAGTCTTTACTTCTCTCTCCTCTCTCGCACTGTTCCCTCTCAGACTTGCTCTTTAATCCTCACTCCGCTCTCGCCCTGCTGCCTCTCAGACCCGCTCTGAAATCCTCAGTCTGCGCTTGCACTGCTCTCTCTCAGACTCGCTCTTTAATACCCCTCTTTGCTCTTGAACTGCTCCTACTCAGACTCACTCTTTAATCGTCTCTCTGCTCTCGCATTGCTCCCTCTCAGACTGGCTCTTTAATTCCCTCTCTGCTCTCACATTTCTCTCTCTCAGACTTGCTCTTTAATTCTCTCTCTGCCCTCGCACTGCTTCATCTCAGACTCGCTCTTCAATCCCCTCTCTGCTCTCGCACTGCTCCCTCTCAGACTTATTGTTTTATTCTCGCTCGGCTCTCACATGGCTCCCTATCAGACTCACTCTTTAATCCTACCTCCGCTCTTGCATTGCTCCCTCTCGGACTCGCTCTTTAATCCCATCTCCACTTTCGCACTGCTCCGTCTCAGACTCACGCTTTAATCCTCTCTCTGCTCTCGCACTGCTCCATCTCAGACTCGCTCTTCAATTCCCTCTCTGCTCTCGCACTGCTCCCTCTCAGACTTGTTCTTTTTTGTCGCTCTGCTCTCGCACTGCTCCCTTCCAGACTCACTCTTTCATCCTCTCACACGGCTCCCTCTCAGACTCGCTCTTTAATCCTCACTCAGCGTTCTCTCACTGCTCCCTCTCAGATGCACTCTTTAATCCGCTCTCCACTCAGGCACTGCTCCCTCTCAGACTCGCTCTTTCATTCTCTGTCTGCTCTCGCATTGCTCCCTCTCAGACTTTCTCTTTAATCCTCACTCTGCTCTCGCCCTGCTCCCTCTCAGACTCGCTCTTTAATCCTCTCTCCACTCTCGCACTGCTCCCTCTCAGACTCACTCTTTTATCCCCTCTCCACTGTTGTTATGCTCCCTCTCAGACACGCTCTTTTGTCCTCTCTCCGCTCTCACATTTTCTCTCTCTCAGACTTGCTCTTTAATCCTACCTCCGCTCTCGCACTGCTCCCTCTCAGACCTGCTCTTTAATCCTCTCTCCATTCTCACACTGCTCCCTCTCAGACTCGCTCTTTCATCCTCTCTCTGCTCTCTCACTGCTCCCTCACAGATTCACTCTTTAATCCCCTCTCCGCTCTCGCAATGTTCCCTCTCAAACTCGCTATTAAATCTTCACTCTGCTCTTGCACTGCTCCCTCTCAGACTCACTCTTTAATCCCCTCACCGCTCTCGCACTACTCCCTCTCAGACTCACTGTTTAATCGACTCTTCGCTCTCGCACTGCTCCCTCTCAGACTCGCTCTTTAATCCTCTCTCTGTTCTCGCGTTGTTCCTTCTCAGACTCACTCTTTAATCCTCTCTCCGATCTTGCATTACTGCCTCTCAGACTCGCTCTATAATCCTCTTTCCAATCTCACACTTCTCCCTCTCAGTCTTGCTCTTTAATCCCCTCTCCACTCTTGCAATGCTCCCTCTCAGACTTGCTCTTTAATCCTCTCTCTGCTCTCGCATTGCTCCCTCTCAGACTCGCTCTTTAATTCCCCGCTCCGCACTCGTATTTTGCCCTCACAGACCCGCTCGTCAATCCTCTCTCCGGTCTTGCATTGCTCCCTCCCAGACACCCTCTGTCATCCTCACTCCGCTCTCGCTCTGCTCCCTCTCAGACTCGCTCATTCATCTTCTATCTGTTTCGCGCTGCTCCTCTCAGACTCAGTCTTTACTTCTCTCTCCTCTCTCGCACTGTTCCCTCTCAGACTTGCTCTTTAATCCTCACTCCGCTCTCGCCCTGCTGCCTCTCAGACCCGCTCTGAAATCCTCAGTCTGCGCTCGCACTGCTCTCTCTCAGAATCGCTCTTTAATACCCCTCTTTGCTCTTGAACTGCTCCCTCTCAGACTCACTCTTTAATCGTCTCTCTGCTCTCGCATTGCTCCCTCTCAGACTGGCTCTTTAGTTCCCTCTCTGCTCTCACATTTCTCTCTCTCAGACTTGCTCTTTAATTCTCTCTCTGCCCTCGCACTGCTCCATCTCAGACTCGCTCTTCAATCCCCTCTCTGCTCTCGCACTGCTCCCTCTCAGACTTATTGTTTTATTCTCGCTCTGCTCTCACATGGCTCCCTATCAGACTCACTCTTTAATCCTACCTCCGCTCTTGCATTGCTCCCTCTCGGACTCGCTCTTTAATCCCATCTCCACTTTCGCACTGCTCCGTCTCAGACTCACGCTTTAATCCTCTCTCTGCTCTCGCACTGCTCCATCTCAGACTTGCTCTTCAATTCCCTCTCTGCTCTCGCACTGCTCCCTCTCAGACTTGTTTTTTTTTGTCGCTCTGCTCTCGCACTGCTCCCTTCCAGACTCACTCTTTCATCCTCTCACACGGGTCCCTCTCAGACTCGCTCTTTAATCCTCACTCAGCGTTCTCTCACTGCTCCCTCTCAGATGCACTCTTTAATCCTCTCTCCACTCAGGCACTGCTCCCTCTCAGACTCGCTCTTTAATTCTCTGTCTGCTCTCGCATTGCTCCCTCTCAGACTTTCTCTTTAATCCTCACTCCGCTCTCGCCCTGCTCCCTCTCAGACTCGCTCTTTAATCCTCTCTCCACTCTCGCACTGCTCCCTCTCAGACTCACTCTTTTATCCCCTCTCCACTGTTGTTTTGCTCCCTCTCAGACACGCTCTTTTGTCCTCTCTCCGCTCTCACATTTTCTCTCTCTTAGACTTGCTCTTTAATTCTCTCTCTGCCCTCGCACTGCTCCATCTCAGACTCGCTCTTCAATCCCCTCTCTGCTCTCGCACTGCTCCCTCTCAGACTTATTGTTTTATTCTCGCTCTGCTCTCACATGGCTCCCTATCAGACTCACTCTTTAATCCTACCTCCGCTCTTGCATTGCTCCCTCTCGGACTCGCTGTTTAATCCCCTCTCCACTTTTGCACTGCTCCGTCTCAGACTCACGCTTTAATCCTCTCTCTGCTCTCGCATTGCTCCCTCTCAGACTCGCCCTTTAATTCCTTTCTCCGTTCTCAAACTGCTCCCTCTCAGACTCACACTTTAATCCTCTCTCTGCCCTCGCACTGCTCCATCTCAGACTCGCTCTTCAATTGCCTCTCTGCTCTCGCAATGCTCCCTCTCAGACTTGTTCTTTTTTGTCGCTCTGCTCTCGCACTGCTCCCTTCCAGACTCACTCTTTCATCCTCTCACACGGCTCCCTCTCAGACTCGCTCTTTAATCCTCACTCAGCGTTCTCTCACTGCTCCCTCTCAGACGCGCTCTTTAATCCTCTCTCCACTCAGGCACTGCTTCCTCTCAGACTCGCTCTTTAATTCTCTGTCTGCTCTCGCATTGCTCCCTCTCAGACTTTCTCTTTAATCCTCACTCCGCTCTCGCCCTGCTCCCTCTCAGACTCGCTCTTTAATTCTCTCTCCACTCTCGAACTGCTCCCTCTCAGACTCACTCTTTTATCCCCTCTCCACTGTTGTTATGCTCCCTCTCAGACACGCTCTTTTGTCCTCTCTCCGCTCTCACATTTTCTCTCTCTCAGACTTGCTCTTTAATCCTACCTCCGCTCTCGCACTGCTCCCTCTCAGACTTGCTCTTTAATCCTCTCTCCACTCTCACACTGCTCCCTCTCAGACTCGCTCTTTCATCCTCTCTCTGCTCTCTCACTGCTCCCTCACAGATTCACTCTTTAATCCCCTCTCCGCTCTCGCAATGTTCCCTCTCAAACTCGCTATTAAATCTTCACTCTGCTCTTGCACTACTCCCTTTCAGACTCACTGTTTAATCGACTCTTCGCTCTCGCACTGCTCCCTCTCAGACTCGCTCTTTAATCCTCTCTCCGTTCTCGCGTTGTTCCTTCTCAGACTCACTCTTTAATCTTCTCTCCGATCTTGCATTACTGCCTCTCAGACTCGCTCTATAATCCTCTTTCCAATCTCACACTTCTCCCTCTCAGTCTTGCTCTTTAATCCCCTCTCCACTCTTGCAATGCTCCCTCTCAGACTTGCTCTTTAATCCTCTCTCTGCTCTCGCATTGCTCCCTCTCAGACTCGCTCTTTAATTCCCCGCTCCGCACTCGCATTTTGCCCTCACAGACCCGCTCGTCAATCCTCTCTCCGGTCTTGCATTGCTCCCTCCCAGACACCCTCTGTCATCCTCACTCCGCTCTCGCTCTGCTCCCTCTCAGACTCGCTCATTCATCTTCTATCTGTTTCGCGCTGCTCCCTCTCAAATTAACTCTTTAATCGCATCTCCGCTCTAGCACTGCTGCCTCTCAGACTCAGTCTTTCATCCTCTCACACTGCTCCCTCTCAGACTCGCTCTTTAATCCTCTGCCTGCTCTCACATTGCTCCCTCTCAGACTCGCTCTTTTATCCTCTCTCCGCTCTCGGAATGCTCCCTCTCAGATTAACTCTTTAATCGCCTCTCCGTTCTCGCAATGCTCCCTCTCAGACTCGCTCTTTACTCCTGGCACCGCACTGGCACTTCTCCCTCATAGACTCACTCTTTAATCCTCTCACCGAACCAAGCTTGTTCCCTCTCAGACACCCTCTTTAATCCCCTCTCCGCACTCGCATTTTTCCCTCTCAGACTCGCTCTTCAATCTTCTCTCCGCTCTCGCACTGCTCCCTCTCAGACTCGCTCTTTACTCCAGGCACCACTCTCGCACTGCTCCCTTTCAGAATTGCTCTTTAATCCTCACTCTGTTCTCGCATTGTTCCTTCTCAGACTTCTCTTTAATCCTCTCTCCAATCTCACACTTCTCCCTCACAGTCTTGCTCTTTAATCCCCTCTCCACTCTTGCAATGCTTCCTCTCAGACTCGCTCTTTAATTCCTCTCTCCGCTCTCACACTGCTCCCTTTCAGACTCACTCTTTTATCCCCTCTCCACTGTTGTTTTGCTCCCTCTCAGACACGCTCTTTTGTCCTCTCTCTGCTCTCACATTTTCTCTCTCTTAGACTTGCTCTTTAATTCTCTCTCTGCCCTCGCACTGCTCCATCTCAGACTCGCTCTTCAATCCCCTCTCTGCTCTCGCACTGCTCCCTCTCAGACTTATTGTTTTATTCTCGCTCTGCTCTCACATGGCTCCCTATCAGACTCACTCTTTAATCCTACCTCCGCTCTTGCATTGCTCCCTCTCGGACTCGCTGTTTAATCCCCTCTCCACTTTTGCACTGCTCCGTCTCAGACTCACGCTTTAATCCTCTCTCTGCTCTCGCATTGCTCCCTCTCAGACTCGCCCTTTAATTCCTTTCTCCGTTCTCAAACTGCTCCCTCTCAGACTCACACTTTAATCCTCTCTCTGCCCTCGCACTGCTCCATCTCAGACTCGCTCTTCAATTGCCTCTCTGCTCTCGCAATGCTCCCTCTCAGACTTGTTCTTTTTTGTCGCTCTGCTCTCGCACTGCTCCCTTCCAGACTCACTCTTTCATCCTCTCACACGGCTCCCTCTCAGACTCGCTCTTTAATCCTCACTCAGCGTTCTCTCACTGCTCCCTCTCAGACGCGCTCTTTAATCCTCTCTCCACTCAGGCACTGCTTCCTCTCAGTCTCGCTCTTTAATTCTCTGTCTGCTCTCGCATTGCTCCCTCTCAGACTTTCTCTTTAATCCTCACTCCGCTCTCGCCCTGCTCCCTCTCAGACTCGCTCTTTAATTCTCTCTCCACTCTCGAACTGCTCCCTCTCAGACTCACTCTTTTATCCCCTCTCCACTGTTGTTATGCTCCCTCTCAGACACGCTCTTTTGTCCTCTCTCCGCTCTCACATTTTCTCTCTCTCAGACTTGCTCTTTAATCCTACCTCCGCTCTCGCACTGCTCCCTCTCAGACTTGCTCTTTAATCCTCTCTCCACTCTCACACTGCTCCCTCTCAGACTCGCTCTTTCATCCTCTCTCTGCTCTCTCACTGCTCCCTCACAGATTCACTCTTTAATCCCCTCTCCGCTCTCGCAATGTTCCCTCTCAAACTCGCTATTAAATCTTCACTCTGCTCTTGCACTACTCCCTCTCAGACTCACTGTTTAATCGACTCTTCGCTCTCGCACTGCTCCCTCTCAGACTCGCTCTTTAATCCTCTCTCTGTTCTCGCGTTGTTCCTTCTCAGACTCACTCTTTAATCTTCTCTCCGATCTTGCATTACTGCCTCTCAGACTCGCTCTATAATCCTCTTTCCAATCTCACACTTCTCCCTCTCAGTCTTGCTCTTTAATCCCCTCTCCACTCTTGCAATGCTCCCTCTCAGACTTGCTCTTTAATCCTCTCTCTGCTCTCGCATTGCTCCCTCTCAGACTCGCTCTTTAATTACCCGCTCCGCACTCGCATTTTGCCCTCACAGACCCGCTCGTCAATCCTCTCTCCGGTCTTGCATTGCTCCCTCCCAGACACCCTCTGTCATCCTCACTCCGCTCTCGCTCTGCTCCCTCTCAGACTCGCTCATTCATCTTCTATCTGTTTCGCGCTGCTCCCTCTCAAATTAACTCTTTAATCGCATCTCCGCTCTAGCACTGCTGCCTCTCAGACTCAGTCTTTCATCCTCTCACACTGCTCCCTCTCAGACTCGCTCTTTAATCCTCTGCCTGCTCTCACATTGCTCCCTCTCAGACTCGCTCTTTTATCCTCTCTCCGCTCTCGGAATGCTCCCTCTCAGATTAACTGTTTAATCGCCTCTCCGTTCTCGCAATGCTCCCTCTCAGACTCGCTCTTTACTCCTGGCACCGCACTGGCACTTCTCCCTCATAGACTCACTCTTTAATCCTCTCACCGAACCAAGCTTGTTCCCTCTCAGACACCCTCTTTAATCCCCTCTCCGCACTCGCATTTTTCCCTCTCAGACTCGCTCTTCAATCTTCTCTCCGCTCTCGCACTGCTCCCTCTCAGACTCGCTCTTTACTCCAGGCACCACTCTCGCACTGCTCCCTTTCAGAATTGCTCTTTAATCCTCACTCTGTTCTCGCATTGTTCCTTCTCAGACTTCTCTTTAATCCTCTCTCCAATCTCACACTTCTCCCTCACAGTCTTGCTCTTTAATCCCCTCTCCACTCTTGCAATGCTCCCTCTCAGACTCGCTCTTTAATTCCTCTCTCCGCTCTCACACTGCTCCCTTTCAGACTCACTCTTTAATCGTCTTTCTGCTCTCGCATTGCTCCCTCTCAGACTCGCTCTTTAATCCCCTCTCCGCTCTCACATTTCTCTCTCTCAGACTTGATCTTAAATCCTCTCTCTGCTCTCACACTGCTCCCTCTCAGACTTATTCTTTTATTCTCGCTCTGCTCTCGCAACGCTCCCTTCTAGACTCACTCTTTCATCCTCTCACATGACTCACTCTCAGACTCGCTCTTCAATCTTAGCTCCGCTCTTGCTTTGCTTCCTCTCAGACTCGCTCATTAATCCACTCTCCGCTCTCGCACTTCTCCCTCTCAGACTCAATCTTTTATCCCCTCTCCGCTGTTGTTATGCTCCCGCTCAGACTCGCTCTTTAGTTCTCTCTCCGCTCTCGCACGGCTCACTCTCAGGCTCGCTCTTTAATCCCCACTCCACTCTCACATTTCTCCCTCTCAGACTCGATCTTTAATCCTCTCTCTGCTCTCACATTGCTCCCTCTCAGACTCACTCTTTAATTCCCCTCTCCACTCTCGCACTGCTTCCTCTCAAACTCACTCTTTAATCCTCTCTCTGCCCTCGCACTGCTCCATTTCAGACTCGCTCTTCAATCCCCTCTCTGCTCTCACACGGCTCCCTCTCAGACTCGCTCTTTAATGTTACCTCCGCTCTTGCATTTCTCCCTCTCAGACTCGCTCTTTAATCCTACCTCCGCTCTCGCACTGCTCCCTCTCAGAGGCGCTCTTTAATCCTCTGTCTGCTCTCGCATTGCTCCCTCTCAGATGTCTTTAATCCTATCTCCGCTCTCGCACTGCTCCCTCTCAGACTCGCTCTTCAATTCCCTCTCTGCTCTTGCAGTGCTCCCTCTCAGACTTGTTCGTTTATTGCCACTCTGCTCTCGCACTGCTCCCTTCCAGACTCAATCTTTCATCCTCTCACATGCCTCCCTCTCAGACTCGCTCTTTAATCCTCACTCTGCTTTCTCTCACTGCTCCCTCTCAGACGCGCTCTTTAATCTCCTCTCCGCTCTCGCACTGCTCCCTCTCAGACTCGGTCTTTAATCCTACGTCCGCTCTTGCATTGCTCTCTCTCAGACTCTTTCTTTAATCCACTCTCCACTCTCGCACTGCTGCCACTCAGATCCACTCTTTAATTCCCCTCTCCACTCTCGAACTGCTCCCTCTCAGACTCACTCTTTAATCCTCTCTCCGCTCTCGCAATGTTCCCTCTCTGACCTGCTCTTTAATCCTCATACCGCTCTCGCCCTGCTCCCTCACAGACTCGCTCGTAAATCCTCACTCTGCTCTAGCAATGCTGTCTCTCTGACTCACTCTTTAATCCACTCTCCCGTCTCGCACAGCTCCCTCTCAGACTCGCTCTTTAATCCACTCTCCGCGCTCACACTGCTCCCTCTCAGCCTCACTCTTTAATCCTCTCTCCGCTCTCACACGGCTCACTCTCTGACTCGATCTTTAATCCTCTGTCTGCTCTCGCACTGCTCCCTCTCAGACTCACTCTTTAATCCACTCTCCGGTCTCGCACAGCTCCCTCTCAGACTCGCTCTTTAATCCACTTTCCGCGCTCACACTGCTCCCTCTCAGACTCACTCTTTAATACTCTCTCCGCTCTCGCACGGCTCACTCTCTGACTCGATCTTTAATCCTCTGTCTGCTCTCGCACTGCTCCCTCTCAGAATTGCTATTTAATCCTCCTTCCGTTCTCTCATGGCTCTCTCTCAGATTCGGTCTTTTAATCCTCTCTCCGCTCTCGCATTGCTTCCTCTCAGACTCGCTCCTTAATGCTCACTCCACTCTTACACTGCTCCCTCTCAGAATCACTATTTAATCCTCTCTTCAGTCTCGCACAGCTCCATCTCAGACTCGCTCTTTAATCGCCTCTCTGGGCTCACACTGCTCCCTCTCAGACTCGCTCTTTAATCCGCTCTCTGCTCTCGTTTGGCTCCCTCTCAGACTCGCTGTTTAATCCTCTCTCCGTTCTAGCACTGCTCCCTCTCAGACTCGCTGTTTAATCCTCTCTACGTTCTAGCACTGCTCCGTCTCAGACTCGTACTCTAATCCTCTCACCGAACCTGGCTTGTTCCCTCTCAGACTCCCTCTTTAATCCCCTCTCCGCACTCGCATTTTGCCCTCACAGACTCGCTCGTCAATCCTCTCTCCGCTCTTGCACTGCTCCCTCTCAGACACGCTCTGTCATCCTCACTCTGCGTTCTCTCACTGCTCCCTCTCAGACGCGCTCTTTAATCCTCTCTCCACTCAGGCACTGCTTCCTCTCAGACTCGCTCTTTAATTCTCTGTCTGCTCTCGCATTGCTCCCTCTCAGACTTTCTCTTTAATTCTCACTCCGCTCTCGCCCTGCTCCCTCTCAGACTCGCTCTTTAATCCTCTCTCCACTCTCGAACTGCTCCCTCTCAGACTCACTCTTTTATCCCCTCTCCACTGTTGTTATGCTCCCTCTCAGACACGCTCTTTTGTCCTCTCTCCGCTCTCACATTTTCTCTCTCTCAGACTTGCTCTTTAATCCTACCTCCGCTCTCGCACTGCTCCCTCTCAGACTTGCTCTTTAATCCTCTCTCCACTCTCACACTGCTCCCTCTCAGACTCGCTCTTTCATCCTCTCTCTGCTCTCTCACTGCTCCCTCACAGATTCACTCTTTAATCCCCTCTCCGCTCTCGCAATGTTCCCTCTCAAACTCGCTATTAAATCTTCACTCTGCTCTTGCACTGCTCCCTCTCAGACTCACTCTTTAATCCCCTCACCGCTCTCGCACTACTCCCTCTCAGACTCACTGTTTAATCGACTCTTCGCTCTCGCACTGCTCCCTCTCAGACTCGCTCTTTAATCCTCTCTCCGTTCTCGCGTTGTTCCTTCTCAGACTCACTCTTTAATCCTCTCTCCGATCTTGCATTACTGCCTCTCAGACTTGCTCTATAATCCTCTTTCCAATCTCACACTTCTCCCTCTCAGTCTTGCTCTTTAATCCCCTCTCCACTCTTGCAATGCTCCCTCTCAGACTTGCTCTTTAATCCTCTCTCTGCTCTCGCATTGCTCCCTCTCAGACTCGCTCTTTAATTCCCCGCTCCGCACTCGCATTTTGCCCTCACAGACCCGCTCGTCAATCCTCTCTCCGGTCTTGCATTGCTCCCTCCCAGACACCCTCTGTCATCCTCACTCCGCTCTCGCTCTGCTCCCTCTCAGACTCGCTCATTCATCTTCTATCTGTTTCGCGCTGCTCCCTCTCAAATTAACTCTTTAATCGCATCTCCGCTCTAGCACTGCTGCCTCTCAGACTCAGTCTTTCATCCTCTCACACTGCTCCCTCTCTGACTCGCTCTTTAATCCTCTGTCTGCTCTCGCATTGCTCCCTCTCAGACTCGCTCTTTAATCATCTCTCCGCTCTCGCACTGCTCCCTCTCAGTCTCGCTCTTTACTCCTGGCACCGCTCTTGCACTGCTCCCTCACAGACTCACTCTTTAAACCCCTCTCCGCTCTCGCACTGCTCCCTCTCAGACTCACTCTTTAATCCTCTGTCGCATTGCTCCCTCTCAGACTTGCTCTTTAATCCTCGCTCAGCATTCTCTCACTGCTCCCTCTCAGACTCGCTCTTTAATCATCTCTCTGCTCTCGCATTGATCCCTCTCAGACTCGCTCTTTAATCCTCTCTCTGCTATCGCATTGCTCCCTCTCAGACTCGCTCTTTAATACCCCTCTTTGCTCTTGAACTGCTCCCTCTCAGACTCACACTTTAATCGTCTCTCTGCTCTCGCATTGCTCCCTCTCAGACTTGCTCTTTAATACTCTCTCTGCTCTCGCACTGCTCCATCTCAGACTCGCTCTTCAATCCCCTCTCTGCTCTCGCACTGCTCCCTCTCAGACTTATTGTTTTATTCTCGCTCTGCTCTCACACGGCTCCCTCTCAGACTCGCTCTTTAATGCTACCTCCGCTCTTGCATTTCTCCCTCTCAGACTCACTCTTTAATCCACTCTCCGGTCGCGCACTGCTCCCTCTCTGATTCACTCTGTTATCCCCTCTCCGCTCTTGTTATGCTCCCTCTCAGACTCGCTGTTTAGTCCTCTCTCTGCTCTCGCACGGCACACTCTCTGACTCGATCTTTAATCCCCAGTCCGCTCTCACATTTCTCTCTCTCAGACTTGCTCTTCAATCCTCTCTCTGCTCTCGCATTGCTCCCTCTCAGACTCGCTCTTTAATCCCCTCTCCACTTTCGCACTGCTCTGTCTCAGACTCACGCTTTAATCATCTCTCTGCTCTCGCATTGATCCCTCTCAGACTCGTTCTTTAATCCTCTCTCTGCTCACATTGCTCCCTCTCAGACTCGCCCTTTAATTCCCCTCTCCGCTCTCAAACTGCTCCCTCTCAGACTCACTCTTCAATCCTCTCTCTGTTCTCGCACTGCTCCATCTCAGACTCACTCTTCAATTCCCTCTCTGCTCTCGCAATGCTCCCTCTCAGACTTGTTCTTTTATTGTCGCTCTGCTCTCGCACTGCTCCCTTCCAGACTCACTCTTTCATCGTCTCACACAGCTCCCTCTCAGACTCGCTCTTTAATCCTCACTCAGCGTTCTCTCACTGATCCCTCTCAGACGCGCTCTTTAATCCTCTCTCCACTCAGGCACTGCTCCCTCTCAGACTCGCTCTTTAATTCTCTGTCTGCTCTCGCATTGCTCCCTCTCAGACCTTTCTCTTTAATCCTCACTCCGCTCTCGCTCTGCTCCCTCTCAGACTCGCTCATTCATCTTCTCTCTGTTTCGCTCTGCTCCCTCTCAGACTCGCTCTATCATCTTCTCTCCGCTCTCGCAATGCTCCCTCTCAGACTCACTCGTAAATCCTCTGTATGCTCTCGCATTGCTCCCTCTCAGACTCGCTCTTTAATCCTCTCTCCGCTCTTGCACTGCTCCCTCTCAGACTCGCTCTTTACTCCTGGCTCCGCTCTTTCACTGCTCCCTCACAGACTCACTCTTTAAACCCCTCTCCGCTCTCGCACTGCTCCCTCTCAGACTCGCTCTTTAATTCTCTCTCTGCTCTCGCACGGCTCACTCTCTGACTCGATCTTTAATCCCCACTCCGCTCTCACATTTCTCTCTCTCAGACTTGCTCTTTAATCCTCTCTCCGCTCTTGCACTGCTCCCTCTCAGACTCGCTCTTTACTCCTGGCTCCGCTCTTTCACTGCTCCCTCACAGACTCACTCTTTAAACCCCTCTCTGCTCTCTCACTGCTCCCTCTCAGACTCACTCTTTAATCCACTCTCTGGTCGCGCACTGCTCCCTCTCTGATTCACTCTTTTATCCCCTCTCCGCTGTTGTTATGCTCCCTCTCAGACTCGCTGTTTAGTCCTCTCTCTGCTCTCGCACGGCTCACTCTCTGACTCGATCTTTAATCCCCAGTCCGCTCTCACATTTCTCTCTCTCAGACTTGCTCTTCAATCCTCCATCTGCTCTCTCATTGCTCCCTCTCAGACTCGCTCTTTAATCCCCTCTCCACTTTCGCACTGCTCTGTCTCAGACTCACGCTTTAATCATCTCTCTGCTCTCGCATTGATCCCTCTCAGACTCGCTCTTTAATCCTCTCTCTGCTCTCGCATTGCTCCCTCTCAGACTCGCCCTTTAATTCCCCTCTCCACTCTCAAACTGCTCCCTCTCAGACTCACTCTTCAATTCCCTCTCTGCTCTCGCACTGCTCCCTCTCAGACTTGTTCTTTTATTGTCGCTCTGCTCTCGCACTGCTCCCTTCCAGACTCACTCTTTCATCCTCTCACACGGCTCCCTCTCAGACTCGCTCTTTAATCCTCACTCAGCGTTCTCTCACTGATCCCTCTCAGACGCGCTCTTTAATCCTCTCTCCACTCTGGCACTGCTCCCTCTCAGACTCGCTCTTTAATTCTCTGTCTGCTCTCGCATTGCTCCCTCTCAGACCTTTCTCTTTAATCCTCACTCCGCTCTCGCACTGCTCCCTCTCAGACTCGCTCTTTACTCCTGGCACCGCTCTTGCACTGCTCCCTCACAGACTCACTCTTTAAACCCCTCTCCGCTCTCGCACTGCTCCCTCTCAGACTCGCTCTTTAATTCTCTCTCTGCTCTCGCATGGCTCACTCTCTGACTCGATCTTTAATCCCCACTCCGCTCTCACATTTCTCTCTCTCAGACTTGCTCTTCAATCCTCTCTCTGCTCTCTCACTGCTCCCTCTCAGACTCGCTCTTTAATCCCCTCTCCACTCTCGCACTGCTCCCTCTCAGACTCACTCTTTAATCATCTCTCTGCTCTCGCATTGATCCCTCTCAGACTTGCTCTTTCATCCTCTCTCTGCTCTCGCATTGCTACCTCTCATACTCGCCCTTTAACTCCCCTCTCTGCTCTCGCACTGCTCCATCTCAGACTCGCTCTTCAGTTCCCTCTCTGCTCTCGCACTGCTCCCTCTCAGACTTGTTCTTTTATTGTCGCTCTGCTCTCGCACTGTTCCCTTCCAGACTCACTCTTTCATCCTCTCACACGGCTCCCTCTCAGTCTCGCTCTTTAATCCTCACTCAGCGTTCTCTCACTGCTCTCTCTCAGATTCACTCTTTAATCCTCTCTCCCCTCTCACATTGCTCCCTCTCAGACTCGCTCTTAAATCCTCTCTCCGTTTTCGCACTGTTCCCTCTCAGACTCACTCTTTAATCCTCTCTCCGATCTTGCATTGCTCCCTCTCAGACTCGCTCTTTAGTTCTCTCTCCGCTCTCGCACGGCTCACTCTCAGACTCGCTCTTAAATCCTCTCCGTTTTCGCATTGTTCCCTCTCAGATTCACTCTTTAATCCCCACTCCGCTCTCACATTTCTCCCTCTCACACTCGCTCTTTAATCCTCTCTCTGCTCTCACATTGCTCCCTCTCAGACGTCTTTAATCCTCACTCCACTCTCACCCTGCTCCCTTTCAGACTCGCTCTTTCATCCTCTCTCTGCTCTCGCACTACTCCCTCACAGATTCACTCTTTAATCCCCTCTCCGCTCTCGCAGTGTTCCCTCTCAGACTTGCTCTTTAATCCTCATTCCGCTCACGCCCTGCTCCCTCTCAGACTCGCTATTAAATCTTCACTCTGCTCTCGCACTGCTCCCTCTCAGACTCACTCTTTAATCCCCTCACCGCTCTTGCACATCTCCCTCTCAGACTCACTGTTTAATCCACTCTTCGCTTTCGCACTGCTCCCTCTCAGACTCGATCTTTAATCCTCTCTCCGTTCTCGCGTTGTTCCTTCTCAGACTCACTCTTTAATCCTCTCTCCGATCTTGTATTACTGCCTCTCAGTCTCGCTCTATAATCCTCTCTCCAATCTCACACTTCTCCCTCACAGTCTTGCTCTTTAATCCCCTCTCTACTCTTGCAATGCTCCCTCTCAGACTTGCCCTCACAGTCTCGCTCATCAATCCTCTCTCCGCTCTCGCACTGCTCCCTCTCAGACACGCTCTGTCATCCTCACTCCGCTCTCGCTCTGCTCTCTCTCAGACTCGCTCATTCATCTTGTCCCTGTTTCGCGCTGCTCCCTCTCAAACTCGCTCTATCATCTTCTCTCCACTCTCGGAATGCTCCCTCTCAGACTCGCTCTTTACTCCTGGCACCACTCTCGCACTGCTCCCTCTCAGAATTGCTCTTTAATCCTCACTCTGCTCTCGCACTGCTCCCTCTCAGACTCACTCTTTAATCCCCTCTGCGCTCTCGCACTGCTCCCTCTCAGACTCACTCTTTAAACCCCTCTCCATCTCGCACTGCTCCCTCTCAGACTCGGTCTTTAATCCACTGTCTGCTCTCGCATTGCTCCCTCTCAGACTCGCTCTTTAATCCTATCTCCAATCTCACACTTCTCCCTCTCGGTCTTGCTCTTTATCCCCTCTCCACTCTTGCAATGCTCCCTCTCAGACCCGCTCTTTAATTGCCCTCTCCGCTCTCGCACTGCTCCCTCTCAGACTCACTCTTTAATCGTCTTTCTGCTCTTGCATTGCTCCCTCTCAGACTCGCTCTTTAATCCCCTATCCACGCTCACATTTCTCTCTCTCAGACTTGCTCTTAAATCCTCTCTCTGCTCTCGCACTGCTCCATCTCAGACTCATTCTTCAATCCCCTCTCTGCTCTCGCACTGCTCCCTCTCAGACCTATTGTTTTATTCTCGCTCTGCTCTCGCAACGCTCCCTTCCAGACTCACTCTTTCATCCTCTCACATGACTCACTCTCATTCTCGCTCTTCAATCCTAACTCTGCTCTTGCATTGCTCCCTCTCAGACTCACTCATTAATCCACTCTCCGCTCTCGCACTGCTTCCTCTCAGACTCAATCTTTTATCCCCTCTCCACTCTCGCACTGCTTCCTCTCAGACTCAATCTTTCATCCTCTCACACGTCTCCCTCTCAGACTCGCTCTTTAATCCTCACTCAGCTTTCTCTCACTGCTCCCTCTCAGACACGCTCTTTAATCTCCTCTCCGCTCTCGCACTGCTCCATCTCAGACTCGCTCTTTAATCTCCTCTCCGCTCTCGCACTGCTCCCTCTCAGACCCGCTCTTTAATTGCCCTCTCCGCTCTCGCACTGCTCCCTCTCAGACTCGCTCTTAAATCCTCTCTCTGCTCTCGCACTGGTCCCTCTCAGACTCGCTCTTTAATCCTCTGTCTGCTCTCGCATTGCTCCCTCTCAGACTTGCTCTTTAATCCTCACTCTGTTCTCGCATTGTTCCTTCTCAGACTCACTCTTTAATCCTCTCTCCGATCTTGCATTACTGCCTCTCAGACTCGCTCTATAATCCTCTCTCCAATCTCACACTTCTCTCTCTCACTCGCTCTTTAATTGCCCTCTCCGCTCTCGCACTGCTCCCTCTCAGACTCACTCTTTAATCGTCTTTCTGCTCTCGCATTGCTCCCTCTCAGACTCGCTCTTTAATCCCCTATCCACGCTCACATTTCTCTCTCTCAGACTTGCTCTTAAATCCTCTCTCTGCTCTCGCACTGCTCCATCTCAGACTCATTCTTCAATCCCCTCTCTGCTCTCGCACTGCTCCCTCTCAGACTTATTGTTTTATTCTCGCTCTGCTCTCGCAACGCTCCCTTCCAGACTCACTCTTTCATCCTCTCACATGACTCACTCTCATTCTCGCTCTTCAATCCTAACTCTGCTCTTGCATTGCTCCCTCTCAGACTCACTCATTAATCCACTCTCCGCTCTCGCACTGCTTCCTCTCAGACTCAATCTTTTATCCCCTCTCCGCTGTTGTTATGCTCCCGCTCAGACTCGCTCTTTAGATCTCTCTCCGCTCTCGCACGGCTCACTCTCAGACTCGATCTTTAATGCCCACTCCGCTCTCACATTTCTCCCTCTCAGACTCGCTCTTTAATCCTCTCTCTGCTCTCACATTGCCCCCTCTCAGACTCGCACTTTAATTCCCCTCTCCACTCTCGCACTGCTTCCTCTCAGACTCAATCTTTCATCCTCTCACACGCCTCCCTCTCAGACTCGCTCTTTAATCCTCACTCAGCTTTCTCTCACTGCTCCCTCTCAGACACGCTCTTTAATCTCCTCTCCGCTCTCGCACTGCTCCATCTCAGACTCGCTCTTTAATCTCCTCTCCGCTCTCGCACTGCTCATTCTCAGACTCGCTCTTTAATCCTACCTCCGCTTTTGCATTGCTCCCTCTCAGACTCTTTCTTTAATCCACTCTCCGCTCTCGCATTGCTCCCTCTCAGACTCGCTCTTTAATCCCCTCTCCACTCTCGCATTGATCCCTCTCAGCCTCGCTCTTTAATCCACTCTCTGCTCTCGCATTGCTCCCTCTCAGACTCACTCTTTAATCCTCTCTCTGCTCTCGCACTGCTCCCTCTCAGACTTGTTCTTTTATTGTCGCTCTGCTCTCGCACTGCTCCTTTCCAGACTCACTCTTTCATCCTCTCACACGGCTCCCTCTCAGACTCGCTCTTTAATCCTTACTCAGCGTTCTCTCACTGATCCCTCTCAGATGCGCTCTTTAGTCCTCTCTCCGCTCTCACATTTTCTCTCTCTCAGACTTGCACTTTAATCCTACCTCCGCTCTCGCACTGCTCCCTCTCAGAGGCGCTCTTTAATCCTCTGTCTGCTCTCGCATTGCTCCCTCTCAGATGTCTTTAATCCTCTCTCCGCTCTCGCTCTGCTCCCTCTTAGACTCGCTCTTTCATCCTCTCTCTGCTCTCGCATTGCTACCTCTCATACTCGCCCTTTAACTCCCCTCTCTGCTCTCGCACTGCTCCATCTCAGACTCGCTCTTCAGTTCCCTCTCTGCTCTCGCACTGCTCCCTCTCAGACTTGTTCTTTTATTGTCGCTCTGCTCTCGCACTGTTCCCTTCCAGACTCACTCTTTCATCCACTCACACGGCTCGCTCTTTACTCCTCACTCAGCGTTCTCTCACTGCTCTCTCTTAGACTCACTCTTTAATCCTCTCTCCCCTCTCACATTGCTCCCTCTCAGACTCGCTCTTAAATCCTCTCTCCGTTCTCGCATTGTTCCCTCTCAGACTCACTCTTTAATCCTCTCTCCGATCTTGCATTGCTCCCTCTCAGACTCGCTCTTTAGTTCTCTCTCCGCTCTCGCACGGCTCACTCTCAGACTCGCTCTTTAATCCCCACTCCGCTCTCACATTTCTCCCTCTCACACTCGCTCTTTAATCCTCTCTCTGCTCTCACATTGCTCCCTCTCAGACGTCTTTAATCCTCACTCCACTCTCACCCTGCTCCCTTTCAGACTCGCTCTTTCATCCTCTCTCTGCTCTCGCACTACTCCCTCACAGATTCACTCTTTAATCCCCTCTCCGCTCTCGCAGTGTTCCCTCTCAGACTCGCTATTAAATCTTCACTCTGCTCTCGCACTGCTCCCTCTCAGACTCACTCTTTAATTTCCTCACCGCTCTCGCACTACTCCCTCTCAGACTCACTGTTTAATCCACTCTTCGCTTTCGCACTGCTCCCTCTCAGACTCGATCTTTAATCCTCTCTCCGTTCTCGCGTTGTTCCTTCTCACACTCACTCTTTAATCCTCTCTCCGATCTTGTATTACTGCCTCTCAGTCTCGCTCTATAATCCGCTCTCCAATCTCACACTTCTCTCTCTCAGACTCGCTCTTTAATTGCCCTCTCCGCTCTCGCACTGTTCCCTCTCAGACTCACTCTTTAATCGTCTTTCTGCTCTAGCATTGCTCCCTCTCAGACTCGCTCTTTAATCCCCTATCCACGCTCACATTTCTCTCTCTCAGACTTGCTCTTAAATCCTCTCTCTGCTCTCGCACTGCTCCATCTCAGACTCATTCTTCAATCCCCTCTCTGCTCTCGCACTGCTCCCTCTCAGACTTATTGTTTATTCTCGCTCTGCTCTCGCAACGCTCCCTTCCAGACTCACTCTTTCATCCTCTCACATGACTCACTCTCATTCTCGCTCTTCAATCCTAACTCTGCTCTTGCATTGCTCCCTCTCAGACTCACTCATTAATCCACTCTCCGCTCTCGCACTGCTTCCTCTCAGACTCAATCTTTTATCCCCTCTCCGCTGTTGTTATGCTCCCTCTCAGACTCGCTCTTTAGTTCTCTGTCCGCTTTCGCACGGCTCACTCTCAGACTCGCTCTTTAATGCCCACTCCGCTCTCACATTTCTCCCTCTCAGACTCGCTCTTTAATCCTCTCTCTGCTCTCACATTGCCCCCTCTCAGACTCGCTCTTTAATTCCCCTCTCCACTCTCGCACTGCTTCCTCTCAGACTCAATCTTTCATCCTCTCACACGCCTCCCTCTCAGACTCGCTCTTTAATCCTCACTCAGCTTTCTCTCACTGCTCCCTCTCAGACACGCTCTTTAATCTCCTCTCCGCTCTCGCACTGCTCCATCTCAGACTCGCTCTTTAATCTCCTCTCCGCTCTCGCACTGCTCCCTCTCAGACTCGCTCTTTAATCCTACCTCCGCTCTTGCATTGCTCCCTCTCAGACTCTTTCTTTAATCCACTCTCCGCTCTCGCATTGCTCCCTCTCAGACTCGCTCTTTAATCCCCTCTCCACTCTCGCATTGATCCCTCTCAGCCTCGCTCTTTAATCCTCTCTCTGCTCTCGCATTGCTCCCTCTCAGATTCGCCCTTTAATTCCCCTCTCCGCTCTCAAACTGCTCCCTCTCAGACTCACTCTTTAATCCTCTCTCTGTTCTCGCACTGCTCCATCTCAGACTCACTCTTCAATTCCCTCTCTGCTCTCGCACTGCTCCCTCTCAGACATGTTCTTTTATTGTCGCTCTGCTCTCGCACTGCTCCTTTCCAGACTCACTCTTTCATCCTCTCACACGGCTCCCTCTCAGACTCGCTCTTTAATCCTCACTCAGCGTTCTCTCACTGATCCCTCTCAGACGCGCTCTTTAGTCCTCTCTCCGCTCTCACATTTTCTCTCTCTCAGACTTGCACTTTAATCCTACCTCCGCTCTCGCAGTGCTCCATCCCAGAAGCGCTCTTTAATCCTCTGTCTGCTCTCGCATTGCTCCCTCTCAGATGTCTTTAATCCTCTCTCCGCTCTCGCACTGCTCCCTCTCAGACTCGCTCTGTCATCCTCACTCCACTCTCGCTCTGCTCCCTCTCAGACTCGCTCATTCATCTTGTCTCTGTTTCGCGCTGCTCCCTCTCAAACTCGCTCTATCATCTTCTCTCCGCTCTCGCACTGCTCCCTCTCAGACTCGCTCTTTACTCCTGGTACCACTCTCGCACTGCTCCCTCTCAGAATTGCTCTTTAATCCTCACTCTGCTCTCGCACTGCTCCCTATCAGACTCACTCTTTAATCGTCTTTCCTCTCTCGCATTGCTCCCTCTCAGACTCGCTCTTTAATCCCCTATCCATGCTCACATTTCTCTCTCTCAGACTTGCTCTTAAATCCTCTCTCTGCTCTCGCACTGCTCCATCTCAGACTCATTCTTCAATCCCCTCTCTGCTCTCGCACTGCTCCCTCTCAGACTTATTGTTTTATTCTCGCTCTGCTCTCGCAACGCTCCCTTCCAGACTCACTCTTTCATCCTCTCACATGACTCACTCTCATTCTCGCTCTTCAATCCTAACTCAGCTCTTGCATTGCTCCCTCTCAGACTCACTCATTAATCCACTCTCCGCTCTCGCACTGCTCCCTCTCAGACTCGGTCTTTAATCCTCCGTCTGCTCTCACATTGCTTCCTCTCAGACTCGCCCTTTAATTCCCCTCTCCGCTCTCAAACTGCTCCCTCTCAGACTCACTCTTTAATCCTCTCTCTGTTCTCGCACTGCTCCATCTCAGACTCACTCTTCAATTCCCTCTCTGCTCTCGCAGTGCTCCCTCTCAGACTCGCTCTTTAATCCTCACTCAGCGTTCTCTCACTGATCCCTCTCAGATGCGCTCTTTAGTCCTCTCTCCGCTCTCACATTTTCTCTCTCTCAGACTTGCACTTTAATCCTACCTCCGCTCTCGCACTGCTCCCTCTCAGAGGCGCTCTTTAATCCTCTGTCTGCTCTCGCATTGCTCCCTCTCAGATGTCTTTAATCCTCTCTCCGCTCTCGCACTGCTCCCTCTCAGACTCGCTCTGTCATCCTCACTCCGCTCTCGCTCTGCTCCCTCTCAGACTCGCTCATTCATCTTGTCTCTGTTTCACGCTGCTCCCTCTCAAACTCGCTGTATCATCTTCTCTCCGCTCTCGCACTGCTCCCTCTCAGACTCGCTCTTTACTCCTGGCACCACTCTCGCACTGCTCCCTCTCAGAATTGCTCTTTAATCCTCACTCTGCTCTCGCACTGCTCCCTCTCAGACTCACTCTTTAAACCCCTCTCCGTCTCGCACTGCTCCCTCTCAGACTCGGTCTTTAATCCTCTGTCTGCTCTCGCATTGCTCCCTCTCAGACTCGCTCTTTTATTCTCTGTCCGTTCTCTCAGTGCTCCCTCTCAGACTCGCTCGTAAATCCTCACTCTGCTCTCGCAATGCTCCCTCTCAGAATTGCTCTTTAATCCTCACTCTGCTCTCGCACTGCTCCCTCTCAGACTCACTCTTTAATCCCCTCTACGCTCTCGCACTGCTCCCTCTCAGACTCACTCTTTAAACCCCTCTCCGTCTCGCACTGCTCCCTCTCAGACTCGCTCTTTAATCCTATCCCCAATCTCACACTTCTCCCTCTCGGTCTTGCTCTTTATCCCCTCTCCACTCTTGCAATGCTCCCTCTCAGACCCGCTCTTTAATTGCCCTCTCCGCTCTCGCACTGCTCCCTCTCAGACTCGCTCTTTAATCCTCTCTCTGCTCTCGCACTGCTCCCTCTCAGACTCGCTCTTTAATCCTCTGTCTGCTCTCGCATTGCTCCCTCTCAGACTTGCTCTTTAATCCTCACTCTGTTCTCGCATTGTTCCTTCTCAGACTCACTCTTTAATCCCCTCTCCAGTCTTGCATTTCTGCCTCTCAGACTCGCTCTATAATCCTCTCTCCAATCTCACACTTCTCTCTCTCAGACTCGCTCTTTAATTGCCCTCTCCGCTCTCGCACTGCTCCCTCTCAGACTCGCTCTTTAATCCCCTTTCCACTCTCACATTTCTCTCTCTCAGACTTGCTCTTAAATCCTCTCTCTGCTCTCGCACTGCTCCATCTCAGACTCGTTCTTCAATCCCCTCTCTGCTCTCGCACTGCTCCCTCTCAGACTTATTGTTTTATTCTCGCTCTGCTCTCGCAACGCTCCCTTCCAGACTCACTCTTTCATCCTCTCACATGACTCACTCTCATTCTCGCTCTTCAATCCTAACTCTGCTCTTGCATTGCTCCCTCTCAGACTCACTCATTAATCCACTCTCCGCTCTCGCACTGCTCCCCCTCAGACTCAATCTTTTATCCCCTCTCCGCTGTTGTTATGCTCCCGCTCAGACTCGCTCTTTAGTTCTCTCTCCGCTCTCGCACGGCTCACTCTCAGACTCGATCTTTAATCCCCACTCCGCTCTCACATTTCTCCCTCTCAGACTCGCTCTTTAATCCTCTCTCTGCTCTCACATTGCCCCCTCTCAGACTCGCTCTTTAATTCCCCTCTCCACTCTCGCACTGCTTCCTCTCAGACTCAATCTTTCATCCTCTCACACGCCTCCCTCTCAGACTCGCTCTTTAATCCTCACTCAGCTTTCTCTCACTGCCCCCTCTCAGACACGCTTCTTTAATCTCCTCTCCGCTCTCGCACTGCTCCATCTCAGACTCGCTCTTTAATCTCCTCTCCGCTCTCGCACTGCTCCCTCTCAGACTCGCTCTTTAATCCTACCTCCGCTCTTGCATTGCTCCCTCTCAGACTCTTTCTTTTCTCCACTCTCTGCTCTCGCATTGCTCCCTCTCAGACTCGCTCTTTAATCCCCTCTCCACTCTCGCATTGATCCCTCTCAGCCTCGCTCTTTAATCCTCTCTCTGCTCTCGCATTGCTCCCTCTCAGACTCGCCCTTTAATTCCCCTCTCCGCTCTCAAACTGCTCCCTCTCAGACTCACTCTTTAATCCTCTCTCTGCTCTCGCACTGCTCCATCTCAGACTCGCTGTTCAATTCCCTCTCTGCTCTCGCACTGCTCCCTCTCAGACTTATTGTTTTATTCTCGCTCTGCTCTCGCAACGCTCCCTTCCAGACTCACTCTTTCATCCTCTCACACGACTCACTCCCAGACTCGCTCTTCAATCCTAACTCCGCTCTTGCATTGCTCCCTCTCAGACTCGCTCATTAATCCACTCTCCGCTCTCGCACTGCTCCCTCTCAGACTCAATCTTTTATCCCCTCTCCGCTGTTGTTATGCTCCCGCTCAGACTCGCTCTTTAGTTCTCTCTCCGCTCTCGCACGGCTCACTCTCAGACTCGCTCTTTAATCCCCACTCCGCTCTCACATTTCCCCCTCTCACACTAGCTCTTTAATCCTCTCTCTGCTCTCACTTTGCTGCCTCTCAGACTCGCTCTTTAATTCCCCTCTCCACTCTCACACTGCTTCCTCTCAGACTCACTCTTTAATCCTCTCTCTGCTCTCGCACTGCTCCATTTCAGACTCGCTCTTCAATTCCCTCTCTGCTCTTGCACTGCTCCCTCTCAGACTTGTTCTTTTATTGTCGCTCTGCTCTCGCACTGCTCCCTTCCAGATTCAATCTTTCATCCTCTCACACGCCTCCCTCTCAGACTCGCTGTTTAATCCTCACTCAGCTTTCTTTCACTGCTCCCTCTCAGACACGCTCTTTAATCTCCTCTCCGCTCTCGCACTTCTCCCTCTCAGACACGCTCTTTAATCTCCTCTCCGCTCTCGCACTGCTCCCTCTCAGACTCACTCCTTAATCCTCTCTCAGCTCTCGCACTGCTCCATCTCAGACTCCTCTTTAATCCTATCTCCGCTCTCGCACTGCTCCCTCTCAGACTCGCTCTTTAATCCTCTGTCTGCTCTCGCATTGCTCCCTCTCAGACTTGCTCTTTAATCCGCTCTCCGATCTTGCATTACTGCCTCTCAGACTCGCTCTATAATCCTCTCTCCAATCTCACACTTCTCCCTCTCAGTCTTGCTCTTTGATTGCCCTCTCCGCTCTCGCACTGCTCCCTCTCAGACTCACTCTTTAATCGTCTTTCTGCTCTAGCATTGCTCCCTCTCAGACTCGCTCTTTATTCCCCTTTCCACTCTCACATTTCTCCCTCTCACACTCGCTCTTTAATCCTCTCTCTGCTCTCGCACTGCTCCATTTCAGACTCGCTCTTCAATTCCCCTCTCCACTCTCGCACTGCTTCCTCTCAGACTCACTCTTTAATCCTCTCTCTGCTCTCGCACTGCTCCATCTCAGACTCACTCTTCAATTCCCTCTCTGCTCTAGCACTGCTCCCTCTCAGACTTGTTCTTTTATTGTCGCTCTGCTCTCGCACTGCTCCTTTCCAGACTCACTCTTTCATCTTCTCACACGGCTCCCTCTCAGACTCGCTCTTTAATCCTTACTCAGCGTTCTCTCACTGATCCCTCTCAGATGCGCTCTTTAGTCCTCTCTCCGCTCTCACATTTTCTCTCTCTCAGACTTGCACTTTAATCCTACCTCCGCTCTCGCACTGCTCCCTCTCAGAGGCGCTCTTTAATCCTCTGTCTGCTCTCGCATTGCTCCCTCTCAGATGTCTTTAATCCTCACTCCACTCTCGCCCTGCTCCCTCTCAGACTCGGTCTTTCATCCTCTCTCTGCTCTCGCACTGCTCCCTCACAGATTCACTCTTTAATCCCCTCTCCGCTCTCGCAGTGTTCCCTCTCAGACTTGCTCTTTAATCCTCATTCCGCTCACGCCCTGCTCCCTCTCAGACTCGCTATTAAATCTTCACTCTGCTCTCGCACTGCTCCCTCTCAGACTCACTCTTTAATCCCCTCACCGCTCTCGCACTACTCCCTCTCATACTCACTGTTTAATCCACTCTTCGCTCTCGCAATGCTCCCTCTCAGACTTGCTCTTTAATCCTCTCTCCGTTCTCGCGTTGTTCCTTCTCAGACTCACTCTTTAATCCTCTCTCCGATCTTGCATTACTGCCTCTCAGTCTCACTTACAGATTCACTCTTTAATCCCCTCTCCGCTCTCGCAGTGTTCCCTCTCAGACTTGCTCTTTATCCTCATTCCGCTCACGCCCTGTTCCCTCTCAGACTCGCTATTAAATCCTCACTCCGCTCTCGCTCTGCTCCCTCTCAGACTCGCTCATCATCTTGTCTCTGTTTCGCGCTGCTCCCTCTCAAACTCGCTCTATCATCTTCTCTCCACTCTCGGAATGCTCCCTCTCAGATTAACTCTTTAATCCTCTCTCCGCTCTCGCACTGCTCCCTCTCAGACGCGTTCTTTACTCCAGGCACCGCTCTTGCACTGCTCCCTCATAGACTCACTCTTTAATCCTCTCACCGAACTAAGCTTGTTCCCTCTCAGACTCCCTCTTTAATCCCCTCTCCGCACTCGCATTTTTCCCTCTCAGACTCGCTCTTCAATCTTCTCTCCGCTCTCGCACTGCTCCCTCTCAGACTCGCTCTTTACTCCTGGCACCACTCTCGCACTGCTCCCTCTCAGAATTGCTTTTTAATCCTCATTCTGCTCTCGCACTGCTCCCTCTCAGACTCACTCTTTAATCCCCTCTGCGCTCTCGCACTGCTCCCTCTCAGACTCACTCTTTAAACCCCTCTCCGTCTCGCACTGCTCCCTCTCAGACTCGCTCTTTAATCCTCTCTCCGTTCTCGCGTCGTTCCTTCTCAGACTCACTCTTTAATCCTCTCTCCGATTTTGCATTACTGCCTCTCAGTCTCGCTCTATAATCCTCTCTCCAATCTCACACTTCTCCCTCTCAGTCTTGCTCTTTAATCCCCTCTCCACTCTTGCAATGCTCCCTCTCAGACTTGCCCTCACAGACTCGCTCATCAATCCTCACTCCGCTCTCGCACTGCTCCCTCTCAGACACGCTCTGTCATCCTCACTCCGCTCTCGCTCTGCTCCCTCTCAGACTCGCTCATTCATCTTGTCTCTGTTTCGCGCTGCTCCCTCTCAAACTCGCTCTTTAATCTTCTCTCCACTCTCGGAATGCTCCCTCTCAGATTAACTCTTTAATCGCCTCTCCGCTCTCGCACTGCTCCCTCTCAGACGCGTTCTTTACTCCAGGCACCGCCCTTGCACTGCTCCCTCATAGACTCAGTCTTTAATCCTCTCACCAAACCAAGCTTGTTCCCCCTCAGACTCCCTCTATAATCCCCTCTCCGCACTCGCATTTTTCCCTCTCACACTCGCTCTTCAATCTTCTCTCCGCTCTCGCACTGCTCCCTCTCAGACTCGCTCTTTACTCCTGGCACCACTCTCGCACTGCTCCCTCTCAGAATTGCTCTTTAATCCTCAGTCTGCTCTCGCACTGCTCCCTCTCAGACTCACTCTTTAATCCCCTCTGCGCTCTCGCACTGCTCCCTCTCAGACTCGCACTTTAATCCTCTGTCTGCTCTCGCATTGCTCCCTCTCAGACTTGCTCTTTAATCCTCACTCTGTTCTCGCATTGTTCCTTCTCAGACTCACTCTTTAATCCGCTCTCCGATCTTGCATTACTGCCTCTCAGACTCGCTCTATAATCCTCTCTCCAATCTCACACTTCTCCCTCTCAGTCTTGCTCTTTAATCCCCTCTCCACTCTTGCAATGCTCCCTCTCAGACTCGCTCTTCAATCCCCTCTTTGCTCTCGCACTGCTCCCTCTCAGACTTATTGTTTTATTCTCGCTCTGCTCTTGCAACGCTCCCTTCCAGACTCACTCTTTCATCCTCTCACACGACTCACTCCCAGACTCGCTCTTTAGTTCTCTCTCCACTCTTGCATTGCTCCCTCTCAGACTCGCTCATTAATCCACTCTCCGCTCTCGCACTGCTCCCTCTCAGACTCAATCTTTTATCCCCTCTCCGCTGTTGTTCTGCTCCCTCTCAGACTCGCTTTTTAGTCCTCTCTCTGCTCTCGCTCTGCTCCCTCACAGACTCACTCTTTAATCCCCTCTCCGCTCTCGCAGTGTTCCCTCTCAGACTTGCTCTTTAATCCTCATTCCATTCTCGCCCTACTCCCTCTCAGACTCGCTCTTAAATCTTCACTCTGCTCTCGCACTGCTCCCTCTCAGACTCACTCTTTAATCCCCTCACCGCTCTCGCACTACTCCCTCTCAGACTCCCTATTTAATCCACTCTTCGCTCTCGCACTGCTCCCTCTCAGACTCTCTCTTTAATCCGCTGTCTGCTCTCCCATTGCTCCCTCTCAGTCTCGCACTTTTATCCTTTCTCCGATCTCGCACTGCTCCCTCTCAGACTTGCTCTTTAATCCTCTCTCTGCTCTCACAATGCTCTCTCTCAGACTCGCTCTTTAATCCTCTCTCTGTTCTCGTGTTCTTCCCTGTCAGACTCACGCTTTAATCCTCTCACCGAAACAAGCTTGTTCCCTCTCACTCTCCCTCTTTAATCCCCTCTCCGCACTCGCATTTTTCCCTCTCAGACTCGGTCTTCAATCTTCTCTCCGCTCTTGCACTGCTCCCTCTCGGACTCACTCTTTACTCCTGGCACAACTCTCGCACTGCTCACTTCCAGACTCACTCTTGCATCCTCTCACACTGCTCCCTCTCAGACTCACTCTTTAATCCTCTCCGCTCTCTCACTGCTGCCTCTCAGACTCGCTCTTTTATCCACTCTCCGCTCTCGCACTGCTCCCTCTCAGACTCACTCTTTAATCCTCTCTCCGCTTTCGCATTACTCCCTCTCAGATTCACTCCTTAATCCACTCTCCGCTCAAACGTTGCTCCCTCTCAGACTCGGTCTTTAATCCTCACTCAGCTTTCTCTCACTGCTCCCTCTCAGACGCGCTCTTAAATCTCCTCTCCTCTCTCGCACTACTCCCTCTCAGACTTGCTTTTTAATCGTCAATCTGCTATCGCACTTCTCCCTCTTAGGCTCACTCTTTAATCCTCTCTCCGCTCTCGCATTGCCGTCTCTCATATTCACTCTTTAATACTCTCTCTGCTCTCGAACTGCTCCATTTCAGACTCGCTCTTTAATCCATACTCTAGTCACGCATTGCTCCCTCTCATACTCTCTCTTTAATCCTCTCTCTGCTCTCACATTGCTCCCTCTCAGACTCGCTCTTTAATCCACTCTCCGCTCTCGCACTGCTCCCTCTCAGACTCGCTCTTCAATCCTCTCCCTGTTCTCGCATTGTTCCCTCTCAGACTCACTCTTTAATCCTCTCTCTGATCTTGCATTGCTCCCTCTCAGACTCGCTCTTTAATCCGCTCTCCGCTCTCGCACTTCTCCTTCTCAGACTCACTCTTTATCCTCTCCGCTCTCTCACTGCTGCCTCTCAGACTCGCTCTTTTATCCCCTCTCCGTTCTCGCACTGCTCCCTCTCTGACTCACTCTTTAATCCTCACTCTGCACTCACATTTTTCCCCCTCAGACTTGGTCTTTGATCCCGTCTCCGCTCACGCATTGCTCCCTCTGAGACACGCTCTTTCATCTTCTCTCTGGTCTTGAACTGCTCCGTCTCAGCCTCGCTCTTTAACCTGTCTCTGCTCTCGCATTGCTCCCTCTCACACATGCTCTTTAATCCCCTCTCCGCTCTCGGACTGCTCCCTCTCAGACTCGCTCTTTAATCGTCTTTCCGTTCTCGCATTGCTCCCTCTCAGACTCAGTCTTTAATCCTCTCTCCGTTCTCCCATTTCTCCCTCTCAGACTCGGTCTTTAATCCTCCCTCCATGCTCACATTTCTCCCTCTCAGACTCGATCTTTAATCGTCTCTCCGCTCTTGTTCTGCTCCCTCTCAGACTCACTCTTTCATCTTCTCTCTGCTTCGCGCTGCTCCCTCTCAGACTCACTCTTTTATCCTCTCTCCGCTCTCACACTGCTCCTGCTCAGAATCGCTCCTTAATCCCCTCTCCACTCTCGCATTGCTCCCTCTCAGACTCGGTCTTTAATCCCCTCTCCGCACCCGCATTGCTCCCTCTCAGACACGCTCTTTCATCTTCTCTCTGGTCTCGCACTGCTCCGCCCCGCCTTGCTCTTTAACCTGTCTCTGCTCTCGCATTGCCTCCTCTCACTCATGCTCTTTAACCTCTCTCTGCTCTCCCATTGCTCCCTCTCAGACTTGCTCTTTAATCCTATATCCGCTCTTGCACTGCTCCCTCTCAGACTCGCTCTTTAATTCACCCTCCACTCTCCCATTGCTCCCTCTCAGACTCGGTCTTTAATCCTTCCTCCATGCTCGCACTGCTCCCTCTCAGACTCGCTCTTTAATCCTATCTCCGCTCTCGGACTTCTCCCTCTCAGACTCACTCTTTAATCCTACCTCCGCTCTTGCACTGCTCCCTCTCAGATTCACTCTTTAATCCACTCTCCGCTCTTGCACGGCTCCTACTCAGACTAACTCTTTAATCCCCTCTCCGCTCTCGCACTGCTCCCTCTCAGACTCACTCTTTAATCCCCTCTCGGCTCTCGCACTGATCCCCCTCAGACTCACTCTTTAATCCTCTCTGCTCTCTCACTGCTGCCTCTCAGACTCGCTCTTTTATCTCCTCTCCGCACTCGCACTGCTCCCTCTCAGACTCACTCTTTAATCCTCTCTCCGCTTTCGCATTGATCCCTCTCAGATTCCATCTTTAATCCACTCTCCGCTCTCACGTTGCTCCCTCTCAGACTCGCTCTTTAATCCACTCTCTGCTCTCGCTCTGCTCCCCCTCAGACTCGATCTTTAATCCTCTTTCCGTTCTCGCATTGCTCCCTCTCAGACTCGGTCTTTAATCCTCTCTCCGCTCTCATTCTGCTCCCTCTCAGACTCACTCTTTCATCTTCTCTGTGCTTCATGCTGCTCCCTCTCAGACTCAGCTTTCTCTCACTGCTCCCTCTCAGATGCGCTCTTTAATCTCCTCTCCACTCTCGCACTACTCCTTCTCAGACTCGCTCTTTAATCCACTCTCCACTCTCTCAATTCTCCCTCTCAGACTCGCTCTTTAATTCCCTCTCTGCACTCGCATTGCTCTGTCTCACACTCGCTATTTAATCTAACCTCCACTCTTGCACTGCTCCCTCTCAGACTCACTCTTTAATCCACTCTCCGCTCTCGCACTGCTCCCTCTCATACTTGCTTTTTAATCCTCAAACTGCTATCGCACTTCTCCCTCTCAGACTCACTCTTTAATCCTCTCTCCGCTCTCGAACTGCTCCATCTCAAACTCACTCTTTAATCCTTACTCTACTCTCGCATTGCCGTCTCTCATATTCACTCTTTAATCCTCTCTCCGCTCTCGCATTGCTCCCTCTCAGACTTGCTTTTTAATCCCCAATGTGCTATTGCGCTTCTCCCTCTCAGACACACTCTTTAATCCTCTCTCCGCTCTCGAACTGCTCCATCTCAGACACGCTCTTTATTCCACTCTCTGCTCTCGCACTGCTCCCTCTCAGACTCGCTCTTTAATCCTCTCTCCATTCTCGCATTATTCCCTCTCAGACTCGCTCTTTATTCCACTCTCTGCTCTCGCACTGCTCCCTCTCAGACTCACTCTTTAATCCTCTCTCTGATCTTGCATTGCTCCCTCTCAGACTCGCTCTTTAACCTTCTCTCTGCTCTCTCACTGCTCCCACTCAGACTCACTCTATAATCCTCTCCGCTCTTTCACTGCTGCCTCTCAGACTCGCTCTATTATCCCCTCTCCGCTCTCGCACTGCTCCCTCTCAGACTCACTCTTTAATCCTCTTTCCGCTCTCGCACTGCTCCCTGTCAGACTTGCTTTTTAATACTCAATCTGCTATCGCACTTCTCCCTCTCAGACTCAATCTTTAATCCTCTCTCTGCTCATGCATTGCTCCCTCTCATATTCACTCTTTAACCCTCTCTCCGCTCTCGAACTGCTCCATCTCAAACTTGCTCTTTAATCCTTACTCTACTCTCGCATTGCTCCCTCTCAGACTCGCTCTTTAATCCTCACTCAGCTTTCTCTCACTGCTCCCTCTCAGACGCGCTCTTTAATCTCCTCTCCTCTCTCGCACTACTCCCTCTCAGACTCGCTCTTTAATCCTACCTCCGCTCATGCACTGCGCCCTCTCTGACTCGCTCTTTAATCCACTTTCCGCTCTCACATTGCTCCCTCTCAGACTCGCTCTTTAATTCCCTCTCTTCACTCGCATTGCTCTGTCTCAGACTCGCTCTTCAATCCTACCTCCGCTCTTGTACTGCTCCCTCTCAGACTCACTCTTTAATCCTCTCTATGCTCTCGCACTGCTCCCTCTCAGACTTGATTTTAAATCGTCAATCTGCTATCGCACTTCTCCCTCTCAGACTCACACTTTAATCCTCTCTCCGCTCTCGCATTGCCGTCTCTCATATTCACTGTTTAATCCTCTCTCCGCTCTCAAACTGCTCCATCTCAGACTCGCTCTTTAATCCATACTCCACTCTCGCATTGCTCCCTCTCAGACTCACTCTTTAATCCTCTCTCTGCTCTCACATTGCTCCCTCTCAGATTCGCTCTTTAATCCACTCTCCGCTCTCGCACTGCTCTCTCTCAGACTTGCTCTTTAATCCTCTCTCTGCTCTCATTCTGCTCCCTTTCAGACTCACTCTTTCATCTTCTCTGTGCTTCGCGCTGCTCCCTCTCAGACTCACTCTTTAATCCTCTCTCTGCTCTCACATTGCTCCCTCTCAGAATCGCTCTTTAATCCCCTCACCGCTCTCGCGTTGCTGCCTCTCAGACTCACTCTTTTATCCCCTCTCCGCTCTCGCACTGCTCCCTCTCAGACTTGCTTTTAAATCGTCAATCTGCTATCGCACTTCTCCCTCTCAGATTCACTCTTTAATCCTACCTCCGCTCTTGCACTGCTCCCTCTCAGATTCACTCTTTAATCCAATCTCCATTCTCGCACGGCTCCGACTCAGACTAACTCTTTAATCCCCTCTCCGCTCTCGCACTGCTCCCTCTCAGACTCACTCTTTAATCCCCTCTCGGCTCTCGCACTGATCCCCCTCAGGCTCACTCTTTAATCCTCTCTCCGTTCTCACATTGCTCCCTCTCAGACTCGGTCTTTAATCCACTCTCTGCTCTCGCTCTGCTCCCTCTCAGACTCGATCTTTAATCCTCTTTCCGTTCTCGCATTGCTCCCTCTCAGACTCGGTCTTTAATCCTCTCTCCGCTCTCATTCTGCTCCCTCTCAGACTCACTCTTTAATCCTCTCTCCGCTCTCGCACTGCTACCTCTCAGACTTGCTTTTTAATCCTCAATGTGCTATCGCACTTCTGCCACTCAGACTCACTCTTTAATCCTCTCTCCACTCTCGAACTGCTCCATCTCAAACTCGCTCTTTAATCCTTACTCTACTCTCGCATTGCCGTCTCTCATATTCACTCTTTAATCCTCTCTCCGCTCTCGAACTGCTCCATCTCAAACTCGCTCTTTAATCCATACTCTACTCTCGCATTGCTCCCTCTCAGACTCACTCTTTAATCCTCTCTCTGCTCTCACATTGCTCCCTCTCAGACTCGCTCTTTATTCCACTCTCTGCTCTCGCACTGCTCCCTCTCAGACTCACTCTTTAATCCTCTCTCTGCTCTCGCATTGCTCCCTCTCATATTCACTCTTTAATCCTCTCTCCGCTCTCGAACTGCTCCATCTCAAACTCGCTCTTTAATCCTTACTCTACTCTCGCATTGCTCCCTCTCAGACTCACTCTTTAATCCTCTCTCCACTCTCGCACTGCTCCCTCTCAGACTTGCTTTTTAATCCTCAATCTGCTATCACACTTCACCGTCTCAGAGTCACTCTTTAATCCTCTCTCCGCTCTCGCATTTTTCCCTCTCATATTCACTCATTAATCCTCTCTCCACTCTCGAACTACTCCATCTCAAGCTCGCTCTTTAATCCTTACTCTACTCTCGCATTGCTCCCTCTCAGACTCGCTCTTTAATCCCCTCTCTGCTCTCACACAGCTCACTCTCAGACTCACTCTTCAATCCTTTCTCCGCTCTCACACTACTCCCTCTCAGACTCGTTCCTTTATTGTTGCTCTGCTCTCGCACTGCTCACTTCCAGACTCACTCTTGCATCCTCTCACACTGCTCCCTCTCAGACTCGCTCTTTAATGCTCACTCAGATTTCTCTCACTGCTCCCTCTCAGACGCGGTCTTTAATCTCCTCTCCTCTCTCGCACTACTCCCTCTCAGACTCGCTCTTATTCCTACCTCCGCTCTTGCACGGCTCCCTCTCAGACTCACTCTTTAATCCTCTCTCTGCTCTTGCACTGCTCCCTCTCAGATTCACTCTTTAATCCACTCTCCACTCTCGCACGTCTCCTACTCAGACTAACTCTTTAATCCCCTCTCCGCTCTCGCACTGATCCCCCTCAGACTCACTCTTTAATCCTCTCTCCGTTTTCACGTTGCTCCCTCTCAGACTCGGTCTTTAATCCACTCTCTGCTCTCGCTCTGCTCCCTCTCAGACTCGATCTTTAATCCTCTATTCGTTCTCGCATTGCTCCCTCTCAGACTCGGTCTTTAATCCTCTCTCCGCTCTCATTCTGCTCCCTCTCAGACTCACTCTTTCATCTTCTCTGTGCTTCACGCTGCTCCCTCTCAGACTCACTCTTTAATCCTCTCTATGCTCTCGCACTGCTCCCTCTCAGACTTGATTTTTAATCCTCAATGTGCTATCGCACTTCTCCCTCTCAGACTCACTCTTTAATCCTCTCCGCTCCCTCACTGCTGCCTCTCAGACTCGCTCTATTATCCCCTCTCCGCTCTCGCACTGCTCCCTCTCAGACTCACTCTTTAATCCCCTCTCGGCTCTCGCACTGATCCCCCCCAGGCTCACTCTTTAATCCTCTCTCCGTTCTCACGTTGCTCCCTCTCAGACTCGGTCTTTAATCCACTCTCTGCTCTCGCTCTGCTCCCTCTCAGACTCGATCTTTAATCCTCTATCCGTTCTCGCATTGCTCCCTCTCAGACTCGGTCTTTAATCCTCTCTCCGCTCTCATTCTGCTCCCTCTCAGACTCACTCATTTATTCCCTCTCCGCTCTCTCACTGCTGCCTCTCAGACTCACCCTTTTATCCCCTCTCCGCACTCGCCCTTCTCCCTCTCAGACTCACTCTTTAATCCTCTCTCCACTCTCACGTTGCTCCCTCTCAGACTCGCTCTTTATTCCACTCTCTGCTCTCGCACTGCTCCCTCTCAGACTCACTCTTTAATCCTCTCTCTGCTCTCGCATTGCTCCCTCTCATATTCACTCTTTAATCCTCTCTCCGCTCTCGAACTGCTCCATCTCAAACTCGCTCTTTAATCCTTACTCTACTCTCGCATTGCTCCCTCTCAGACTCACTCTTTAATCCTCTCTCCACTCTCGCACTGCTCCCTCTCAGACTTGCTTTTTAATCCTCAATCTGCTATCACACTTCACCGTCTCAGAGTCACTCTTTAATCCTCTCTCCGCTCTCGCATTTTTCCCTCTCATATTCACTCATTAATCCTCTCTCCACTCTCGAACTACTCCATCTCAAGCTCGCTCTTTAATCCTTACTCTACTCTCGCATTGCTCCCTCTCAGACTCGCTCTTTAATCCCCTCTCTGCTCTCACACAGCTCACTCTCAGACTCACTCTTCAATCCTTTCTCCGCTCTCACACTACTCCCTCTCAGACTCGTTCCTTTATTGTTGCTCTGCTCTCGCACTGCTCACTTCCAGACTCACTCTTGCATCCTCTCACACTGCTCCCTCTCAGACTCGCTCTTTAATGCTCACTCAGATTTCTCTCACTGCTCCCTCTCAGACGCGGTCTTTAATCTCCTCTCCTCTCTCGCACTACTCCCTCTCAGACTCGCTCTTATTCCTACCTCCGCTCTTGCACGGCTCCCTCTCAGACTCACTCTTTAATCCTCTCTCTGCTCTTGCACTGCTCCCTCTCAGATTCACTCTTTAATCCACTCTCCACTCTCGCACGTCTCCTACTCAGACTAACTCTTTAATCCCCTCTCCGCTCTCGCACTGATCCCCCTCAGACTCACTCTTTAATCCTCTCTCCGTTTTCACGTTGCTCCCTCTCAGACTCGGTCTTTAATCCACTCTCTGCTCTCGCTCTGCTCCCTCTCAGACTCAATCTTTAATCCTCTATTCGTTCTCGCATTGCTCCCTCTCAGACTCGGTCTTTAATCCTCTCTCCGCTCTCATTCTGCTCCCTCTCAGACTCACTCTTTCATCTTCTCTGTGCTTCACGCTGCTCCCTCTCAGACTCACTCTTTAATCCTCTCTCCGCTCTCGAACTGCTCCATCTCAGACTCGCTCTTTAATCCATACTCTACTCTCGCATTGCTCCCTCTCAGACTCACTCTTTAATCCTCTCTCTGCTCTCACATTGCTCCCTCTCAGACTCGCTCTTTATTCCACTCTCTGCTCTCGCACTGCTCCCTCTCTGACTCGCTCTTTAATCTTCTCTCCGCTCTCTCACTGCTCCCACTCAGACTCACTCTTTAATCCTCTCCGCTCCCTCACTGCTGCCTCTCAGACTCGCTCTATTATCCCCTCTCCGCTCTCGCACTGCTCCCTCTCAGACTCACTCTTTAATCCCCTCTCGGCTCTCGCACTGATCCCCCCCAGGCTCACTCTTTAATCCTCTCTCCGTTCTCACGTTGCTCCCTCTCAGACTCGGTCTTTAATCCACTCTCTGCTCTCGCTCTGCTCCCTCTCAGACTCGATCTTTAATCCTTTATCCGTTCTCGCATTGCTCCCTCTCAGACTCGGTCTTTAATCCTCTCTCCGCTCTCATTCTGCTCCCTCTCAGACTCACTCTTTAATCCTCTCTCCGCTCTCGCACTGCTCCATCTCAAACTCGCTCTTTAATCCTTACTCTACTCTCGCATTGCTCCCTCTCAGACTCACTCTTTAATCCTCTCTCCACTCTCGCACTGCTACCTCTCAGACTTGCTTTTTAATCCTCAATGTGCTATCACACTTCTGCCACTCAGACTCACTCTTTAATCCTCTCTCTGCTCTCGAACTGCTCCATCTCAAACTCGCTCTTTAATCCTTACTCTACTCTCGCATTGCCGTCTCTCATATTCACTCTTTAATCCTCTCTCCGCTCTCGAACTGCTCCATCTCAAACTCGCTCTTTAATCCATACTCTACTCTCGCATTGCTCCCTCTCAGACACACTCTTTAATCCTCTCTCTGCTCTCACATTGCTCCCTCTCAGACTCGCTCTTTATTCCACTCTCTGCTCTCGCACTGCTCCCTCTCAGACTCACTCTTTAATCCTCTCTCTGCTCTCGCATTGCTCCCTCTCATATTCACTCTTTAATGCTCTCTCCGCTCTCGAACTGCTCCATCTCAAACTCGCTCTTTAATCCTCTCTCCACTCTCGCACTGCTCCTTCTCAGACTTGCTTTTTAATCCTCAATCTGCTATCACACTTCACCGTCTCAGAGTCACTCTTTAATCCTCTCTCCGCTCTCGCATTTTTCCCTCTCATATTCACTCATTAATCCTCTCTCCACTCTCGAACTACTCCATCTCAAGCTCGCTCTTTAATCCTTACTCTACTCTCGCATTGCTCCCTCTCAGACTCGCTCTTTAATCCCCTCTCTGCTCTCACACAGCTCACTCTCAGACTCACTCTTCAATCCTTTCTCCGCTCTCTCACTACTCCCTCTCAGATTCGTTCCTTTATTGTTGCTCTGCTCTCACACTGCTCCCTCTCAGACTCGCTCTTTAATGCTCACTCAGCTTTCTCTCACTGCTCCCTCTCAGACGCGCTCTTTAATCTCCTCTCCTCTCTCGCACTACTCCCTCTCAGACTCGCTCTTATTCCTACCTCCGCTCTTGCACTGCTCCCTCTCAGACTCACTCTTTAATCCTCTCTCTGCTCTTGCACTGCTCCCTCTCAGATTCACTCTTTAATCCACTCTCCACTCTCGCACGTCTCCTACTCAGACTAGCTCTTTAATCCCCTCTCCGCTCTCGCACTGCTCCCTCTCAGACTCACTCTTTAATCCCCTCTCGGCTCTCGCACTGATCCCCCTCAGGCTCACTCTTTAATCCTCTCTCCGTTTTCACGTTGCTCCCTCTCAGACTCGGTCTTTAATCCACTCTCTGCTCTCGCTCTGCTCCCTCTCAGACTCGATCTTTAATCCTCTATCCGTTCTCGCATTGCTCCCTCTCAGACTCGGTCTTTAATCCTCTCTCCGCTCTCATTCTGCTCCCTCTCAGACTCACTCTTTCATCTTCTCTGTGCTTCACGCTGCTCCCTCTCAGACTCACTCTTTAATCCTCTCTATGCTCTCGCACTGCTCCCTCTCAGACTTGATTTTTAATCCTCAATGTGCTATCGCAATTCTCCCTCTCAGACTCACTCTTTAATCCTCTCTCCGCTCTCGAACTGCTCCATCTCAGACTCGCTCTTTAATCCATACTCTACTCTCGCATTGCTCCCTCTCAGACTCACTCTTTAATCCTCTCTCTGCTCTCACATTGCTCCCTCTCAGACTCGCTCTTTATTCCACTCTCTGCTCTCGCACTGCTCCCTCTCTGACTCGCTCTTTAATCTTCTCTCCGCTCTCTCACTGCTCCCACTCAGACTCACTCTTTAATCCTCTCCGCTCCCTCACTGCTGCCTCTCAGACTCGCTCTATTATCCCCTCTCCGCTCTCGCACTGCTCCCTCTCAGACTCACTCTTTAATCCCCTCTCGGCTCTCGCACTGATCCCCCTCAGGCTCACTCTTTAATCCTCTCTCCGTTCTCACGTTGCTCCCTCTCAGACTCGGTCTTTAATCCACTCTCTGCTCTCGCTCTGCTCCCTCTCAGACTCGATCTTTAATCCTCTTTCCGTTCTCGCATTGCTCCCTCTCAGACTCGGTCTTTAATCCTCTCTCCGCTCTCATTCTGCTCCCTCTCAGACTCACTCTTTAATCCTCTCTCCGCTCTCGCACTGCTACCTCTCAGACTTGCTTTTTAATCCTCAATGTGCTATCGCACTTCTGCCACTCAGATTCACTCTTTAATCCTCTCTCTGCTCTCGAACTGCTCCATCTCAAACTCGCTCTTTAATCCTTACTCTACTCTCGCATTGCCGTCTCTCATATTCACTCTTTAATCCTCTCTCCGCTCTCGAACTGCTCCATCTCAAACTGGCTCTTTAATCCTTACTCTACTCTCGCATTGCTCCCTCTCAGACTCACTCTTTAATCCTCTCTCTGCTCTCACATTGCTCCCTCTCAGACTCGCTCTTTATTCCACTCTCTGCTCTCGCACTGCTCCCTCTCAGACACACTCTTTAATCCTCTCTCCGCTCTCGAACTGCTCCATCTCAAACTCGCTCTTTAATCCTTACTCTACTCTCGCATTGCTCCCTCTCAGACTCACTCTGTAATCCTCTCTCCACTCTCGCACTGCTCCCTCTCAGACTTGCTTTTTAATCCTCAATCTGCTATCACACTTCTCCGTCTCAGAGTCACTCTTTAATCCTCTCTCCGCTCTCGCATTTTTCCCTCTCATATTCACTCATTAATCCTCTCTCCACTCTCGAACTACTCCATCTCAAGCTCGCTCTTTAATCCTTACTCTACTCTCGCATTGCTCCCTCTCAGACTCGCTCTTTAATCCCCTCTCTGCTCTCACACAGCTCACTCTCAGACTCACTCTTCAATCCTTTCTCCGCTCTCACACTACTCCCTCTCAGACTCGTTCCTTTATTGTTGCTCTGCTCTCGCACTGCTCACTTCCAGACTCACTCTTGCATCCTCTCACACTGCTCCCTCTCAGACTCGCTCTTTAATGCTCACTCAGCTTTCTCTCACTGCTCCCTCTCAGACGCGCTCTTTAATCTCCTCTCCTCTCTCGCACTACTCCCTCTCAGACTCGCTCTTATTCCTACCTCCGCTCTTGCACTGCTCCCTCTCAGACTCACTCTTTAATCCTCTCTCTGCTCTTGCACTGCTCCCTCTCAGACTCGCTCTTTATTCCACTCTCTGCTCTCGCACTGCTCCCTCTCTGACTCGCTCTTTAATCTTCTCTCCGCTCTCTCACTGCTCCCACTCAGACTCACTCTTTAATCCTCTCCGCTCCCTCACTGCTGCCTCTCAGACACGCTCTATTATCCCCTCTCCGCTCTCGCACTGCTCCCTCTCAGACTCACTCTTTAATCCTCTTTCCGCTCTCGCACTGCTCCCTCTCAGACTTGCTTTTTAATCCTCAATCTGCTATCGCACTTCTCCCTCTCAGATTCACTCTTTAATCCTCTCTCCGCTCTCGAACTGCTTCATCTCAAACTTGCTCTTTAATCCTTACTCTACTCTCGCATTGCTCCCTCTCAGACTCACTCTTTAATCCCCTCTCCGCTCTCACACAGCTCACTCTCAGACTCGCTCTTCAATCCTCTCTCTGCTCTCACACTGCTCCCTCTCAGACTTTTTCCTTTATTCCTTTATTGTTGCTCTGTTCTCGCACTGCTCACTTCCAGACTCACTTTTGCATCCTCTCACACTGCTCCCTCTCAGACTCGCTCTTTAATCCTCATTCAGCTTTCTCTCACTGCTCCCTCTCAGACGCGCTCTTTAATCTCCTCTCCTCTCTCGCAATTCTCCCTCTCAGACTCACTCTTTAATCCTACCTCCGCTCTTGCACTGCTCCCTCTCAGATTCACTCTTTAATCCACTCTCCACTCTCGCACGGCTCCTACTCAGACTAACTCTTTAATCCCCTCTCCGCTCTCGCACTGCTCCCTCTCAGGCTCACTCTTTAATCCACTCTCCACTCTCGCACGGCTCCTACTCAGACTAACTCTTTAATCCTCTCTCCGCTCTCGCACTGCTCCCTCTCAGGCTCACTCTTTAATCCCCTCTCGGCTCTCGCACTGATCCCCCTCAGGCTCACTCTTTAATCCTCTCTCCGTTCTCACGTTGCTCCCTCTCAGACTCGGTCTTTAATCCACTCTCTGCTCTCGCTCTGCTCCCTCTCAGACTCGATGTTTAATCCTCCTTCTGTTCTCGCATTGCTCCCTCTCAGACTCGGTCTTTAATCCTCTCTCCGCTCTCATTCTGCTCCCTCCCAGACTCACTCTTTAATCCTCTCTCCGCTCTCGAACTGCTCCATCTCAGACTCGCTCTTTATTCCACTCTCTGCTCTCGCACTGCTCCCTCTCAGACTCGCTCTTTAATCCTCTCTCCGTTCTCGCATTGTTCCCTCTCAGACTCACTCTTTATTCCGTTCTCTGCTCTCGCACTGCTCCCTCTCAGACTCACTCTTTAATCCTCTCTCTGATCTTGCATTGCTCCCTCTCAGACTCGCTCTTTAGTCTTCTCTCCTCTCTCTCACTGCTCCCACTCAGACTCACTCTATAATCCTCTCCGCGCTCTCACTGCTGCCTCTCAGACTCGCTCTATTATCCCCTCTCTGCTCTCGCACTGCTCCCTCTCAGACTTGCTTTTTAATCCTCAATCTGCTATCGCACTTCTCCCTCTCAGACTCGCTCTTTAATCCTCTCTCTGCTCACGCATTGCTCCCTCTCATATTCACTCTTTAACCCTCTCTCCGCTCTCGAACTGCTCCATCTCAAACTTGCTCTTTAATCCTTACTCTACTCTCGCATTGCTCCCTCTCAGACTCGCTCTTTAATCCCCTCTCCGCTCTCACACAGCTCACTCTCAGACTTTTTCCTTTATTGTTGCTCTGTTCTCGCACTGCTCACTTCCAGACTCCCTCTTGCATCCTCTCACACTGCTCCCTCTCAGACTCGCTCTTTAATCCTCACTCAGCTTTCTCTCACTGCTCCCTCTCAGACGCGGTCTTTAATCTCCTCTCCTCTCTCGCACTACTCCCTCTCAGACTCGCTCTTTTATCCTACCTCCGCTCATGCACTGCTCCCTCTCTGACTCGCTCTTTAATCCACTCTCCGCTCTCACATTGCTCCCTCTCAGACTCGCTCTTTAATTCCCTCTCTGCACTCGCATTGCTCTGTCTCAGACTCGCTCTTTAATCCTACCTCCGCTCTTGTACTGCTCCCTCTCAGACTAACTCTTTAATCCTCTCTATGCTCTCGCACTGCTCCCTCTCAGACTTGATTTTAAATCGTCAATGTGCTCTCGCACTGCTCCCTCTCAGACTCACTCTTTAATACTCTCTCCGCTCTCGCACTGCTCCCTCTCAGATTCACTCTTTAATCCAATCTCCACTCTCGCACGGCTCCTACTTAGACTAACTCTTTAATCCCCTCTCTGCTCTCGCACTGCTCCCTCTCAGACTCACTCTTTAATCCCCTCTCGGCTCTCGCACTGATACCCCTCAGACTCATTCTTTAATCCTCTCTCCGTTCTCACGTTGCTCCCTCTCAGACTCGGTCTTTAATCCACTCTCTGCTCTCGCTCTGCTCCCTCTCAGACTCGGTCTTTAATCCACTCTCTGCTCTCGCTCTGCTCCCTCTCAGACTCGGTCTTTAATCCTCTCTCCGCTCTCATTCTGCTCCCTCTCAGACTCACTCTTTCATCTTCTCTGTGCTTCACGCTGCTCCCTCTCAGACTCACTCTTTAATCCTCTCTATGCTCTCGCACTGCTCCCTCTCAGACTTGATTTTTAATCCTCAATGTGCTATCGCACTTCTCCCTCTCAGGCTCACTCTTTAATCCTCTCTCCGCTCTCGAACTGCTCCATCTCAAACTCACTCTTTAATCCTTACTCTACTCTCGCATTGCCGTCTCTCATATTCACTCTTTAATCCTCTCTCCGCTCTCGAACTGCTCCATCTCAAACTCGCTCTTTAATCCATACTCTACTCTTGCATTGCTCCCTCTCAGACTCACTCTTTAATCCTCTCTCTGCTCTCACATTGCTCCCTCTCAGACTCGCTCTTTATTCCACTCTCTGCTATCGCACTGCTCCCTCTCAGACTCGCTCTTTAATCCTCTCTCCGTTCTCGCATTGTTCCCTCTCAGACTCACTCTTTAATGCTCTCTCTGATCTTGCATTGCTCCCTCTCAGACTCGCTCTTTAATCTTCTCTCCGCTCTCGCACTGCTCCCTCTCAGACTTGGTTTTTAATCCTCAATCTGCTATCGCACTTCTCCCTCTCAGACTCACTCTTTAATCCTCTCTCTGCTCTCGCATTGCCCCCTCTCATATTCACTCTTTAATCCTCTCTCCGCTCTCGAACTGCTCCATCTCAAACTCGCTCTTTAATCCTTACTCTACTCTCGCATTGCTCCCTCTCAGACTCAATCTTTAATCCCTTCTCTGCTCTCACACAGCTCACTCTCAGACTCGGTCTTTAATCCCCACTCCGCTCTCGCATTTTTCCCTCTCAGACTTGATCTTTAATCCCCTCTCCGCTCACGCATTGCTCCCTCTCAGACACGCTCTTTCATCTTCTCTCTGGTCTTGCACTGCTCCGTCTCATCCTCGCTCTTTAACCTGTCTCAGCTCTCGCATTGCTCACTCTCACACATGCTCTTTAATCCCCTCTCCGCTCTCGGACTGCTCCCTCTCAGACCCGCTCTTTAATCCTCTTTCCGTTCTCGCACTGCTCCCTCTCAGACTCACTCTTTAATCCACTCTCCGATCTCACGTTGCTCCGTATCAGACTCGATCTTTAATCCTCTCTCCGTTCTCACGTCGCTCCCTCTCAGACTCAGTCTTTAATCCACTCTCTGATCTTGCAATGCTCCCTCTCAGACTCGCTCATTAATGCTTTCTCCGATCTTGCACTTCTCCCTCTCAGACTCGCTCTTTAATCCTCTCTCCGCTCTCACACTGCTCCCTCTCAGAATCGCTCTTTAATCCCCTCTCCGCTCTCGGATTGATCCCTCTCAGATTCGATCTTTAATCCCCTCTCTGCTCGCGCATTGCTCCCTCACAGACACGCACCTTCATCTTCTCTCTGGTCTCGCACTGCTTCGTCTCAGCCTCCCTCTTTAACCTGTCTCTGCTCTCGCATTGCTCCCTCTCAGACTCACTCTTTAATCCTCTCTCTGCTCTCACATTGCTCCCTCTCAGACTCGCTCTTTATTCCACTCTCTGCTATCGCACTGCTCCCTCTCAGACTCGCTCTTTAATCCTCTCTCCGTTCTCGCATTGTTCCCTCTCAGACTCACTCTTTAATGCTCTCTCTGATCTTGCATTGCTCCCTCTCAGACTCGCTCTTTAATCTTCTCTCCGCTCTCGCACTGCTCCCTCTCAGACTTGGTTTTTAATCCTCAATCTGCTATCGCACTTCTCCCTCTCAGACTCACTCTTTAATCCTCTCTCTGCTCTCGCATTGCCCCCTCTCATATTCACTCTTTAATCCTCTCTCCGCTCTCGAACTGCTCCATCTCAAACTCGCTCTTTAATCCTTACTCTACTCTCGCATTGCTCCCTCTCAGACTCAATCTTTAATCCCTTCTCTGCTCTCACACAGCTCACTCTCAGACTCGGTCTTTAATCCCCACTCCGCTCTCGCATTTTTCCCTCTCAGACTTGATCTTTAATCCCCTCTCCGCTCACGCATTGCTCCCTCTCAGACACGCTCTTTCATCTTCTCTCTGGTCTTGCACTGCTCCGTCTCATCCTCGCTCTTTAACCTGTCTCAGCTCTCGCATTGCTCACTCTCACACATGCTCTTTAATCCCCTCTCCGCTCTCGGACTGCTCCCTCTCAGACCCGCTCTTTAATCCTCTTTCCGTTCTCGCACTGCTCCCTCTCAGACTCACTCTTTAATCCACTCTCCGATCTCACGTTGCTCCGTATCAGACTCGATCTTTAATCCTCTCTCCGTTCTCACGTCGCTCCCTCTCAGACTCAGTCTTTAATCCACTCTCTGATCTTGCAATGCTCCCTCTCAGACTCGCTCATTAATGCTTTCTCCGATCTTGCACTTCTCCCTCTCAGACTCGCTCTTTAATCCTCTCTCCGCTCTCACACTGCTCCCTCTCAGAATCGCTCTTTAATCCCCTCTCCGCTCTCGGATTGATCCCTCTCAGATTCGATCTTTAATCCCCTCTCTGCTCGCGCATTGCTCCCTCACAGACACGCACCTTCATCTTCTCTCTGGTCTCGCACTGCTTCGTCTCAGCCTCCCTCTTTAACCTGTCTCTGCTCTCGCATTGCTCCCTCTCAGACTCACTCTTTAATCCTCTCTCTGCTCTCACATTGCTCCCTCTCAGACTCGCTCTTTATTCCACTCTCTGCTATCGCACTGCTCCCTCTCAGACTCGCTCTTTAATCCTCTCTCCGTTCTCGCATTGTTCCCTCTCAGACTCACTCTTTAATGCTCTCTCTGATCTTGCATTGCTCCCTCTCAGACTCGCTCTTTAATCTTCTCTCCGCTCTCGCACTGCTCCCTCTCAGACTTGGTTTTTAATCCTCAATCTGCTATCGCACTTCTCCCTCTCAGACTCACTCTTTAATCCTCTCTCTGCTCTCGCATTGCCCCCTCTCATATTCACTCTTTAATCCTCTCTCCGCTCTCGAACTGCTCCATCTCAAACTCGCTCTTTAATCCTTACTCTACTCTCGCATTGCTCCCTCTCAGACTCAATCTTTAATCCCTTCTCTGCTCTCACACAGCTCACTCTCAGACTCGGTCTTTAATCCCCACTCCGCTCTCGCATTTTTCCCTCTCAGACTTGATCTTTAATCCCCTCTCCGCTCACGCATTGCTCCCTCTCAGACACGCTCTTTCATCTTCTCTCTGGTCTTGCACTGCTCCGTCTCATCCTCGCTCTTTAACCTGTCTCAGCTCTCGCATTGCTCACTCTCACACATGCTCTTTAATCCCCTCTCCGCTCTCGGACTGCTCCCTCTCAGACCCGCTCTTTAATCCTCTTTCCGTTCTCGCACTGCTCCCTCTCAGACTCACTCTTTAATCCACTCTCCGATCTCACGTTGCTCCGTATCAGACTCGATCTTTAATCCTCTCTCCGTTCTCACGTCGCTCCCTCTCAGACTCAGTCTTTAATCCACTCTCTGATCTTGCAATGCTCCCTCTCAGACTCGCTCATTAATGCTTTCTCCGATCTTGCACTTCTCCCTCTCAGACTCGCTCTTTAATCCTCTCTCCGCTCTCACACTGCTCCCTCTCAGAATCGCTCTTTAATCCCCTCTCCGCTCTCGGATTGATCCCTCTCAGATTCGATCTTTAATCCCCTCTCTGCTCGCGCATTGCTCCCTCACAGACACGCACCTTCATCTTCTCTCTGGTCTCGCACTGCTTCGTCTCAGCCTCCCTCTTTAACCTGTCTCTGCTCTCGCATTGCTCCCTCTCAGACTTGCTCTTTCATCCCCTCTACGCTGTCGGACTGCTCCCTCTCAGACTCGCTCTTTAGTTCACCCTCCGCTCTCACATTGCTCCGTCTCAGACTCGCTCTTTAATCCCCTCTCTGCTCTCGCATTGCTCCCTCTCAGACTCACTCTTTAATCCAATCTCCACTCTCACACTGCTCCCTCTCAGTCTCACTCTTTAATCCCCTCTCTGCTCTCGCACGGCAAACTTCCAGACTGGCTCTTTAATCCTCTCTCCGCTCTCATACTGCTCCCTCTCAGAATCGCTCTTTAATCCCCTCTCCGCTCTCGGATTGCTCCCTCTCAGACTCGGTCTTTAATCCCCTCTCCGCTCGCGCATTGCTCCCTCTCAGACATGCACCTTCATCTTCTCTCTGGTCTTGCACTGCTTCGTCTCAGCCTCGCTCTTTAAACTGTCTCTGCTCTCGCATTGTTCCCTCTCAGACTTGCTCTTTAACCTCTCTCGGCTCTCGCACTGCTCCCTCTCAGGCTTGCTTTTTAATCCTCAATCTGCTATCTCACTGCTCCCTCTCAGACTCACTCTTTAATCCTCTCTCCGCTCTCGCATTGCTCCCTCTCACATTCACTCTTTAATCCCCTCTCCGCTCTCGAACTGCTCCATTTCAGACTCTCTGTTTAATTCATACTCGACTCTCGCATTGCTCCCTCTCAGACTCACTCTTTAATCCTCTCTCTGATCTTGCATTGCTCCCTCTCAGACTCGCTCTTTAATCCTCTCTCCGCTCTCGCACGGCTCCTACTCAGACTCACTTTTTAATCCTCACTCAGCTTTCTCTCACTGCTCCCTCTCAGACGCAGTCTTTAATCTCCTCTCCTCTCTCGCACTACTCCCTCTCAGACTCGCTCTTTAATCCTACCTCCGCTCTTGCATTGCTCCCTCTCATATTCACTCTTTAATCCTCTCTCCGCTCTCGAACTGCTCCATCTCAGATTTGATCTTTAACCCATACACGACTTTCGCACTGCTCCCTCTCAGACTCGCTCTTTAATCCTCTCTCCGCTCTCGCACGGCTCCTACTCAGACTCACTCTTAAATCCCCTCTCCGCTCTCGCAGTGCTCCCTCTCAGACTCGCTCTTCAATCCTCACTCAGCTTTCTCTCACTGCTCCATCTCAGACGTGCTCTTTAATCTCCTCTCCTCTATCGCACTGCTCCCTCTCAGACTCGCTCATTAATCCTCTCTCCGTTCTCGCCTTTTTCCCTCTCAGACTCGCTCTTTAATCCCCTCTCCGCTCGCGCATTGCTCCCTCACGGACACGCTCCTTCAGCTTCTCTCTGGTCTCGCACTGCTTCGTCTCAGCCTCCCTCTTTAACCTGTCTCTGCTCTCGCATTGCTCCCTCTCACACATGCACTTTAACCTCTCTCTGCTCTCGCATTGCTCCCTCTCAGACTTGCTCTTTAACCTCTCTCTGCTCTCGCATTTCTCCCTCTCAGACGCGCTCTTTAATCCTCTCTCCGCTCTCGCACGGCTCCTACTCAGATTCACTCTTTAATCCCCTCTCCGCTCTCGCAGTGCTCCCTCTCAGACTCGCTCTTAAATCCCCTCTCCGCTCTCGCACTACTCCCTCTCAGACTCGCTCTTTAATCCTCTCTCCGTTCTCGCGTTCTTCCCTCTCAGACTCACTCTTTAATCCTTTCTCTGAACTTGCATTGCTCCCTCTCAGACTCGCTCTACAATCCTCTCTCCATTCTCGCACGGCTCCTACTCACACTCACTCTTTAATCCCCTCTCTGCTCTCGCACTGCTCCCTCTCAGACTCACTCTTTAATCCCCTCTCGGCTCTCGCACTGCTCCCTCTCAGACTCGCTCTTTAATCCTCTCTCCGTTCTCGTGTTCTTCCCTCTCAGACTCACTCTTTAATCCTTTCTCTGAACTTGCATTGCTCCCTCTCAGACTCGCTCTTCAATCCTCTCTCCATTCTCGCACGGCTCCTACTCAGACACACTCTTTAATCCCCTCTCTGCTCTCGCACTGCTCCCTCTCAGACTCACTCTTTAATCCCCTCTCGGCTCTCGCACTGCTCCCTCTCAGACTCACTCTTTAATCCACTCTCCGCTCTCACGTTGCGCCCTCTCAGACTCGCTCTCTAATCCTCTCTCCGTTCTCACGTCGCTCCCTCTCAGACTCAGTCTTTAATCCACTCTCTGATCTTGCAATGCTCCCTCTCAGACTCGCTCATTAATGCTTTCTCCGATCTTGCACTTCTCCCTCTCAGACTCGCTCTTTAATCCTCTCTCCGCTCTCACACTGCTCCCTCTCAGAATCGCTCTTTAATCCCCTGTCCGCTCTCGGATTGCTCCCTCTCAGACTCGGTCTTTAATACCCTCTCTGCTCGCGCATTGCTCCCTCTCAGACATGCTCCTTCATCTTCTCTCTGGTCTCGCACTGCTTCGTCTCAGCCTCGCTCTTTAACCTCTTTCTGCTTTCGCATTGCTCCCTCTCAGACTAGCTCTTTAACCTCTCTCTGCTCTTGCACTGCACCCTCTCAGACTCGCTCTTTAATTCACCCTCCACTCTCACATTGCTCCGTCTCAGTCTCGCTCTTTAATCCCCTCTCTGCTCTCACACAGCTCACTCTCAGACTCGCTCTTCAGTCCCCTCTCTGCTCTCACACTGCTCCCTCTCAGACTTGTTCCTTTATTGTTGCTCTGCTCTTGCACTGCTCACTTCCAGACTCACTCTTGCATCCTCTCACAATGCTCCCTCTCAGACTCGCTCTTTAATCCTCCCTCAGCTTTCTCTCACAGCTCCCTCTTAGATGCACTCTTTAATCCCCTCTCCTCTCTCGCACTACTCCCTCTCAGACTCGCTCTTTAATCCTACCTCCGCTCTTGCACTTCTCCCTCTCTGACTCACTCTTTAATCCACTCTCCGCTCTCACATTGCTCCCTCTCAGACTCGCTCTTTCATTCCCTCTCCACACTCGCATTGCTCTGTCTCAGACTCGCTCTTTAATCCTGCCTCCGCTCTTGCACTGCTCGCTCTCAGACTCACTCTTTAATCCTCTCTCCGCTCTCGCACTGCTCCCTCTCAGACTTGCTTTTTAATCCTCAATCTGCTATCTCACTTCTCCCTCTCAGACTCACTAATTAATCCTCTCTCTGCTCTCGCATTGCTCCCTCTCATATTCACTCTTTAATCCTCTCTCCGCTCTCGAACTGCTCCATTTCAGACTCGCTGTTTAATTCATACTCGACTCTCACATTGCTCCCTCTCAGACTCACTCTTTAATCCTCTCTCTGATCTTGCATTGCTCCCTCTCAGATTCGCTCTTTAATCCTCTCTGTGCTCTCGCACGGCTCCTACTCAGACTCAATCTTAAATCTCCTCTCCGCTCTCGCAGTGCTCCCTCTCAGACTCGCTATTTAATCCTCACTCAGCTTTCTCTCACTGCTCCCTCTCAGACGTGCTCTTTAATCTCCTCTCCTCTCTCGCACTACTCCCTCTCAGACTCGCTCTTTAATCCTACCTCCGCTCTTGCACTGCTCCCTCTCTGACTCGCTCTTTCATTCCCTCTCGCACTCGCATTGCTCTGTCTCAGACTCGCTCTTTAATCTTCTCTCCGCTCTCGCACTGCTCCCTCTCAGACTTGCTTTTCAATGCTCAATCTGCTATCGCACTTCTCCCTCTCAGACTCAGTCTTTAATCCTACCTCCGCTCTTGCATTGCTCCCTCTCATATTCACTCTTTAATCCCCTCTCCGCTCTCGAACTGCTCCATCTCAGACTCGCTCTTTAATCCATACTCGACTCTCGCACTGCTCGCTCTCAGACTCACTCTTTAATCCTCTTTCTGCTCTCACATTGCTCCGTCTCAGACTCGCTCTTTACTCCACTCTCGCACTGCTCCCTCTCAGACTCGCTCTTTAATCCTCTCTCTGTTCTCACGTTGTTCCCTCTCAGACTCACTCTTTAATCCTTTCTCTGAACTTGCATTGCTCCCTCTCAGACTCGGTCTTTAATCCTCTCTCCATTCTCGCTTCGCTCCTACTCAGACACACTCTTTAATCCCCTCTCCGCTCTCGCACTGCTCCCTCTCAGACTCACTCTTTAATCCTCTCCCCGCTCTCACGTTGCTCCCTCTCAGACTCGCTCTTTCATTCCCTTTCCACACTCGCATTGCTCTGTCTCAGACTCGCTCTTTAATCCTCTCTCCACTCTCGCACTGCTCCCTCTCAGACTTGCTTTTTAATCCTCATTCTGCTATCTCACTTCACCCTCTCAGACTCACTGTTTAATCCTCTCTCCGCTCTCGCATTGCTCCCTCTCATATTAATTCTTTAATCCTCTCTCCGCTCTCGAACTGCTCCATTTCAGACTCGCTGTTGAATTCATACTCGACTCTCACATTGCTTCCTCTCAGACTCACTCTTTAATCCTCTCTCTGATCTTGCATTGCTCCCTCTCAGACTCGCTCTTTAATCCTCTCTCCGCTCTCGCACGGCTCCTACTCAGATTCACTCTTAAATCCCCTCTCCGATCTCGCAGTGCTCCCTCTCAGACTCTCTCTTTAATCCTCACTCAGCTTTCTCTCACTGCTCCTTCTCAGACGTGATCTTTAATCTCCTCTCCTCTCTCGCACTACTCCCTCTCAGACTCGTTCTTTAATCCTGCCTCCGCTCTTGCACTGCTCCCTCTCTGACTCGCTCTTTCATTCCCTCTCCGCACTCGCATTGCTCTGTCTCAGACTCACTCTTTAATCCTCTCTCCGCTCTCGCACTGCTCCCTCTCAGACTTGCCTTTTAATCCTCAATCTGCTATCGCACTTCTCCCTCTCAGACTCACTCTTTAATCCTACCTCCGCTCTTGCATTGCTCCCTCTCATATTCACTCTTTAATGCTCTCTCCGCTCTCGAACTGCTCCCTTTCAGACACGCTCTTTAATCCTCTCTCTGTTCTCACGTTGTTCCCTCTCAGACTCACTCTTTAATCCTTTCTCCGAACTTGCATTGCTCCCTCTCAGACTCGCTCTTTTATCCTCTAGCCGTTCTTGCACGGCTCCTACTCAGACTCAATCTTTAATCCTCTCTCTGTTCTCGCACTGCTCCCTCTAAGAATCGCTCTTTAATCCCCTCTCCACTCTCGGATTGCTCCCTCTCAGACTCGATCTTTAATCCCCTCTCCGCTCGCGCATTGCTCCCTCTCAGACACGCTCCTTCATCTTGTCTCTGGTCTCGCACTGCTTCGTCTCAGCCTCGCTCTTTAACCTGTCTCTGCTCTCGCATTGCTCCCTCTCACACATGCTCTTTAATGTCTCTCTGCTCTCGCATTGCTCCCTCTCAGACTCACTCTTTAGTGCACTCTCCACTCTCGCACTGCTCCCTCTCAGACTCACTCTTTAATCCCCTCTCTGCTCTCACACAGCTCCCTCTCAGACTCGCTCTTTAATCCTCACTCAGCTTTCTCTCACTGCTCCCTCTTAGACGTGCTCTTTAATCTCCTCTCCTCTCTCGCACTAATCCCTCTCAGACTCGCTCTTTAATCCTCTTTCCATTCTCGCATTGCTCCCTCTCAGACTCGGTCTTTACTTCTCTCTCCGCTCTCGTTCTGCTCCCTCTCAGACTCACTCTTTCATCTTCTCTGTGCTTCGCGCTTCTCTTTCTCAGACTCACTCTTTAATCCTCTCTCCCATCTCACACTGCTCCCTCTCAGAATCGTTCTTTTATCCCCTCTCCGCTCTCGCATTGCTCCCTCTCAGACTCGGTCTTTAATCCCCTCTCCACTTGCGCATTGCTCCCTCTCAGACACGCTCTTTCATCTTCTCTCTGGTCTCGCACTGCTTCGTCTCAGCCTCGCTCTTTAACCTGTCTCTGCTCTAGCATTGCTCCCTCTCAGAATCACTCACTTATTCCCTCTCCGCTCTCTCACTGCTGCCTCTCAGACTTGGTCTTTTATCCCCTCTCCGCTCTAGCCCTGCTCCCTCTCAGACTCGCTCTTTAATCCCCGCTCTAACAGTGCAGCACTCCCTCTGTACTGACCATTTGACAGTGCAGCACTACCTCAGTCCTGACCCTCTGAGAGTGCAGCACTCCCTCAGTACTGACCCGCTGACAGTGCAGCACTCCCTCAGCACTGACCCCCTGACAGGGCAGCATTACCTGAGTACTGCCCTTCCCTCTCAGACTCACTCTTTAATCCTCTTTCCGTTCTCGCATTGCTCCCTCTCAGACTCAGTCTTTAATCCTCTCTCCACTCTCGTTCTGCTCCCTCTCAGACACGCTCTTTCATCTTCTCTCTGGTCTCGCACTGCTTCGTCTCAGCCTCGCTTTTTAACCTGTCTTTGCTCTAGCATTGCTCCCTCTCAGACTCACTCATTTATTCCCTCTCCGCTCTCTCACTGCTGCCTCTCAGACTCACCCTTTTATCCCCTCTCCGCACTCGCCCTTCTCCCTCTCAGACTCACTCTTTAATCCTCTCTCCACTCTCACGTTGCTCCCTCTCAGACTCGCTCTTTAATCCTCTCTCCGTTCTCACGTTGCTCCCTCTCAGACTCGGTCTTTGATCCACTCTCTTCTCGCAATGCTCCCTCTCAGACTCGCTCTTTAATCCCCACTCCACTCTCGCATTTTTCCCTCTCAGACTCGCTCTTTAATCCTCTTTCCTTTCTCGCATTGCTCCCTCTCAGACTCAGTCTTTAATCATCTCTCCATGCTCGCATTGCTCCCTCTCAGACTCGCTCTTTAATCTCCTCTCCTCTCTCGCACTACTCCCTCTCAGACTCGCTCTTCAATCCTACCTCCGCTCTTGCACTTCTCCCTCTCTGACTCACTCTTTAATCCACTCTCCGCTCTCACATTGCTCCGTCTCAGACTCGCTCTTTCATTCTTCCTCCGCTCCTGCACTGCTCGCTCTCAGACTCACTCTTTAATCCTCTCTCCGCTCTCGCACTGCTCCCTCTCAGACTTGCTTTTTAATCCTCAATCTGCTATCTCACTTCTCCCTCTCAGACTCAATCTTTAATCCTCTCTCCGCTCTCGCATTGCTCCCTCTCATATTCACTCTTTAATCCTCTCTCCGCTCTCGAACTGCTCCATTTCAGACTCGCTGTTTAATTCATACTCGACTCTCACATTGCTCCCTCTCAGACTCACTCTTTAATCCTCTCTCTGATCTTGCATTGCTCCCTCTCAGACTCGCTCTTTAATTCTCTCTCTGCTCTCGCACGGCTCCTACTCAGACTCACTCTTAAATCCCCTCTCCGCTCTCGCAGTGCTCCCTCTCAGACTTGCTCTTTAATCCTCACTCAGCTTTCTCTCACTGCTCCCTCTCAGACGCACTCTTTAATCTCCTCTCCTCTCTCGCACTACTCCCTCTCAGACTCGCTCTTTAATCCTACCTCCGCTCTTGCATTGCTCCCTCTCTGACTCGCTCTTTCATTCCCTCTCCGCACTCGCATTGCTCTGTCTCAGACTCACTCTTTAATCCTCTCTCCGCTCTCGCACTGCTCCCTCTCAGACTTGCCTTTTAATCCTCAATCTGCTATCGCACTTCTCCCTCTCAGACTCACTCTTTAATCCTACCTCCGCTCTTGCATTGCTCCCTCTCATATTCCCTCTTTAATGCTCTCTCCGCTCTCGAACTGCTCCCTTTCAGACTCGCTCTTTAATCCTCTCTCTGTTCTCACGTTGTTCCCTCTCAGACTCACTCTTTAATCCTTTCTACGAACTTGCATTGCTCCCTCTCAGACTCGCTCTTTAATCCTCTAGCCGTTCTTGTACGGCTCCTACTCAGACTCAATCTTTAATCCTCTCTCCGTTCTCACACTGCTCCCTCTCAGAATCGCTCTTTTATCCCCTCTCCGCTCTCGTATTGCTCCCTCTCAGACTCGGTCTTTAATCCCCTCTTCACTCGCGCATTGCTCCCTCTCAGACACGCTCTTTAATCATCACTCCGCTCTCGCATTTTTCCCGCTCAGACTCCGTCTTTAATCCTCTTTCCGTTATCGCATTGCTCCCTCTCAGACTCGGTCTTTAATCCTCTCTCCGCTCTCGTTCTGCTCCCTCTCAGACACGCTCTTTCATCTTCTCTCTGGTCTCGCACTGCTTCGTCTCAGCCTCGCTCTTTAACTTGTCTTTGCTCTAGCATTGCTCCCTCTCAGACTCACTCATTTATTCCCTCTCCACTCTCTCACTGCTGCCTCTCAGACTCGCCCATTTATCCCCTCTCCGCACTCGCCCTCCTCCCTCTCAGACTCACTCTTTAATCCTCTCTCCGCTTTCGCATTGCTCCCTCTCAGATTCACTCTTTAATCCACTCTCCACTCTCACGTTGCTCCCTCTCAGACTTGCTATTTAACCTCTCTCTGCTCTCACATTGCTCCCCATCAGACTTGCTCTTTAATCCCCTCTCCGTTGTCGGACTGCTCCCTCTCAGACTCGCTCTTTAATCCCCACTCCACTCTCGCATTTTTCCCTCTCAGACTCGCTCTTTGATCCTCTTTCCGTACTCGCATTGCTCCCTCTCAGACTCGGTCTTTAATCCTCTCTCCGTGCTCGCATTGCTCCCTCTCAGACTCGCTCTTTAATACTATTTCCTTTCTCGCACTGCTCCCTCTCAGACTCGATCTTTAATCCTCTCTCAACTTTCGTTCTGCTCTCTCTCAGACTCACTCTTTCATCTTCTCTCTGCTTCGCGCTGCTCCCTCTCAGACTCACTCTTCAATCCTCTCTCCGCTCTCACACTGCTCCCTCTCAGAATCGCTCTTTAATCCCCTGTCCGCTCTCGGATTGCTCCCTCTCAGACTCGGTCTTTAATACCCTCTCTGCTCGCGCATTGCTCCCTCTCAGACATGCTCCTTCATCTTCTCTCTGGTCTCGCACTGCTTCGTCTCAGCCTCGCTCTTTAACCTCTTTCTGCTCTCGCATTGCTCCCTCTCAGACTAGCTCTTTAACCTCTCTCTGCTCTCGCATTGCTCCCTCTTTAATCCCCTCTCAACTGTCGGACTGCTCCCTCTCAGACTCGCTCTTTATTCCTATCTCCGCTCTTGCACTGCACCCTCTCAGACTCGCTCTTTAATTCACCCTCCACTCTCACATTGCTCCGTCTCAGTCTCGCTCTTTAATCCCCTCTCTGCTCTCACACAGCTCACTCTCAGACTCGCTCTTCAGTCCCCTCTCTGCTCTCGCACGGCTCCTACTCAGACTCAATCTTAAATCTCCTCTCCGCTCTCGCAGTGCTCCCTCTCAGACTCGCTCTTTAATCCTCACTCAGCTTTCTCTCACTGCTCCCTCTCAGACGTGCTCTTTAATCTCCTCTCCTCTCTCGCACTACTCCCTCTCAGACTCGCTCTTTAATCCTACCTCCGCTCTTGCACTGCTCCCTCTCTGACTCGCTCTTTCATTCCCTCTCCGCACTCGCATTGCTCTGTCTCAGACTCGCTCTTTAATCCTCTCTCCGCTCTCGCTCTGCTCCCTCTCAGACTTGCTTTTTAATGCTCAATCTGCTATCGCACTTCACCCTCTCAGACTCAGTCTTTAATCCTACCTCCGCTCTTGCATTGCTCCCTCTCATATTCACTCTTTAATCCCCTCTCCGCTCTCGAACTGCTCCATCTCAGACTCGCTCTTTAATCCATACTCGACTCTCGCACTGCTCGCTCTCAGACTCACTTTTTAATCCTCTCTCTGCTCTCACATTGCTCCGTCTCAGACTCGCTCTTTACTCCACTCTCGCACTGCTCCCTCTCAGACTCGCTCTTTAATACTCTCTCTGTTCTCGCGTTGTTCCCTCTCAGACTCACTCTTTAATCCTTTCTATGAACTTGCATTGCTCCCTCTCAGACTCGGTCTTTAATCCTCTCTCCGTTCTCGCTTCGCTCCTACTCAGACTCACTCTTTAATCCCCTCTCCGCTCTCGCACTGCTCCCTCTCAGACTCACTCTTTAATCCCCTCTCGGCTCTCGCACTGCTCCCTCTCAGACTCACTCTTTAATCCACTCTCCGCTCTCACATTGGTCCCTCTCAGACTCGCTCTTTAATCCTCTCTCTGCTCTCGCACTGCTCCCTCTCAGACTTGCTTTTTAATCCTCAATCTGCTATCTCACTTCACCCTCTCAGACTCACTCTTTAATCCTCTCTCCGCTCTCGCATTGCTCCCTCTCATATTTATTCTTTAATCCTCTCTCCGCTCTCGAACTGCTCCATTTCAGACTCGCTGTTTAATTCATACTCGACTCTCACATTGCTTCCTCTCAGACTCAGTCTTTAATCCTCTCTCTGATCTTGCATTGCTCCCTCTCAGACTCGCTCTTTAATCCTATCTCCGCTCTTGCACTGCTCCCTCTCAGACTCGCTCTTTAATTCACCCTCCGCTCTCTCATTGCTCCCTCTCAGACTCGCTCTTTAATCCTCTCTTCGTTCTCACGTTGCTCCCTCTCAGACTCGGTATTTGATCCACTCTCTTCTCGCACTGCTCCCTCTCGGACTCGCTCTTTAATCCCCACTCCACTCTCGCATTTTTACCTCTCAGACTCGCTCTTTAATCCTCTTTCCTTGCTCGCATTGCTCCCTCTCAGACTCGCTCTTTAATCCTATTTCCTTTCTCGCACTGCTCCCTCTCATATTCACACGTTAATCCTCTCTCCGCTCTTGAACTGCTCCATTTCAGACTCGCTGTTTAATTCATACTCGACTCTCACATTGCTCCCTCTCAGACTCGCTCTTTAATCCTCTCTCCGCTCTCACACTGCTCCCTCTCATATTCACTCTTTAATCCTCTCTCTGCTCTCGAACTGCTCCATCTCAGACTCGCTCTTTAATCCATACTCGACTCTCACATTGCTCCCTCTCATATTCACTCTTTAATCCTCTCTCTGCTCTCGAACTGCTCCATCTCAGACTCGCTCTTTAATCCATACTCGACTCTCGCATTGCTCCGTCTCAGACTCGCTCTTTAATCCACTCTCCGCTCTCGCACTGCTCCCTCTCAGAATCGCTCTTTAATCCACTCTCCACTCTCGGATTGCTCCCTCTCAGACTCGGTCTTTAATCCCCTCTCCGCTCGCGCATTGCTCCCTCTCAGACATGCTCCTTCATCTTCTCTCTGGTCTCGCACTTCTTCGTCTCAGCCTCGCTCTTTAACATCTTTCTGCTCTCGCATTGCTCCCTCTCAGACTAGCTCTTTAACCTCTCTCTGCTCTCGCATTGCTCCCTCTCAGACTTGCTCTTTAATCCCCTCTCCGCTGTCGGACTGCTCCCTCTCAGACTCGCTGTTTATTCCTATCTCTGCTCTTGCACTGCACCCTCGCAGACTCGCTCTTTAATTCACCCTCCACTCTCACATTGCTCCGTCTCAGACTCGCTCTTTAATCCCCTCTCTGCTCTCACACAGCTCACTCTCAGACTTGCTTTTTAATCCTCAATCTGCTATCTCACTTCACCCTCTCAGACTCACACTTTAATCCTCTCTCCGCTCTCGCATTGCTCCCTCTCATATTTATTCTTTAATCCTCTCTCCGCTCTCGAACTGCTCCATTTCAGGCTCGCTGTTTAATTCATACTCGACTCTCACATTGCTTCCTCTCAGACTCACTCTTTAATCCTCTCTCTGATCTTGCATTGCTCCCTCTCAGACTCTCTCTTTAATCCTATCTCCGTTCTTGCACTGCTCCCTCTCAGACTCCCTCTTTAATTCACCCTCCGCTCTCTCATTGCTCCCTCTCAGACTCGCTCTTTAATCCTCTCTTCGTTCTCACGCTGCTCCCTCTCAGACTCGCTCTTTAATCCCCACTCCACTCTCGCATTTTTACCTCTCAGACTCACTCTTTAATCCTCTTTCCTTGCTCGCATTGCTCCCTCTCAGATTCGCTCTTTAATCCTATTTCCTTTCTCGCACTGCTCCCTCTCATATTCACACGTTAATCCTCACTCCGCTCTTGAACTGCTCCATTTCAGTCTCGCTGTTTAATTCATACTCGACTCTCACATTGCTCCCTCTCAGACTCGCTCTTTAATCCTACCTCCGCTCGTGCACTGCTCCCTCTCTGACTCGCTCTTTCATTCCCTCTCCGCACTCGCATTGCTCTGTCTCAGGCTCGCTCTTTAATCCTCTCTCCGCTCTCGCACTGCTCCCTCTCAGACTCACTCTTTAATCCTCTCTCCGCACTCACACTGCTCCCTCTCATATTCACTCTTTAATCCTCTCTCTGCTCTCGAACTGCTCCATCTCAGACTTGCTCTTTAATCCATACTCGACTCTCGCATTGCTCCCTCTCATATTCACTCTTTAATCCACTTTATGCTCTCGCACTGCTCCCTCTCAGAATCGCTCTTTAATCCCCTCTCCGCTCTCGGATTGCTCCCTCTCAGACTCGGTCTTTAATCCCCTCTCCGCTCGCGCATTGACCCTCTCAGACATGCTCCTTCATCTTCTCTCTCGTCTCGCACTGCTTCGTCTCAGCCTCGCTCTTTAACCTCTTTCTGCTCTCGCATTGCTCCCTCTCAGACTAGCTCTTTAAGCTCTCTCTGCTCTCGCATTGCTCCCTCTCAGACTCGCTCTTTAATCCCCTCTCCGCTGTCGGACTGCTCCCTCTCAGACTCGCTCTTTATTCCTATCTCCGCTCTTGCACTGCACCCTCTCAGACTCGCTCTTTAATTCACTCTCCGCTCTCACATTGCTCTCTCTCAGACTCGCTCTTTAATCCCCTCTCTTCTCTCACACAGCTCACTCTCAGACTCGCTCTTCAGTCCCCTCTCTGCTCTCACACTGCTCCCTCTCAGACTTGTTCCTTTATTGTTGCTCTGCTCTCGCACTGCTCACTTCCAGACTCACTCTTGCATCCTCTCACACTGCTCCCTCTCAGACTCGCTCTTTAATCCTCCCTCAGCTTTCTTTCACAGCTCCCTCTTAGACACACTCTTTAATCTCCTCTCCTCTCTCGCACTACTCCCTCTCAGACTCGCTCTTTAATCCTACCTCCGCTCTTGCACTTCTCCCTCTCTGACTCACTCTTTAATCCACTCTCCGCTCTCACATTGCTCCCTCTCAGACTCGCTCTTTCATTCCCTCTCCACACTCGCATTGCTCTGTCTCAGACTCGCTCTTTAATCCTGCCTCTGCTCTTGCACTGCTCGCTCTCAGACTCACTCTTTAGTCATCTCTCCGCTCTCGCATTGCTCCATCTCATATTCACTCTTTAATCCTCTCTCCGCTCTCGAACTGCTCCATTACAGACTCGCTGTTTAATTCATATTCGACTCTCACATTGCTCCCTCTCAGACTCACTCTTTCATCCTCTCTCTGCTCTCGCACGGCTCCTACTCAGACTCACTCTTAAATCCCCTCTCCGCTCTCGCAGGGGTCCCTCTCAGACTCGCTCTTTAATCCTCACTCAGCTTTCTCTCACTGCTCCCTCTCAGACGTGCTCGTTAATCTCCTCTCCTCTCTCGCACTACTCCCTCTCAGACTCGCCCTTTAATCCTACCTCCGCCCTTCCACTGCTCCCTCTCTGACTCGCTCTTTCATTCCCTCTCCGCACTCGCATTGCTCTGTCTCAGACTCGCTCTTTAATCCTCTCTCCGCTCTCGCACTGCTCCCTCTCAGACTTGCTTTTTAATCCTCAATCTGCTATCGCACCTCCCCCTCTCAGACTCGCTCTTTAATCCTCTCTCCGTTCTCGCACGGCTCCTACTCAGACTCACTCTTTAATCCCCTCTCCGCTCTCGCACTGCTCCCTCTCAGACTTGCTCTTTAATCCCCTCTCCGCTGTCGGACTGCTCCCTCTCAGACTCGCTGTTTATTCATATCTCCGCTCTTGCACTGCACCCTCGCAGACTCGCTCTTTAATTCAACCTCCACTCTCACATTGCTCCGTCTCAGACTCACTGTTTAATCCCCTCTCTGCTCTCACACAGCTCACTCTCAGACTCGCTCTTCAGTCCCCTCTCTGCTCTCACACTGCTCCCTCTCAGACTTGTTCCTTTATTGTTGCTCTGCTCTCGCACTGCTCACTTCCAGACTCACTCTTGCATCCTCTCACACTGCTCCCTCTCAGACTCGCTCTTTAATCCTCCCTCAGCTTTCTCTCACAGCTCCCTCTTAGACGCACTCTTTAATCTCCTCTCCTCTCTCGCACTACTCCCATCTCAGACTCGCTCTTTAATCCTACTTCCGCTCTTGCACTTCTCCCTCTCTGACTCACTCTTTAATCCACTCTCCGCTCTCACAATGCTCACTCTCAGACTCGCTCTTTCATTCCCTCTCCACACTCGCATTGCTCTGTCTCAGATTCGCTCTTTAATCCTCCCTCCGCTATTGCACTGCTTGCTCTCAGACTCACTCTTTAATCCTCTCTCCGCTCTCGCACTGCTCCCTCTCACACATTGCTTTTTAATCCTCAATCTGCTATCTCACTTCTCCCTCTCAGACTCACTCTTTAATCCTCTCTCCGCTCTCGCATTGCTCCCTCTAATATTCACTCTTTAATCCTCTCTCCGCTCTCGAACTGCTCCATTTCAGACTCGCTGTTTAATTCATACTCGACTCTCACATTGCTCCCTCTCAGACTCACTCTTTAATCCTCTCTCTGATCTTGCATTGCTCCCTCTCAGACTCGCTCTTTAATCCTCTCTCTGCTCTCGCACGACTCCTACTCAGACTCACTCTTAAATCACCTCTTCGTTCTCGCAGTGCTCCCTCTCAGACGTGCTCTTTAATCTCCTCTCCTCTCTCGCACTACTCCCTCTCAGACTCGCTCTTTAATCCTAGCTCCACTCTTGTACTGCTCCCCTCTCTGACTCGCTCTTTCATTCCCTCTCCGCACTCGCATTGCTCTGTCTCAGACTTGCTCTTTAATCCCCTCTCCGCTCTCGCACTGCTCCCTCTCAGACTTGCTTTTTAATCCTCAATCTGCTATCACACTTCTCCCTCCCAGACTCAGTCTTTAATCCTACCTCTGCTCTTGCATTGCTCCCTCTCATATTCACTCTTTAATCCCCTCTCCGCTCTCGAACTGCTCCATCTCAGACTCGCTCTTTAATCCATACTCGACTCTCGCATTGCTCGCTTTCAGACTCACTCTTTAATCCTCTCTCTGCTCTCACATTGCTCCGTCTCAGACTCGCTCTTTAATCCACTCTCCGCTCTCGCACTGCTCCCTCTCAGACTCGCTCTTTAATCCTCTCTCTGTTCTCGCGTTGTTCCCTCTCAGACTCACTCTTTAATCCTTTCTCTGAACTTGCATTGCTTCCTCTCAGACTCGCTCTTTAATCCTCTTTCCGTTCTCGCACGGCTCCTACTCAGACTCACTCTTTAATCCCCTCTCCTCTCTCGCACTGCTCCCTCTCTGACTCGCTCATTAATCCTTTCTCCGATCTTGCACTTCTCCCTCCCAGACTCGCTCTTTAATCCTCTCTCTGCTCTCACACTGCTCCCTCTCAGAATCGCTCTTTAATCCCCTCTCCGCTCTCGGATTGCTCCCTCTCAGACTCGATCTTTAATCCCCTCTCCGCTCGCGCATTGCTCCCTCTCAGACACGCTCTTTCATCTTCTCTCTGGTCTCGCACTGCTTCGTCTCAGCCTCGCTCTTTAAACTGTCTCTGCTCTCGCATTGCTCCCTCTCACACATGCTCTTTAACCTCTCTCTGCTCTCGCATTGCTCCATCTCAGACTTGCTCTTTAATCCCCTCTCCGCTGTCGGACTGCTGCCTCTCAGACTCGGTCTTTAATCCTATCTCCGCTCTTGCACTGCTCCCTCTCAGACTCGCTCTTTAATTCACCCTCCGCTCTCACATTGCTCCGGCTCAGACTCGCTCTTTAATCCCCTCTCTGCACTCGCATTGCTCCCTCCCTGACTCACACTTTAATCCACTCTCCACTCTCGCACTGCTCCCTCTCAGACTCACTCTTTAATCCCCTCTCACACAGCTCACTCTCAGACTCGCTCTTCAGTCCCCTCTCTGCTCTCACACTGCTCCCTCTCAGACTTGTTCCTTTATTGTTGCTGTGCTCTCGCACTGCTCACTTCCAGACTCACTCTTGCATCCTCTCACACTGCTCCCTCTCAGACTCGCTCTTTAATCCACTCTCCGCTCTCGCACTGCTCCCTCTCAGACCCGTTCTTTAATCCTCTCTCTGTTCTCGCGTTGTTCCCTCTCAGACTCACTCTTTAATCCTTTCTCTGAACTTGCATTGCTCCCTCTCAGACTCGCTCTTTAATACTCTCTCCGTTCTCGCACGGCTCCTACTCAGACTCACTCTTTAATCCCCTCTCCGCTCTCGCACTGCTCCCTCTCAGACTCACTCTTTAATCCCCTCTCGGCACTCGCACTGCTCCCTCTCAGACTCCCTCTTTAATGGACTCTCGGCTGTCACGTTGCTCCCTCTCAGACTCGCTCTTTAATCCTCTCTCCGTTCGCGCATTGCTTCCTCTCAGACACGCTCCTTCATCTTCTCCCTGGTCTCGCACTGCTTCGTCTCAGCCTCGCTCTTTAACCTCTCTCTGCTCTCGCAATGCTCCCTCTCACACATGTTCTTTAACCACTCTCTGCTCTCGCATTGCTCCCTCTCAGACTTGCTTTTTAACCTCTCTCTGCTCTCACATTGCTCCCCATCAGACTTGCTCTTTAATCCCCTCTCCGCTGTCGGACTGCTCCCTCTCAGACTCGCTCTTTAATCCTATCTCCGCTCTTGCACTGCTCCCTCTCAGACTCGCTCTTTAATTCACCCTGCGCTCTCACATTGCTCCGTCTCAGACTCGCTCTTTAATCCCCTCTCTGCACTCGCATTGCTCCCTCTCAGACTCACTCTTTAATCCACACTCCACTCTCGCACTGCTCCCTCTCAGACTCACTCTTTAATCCCCTCTCTGCTCTCACACAGCTCACTCTCAGACTTGTTCCTTTATTGTTGCTCTGCTCTCGCACTGCTCACTTCCAGACTCACTCTTGCATCCTCTCACACTGCTCCCTCTCAGACTCGCTCTTAAATCCTCACTCAGCTTTCTCTCACTGCTCCCTCTTAGACGCGCTCTTTAATCTCCTCTCCTCTCTCGCACTACTCCCTCTCAGACTTGCACTTTAATCCTCTTTCCGTTCTCGCATTGCTCCCTCTCAGACTCGGTCTTTAATCCTCTCTCCGCTCTCGTTCTGCTCCCTCTCAGACTCACTCTTTCATCTTCTCTGTGCTTCGCGCTTCTCCCTCTCAGACTCACTCTTTAATCCTCTCTCCGCTCTTACACGGCTCCCTCTCAGACTTGCTTTTTAATCCTCAATCTGCTATCTCACTTCTCCCTCTCAGACTCACTCTTTAATCCTCTCTCCGCTCTCGAACTGCTCCATTTCAGACTCGCTGTTTAATTCATACTCGACTCTCACATTGCTCCCTCTCAGACTCACTCTTTAATCCTCTCTCTGATCTTGCATTGCTCCCTCTCAGACTCGCTCTTTAATCCTCTCTCTGCTCTCGCACGGCTCCTAATCAGACTCGCTCTTAAATCCCCTCTTCGCTCTCGCAGTGCTCCCTCTCAGACTCGCTCTTTAATCCTCACTCAGCTTTCTCTCACTGCTCCCTCTCAGACGTGCTCTTTAATCTCCTCTCCTCTCTCGCACTACTCCCTCTCAGACTCGCTCTTTAATCCTACCTCCGCTCTTGCACTGCTCCCTCTCTGACTCGCTCTTTCATTCCCTCTCCGCACTCGCATTGCTCTGTCTCAGACTCGCTCTTTAATCCTCTCTCCGCTCTCGCACTGCTCCCTCTCAGACTTGCTTTTTAATCCTCAATCTGCTATCGCATTTCTCCCTCTCAGACTCACTCTTTAATCCTCTCTCTGCTCTCACATTGCTCCGTCTCAGATCGCTCTTTAATCCCCTCTCCGCTCTCGCACTGCTCCCTCTCAGACTCGCTCTTTAATCCTCTCTCTGTTCTCGCGTTGTTCCCTCTCAGACTCACTCTTTAATCCTTTCTCTGAACTTGCATTGCTCCCTCTCAGACTCGCTCTTTAATCCTCTCTCCGTTCTCGCACGGCTCCTACTCAGACTCACTCTTTAAACCCCTCTCTGCTCTCGCACTGCTCCCTCTCAGACTCACTCTTTAATGCCCTCTCGGCTCTCGCACTGCTCCCTCTCAGACTCACTCTTTAATCCACTCTCCGCTCTCACGTTGCTCCCTCTCAAACTCGCTCTTTAATCCTCTTTCCGTTCTCACGTCGCTCCCTATCAGACTCGATCTTTAATCTCCTCTCCGCTCGCGCATTGCTCCCTCTCAGACACGCTCTTTCATCTTCTCTCTGGTCTCGCACTGCTTCGTCTCAGCCTCGCTCTTTAACCTGTCTCTGCTCTCGCATTGCTCCCTCTCACACATGCTCTTTAACCTCTCTCTGCTCTCGCATTGCTCCCTCTCAGACTTGCCTTTTAATCCCCTCTCCGCTGTCGGACTGCTGCCTCTCAGACTCGCTCTTTAATCCTATCTCCGCTCTTGCACTGCTCCCTCTCAGACTCGCTCTTTAATTCACCCTCTGCTCTCACATTGCTCCGTCTCAGACTCGCTCTTTAATCCCCTCTCTGTACTCGCATTGCTACCTCCCTGACTCACTCTTTAATCCACTCTCCACTCTCGCACTGCTCCCTCTCAGACTCACTCTTTAATCCCCTCTCTGCTCTCACACAGCTCACTCTGAGACTCACTATTCAGTCCCCTCTCTGCTCTCACACTGCTCCCTCTCAGACTTGTTCCTTTATTGTTGCTCTGCTCTCGCACTGCTCACTTCCAGACTCACTCTTGCATCCTCTCACACTGCTCCCTCTCAGACTCGCTCTTTAATCCTCAAACAGCTTTCTCTCACTGCTCCCTCTTAGACGCGCTCTTTAATCTCCTCTCCTCTCTCGCACTACTCCCTCTCAGACTCGCTCTTTAATCCTCTTTCCGTTCTCGCATTGCTCCCTCTCAGACTCGGTCTTTAATCCTCTCTCCGCTCTCGTTCTGCTCCCTCTCAGACTCACTATTTCATCTTCTGTGTGCTTTGCGCTTCTCTCTCTCAGACTCACTCCTTAATCCTCTCTCCCATCTCACACTGCTCCCTCTCAGAATCGCTCTTTTATCCCCTCTCCGCTCTCGCATTATTCCCTCTCAGACTCGGTCTTTAATCCCCTCTCCACTCGCGCATTGCTCCCTCTCAGACACGCTCTTTCATCTTCTCTCCGGTCTCGCACTGCTTCGTCTCAGCCTCACTCTTTAACCTGTCTCTGCTCTAGCATTGCTCCCTCTCAGACTCACTCACTTATTCCCTCTCCGATCTCTCACTGCTGCCTCTCAGACTCGTTCTTTTATCCCCTCTCCGCTCTCGCCCTGCTCCCTCTCAGACTCGCTCTTTAATCCCCGCTCCGCTCTCGAATTTTTCCCTCACAGACTCGCTCTTTAATCCTCTTTCCATTCTCGCATTGCTCCCTCTCAGACTCAGTCTTTAATCCTCTCTCCGTTCTCGTTCTGCTGGCTCTCAGACTCGCTCTTTTATCCCCTCTCCACTCTCGCCCTGCTCCCTCTCAGACCCACTCTTTAATCCTCTCTCCGCTTTCGCATTGCTCCCTCTCAGATTCACTCTTTAATCCACTCTCCGCTCTCACGTTGCTCCCTCTCAGACTCACTCTTTAATCCTCTATCCGCTCTCACACTGCTCCCTCTCAGAATCGCTCTTTTATCCCCTCTCCGCTCTCGCGTTGCTCCCTCTCAGACTCGGTCTTTAGTCCCCTCTCAACTCGCGCATTGCTCCCTCTCAGACACGCTCTTTCATCTTCTCTCTGGTCTCGCACTGCTTCGTCTCAGCCTCGCTCTTTAACCTGTCTCTGCTCTAGCAATGCTCCCTCTCAGACTCACTCACTTATTCCCTCTCCGCTCTCTCACTGCTGCCTCTCAGACTCGCTCTTTTATCCCCTCTCCGCTCTCGCCCTGCTCCCTCTCAGACTCGCTCTTTAATCCCCACTCCGCTCTCGCATTTTTACCTCTCAGACTTGCTCTTTAATCCTCTTTCCGTTTTCGCATTTCTCCCTCTCAGACTCGGTCTTTAATCCTCTCTCCGCTCTCGTTCTGCTCCCTCTCAGACTCACTCTTTCATCTTCTCTGTCCTTCGTGCTTCTCCCTCTCAGACTCACTCTTTAATCCTCTCTCCGCTCTCACACGGCTCCCTCTCAGACTTGCTTTTTAATCCTCAATCTGCTATCTCACTTCTCCCTCTCAGACTCACTCTTTAATCCTCTCTCCGCTCTCGAACTGCTCCATTTCAGACTCGCTGTTTAATTCATACTCGACTCTCACATTGCTCCCTCTCAGACTCACTCTTTAATCCTCTCTCTGATCTTGCATTGCTCCCTCTCAGACTCGCTCTTTAATCCTCTCTCTGCTCTCGCACGGCTCCTACTCAGACTCGCTCTTAAATCCCCTCTTCGCTCTCGCAGTGCTCCCTCTCAGACTCGCTCTTTAATCCTCACTCAGCTTTCTCTCACTGCTCCCTCTCAGACGTGCTCTTTAATCTCCTCTCCTCTCTCGCACTACTCCCTCTCAGACTCGCTCTTTAATCCTACCTCCGCTCTTGCACTGCTCCCTCTCTGACTCGCTCTTTCATTCCCTCTCCGCACTCGCATTGCTCTGTCTCAGACTCGCTCTTTAATCCTCTCTCCGCTCTCGCACTGCTCCCTCTCAGACTTGCTTTTTAATCCTCAATCTGCTATCGCATTTCTCCCTCTCAGACTCAGACTTTAATCCTACCTCCGCTCTTGCATTGCTCCCTCTCATATTCACTCTTTTATCCCCTCTCCACTCTCGAACTGCTCCATCTCAGACTCGCTCTTTAATCCATACTCGACTCTCGCATTGCTCGCTCTCAGACTCACTCTTTAATCCTCTCTCTGCTCTCACATTGCTCCGTCTCAGACTCGCACTTTAGTCCCCTCTCCGCTCTCGCACTGCTCCCTCTCAGATTCGCTCTTTAATCCTCTCTCTGTTCTCGCGTTGTTCCCTCTCAGACTCACTCTTTAATCCTTTCTCTGAACTTGCATTGCTCCCTCTCAGACTCGCTGTTTAATCCTCTCTCCATTCTCGCACGGCTCCTACTCAGACTCACTCTTTAAACCCCTCTCTGCTCTCGCACTGCTCCCTCTCAGACTCCCTCTTTAATCCCCTCTCGGCTCTCGCACTGCTCCCTCTCAGACTCACTCTTTAATCCACTCTCCGCTCTCACGTTGCTCCCTCTCAGACTCGCTCTTTAATCCTCTTTCCGTTCTCACGTCGCTCACTATCAGACTCGATCTTTAATCCCCTCTCCGCTCGCGCATTGCTCCCTCTCAGACACGCTCTTTCATCTTCTCTCTGGTCTCGCACTGCTTCGTCTCAGCCTCGCTCTTTAACCTCTCTCTGCTCTCGCATTGCTCCCTCTCAGACCCACTATTTCATCTTCTGTGTGCTTTGCGCTTCTCTCTCTCAGACTCACTCCTTAATCCTCTCTCCCATCTCACACTGCTCCCTCTCAGAATCGCTCTTTTATCCCCTCTCCGCTCTCGCATTATTCCCTCTCAGACTCGGTCTTTAATCCCCTCTCCACTCGCGCATTGCTCCCTCTCAGACACGCTCTTTCATCTTCTCTCCGGTCTCGCACTGCTTCGTCTCAGCCTCACTCTTTAACCTGTCTCTGCTCTAGCATTGCTCCCTCTCAGACTCACTCACTTATTCCCTCTCCGATCTCTCACTGCTGCCTCTCAGACTCGTTCTTTTATCCCCTCTCCGCTCTCGCCCTGCTCCCTCTCAGACTCGCTTTTTAATCCCCGCTCCGCTCTCGAATTTTTCCCTCTCAGACTCGCTCTTTAATCCTCTTTCCATTCTCGCATTGCTCCCTCTCAGACTCAGTCTTTAATCCTCTCTCCGTTCTCGTTCTGCTGGCTCTCAGACTCGCTCTTTTATCCCCTCTCCACTCTCGCCCTGCTCCCTCTCAGACCCACTCTTTAATCCTCTCTCCGCTTTCGCTTTGCTCCCTCTCAGATTCACTCTTTAATCCACTCTCCGCTCTCACGTTGCTCCCTCTCAGACTCACTCTTTAATCCTCTATCCGCTCTCACACTGCTCCCTCTCAGAATCGCTCTTTTATCCCCTCTCCGCTCTCGCGTTGCTCCCTCTCAGACTCGGTCTTTAATCCCCTCTCAACTCGCGCATTGCTCCCTCTCAGACACGCTCTTTCATCTTCTCTCTGGTCTCGCACTGCTTCGTCTCAGCCTCGCTCTTTAACCTGTCTCTGCTCTAGCAATGCTCCCTCTCAGACTCACTCACTTATTCCCTCTCCGCTCTCTCACTGCTGCCTCTCAGACTCGCTCTTTTATCCCCTCTCCGCTCTCGCCCTGCTCCCTCTCAGACTCGCTCTTTAATCCCCACTCCGCTCTCGCATTTTTACCTCTCAGACTTGCTCTTTAATCCTCTTTCCGTTTTCGCATTTCTCCCTCTCAGACTCGGTCTTTAATCCTCTCTCCGCTCTCGTTCTGCTCCCTCTCAGACTCACTCTTTCATCTTCTCTGTCCTTCGCGCTTCTCCCTCTCAGACTCACTCTTTAATCCTCTCTCCGCTCTCACACGGCTCCCTCTCAGACTTGCTTTTTAATCCTCAATCTGCTATCTCACTTCTCCCTCTCAGACTCACTCTTTAATCCTCTCTCCGCTCTCGAACTGCTCCATTTCAGACTCGCTGTTTAATTCATACTCGACTCTCACATTGCTCCCTCTCAGACTCACTCTTTAATCCTCTCTCTGATCTTGCATTGCTCCCTCTCAGACTCGCTCTTTAATCCTCTCTCTGCTCTCGCACGGCTCCTACTCAGACTCGCTCTTAAATCCCCTCTTCGCTCTCGCAGTGCTCCCTCTCAGACTCGCTCTTTAATCCTCACTCAGCTTTCTCTCACTGCTCCCTCTCAGACGTGCTCTTTAATCTCCTCTCCTCTCTCGCACTACTCCCTCTCAGACTCGCTCTTTAATCCTCCCTCCGCTCTTGCACTGCTCCCTCTCTGACTCGCTCTTTCATTCCCTCTCCGCACTCGCATTGCTCTGTCTCAGACTCGCTCTTTAATCCTCTCTCCGCTCTCGCACTGCTCCCTCTCAGACTTGCTTTTTAATCCTCAATCTGCTATCGCATTTCTCCCTCTCAGACTCAGACTTTAATCCTACCTCCGCTCTTGCATTGCTCCCTCTCATATTCACTCTTTTATCCCCTCTCCACTCTCGAACTGCTCCATCTCAGACTCGCTCTTTAATCCATACTCGACTCTCGCATTGCTCGCTCTCAGACTCACTCTTTAATCCTCTCTCTGCTCTCACATTGCTCCGTCTCAGACTCGCACTTTAGTCCCCTCTCCGCTCTCGCACTGCTCCCTCTCAGATTCGCTCTTTAATCCTCTCTCTGTTCTCGCGTTGTTCCCTCTCAGACTCACTCTTTAATCCTTTCTCTGAACTTGCATTGCTCCCTCTCAGACTCGCTGTTTAATCCTCTCTCCATTCTCGCACGGCTCCTACTCAGACTCACTCTTTAAACCCCTCTCTGCTCTCGCACTGCTCCCTCTCAGACTCCCTCTTTAATCCCCTCTCGGCTCTCGCACTGCTCCCTCTCAGACTCACTCTTTAATCCACTCTCCGCTCTCACGTTGCTCCCTCTCAGACTCGCTCTTTAATCCTCTTTCCGTTCTCACGTCGCTCACTATCAGACTCGATCTTTAATCCCCTCTCCGCTCGCGCATTGCTCCCTCTCAGACACGCTCTTTCATCTTCTCTCTGGTCTCGCACTGCTTCGTCTCAGCCTCGCTCTTTAACCTCTCTCTGCTCTCGCATTGCTCCCTCTCAGACTTGCTCTTTAATCCCCTCTCCGCTGTCGGACTGCTGCCTCTCAGACTCGCTCTTTAATCCTATCTCCGCTCTTGCACTGCTCCCTCTCAGACTCGCTCTTTAATTCACCCTCCGCTCTCACATTGCTCCGTCTCAGACTTGCTCTTTAATCCCCTCTCTGTACTCGCATTGCTCCCTCCCTGACTCACTCTTTAATCCACTCTCCACTCTCGCACTGCTCCCTCTCAGACTCACTCTTTAATCCCCTCTCTGCTCTCACACAGCTCACTCTGAGACTCACTCTTCAGTCCCCTCTCTGCTCTCACACTGCTCCCTCTCAGACTTCTTCCTTTATTGTTGCTCTGCTCTCGCACTGCTCACTTCCAGACTCACTCTTGCATCCTCTCACACTGCTCCCTCTCAGACTCGCTCTTTAATCCTCAATCAGCTTTCTCTCACTGCTCCCTCTTAGACGCGCTCTTTAATCTCCTCTCCTCTCTCGCACTACTCCCTCTCAGACTCGCTCTTTAATCCTCTTTCCGTTCTCGCATTGCTCCCTCTCAGACTCGGTCTTTAATCCTCTCTGCGCTCTCATTCTGCTCCCTCTCAGACTCACTATTTCATCTTCTGTGTGCTTTGCGCTTCTCTCTCTCAGACTCACTCCTTAATCCTCTCTCCCATCTCACACTGCTCCCTCTCAGAATCGCTCTTTTATCCCCTCTCCGCTCTCGCATTATTCCCTCTCAGACTCGGTCTTTAATCCCCTCTCCACTCGCGCATTGCTCCCTCTCAGACACGCTCTTTCATCTTCTCTCTGGTCTCACACTGCTTCGTCTCAGCCTCACTCTTTAACCTGTCTCTGCTCTAGCATTGCTCCCTCTCAGACTCACTCACTTATTCCCTCTCCGATCTCTCACTGCTGCCTCTCAGACTCGTTCTTTTATCCCCTCTCCGCTCTCGCCCTGCTCCCTCTCAGACTCGCTCTTTAATCCCCACTCTGCTCTCGAATTTTTCCCTCTCAGACTCGCTCTTTAATCCTCTTTCCATTCTCGCATTGCTCCCTCTCAGACTCAGTCATTAATCCTCTCTCCGTTCTCATTCTGCTGCCTCTCAGACTCGCTCTTTTATCCCCTCTCCACTCTCGCCCTGCTCCCTCTCAGACCCACTCTTTAATCCTCTCTCCGCTTTCGCATTGCTCCCTCTCAGATTCACTCTTTAATCCACTCTCCGCTCTCACGTTGCTCCCTCTCAGACTCGCTCTTTGATCCACTCTCTTCTCGCACTGCTCCCTCTCAGACTCGCTCTTTAATCCCCACACCACTCTCGCATTTTTCCCTCTCAGACTCGCTCTTTAATCCTCTTTCCATTCTCGCATTGCTTCCTCTCAGACTCGGTCTTTAATCCTCTCTCCGTGCTCGCATTGCTCCCTCTCAGACTCGCTCTTTAATCCTCTTTCCTTTCTCGCACTGCTCCCTCTCAGACTCCCTCTTTAATCCCCTCTCGGCTCTCGCACTGCTCCCTCTCAGACTCACTCTTTAATCCACTCTCCGCTCTCACGTTGCTCCCTCTCAGACTCGCTCTTTAATCCTCTCTCTGCTCTCACACTGCTCCCTCTCAGAATCGCTCTTTAATCCCCTCTCCGGTCTCGGATTGCTCCCTCTCAGACTCGATCTTTAATCCGCTCTCCGCTCGCGCATTGCTCCCTCTCAGACACTCTCCTTCATCTTCTCTCTGGCCTCGCACTGCTTCGTCTCAGCCTCGCTCTTTAACCTGTCTCTGCTCTCGCATTGCTCCCTCTCAGACTTGCTATTTAACCTCTCTCTGCTCTCGCATTGCTCCCTCTCAGACTTGCTATTTAACCTCTCTCTGCTCTCGCATTGCTCCCTCTCAGATTTGCTCTTTAATTCCCTCTCCACTGTCGGAATGCTCCCTCTCAGACTCGCTCTTTAATCCTATCTCCGCTCTTGCACTGCTCCCTCTCAGACTCGCTCTTTAATTCACCCTCCGCTCTCACATTGCTCCCTCTCAGACTCGCTCTTTAATCCTCTCTTCGTTCTCACGTTGCTCCCTCTCAGACTCGGTCTTTGATCCACACTCTTCTCGCACTGCTCCTTCTCAGACTCGCTCTTTAGTCCCCACTCCACTCTCGCATTTTTACCTCTCAGACTCGCTCTTTAATCCTCTTTCCGTGCTCGCATTGCTCCCTCTCAGACTCGCTCTTTAATCCTATTTCCTTTCTCGCACTGCTCCCTCTCATATTCACACGTTAATCCTCACTCCGCTCTTGAACTGCTCCATTTCAGACTCGATGTTTAATTCATACTCGACTCTCACATTGCTCCCTCTCAGACTCGCTCTTTAATCCTACCTCCGCTCTTGCACTGCTCCCTCTCTGACTCGCTCTTTCATTCCCTCTCCGCACTCGCATTGCTCTGTCTCAGACTCGCTCTTTAATCCTCTCTCCGCTCTCGCACTGCTCCCTCTCAGACTCACTCTTTAATCCTCTCTCCGCTCTCACACTGCTCCCTCTCAGACTTGCTTTTTAATCTTCAATCTGCTATCGCACTTCTCCCTCTCAGACTCAGACTTTAATCCTACCTCCGCTCTTGCATTGCTCCCTCTCATATTCACTCTTTTATCCCCTCTCCACTCTTGAACTGCTCCATCTCAGACTCGCTCTTTAATCCATACTCGACTCTCGCATTGCTCGCTCTCAGACTCACTCTTTAATCCTCTCTCTGCTCTCACATTGCTCCCTCTCAGACTCGCTCTTTAATCCCCTCTCCGCTCTCGCACTGCTCCCTCTCAGACTCGCTCTTTAATCCTGTCTCTGTTCTCGCGTTGTTCCCTCTCAGACTCACTCTTTAATCCTTTCTCTGAACTTGCATTGCTCCCTCTCAGACTCGCTCTTTAATCCTCTCTCCGTTCTCGCACGGCTCCTACGCAGACTCACTCTTTAAACCCCTCTCTGCTCTCGCACTGCTCCCTCTCAGACTTGCTTTTTAATCCTCAATCTGCTATCTCACTTCTCCCTCTCAGACTCACTCTTTAATCCTCTCTCCGCTCTCGCATTGCTCCCTCTCATATTTACTCTTTAATCCTCTCTCCACTCTCGAACTGCTCCATTTCAGACTCGCTGTTTAATTCATACTCGACTCTCACATTGCTCCCTCTCAGACTCACTCTTTAATACTCTCTCTGATCTTGCATTGCTCCCTCTCAGACTCGCTCTTTAATCCTCTCTCCGCTCTCGCACGGCTCCTACTCAGACTCACTCTTAAATCCCCTCTCCGCTCTCGCAGTGCTCCCTCTCAGACTCGCTCTTTAATCCTAACTCAGCTTTCTCTCACTGCTCCCTCTCAGACGTGCTCTTTAATCTCCTCTCCTCTCTCGCACTACTCCCTCTCAGACTCGCTCTTTAATCCTACCTCCGCTCTCGCACTGCTCCCTCTCAGAATCGCTCTTTTATCCCCTCTCCCCTCTCGCATTGCTCCCTCTCGGACTCGGTCTTTAATCCCATTTCCACTCGCGCATTGCTCCCTCTCAGACACGCTCTTTCATCTTCTCTCTGGTCTCGCACTGCTTCGTCTCAGCCTCGCTCTTTAACCTGTCTCTGCTCTAGCATTGCTCCCTCTCAGACTCACTCATTTATTCCCTCTCCGCTCTCTCACTGCTGCCTCTCAGACTCGATCTTTTATCACCTCTCTGCTGTCGCCCTGCTCCCTCTCAGACTCACTCTTTAATCCTCTCTCCGATTTCGCATTGCTCTCTCTCAGATTCACTCTTTAATCCACTCTCCGCTCTCACGTTGCTCCCTCTCAGACTCGCTCTTTAATCCTCTCTCCATTCTCACGTTGCTCCCTCTCAGACTCGGTGTTTGATCCACTCTCTTCTCGCACTGTTCCCTCTCAGACTCGGTCTTTAATCTTCACTCAACTTTCTCTCACAGCTCCCTATTAGATGCGCTCTTTAATCTCCTCTCCTCTCTCGCACTACTCCCTCTCAGACTCGCTCTTTAATCCTACCTCCGCTCTTGCACTTCTCCCTCTCTGACTCACTCTTTAATCCACTCTCCGCTCTCACATTGCTCCCTCTCAGACTCGCTCTTTAATCCCCTCTCCGCTCTCGGATTGCTCCCTCTCAGACTCGGTCTTTAATCCCCTCTCCGCTCGCGCATTGCTCCCTCTCAGACATGCTCCTTCATCTTCTCTCTGGTCTCGCACTGCTTCGTCTCAGCCTCGCTCTTTAACCTCTTTCTGCTCTCGCATTGCTCCCTCTCAGACTAGCTCTTTAACCTCTCTCTGCTCTCGCATTGCTCCTTCTCAGACTTGCTCTTTAATCCCCTCTCCGCTGTCGGACTGCTCCCTCTCAGTCTCGCTCTTCAGTCCCCTCACTGCTCTCACACTGCTCACTCTCAGACTTGTTCCTTTATTTTTGCACTGCTCTCGCACTGCTCACTTCCAGACTCACTCTTGCATCCTCTCACACTGCTCCCTCTCAGACTCGCTCTTTAATCCTCACTCCACTTTCTCTCAAAGCTCCCTATTAGAAGCGCTCTTTAATCTCCTCTCCTCTCTCGCACTACTCCCTCTCAGACTCGCTCTTTAATCCTACCTCCGCTCTTGCACTTCTCCCTCTCTGACCCACTCTTTAATCCACTCTCCACTCTCACATTGCTCCCTCTCTGACTCGCTCTTTCATTCCCTCTCCGCACTCGCATTGCTCTGTCTCAGGCTCTCTCTTTAATCCTCTCTCCGCTCTCGCACTGCTCCCTCTCAGACTCACTCTTTAATCCTCTCTCCGCTCTCACACTTGCCCTCTCAGACTTGCTTTTTAATCCTCAATCTGCTATCGCACTTCTCCCTCTCAGACTCAGTCTTTAATCCTACCTCCGCTCTTGCATTGCTCCCTCTCATATTCACTCTTTAATCCTCTCTCTGCTCTCGAACTGCTCCATCTCAGACTCGCTCGTTAATCCATACTCGACTCTCGCATTGCTCCCTCTCAGACTCACTCTTTAATCCTCTCTCTGCTCTCACATTGCTCCGTCTCAGACTCGCTCTTTAATCCACTCTCCGCTCTCGCACTGCTCCCTCTCAGAATCGCTCTTTAATCCCCTCTCTGCTCTCGGATTGCTCCCTCTCAGACTCGGTCTTTAATCCCCTCTCCGCTCGCGCATTGCTCCCTCTCAGACATGCTCCTTCATCTTCTCTCTGGTCTTGCACTTCTTCATCTCAGCCTCGCTCTTTAACCTCTTTCTGATCTCGCATTGCTCCCTCTCAGACTAGCTCTTTAACCTCTCTCTGCTCTCGCATTGCTCCCTCTCAGACTTGCTCTTTAATCCCCTCTCCGCTGTTGGACTGCTCCCTCTCAGACTCGCTGTTTATTCCTATCTCCGCTCTTGCACTGCACCCTCGCAGACTCGCACTTTAATTCACCCTACACTCTCACATTGCTCCGTCTCAGACTCGCTCTTTAATCCCCTCTCTGCTCTCACACAGCTCACTCTCAGACTCGCTCTTCAGTCCCCTCTCTGCTCTCACACTGCTTCCTCTCAGTCTTGTTCCTTTATTGTTGCTCTGCTCTCGCACTGCTTACTTCCAGACTCACTCTTGCATCCTCTCACACTGCTCCCTCTCAGACTCGCTCTTTAATCCTCCCTCAGCTTTCTCTCACAGCTCCCTCTTAGACGCACTCTTTAATCTCCTCTCCTCTCTCGCACTACTCCCTCTCAGACTCGCTCTTTAATCCTACCTCCGCTCTTGCACTTCTCCCTCTCTGACTCAATCTTTAATCCACTCTCCGCTCTCACAATACTCCCTCTCAGACTCGCTCTTTCATTCCCTCTCCACACTCGCATTGCTCTGTCTCAGACTCGCTCTTTAATCCAGCCTCCGCTCTTGCCCTGCTCGCTCTCGGACTCACTCTTTAATCCTCTCTCCGCTCTCGCACTGCTCCCTCTCAGACCTGCTTTTTAATCCTCAATCTGCTATCTCACTTCTCCCTCTCAGACTCACTCTTTAATCCTCTCTCCGCTCTCGCATTGCTCCCTCTCATATTCACTCTTTAATCCTCTCTCCGCTCTCGAACTGCTCCATTTCAGACTCGCTGTTTAATTCATAATCGACTCTCACATTGCTCCCTCTCAGACTCACTCTTTAATCCTCTCTCTGATCTTGCATTGCTCCCTCTGAGACTCGCTCTTTAATCCTCTCTCCGTTCTCGCACGGCTCCTACTCAGACTCACTCTTAAATCCCCTCTTCGTTCTCGCAGTGCTCCCTCTCAGACTCGCTCTTTAATCCTCACTCAGCTTTCTCTCACTGCTCCCTCTCAGACGTGCTCTTTAATCTCCTCTCCTCTCTCGCAGTACTCCCTCTCAGACTCGCTCTTTAATCCTACCTCTGCTCTTGCACTGCTCCCTCTCTGACTCACTCTTTAATCCTTTCTCTGAACTTGCATTGCTCCCTCTCAGACTCGCTCTTTAATCCTCTTTCCGTTCTCGCACGGCTCCTACTCAGACTCACTCTTTAATCCTCTCTCCGCTTTCGCATTGCTCCCTCCCTGACTCACTCTTTAATCCACTCTCCACTCTCGCACTGCTCCCTCTCAGATTCACTCTTTAATCCCCTCTCTGCTCTCACACAGCTCACTCTCAGACTCGCTCTTCAGTCCACTCTCTGCTCTCACACTGCTCCCTCTCAGACTTGTTCCTTTATTGTTGCTCTGCTCTCGCACTGCTCACTTCCAGACTCACTCTTGCATCCTCTCACACTGCTCCCTCTCAGACTCGTTCTTTAATCCTCACTCAGCTTTCTCTCACTGCTCCCTCTTAGACGCGCTCTTTAATCTCCTCTCCTCTCTCGCATTATTCCCTCTCAGACTCGGTCTTTAATCCCCTCTCCACTCGCGCATTGCTCCCTCTCAGACACGCTCTTTCATCTTCTCTCTGGTCTCGCACTGCTTCGTCTCAGCCTCACTCTTTAACCTGTCTCTGCTCTAGCATTGCTCCCTCTCAGACTCACTCACTTATTCCCTCTCCGATCTCTCACTGCTGCCTCTCAGACTCGCTCTTTTAGCCCCTCTCCGCTCTCGCCCTGCTCCCTCTCAGACTCGCTCTTTAATCCCCACTCCGCTCTCGAATTTTTCCCTCTCAGACCCGCTCTTTAATCCTCTTTCCATTCTCGCATTGCTCCCTCTCAGACTCGTTCTTTAATCCTCTCTCCGCTCTCGTTCTGCTGCCTCTCAGATTCGCTCTTTTATCCCCTCTCCACTCTCGCCCTGCTCCCTCTCAGACCCACTCTTTAATCCTCTCTCCGCTTTCGCATTGCTCCCTCTCAGATTCACTCTTTAATCCACTCTCCGCTGTCACGTTGCTCCCTCTCAGACTCGATCTTTAATCCTCTCTCCGTTCTCACTTTGCTCCCTCTCAGACTCGGTCTTTGATCCACTCTCTTCTCGCACTGCTCCCTCTCAGACTCGCTCTTTAATTCCCACACCACTCTCGCATTTTTCCCTCTCAGACTCGCTCTTTAATCCTCTTTCCGTTCTCGCATTGCTCCCTCTCAGACTCGGTCATTAATCCTCTCTCCGTGCTCGCATTGCTCCCTCTGAGACTCGCTCTTTAATCCAATTTCCTTTCTCGCACTGCTCCCTCTCAGACTCCCTCTTTAATCCCCTCTCGGCTCTCGCACTGCTCCCTCTCAGACTCCCTCTTTAATGCACTCTCCGATCTCACGTTGCTCCCTCTCAGACTCGCTCTTTAACCCTCTCTCCGTTCTCACGTCGCTCCCTCTCAGACTCGCTCATTAATCCTTTCTCCGATCTTGCACTTCTCCCTCTCAGACTCGCTCTTTAATCCTCTCACCGCTCTCTCACTGCTCCCTCTTTGACTCGCTCTTTAATCTCCTCTCCTCTCTCGCACTACTCCCTCTCAGACTCGCTCTTTAATCCTCTTTCCGTTCTCGCATTGCTCCCTCTCAGACTCGGTCTTTAATCCTCCCTCCGCTCTCGTTCTGCTCCCTCTCAGACTCACTCTTTCATCTTCTCTGTGCTTCGCGCTTCTCTCTCTCAGACTCACTCTTTAATCCTCTCTCCGCTCTCACACTGCTCCCTCTCAGAATCGCTCTTTTATCCCCTCTCCGCTCTCGCATTGCTCCCTCTCAGACTCGGTCTTTAATCCCCTCTCAACTCGCGCATTGCTCCCTCTCAGACACGCTCTTTCATCTTCTCTCTGGTCTCGCACTGCTTTGTCTCAGCCTCGCTCTTTAACCTGTCTCTGCTCTAGCATTGCTTCCTCTCAGACTCACTCACTTATTCCCTCTCCGCTCTCTCACTGCTGCCTCTCAGACTCGCTCTTTTATCCCCTCTCCGCTCTCGCCCTGCTCCCTCTCAGACTCGCTCTTTAATCCTATCTCCGCTCTCACATTGCTCCCTCTCGGACTCGCTCTTTAATCCTCTCTTCGTTCTCACGTTGCTCCCTCTCAGACTCGGTCTTTGATCCACTCTCTTCTCGCACTGCTCCCTCTCAGACTCGCTCTTTAATCCCCACTCCACTCTCGCATTTTTCCCTCTCAGACTCGCTCTTTAATCCTCTTTCCGTGCTCGCATTGCTCCCTCTCAGATTCGCTCTTTAATCCTATTTCCTTTCTCGCACTGCTCCCTCTCATATTCACACGTTAATCCTCTCTCCGCTCTTGAACTGCTCCATTTCAGACTCGCTGTTTAATTCATACTCGACTCTCACATTGCTTCCTCTCAGACTTGCTCTTTAATCCTACCTCCGCTCTTGCACTGCTCCCTCTCTGACTCGCTCTTTCATTCCCTCTCCGCACTCACATTGCTCTGTCTCAGATTCGCTCTTTAATCCTCTCTCCGCTCTTGCACTGCTCCCTCTCCGACTCACTCTTTTATCCTCTCTCCGCTCTCACACTGCTCCCTCTCAGACTTGCTTTTTAATCCTCAATCTGCTATCGCACTTCTCCCTCTCAGACTCAGTCTTTAATCCTACCTCCGCTCTTGCATTGCTCCCTCTCATATTCACTCTTTAATCCTCTCTCTGCTCTCGAACTGCTCCATCTCAGACTCGCTCTTTAATCCATACTCGACTCTCGCACTGCTCCCTCTCAGACTCGTTCTTTAATCCTCTCTCTGTTCTCGCGTTGTTCCCTCTCAGTCTCACTCTTTAATCCTTTCTCTGAACTTGCATTGCTCCCTCTCAGACTCGCTCTTTAATCCTCTCTCCGTTCTCGCACGGCTCCTACTCACTCTCACTCTTTAATCCCCTCTCCACTCTCGCACTGCTCCCTCTCAGACTCACTCTTTAATCCCCTCTCGGCACTCGCACTGCTCCCTCTCAGACTCCCTCTTTAATGCACTCTCCGCTGTCACGTTGCTCCCTCTCAGACTCGCTCTTTAATCCTCTCTCCGTTCGCGCATTGCTCCCTCTCAGACACGCTCCTTCATCTTCTCTCTGGTCTCGCACTGCTTCGTCTCAGCCTCGCTCTTTAACCTGTCTCTGCTCTCGCAATGCTCCCTCTCACACATGCTCTTTAACCTCTCTCTGCTCTCACATTGCTCCCCATCAGACTTGCTCTTTAATCCCCTCTCCGCTGTCGGACTGCTCCCTCTCAGACTCGCTCTTTAATCCTATCTCCGCTCTTGCACTGCTCCCTCTCAGACTCGCTCTTTAATTCACCCTCCGCTCTAACATTGCTCCGTCTCAGACTCGCTCTTTAATCCCCTCTCTGCACTCGCATTGCTCCCTCTCAGACTCACTCTTTAATCCACACTCCACTCTCGCACTGCTCCCTCTCAGACTCACTCTTTAATCCCCTCTCTGCTCTCACAAAGCTCACTCTCAGACTTGTTCCTTTATTGTTGCTCTGCTCTCACACTGCTCACTTCCAGACTCACTCTTGCATCCTCTCACACTGCTCCCTCTCAGACTCGCTCTTAAATCCTCACTCAGCTTTCTCTCACTGCTCCCTCTTAGACGCGCTCTTTAATCTCCTCTCCTCTCTCGCACTACTCCCTCTCAGACTCGCTCTTTAATCCTCTTTCCGTTCTCGCATTGCTCCTTCTCAGACTCGGTCTTTAATCCTCTCTCCGCTCTCGTTCTGCTCCCTCTCAGACTCACTCTTTCATCTTCTCTGTGCTTCGCGCTTCTCTCTCTCAGACTCACTCTTTAATCCTCTCTCCGCTCTCACAATGCTCCCTCTCAGAATCGCTCTTTTATCCCCTCTCCGCTCTCGCATTGCTCCCTCTCAGACTCGGTCTTTAATCCCCTCTCAACTCGCGCATTGCTCCCTCTCAGACACGCTTTTTCATCTTCTCTCTGGTCTCGCACTGCTTCGTCTCAGCCTCGCTCTTTAAACTGTCTCTGCTCTAGCATTGCTTCTTCTCAGACTCACTCACTTATTCCCTCTCCGCTCTCTCACTGCTTCCTCTCAGACTCGCTCTTTTATCCCCTCTCCGCTCTCGCCCTGCTCCCTCTCAGACTCGCTCTTTAATCCCCAGTCCGCTCTCGCATTTTTCCCTCTCAGACTTTCTCTTTAATCCTCTTTCCGTTCTCGCATTGCTCCCTCTCAGACTCGGTCTTTAATCCACTCTCCGCTCTCGTTCTGCTCCCTCTCAGACTCACTCTTTCATCTTCTCTGTCCTTCGCGCTTCTCCCTCTCAGACTCACTCTTTAATCCTCTCTCCGCTCTCACACTGCTCCCTCTCAGAATCGTTCTTTTATCCCCTCTCCGCTCTCGCATTGCTCCCTCTCAGACTCGGTCTTTAATCCCCTCTCCACTCGCGCATTGCTCCCTCTCAGACACGCTCTTTCACCTTCTCCCTGGTCTCGCACTGCTTCGTCTCAGCCTCGCTCTTTAACCTGTCTCTGCCCTAGCATTCCTCCCTCTCAGACTCACTCATTTATTGCCTCTCCGCTCTCTCACTGCTGACTCTCAGACTCGCACATTTATCCCCTCTCCACTGTCGCCCTGCTCCCTCTCAAACTCACTCTTTAATCCTCTCTCCACTTTCGCATTGCTCCCTCTCAGATTCACTCTTTAATCCACTCTCCGCTCTCACGTTGCTCCCTCTCAGACTCGCTCTTTAATCCTCTCTCCGTTCTCACGTTGCTCCCTCTCAGACTTGGTCTTTGATCCACTCTCTTCTCGCATTTTTCCCTCTCAGACTCGCTCTTTAATCCTCTTTCCGTGCTCGCATTGCTCCGTCTCAGACTCGCTCTTTAATCCTATTTCCTTTCTCGCACTGGTCCCTCTCAGACTCAATCTTTAATCCTCTCTCCGCTCTCGTTCTGCTCCCTCTCAGACTCACTCTTTCATCTTCTCTCTGCTTCGCGCTGCTCCCTCTCAGACTCACTCTTTAATCCTCTCTCCGCTCTCACACTGCTCCCTCTCAGAATCGCTGTTTAATCACCTCTCCGCTCTCGGATTGCTCCCTCTCAGACTCGTTCTTTAATCCTCTCTCCGTGCTCGCATTGCTCCCTCTCAGACTCGGTGTTTAATCCCCTCTCCGCTCGCGCATTCATCTCCTCTCTGGTCTCGCACTGCTTCGTCTCAACCTTGCTCTTTAACCTCTTTCTGCTCTCGCATTGCTCCCTCTCAGACTTGCTCTTTAATCCCCTCTCCGCTGTCGGAAAGCTCCCTCTCAGACTCGCTCTTTAATCCTATCTCCGCTCTTACACTGCACCCTCTCAGACCCGCTCTTTAATTCACCATCCGCTCTCACATTGCTCCGTCTCAGACTCGCTCTTTAATCCCCTCTCTGCTCTCACACAGCTCACTCTCAGACTCGCTCTTCAGTCCCCTCTCTGCTCTCACACTGCTCCCTCTCAGACCTGTTCCTTTATTGTTGCTCTGCTCTCGCACTGCTCACTTCCAGACTCACTCTTGCATCCTCTCACACTGCTCCCTCTCAGACTCGCTCTTTAATCCTCCCTCAGCTTTCTCTCACAGGTCCCTCTTAGACGCACTCTTTAATCTCCTCTCCTCTCTCGCACTACTCCCTCTCAGACTCGCTCTTTAATCCTACCTCCGCTCTTGCACTTCTCCCTCTCTGACTCACTCTTTAATCCACTCTCCGCTCTCACAATGCTCCCTCTCAGACTCGCTCTTTCATTCCCTCTCCACACTCGCATTGCTCTGTCTCAGAATCGCTCTTTAATCCTGCCTCCGCTCTTGCACTGCTCGCTCTCAGTCTCACTCTTTAATCCTCTCTCCGCTCTCGCACTGCTCCCTCTCAGACTTGCTTTTCAATCCTCAATCTGCTATCTCAGTTCTCCCTCTCAGACTCACTCTTTAATCCTCTCTCCGCGCTCGCAATGCTCCCTCTCATATTCACTCTTTAATCCTCTCTCCGCTCTCGAACTGCTCCATTTCAGACTCGCTGTTTAATTCATACTCGACTCTCACATTGCTCCCTCTCAGACTCACTCTTTAATCCTCTCTCTGCTCTCGCACGGCTCCTACTCAGACTCGCTCTTACATCCCCTCTCCGCTCTCGCAGTGCTCCCTCTCAGACTCGCTCTTTAATCCTCACTCAGCTTTCTCTCACTGCTCCCTCTTAAGCGCGCTCTTTAATCTCCTCTCCTCTCTCGCACTACTCCCTCTCAGACTCGCTCTTTAATCCTACCTCCGCTCTTGCACAGCTCCCTCTCTGACTCGCTCTTTCATTCCCTCTCCGCAATCGCATTGCTCTGTCTCAGACTCGCTCTTTAATCCTCTCTCCGCTCTCGCACTGCTCCCTCTCAGACTTGCTTTTTAATCCTCAATCTGCTATCGCATTTCGCCCTCTCAGACTCAGACTTTAATCCTACCTCCGCTCTTGCATTGCTCCCTCTCATATTCACTCTTTTATCCCCTCTCCACTCTCGAACTGCTCCATCTCAGACTCGCTCTTTAATCCATACTCGACTCTCGCATTGCTCGCTCTCAGACTCACTCTTTAATCCTCTCTCTGCTCTCACATTGCTCCGTCTCAGACTCGCTCTTTAATCCCCTCTCCGCTCTCGCACTGCTCCCTCTCAGACTCGCTCTTTAATCCTCTCTCTGTTCTCGCGTTGTTCCCTCTCAGACTCACTCTTTAATCCTTTCTCTGAACTTGCATTGCTCCCTCTCAGACTTGCTCTTTAATCCTCTCTCCGTTCTCACACGGCTCCTACTCAGACTCACTCTTTAAACCCCTCTCTGCTCTCGCACTGCTCCCTCTCAGACTCACTCTTTAATCCACTCTCCGCTCTCACGTTGCTCCCTCTCAGACTCGCTCTTTAATCCCCTCTCCGCTCGCTCATTGCTCCCTCTCAGACACGCTCTTTCATCTTCTCTCTGGTCTCGCACTGCTTCGTCTCAGCCTCGCTCTTTAACCTGTCTCTGCTCTCGCATTGCTTCCTCTCAGACTTGCTCTGTAACCTCTCTCTGCTCTCGCATTGCTCCCTCTCAGTCTTGCTCTTTAATCCCCTCTCCGCTGTCGGACTGCTGCCTCTCAGACTCGCTCTTTAATTCACCCTCCGCTCTCACATTGCTCCGTCTCAGACTCGCTCTTTTATCCCCTCTCTGTACTCGCATTGCTCCCTCCCTGACTCACTCTTTAATCCACTCTCCACTCTCGCACTGCTCCCTCTCAGATTCACTCTTTAATCCCCTCTCTGCTCTCACACAGCTCACTCTGAGACTCACTCTTCAGTCCCCTCTCTGCTCTCACACTGCTCACTCTCAGACTTGTTCCTTTATTGTTGCTCTGCTCTCGCACTGCTCACTTCCAGACTCACTCTTGCATCCTCTCACACTGCTCCCTCTCAGACTCGCTCTGTAATCCTCACTCAGCTTTCTCTCACTGCTCCCTCTTAGACGCGCTCTTTAATATCCTCTCCTCTCTCGCACTACTCCCTCTCAGACTCGCTCTTTAATCCTCTTTCCGTTCTCGCATTGCTCCCTCTCAGACTCGGTCTTTAATTCTCTCTCTGCTCTCGTTCTGCTCCCTCTCAGACTCACTATTTCATCTTCTGTGTCCTTTGTGCTTCTCTCTCTCAGACTCACTCCTTAATCCTCTCTCCCATCTCACACTGCTCCCTCTCAGAATCGCTCTTTTATCCCCTCTCCGCTCTCGCATTATTCCCTCTCAGACTCGGTCTTTAATCCCCTCTCCACTCGCGCATTGCTCCCTCTCAGACACGCTCTTTCATCTTCTCTCTGGTCTCGCACTGCTTCGTCTCAGCCTCACTCTTTAACCTGTCTCTGCTCTAGCATTGCTCCCTCTCAGACTCACTCACTTATTCCCTCTCCGATCTCTCACTGCTGCCTCCCAGACTCGCTCTTTTATCCCCTCTCCGCTCTCGCCCTGCTCCCTCTCAGACTCGCTCTTTAATCCCCACTCCGCTCTCGAATTTTTCCCTCTCAGACTCGCTCTTTAATCCTCTTTCCATTCTCGCATTGCTCCCTCTCAGACTCAGTCTTTCATCCTCTCTCCGTTCTCGTTCTGCTGGCTCTCAGACTCGCTCTTTTATCCCCTCTCCACTCTCGCCCTGCTCCCTCTCAGACCCACTCTTTAATCCTCTCTCCGCTTTCGCAATGCTCCCTCTCAGATTCACTCTTTAATCCACTCTCCGCTCTCACGTTGCTCCCTCTCAGGCTCGCTCTTTAATCCTCTCTCCGTTCTCACGTTGCTCCCTCTCAGACTCGGTCTTTGATCCACTCTCTTCTCGCACTGCTCCCTCTCAGACTCGCTCTTTAATCCCCACACCACTCTCGCATTTTTCCCTCTCAGACTCGCTCTTTAATCCTCTTTCCATTCTCGCATTGCTCCCTCTCAGACTCGGTCTTTAATCCTCTCTCCGTGCTCGCATTGCTCCCTCTCAGACTCGCTCTTTAATCCTATTTCCTTTCTCGCACTGCTCCCTCTCAGACTCCCTCTTTTATCCCCTCTCGGCTCTCGCACTGCTTCCTCTCAGGCTCCCTCTTTAATGCACTCTCCGCTCTCACGTTGCTCTCTCTCAGACTCGCTCTTTAATCCTCTCTCCGTTCTCACGTCGCTCCCTCTCAGACTCGCTCATTAATCCTTCTCCGATCTTGCACTTCTCCCTCTCAGACTCGCTCTATAATCCTCCCTCCGCTCTCACACTGCTCCCTCTCAGAATCGCTCTTTAATACCCTCTCCGCTCTCGGATTGCTCCCTCTCAGACTCGATCTTTAATCCCCTCTCCGCTCGCGCATTGCTCCCTCTCAGACACTCTCCTTCATCTTCTCTCTGGCCTCGCACTGCTTCGTCTCAGCCTCGCTCTTTAACCTGTCTCTGCTCTCGCATTGCTCCATCTCACACATGCTCTTTAACCTCTCTCTGCTCTCGCATTGCTCCCTCTCAGACTTGCTATTTAACCTCCCTCTGCTCTCCCATTGCTCCCTCTCAGGTTTGCTCTTTAATTCCCTCTCCACTGTCGGACTGCTCACTCTCAGACTCGCTCTTTAATCCTATCTCCGCTCTTGCACTGCTCCCTCTCAGACTCGCTCTTTAATTCACCCTCCGCTCTCACATTGCTCCCTCTCAGACTCACTCTTTAATCCTCTCTTCGTTCTCACGTTGCTCCCTCTCAGACTCGGTCTTTGATCCACTCTCTTCTCGCACTGCTCCCTCTCAGACTCGCTCTTTAATCCCCACTCCACTCTCGCATTTTTACCTCTCAGACTCGCTCTTTAATCCTCTTTCCGTGCTCGCATTGCTCCCTCTCAGACTCGCTCTTTAATCCTATTTCCTTTCTCGCACTGCTCCCTCTCATATTCACACGTTAATCCTCTCTCCGCTCTTGAACTGCTCCATTTCAGACTCGCTGTTTAATTCATACTCGACTCTCACATTGCTCCCTCTCAGACTCGCTCTTTAATCCTACCTCCGCTCTTGCACTGCTCCCTCTCTGACTCGCTCTTTCATTCCCTCTCCGCACTCACATTGCTCTGTCTCAGACTTGCTCTTTAATCCTCTCTCCGCTCTCACACTGCTCCCTCTCAGACTTGCTTTTTAATCCTCAATCTGCTATCGCAGTTCTCCCTCTCAGACTCAGTCTTTAATCCTACCTCCGCTTTTGCATTGCTCCCTCTCATATTCAATCTTTAATCCTTTCTCGGCTCTCGAACTGCTCCATCTCAGACTCGCTCTTTAATCCATACTCGACTCTCGCATTGCTCCCTCTCAGACTCACTCTTTAATCCTCTCTCTGCTCTCACATTTCTCCGTCTCAGACTCGCTCTTTAATCCACTCTCCGCTCTCGCACTGCTCCCTCTCAGACTTGTTCTTTAATCCTCTCTCTGTTCTCGCGTTGTTCCCTCTCAGACTCGCTCTTTAATCCGCTCTCCATTCTCGCACAGCTCCTGCTCAGACTCACTCTTTAATCCCCTCTCCGCTCTCGCACTGCTCCCTCTCCGACTCACTCGTTAATCCCCTCTCGGCACTCGCACTGCTCCCTCTCAGAATCTCTCTTTAATGCACTCTCCGCTCTCACGTTGCTCCCTCTCAGACTCGCTCTTTAATCCTCTCTCCGTTCGCGCATTGCTCCCTCTCAGACACGCTCCTTCATCTTCTCTCTGGTCTCGCACTACTTCGTCTCAGCCTCGCTCTTTAACCTGTCTCTGCTCTCGCATTGCTCCCTCTCACACATGCTCTTTAACCTCTCTCTGCTCTCGCATTGCTCCCTCTCAGACTCGTTCTTTAATCCTCTCTCTGTTCTCGCGTTGTTCCCTCTCAGACTCGCTCTTTAATCCGCTCTCCATTCTCGCACAGCTCCTGCTCAGACTCACTCTTTAATCCCCTCTCCGCTCTCGCACTGCTCCCTCTCCGACTCACTCGTTAATCCCCTCTCGGCACTCGCACTGCTCCCTCTCAGAATCTCTCTTTAATGCACTCTCCGCTCTCACGTTGCTCCCTCTCAGACACGCTCCTTCATCTTCTCTCTGGTCGCGCACTACTTCGTCTCAGCCTCGCTCTTTAACCTGTCTCTGCTCTCGCATTGCTCCCTCTCACACATGCTCTTTAACCTCTCTCTGCTCTCGCATTGCTCCCTCTCAGACTTGCTATTTAACCTCTCTCTGCTCTCACATTGCTCCCCATCAGACTTGCTCTTTAATCCCCTCTCCGCGGTCGGACTGCTCCCTCTCAGACTCGCTCTTTAATCCTATCTCCGCTCTTGCACTGCTCCCTCTCAGACTCGCTCTTTAATTCACCCTCCGCTCTCACATTGCTCCGTCTCAGACTCGCTCTTAAATCCCCTCTCTGCTCTCGCAGTGCTCCCTCTCAGACTCGCTCTTTAATCCTCACTCAGCTTTCTCTCACTGCTCCCTCTCAGACGTGCTCTTTAATCTCCTCTCCTCTCTCGCACTACTCCCTCTCAGACTCGCTCTTTAATCCTACCTCCACTCTTGCACTGCTCCCTCTCTGACTCGCTCTTTCATTCCCTCTCCGCAGTCGCATTGCTCTGTCTCAGATTCGCTCTTTAATCCTTTCTCCGCTCTCGCACTGCTCCCTCTCAGACTTGTTTTTTAATCCTCAATCTGCTATCGCACTTCTCCCTCTCAGATTCAGTCTTTAATCCTACCTCCGCTCTTGCATTGCTCCCTCTCATATTCACTCTTTAATCCGCTCGCCACTCTCGAACTGCTCCATTTCAGACTCGCTGTTTAATTCATACTCGACTCTCACATTGCTCCCTCTCAGACTCACTCTTTAATCCTCTCTCTGATCTTGCTTTGCTCCCTCTCAGACTCGCTCTTTAATCCTCTCTCCGCTCTCGCACGGCTCCTACTCAGACTCACTCTTAAATCCTCCCTCTGTTCTCGCGTTATTCCCTCTCAGACTCACTCTTTAATCCTTTCTCTGAACTTGTATTGCTCCCTCTCAGACTCGGTCTTTAATCCTCTATCCGTTCTCGCACGGCTCCTACACAGACTCACTCTTTAATCCTCTCTCCGTTCTCACGTCGCTCCCTCTCAGACTCAGTCTTTAATCCTACCTCCGTTTTTGCATTGCTCCCTCTCATATTCACTCTTTAATCCTCTCTCGGCTCTCGAACCGCTCCATCTCGGACTCGCTCTTTAATCCATACTCGACTCTCGCATTGCTCCCTCTCAGACTCACTCTTTAATCCTCTCTCTGCTCTCACATTTCTCCCTCTCAGACTCGCTCTTTAATCCACTCTCCGCTCTCGCACTGCTCCCTCTCAGACTCGTTCTTTATCCTCTCTCTGTTCTCGCGTTGTTCCCTCTCAGACTCGCTCTTTAATCCTCTCTCCATTCTCGCACAGCTCCTGCTCAGACTCACTCTTTAATCCCCTCTCCGCTCTCGCACTGCTCCCTCTCCGACTCACTCGTTAATCCCTTCTCGGCACTCGCACTGCTCCCTCTCAGAATCTCTCTTTAATGCACTCTCCGCTCTCACGTTGCTCCCTCTCAGACTCGCTCTTTAATCCTCTCTCCGTTCGCGCATTGCTCCCTCTCAGACACGCTCCTTCATCTTCTCTCTGGTCTCGCACTACTTCGTCTCAGCCTCGCTCTTTAACCTGTCTCTGCTCTCGCATTGCTCCCTCTCACACATGCTCTTTAACCTCTCTCTGCTCTCGCATTGCTCCCCATCAGACTTGCTCTTTAATCCCCTCTCCGCTGTCGGACTGCTCACTCTCAGACTCGCTCTTTAATCCTATCTCCGCTCTTGCACTGCTCCCTCTCAGACTCGCTCTTTAATTCACCCTCCGCTCTCACATTGCTCCCTCTCAGACTCACTCTTTAATCCTCTCTTCGTTCTCACGTTGCTCCCTCTCAGACTCGGTCTTTGATCCACTCTCTTCTCGCACTGCTCCCTCTCAGACTCGCTCTTTAATCCCCACTCCACTCTCGCATTTTTACCTCTCAGACTCGCTCTTTAATCCTCTTTCCGTGCTCGCATTGCTCCCTCTCAGACTCGCTCTTTAATCCTATTTCCTTTCTCGCACTGCTCCCTCTCATATTCACACGTTAATCCTCTCTCTGCTCTTGAACTGCTCCATTTCAGACTCGCTGTTTAATTCATACTCGACTCTCACATTGCTCCCTCTCAGACTCGCTCTTTAATCCTACCTCCGCTCTTGCACTGCTCCCTCTCTGACTCGCTCTTTCATTCCCTCTCCGCACTCACATTGCTCTGTCTCAGACTTGCTCTTTAATCCTCTCTCCGCTCTCACACTGCTCCCTCTCAGACTTGCTTTTGAATCCTCAATCTGCTATCGCAGTTCTCCCTCTCAGACTCAGTCTTTAATCCTACCTCCGCTTTTGCATTGCTCCCTCTCATATTCACTCTTTAATCCTTTCTCGGCTCTCGAACTGCTCCATCTCAGACTCGCTCTTTAATCCACTCTCCGCTCTCGCACTGCTCCCTCTCAGACTCGTTCTTTAATCCTCTCTCTGTTCTCGCGTTGTTCCCTCTCAGACTCGCTCTTTAATCTGCTCTCCATTCTCGCACAGCTCCTGCTCAGACTCACTCTTTAATCCCCTCTCCGCTCTCGCACTGCTCCCTCTCCGACTCACTCGTTAATCCCCTCTCGGCACTCGCACTGCTCCCTCTCAGAATCTCTCTTTAATGCACTCTCCGCTCTCACGTTGCTCCCTCTCAGACTCGCTCTTTAATCATCTCTCCGTTCGCGCATTGCTCCCTCTCAGACACGCTCCTTCATCTTCTCTCTGGTCTCGCACTACTTCGTCTCAGCCTCGCTCTTTAACCTGTCTCTGCTCTCGCATTGCTCCCTCTCACACATGCTCTTTAACCTCTCTCTGCTCTCGCATTGCTCCCTCTCAGACTTGCTATTTAACCTCTCTCTGCTCTCACATTGCTCCCCATCAGACTTGCTCTTTAATCCCCTCTCCGCGGTCGGACTGCTCCCTCTCAGACTCGCTCTTTAATCCTATCTCCGCTCTTGCACTGCTCCCTCTCAGACTCGCTCTTTAATTCACCCTCCGCTCTCACATTGCTCCGTCTCAGACTCGCTCTTAAATCCCCTCTCCGCTCTCGCAGTGCTCCCTCTCAGACTCGCTCTTTAATCCTCACTCAGCTTTCTCTCACTGCTCCCTCTCAGACGTGCTCTTTAATCTCCTCTCCTCTCTCGCACTACTCCCTCTCAGACTCGCTCTTTAATCCACTCTCCACTCTCGCACTGCTCCCTCTCAGACTCACTGTTTAATCCCCTCTCTGCTCTCACACAGCTCACTCTCAGACTCGCTCTTCAGTCCCCTCTCTGCTCTCACACTGCTCCCTCTCAGACTCGCTCTTTAATCCTCTCTCAGCTTTCTCTCACTGCTCCCTCTTAGACGCGCTCTTTAATCTCCTCTCCTCTCTCGCACTACTCCCTCTCAGTCTCGCTCTTTAATCCTCTTTCCGTTCTCGCATTGCTCCCTCTCAGACTCGGTCTTTAATCCTCTCTCCGCTCTCGTTCTGCTCCCTCTCAGACTCACTCTTTCATCTTCTCTGTACTTCGCCCTTCTCTCTCTCAGACTCACTCTTTAATCCTCTCTTCGCTCTCACACTGCTCCCTCTCAGAATCGCTCTTTTATCCCCTCTCCGCTCTCGCATTGCTCCCTCTCAGACTCGGTCTTTAATCCCCTCTCAACTCGCGCATTGCTCCCTCTCAGACTCACTCACTAATTCCCTCTCCGCTCTCTCACTGCTGCCTCTCAGACTCGCACTTTTATCCCCTCTCTGACTCGCCCTTTAATCCATACTCGACTCTCACATTGCTCCGTCTCAGACTCGCTCTTTAATGCACTCTCCGCCCTCGCACTGCTCCCTCTCAGACTCGCTCTTTAATCCTCTCTCTGTTCTCGCGTTGTTCCCTCTCAGACTCACTCTTTAATCCTTTCTCTTAACTTGCATTGCTCCCTCTCAGTCTCGCTCTTTTATCCCCTCTCCACTCTCGCATTGCTCCCTCTCGGACTCGGTCTTTAATCCCATCTCCACTCGTGCATTGCTCCCTCTCAGACACGCTCTTTCGTCTTCTCTCTGGTCTCGCACTGCTTCGTCTCAGCCTCGCTCTTTAACCTGTCTCTGCTCTAGCATTGCTCCCTCTCAGACTCACTCATTTATTCCCACTCCGCTCTCTCACTGCTGCCTCTCAGACTCGCTCTTTTATCACCTCTCCGCTCTCGCCCTTCTCCCTCTCAGACTCACTCTTTAATCCTCTCTCCGTTTTCGCATTGCTCTCTCTCAGATTCACTCTTTAATCCACTCTCCGCTCTCACGTTGCTCCCTCTCAGACTCGCTCTTTAATCCTCTCTCCGTTCTCACTTTGCTCCCTCTCAGACTCGCTGTTTGATCCACTCTATTCTCGCACTGCTCCCTCTCAGACTCGGTCTTTAATCCTCTCTCCGCTCTCGTTCTGCTCCCTCTCAGACTCACTCTTTCATCTTCTCTGTGCTTCGCACTTCTCCCTCTCAGACTCACTCTTTAATCCTCACTCCGCTCTCACACTGCTCCCTCTCAGAATCGCTCTTTAATCCCCTCTCCGCTCTCGGATTGCTCCCTCTCAGACTCGGTCTTTAATCCTCTCTCCGCTCGCGCATTGCTCCCTCTCAGACATGCTCCTTCATCTTCTCTCTGGTCTCGCACTGCTTCGTCTCAGCCTCGCTCTTTAATCTTACCTCCGCTCTTGCACTTCTCCCTCTCTGACTCACTCTTTAATACACTCTCCGCTCTCACATTGCTCCCTCTCAGAATCGCTCTTTCATTCCCTCTCCGCTCTCGCATTGCTCCCTCTCATATTTACTCTTTAATCCTCTCTCTCAGACTCACTCTTTCATCCTCTCTCCGCTCTCGCATTGCTCCCTCTCATATTTACTCTTTAATCCTCTCTCCGCTCTCGAGCTGCTCCATTTCAGACTCGCTGTTTAATTCATACTCGACTCTCACATTGCTCCCTCTCAGACTCACTCTTTAATCCTCTCTCTGATCTTGCATTGCTCCCTCTCAGACTCGCTCTTTAGTCCTCTCTCCGCTCTCGCACGGCTCCTACTCAGACTCACTCTTAAATCCCCTCTCCGCTCTCGCAGTGCTCCCTCTCAGACTCGCTCTTTAATCCTCACTCAGCTTTCTCTCACTGCTCCCTCTCAGACGTGCTCTTTAATCTCCTCTCCTCTCTCGCACTACTCCCTCTCAGATTCGCTCTTTAATCCTACCTCCGCTCTTGCACCGCTCCCTCTCTGACTCGCTCTTTCATTCCCTCTCCGCACTCGCATTGCTCTGGCTCAGACTCGCTCTTAATCCTCTCTCTGCTCTCGCACTGCTCCCTCTCAGACTTGCTTTTTAATCCTCAATCTGCTATCGCACTTCTCCCTCTCAGACTCACTCTTTAATCCTACCTCAGCTCTTGCATTGCTCCCTCTCATATTCACTCTTTAATCCTCTCTCCGCTCTCGAACTGCTCCATCTCAGACTCACTCTTTAATCCTCTCTCTGCTCTCACATTGCTCCGTCTCAGCCTCGCTCTTTAATCCACTCTCCGCTCTCGCACTGCTCCCTCTCAGACTCGCTCTTTAATCCTCTCTCTGTTCTCGCGTTGTTCCCTCTCAGACTCGCTCGTTAATCCTCTCCCGGTTCTCGCACGGCTCCTACTCAGACTCACTCTTTAATCCTCTCTCCGTTCTCGCTCTGCTCCCTCTCAGAATCGCTCTTTAATCCCCTCTCCGCTCTCGGATTGCTCCATCTCAGACTCACTCTTTAATCCTCTCTCTGCTCTCACATTGCTCCGTCTCAGCCTCGCTCTTTAATCCACTCTCCGCTCTCGCACTGCTCCCTCTCAGACTCGCTCTTTAATCCTCTCTCTGTTCTCGCGTTGTTCCCTCTCAGACTCGCTCGTTAATCCTCTCCCGGTTCTCGCACGGCTCCTACTCAGACTCACTCTTTAATCCTCTCTCCGTTCTCGCTCTGCTCCCTCTCAGAATCGCTCTTTAATCCCCTCTCCGCTCTCGGATTGCTCCCTCTCAGACTCGATCTTTAATCCCCTCTCCGCTCGCGCATTGCTCCCTCTCAGACACACTCCTTCATCTTCTCTCTGGTCTCGCACTGCTTCGTCTTAGCCTCGCTTTTTAACCTGTCTCTGCTCTCGCATTGCTCCCTCTCAGACTTGCTCTTTAATCCCCTCTCCGCTGTCGGACTGCTCCCTCTCAGACTCGCTCTTTAATCCTATCTCCGCTCTTGCACTGCTCCCTCTCAGACTCGCTCTTTAATTCACCCTCCGCTCTCACATTTCTCCGTCTCAGACTCGCTCTTTAATCCCCTCTCTGTACTCGCATTGCTCCCTCTCAGACTCACTCTTTAATCCACTCTCCACTCTCGCACTGCTCCCTCTCAGACTCACTGTTTAATCCCCTCTCTGCTCTCACACAGCTCACTCTCAGACTCGCTCTTCAGTCCCCTCTCTGCTCTCACACTGCTCCCTCTCAGACTTGTTCCTTTATTGTTGCTCTGCTCTCGCACTGCTCACTTCAAGACTCACTCTTGCATCCTCTCACACTGCTCCCTCTCAGACTCGCTCTTTAATCCTCTCTCAGCTTTCTCTCACTGCTCCCTCTTAGACGCGCTCTTTAATCTCCTCTCCTCTCTCGCACTACTCCCTCTCAGTCTCGCTCTTTAATCCTCTTTCCATTCTCGCATTGCTCCCTCTCAGACTCGGTCTTTAATCCTCTCTCCGCTCTCGTTCTGCTCCCTCTCAGACTCACTCTTTCATCTTCTCTGTGCTTCGCCCTTCTCTCTCTCAGACTCACTCTTTAATCCTCTCTCCGCTCTCACACTGCTCCCTCTCAGAATCGCACTTTTATCCCCTCTCCGCTCTCGCATTGCTCCCTCTCGGACTCGGTCTTTAATCCCCTCTCAACTCGCGCATTGCTCCCTCTCAGACACGCTCTTTCATCTTCCCTCTGGTCTCGCACTGCTTCGTCTCAGCCTCGCTCTTTAACCTGTCTCTGCTCTAGCATTGCTCCCTCTCAGACTCACTCACTAATTCCCTCTCCGCTCTCTCACTGCTGCCTCTCAGACTCGCACTTTTATCCCCTCTCCGCTCTCGCCCTGCTCCCTCTCAGACGTGCTCTTTAATCTCCTCTCCTCTCTCGCACTACTCCCTCTCAGACTCGCTCTTTAATCCTACCTCTGCTCTCGCACTGCTCCCTCTCTGACTCGCTCTTTCATTCCCTCTCCGCACTTGCACAGCTCGCTCTCAGACTCACTCTTTAATCCTCTCTCCGCTCTCGCACTGCTCCCTCTCAGACTTGCTTTTTAATCCTCAATCTGCTATCGCACTTCTCCCTCTCAGACTTGCTCTTTAATCCTACCTCAGCTCTTGCATTGCTCCCTCTCATATTCGCTCTTTAATCCTCTCTCCGCTCTCGAACTGATCCATCTCTGACTCGCCCTTTAATCCATATTCGACTCTCACATTGCTCCGTCTCAGACTCGCTCTTTAATGCACTCTCCGCCCTCGCTGCTCCCTCTCAGACTCGCTCTTTAATCCTCTCTCTGTTCTCGCATTGTTCCCTCTCAGACTCACTCTTTAATCCTTTCTCTTAACTTGCATTGCTCCCTCTCAGACTCGCTCTTTTATCCCCTCTCCACTCTCGCATTGCTCCCTCTCGGACTCGGTCTTTAATCCCATCTCCACTCGCGCATTGCTCCCTCTCAGACAAGCTCTTTCGTCTTCTCTCTGGTCTCGCACTGCTTCGTCTCAGCCTCGCTCTTTAACCTGTCTCTGCTCTAGCATTGCTCCCTCTCAGACTCACTCATTTATTCCCACTCCGCTCTCTCACTGCTGCCTCTCAGGCTCGCTCTTTTATCACCTCTCCGCTCTCGCCCTTCTCCCTCTCAGACTCACTCTTTAATCCTCTCTCCGCTTTCGCATTGCTCCCTCTCAGATTCACTCTTTAATCCACTCTCCACTCTCACGTTGCTCTCTCTCAGACTCGCTCTTTAATCCCCACTCCATTCTCGCATTTTTCCCGCTCAGACTCGCTCTTTAATCCTCTTTCCGTTCTCGCATTGCTCCCTCTCAGACTCGATCTTTAATCCACTCTCCACTTTCGTGCTGCTCTCTCTCAGACTCACTCTTTCATCCTCTCTCTGCTTTGCGCTGCTCCCTCTCAGACTCACTCTTTAATCCTCTCTCCGCTCTCACACAGCTCCCTCTCAGAATCGCTCTTTAATCCCCTCTCCGCTCTCGGATTGCTCCCTCTCAGCCTCGGTCTTTAATCCCCTCTCCGCTCGCACATTGCTCCCTCTCAGACATGCTCCTTCATTTTCTCTCTGGTCTCGCAATGCTTCGTCTCAGCCTTGCAATTTGACCTCTTTCTGCTCTCGCATTGCTCCCTCTCAGACTAGCTCTTTAACCTCTCTCTGCTCTCGCATTGCTCCCTCTCGGACTCGGTCTTTAATCCCATCTCCACTTGCGCATTGCTCCCTCTCAGACACGCTCTTTCATCTTCTCTCTAGTCTCGCACTGCTTCGTCTCAGCCTCGCTCTTTAACCTGTCTCTGCTCTAGCATTGCTCCCTCTCAGACTCACTCATTTATTCCCTCTCCGATCTCTCACTGCTGCCTCTCAGACTCACTCATTTATCACCTCTCCGCTCTCGCCCTGCTCCCTCTCAGACTCACTCTTTAATCCTCTCTCCGCTTTCGCATTGCTCCCTCTCAGATTCACTCTTTAATCCACTCTCCGCTCTCACGTTGCTCCCTCTCAGACAGACTCTTTAATTCTCTCTCCGTTCTCACGTTGCTCCCTCTCAGACTTGGTCTTTGATCCACTCTCTTCTCGCACTGCTCCTTCTCAGACTCGGTCTTTAATCCTCACTCCGCTCTCGTTCTGCTCCCTCTCAGACTCACTCTTTCATCTTCTCTGTGCTTCGCGCTTCTCCCTCTCAGACTCACTCTTTAATCCTCTCTCCGCTCTCACACTGCTCCCTCTCAGAATCGCTCTTTAATCCTCTCTCCGCTCTCGAACTGATCCATCTCTGACTCGCCCTTTAATCCATACTCGACTCTCACATTGCTCCGTCTCAGACTCGCTCTTTAATGCACTCTCCGCCCTCGCACTGCTCCCTCTCAGACTCGCTCTTTAATCCCCTCTCTGTTCTCGCGTTGTTCCCTCTCAGACTCACTCTTTAATCCTTTCTCTTAACTTGCATTGCTCCCTCTCAGACTCGCTCTTTTATCCCCTCTCCACTCTCGCATTGCTCCCTCTCGGACTCGGTCTTTAATCCCATCTCCACTCGCGCATTGCTCCCTCTCAGACACGCTCTTTCGTCTTCTCTCTGGTCTCGCACTGCTTCGTCTCAGCCTCGCTCTTTAACCTGTCTCTGCTCTAGCATTGCTCCCTCTCAGACTCACTCATTTATTACCACTCCGCTCTCTCACTGCTGCCTCTCAGACTCGCCCTTTTATCCCCTCTCCACTCTAGCCCTGCTCCCTCTCAGACTCGCTCATTAATCCCCACTCGGCTCTCGCATTTTTCCCTCTCAGACTCGCTCTTTAATCCTCTTTCCGTTCTCGCATTGCTCCCTCTCAGACTCGGTCTTTAATCCCCTCTCCGCTCTCGTTCTGCTCCCTCTCAGACACGCTCTTTCATCTTCTCTCTGGTCTCGCACTGCTTCGTCTCAGCCTCGCTCTTTAACCTGTCTTTGCTCTAGCATTGCTCCCTCTCAGACTCACTCATTTATTCCCTCTTCTCTCTCTCTCTGCTGCCTCTCAGACTCGCCCTTTTATCCCCTCTCCGCACTCGCACTGCTCCCTCTCAGACTCACTCTTTAATCCTCTCTCCGCTTTCGCATTGCTCCCTCTCAGATTCACTCTTTAATCCACTCTCCACTCTCACGTTGCTCCCTCTCAGACTCGCTCTTTAATCCTCTCTCCGTTCTCACTTTGCTCCCTCTCAGACTCGCTGTTTGATCCACTCTATTCTCGCACTGCTCCCTCTCAGACTCGGTCTTTAATCCTCTCTCTGCTCTCGTTCTGCTCCCTCTCAGACTCACTCTTTCATCTTCTCTGTGCTTCGCACTTCTCCCTCTCAGACTCACTCTTTAATCCTCACTCCGCTCTCACACTGCTCCCTCTCAGAATCGCTCTTTAATCCCCTCTCCGCTCTCGGATTGCTCCCTCTCAGACTCGGTCTTTAATCCTCTCTCCGCTCGCGCATTGCTCCCTCTCAGACATGCTCCTTCATCTTCTCTCTGGTCTCGCACTGCTTCGTCTCAGCCTCGTTCTTTAACCTCTTTCTGCTCTCGCATTGCTCCCTCTCAGACTAGCACTTTAACCTCTTTCTGCTCTCACATTGCTCCCTCTCAGACTCGCTCTTTAATCCCCTCTCCGCTGTTGGACTGCTCCCTCTCAGACTCGCTCTTTAATCCTATCTCCGCTCTTGCACTGCACCCTCTCAGACTCGCTCTTTAATCCCCTCTCTGCTCTCACACAGCTCACTCTCAGACTCACTCTACAGTCCCCTCTCTGCTCTCACACTGCTCCCTCTCAGACTTGTTCCTTTATTGTTGCTCTGCTCTCGCACTGCTCACTTCCAGACTCACTCTTGCATCCTCTCACACTGCTCCCTCTCAGACTCGCTCTTTAATCCTCTCTCAGCTTTCTCTCAATGCTCCCTCTTAGACGAGCTCTTTAATCTCCTCTCCTCTCTCGCACTACTCCCTCTCAGACTCGCTCTTTAATCCTCTTTCCGTTCTCGCATTGCTCCCTCTCAGACTCGGTCTTTAATTCTCTCTCTGCTCTCGTTCTGCTCCCTCTCAGACTCACTATTTCATCTTCTGTGTCCTTTGTGCTTCTCTCTCTCAGACTCACTCCTTAATCCTCTCTCCCATCTCACACTGCTCCCTCTCAGAATCGCTCTTTTATCCCCTCTCCGCTCTCGCATTATTCCCTCTCAGACTCGGTCTTTAATCCCCTCTCCACTCGCGCATTGCTCCCTCTCAGACACGCTCTTTCATCTTCTCTCTGGTCTCTCACTGCTTCGTCTCAGCCTCACTCTTTAACCTGTCTCTGCTCTAGCATTGCTCCCTCTCAGACTCACTCACTTATTCCCTCTCCGATCTCTCACTGCTGCCTCCCAGACTCGCTCTTTTATCCCCTCTCCGCTCTTGGATTGCTCATTCTCAGACTCGATCTTTAATCCCCGCTCCGCTCGCGCATTGCTCCCTCTCAGACACACTCTTTCAACTTCTCTCTGGTCTCGCACTGCTTCATCTCAGCCTCGCTCTTTAACCTGTCTCTGCTCTCGCATTGCTCCCTCTCAAACATTCTCTTTAACCTCTCTCTGCTCTCGCATTGCTCCCTCTCAGACTTGCTCTTTAATCCCCTCTCCGCTGTCGGACTGCTCCCTCTCAGAATCGCTCTTTAATCCTATCTCCGCTCTTGCACTGCTCCCTCTCAGACTCGCTCTTTAATTCACCCTCCGCTCTCAAATTGCTCTGTCTCAGACTCGCTCTTTAAGCCCCTCTCTGCTCTCACACAACTCACTCTCAGACTCGCTCTTCAGTCCCCTCTCTGCTCTCACACTGCTCCCTCTCAGACTTGTTCCTTTATTGTTGCTCTGCTCTCGCACTGCTCACTTCCAGACTCACTCTTGCATCCTCTCACACTGCTCCCTCTCAGACTCGCTCTTTAATCCTCCCTCAGCTGTCTCTCACAGCTCCCTCTTAGACGCACTCTTTAATCTCCTCTCCTCTCTCGCACTACTACCTCTCCGACTCGCTCTTTAATCCTACTTCCGCTCTTGCACTTCTCCCTCTCTGACTCACTCTTTAATCCACTCTCCGCTCTCACATTGCTCCCTCTCAGACTCGCTCTTTCATTCCCTCTCCACACTCGCATTGCTCTGTCTCAGACTCGCTCTTTAATCCTGCCTCCGCTCTTGCACAGCTCCCTCTCAGACTTGCTTTTTAATCCTCAGTCTGCTATCTCACTTCTCCCTCTCAGACTCACTCTTTCATCCTCTCTCCGCTCTCGCATTGCTCCCTCTCATATTTACTCTTTAATCCTCTCTCCGCTCTCGAGCTGCTCCATTTCAGACTCGCTGTTTAATTCATACTCGACTCTCACATTGCTCCCTCTCAGACTCACTCTTTAATCCTCTCTCTGATCTTGCATTGCTCCCTCTCAGACTCGCTCTTTAATCCTCTCTCCGCTCTCACATGGCTCCTACTCAGACTCACTCTTAAATCCCCTCTCCGCTCTCACAGTGCTCCCTCTCAGACTCGCTCTTTAATCCTCACTCAGCTTTCTCTCACTGCTCCCTCTCAGACGTGCTCTTTAATCTCCTCTCCTCTCTCGCACTACTCCCTCTCAGATTCGCTCTTTAGTCCTATCTCCGCTCTTGCACCGCTCCCTCTCTGACTCGCTCTTTCATTCCCTCTCCGCACTCGCATTGCTCTGGCTCAGACTCGCTCTTAATCCTCTCTCTGCTCTCGCACTGCTCCCTCTCAGACTTGCTTTTTAATCCTCAATCTGCTATCGCACTTCTCCCTCTCAGACTCACTCTTTAATCCTACCTCAGCTCTTGCATTGCTCCCTCTCATATTCACTCTTTAATCCTCTCTCCGCTCTCGAACTGCTCCATCTCAGACTCGCTCTTTAATCCATACTCGACTCTCACATTGCTCCGTCTCAGACTCGCTCTTTAATCCACTCTCCGCTCTCGCACTGCTCCCTCTAAGACTCGCTCTTTAATCCTCTCTCTGCTCTCGCACTGCTCCCTCTCAGACTTGCTTTTTAATCCTCAATCTGCTATCGCACTGCTCCCTCTCAGACTCGCCCTTTAATCCTCTCTCTGTTCTCGCATTGCTCCCTCTCAGACACGCTCCTTCATCTTCTCTCTGGTCTCGCACTGCTTCGTCTCAGACTTGCTCTTTAATCCCCTCTCCGCTCTCTCACTGCTGCCTCTCAGACTCGCCCTTTTATCCCCTCTCCACTCTAGCCCTGCTCCCTCTCAGACTCGCTCATTAATCCCCACTCCGCTCTCGCATTTTTCCCTCTCAGACTCGCTCTTTAATTCTCTTTCCGTTCTCGCATTGCTCCCTCTCAGACTCGGTCTTTAATCCCCTCTCCGCTCTCGTTCTGCTCCCTCTCAGACACGCTCTTTCATCTTCTCTCTGGTCTCGCACTGCTTCGTCTCAGCCTCGCTCTTTAACCTGTCTTTGCTCTAGCATTGCTCCCTCTCAGACTCACTCATTTATTCCCTCTTCTCTCTCTCTCTGCTGCCTCTCAGACTCGCCCTTTTATCCCCTCTCCGCACTCGCACTGCTCCCTCTCAGACTCACTCTTTAATCCTCTCTCCGCTTTCGCATTGCTCCCTCTCAGATACACTCTTTAATCCACTCTCCACTCTCACGTTGCTCTCTCTCAGACTCGCTCTTTAATCCCCACTCCACTCTCGCATTTTTCCCGCTCAGACTCGCTCTTTAATCCTCTTTCCGTTCTCGCATTGCTCCCTCTCAGACTCGATCTTTAATCCTCTCTCCACTTTCGATCTGCTCTCTCTCAGACTCACTCTTTCATCTTCTCTCTGCTTTGCGCTGCTCCCTCTCAGACTCACTCTTTAATCCTCTCTCCGCTCTCACACAGCTCCCTCTCAGAATCGCTCTTTAATCCCCTCTCCGCTCTCGGATTGCTCCCTCTCAGACTCAGTCTTTAATCCCCTCTCCGCTCGCACATTGCTCCCTCTCAGACATGCTCCTTCATCTTCTCTCTGGTCTCGCAATGCTTCGTCTCAGCCTCGCAATTTAACCTCTTTCTGCTCTCGCATTGCTCCCTCTCAGACTAGCTCTTTAACCTCTCTCTGCTCTCGCATTGCTCCCTCTCGGACTCGGTCTTTAATCCCATCTCCACTTGCGCATTGCTCCCTCTCAGACATGCTCTTTCATCTTCTCTCTAGTCTCGCACTGCTTCGTCTCAGCCTCGCTCTTTAACCTGTCTCTGCTCTAGCATTGCTCCCTCTCAGACTCACTCATTTATTCCCTCTCCGATCTCTCACTGCTGCCTCTCAGACTCACTCAGTTATCACCTCTCCGCTCTCGCCCTGCTCCCTCTCAGACTCACTCTTTAATCCTCTCTCCGCTTTCGCATTGCTCCCTCTCAGACTCGCTCTTTAATCCTCTCTCCGTTCTGACGTTGCTCCCTCTCAGACTTGGTCTTTGATCCACTCTCTTCTCGCACTGCTCCTTCTCAGACTAGGTCTTTAATCCTCACTCCGCTCTCGTTCTGCTCCCTCTCAGACTCAGTCTTTCATCTTCTCTGTGCTTCGCGCTTCTCCCTCTCAGACTCACTCTTTAATCCTCTCTCCGCTCTCACACTGCTCCCTCTCAGAATCGCTCTTTAATCCCCTCTCCGCTCTCGGATTGCTCCCTCTCAGACTCGGTCTTTAATCCCCTATCCGCTCGCGCATTGCTCCCTCTCAGACATGCTCCTTCATCTTCTCTATGGTCTCGCACTGCTTCGTCTCAGCCTCGCTCTTTAACTTCTTACTGCTCTCGCATTGCTCCCTCTCAGATTAGCTCTTTAACCTCTCTCTGCTCTCGCATTGCTCCCTCTCAGACTTGCCCTTTAATCCCCTCTCCGCTGTCGGACTGCTCCCTCTCAGACTCGCTCTTTATTCCTATCTCCGCTCTTGCACTGCACCCTCTCAGACTCGCTCTTTAATTCACCCTCCGCTCTCACATTGCTCTGTCTCAGACTCGATCTTCAGTCCCCTCTCTGCTCTCACACTGCTCCCTCTCAGACTTGTTCCTTTATTGTTGCTCTGCTCTCGCACTGCTCACTTCCAGACTCACTCTTGCATCCTCTCACACTGCTCCCTCTCAGACTCGGTCTTTAATCCTCACTCAGCTTTCTCTCACAGCTCCCTCTTAGACGCGCTCTTTAATCTCCTCTCCTCTCTCACACTACTCCCTCTCAGACTCGCTCTTTAATCCACTCTCTGATCTTGCAATGCTCCCTCTCAGACTCGCTCTTTAATCCTACCTCCGCTCTTGCACTGCTCCCTCTCTGACTCGCTCTTTCATTCCCTCTCCGCACTCGCATTGCTCTGTCTCAGACTCGCTCTTTAATCCTCTCTTCACTCTCGCACTGCTCCCTCTCAGACTTGCTTTTTAATCCTCAATCTGCTATCTCACTTCCCCCTCTCAGACTCGCTCTTTAATCCACTCTCCGTTCTCGCACGGCTCCTACTCAGACTCACTCTTTAATCCCCTCTCCGCTCTCGCACTGCTCCCTCTCAGACTCACTCTTTAATCCCCTCTCGGCTCTCGCACTGCTCCCTCTCAGACTCACTCTTTAATCCACTCTCCGCTCTCACGTTGCTCCCTCTCAGACTCGCTCTTTAATCCTCTCTCCATTCTCACGTCGCTCCCTCTCAGACTCAGTCTTTAATCCACACTCTGATCTTGCAATGCTCCCTCTCAGACTCGCTCATTAATCCGTTCTCCGATCTTGCACTTCTCCCTCTCAGACTCGCTCTTTAATCCTCTCTCTGCTCTCACACTGCTCCCTCTCAGAATCGCTCTTTAATCACCTCTCTGCTCTTGGATTGCTCCCTCTCAGACTCGATCTTTAATCCCCTCTCTGCTCGCGCATTGCTCCCTCTCAGACACGCTCTTTCATCTTCTCTCTGGTCTCGCACTGCTTTGTCTCAGCCTCGCTCTTTAACCTGTCTCTGCTCTCGCATTGCTCGCTCTCACACCTGCTCTTTAACCTCTCTCTGCTCTTGCATTGCTCCCTCTCAGACTTGCTCTTTAAGCCCCTCTCCGCTGTCGGACTGCTCCCTCTCAGACTCGCTCTTTAATCCCCTCTCCGCACTCGCATTGCTCCCTCTCAGACTCACTCTTTAATCCTCTCTCCGTTCTCACGTTGCTCCCTCTCAGACTCGGTCTTTGATCCACTCTCTTCTCGCACTGCTCCCTCTCAGACTCGCTCTTTAATCCCCACTCCACTCTCGCATTTTTCCCTCTCAGACTCGCTCTTTAATCCTCTTTCCGTTCTCGCATTGCTCCCTCTCAGACTCGCTCTTTAATCCCCAATCCACTCTCGCATTTTTCCCTCTCAGACTCGCTCTTTAATCCTCTTTCCGTTCTCGCATTGCTCCCTCTCAGACTCGGTCTTTAATCCTCTCTCCGTGCTCGCATTGCTCCCTCTCAGACTCGCTCTTTCATTCCCTCTCCACACTCGCATTGCTCTGTCTCAGACTCGCTCTTTAATCCTGCCTCCGCTCTTGCACTGCTCGCTCTCAGACTCACTCTTTAATCCTCTCTCCGCTCTCGCACTGCTCCCTCTCAGACTTGCTTTTTAATCCTCAATCTGCTATGTCACTTCTCCCTCTCAGACTCACTCTTTAATCCTCTCTCCGCTCTCGCATTGCTCCCTCTCATATTCACTCTTTAATCCTCTCTCCGCTCTCGAACTGCTCCATTTCAGACTCGCTGTTTAATTCATACTCGACTCTCACATTGCTCCCTCTCAGACTCACTCTTTAATCCTCTCTCTGATCTTGCATTGCTTCCTCTCAGACTCGCTCTTTAATCCTCTCTCTGCTCTCGCACGGCTCCTACTCAGACTCACTCTTAAATCCCCTCTCCGCTCTCGCAGTGGTCCCTCTCAGCCTCGCTCTTTAACCTGTCTCTGCTCTCGCATTGCTCCCTCTCACACATGCTCTTTAACCTCTCTCTGCTCTTGCATTGCTCCCTCTCAGACTTACTCTTTAATCCCCTCTCCGCTGTCGGACTGCTCCCTCTCAGACTCGCTCTTTAATCCTATCTCCGCTCTTGCACTGCTCCCTCTCAGACTCGCTCTTTAATTCACCCTCCGCTCTCACATTGCTCCGTCTCAGACTCGCTCTTTAATCCCCTCTCTGCACTCGCATTGCTCCCTCTCAGACTCACTCTTTAATCCACTCTCCACTCTCGCACTGCTCCCTCTCAGACTCACTCTTTAATCCCCTCTCTGCTCTCACACAGCTCACTCTCAGACTCGCTCTTCAGTCCCCTCTCTGCTCTCACACTGCTCCCTCTCAGACTTGTTCCTTTATTGTTGCTGTGCTCTCGCACTGCTCAATTCCAGACACACTCTTGCATCGTCTCACACTGCTCCCTCTCAGACTCGCTCTTTAATCCTCACTCAGCTTTCTCTCACTGCTCCCTCTTAGACGCGCTCTTTAATCTCCTCTCCTCTCTCGCACTACTCCCTCTCAGACTCGCTCTTTAATCCTACCTCCGCTCTTGCACTTCTCCCTCTCTGACTCACTCTTTAATCCACTCTCCGCTCTCACATTGCTCCCTCTCAGACTCGCACTTTCATTCCCTCTCCACACTCGCATTGCTCTGTCACAGACTCGCTCTTTAATCCTGCCTCCGCTCTTGCACTGTTCGCTCTCAGACTCACTCTTTAATCCTCTCTCTGCTCTCGCACTGCACCCTCTCAGACTTGCTTTTTAATCCTCAATCTGCTATCTCACTTCTCCCTCTCAGACTCACTCTTTTTATCCTCTCTCCGCTCTCGCATTGCTCCCTCTCATATTTAAACTTTAATCCTCTCTCCGCTCTCGAAGTGCTCCATTTCAGACTCGCTGTTTAATTCATACTCGACTCTCACATTGCTCCCTCTCAGACTCACTCTTTAATCCTCTCTCTGATCTTGCATTGCTCCGTCTCAGACTTACTCTTTTTAATCCTCTCTCCGCTCTCGCACGGCTCCTACTCAGACTCGCTCTTTAATCCCCTCTCCGCTCTCGCAGTACTCCCTCTCAGACTCACTCTTTAATCCTCACTCAGCTTTCTCTCACTGCTCCCTCTCAGACGTGCTCTTTAATCTCCTCGCCTCTCTCGCACTACTCCCTCTCTGACTCGCTCTTTCATTCCCTCTCCACACTCGCATTGTTCTGTCTCAGACTCGCTCTTTAATCCTCACTCAGCTTTCTCTCACTGCTCCCTCTCAGACGTGCTCTTTAATCTCCTCTCCTCTCTCACACTACTCCTTCTCAGACTCGCTCTTTAATCCTCTCTCCGTTCTCACGTCGCTCCCTCTCAGACTCGGTCTTTAATCCACTCTCTGATCTTGCAATGCTCCCTCTCAGACTCGCTCTTTCATTCCCTCTCCGCACTCGCATTGCTCTGTCTCAGTCTCGCTCTTTAATCCTCTCTCCGCTCTCGCACTGCTCCCTCTCAGACTCACTCTTTAATCCACTCTCCGCTCTCACGTTGCTCCCTCTCAGACTCGCTCTTTAATCCTCTCTCCGTTCTCACGTCGCTCCCTCTCAGACTCGGTCTTTAATCCACACTCTGATCTTGCACTTCTCCCTCTCAGACTCGCTCATTAATCCTTTCTCCGATCTTGCACTTCTCCCTCTCAGACTCGCTCTTTAATCCTCTCTCTGCTCTCACACTGCTCCCTCTCAGAATCGCTCTTTAATCACCTCTCCGCTCTTGGATTGCTCCCTCTCAGACTCGATCTTTAATCCCCTCTCCGCTCGCGCATTGCTGCCTCTCAGACACGCTCTTTCATCTTCTCTCTGGTCTCGCACTGCTTTGTCTCAGCCTCGCTCTTTAACCTGTCTCTGCTCTCGCATTGCTCCCTCTCACACATGCTCTTTAACCTCTCTCTGCTCTTGCATTGCTCCCTCTCAGACTTACTCTTTAATCCCCTCTCCGCTGTCGGACTGCTCCCTCTCAGACTCGCTCTTTAATCCTATCTCCGCTCTTGCACTGCTCCCTCTCAGGCTCGCTCTTTAATTCACCCTCCGCTCTCACATTGCTCCGTCTCAGACTCGCTCTTTAATCCCCTCTCTGCACTCGCATTGCTCCCTCTCAGACTCACTCTTTAATCCACTCTCCACTCTCGCACTGCTCCCTCTCTGATTCACTCTTTAATCCACTCTCCACTCTCACGTTGCTCCCTCTCAGACTCGCTCTTTAATCCTCTCTCCGTTCTCACGTTGCTCCCTCTCAGACTCGGACTTTGATCAACTCTCTTCTCGCACTGCTCCCTCTCAGACTCGCTCTTTAATCCCCTCTCCACTCTCGCATTTTTCCCTCTCAGACTCGCTCTTTAATCCTCTCTCCGTTCTCACGTTGCTCCCTCTCAGACTCACTCTTTAATCCACTCTCCACTCTCGCACTGCTCCCTCTCAGACTCGCTCTTTAATCCCCACTCCACTCTCGCATTTTTCCCTCTCAGACTCGCTCTTTAATCCTCTTTCCGTTCTCGCATTGCTCCCTCTCAGACTCGCTCTTTAATCCCCAATCCACTCTCGCATTTTTCCCTCTCAGACTCGCTCTTTAATCCACTTTCCGTTCTCGCATTGCTCCCTCTCAGACTCGGTCTTTAATCCTCTCTCCGTGCTCGCATTGCTCCCTGCCAGACTCGCTCTTTCATTCCCTCTCCACACTCGCATTGCTCTGTCTCAGACTCGCTCTTTAATCCTGCCTCCGCTCTTGCACTGCTCGCTCTCAGACTCACTCTTTAATCCTCTCTCCGCTCTCGCACTGCTCCCTCTCAGACTTGCTTTTTAATCCTCAATCTGCTATGTCACTTCTCCCTCTCAGACTCACTCTTTAATCCTCTCTCCGGTCTCGCATTGCTCCCTCTCATATTCACTCTTTAATCCACTCTCCGTTCTCGAACTGCTCCATTTCAGACTCGCTGTTTAATTCATACTCGACTCTCACATTGCTCCCTCTCAGACTCACTCTTTAATCCTCTCTCTGATCTTGCATTGCTCCCTCTCAGACTCGCTCTTTAATCCTCTCTCTGCTCTCGCACGGCTCCTACTCAGACTCACTCTTAAATCCCCTCTCCGCTCTCGCAGTGGTCCCTCTCAGCCTCGCTCTTTAACCTGTCTCTGCTCTCGCATTGCTCCCTCTCACACATGCTCTTTAACCGCTCTCTGCTCTTGCATTGCTCCCTCTCAGACTTGCTCTTTAATCCCCTCTCCGCTGTCGGACTGCTCCCTCTCAGACTCGCTCTTTAATCCTATCTCCGCTCTTGCACTGCTCCCTCTCAGACTCGCTCTTTAATTCACCCTCCGCTCTCACATTGCTCCGTCTCAGACTCGCTCTTTAATCCCCTCTCTGCACTCGCACTGCTCCCTCTCAGACTCACTCTTTAATCCCCTCTCCACTCTCGCATTGCTCCCTCTCAGACTCAATCTTTAATCCACTCTCCGCTCTAACGTTGCTCCCTCTCAGATTCGGTCTTTAATCCACTCTCTGATCTTGCAATGCTCCCTCTCATACTTGCTCCTTAATCCTTTCTCCGATCTTGCACTTCTCCCTCTCAGACTTGCTCTTTAATCCTCTCTCCGCTATCACACTGCTCCCTCTCAGAATCGCTCTTTAATCACCTCTCCGCTCTCGGATTGCTCCCTCTCAGACTCGATCTTTAATCCCCTCTCCGCTCGTGCATTGCTCCCTCTCTGACACGCTCCTTCATCTTCTCTCTGGTCTCGCACTGCTTCGTCTCAGCCTCGCTCTTTAACCTGTCTCTGCTCTCGCATTGCTCCCTCTCAGACTTGCTCTTTAACCTCTCTCTGCTCTCGCATTGCTCCCTCTCAGACTTGCTCTTTAATCCCCTCTCCGCTGTCGGACTTCTCCCTCTCAGACTTGCTCTTTAATCCTATCTCCGCTCTTGCACTGCACCCTCTCAGACTCGCTCTTTAATTCACCCTCCGCTCTCACATTGCTCCTTCTCAGACTCGCTCTTTAATCCCCTCTCTGCACTCGCATTGCTCCCTCTCAGAATTGCTCTTTAATCCCCTCTCCGCTCTCGGATTGCTCCCACTCAGACTCGGTCTTTAATCCCCTCTCCGCTCGCGCATTGCTCCCTCTCAGACATGCTCCTTCATCTTCTCTCTGGTCTCGCACTGCTTCGTCTCAGCCTCGCTCTTTAAACTCTTTCTGCTCTCGCATTGCTCCCTCTCAGACTAGCTCTTTAACCTCTCTCTGCTCTCGCATTGCTCCCTCTCAGACTTGCTCTTTAATCCCCTCTCCGCTGTCGGTCTGCTCCCTCTCAGACTCGCTCTTTCATCCTATCTCCGCTCTTGCACTGCACCCTCTCAGACTCGCTCTTTAATTCACTCTCCGCTCTCACATTGCTCCGTCTCAGACTCGCTCTTTTATCCTCTCTCTGATCTTGCATTGCTCCCTCTCAGACTCGCTCATTAATCCTCTCTCTGCTCTCGCACGGCTCCTACTCAGACTCACTCTTAAATCCCCTCTCCGCTCTCGCAGTGGTCCCTCTCAGACTCGCTCTTTAATCCTCACTCAGCTTTCTCTCACTGCACCCTCTCAAACGTGCTCTTTAATCTCCTCTCCTCTCTCGCACTACTCCCTCTCAGACTCGCTCTTTAATCCTACCTCCGCTCTTGCACTGCTCCCTCTCTGACTCGCTCTTTCATTCCCTCTCCGCACTCGCATTGCTCTGTCTCAGTCTCGCTCTTTAAGCCACTCACCGCTCTCGCACAGCTCCCTCTCAGACACAATCTTTAATCCTCTCTCCGCTCTCGCACTGCCCCCTCTCAGACTCGCTCTTTAATCCTCACTCAGCTTTCTCTCACTGCACCCTCTCAAACGTGCTCTTTAATCTCCTCTCCTCCCTCGCACTACTCTCTCTCAGACTCGCTCTTTAATCCTCTCTCCGCTCTCGCACTGCTCCCTCTCAGACTTGCTTTTTAATCCTCAAACTGCTATCGCATTTCCCCCTCTCAGACTCGCTCTTTAATATTCTCTCCGTTCTTGCACGACCTCTACACAGACTCACTGTTTAATCCCCTCTCCGCTCTCGCACTGCTTCCTCTCAGACTCACTCTTTAATCCCCTCTCGGCTCTCGCACTGCTCCCTCTCAGACTCACTCTTTAATCCACTCTCCACTCTCACGTTGCTCCCTCTCAGACTCGCTCTTTAATCCTCTCTCCGTTCTCACGTCGCTCCCTCTCAGACTCGGTCTTTAATCCACTCTCTGATCTTGCAATGCTCCCTCTCAGACTCGCTCATTAATCCTTTCTCCGATCTTGCACTTCTCCCTCTCAGACTCGCTCTTTAATCCCCTCGCCGCTCTTGGATTGCTCCCTCTCAGACTCGATCTTTAATCCCATCTCCGCTCGCGCATTGCTCCCTCTCAGACACGCTCTTTCATCTTCTCTCTGGTCTCGCACTGCTTCGTCTCAGCCTCGCTCTTTAACCTGTCTCTGCTCTCGCATTGCTCCCTCTCATACATGCTCTTTAACCTCTCTCTGCTCTCGCATTGCTCCCTCTCAGACTTGCTCTTTAATCCCCTCTCCGCTCTCACATTGCTCCGTCTCAGACTCGCTCTTTAATCCTATCTCCGCTCTTGCACTGCACCCTCTCAGACTCGCTCTTTAATTCACCCTCCGCTCTCACATTGCTCCCTCTCAGACTCGCTCTTTAATCCCCTCCCTGCACTCGCATTGCTCCCTCTCAGACTCACTCTTGAATCCACTCTCCACTCTCGGACTGCTCCCTCTCAGACTCACTCTTTAATCCCCTCTCTGCTCTCACACAGCTCACTCTCAGACTCGCTCTTCAGTCCCCTCTCTGCTCTCACACTGCTCCCTCTCAGACTTGTTCCTTTATTGTTGCTGTGCTCTCGCACTGCTCAATTCCAGACACACTCTTGCATCGTCTCACACTGCTCCCTCTCAGACTCGCTCTTTAGTCCTCACTCAGCTTTCTCTCACTGCTCCCTCTTAGACGCGCTCTTTAATCTCCTCTCCTCTCTCGCACTACTCCCTCTCAGACTCGCTCTTTAATCTTCTTTCCGTTCTAGCATTGCTCCCTCTCAGACTCCGTCTTTAATCCTCTCTCCGCTCTCGTTCTGCTCCCACTCAGACTCACTCTTTCATCTTCTCTGTGCTTCGCGCTTCTCTCTCTCAGACTCACTCCTTAATCCACTCTCCCATCTCACACTGCTCCCTCTCAGAATCGATGTTTTATCCCCTCTCCGCTCTCGCATTGCTCCCTCTCAGACTCGGTCTTTAATCCCCTCTCCACTCGCGCATTGCTCCCTCTCAGACACGCTCTTTCATCTTCTCTCTGGTCTCGCACTGCTTTGTCTCAGATTCGCTCTTTAATCCCCTCTCCGCTCTCGCATTTTTCCCTCTCAGACTCGCTCTTTAATCCTCTTTCCATTCTCGCATTGCTCCGTCTCAGATTCAGTCTTTAATCCTCTCTCCGCTCTCGTTCTGCTGCCTCTCAGACTCGCTCATTTATCCCCTCTCCGCTCTCGCCCTGCTCCCTCTCAGACTCACTCTTTAATCTTCTCTCCGCTTTCGCATTGCTCCCTCTCAGATTCACTCTTTAATCCACTCTCCGCTCTCACGTTGCTCCCTCTCAGACTCGCTCTTTAATCCTCTCTCCGTTCTCACGTTGCTCCCTCTCAGACTCGGTCTTTGATCCACTCTCTTCTCGCACTGCTCCCTCTCAGACTCGCTCTTTAATCCCCACACCACTCTCGCATTTTTCCCTCTCAGACTCGCTCTTTAATCCTCTTTCCGTTCTCGCATTGCTCCCTCTCAGACTCGGTCTTTAATCCTCTCTCCGTGCTCGCATTGCTCCCGCTCAGACTCGCTCTTTAATCCTATATCCTTTCTCGCACTGCTCCCTCTCAGACTCGATCTTTAATCCTCTCTCTGCTCTCGTTCTGCTCCCTCTCAGACTCACTCTTTCATCCTCTCTCTGCTTCACGCTGCTCCCTCTCAGACTCACTCTTTAATCCTCTCTCCGTTCTCACGTCGCTCCCTCTCAGACTCAGTCTTTAATCCACTCTCTGATCTGGCAATGCTCCCTCTCAGACTCGCTCTTTAATCCTACCTCCGCTCTTGCACTGCTCCCTCTCTGACTCGCTCTTTCATTCCCTCTCCGCACTCGCATTGCTCTGTCTCAGTCTCGCTCCTTAATCCTCTCTCCGCTCTCGCACTGCTCCCTCTCAGACTTGCTTTTTAATCCTCAATCTGCTATCGCACTTCCCCCTCTCAGACTCGCACTTTAATCCTCTCTCCGTTCTCGCACGGCTCCTACTCAGACTCACTCCTTAATCCCCTCTCCGCTCTCGCACTGCTCCCTCTCAGACTCACTCTTTAATCCACTCTCCGCTCTCACGTTGCTCCCTCTCAGACTCGCTCTTTAATCCTCTCCCCGTTCTCACGTCGCTCCCTCTCAGACTCGGTCTTTAATCCACACTCTGATCTTGCAATGCTCCCTCTCAGACTCGCTCATTAATCCTTTCTCCGATCTTGCACTTCTCCCTCTCAGACTCGCTCTTTAATCCTCTCTCTGCACTCACACTGCTCCCTCTCAGAATCGCTCTTTAATCACCTCTCTGCTCTTGGATTGCTCCCTCTCAGACTCGATCTTTAATCCCCTCTCCGCTCGCGCATTGCTCCCTCTCAGACACGCTCTTTCATCTTCTCTCTGGTCTCGCACTGCTTTGTCTCAGCCTCGCTCTTTAACCTGTCTCTGCTCTCGCATTGCTCCCTCTCACACATGCTCTTTAACCTCTCTCTGCTCTTGCATTGCTCCCTCTCAGACTTGCTCTTTAATCCCCTCTCCGCTGTCGGACTGCTCCCTTTCAGACTCGCTCTTTAATTCTATCTCCGCTCTTGCACTGCTCCCTCTCAGACTCGCTCTTTAATTCACCCTCCGCTCTCACATTGCTCCGTCTCAGACTCGCTCTTTAATCCCCTCTCTGCACTCGCATTGCTCCCTCTCAGACTCACTCTTTAATCACCTCTCTGCTTTCACACAGCTCACACTCAGACTCCCTCTTCAGTCCCCTCTCTGCTCTCACACTGCTCCCTCTCAGACTTGTTCCTTTATTGTTGCTGTGCTCTCGCACTGCTCAATTCCAGACACACTCTTGCATCCTCTCACACTGCTCCTTCTCAGACTCGCTCTTTAATCCTCACTCAGCTTTCTCTCACTGCTCCCTCTTAAACGCGCTCTTTAATCTCCTCTCCTCTCTCGCACTACTCCCTCTCAGAGTCGCTCTTTAATCTTCTTTCCGTTCTCGCATTGCTCCCTCGCAGACTCGGTCTTTAATCCTCTCTCCGCTCTCGTTCTGCTCCCTCTCAGACTCACTCTTTAATCCCCTCTCTGCTCTCACACAGCTCACTCTCAGACTCGCTCTTCAGTCCCCTCTCTGCTCTCACACTGCTCCCTCTCAGACTTGTTCCTTTATTGTTGCTGTGCTCTCGCACTGCTCAATTCCAGACACACTCTTGCATCGTCTCACACTGCTCCCTCTCAGACTCGCTCTTTAATCCTCACTCAGCTTTCTCTCACTGCTCCCTCTTAGACGCGATCTTTAATCTCCTCTCCTCTCTCGCACTACTCCCTCTCAGACTCGCTCTTTAATCCTACCTCCGCTCTTGCACTTCTCCCTCTCTGACTCACTCTTTAATCCACTCTCCGCTCTCACATTGCTCCCTCTCAGACTCGCACTTTCATTCCCTCTCCACACTCGCATTGCTCTGTCACAGACTCGCTCTTTAATCCTGCCTCCGCTCTTGCACTGTTCGCTCTCAGACTCACTCTTTAATCCTCTCTCCGCTCTCGCACTGCACCCTCTCAGACTTGCTTTTTAATCCTCAATCTGCTATCTCACTTCTCCCTCTCAGACTCACTCTTTTTATCCTCTCTCCGCTCTCGCATTGCTCCCTCTCATATTTAAACTTTAATCCTCTCTCCGCTCTCGAAGTGCTCCATTTCAGACTCGCTGTTTAATTCATACTCGACTCTCACATTGCTCCCTCTCAGACTCACTCTTTAATCCTCTCTCTGATCTTGCATTGCTCTGTCTCAGACTTACTCTTTAATCCTCTCTCCGCTCTCGCACGGCTCCTACTCAGACTCGCTCTTTAATCCCCTCTCCGCTCTCGCAGTACTCCCTCTCAGACTCACTCTTTAATCCTCACTCAGCTTTCTCTCACTGCTCCCTCTCAGACATGCTCTTTAATCTCCTCGCCTCTCTCGCACTACTCCCTCTCTGTCTCGCTCTTTCATTCCCTCTCCACACTCGCATTGTTCTGTCTCAGACTCGCTCTTTAATCCTCACTCAGCTTTCTCTCACTGCTCCCTCTCAGACGTGCTCTTTAATCTCCTCTCCTCTCTCACACTACTCCTTCTCAGACTCGCTCTTTAATCCTCTCTCCGTTCTCACGTCGCTCCCTCTCAGACTCGGTCTTTAATCCACTCTCTGATCTTGCAATACTCCCTCTCAGACTCGCTCTTTCATTCCCTCTCCGCACTCGCATTGCTCTGTCTCAGTCTCGCTCTTTAATCCTCTCTCCGCTCTCGCACTGCTCCCTCTCAGACTCACTCTTTAATCCACTCTCCGCTCTCACGTTGCTCCCTCTCAGACTCGCTCTTTAATCCTCTCTCCGTTCTCACGTCGCTCCCTCTCAGACTCGGTCTTTAATCCACACTCTGATCTTGCACTTCTCCCTCTCAGACTCGCTCATTAATCCTTTCTCCGATCTTGCACTTCTCCCTCTCAGACTCGCTCTTTAATCCTCTCTCTGCTCTCACACTGCTCCCTCTCAGAATCGCTCTTTAATCACCTCTCCGCTCTTGGATTGCTCCCTCTCAGACTCGATCTTTAATCCCATCTCCGCTCGCGCATTGCTCCCTCTCAGACACGCTCTTTCATCTTCTCTCTGGTCTCGCACTGCTTTGTCTCAGCCTCGCTCTTTAACCTGTCTCTGCTCTCGCATTGCTCCCTCTCACACATGCTCTTTAACCTCTCTCTGCTCTTGCATTGCTCCCTCTCAGACTTACTCTTTAATCCCCTCTCCGCTGTCGGACTGCTCCCTCTCAGACTCGCTCTTTAATCCTATCTCCGCTCTTGCACTGCTCCCTCTCAGGCTCGCTCTTTAATTCACCCTCCGCTCTCACATTGCTCCGTCTCAGACTCGCTCTTTAATCCCCTCTCTGCACTCGCATTGCTCCCTCTCAGACTCACTCTTTAATCCAATCTCCACTCTCGCACTGCTCCCTCTCTGATTCACTCTTTAATCCACTCTCCACTCTCACGTTGCTCCCTCTCAGACTCGCTCTTTAATCCACTCTCCGTTCTCACGTTGCTCCCTCTCAGACTCGGACTTTGATCAACTCTCTTCTCGCACTGCTCCCTCTCAGACTCGCTCTTTAATCCCCACTCCACTCTCGCATTTTTCCCTCTCAGACTCGCTCTTTAATCCTCTCTCCGTTCTCACGTTGCTCCCTCTCAGACTCACTCTTTAATCCACTCTCCACTCTCGCACTGCTCCCTCTCAGACTCGCTCTTTAATCCCCAATCCACTCTCGCATTTTTCCCTCTCAGACTCGCTCTTTAATCCTCTTTCCGTTCTCGCATTGCTCCCTCTCAGACTCGGTCTTTAATCCTCTCTCCGTGCTCGCATTGCTCCCTCTCAGACTCGCTCTTTCATTCCCTCTCCACACTCGCATTGCTCTGTCTCAGACCCGCTCTTTAATCCTGCCTCCGCTCTTGCACTGCTCGCTCTCAGACTCACTCTTTAATCCTCTCTCCGCTCTCGCACTGCTCCCTCTCAGACTTGCTTTTTAATCCTCAATCTGCTATGTCACTTCTCCCTCTCAGACTCACTCTTTAATCCTCTCTCCGCTCTCGCATTGCTCCCTCTCATATTCACTCTTTAATCCTCTCTCCGCTCTCGAACTGCTCCATTTCAGACTCGCTGTTTAATTCATACTCGACTCTCACATTGCTCCCTCTCAGACTCACTCTTTAATCCTCTCTCTGATCTTGCATTGCTCCCTCTCAGACTCGCTCTTTAATCCCCTCTCTGCTCTCGCACGGCTCCTACTCAGACTCACTCTTAAATCCCCTCTCCGCTCTCGCAGTGGTCCCTCTCAGCCTCGCTCTTTAACCTGTCTCTGCTCTCGCATTGCTCCCTCTCACACATGCTCTTTAACCGCTCTCTGCTCTTGCATTGCTCCCTCTCAGACATGCTCTTTAATCCCCTCTCCGCTGTCGGACTGCTCCCTCTCAGACTCGCTCTTTAATCCTATCTCCGCTCTTGCACTGCTCCCTCTCAGACTCGCTCTTTAATTCACCCTCCGCTCTCACATTGCTCCGTCTCAGACTCGCTCTTTAATCCCCTCTCTGCACTCGCACTGCTCCCTCTCAGACTCACTCTTTAATCCCCTCTCCACTCTCGCATTGCTCCCTCTCAGACTCAATCTTTAATCCACTCTCCGCTCTAACGTTGCTCCCTCTCAGACTCGGTCTTTAATCCACTCTCTGATCTTGCAATGCTCCCTCTCATACTTGCTCCTTAATCCTTTCTCCGATCTTGCACTTCTCCCTCTCAGACTTGCTCTTTAATCCTCTCTCCGCTATCACACTGCTCCCTCTCAGAATCGCTCTTTAATCACCTCTCCGCTCTCGGATTGCTCCCTCTCAGACTCGATCTTTAATCCCCTCTCCGCTCGTGCATTGCTCCCTCTCTGACACGCTCCTTCATCTTCTCCCTGGTCTCGCACTGCTTCGTCTCAGCCTCGCTCTTTAACCTGTCTCTGCTCTCGCATTGCTCCCTCTCAGACTTGCTCTTTAACCTCTCTCTGCTCTCGCATTGCTCCCTCTCAGACTTGCTCTTTAATCCCCTCTCCGCTGTCGGACTTCTCCCTCTCAGACTTGCTCTTTAATCCTATCTCCGCTCTTGCACTGCACCCTCTCAGACTCGCTCTTTAATTCACCCTCCGCTCTCACATTGCTCCTTCTCAGACTCGCTCTTTAATCCCCTCTCTGCACTCGCATTGCTCCCTCTCAGACATGCTCCTTCATCTTCTCTCTGGTCTCGCACTGCTTCGTCTCAGCCTCGCTCTTTAAACTCTTTCTGCTCTCGCATTGCTCCCTCTCAGACTAGCTCTTTAACCTCTCTCTGCACTCGCATTGCTCCCTCTCAGACATGCTCCTTCATCTTCTCTCTGGTCTCGCACTGCTTCGTCTCAGCCTCGCTCTTTAAACTCTTTCTGCTCTCGCATTGCTCCCTCTCAGACTAGCTCTTTAACCTCTCTCTGCTCTCGCATTGCTCCCTCTCAGACTTGCTCTTTAATCCCCTCTCCGCTGTCGGTCTGCTCCCTCTCAGACTCGCTCTTTCATCCTATCTCCGCTCTTGCACTGCACCCTCTCAGACTCGCTCTTTAATTCACTCTCCGCTCTCACATTGCTCCGTCTCAGACTCGCTCTTTTATCCTCTCTCTGATCTTGCATTGCTCCCTCTCAGACTCGCTCATTAATCCTCTCTCTGCTCTCGCACGGCTCCTACTCAGACTCACTCTTAAATCCCCTCTCCGCTCTCGCAGTGGTCCCTCTCAGACTCGCTCTTTAATCCTCACTCAGCTTTCTCTCACTGCACCCTCTCAAACGTGCTCTTTAATCTCCTCTCCTCTCTCGCACTACTCCCTCTCAGACTCGCTCTTTAATCCTACCTCCGCTCTTGCACTGCTCCCTCTCTGACTCGCTCTTTCATTCCCTCTCCGCACTCGCATTGCTCTGTCTCAGTCTCGCTCTTTAAGCCACTCACCGCTCTCGCACAGCTCCCTCTCAGACACAATCTTTAATCCTCTCTCCGCTCTCGCACTGCCCCCTCTCAGACTCGCTCTTTAATCCTCACTCAGCTTTCTCTCACTGCACCCTCTCAAACGTGCTCTTTAATCTCCTCTCCTCCCTCGCACTACTCTCTCTCAGACTCGCTCTTTAATCCTCTCTCCGCTCTCGCACTGCTCCCTCTCAGACTTGCTTTTTAATCCTCAAACTGCTATCGCATTTCCCCCTCTCAGACTCGCTCTTTAATATTCTCTCCGTTCTTGCACGACCTCTACACAGACTCACTGTTTAATCCCCTCTCCGCTCTCGCACTGCTTCCTCTCAGACTCACTCTTTAATCCCCTCTCGGCTCTCGCACTGCTCCCTCTCAGACTCACTCTTTAATCCACTCTCCACTCTCACGTTGCTCCCTCTCAGACTCGCTCTTTAATCCTCTCTCCGTTCTCACGTCGCTCCCTCTCAGACTCGGTCTTTAATCCACTCTCTGATCTTGCAATGCTCCCTCTCAGACTCGCTCATTAATCCTTTCTCCGATCTTGCACTTCTCCCTCTCAGACTCGCTCTTTAATCCCCTCGCCGCTCTTGGATTGCTCCCTCTCAGACTCGATCTTTAATCCCATCTCCGCTCGCGCATTGCTCCCTCTCAGACACGCTCTTTCATCTTCTCTCTGGTCTCGCACTGCTTCGTCTCAGCCTCGCTCTTTAACCTGTCTCTGCTCTCGCATTGCTCCCTCTCATACATGCTCTTTAACCTCTCTCTGCTCTCGCATTGCTCCCTCTCAGACTTGCTCTTTAATCCCCTCTCCGCTCTCACATTGCTCCGTCTCAGACTCGCTCTTTAATCCTATCTCCGCTCTTGCACTGCACCCTCTCAGACTCGCTCTTTAATTCACCCTCCGCTCTCACATTGCTCCCTCTCAGACTCGCTCTTTAATCCCCTCCCTGCACTCGCATTGCTCCCTCTCAGACTCACTCTTGAATCCACTCTCCACTCTCGGACTGCTCCCTCTCAGACTCACTCTTTAATCCCCTCTCTGCTCTCACACAGCTCACTCTCAGACTCGCTCTTCAGTCCCCTCTCTGCTCTCACACTGCTCCCTCTCAGACTTGTTCCTTTATTGTTGCTGTGCTCTCGCACTGCTCAATTCCAGACACACTCTTGCATCGTCTCACACTGCTCCCTCTCAGACTCGCTCTTTAGTCCTCACTCAGCTTTCTCTCACTGCTCCCTCTTAGACGCGCTCTTTAATCTCCTCTCCTCTCTCGCACTACTCCCTCTCAGACTCGCTCTTTAATCTTCTTTCCGTTCTAGCATTGCTCCCTCTCAGACTCCGTCTTTAATCCTCTCTCCGCTCTCGTTCTGCTCCCACTCAGACTCACTCTTTCATCTTCTCTGTGCTTCGCGCTTCTCTCTCTCAGACTCACTCCTTAATCCACTCTCCCATCTCACACTGCTCCCTCTCAGAATCGATGTTTTATCCCCTCTCCGCTCTCGCATTGCTCCCTCTCAGACTCGGTCTTTAATCCCCTCTCCACTCGCGCATTGCTCCCTCTCAGACACGCTCTTTCATCTTCTCTCTGGTCTCGCACTGCTTTGTCTCAGATTCGCTCTTTAATCCCCTCTCCGCTCTCGCATTTTTCCCTCTCAGACTCGCTCTTTAATCCTCTTTCCATTCTCGCATTGCTCCGTCTCAGATTCAGTCTTTAATCCTCTCTCCGCTCTCGTTCTGCTGCCTCTCAGACTCGCTCATTTATCCCCTCTCCGCTCTCGCCCTGCTCCCTCTCAGACTCACTCTTTAATCTTCTCTCCGCTTTCGCATTGCTCCCTCTCAGATTCACTCTTTAATCCACTCTCCGCTCTCACGTTGCTCCCTCTCAGACTCGCTCTTTAATCCTCTCTCCGTTCTCACGTTGCTCCCTCTCAGACTCGGTCTTTGATCCACTCTCTTCTCGCACTGCTCCCTCTCAGACTCGCTCTTTAATCCCCACACCACTCTCGCATTTTTCCCTCTCAGACTCGCTCTTTAATCCTCTTTCCGTTCTCGCATTGCTCCCTCTCAGACTCGGTCTTTAATCCTCTCTCCGTGCTCGCATTGCTCCCGCTCAGACTCGCTCTTTAATCCTATATCCTTTCTCGCACTGCTCCCTCTCAGACTCGATCTTTAATCCTCTCTCTGCTCTCGTTCTGCTCCCTCTCAGACTCACTCTTTCATCCTCTCTCTGCTTCACGCTGCTCCCTCTCAGACTCACTCTTTAATCCTCTCTCCGTTCTCACGTCGCTCCCTCTCAGACTCAGTCTTTAATCCACTCTCTGATCTGGCAATGCTCCCTCTCAGACTCGCTCTTTAATCCTACCTCCGCTCTTGCACTGCTCCCTCTCTGACTCGCTCTTTCATTCCCTCTCCGCACTCGCATTGCTCTGTCTCAGTCTCGCTCCTTAATCCTCTCTCCGCTCTCGCACTGCTCCCTCTCAGACTTGCTTTTTAATCCTCAATCTGCTATCGCACTTCCCCCTCTCAGACTCGCACTTTAATCCTCTCTCCGTTCTCGCACGGCTCCTACTCAGACTCACTCCTTAATCCCCTCTCCGCTCTCGCACTGCTCCCTCTCAGACTCACTCTTTAATCCACTCTCCGCTCTCACGTTGCTCCCTCTCAGACTCGCTCTTTAATCCTCTCCCCGTTCTCACGTCGCTCCCTCTCAGACTCGGTCTTTAATCCACACTCTGATCTTGCAATGCTCCCTCTCAGACTCGCTCATTAATCCTTTCTCCGATCTTGCACTTCTCCCTCTCAGACTCGCTCTTTAATCCTCTCTCTGCACTCACACTGCTCCCTCTCAGAATCGCTCTTTAATCACCTCTCTGCTCTTGGATTGCTCCCTCTCAGACTCGATCTTTAATCCCCTCTCCGCTCGCGCATTGCTCCCTCTCAGACACGCTCTTTCATCTTCTCTCTGGTCTCGCACTGCTTTGTCTCAGCCTCGCTCTTTAACCTGTCTCTGCTCTCGCATTGCTCCCTCTCACACATGCTCTTTAACCTCTCTCTGCTCTTGCATTGCTCCCTCTCAGACTTGCTCTTTAATCCCCTCTCCGCTGTCGGACTGCTCCCTTTCAGACTCGCTCTTTAATTCTATCTCCGCTCTTGCACTGCTCCCTCTCAGACTCGCTCTTTAATTCACCCTCCGCTCTCACATTGCTCCGTCTCAGACTCGCTCTTTAATCCCCTCTCTGCACTCGCATTGCTCCCTCTCAGACTCACTCTTTAATCACCTCTCTGCTTTCACACAGCTCACACTCAGACTCCCTCTTCAGTCCCCTCTCTGCTCTCACACTGCTCCCTCTCAGACTTGTTCCTTTATTGTTGCTGTGCTCTCGCACTGCTCAATTCCAGACACACTCTTGCATCCTCTCACACTGCTCCTTCTCAGACTCGCTCTTTAATCCTCACTCAGCTTTCTCTCACTGCTCCCTCTTAAACGCGCTCTTTAATCTCCTCTCCTCTCTCGCACTACTCCCTCTCAGAGTCGCTCTTTAATCTTCTTTCCGTTCTCGCATTGCTCCCTCGCAGACTCGGTCTTTAATCCTCTCTCCGCTCTCGTTCTGCTCCCTCTCAGACTCACTCTTTAATCCCCTCTCTGCTCTCACACAGCTCACTCTCAGACTCGCTCTTCAGTCCCCTCTCTGCTCTCACACTGCTCCCTCTCAGACTTGTTCCTTTATTGTTGCTGTGCTCTCGCACTGCTCAATTCCAGACACACTCTTGCATCGTCTCACACTGCTCCCTCTCAGACTCGCTCTTTAATCCTCACTCAGCTTTCTCTCACTGCTCCCTCTTAGACGCGATCTTTAATCTCCTCTCCTCTCTCGCACTACTCCCTCTCAGACTCGCTCTTTAATCCTACCTCCGCTCTTGCACTTCTCCCTCTCTGACTCACTCTTTAATCCACTCTCCGCTCTCACATTGCTCCCTCTCAGACTCGCACTTTCATTCCCTCTCCACACTCGCATTGCTCTGTCACAGACTCGCTCTTTAATCCTGCCTCCGCTCTTGCACTGTTCGCTCTCAGACTCACTCTTTAATCCTCTCTCCGCTCTCGCACTGCACCCTCTCAGACTTGCTTTTTAATCCTCAATCTGCTATCTCACTTCTCCCTCTCAGACTCACTCTTTTTATCCTCTCTCCGCTCTCGCATTGCTCCCTCTCATATTTAAACTTTAATCCTCTCTCCGCTCTCGAAGTGCTCCATTTCAGACTCGCTGTTTAATTCATACTCGACTCTCACATTGCTCCCTCTCAGACTCACTCTTTAATCCTCTCTCTGATCTTGCATTGCTCTGTCTCAGACTTACTCTTTAATCCTCTCTCCGCTCTCGCACGGCTCCTACTCAGACTCGCTCTTTAATCCCCTCTCCGCTCTCGCAGTACTCCCTCTCAGACTCACTCTTTAATCCTCACTCAGCTTTCTCTCACTGCTCCCTCTCAGACATGCTCTTTAATCTCCTCGCCTCTCTCGCACTACTCCCTCTCTGTCTCGCTCTTTCATTCCCTCTCCACACTCGCATTGTTCTGTCTCAGACTCGCTCTTTAATCCTCACTCAGCTTTCTCTCACTGCTCCCTCTCAGACGTGCTCTTTAATCTCCTCTCCTCTCTCACACTACTCCTTCTCAGACTCGCTCTTTAATCCTCTCTCCGTTCTCACGTCGCTCCCTCTCAGACTCGGTCTTTAATCCACTCTCTGATCTTGCAATACTCCCTCTCAGACTCGCTCTTTCATTCCCTCTCCGCACTCGCATTGCTCTGTCTCAGTCTCGCTCTTTAATCCTCTCTCCGCTCTCGCACTGCTCCCTCTCAGACTCACTCTTTAATCCACTCTCCGCTCTCACGTTGCTCCCTCTCAGACTCGCTCTTTAATCCTCTCTCCGTTCTCACGTCGCTCCCTCTCAGACTCGGTCTTTAATCCACACTCTGATCTTGCACTTCTCCCTCTCAGACTCGCTCATTAATCCTTTCTCCGATCTTGCACTTCTCCCTCTCAGACTCGCTCTTTAATCCTCTCTCTGCTCTCACACTGCTCCCTCTCAGAATCGCTCTTTAATCACCTCTCCGCTCTTGGATTGCTCCCTCTCAGACTCGATCTTTAATCCCATCTCCGCTCGCGCATTGCTCCCTCTCAGACACGCTCTTTCATCTTCTCTCTGGTCTCGCACTGCTTTGTCTCAGCCTCGCTCTTTAACCTGTCTCTGCTCTCGCATTGCTCCCTCTCACACATGCTCTTTAACCTCTCTCTGCTCTTGCATTGCTCCCTCTCAGACTTACTCTTTAATCCCCTCTCCGCTGTCGGACTGCTCCCTCTCAGACTCGCTCTTTAATCCTATCTCCGCTCTTGCACTGCTCCCTCTCAGGCTCGCTCTTTAATTCACCCTCCGCTCTCACATTGCTCCGTCTCAGACTCGCTCTTTAATCCCCTCTCTGCACTCGCATTGCTCCCTCTCAGACTCACTCTTTAATCCAATCTCCACTCTCGCACTGCTCCCTCTCTGATTCACTCTTTAATCCACTCTCCACTCTCACGTTGCTCCCTCTCAGACTCGCTCTTTAATCCACTCTCCGTTCTCACGTTGCTCCCTCTCAGACTCGGACTTTGATCAACTCTCTTCTCGCACTGCTCCCTCTCAGACTCGCTCTTTAATCCCCACTCCACTCTCGCATTTTTCCCTCTCAGACTCGCTCTTTAATCCTCTCTCCGTTCTCACGTTGCTCCCTCTCAGACTCACTCTTTAATCCACTCTCCACTCTCGCACTGCTCCCTCTCAGACTCGCTCTTTAATCCCCAATCCACTCTCGCATTTTTCCCTCTCAGACTCGCTCTTTAATCCTCTTTCCGTTCTCGCATTGCTCCCTCTCAGACTCGGTCTTTAATCCTCTCTCCGTGCTCGCATTGCTCCCTCTCAGACTCGCTCTTTCATTCCCTCTCCACACTCGCATTGCTCTGTCTCAGACCCGCTCTTTAATCCTGCCTCCGCTCTTGCACTGCTCGCTCTCAGACTCACTCTTTAATCCTCTCTCCGCTCTCGCACTGCTCCCTCTCAGACTTGCTTTTTAATCCTCAATCTGCTATGTCACTTCTCCCTCTCAGACTCACTCTTTAATCCTCTCTCCGCTCTCGCATTGCTCCCTCTCATAATCACTCTTTAATCCTCTCTCCGCTCTCGAACTGCTCCATTTCAGACTCGCTGTTTAATTCATACTCGACTCTCACATTGCTCCCTCTCAGACTCACTCTTTAATCCTCTCTCTGATCTTGCATTGCTCCCTCTCAGACTCGCTCTTTAATCCCCTCTCTGCTCTCGCACGGCTCCTACTCAGACTCACTCTTAAATCCCCTCTCCGCTCTCGCAGTGGTCCCTCTCAGCCTCGCTCTTTAACCTGTCTCTGCTCTCGCATTGCTCCCTCTCACACATGCTCTTTAACCGCTCTCTGCTCTTGCATTGCTCCCTCTCAGACTCGCTCTTTAATCCTATCTCCGCTCTTGCACTGCTCCCTCTCAGACTCGCTCTTTAATTCACCCTCCGCTCTCACATTGCTCCGTCTCAGACTCGCTCTTTAATCCCCTCTCTGCACTCGCACTGCTCCCTCTCAGACTCACTCTTTAATCCCCTCTCCACTCTCGCATTGCTCCCTCTCAGACTCAATCTTTAATCCACTCTCCGCTCTAACGTTGCTCCCTCTCAGACTCGGTCTTTAATCCACTCTCTGATCTTGCAATGCTCCCTCTCATACTTGCTCCTTAATCCTTTCTCCGATCTTGCACTTCTCCCTCTCAGACTTGCTCTTTAATCCTCTCTCCGCTATCACACTGCTCCCTCTCAGAATCGCTCTTTAATCACCTCTCCGCTCTCGGATTGCTCCCTCTCAGACTCGATCTTTAATCCCCTCTCCGCTCGTGCATTGCTCCCTCTCTGACACGCTCCTTCATCTTCTCCCTGGTCTCGCACTGCTTCGTCTCAGCCTCGCTCTTTAACCTGTCTCTGCTCTCGCATTGCTCCCTCTCAGACTTGCTCTTTAACCTCTCTCTGCTCTCGCATTGCTCCCTCTCAGACTTGCTCTTTAATCCCCTCTCCGCTGTCGGACTTCTCCCTCTCAGACTTGCTCTTTAATCCTATCTCCGCTCTTGCACTGCACCCTCTCAGACTCGCTCTTTAATTCACCCTCCGCTCTCACATTGCTCCTTCTCAGACTCGCTCTTTAATCCCCTCTCTGCACTCGCATTGCTCCCTCTCAGACATGCTCCTTCATCTTCTCTCTGGTCTCGCACTGCTTCGTCTCAGCCTCGCTCTTTAAACTCTTTCTGCTCTCGCATTGCTCCCTCTCAGACTAGCTCTTTAACCTCTCTCTGCACTCGCATTGCTCCCTCTCAGACATGCTCCTTCATCTTCTCTCTGGTCTCGCACTGCTTCGTCTCAGCCTCGCTCTTTAAACTCTTTCTGCTCTCGCATTGCTCCCTCTCAGACTAGCTCTTTAACCTCTCTCTGCTCTCGCATTGCTCCCTCTCAGACTTGCTCTTTAATCCCCTCTCCGCTGTCGGTCTGCTCCCTCTCAGACTCGCTCTTTCATCCTATCTCCGCTCTTGCACTGCACCCTCTCAGACTCGCTCTTTAATTCACTCTCCGCTCTCACATTGCTCCGTCTCAGACTCGCTCTTTTATCCTCTCTCTGATCTTGCATTGCTCCCTCTCAGACTCGCTCATTAATCCTCTCTCTGCTCTCGCACGGCTCCTACTCAGACTCACTCTTAAATCCCCTCTCCGCTCTCGCAGTGGTCCATCTCAGACTCGCTCTTTAATCCTCACTCAGCTTTCTCTCACTGCACCCTCTCAAACGTGCTCTTTAATCTCCTCTCCTCTCTCGCACTACTCCCTCTCAGACTCGCTCTTTAATCCTACCTCCGCTCTTGCACTGCTCCCTCTCTGACTCGCTCTTTCATTCCCTCTCCGCACTCGCATTGCTCTGTCTCAGTCTCGCTCTTTAAGCCACTCACCGCTCTCGTACAGCTCCCTCTCAGACACAATCTTTAATCCTCTCTCCGCTCTCGCACTGCCCCCTCTCAGACTCGCTCTTTAATCCTCACTCAGCTTTCTCTCACTGCACCCTCTCAAACGTGCTCTTTAATCTCCTCTCCTCTCTCGCACTACTCTCTCTCAGACTCGCTCTTTAATCCTCTCTCCGCTCTCGCACTGCTCCCTCTCAGACTTGCTTTTTAATCCTCAATCTGCTATCGCACTTCCCCCTCTCAGACTCGCTATTTAATATTCTCTCCGTTCTCGCACTACCTCTACTCAGACTCACTGTTTAATCCCCTCTCCGCTCTCGCACTGCTTCCTCTCAGACTCACTCTTTAATCCCCTCTCGGCTCTCGCACTGCTCCCTCTCAGACTCACTCTTTAATCCACTCTCCACTCTCACGTTGCTCCCTCTCAGACTCGCTCTTTAATCCTCTCTCCGTTCTCACGTCGCTCCCTCTCAGACTCGGTCTTTAATCCACTCTCTGATCTTGCAATGCTCCCTCTCAGACTCGCTCATTAATCCTTTCTCCGATCTTGCACTTCTCCCTCTCAGACTCGCTCTTTAATCCCCTCGCCGCTCTTGGATTGCTCCCTCTCAGACTCGATCTTTAATCCCATCTCCGCTCGCGCATTGCTCCCTCTCAGACACGCTCTTTCATCTTCTCTCTGGTCTCGCACTGCTTCGTCTCAGCCTCGCTCTTTAACCTGTCTCTGCTCTCGCATTGCTCCCTCTCATACATGCTCTTTAACCTCTCTCTGCTCTCGCATTGCTCCCTCTCAGACTTGCTCTTTAATCCCCTCTCCGCTCTCACATTGCTCCGTCTCAGACTCGCTCTTTAATCCTATCTCCGCTCTTGCACTGCACCCTCTCAGACTCGCTCTTTAATTCACCCTCCACTCTCACATTGCTCCCTCTCAGACTCGCTCTTTAATCCCCTCCCTGCACTCGCATTGCTCCCTCTCAGACTCACTCTTGAATCCACTCTCCACTCTCGCACTGCTCCCTCTCAGACTCACTCTTTAATCCCCTCTCCGCTGTCGGACTGCTCCCTCTCAGACTCGCTCTTTAATCCTATCTCCGCTCTTGCACTGCTCCCTCTCAGACTCGCTCTTTAATTCACCCTCCGCTCTCACATTGCTCCGTCTCAGACTCGCTCTTTAATCCCCTCTCTGCACTCGCATTGCTCCCTCTCAGACTCACTCTTTAATCCACTCTCCACTCTCGCACTGCTCCCTCTCAGACTCACTCTTTAATCCCCTCTCTGCTCTCACACAGCTCACTCTCAGACTCGCTCTTCAGTCCCCTCTCTGCTCTCACACTGCTCCCTCTCAGACTTGTTCCTTTATTGTTGCTGTGCTCTCGCACTGCTCAATTCCAGACACACTCTTGCATCGTCTCACACTGCTCCCTCTCAGACTCGCTCTTTAGTCCTCACTCAGCTTTCTCTCACTGCTCCCTCTTAGACGCGCTCTTTAATCTCCTCTCCTCTCTCGCACTACTCCCTCTCAGACTCACTCTTTAATCTTCTTTCCGTTCTAGCATTGCTCCCTCTCAGACTCCGTCTTTAATCCTCTCTCCGCTCTCGTTCTGCTCCCACTCAGACTCACTCTTTCATCTTCTCTGTGCTTCGCGCTTCTCTCTCTCAGACTCACTCCTTAATCCACTCTCCCATCTCACACTGCTCCCTCTCAGAATCGATGTTTTATCCCCTCTCCGCTCTCGCATTGCTCCCTCTCAGACTCGGTCTTTAATCCCCTCTCCACTCGCGCATTGCTCCCTCTCAGACACGCTCTTTCATCTTCTCTCTGGTCTCGCACTGCTTTGTCTCAGATTCGCTCTTTAACCTGTCTCTGCTCTAGCATTGCTCCCTCTCAGACTCACTCACTTATTCCCTCTCTGATCTCTCACTGCTGCCTCTCAGACTCGCTCTTTTATCCCCTCTCCGCTTTCGCCCTGCTCCCTCTCAGACTCGCTCTTTAATCCCCACTCCGCTCTCGCATTTTTCCCTCTCAGACTCGCTCTTTAATCCTCTTTCCATTCTCGCATTGCTCCGTCTCAGATTCAGTCTTTAATCCTCTCTCCGCTCTCATTCTGCTGCCTCTCAGACTCGCTCATTTATCCCCTCTCCGCTCTCGCCCTGCTCCCTCTCAGACTCACTCTTTAATCTTCTCTCCGCTTTCGCATTGCTCCCTCTCAGATTCACTCTTTAATCCACTCTCCGCTCTCACGTTGCTCCCTCTCAGACTCGCTCTTTAATCCTCTCTCCGTTCTCACGTTGCTCCCTCTCAGACTCGGTCTTTGATCCACTCTCTTCTCGCACTGCTCCCTCTCAGACTCGCTCTTTAATCCCCACACCACTCTCGCATTTTTCCCTCTCAGACTCGCTCTTTAATCCTCTTTCCGTTCTCGCATTGCTCCCTCTCAGACTCGGTCTTTAATCCTCTCTCCGTGCTCGCATTGCTCCCTCTCAGACTCGCTCTTTAATCCTATATCCTTTCTCGCACTGCTCCCTCTCAGACTCGATCTTTAATCCTCTCTCTGCTCTCGTTCTGCTCCCTCTCAGACTCACTCTTTCATCCTCTCTCTGCTTCACGCTGCTCCCTCTCAGACTCACTCTTTAATCCTCTCTCCGTTCTCACGTCGCTCCCTCTCAGACTCAGTCTTTAATCCACTCTCTGATCTGGCAATGCTCCCTCTCAGACTCGCTCTTTAATCCTACCTCCGCTCTTGCACTGCTCCCTCTCTGACTCGCTCTTTCATTCCCTCTCCGCACTCGCATTGCTCTGTCTCAGTCTCGCTCCTTAATCCTCTCTCCGCTCTCGCACTGCTCCCTCTCAGACTTGCTTTTTAATCCTCAATCTGCTATCGCACTTCCCCCTCTCAGACTCGCACTTTAATCCTCTCTCCGTTCTCGCACGGCTCCTACTCAGACTCACTCTTTAATCCCCTCTCCGCTCTCGCACTGCTCCCTCTCAGACTCACTCTTTAATCCCCTCTCCGCTCTCGCACTGCTCCCTCTCAGACTCACTCTTTAATCCACTCTCCGCTCTCACGTTGGTCCCTCTCAGACTCGCTCTTTAATCCTCTCCCCGTTCTCACGTCGCTCCCTCTCAGACTCGGTCTTTAATCCTTTCTCCGATCTTGCACTTCTCCCTCTCAGACTCGCTCTTTAATCCTCTCTCTGCTCTCACACTGCTCCCTCTCAGAATCGCTCTTTAATCACCTCTCTGCTCTTGGATTGCTCCCTCTCAGACTCGATCTTTAATCCCCTCTCCGCTCGCGCATTGCTCCCTCTCAGACACGCTCTTTCATCTTCTCTCTGGTCTCGCACTGCTTTGTCTCAGCCTCGCTCTTTAACCTGTCTCTGCTCTCGCATTGCTCCCTCTCACACATGCTCTTTAACCTCTCTCTGCTCTTGCATTGCTCCCTCTCAGACTTGCTCTTTAATCCCCTCTCCGCTGTCGGACTGCTCCCTTTCAGACTCGCTCTTTAATTCTATCTCCGCTCTTGCACTGCTCCCTCTCAGACTCGCTCTTTAATTCACCCTCCGCTCTCACATTGCTCCGTCTCAGACTCGCTCTTTAATCCCCTCTCTGCACTCGCATTGCTCCCTCTCAGACTCACTCTTTAATCACCTCTCTGCTCTCACACAGCTCACACTCAGACTCCCTCTTCAGTCCCCTCTCTGCTCTCACACTGCTCCCTCTCAGACTTGTTCCTTTATTGTTGCTGTGCTCTCGCACTGCTCAATTCCAGACACACTCTTGCATCCTCTCACACTGCTCCCTCTCAGACTCGCTCTTTAATCCTCACTCAGCTTTCTCTCACTGCTCCCTCTTAAACGCGCTCTTTAATCTCCTCTCCTCTCTCGCACTACTCCCTCTCAGAGTCGCTCTTTAATCCTCTTTCCGTTCTCGCATTGCTCCCTCTCAGACTCGGTCTTTAATCCCCTCTCCACTCGCGCATTGCTCCCTCTCAGACACGCTCTTTCATCTTCTCTCTGGTCTCGCACTGCTATGTCTCAGACTCGCTCTTTAACCTGTCTCTGCTCTAGCATTGCTCCCTCTCAGACTCACTCACTTATTCCCTCTCTGATCTCTCACTGCTGCCTCTCAGACTCGCTCTTTTATCCCCTCTCCACTCTCGCCCTGCTCCCTCTCAGACTCGCTCTTTAATCCCCACTCCGCTCTCGCATTTTTCCCTCTCAGACTCGCTCTTTAATCGTCTTTCCTTTCTCGCATTGCTCCCTCTCAGATTCAGTCTTTAATCCTCTCTCCGCTCTCGTCCTGCTGCCTCTCAGACTCGCTCATTTATCCCCTCTCCGCTCTCGCCCTGCTCCCTCTCAGACTCACTCTTTAATCCTCTCTCCGCTTTCGCATTGCTCCCTCTCAGATTCACTCATTAATCCACTCTCCGCTCTCACGTTGCTCCCTCTCAGACTCGCTCTTTAATCCTCTCTCCGTTCTCACGTTGCTCCCTCTCAGACTCGGTCTTTGATCCACTCTCTTCTCACACTGCTCCCTCTCAGACTCGCTCTTTAATCCCCACACCATTCTTGCATTTTTCCCTCTCAGACTCGCTCTTTAATCCTCTTTCCGTTCTCGCATTGCTCCCTCTCAGACTCGGTCTTTAATCCTCTCTCCGTGCTCGCATTGCTCCCTCTCAGACTCGCTCTTTAATCCTATTTCCTTTCTCGCACTGCTCCCTCTCAGACTCGATCTTTAATCCTCTCTCTGCTCTCGTTCTGCTCCCTCTCAGACTCACTCTTTCATCATCTCTCTGCTTCACGCTGCTCCCTCTCAGACTCACTCTTTAATCCTCACTCCGCTCTCACATTGCACCCTCTCAGAATCGCTCTTTAATCCCCTCTCCGCTCTCGGATTGCTCCCTCTCAGACTCGGTCTTTAATCCCCTCTCCACTCGCGCATTGCTCCCTCTCAGAAACGCTCTTTCATCTTCTTTTGGTCTCGCACTGCTTCGTCTTAGCCTCGCTCTTTAACATGTCTTTGCTCTAGCATTGCTCCCTCTCAGAATCATTCATTTATTCCCTCTCCGCTCTCGCACTGCTGCCTCTCAGACTCGCTCTTTTATCCCCTCTCCGCTCTCGCCCTGCTCCCCCTCAGACTCACTCTTTAATCCTCTCTCCGCTTTCGCATTGCTCCCTCTCAGATTCACTCTTTAATCCACTCTCCGCTCTCACATTGCTCCCTCTCAGACTCGCTCTTTAATCCTCTCTCCGTTCTCACGTTGCTCCCTCTCAGACTCGGACTTTGATCCACTCTCTTCTCGCACTGCTCCCTCTCAGACTCGGTCTTTAATACTCTCTCCGCTCTCGTTCTGCTCCCTCTCAGACTCACTCTTTCATCTTCTCTGTGCTTCGCGCTTCTCCCTCTCAGACTCACTCTTTAATCCTCTCTCCGCTCTCACACTGCATCCTCTCAGATTCATTCTTTAATCCCCTCTCCGCTCTCGGATTGCTCCCTCTCAGACTCGGTCTTTAATCCCCTCTCCGCTCGCGCATTGCTCCCTCTCAGAAATGCTCCTTCATCTTCTCTCTGGGCTCGCACTGCTTCGTCTCAGCCTCGCTCTTTAACCTCTTTCTGCTCTCGCATTGCTCCCTCTCAGACCAATTCTTTAACCTCTCTCTGCTCTCGCATTGCTCTCTCTCAGACTTGCTCTTTAATCCTCTCTCCGCTATCGGACTGCTCCCTCTCAGACTCGCTCTTTAATCCTATCTCTGCTCTTGCACTGCACCCTCTCACACTCGCTCTTTAATTCAGCCTCCGCTCTCACATTGCTCTGTCTCAGACTCACTCTTTAATCCCCCCTCTGCTCTCACACAGCTCACTCTCAGACTCGCTCTTCAGTCCCCTCTCTGCTCTCACACTGCTGCCTCTCAGACTTGTTCCTTTATTGTTGCTCTGCTCTCGCACTGCTCACTTCCAGAGTCACTCTTGCATCCTCTCACACTGCTCCCTCTCAGACTCGCTCTTTAATCCTCACTCAGCTTTCTCTCACAGCTCCCTCTTAGACGCGCTCTTTAATCTCCTCTCCTCTCTCGCACTACTCCCTCTCAGTCTCGCTCTTTAATCCTCTTTCCGTTCTCGCATTGCTCCCTCCAGACTCGGACTTTAATCCTCTCTCCGCTCTCGTTCTGCTCCCTCTCAGACTCACTCTTTCATCTTCTCTGTGCTTCGCGCTTCTCTCTCTCAGACTCACTCTTTCATCCTCTCTCCCATCTCACACTGCTCCCTCTCAGAATCGCTCTTTTATCCCCTCTCCGCTCTCGCATTGCTCCCTCTCAGACTCGGTCTTTAATCCCCTCTCCACTCGCGCATTGCTCCCTCTCAGACACGCTCTTTCATCTTCTCTCTGGTCTCGCACTGCTTCGTCTCAGCCTCGCTATTTCACCTGTCTCTGCTCTAGCATTGCTCCCTCTCAGACTCACTCATTTATTCCCTCTCCGCTCTCTCACTGCTGCCTCTCAGACCCGCCCATTTATCCCCTCTCCGCACTCGCCCTGCTCCCTCTCAGACTCACTCTTTAATCCTCTCTCCGCTTTCGCATTGCTCCCTCTCAGATTCACTATTTAATCCACTCTCCGCTCTCACGTTGCTCCCTCTCAGACTCGCTCTTTAATACTCTCTCCGTTCTCACGTTGCTCCCTCTCAGACTCGGTCTTTGATCCACTCTCTTCTCGCACTGCTCCCTCTCAGACTCGCTCTTTAATCCCCACACCACTCTCGCATTTTTCCCTCTCAGACTCGCTCTTTAATCCTCTTTCCGTTCTCGCATTGCTCCCTCTCAGACTTGGTCTTTAATCCTCTCTCCGTGCTCGCATTGCTCCCTCTCAGACTCGCACTTTAATCCTATTTCCTTTCTCGCACTGCTCCCTCTCAGACTCGATCTTTAATCCTCTCTCTGCTCTCGTTCTGCTCCCTCTCAGACTCACTCTTTCATCCTCTCTCTGCTTCACGCTGCTCCCTCTCAGACTCACTCTTTACTCCTCTTTCCGCTCTCACATTGCTCCCTCTCAGAATCGCTCTTTAATCCCCTCTCCGCTCTCGGATTGCTCCCTCTCAGACTCGGTCTTTAATCCCCTCTCCACTCGCGCATTTCTCCCTCTCAGAAACGCTCTTTCATCTTCTCTTTGGTCTCGCACTGCTTCGTCTCAGCCTCGCTCTTTAACATGTCTTTGCTCTAGCATTGCTCCCTCTCAGACTCACTCATTTATTCCCTCTCCGCTCTCGCACTGCTGCCTCTCAGACTCGCTCTTTAATCCTCTCTCCGCTTTCGCATTGCTCCCTCTCAGATTCACTCTTTAATCCACTCTCCACTCTCACGTTGCTCCCTCTCAGACTCGCTCTTTAATCCTCTCTCCGTTCTCTCGTTGCTCCCTCTCAGACTCGGACTTTGATCCACTCTCTTCTCGCACTGCTCCCTCTCAGACTCGGTCTTTAATACTCTCTCCGCTCTCGTTCTGCTCCCTCTCAGACTCACTCTTTCATCTTCTCTGTGCTTCGCGCTTCTCTCTCTCAGACTCACTCTTTCATCCTCTCTCCCATCTCACACTGCTCCCTCTCAGAATCGCTCTTTTATCCCCTCTCCGCTCTCGCATTGCTCCCTCTTAGACTCGGTCTTTAATCCCCTCTCCACTCGCGCATTGCTCCCTCTCAGACACGCTCTTTCATCTTCTCTCTGGTCTCGCACTGCTTCGTCTCAGCCTCGCTCTTTAACCTGTCTCTGCTCTAGCATTGCTCCCTCTCAGACTCACTCACTTATTCCCTCTCCGCTCTCTCACTGCTGCCTCTCAGACTCGGTCTTTTATCCCCTCTCCGCTCTAGCCCTGCTCCCTCTCAGACTCGCTCTGAAATCCCCACTCCGCTCTCGCATTTTTCCCCCTCAGACTCGGTCTTTAATCCTCTCTCCGCTCTCGTTCTGCTCCCTCTCAGACATGCTCTTTCATCTTCTCTCTGGTCTCGCACTGCTTCGTCTCAGCCTCGCTCTTTCACCTGTCTCTGCTCGAGCATTGCTCCCTCTCAGACTCACTCATTTATTCCCTCTCCGCTCTCTCACTGCTGCCTCTCAGACTCGCCCATTTATCCCCTCTCCGCACTCGCCCTGCTCCCTCTCAGACTCACTCTTTAATCCTCTCTCCGCTTTCGCATTGCTCCCTCTCAGATTCACTCTTTAATCCACTCTCCACTCTCACGTTGCTCCCTCTCAGACTCGCTCTTTAATCCTCTCTCCGTTCTCACGTTGCTCCCTCTCAGACTCGGTCTTTGATCCACTCTCTTCTCGCACAGCTCCCTCTCAGACTCGCTCTTTAATCCCTACTCCACTCTCGCATTTTTCCCTCTCAGACTCGCTCTTTAATCCTCTTTCCGTTCTCGCATTGCTCTCTCTCAGACTCGGTCTTTAATCCTCTCTCCGTGCTCGCATTGTTCCCTCTCAGACTCGCTCTTTAATCCTATTTCCTTTCTCGCACTGCTCCCTCTCAGACTCGGTCTTTAATCCTCTCTCCGCTTTCGTTCTGCTCTCTCTCAGACTCACTCTTTCATTTTCTCTCTGCTTCGCGCTGCTCCCTCTCAGACTCGCTCTTTAATCCTCTTTCTGTTCTCGCATTGCTCCCTCTCAGACTCGGTCTTTAATCCCCACTCCACTCTCGCATTTTTCCCTCTCAGACTCGCTCTTTAATCCTCTTTCCGTTCTCGCATTGCTCCCTCTCAGACTCGGTCTTTAATCCTCTCTCCGTGCTCGCATTGCTCCCTCTCAGACTCGCTCTTTCATCCTATTTCCATTCTCGCACTGCTCCCTCTCAGACTCGATCATTAATCCTCTCTCCGCTTTCGTTCTGCTCTCTCTCAGACTCAATCTTTAATTTTCTCTCTGCTTCACGCTGCTCCCTCTCAGACTCACTCTTTAATCCTCTCTCCGCTCTCACACTGCTCCATCTCAGAATCGCTCTTCAATCCCCTCTCCGCACTCGGATTGCTCCCTCTCAGACTCGGTCTTTAATCCCCTCTCCGCTCGCGCATTGCTCCCTCTCAGACATGCTCCTTCATCTTCTCTCTGGTCTCGCACTGCTTCGTCTCAGCCTCGCTCTTTATCCTCTTTCTGCTCTCTCATTGCTCCCTCCCAGACTAGCTCTTTAACCTCTCTCTGCTCTCGCATTGCTCCCTCTCAGACTTGCTCTTTAATTCACCCTCCGCTCTCACATTGCTCCGTCTCAGACTCGCTCTTTAATCCCCTGTCTGCTCTCACACAGCTCACTCTCAGACTCGCTCTTCAGTCCACTCTCTGCTCTCACACTGCTCCCTCTCAGACTTGTTCCTTTATTGTTGCTCTGCTCTCGCACTAATCACTTCCAGACTCACTCTTGCATCCTCTCACACTGCTCCCTCTCAGACTCGCACTTTAATCCTCCCTCAGCTTTCTCTCACAGCTCCTTCTTAGACGCATTCTTTAATCTCCTCTCCTCTCTTGCACTACTCCCTCTCAGACTCGCTCTTTAATCCTACCTCCGCTCTTGCACTTCTCCCTCTCTGACTCACTCTTTAATCCACTCTCCGCTCTCACATTGCTCCCTCTCAGACTCGCTCTTTCATTCCCTCTCCACACTTGCATTGCTCTGTCTCAGACTCGCTTTTAATCCTGCCTCCACTCTTGCACTGCTCGCTCTCAGACTCACTCTTTAATCCTCTCTCCGCTCTCGCATTGCTCCCTCTCATATTCACTCTTTAATCCTCTCTCCGCTCTCGAACTGCTCCATTTCAGACTCGCTGTTTAATTCATACTCGACTCTCACATTGCTCCCTCTCAGACTCACTCTTAAATCCCCTCTCCGCTCTCGCAGTGCTCCCTCTCAGACACGATCTTTAATCCTCACTCAGTTTTCTCTCACTGCTCCCTCTCAGACGTGCTCTTTAATCTCCTATCCTCTCTCGCACTACTCCCTCTCAGTCTCGCTCTTTAATCCTACCTCCGCTCTTGCACTGCTCCCTCTCAGACTCACTCTTTTATCCTCTCTCCGCTCTTGCACTGCTCCCTCTCAGAGTTGCTTTTTAGTCCTCAATCTGCTATCGCACTTCTCCCTCTCAGACTCACTCTTTAATCCCACCTCCGCTCTTGCATTGCTCCCTCTCATATTCACTCTTTAATCCTCTCTCCGCTCTCGAACTGCTCCATCTCAGACTCGCTCTTTAATCCATACTCGACTCTCGCATTGCTCCCTCTCAGACTCACTGTTTAATCCTCTCCCTGCTCTCACATTGCTCCGTCTCAGACTCGCTCTTTAATCCACTCTCCGCTCTCGCACTTCTCCCTCTCAGACTCGCTCTTTAATCCTCTCTCTGTTCTCGCGTTTCTCCCTCTCAGACTCGCTCTTTAATCCTCTCTCCGTTCTCGCACTGCTCCCTCTCAGAATCGCTCTTTAATCCCCTCTCCGCTCTCGGATTCCTCCCTCTCAGACTCAATCTTTAATCCCCTCTCCGCTCGCGCATTGCTCCCTCTCAGACACGCTCCGTCATCTTCTCTCTGGTCTCGCACTGCTTCGTCTCAGCCTCGCTCTTTAACCTGTCTCTGCTCTCGCATTGCTCCCTCTCACACATGCTCTTTAACCTCTCTCTGCTCTCGCATTGCTCCCTCTCAGACTTGCTCTTTAATCCCCTCTCCGCTGTTGGACTGCTCCCTCACAGATTCGCTCTTTAATCCTATCTCCGCTCTTGCACTGCTCCCTCTCAGACTCGCTCTTTAATTCACTCTCCGCTCTCACATTGCTCCGTCTCAGACTCGCTCTTTAATCCCCTCTCTGCACTCGCATTGCTCCCTCTAAGACTCACTCTTTAATCCACTCTCCACTCTCACACAGCTCACTCTCAGACTCGCTCTTCAGTCCCCTCTCTGCTCTCACACTGCTCCCTCTCAGACTTGTTCCTTTATTGTTGCTCTGCTCTCGCACTGCTCACTTCCAGACTCACTCTTGCATCCTCTCACACTGCTCCCTCTCAGACTCGCTCTTTAATCCTCTCTCAGCTTTCTCTCAATGCTCCCTCTTAGACGAGCTCTTTAATCTCCTCTCCTCTCTCGCACTACTCCCTCTCAGACTCGCTCTTTAATCCTCTTTCCGTTCTCGCATTGCTCCCTCTCAGACTCGGTCTTTAATCCTCTCTCCGCTCTCGTTCTGCTCCCTCTCAGACTCACTCTTTCATCTTCTCTGTGCTTCGCGCTTCTCTCTCTCAGACTCACTCTTTAATCCTCTCTCCCCTCTCACACTGCTCCCTCTCAGAATCGCTCTTTTATCCCCTCTCCGCTCTCGCATTGCTCCCTCTCAGACTCGGTCTTTAATCCCCTCTCCACTCGCGCATTGCTCCCTCTCAGACACGCTCTTTCCTCTTCTCTCTGGTCTCGCACTGCTTCATCTCAGCCTCGCTCTTTAACCTGTCTCTGCTCTAGCATTGCTCCCTCTCAGACTCACTCACTTATTCCCTCTCCGCTCTCTCACTGCTGCCTCTCAGACTCAGTCTTTTGTCCCCTCTCCGCTCTAGCCCTGCTCCCTCTCAGACTCGCTCTTTAATCCCCGTTCCGCTCTCGCATTTTTCCCTCTCAGACTCGCTCTTTAATCCCCTCTCCGCTCGCGCATTGCTCCCTCTCAGACATGCTTCTTCATCTTCTCTCCGGTCTCGCACTGCTTCGTCTCAGCCTCGCTCTTTAACCTCTTTCTGCTCTCGCATTGCTCCCTCTCAGACTAGCTCTTTAACCTCTCTCTGCTCTCGCATTGCTCCCTCTCAGACTTGCTCTTTAATCCCCTCTCCGCTGTCGGACTGCTCCCTCTCAGACTCGCTCTTTATTCCTATCTCCGCTCTTGCACTGCACCCTCTCAGACTCGCTCTTTAATTCACTCTCCGCTCTCAAATTGCTCTGTCTCAGACTCGCTCTTTAAGCCCCTCAATGCTCTCACACAACTCACTCTCAGACTCGCTCTTCAGTCCCCTCTCTGCTCTCACACTGCTCCCTCTCAGACTTGTTCCTTTATTGTTGCTCTGCTCTCGCACTGCTCACTTCCAGACTCACTCTTGCATCCTCTCACACTGCTCCCTCTCAGACTCGCTCTTTAATCCTCCCTCAGCTTTCTCTCACAGCTCCCTCTTAGACGCACTCTTTAATCTCCTCTCCTCTCTCGCACTACTCCCTCTCAGACTCGCTCTTCAATCCTACTTCCGCTCTTGCACTTCTCCCTCTCTGACTCACTCTTTAATCCACTCTCCGCTCTCACATTGCTCCCTCTCAGACTCGCTCTTTCATTCCCTCTCCACACTCGCATTTCTCTGTCTCAGACTCGCTCTTTAATCCTGCCTCCGCTCTTGCATGCTCGCTCTCAGACTCACTCTTTAATCCCCTCTCCGCTCTCGCACTTCTCCCTCTCAGACTTGCTTTTTAATCCTCAATCTGCTATGTCACTTCTCACTCTCAGACTCACTCTTTAATCCTCTCTCCGCTCTCGCATTGCTCCATCTCATATTCACTCTTTAATCCTCTCTACGCTCTCGAACTGCTCCATTTCAGACTCGCTGTTTAATTCATACTCGACTCTCACATTGCTCCCTCTCAGACTCACTCTTTAATCCTCTCTCTGATCTTGCATTGCTCCCTCTCAGCCTCGCTCTTTAATCCTCTCTCTGCTCTCGCACGGCTCTTACTCAGACTCACTATTAAATCCCCTCTCCGCTCTCGCAGTGGTCCCTCTCAGACTCGCTCTTTAATCCTCACTCAGCTTTCTCTCACTGCTCCCTCTCAGACGTGCTCGTTAATCTCATCTCCTCTCTCGCACTACTCCCTCTCAGACTCGCTCTTTAATCCTACCTCCGCTCTTCCAGTGCTCCCTCTCTGACTCGCTATTTCATTCCCTCTCTGAACTCGCATTGCTCTGTCTCAGACTCGCTCTTTAATCCTCTCTCCGCTCTCGCACTTCTCCCTCTCAGACTTGCTTTTTAATCCTCAATCTGCTATCGCACTTCCCCCTCTCAGACTCGCTCTTTAATCCTCTCTCCGTTCTCGCACGGCTCCTACTCAGACTCACTCTTTAATCCCCTCTCCGCTCTCGCACTGCTCCCTCTCAGACTCACTCTTTAATCCCCTCTCGGCTCTCGCACTGCTCCCTCTCAGACTCACTCTTTAATCCACTCTCCGCTCTCACGTTGCTCCCTCTCAGACTCGCACTTTAATCCTCTCTCCGTTCTCACGTCGCTCCCTCTCAGACTTGGTCTTTAATCCAATCTCTGATCTTGCAATGATCCCTCTCAGACTCGCTCTTTAATCCTCTCTCTGCTCTCACACTGCTCCCTCTCAGAATCGCTCTTTAATCCCCTCTCCGCTCTTGGATTGCTCATTCTCAGACTCGATCTTTAATCGCCGCTCCGCTCGCGCATTGCTCCCTCTCAGACACACTCTTTCAACTTCTCTCTGGTCTCGCACTGCTTCATCTCAGCCTCGCTCTTTAACCTGTCTCTGCTCTCGCATTGCTCCCTCTCAAACATTCTCTTTAACCTCTCTCTGCTCTCGCATTGCTCCCTCTCAGACTCGCTCTTTAATCCCCAATCCACTCTCGCATTTTTCCCTCTCAGACTCGCTCTTTAATCCTCATTCCGTTCTCGCATTGCTCCCTCTCAGACTCGGTCTTTAATCCTCTCTCCGTGCTCGCATTGCTCCCTCTCAGACTCGCTCTTTCATCCTATTTCCATTCTCGCACTGCTCCCTCTCAGACTCGATCATTAATCCTCTCTCCGCTTTCGTTCTGCTCTCTCTCAGACTCAATCTTTCATTTTCTCTCTGCTTCACGCTGCTCCCTCTCAGACTCACTCTTTAATCCTCTCTCCGCTCTCACACTGCTCCATCTCAGAATCGCTCTTCAATCCCCTCTCCGCACTCGGATTGCTCCCTCTCAGACTCGGTCTTTAATCCCCTCTCCGCTCGCGCATTGCTCCCTCTCAGACATGCTCCTTCATCTTCTCTCTGGTCTCGCACTGCTTCGTCTCAGCCTCGCTCTTTATCCTCTTTCTGCTCTCTCATTGCTCCCTCCCAGACTAGCTCTTTAACCTCTCTCTGCTCTCGCATTGCTCCCTCTCAGACTTGCTCTTTAATTCACCCTCCGCTCTCACATTGCTCCGTCTCAGACTCGCTCTTTAATCCCCTGTCTGCTCTCACACAGCTCACTCTCAGACTCGCTCTTCAGTCCACTCTCTGCTCTCACACTGCTCCCTCTCAGACTTGTTCCTTTATTGTTGCTCTGCTCTCGCACTAATCACTTCCAGACTCACTCTTGCATCCTCTCACACTGCTCCCTCTCAGACTCGCACTTTAATCCTCCCTCAGCTTTCTCTCACAGCTCCTTCTTAGACGCATTCTTTAATCTCCTCTCCTCTCTTGCACTACTCCCTCTCAGACTCGCTCTTTAATCCTACCTCCGCTCTTGCACTTCTCCCTCTCTGACTCACTCTTTAATCCACTCTCCGCTCTCACATTGCTCCCTCTCAGACTCGCTCTTTCATTCCCTCTCCACACTTGCATTGCTCTGTCTCAGACTCGCTTTTAATCCTGCCTCCACTCTTGCACTGCTCGCTCTCAGACTCACTCTTTAATCCTCTCTCCGCTCTCGCATTGCTCCCTCTCATATTCACTCTTTAATCCTCTCTCCGCTCTCGAACTGCTCCATTTCAGACTCGCTGTTTAATTCATACTTGACTCTCACATTGCTCCCTCTCAGACTCACTCTTAAATCCCCTCTCCGCTCTCGCAGTGCTCCCTCTCAGACACGATCTTTAATCCTCACTCAGTTTTCTCTCACTGCTCCCTCTCAGACGTGCTCTTTAATCTCCTATCCTCTCTCGCACTACTCCCTCTCAGTCTCGCTCTTTAATCCTACCTCCGCTCTTGCACTGCTCCCTCTCAGACTCACTCTTTAATCCTCTCTCCGCTCTTGCACTGCTCCCTCTCAGAGTTGCTTTTTAGTCCTCAATCTGCTATCGCACTTCTCCCTCTCAGACTCACTCTTTAATCCCACCTCCGCTCTTGCATTGCTCCCTCTCATATTCACTCTTTAATCCTCTCTCCGCTCTCGAACTGCTCCATCTCAGACTCGCTCTTTAATCCATACTCGACTCTCGCATTGCTCCCTCTCAGACTCACTGTTTAATCCTCTCCCTGCTCTCACATTGCTCCGTCTCAGACTCGCTCTTTAATCCACTCTCCGCTCTCGCACTTCTCCCTCTCAGACTCGCTCTTTAATCCTCTCTCTGTTCTCGCGTTTCTCCCTCTCAGACTCGCTCTTTAATCCTCTCTCCGTTCTCGCACTGCTCCCTCTCAGAATCGCTCTTTAATCCCCTCTCCGCTCTCGGATTCCTCCCTCTCAGACTCAATCTTTAATCCCCTCTCCGCTCGCGCATTGCTCCCTCTCAGACACGCTCCGTCATCTTCTCTCTGGTCTCGCACTGCTTCGTCTCAGCCTCGCTCTTTAACCTGTCTCTGCTCTCGCATTGCTCCCTCTCACACATGCTCTTTAACCTCTCTCTGCTCTCGCATTGCTCCCTCTCAGACTTGCTCTTTAATCCCCTCTCCGCTGTTGGACTGCTCCCTCTAAGACTCACTCTTTAATCCACTCTCCACTCTCACACAGCTCACTCTCAGACTCGCTCTTCAGTCCCCTCTCTGCTCTCACACTGCTCCCTCTCAGACTTGTTCCTTTATTGTTGCTCTGCTCTCGCACTGCTCACTTCCAGACTCACTCTTGCATCCTCTCACACTGCTCCCTCTCAGACTCGCTCTTTAATCCTCTCTCAGCTTTCTCTCAATGCTCCCTCTTAGACGAGCTCTTTAATCTCCTCTCCTCTCTCGCACTACTCCCTCTCAGACTCGCTCTTTAATCCTCTTTCCGTTCTCGCATTGCTCCCTCTCAGACTCGGTCTTTAATCCTCTCTCCGCTCTCGTTCTGCTCCCTCTCAGACTCACTCTTTCATCTTCTCTGTGCTTCGCGCTTCTCTCTCTCAGACTCACTCTTTAATCCTCTCTCCCCTCTCACACTGCTCCCTCTCAGAATCGCTCTTTTATCCCCTCTCCGCTCTCGCATTGCTCCCTCTCAGACTCGGTCTTTAATCCCCTCTCCACTCGCGCATTGCTCCCTCTCAGACACGCTCTTTCCTCTCTTCTCTGGTCTCGCACTGCTTCATCTCAGCCTCGCTCTTTAACCTGTCTCTGCTCTAGCATTGCTCCCTCTCAGACTCACTCACTTATTCCCTCTCCGCTCTCTCACTGCTGCCTCTCAGACTCAGTCTTTTGTCCCCTCTCCGCTCTAGCCCTGCTCCCTCTCAGACTCGCTCTTTAATCCCCGCTCCGCTCTCGCATTTTTCCCTCTCAGACTCGCTCTTTAATCCTCTTTCTGTTCTCGCATTGCTCCCTCTCAGACTCGGTCTTTAATCCCCTCTCCGCTCTCGCACTGCTCCCTCTCAGACTCACTCTTTAATCCCCTCTCGGCTCTCGCACTGCTCCCTCTCAGACTCACTCTTTAATCCACTCTCCGCTCTCACGTTGCTCCCTCTCAGACTCGCACTTTAATCCTCTCTCCGTTCTCACGTCGCTCCCTCTCAGACTTGGTCTTTAATCCAATCTCTGATCTTGCAATGATCCCTCTCAGACTCGCTCATTAATCCTTTCTCCGATCTTGCACTCCTCCCTTTCAGACTCGCTCTTTAATCCTCTCTCTGCTCTCACACTGCTCCCTCTCAGAATCGCTCTTTAATCCCCTCTCCGCTCTTGGATTGCTCATTCTCAGACTCGATCTTTAATCCCCGCTCCGCTCGCGCATTGCTCCCTCTCAGACACACTCTTTCAACTTCTCTCTGGTCTCGCACTGCTTCATCTCAGCCTCGCTCTTTAACCTGTCTCTGCTCTCGCATTGCTCCCTCTCAAACATTCTCTTTAACCTCTCTCTGCTCTCGCATTGCTCCCTCTCAGACTTGCTCTTTAATCCCCTCTCCGCTGTCGGACTGCTCCCTCTCAGACTCGCTCTTTAATCCTATCTCCGCTCTTGCACTGCTCCCTCTCAGACTCGCTCTTTAATTCACCCTCCGCTCTCAAATTGCTCTGTCTCAGACTCGCTCTTTAAGCCCCTCTCTGCTCTCACACAACTCACTCTCAGACTCGCTCTTCAGTCCCCTCTCTGCTCTCACACTGCTCCCTCTCAGACTTGTTCCTTTATTGTTGCTCTGCTCTCGCACTGCTCACTTCCAGACTCACTCTTGCATCCTCTCACACTGCTCCCTCTCAGACTCGCTCTTTAATCCTCACTCAGCTATCTCTCACTGCTCCCTCTCAGACGTGCTCGTTAATCTCATCTCCTCTCTCGCACTACTCCCTCTCAGACTCGCTCTTTAATCCTACCTCCGCTCTTCCAGTGCTCCCTCTCTGACTCGCTATTTCATTCCCTCTCCGCACTCGCATTGCTCTGTCTCAGACTCGCTCTTTAATCCTCTCTCCGCTCTCGCACTGCTCCCTCTCAGACTTGCTTTTTAATCCTCAATCTGCTATCGTACTTCCCCCTCTCAGACTCGCTCTTTAATCCTCTCTCCGTTCTCGCACGGCTCCTACTCAGACTCACTCTTTAATCCCCTCTCCGCTCTCGCACTGCTCCCTCTCAGACTCACTCTTTAATCCCCTCTCGGCTCTCGCACTGCTCCCTCTCAGACTCGCTCTTTAATCCTCTCTCCGTTCTCACGTCGCTCCCTCTCAGACTCGGTCTTTAATCCACTCTCTGATCTTGCAATGCTCCCTCTCAGACTCGCTCATTAATCCTTTCTCCGATCTTGCACTCCTCCCTTTCAGACTCGCTCTTTAATCCCCTCTCCGCTCTTGGATTGCTCATTCTCAGACTCGATCTTTAATCCCCTCTCCGCTCGCGCATTGCTCCCTCTCAGACACGCTCTTTCATCTTCTCTCTGGTCTCGCACTGCTTCGTCTCAGCCTCGCTCTTTAACCTGTCTCTGCTCTCGCATTGCTCCCTCTCACACATTCTCTTTAACCTCTCTCTGCTCTCTCGTTGCTCCCTCTCAGACTTGCTCTTTAATCCCCTCTCCGCTGTAGGACTGCTCCCTCTCAGACTCGCTCTTTGATCCTATCTCCGCTCTTGCACTGCTCCCTCTCAGACTCGCTCTTTAATTCACCCTCCGCTCTCACATTGCTCTGTCTCAGACTCGCTCTTTAATCCCCTCTCTGCACTCGCATTGCTCGCTCTCAGACTCACTCTTTAATCCACTCTCCACTCTCGCACTGCTCCCTCTCTGATTCACTCTTTAATCCACTCTCCACTCTCACGTTGCTCCCTCTCAGACTCGCTCTTTAAACCTCTCTCTGTTCTCACGTTGCTCCCTCTCAGACTCGGTCTTTGATCCACTCTCTTCTCGCACTGCTCCCTCTCAGACTCGCTCTTTAATCCTCTTTCCGTTCTCGCATTGCTCCCTCTCAGACTCGCTCTTTAATCCCCAATCCACTCTCGCATTTTTCCCTCTCAGACTCGCTCTTTAATCCTCTTTCCGTTCTTGCATTGCTCCCTCTCAGACTCGGTCTTTAATCCTCTCTCCGTGCTCGCATTGCTCCCTCTCAGACTCGCTCTTTCATTCCCTCTCCACACTCGCATTGCTCTGTCTCAGACTCGCTCTTTAATCCTGCCTCCGCTCTTGCACTGCTCGCTCTCAGACTCACTCTTTAATCCTCTCTCCGCTCTCGCACTTCTCCCTCTCAGACTTGCTTTTTAATCCTCAATCTGCTATCTCACTTCTCCCTCTCAGACTCACTCTTTAATCCTCTATCCGCTCTCGAACTGCTCCATCTCAGACTCGCTCTTCAATCCATACTCGACTCTCGCATTGCTCCCTCTCAGACTCACTGTTTAATCCTCTCTCTGCTCTCACATTGCTCCGTCTCAGACTCGCTCTTTAATCCACTCTCCGCTCTCGCACTTCTCCCTCTCAGACTCGCTCTTTAATCCTCTCTCTGTTCTCGCGTTGCTCCCTCTCAGACTCGCTCTTTAATCCTCTCTCCGTTCTCGCACTGCTCCCTCTCAGAATCGCCCTTTAATCCCCTCTCCGCTCTCGGATTGCTCCCTTTCAGACTCGATCTTTAATCCCCTCTCCGCTCGCGCATTGCTCCCTCTCAGACACGCTCCTTCATCTTCTCTCTGGTCTCGCACTGCTTCGTCTCAGCCTCGCTCTTTAACCTGTCTCTGCTCTCGCATTGCTCCCTCTCACACATGCTCTTTAACCTCTCTCTGCTCTCGCATTGCTCCCGCTCTGACTTGCTCTTTAATCCCCTCTCCGCTGTTGGACTGCTCCCTCACAGACTCGCTCTTTAATCCTATCTCCGCTCTTGCACTGCTCCCTCTCAGACTCGCTCTTTAATTCACTCTCCGCTCTCACATTGCTCTGTCTCAGACTCGCTCTTTAATGCCCTCTCTGCACTCGCATTGCTCCCTCTAAGACTCACTCTTTAATCCACTCTCCACTCTCACACAGCTAACTCTCAGACTCGCTCTTCAGTCCCCTCTCTGCTCTCACACTGCTCCCTCTCAGACTTGTTCCTTTATTGTTGCTCTGCTCTCGCACTGCTCACTTCCAGACTCACTCTTGCATCCTCTCACACTGCTCCCTCTCAGACTCGCTCTTTAATCCTCCCTCAGCTTTCTCTCACAGCTCCATCTTAGACGCACTCTTTAATCTCCTCTCCTCTCTCGCACTACTCCCTCTCAGACTCGCTCTTTAATCCTATCTCCGCTCTTGCACTGCTCCCTCTCAGACTCGCTCTTTAATCCTCTCTCTGTTCTCACGTTGCTCCCTCTCAGACTCGGTCTTTGATCCACTCTCTTCTCGCACTGCTCCCTCTCAGACTCGCTCTTTAATCCCCACTCCACTCTCGCATTTTTCCCTCTCAGACTCGCTCTTTAATCCTCTTTCCGTTCTCGCATTGCTCCCTCTCAGACTCGGTCTTTAATCCTCTCTCCGTGCTCGCATTGCTCCCTCTCAGACTCGGTCTTTAATCCCCTTTCCACTCGCGCATTGCTCCCTCTCAGACACGCTCTTTCCTCTTCTCTCTGGTCTCGCACTGCTTCGTCTCAGCCTCGCTCTTTAACCTGTCTCTGCTCTAGCATTGCTCCCACTCAGACTCACTCACTTATTCCCTCTCCGCTCTCTCACTGCTGCCTCTCAGACCCGGTCTTTTATCCCCTCTCCGCTCTAGCCCTGCTCCCTCTCAGACTCGCTCTTTAATCCCCGCTCCGCTCTCGCATTTTTCCCTCTCAGACTCGCTCTTTAATCCTCTTTCTGTTCTCGCATTGCTCCCTCTCAGACTCGGTCTTTAATCCTCTTTCCGTTCTCGCATTGCTCCCTCTCAGACTCGGTCTTTAATCCTCTCTCCGTGCTCGCATTGCTCCCTCTCAGACTCGGTCTTTAATCCCCTTTCCACTCGCGCATTGCTCCCTCTCAGACACGCTCTTTCCTCTTCTCTCTGGTCTCGCACTGCTTTGTCTCAGCCTCGCTTTTTAACCTGTCTTTGCTCTAGCATTGCTCCCTCTCAGACTCACTCATTTATTCCCTCTCCGCGCTCTCACTGCTGCCTCTCAGACTCGCCCTTTTATCCCCTCTCCGCACTCGCCCTGCTCCCTCTCAGATTCACTCTTTAATCCACTCTCCACTCTCACGTTTCTCCCTCTCAGACTCGCACTTTAATCCTCTCTCCGTTCTCATGTTGCTCCCTCTCAGACTCGGTCTTTGATCCACTCTCTTCTCGCACTGCTCCCTCTCAGAATCGCTCTTTAATCCCCACTCCACTCTGGCATTTTTCCCTCTCAGACTCGCTCTTTAATCCTCTGTCCGTTCTCGTATTGCTGCCTCTCAGACTCGCTGTTTAATCCCCACTCCAATCTCGCATTTTTCCCTCTCAGACTCGCTCTTTAATCCTCTTTCCGTTCTCGCATTACTCCCTCTCAGACTCGGTCTTTAATCCTCTCTCCGTGCTCGCATTGCTCCCTCACAGACTCGCTCTTTAATCCTATTTCCTTTCTCGCACTGCTCCCTCTCAGACTCGATCTTTAATCCTCTCTCCGCCTTCGTTCTGCTCCCTCTCAGACTCACTCTTTAATCCTCTCTCCGCTCTCACACTGCTCCCTCTCAGAATCGCTCTTTAATCCCCTCTCCGCTCTCGGATTGCTCCCACTCAGACTCGGTCTTTAATCCCCTCTCCGCTCGCGCATTGCTCCCTCTCAGACATGCTCCTTCATCTTCTCTCTCGTCTCGCACTGCTTTGTCTCAGCCTCGCTCTTTAACCTCTTTCTGCTCTCGCATTGCTCCCTCTCAGACAAGCTCTTTAACCTCTCTCTGCTCTCGCGTTGATCCCTCTCAGACTTGCTCTTTAATCCCCTCTCCGCTGTCAGACTGCTCCCTCTCAGACTCACTCTTTAATCCACTCTCCACTCTCGCACTGCTCCCTCTCTGATTCACTCTTTAATCCACTCTCCACTCTCACGTTGCTCCCTCTCAGACTCGCTCTTTAAACCTCTCTCTGTTCTCACGTTGCTCCCTCTCAGACTCGGTCTTTGATCCACTCTCTTCTCGCACTGCTCCCTCTCAGACTCGCTCTTTAATCCCCACTCCACTCTCGCATTTTTCCCTCTCAGACTCACTCTTTAATCCTCTTTCCGTTCTCGCATTGCTCCCTCTCAGACTCGCTCTTTAATCCCCAATCCACTCTCGCATTTTTCCCTCTCAGACTCGCTCTTTAATCCTCTTTCCGTTCTTGCATTGCTCCCTCTCAGACTCGGTCTTTAATCCTCTCTCCGTGCTCGCATTGCTCCCTCTCAGACTCGCTCTTTCATTCCCTCTCCACACTCGCATTGCTCTGTCTCAGACTCGCTCTTTAATCCTGCCTCCGCTCTTGCACTGCTCGCTCTCAGACTCACTCTTTAATCCTCTCTCCGCTCTCGCACTTCTCCCTCTCAGACTTGCTTTTTAATCCTCAATCTGCTATCTCACTTCTCCCTCTCAGACTCACTCTTTAATCCTCTATCCGCTCTCGAACTGCTCCATCTCAGACTCGCTCTTCAATCCATACTCGACTCTCGCATTGCTCCCTCTCAGACTCACTGTTTAATCCTCTCTCTGCTCTCACATTGCTCCGTCTCAGACTCGCTCTTTAATCCACTCTCCGCTCTCGCACTTCTCCCTCTCAGACTCGCTCTTTAATCCTCTCTCTGTTCTCGCGTTGCTCCCTCTCAGACTCGCTCTTTAATCCTCTCTCCGTTCTCGCACTGCTCCGTCTCAGAATCGCCCTTTAATCACCTCTCCGCTCTCGGATTGCTCCCTTTCAGACTCGATCTTTAATCCCCTCTCCGCTCGCGCATTGCTCCCTCTCAGACACGCTCCTTCATCTTCTCTCTGGTCTCGCACTGCTTCGTCTCAGCCTCGCTCTTTAACCTGTCTCTGCTCTCGCATTGCTCCCTCTCACACATGCTCTTTAACCTCTCTCTGCTCTCGCATTGCTCCCGCTCTGACTTGCTCTTTAATCCCCTCTCCGCTGTTGGACTGCTCCCTCACAGACTCGCTCTTTAATCCTATCTCCGCTCTTGCACTGCTCCCTCTCAGACTCGCTCTTTAATTCACTCTCCGCTCTCACATTGCTCCGTCTCAGACTCGCTCTTTAATGCCCTCTCTGCACTCGCATTGCTCCCTCTAAGACTCACTCTTTAATCCACTCTCCACTCTCACACAGCTAACTCTCAGACTCGCTCTTCAGTCCCCTCTCTGCTCTCACACTGCTCCCTCTCAGACTTGTTCCTTTATTGTTGCTCTGCTCTCGCACTGCTCACTTCCAGACTCACTCTTGCATCCTCTCACACTGCTCCCTCTCAGACTCGCTCTTTAATCCTCCCTCAGCTTTCTCTCACAGCTCCATCTTAGACGCACTCTTTAATCTCCTCTCCTCTCTCGCACTACTCCCTCTCAGACTCGCTCTTTAATCCTATCTCCGCTCTTGCACTGCTCCCTCTCAGACTCGCACTTTAATTCACCCTCCGCTCTCACATTGCTCCGTCTCAGACTCGCTCTTTAATCCCCTCTCTGTACTCGCATTGCTCCCTCTCAGACTCACTCTTTAATCCACTCTCCACTCTCGCACTGCTCCCTCTCTGATTCACTCTTTAATCCACTCTCCACTCTCACGTTGCTCCCTCTCAGACTCGCTCTTTAATCCTCTCTCTGTTCTCACGTTGCTCCCTCTCAGACTCGGTCTTTGATCCACTCTCTTCTCGCACTGCTCCCTCTCAGACTCGCTCTTTAATCCCCACTCCACTCTCGCATTTTTCCCTCTCAGACTCGCTCTTTAATCCTCTTTCCGTTCTCGCATTGCTCCCTCTCAGACTCGGTCTTTAATCCTCTCTCCGTGCTCGCATTGCTCCCTCTCAGACTCGGTCTTTAATCCCCTTTCCACTCGCGCATTGCTCCCTCTCAGACACGCTCTTTCCTCTTCTCTCTGGTCTCGCACTGCTTCGTCTCAGCCTCGCTCTTTAACCTGTCTCTGCTCTAGCATTGCTCCCACTCAGACTCACTCACTTATTCCCTCTCCGCTCTCTCACTGCTGCCTCTCAGACCCGGTCTTTTATCCCCTCTCCGCTCTAGCCCTGCTCCCTCTCAGACTCGCTCTTTAATCCCCGCTCCGCTCTCGCATTTTTCCCTCTCAGACTCGCTCTTTAATCCTCTTTCTGTTCTCGCATTGCTCCCTCTCAGACTCGGTCTTTAATCCTCTTTCCGTTCTCAAATTGCTCCCTCTCAGACTCGGTCTTTAATCCTCTCTCCGTGCTCGCATTGCTCCCTCTCAGACTCGGTCTTTAATCCCCTTTCCACTCGCGCATTGCTCCCTCTCAGACACGCTCTTTCCTCTTCTCTCTGGTCTCGCACTGCTTTGTCTCAGCCTCGCTTTTTAACCTGTCTTTGCTCTAGCATTGCTCCCTCTCAGACTCACTCATTTATTCCCTCTCCGCTCTCTCAATGCTGCCTCTCAGACTCGCCCTTTTATCCCCTCTCCGCACTCGCCCTGCTCCCTCTCAGATTCACTCTTTAATCCACTCTCCACTCTCACGTTTCTCCCTCTCAGACTCGCACTTTAATCCTCTCTCCGTTCTCATGTTGCTCCCTCTCAGACTCGCTCTTTAATCCTCTCTCCGTTCTCACGTCGCTCCCTCTCAGACTCGGTCTTTAATCCACTCTCTGATCTTGCAATGCTCCCTCTCAGACTCGCTCATTAATCCTTTCTCCAATCTTGCACTTCTCCCTCTCAGACTCGCTCTTTATTCCTATCTCCGCTCTTGCACTGCACCCTCTCAGACTCGCTCTTTAATTCACTCTCCGCTCTCACATTGCTCCGTCTCAGACTCGCTCTTTAATCCCCTCTCTGCTCTCACACAGCTCACTCTCAGACTCGCTCTTCAGTCCCCTCTCTGCTCTCACACTGCTCCCTCTCAGACTTGTTCCTTTATTGTTGCTCTGCTCTCGCACTGCTCACTTCCAGACTCACTCTTGCATCCTCTCACACTGCTCCCTCTCAGACTCGCTCTTTAATCCTCCCTCAGCTTTCTCTCACAGCTCCCTCTTAGACGCACTCTTTAATCTCCCCTCCTCTCTCGCACTACTCCCTCTCAGACTCGCTCTTTAATCCTACCTCCGCTCATGCACTTCTCCCTATCTGACTCACACTTTAATCCACTCTCCGCTCTCACATTGCTCCCTCTCAGACTCGCTCTTTCATTCCCTCTCCACACTCGCATTGCTCTGTCTCAGACTCGCTCTTTAATCCTGCCTCCGCTCTTGCACTGCTCGCTCTCAGACTCACCCTTTAATCCTCTCTCCGCTCTCGCACTGCTCCCTCTCAGACTTGCTTTTTAATCCTCAATCTGCTATGTCACTTCTCGCTCTCAGACTCACTCTTTAATCCTCTCTCCGCTGTCGAACTGCTCCATTTCAGACTCGCTGTTTAATTCATACTCGACTCTCACATTGCTCCTTCTCAGACTCACTCTTTAATCCTCTCTCTGATCTTGCATTGCTCCCTCTCAGACTCGCTCTTTAATTCTCTCTCTGCTCTCGCACGGCTCCTACTCAGACTCACTCTTATATCCCCTCTCCGCTCTCGCAGTGGTCCCTCTCAGACTCGCTCTTTAATCCTCACTCAGCTTTCTCTAACTGCTCCCTCTCAGACGTGCACGTTAATCTCCTCTCCTCTCTCGCACTACTCCCTCTCAGACTCGCCCTTTAATCCTACCTCCGCTATTCCACTGCTCCCTCTCTGACTCGCTCTTTCATTCCCTCTCCGCACTCGCATTGCTCTGTCTCAGACTCGCTCTTTAATCCTCTCTCCGCTCTCGCATTGCTCCCTCTCAGACTTGCTTTTTAATCCTCAATCTGCTATCGCACTTCCCCCTCTCAGACTCGCTCTGTAATCCTCTCTCCGTTCTCGCAAGGCTCCTACTCAGACTCACTCTTTAATCCCCTCTCCGCTCTCGCACTGCTCCCTCTCAGACTCACTGTTTAATCCCCTCTCGGCTCTCGCACTGCTCACTCTCAGACTCACTCTTTAATCCACTGTCCGCTCTCACGTTGCTCCCTCTCAGACTCGCTCTTTAATCCTCTCTCCGTTCTCACGTCGCTCCCTCTCAGACTCGGTCTTTAATCCACTCTCTGATCTTGCAATGCTCCCTCTCAGACTCGCTCATTAATCCTTTCTCCAATCTTGCACTTCTCCCTCTCAGACTCGCTCTTTAATCCCCTCTCCGCTCTTGGATTGCTCCCTCTCAGACTCGCTCTTTAATCCTATCTCCGCTCTTGCACTGCTCCCTCTCAGACTCGCTCTTTAATTCACTCTCCGCTCTCACATTGCTCCGTCTCAGACTCGCTCTTTAATGCCCTCTCTGCACTCGCATTGTTCCCTCTAAGACTCACTCTTTAATCCACTCTCCACTCTCACACAGCTCACTCTCAGACTCGCTCTTCAGTCCCCTCTCTGCTCTCACACTGCTCCCTCTCAGACTTGTTCCTTTATTGTTGCTCTGCTCTCGCACTGCTCACTTCCAGACTCACTCTTGCATCCTCTCACACTGCTCCCTCTCAGACTCGCTCTTTAATCCTCCCTCAGCTTTCTCTCACAGCTCCCTCTTAGACGCACTCTTTAATCTCCTCTCCTCTCTCGCACTACTCCCTCTCAGACTCGCTCTTTAATCCTATCTCCGCTCTTGCACTGCTCCCTCTCAGACTCGCTCTTTAATTCACCCTCCGCTCTCACACTGCTCCGTCTCAGACTCGCTCTTTAATCCCCTCTCTGCACTCGCATTGCTCCCTCTCAGACTCACTCTTTAATCCACTCTCCACTCTCGCACTGCTCCCTCTCTGATTCACTCTTTAATCCACTCTCCACTCTCACGTTGCTCCCTCTTAGACTCGCTCTTTAATCCTGTCTCTGTTCTCATGTTGCTCCCTCTCAGACTCGGTCTTTGATCCACTCTCTTCTCGCACTGCTCCCTCTCAGACTCGCTCTTTAATCCCCACTCCACTCTCGCATTTTTCCCTCTCAGACTCGCTCTTTAATCCTCTTTCCGTTCTCGCATTGCTCCCTCTCAGACTCGGTCTTTAATCCTCTCTCCGTGCTCGCATTGCTCCTCTCAGACTCGGTCTTTAATCCCCTCTCCACTCGCGCATTGCTCCCTCTCAGACACGCTCTTTCCTCTTCTCTCTGGTCTCGCACTGCTTCGTCTCAGCCTCGCTCTTTAACCTGTCTCTGCTCTAGCATTGCTCCCACTCAGACTCACTCACTTATTCCCTCTCCGCTCTCTCACTGCTGCCTCTCAGACTCGGACTTTTATCCCCTCTCTGCTCTAGCCCTGCTCCCTCTCAGACTCGCTCTTTAATCCCATCTCCGCTCTCGCATTTTTCCCTCTCAGACTCGCTCTTTAATCCTCTTTCTGTTCTCGCATTGCTCCCTCTCAGACTCGGTCTTTAATCCTCTCTCCGCTCTCGTTCTTCTCCCTCTCAGACACGCTCTTTCATCTTCTCTCTGGTCTCGCACTGCTTTGTCTCAGCCTCGCTTTTTAACCTGTCTTTGCTCTAGCATTGCTCCCTCTCAGACTCACTCATTTATTCCCTCTCCGCTCTCTCACTGCTGCCTCTCAGACTCGCCCTTTTATCCCCTCTCCGCACTCGCCCTGCTCCCTCTCAGATTCACTCTTTAATCCACTCTCCACTCTCACGTTTCTCCCTCTCAGACTCGCACTTTAATCCTCTCTCCGTTCTCACGTTGCTCCCTCTCAGACTCGGTCTTTGATCCACTCTCTTCTCGCACTGCTCCCTCTCAGAATCGCTCTTTAATCCCCACTCCACTCTCGCATTTTTCCCTCTCAGACTCGCTCTTTAATCCTCTGTCCGTTCTCGTATTGCTGCCTCTCAGACTCGCTGTTTAATCCCCACTCCATTCTCGCATTTTTCCCTCTCAGACTCGCTCTTTAATCCTCTTTCCGTTCTCGCATTACTCCCTCTCAGACTCGGTCTTTAATCCTCTCTCCGTGCTCGCATTGCTCCCTCACAGACTCGCTCTTTAATCCTATTTCCTTTCTCGCACTGCTCCCTCTCAGACTCGATCTTTAATCCTCTCTCCGCCTTCGTTCTGCTCCCTCTCAGACTCACTCTTTAATCCTCTCTCCGCTCTCACACTGCTCCCTCTCAGAATCGCTCTTTAATCCCCTCTCCGCTCTCGGATTGCTCCTACTCAGACTCGGTCTTTAATCCCCTCTCCGCTCGCGCATTGCTCCCTCTCAGACATGCTCCTTCATCTTCTCTCTCGTCTCGCACTGCTTTGTCTCAGCCTCGCTCTTTAACCTCTTTCTGCTCTCGCATTGCTCCCCCTCAGACAAGCTCTTTAACCTCTCTCTGCTCTCGCGTTGATCCCTCTCAGACTTGCTCTTTAATCCCCTCTCCGCTGTCGGACTGCTCCCTCTCAGACTCGCTCTTTATTCCTATCTCCGCTCTTGCACTGCACCCTCTCAGACTCGCTTTTTAATTCACTCTCCGCTCTCACATTGCTCTGTCTCAGAATCGCTCTTTAATCCCCTCTCTGCTCTCACACAGCTCACTCTCAGACTCGCTCTTCAGTCCCCTCTCTGCTCTCACACTGCTCCCTCTCAGACTTGTTCCTTTATTGTTGCTCTGCTCTCGCACTGCTCACTTCCAGACTCACTCTTGCATCCTCTCACACTGCTCCCTCTCAGACTCGCTCTTTAATCCTCCCTCAGCTTTCTCTCACAGCTCCCTCTTAGACGCATTCTTTAATCTCCTCTCCTCTCTTGCACTGCTCCCTCTCAGACTCACTCTTTAATCCACTCTCCGCTCTCACGTTGCTCCCTCTCAGACTCGCTCTTTAATCCTCTCTCCGTTCTCACGTCGCTCCCTCTCAGACTCGGTCTTTAATCCACTCTCTGATCTTGCAATGCTCCCTCTCAGACTCGCTCATTAATCCTTTCTCCAATCTTGCACTTCTCCCTCTCAGACTCGCTCTTTAATCCCCTCTCCGCTCTTGGATTGCTCCCTCTCAGACTCGATCTTTAATCCCCTCTCCGCTCGCGCATTGCTCCCTCTCAGACACGCTCTTTCATCTTCTCTCTGGTCTCGCACTGCTTCGTCTCAGCCTCACTCTTTAACCTGTCTCTGCTCTCGCATTGCTCCCTCTCACACATGCTCTTAAACCTCTCTCTGCTCTCGCATTGCTCCCTCTCAGACTTGCTCTTTAATCCCCTCTCCGCTGTCGGACTGCTCCCTCTCAGACTCGCTCTTTAATCCTATCTCCGCTCTTGCACTGCTCCCTCTCAGACTCGCTCTTTAATTCACCCTCCGCTCTCACATTGCTCCGTCTCAGACTCGCTCTTTAATCCCCTCTCTGCACTCGCATTGCTCCCTCTCTGATTCACTCTTTAATCCACTCTCCACTCTCACGTTGCTCCCTCTCAGACTCGCTCTTTAATCCTCTCTCCATTCTCACGTTGCTCCCTCTCAGACTCGGTCTTTGATCCACTCTCTTCTCGCACTGCTGCCTCTCAGACTCGCTCTTTAATCCCCACTCCACTCTCGCATTTTTCCCTCTCAGACTCGCTCTTTAATCCTCTTTCCGTTCTCGCATTGCTCCCTCTCAGACTCGCTCTTTAATCCCCAATCCACTCTCGCATTTTTCCCTCTCAGACTCGCTCTTTAATCCTCATTCCGTTCTCGCATTGCTCCCTCTCAGACTCGGTCTTTAATCCTCTCTCCGTGCTCGCATTGCTCCCTCTCAGACTCGCTCTTTAATCCTATTTCCTTTCTCGCACTGCTCCCTCTCAGACTCGATCTTTAATCCTCTCTCTGCTTTCGTTCTGCTCTCTCTCAGACTCACTCTTTCATCTTCTCTCTGCTTCACGCTTCTCCCTCTCAGACTCACTCTTTAATCCTCTCTCCGCTATCACACTGCTCCCTCTCAGAATCGCTCTTTAATCCCCTCTCCACTGTCGAATTGCTCCCACTCAGACTCGGTCTTTAATCCCCTCTCCGCTCGCGCATTGCTCCCTCTCAGACATGCTCCTTCATCTTCTCTCTGTTCTCGCACTGCTTCGTCTCAGCCTCGCTCTTTAGCCTCTTTCTGCTCTCGCATTGCTCCCTCTCAGACTAGCTCTTTAACCTCTCTCTGCTCTCGCATTGCTCCCTCTCAGACTTGCTCTTTAATCCCCTCTCCGCTGTCGGACTGCTCCCTCTCAGACTCGCTCTTTATTCCTATCTCCGCTCTTGCACTGTACCCTCTCAGACTCGCTCTTTAATTCACTCTCCGCTCTCGCATTGCTCTGTCTCAGACTCGCTCTTTAATCCTACCTCCGCTCTTGCACTGCTCCCTCTCGGACTCACTCTTTAATCCTCTCTCCGCTCTCGCACTGCTCCCTCTCAGAGTTGCTTTTTAGTCCTCAATCTGCTATCGCACTTCTCCCTCTCAGACTCACTCTTTAATCCTACCTCCGCTCTTGCATTGCTCTTTCTCATATTCACTCTTTAATCCTCTCTCCACTCTCGAACTGCTCCATCTCAGACTCGCTCTTTAATCCACTCTCCGCTCTCGCACTTCTCCCTCTCAGACTCGCTCTTTAATCCTCTCTCCGTTCTCGCACTGCTCCCTCTCAGAATCGCTCTATAATCCCCTCTCCGCTCTCGGATTGCTCCCTCGCAGACTCGATCTTTAATCCCCACTCCGCTCGCGCATTGCTCCCTCTCAGACACGCTCCTTCATCTTCTCTCTGGTCTCGCAGTGCTTCGTCTCAGCCTCGCTCTTTAACCTGTCTCTGCTCTCGCATTTCTCCCTCTCACACATGCTCTTTAACCTCTCTCTGCTCTCGCATTGCTCCCTCTCAGACTTGCTCTTTAATCCCCTCTCCGCTGATAGACTGCTCCCTCACAGACTCGCTCTTTAATCCTATCTCCGCTCTTGCACTGCTCCCTCTCATACTCGCTCTTTAATTCACCCTCCGCTCTCACATTGCTCCGTCTGAGACTCGCTCTTTAATCCCCTTTCTGCACTCGCATTGCTCCCTCTAAGACTCACTCTTTAATCCACTCTCCACTCTCGCACAGCTCACTCCCAGACTCGCTCTTCAGTCCTCTCTCTGCTCTCACACTGCTCCCTCTCAGACTTGTTCCTTTATTGTTGCTCTGCTCTCGCACTGCTCACTTCCAGACTCACTCTTGCATCCTCTCACACTGCTCCCTCTCAGACTCGCTCTTTAATCCTCTCTCAGCTTTCTCTCAATGCTCCCTCTTAGACGAGCTCTTTAATCTCCTCTCCTATCTCGCGCTACTCCCCCTCAGACTCGCTCTTTAATCCTCTTTCCGTTCTCGCATTGCTCCCTCTCAGACTCGGTCTTTAATCCTCTCTCCGCTCTCGTTCTGCTCCCTCTCAGACTCACTCTTTCATCTTCTCTGTGCTTCGCGCTTCTCCCTCTCAGACTCACTCTTTAATCCTCTCTCCCATCTCACACTGCTCCCTCTCAGAATCGCTCTTTTATCCCCTCTCCGCTCTCGCATTGCTCCCTCTCAGACTCGGTCTTTAATCCCCTCTCCACTCGCGCATTGCTCCCTCTCAGACACGCTCTTTCCTCTTCTCTCTGGTCTCGCACTGCTTCGTCTCAGCCTCGCTCTTTAACCTGTCTCTGCTCTAGCATTGCTCCCTCTCAGACTCACTCACTTATTCCCTCTCCGCTCTCTCACTGCTCCCTCTCAGACTCGCTCTTTAATCCCCGCTCCGCTCTCGCATTTTTCCCTCTCAGACTCGCTCTTTAATCCTCTTTCTGTTCTCGCATTGCTCCCTCTCAGACTCGGTCTTTAATCCTCTCTCCGCCCTCGTTCTGCTCCCTCTCAGACACGCTCTTTCATCTTCTCTCTGGTCTCGCACTGCTTCGTCTCAGCCTCGCTCTTTAACCTGTCTTTGCTCTAGCATTGCTCCCTCTCAGACTCACTCATTTATTCGCTCTCCGCTCTCTCACTGCTGCCTCTCAGACTGGCCCTTTTATCCCCTCTCCGAACTCGCCCTGCTCCCTCTCAGATTCACTCTTTAATCCACTCTCCACTCTCACGTTTCTCCCTCTCAGACTCGCTCTTTAATCCTCTCTCCATTCTCACGTTGCTCCCTCTCAGACTCGGTCTTTGATCCACTCTCTTCTCGCACTGCTCCCTCAAAGACTCGCTCTTTAATCCCCACTCCACTCTCGCATTTTTCCCTCTCAGACTCGCTTTTTAATCCTCTGTCCGTTCTCGTATTGCTCCCTCTCAGACTCGGTCTTTAATCCTCTCTCCGTGCTCGCATTGCTCCCTCTCAGACTCGCTCTTTAATCCTATTTCCTTTCTCGCACTGCTCCCTCTCAGACTCGATCTTTAATCCTCTCTCTGCTTTCGTTCTGCTCTCTCTCAGACTCACTCTTTCATCTTCTCTCTGCTTCACGCTTCTCCCTCTCAGACTCACTCTTTAATCCTCTCTCCGCTATCACACTGCTCCCTCTCAGAATCGCTCTTTAATCCCCTCTCCACTGTCGAATTGCTCCCACTCAGACTCGGTCTTTAATCCCCTCTCCGCTCGCGCATTGCTCCCTCTCAGACATGCTCCTTCATCTTCTCTCTGTTCTCGCACTGCTTCGTCTCAGCCTCGCTCTTTAGCCTCTTTCTGCTCTCGCATTGCTCCCTCTCAGACTAGCTCTTTAACCTCTCTCTGCTCTCGCATTGCTCCCTCTCAGACTTGCTCTTTAATCCCCTCTCCGCTGTCGGACTGCTCCCTCTCAGACTCGCTCTTTATTCCTATCTCCGCTCTTGCACTGTACCCTCTCAGACTCGCTCTTTAATTCACTCTCCGCTCTCGCATTGCTCTGTCTCAGACTCGCTCTTTAATCCTACCTCCGCTCTTGCACTGCTCCCTCTCGGACTCACTCTTTAATCCTCTCTCCGCTCTCGCACTGCTCCCTCTCAGAGTTGCTTTTTAGTCCTCAATCTGCTATCGCACTTCTCCCTCTCAGACTCACTCTTTAATCCTACCTCCGCTCTTGCATTGCTCTTTCTCATATTCACTCTTTAATCCTCTCTCCACTCTCGAACTGCTCCATCTCAGACTCGCTCTTTAATCCACTCTCCGCTCTCGCACTTCTCCCTCTCAGACTCGCTCTTTAATCCTCTCTCCGTTCTCGCACTGCTCCCTCTCAGAATCGCTCTATAATCCCCTCTCCGCTCTCGGATTGCTCCCTCGCAGACTCGATCTTTAATCCCCACTCCGCTCGCGCATTGCTCCCTCTCAGACACGCTCCTTCATCTTCTCTCTGGTCTCGCAGTGCTTCGTCTCAGCCTCGCTCTTTAACCTGTCTCTGCTCTCGCATTTCTCCCTCTCACACATGCTCTTTAACCTCTCTCTGCTCTCGCATTGCTCCCTCTCAGACTTGCTCTTTAATCCCCTCTCCGCTGATAGACTGCTCCCTCACAGACTCGCTCTTTAATCCTATCTCCGCTCTTGCACTGCTCCCTCTCATACTCGCTCTTTAATTCACCCTCCGCTCTCACATTGCTCCGTCTGAGACTCGCTCTTTAATCCCCTTTCTGCACTCGCATTGCTCCCTCTAAGACTCACTCTTTAATCCACTCTCCACTCTCGCACAGCTCACTCCCAGACTCGCTCTTCAGTCCTCTCTCTGCTCTCACACTGCTCCCTCTCAGACTTGTTCCTTTATTGTTGCTCTGCTCTCGCACTGCTCACTTCCAGACTCACTCTTGCATCCTCTCACACTGCTCCCTCTCAGACTCGCTCTTTAATCCTCTCTCAGCTTTCTCTCAATGCTCCCTCTTAGACGAGCTCTTTAATCTCCTCTCCTATCTCGCGCTACTCCCCCTCAGACTCGCTCTTTAATCCTCTTTCCGTTCTCGCATTGCTCCCTCTCAGACTCGGTCTTTAATCCTCTCTCCGCTCTCGTTCTGCTCCCTCTCAGACTCACTCTTTCATCTTCTCTGTGCTTCGCGCTTCTCCCTCTCAGACTCACTCTTTAATCCTCTCTCCCATCTCACACTGCTCCCTCTCAGAATCGCTCTTTTATCCCCTCTCCGCTCTCGCATTGCTCCCTCTCAGACTCGGTCTTTAATCCCCTCTCCACTCGCGCATTGCTCCCTCTCAGACACGCTCTTTCCTCTTCTCTCTGGTCTCGCACTGCTTCGTCTCAGCCTCGCTCTTTAACCTGTCTCTGCTCTAGCATTGCTCCCTCTCAGACTCACTCACTTATTCCCTCTCCGCTCTCTCACTGCTCCCTCTCAGACTCGCTCTTTAATCCCCGCTCCGCTCTCGCATTTTTCCCTCTCAGACTCGCTCTTTAATCCTCTTTCTGTTCTCGCATTGCTCCCTCTCAGACTCGGTCTTTAATCCTCTCTCCGCCCTCGTTCTGCTCCCTCTCAGACACGCTCTTTCATCTTCTCTCTGGTCTCGCACTGCTTCGTCTCAGCCTCGCTCTTTAACCTGTCTTTGCTCTAGCATTGCTCCCTCTCAGACTCACTCATTTATTCGCTCTCCGCTCTCTCACTGCTGCCTCTCAGACTGGCCCTTTTATCCCCTCTCCGAACTCGCCCTGCTCCCTCTCAGATTCACTCTTTAATCCACTCTCCACTCTCACGTTTCTCCCTCTCAGACTCGCTCTTTAATCCTCTCTCCATTCTCACGTTGCTCCCTCTCAGACTCGGTCTTTGATCCACTCTCTTCTCGCACTGCTCCCTCAAAGACTCGCTCTTTAATCCCCACTCCACTCTCGCATTTTTCCCTCTCAGACTCGCTTTTTAATCCTCTGTCCGTTCTCGTATTGCTCCCTCTCAGACTCGGTCTTTAATCCTCTCTCCGTGCTCGCATTGCTCCTTCTCAGACTCGCTCTTTAATCCTATTTCCTTTCTCGCACTGCTCCCTCTCAGACTCGATCTTTAATCCTCTCTCCACCTTCGTTCTGCTCCCTCTCAGACTCACTCTTTAATCCTCTCTCCGCTCTCACACTGCTCCCTCTCAGAATCGCTCTTTAATCCCCTCTCCGCTCTCGGATTGCTCCCTCTCAGACTCGGTCTTTAATCCCCTCTCCGCTCGCGCATTGCTCCCTCTCAGACATGCTCCTTCATCTTCTCTCTCGTCTCGCACTGCTTCGTCTCAGCCTCGCTCTTTAACCTCTTTCTGCTCTCGCATTGCTCCCTCTCAGACTAGCTCTTTAAGCTCTCTCTGCTCTCGCATTGCTCCCTCTCAGACTCGCTCTTTAATCCCCTCTCCGCTGTCGGACTGCTCCCTCTCAGACTCGCTCTTTATTCCTATCTCCGCTCTTGCACTGCACCATCTCAGTCTCGCTCTTTAATTCACTCTCCGCTCTCACATTGCTCTGTCTCAGACTCGCTCTTTAATCCCCTCTCTGCTCTCACACAGCTCACTCTCAGACTCGCTCTTCAGTTTTCTCTCTGCTCTCACACTGCTCCCTCTCAGACTTGTTCCTTTATTGTTGCTCTGCTCTCACACTGCTCACTTCCAGACTCACTCTTGCATCCTCCCTCAGCTTTCTCTCACAGCTCCCTCTTAGACGCACTCTTTAATCTCCTCTCCTCTCTCGCACTACTCCCTCTCAGACTCGCTCTTTAATCCTACCTCCGCTCTTGCACTTCTCCCTCTCTGACTCACTCTTTAATCCACTCTCCGTTCTCACATTGCTCCCTCTCAGACTCGCTCTTTCATTCCCTCTCCACACTCGCATTGCTCTGTCTCAGACTCGCTCTTTAATCCTGCCTCCGCTCTTGCAGTGCTTGCTCTCAGACTCACTCTTTAATCCTCTCTCCGCTCTCGCACTGCTCCCTCTCAGACTTGCTTTTTAGTCCTCAATCTGCTATGTCACTTCTCGCTCTCAGACTCACTCTTTAATCCTCTCTCCGCTCTCGCATTGCTCCATCTCATATTCACTCTTTAATCCTCTCTCCGCTCTGGAACTGCTCCATTTCAGACTCGCTGTTTAATTTATACTCGACTCTCACATTGCTCCCTCTCAGACTCACTCTTTAATCCTCTCTCCGATCTTGCATTGCTCCCTCTCAGACTCGCTCTTTAATCCTCTCTCTGCTCTCGCACGGCTCCTACTCAGACTCACTCTTAAATCCCCTCTCCGCTCTCGCAGTGGTCCCTCTCAGACTCGCTCTTTAATCCTCACTCAGCTTTCTCTCACTGCTCCCTCTCAGATGTGCTCGTTAATCTCATCTCCTCTCTCGCACTACTCCCTCTAAGACTCGCTCTTTAATCCTACCTGTCCGTTCTCGTATTGCTCCCTCTCAGACTCGCTGTTTAATCCCCACTCCACTCTCGCATTTTTCCCTGTCAGACTCGCTCTTTAATCCTCTTTCCGTTCTCGCATTGCTCCCTCTCAGACTCGGTCTTTAATCCTCTCTCCGTGCTCGCATTGCTCCCTCTGAGACTCGCTCTTTAATCCTATTTCCTTTCTCGCACTGCTCCCTCTCAGACTCGATCTTTAATCCTCTCTCCGCCTTCGTTCTGCTCCCTCTCAGACTCACTCTTTAATCCTCTCTCCGCTCTCACTCTGCTCCCTCTCAGAATCGCTCTTTAATCCCCTCTCCGCTCTCGGATTGCTCCCTCTCAGACTCGGTCTTTAATCCCCTCTCCGCTCGCGCATTGACCCTCTCAGACATGCTCCTTCATCTTCTCTCTCGTCTCGCACTGCTTCGTCTCAGCCTCGCTCTTTAACCTCTTTCTGCTCTCGCATTGCTCCCTCTCAGACTAGCTCTTTAAGCTCTCTCTGCTCTCGCATTGCTCCCTCTCAGACTCGCTCTTTAATCCCCTCTCCGCTGTCGGACTGCTCCCTCTCAGACTCGCTCTTTATTCCTATCTCCGCTCTTGCACTGCACCCTCTCAGACTCGCTCTTTAATTCACTCTCCGCTCTCACATTGCTCTGTCTCAGACTCGCTCTTTAATCCCCTCTCTTCTCTCACACAGCTCACTCTCAGTCTCGCTCTTCAGTCCCCTCTCTGCTCTCACACTGCTCCCTCTCAGACTTGTTCCTTTATTGTTGCTCTGCTCTCGCACTGCTCACTTCCAGACTCACTCTTGCATCCTCTCACACTGCTCCCTCTCAGACTCGCTCTTTAATCCTCCCTCAGCTTTCTTTCACAGCTCCCTCTTAGACACACTCTTTAATCTCCTCTCCTCTCTCGCACTACTCCCTCTCAGACTCGCTCTTTAATCCTACCTCCGCTCTTGCACTTCTCCCTCTCTGACTCACTCTTTAATCCACTCTCCGCTCTCACATTGCTCCCTCTCAGACTCGCTCTTTCATTCCCTCTCCACACTCGCATTGCTCTGTCTCAGACTCGCTCTTTAATCCTGCCTCCGCTCTTGCACTGCTCGCTCTCAGACTCACTCTTTAATCATCTCTCCGCTCTCGCATTGCTCCATCTCATATTCACTCTTTAATCCTCTCTTTGCTCTCGAACTGCTCCATTTCAGACTCGCTGTTTAATTCATATTCGACTCTCACATTGCTCCCTCTCAGACTCACTCTTTCATCCTCTCTCTGCTCTCGCACGGCTCCTACTCAGACTCACTCTTAAATCCCCTCTCCGCTCTCGCAGGGGTCCCTCTCAGACTCGCTCTTTAATCCTCACTCAGCTTTCTCTCACTGCTCCCTCTCAGACGTGCTCGTTAATCTCATCTCCTCTCTCGCACTACTCCTTCTCAGACTCGCTCTTTAATCCTACCTCCGCTCTTCCAGTGCTCCCTCTCTGACTCGCTCTTTCATTCCCTCTCCGCACTCGCATTGCTCTGTCTCAGACTCGCTCTTTAATCCTCTCTCCGTTCTCGCACGGCTCCTACTCAGACTCACTCTTTAATCCCCTCTCCGCTCTCGCACTGCTCCCTCTCAGACTCACTCTTTAATCCCCTCTCGGCTCTCGCACTGCTCCCTCTCAGACTCACTCTTTAATCCACTCTCCGCTCTCACGTTGCTCCCTCTGAGACTCGCTCTTTAATCCTCTCTCCGTTCTCACGTCGCTCCGTCTCAGACTCGGTCTTTAATCCACTCTCTGATCTTGCACTCCTCCCTCTCAGACTCGCTCTTTAATCCTTTCTCTGCTCTCACACTGCTCCCTCTCAGAATCGCTCTTTAATCCCCTCACCGCTTTTTGATTGCTCCCTCTCAGACTCGATCTTTAATCCTCTCTCCGCTCGCTCATTGCTCCCTCTCAGACACGCTCTTTCATCTTCTCTCTGGTCTCGCACTGCTTCGTCTCAGCCTCGCTCTTTAACCTGTCTCTGCTCTCGCATTGCTCCCTCTCACACATGCTCTTTAACCTCTCTCTGCTCTCGCATTGCTCCCTCTCAGACTTGCTCTTTAATCCCCTCTCCGCTGTCGGACTGCTCCCTCTCAGACTCGCTCTTTAATCCTATCTCCGCTCTTGCACTGCTCCCTCTCAGACTCGCTCTTTAATTCACCCTCCGCTCTCACATTGCTCCGTCTCAGACTCGCTCTTTAATCCCCTCTCTGCACTCGCATTGCTCCCTCTCAGACTCACTCTTTAATCCACTCTCCACTCTCGCACTGCTCCCTCTCTGATTCACTCTTTAATCCACTCTCCACTCTCACGTTGCTCCCTCTCAGACTCGCTCTTTAATCCTCTCTCCGTTCTCACGTTGCTCCCTCTCAGACTCGGTCTTTGATCCACTCTCTTCTCGCACTGCTCCCTCTCAGACTCGCTCTTTAATCCCCTCTCCGCTCTCGCAGTGGTCCCTCTCAGACTCGCTCTTTAATCCTCACTCAGCTTTCTCTCACTGCACCCTCTCAGACGTGCTCGTTAATCTCCTCTCCTCTCTCGCACTACTCCCTCTCTGACCCACTCGTTAATCCACTCTCCGCTCTCACATTGCTCCCTCTCAGACTCGCTCTTTCATTCCCTCTCCACACTCGCATTGCTCTGTCTCAGACTCGCTCTTTAATCCTGCCTCCGCTCTTGCACTGCTCGCTCTCAGACTCACTCTTTAATCCTCCCTCCGCTCTCGCACTGCTCCCTCTCAGACTTGCTTTTTAATCCTCAATCTGCTATGTCACTTCTCGCTCTCAGACTCACTCTTTAATCCTCTCTCCGCTCTCGCATTGCTCCCTCTCATATTCACTCTTTAATCCTCTCTTCGCTCTCGAACTGCTCCATTTCAGACTCGCTGTTTAATTCATACTCGAATCTCGCATTGCTCCCTCTCAGACTCACTCTTTAATCCTACCTCCGCTATTCCACTGCTCCCTCTCTGACTCGCTCTTTCATTCCCTCTCCGCACTCGCATTGCTCTGTCTCAGACTCGCTCTTTAATCCTCTCTCCGCTCTCGCACTGCTCCCTCTCAGACTTGCTTTTTAATCCTCAATCTGCTATCGCACTTCCCCCTCTCAGACTCGCTCTTTAATCCTCTCTCCGTTCTCGCATGGCTCCTACTCAGACTCACTCTTTAATCCCCTCTCCGCTCTCGCACTGCTCCCTCTCAGACTCACTCTTTAATCCCCTCTCGGCTCTCGCACTGCTCCCTCTCAGACTCACTCTTTAATCCACTCTCCGCTCTCACGTTGCTCCCTCTCAGACTCGCTCTTTAATCCTCTCTCCGTTCTCGCATGGCTCCTACTCAGACTCACTCTTTAATCCCCTCTCCGCTCTCGCACTGCTCCCTCTCAGACTCACTCTTTAATCCCCTCTCGGCTCTCGCACTGCTCCCTCTGAGACTCACTCTTTAATCCACTCTCCGCTCTCACGTTGCTCCCTCTCAGACTCGCTCTTTAATCCTCTCTCCGTTCTCACGTCGCTCCCTCTCAGACTCGGTCTTTAATCCACTCTCTGATCTTGCAATGCTCCCTCTCAGACTCGCTCATTAATCCTTTCTCCAATCTTGCACTTCTCCCTCTCAGACTCGCTCTTTAATCCCCTCTCCGCTCTTGGATTGCTCCCTCTCAGACTCGATCTTTAATCCCCTCTCCGCTCGCGCATTGCTCCCTCTCAGACACGCTCTTTCATCTTCTCTCTGGTCTCGCACTGCTTCGTCTCAGCCTCACTCTTTAACCTGTCTCTGCTCTCGCATTGCTCCTTCTCACACATGCTCTTTAACCTCTCTCTGCTCTCGCATTGCTCCCTCTCAGACTTGCTCTTTAATCCCCTCTCCGCTGTCGGACTGCTCCCTCTCAGACTCGCTCTTTAATCCTATCTCCGCTCTTGCACTGCTCCCTCTCAGACTCGCTCTTTAATTCACCCTCCGCTCTCACATTGCTCCGTCTCAGACTCGCTCTTTAATCCCCTCTCTGCACTCGCATTGCTCCCTCTCTGATTCACTCTTTAATCCACTCTCCACTCTCACGTTGCTCCCTCTCAGACTCGCTCTTTAATCCTCTCTCCGTTCTCACGTTGCTCCCTCTCAGACTCGGTCTTTGATCCACTCTCTTCTCACACTGCTCCCTCTCAGACTCGCTCTTTAATCCCCACTCCACTCTCGCATTTTTCCCTCTCAGACTCGCTCTTTAATCCTCTTTCCGTTCTCGCATTGCTCCCTCTCAGACTCGGTCTTTAATCCTCTCTCCGTGCTCGCATTGCTCCCTCTCAGACTCGCTCTTTAATCCTATTTCCTTTCTCGCACTGCTCCCTCTCAGACTCGATCTTTAATCCTCTCTCTGCTTTCGTTCTGCTCTCTCTCAGACTCACTCTTTCATCTTCTCTCTGCTTCACACTGCTCCCTCTCAGACTCACTCTTTAATCCTCTCTCCGCTATCACACTGCTCCCTCTCAGAACCGATCTTTAATCCCCTCTCCACTCTCGAATTGCTCCCACTCAGACTCGGTCTTTAATCCCCTCTCCGCTCGCGCATTGCTCCCTCTCAGACATGCTCCTTCATCTTCTCTCTGGTCTCGCACTGCTTCGTCTCAGCCTCGCTCTTTAGCCTCTTTCTGCTCTCGCATTGCTCCCTCTCAGACTAGCTCTTTAACCTCTCTCTGCTCTCGCATTGCTCCCTCTCAGACTTGCTCTTTAATCCCCTCTCCGCTGTCGGACTGCTCCCTCTCAGACTCGCTCTTTATTCCTATCTCCGCTCTTGCACTGTACCCTCTCAGACTCGCTCTTTAATTCACTCTCCGCTCTCGCATTGCTCTGTCTCAGACTCGCTCTTTAATCCTACCTCCGCTCTTGCACTGCTCCCTCTCGGACTCACTCTTTAATCCTCTCTCCGCTCTCGCACTGCTCCCTCTCAGAGTTGCTTTTTAGTCCTCAATCTGCTATCGCACTTCTCCCTCTCAGACACGCTCTTTCATCCTCTCTCCGTTCTCGCACGGCTCCTACTCAGACTCACTCTTTAATCCCCTCTCCGCTCTCGCACTGCTCCCTCTCAGACACACTCTTTAATCCCCTCTCGGCTCTCGCACTGCTCCCTCTCAGACTCACTCTTTAATCCACTCTCCGCTCTCACGTTGCTCCCTCTGAGACTCGCTCTTTAATCCTCTCTCATTTCTCACGTCGCTCCCTCTCAGACTCGGTCTTTAATCCACTCTCTGATCTTGCACTCCTCCCTCTCAGACTCGCTCTTTAATCCTTTCTCTGCTCTCACACTGCTCCCTCTCAGAATCGCTCTTTAATCCCCTCACCGCTTTTTGATTGCTCCCTCTCAGACTCGATCTTTAATCCTCTCTCCGCTCGCTCATTGCTCCCTCTCAGACACGCTCTTTCATCTTCTCTCTGGTCTCGCACTGCTTCGTCTCAGCCTCGCTCTTTAACCTGTCTCTGCTCTCGCATTGCTCCCTCTCACACATGCTCTTTAACCTCTCTCTGCTCTCGCATTGCTCCCTCTCAGACTTGCTCTTTAATCCCCTCTCCGCTGTCGGACTGCTCCCTCTCAGACTCGCTCTTTAATCCTATCTCCGCTCTTGCACTGCTCCCTCTCAGACTCGCTCTTTAATTCACCCTCCGCTCTCACATTGCTCCGTCTCAGACTCGCTCTTTAATCCCCTCTCTGCACTCGCATTGCTCCCTCTCAGACTCACTCTTTAATCCACTCTCCACTCTCGCACTGCTCCCTCTCTGATTCACTCTTTAATCCACTCTCCACTCTCACGTTGCTCCCTCTCAGACTCGCTCTTTAATCCTCTCTCCGTTTTCACGTTGCTCCCTCTCAGACTCGGTCTTTGATCCACTCTCTTCTCGCACTGCTCCCTCTCAGACTCGCTCTTTAATCCCCTCTCCGCTCTCGCAGTGGTCCCTCTCAGACTCACTCTTTAATCCTCACTCAGCTTTCTCTCACTGCACCCTCTCAGACGTGCTCGTTAATCTCCTCTCCTTTCTCGCACTACTCCCTCTCTGACCCACTGTTTAATCCACTCTCCGCTCTCACATTGCTCCCTCTCAGACTTGCTCTTTCATTCCCTCTCCACACTCGCATTGCTCTGTCTCAGACTCGCTCTTTAATCCTGCCTCCGCTCTTGCACTGCTCGCTCTCAGACTCACTCTTTAATCCTCCCTCCGATCTCGCACTGCTCCCTCTCAGACTTGCTTTTTAATCCTCAATCTGCTATGTCACTTCTCGCTCTCAGACTCACTCTTTAATCCTCTCTCCGCTCTCGCATTGCTCCCTCTCATATTCACTCTTTAACCCTCTCTACGCTCTCGAACTGCTCCATTTCAGACTCGCTGTTTAATTCATACTCGACTCTCACATTGCTCCCTCTCAGACTCACTCTTTAATCCTCTCTCTGATCTTGCATTGCTCCCTCTCAGACTCGCTCTTTAATCCTCTCTCTGCTCCCGCACGGCTCCTACTAAGACTCACTCTTAAATCCCCCCTCCGCTCTCGCAGTGGTCCCTCTCAGACTCGCTCTTTAATCCTCACTCAGCTTTCTCTCACTGCATCCTCTCAAACGTGCTCTTTAATCTCCTCTCCTCTCTCGCACTACTCCCTCTCAGACTCGCTCTTTAATCCTACCTCCGCTCTTGCACTGCTCCCTCTCTGACTCGCTCTTTCATTCCCTCTCCGCACTCGCATTGCTCTGTCTCAGTCTCGCTCTTTAATCCTCTCTCCGCTCTCGCACTGCTCCCTCTCAGACTTGCTTTTTAATCCTCAATCTGCTATCGCACTTCCCCCTCTCAGACTCGCTCTTTAATCCTCTCTCCGTTCTCGCACGGCCTCTACTCAGACTCACTCTTTAATCCCCTCTCCGCTCTCGCACTGCTTCCTCTCAGACTCACTCTTTAATCCCCTCTCGGCACTCGCACTGCTCCCTCTCAGACTCACTTTTTAATCCACTCTCCGCTCTCACGTTGCTCCCTCTCAGACTCGCTCTTTAATCCTCTCGCTGCTGTCACACTGCTCCCTCTCAGAATCGCTCTTTAATCCCCTCTCCGCTCTTGGATTGCTCCCTCTCAGACTCGATCTTTAATCCCCTCTCCGCTCGCTCATTGCTCCCTCTCAGACACGCTCTTTCATCTTCTCTCTGGTCTCGCACTGCTTCGTCTCAGCCTCGCTCTTTAACCTGTCTCTGCTCTCGCATTGCTCCCTCTCACACATGCTCTTTAACCTCTCTCTGCTCTCGCATTGCTCCCTCTCAGACTTGCTCTTTAATCCCCTCTCCGCTCTCACATTGCTCCGTCTCAGACTCGCTCTTTAATCCTATCTCCACTCTTGCACTGCACCCTCTCAGACTCGCTCTTTAATTCACCCTCCGCTCTCACATTGCTCCCTCTCAGACTCGCTCTTTAATCCCCTCCCTGCACTCGCATTGCTCCCTCTCAGACTCACTCTTGAATCCACTCTCCACTCTCGCACTGCTCCCTCTCAGACTCACTCTTTAATCCCCTCTCTGCTCTCACACAGCTCACTCTCAGACTCGCTCTTCAGTCCCCTCTCTGCTCTCACACTGCTCCCTCTCAGACTCGCTCTTTAGTCCTCACTCAGCTTTCTCTCACTGCTCCCTCTTAGACGCGCTCTTTAATCTCCTCTCCTCTCTCGCACTACTCCCTCTCAGACTCGCTCTTTAATCCTCTTTCCGTTCTCGCAATGCTCCCTCTCAGACTCGGTCTTTAATCCTCTCTCCGCTCTCGTTCTGCTCCCACTCAGACTCACTCTTTCATCTTCTCTGTGCTTCGCGCTTCTCTCTCTCAGACTCACTCCTTAATCCACTCTCCCATCTCACACTGCTCCCTCTCAGAATCGATCTTTTATCCCCTCTCCACTCTCGCATTGCTCCCTCTCAGACTCGGTCCTTAATCCCCTCTCCACTCGCGCATTGCTCCCTCTCAGACACGCTCTTTCATCTTCTCTCTGGTCTTGCACTGCTTTGTCTCAGACTCGCTCTTTCATCCTATCTCCGCTCTTCCACTGCACCCTCTCAGACTCGCTCTTTAATTCAACCTCCGCTCTCACATTGCTCCGTCTCAGACTCGCTCTTTAGTCCCCTATCTGCTCTCATACAGCTCACTCTCAGACTCGCTCTTCAGTCCCCTCTCTGCTCTCACACTGCTCCCTCTCAGACTTGTTGCTCTGCTCTTGCACTGCTCACTTCCAGACTCACTCTTGCATCCTCTCACACTGCTCCCTCTCAGACTCACTCTTTAATCCTCACTCAGCTTTCTCAGACTCGCTCTTTGATCCTACCTCCGCTCTTGCACTTCTCCCTCTCTGACTCATTCTTTAATCCACTCTCCGCTCTCACATTGCTCCCTCTCAGACTCGCTCTTTCATTCCCTCTCCACACTCACATTGCTCTGTCTCAGACTCGCTCTTTAATCCTCTCTCCGCTCTCGCACTGCTCCCTCTCAGACTTGCTTTTTAATCCTCAATCTGCTATCTCACTTCTCCCTCTCAGACTCACTCTTTAATCCTCTCTCTGATCTTGCATTGCTCCCTCTCAGACTCGTTCTTTAATCCTATCTCCTCTCTCGCACGGCTCCTACTCAGACTCACTCTTAAATCCCCTCTCCGCTCTCGCAGTGCTCCCTCTCAGACTCGCTCTTTAATCCTCACTCAGCTTTCTCTCACTGCTCCCACTCAGACGTGCTCTTTAATCTCCTCTCCTCTCTCGCACTACTCCCTCTCAGACTCGCTCTTTAATCCTACCTCCGCTCTTGCACTGCTCCCTCTCATATTCACTCTTTCATCCTATCTCTGCTCTCGAACTGCTCCATTTCAGACTCGCGGTTTAATTCATACTCGACTCTCACATTGCTCCCTCTCAGACTCACTCTTTAATCCTCTCTCTGATCTTGCATTGCTCCCTCTCAGACTCGCTCTTTAATCCTATCTCCGCTCTCGCACGGCTCCTACTCAGACTCACTCTTAAATCCCCTCTCCGCTCTTGCAGTGCTCCCACTCAGACTCGCTCTTTAATCCTCACTCAGCTTTCTCTCACTGCTCCCACTCAGGCGTGCTCTTTAAACTCCTCTCCTCTCTCGCACTACTCCCTCTCAGACTCGCTCTTTAATCCTACCTCCGCTCTTGCACTGCTCCCTCTCTGATTCGCTCTTTCGTTCCCTCTCCGCACTCGCATTGCTCTGTCTCAGACTCGCTCTTTAATCCACTCTCTGCTCTCGCACTGCTCCCTCTCAGACTTGCTCTTTAATCCTCTCTCTGTTCTCGCGTTGTTCCCTCTCAGACTCACTCTTTAATCCTTTCTCTGAACTTGCATTGCTCCCTCTCAGACTTGTTCTTTAATCCTCTCTCCGTTCTCGCACGCCTCCTACTCAGACTCACTCTTTTATCCCCTCTTGGCTCTCGCATTGCTCCCTCTCAGACTCACTCTTTAATCCACTCTCCGCTCTAACGTTGCTCCCGCTTAGACTCGCTGTTTAATCCTCTCTCCGTTCTCACGTCGCTCCCTCTCAGACTCGGTCTTTAATCCACTCTCTGATCTTGCAATGCTCCCTCTCAGACTTGCTCATTAATCCTTTCTCCGATCTTGCACTTCTCCCTCTCAGACTTGCTCTTTAATCCTCTCTCCGCTATCACACTGCTCCCTCTCAGAATCGCTCTTTAATCACCTCTCCGCTCTCGTATTGCTCCCTCTCAGACTAGATCTTTAATCCCCTCTCCGCTCGCGCATTGCTCCCTTTCTGACACGCTCCTTCATCTTCTCTCTGGTCTCGCACTGCTTCGTCTCAGCCTCGCTCTTTAACCTGTCTCTGCTCTCGCATTGCTTCCTCTCAGACTTGCTCTGTAACCTCTCTCTGCTCTCGCATTGCTCCCTCTCAGACTTGCTCTTTAATCCCCTCTCCGCTGTCGGACTGCTCCCTCTCAGACTTGCTCTTTAATCCTATCTCCGCTCTTGCACTGCTCCCTCTCATACTCGCTCTTTAATTCACCCTCCGCTCTCACATTGCTCCTTCTCAGACTCGCTCTTTAATCCCCTCTCTGCACTCGCATTGCTCCCTTTCACAATCGCTCTTTAATCCCCTCTCCGCTCTCGGATTGCTCCCTCTCAGACTCGGTCTTTAATCCCCTCTCCGCTCACGCATTGCTCCCTCTCAGACATGCTCCTTCATCTTCTCTCTGGTCTCGCACTGCTTCGTCTCAGCCTCGCTCTTTAACCTCTTTCTGCTCTCGCATTACTCCCTCTCTGACTAGCTCTTTAACCTCTCTCTGCTCTCGCATTGCTCCCTCTCAGACTTGCTCTTTAATCCCCTCTCCGCTGTCGGACTGCTCCCTCTCAGACTCGCTCTTTCATCCTATCTCCGCTCTTGCACTGCACCCTCTCAGACTCGCTCTTTAATTCACTCTCCGCTCTCACATTGCTCCGTCTCAGACTTGCTCTTTAATCCCCTCTCCGCTGTCGGACTGCTCCCTCTCAGACTCGCTCTTTAATTCACCCTCCGCTCTCACATTGCTCTTTCTCAGACTCGCTCTTTAATCCCCTCTCTGCACTCGCATTGCTCCCTCTCAGAATCGCTCTTTAATCCCTTCTCCGCTCTCGGATTGCTCCGTCTCAGACTCGGTCTTTAATCCACTCTCCGCTAACGCATTGCTCCCTCTCAGACATGCTCCTTCATCTTCTCTCTGGTCTCGCACTGCTTCGTCTCAGCCTCGCTCTTTAACCTCTTTCTGCTCTCGCATTGCTCCCTCTCAGACTAGCTCTTTAACCTCTCTCTGCTCTCGCATTGCTCCCTCTCAGACTTGCTCTTTAATCCCCTCTCCGCTGTCGGACTGCTCCCTCTAAGACTCGCTCTTTAATCCTATCTCCGCTCTTCCACTGCACCCTCTCAGACTCGCTGTTTAATTCACCCTCCGCTCTCACATTGCTCCGTCTCAGACTCGCTCTTTAATCCCCTCTCTGCTCTCACACAGCTCACTCTCAGACTCGCTCTTCAGTCCCCTCTCTGCTCTCACACTGCTCCCTCTCAGACTTGTTCCTTTATTGTTGCTCTGCTCTCGCACTGCTCACTTCCAGACTCACTCTTGCTTCCTCTCACACTGCTCCCTCTCAGACTCGCTCTTTTATCCTCACTAAGCTTTCTCTCACAGCTCCCTCTTAGACGCGCTCTTTAATCTCCTCTCCTCTCTCGCACGACTTCCTCTCAGACTCGCTCTTTAATCCTACCTCTGCTCTTGCACTTCTCCCTCTCAGACTCGCTCTTTAATCCTCACTCAGCTTTCTCTCACTGCTCCCACTCAGACGTGCTCTTTAATCTCCTCTCCTCTCTCGCACTACTCCCTCTCAGACTCGCTCTTTAATCCTACCTCCGCTCTTGCACTGCTCCCTTTCATTTTCACTCTTTAATCCTATCTCCGCTCTCGAACTGCTCCATTTCAGACTCGCTGTTTAATTCATACTCGACTCTCACATTGCTCCCTCTCAGACTCACTCTTTAATCCTCTCTCTGATCTTGCATTGCTCCCTCTCAGACTCGCTCTTTAATCCTATCTCCGCTCTCGCACGGCTCCTACTCAGACTCACTCTTAAATCCCCTCTCCGCTCTCGCAGTGCTCCCTCTCAGACTCACTCTTTAATCCACTCTCCGCTCTCGCACTGCTCCCTCTCAGACTCGCTCTTTAATCCTCTCTCTGTTCTCACGTTGTTCCCTCTCAGACTCACTCTTTAATCCTTTCTCTGAACTTGCATTGCTCCCTCTCAGACTCGCTCTTTAATCCTCTCTCCGTTCTCGCACGGCTCCTACTCAGACTCACTCTTTAATCCCCTCTCCGCTCTCGCACTGCTCCCTCTCTGACTCACTCTTTAATCCTATCTCTGCTCTCGCATTGCTCCCTCTCAGACTCACTCTTTAATTCACCCTCCGCTCTCACATTGCTCCTTCTCAGACTCGCTCTTTAATTCCCTCTCTGCACTCGCAGTGCTCCCTCTCAGACTCACTCTTTAATCCACTCTCCACTCTCGCACTGCTCCCTCTCAGACTCGCTCTTCAGTCCCCTCTCTGCTCTCACACTGCTCCCCCTCAGACTTGTTCCTTTATTGTTGCTCTGCTCTCGCACTGCTCACTTCCAGGCTCACTCTTGCATCCTCTCACACTGCTCCCTCTCAGACTCGCTCTTTAATCCTCCCTCAGCTTTCTCTCACTGCTCCCTCTTAGAGGCGCTCTTTAATCTCCTCTCCTCTCTCGCACTACTCCTTCGCAGACTCGCACTTTAATCCTACCTCCGCTCGTGCACTTCTACCTCTCTGACTCGCTCTTTAATCCACTCTCCGATCTCACATTGCTCCCTCTCAGACTCGCTCTTTCATTCCCTCTCCACACTCGCATTGCTCTGTCTCAGACTCGTTCTTTAATCCTGCCTGCGCTCTTGCACTGCTCCCTCTCAGACTCACTCTTTAATCCTCTCTCTGCTCTCGCCCTGCTCCCTCTCAGACTTGCTTTGTAATCCTCAGTCTGCTTTCTCACTTCTCCCTCTCAGACTCACTCTTTAATCCTCTCTCCGCTCTCGCATTGCTCCCTCTCGTATTCACTCTTTAATCCTCTCTCCGGTCTCGAACTGCTCCATTTCAGACTCGCTGTTTAATTCATACTCGACTCTCGCATTGCTCCCTCTCAGACTCACTCTTTAATCCTCTCTCTGATCTTGCATTGCTCCCTCTCAGTCTCGTTCTTTAATCCTCTCTCCGCTCTCACACAGCTCCTACTCAGACTCACTCTTAAATCCCCTCTCCGCTCTCGCACTGCTCCCTCTCAGACTCGCTCTTTACTCCTCACTCAGCTTTCTCTCACTGCTTCCTCTCTGACATGCTCTTTAATCTCCTCTCCTCTCTCGCACTACTCCCTCTCTGACTCGCTCTTTAATCCTACCTCCGCTCTTGCACTGCTCCCTCTCTGACTCACTCTTTCATTCCCTCTCTGCACTCGCATTGCTCTGTCTCAGACTCGCTCTTTAATCCTACCTCCGCTCTTGCACTACTCCCTCTCAGACTCACTCTTTAATCCTCTCTCCGCTCTCGCACTGCTCCCTCTCAGACTTGCTTTTTAATCGTCAATCTGCTATCGCACTTCGCCATCTCAGACTCACTGTTTAATCCTACCTCCGCTCTTGCATTGCTCCCTCTCATATTCACTCTTTAATCCTCTCTCCGCTCTCAAACTGCTCCATCTCAGACTCGCTCTTTAATCCATACTCGACTCTCGCATGGCTCCCTCTCAGACTCACTCTTTAATCCTCTCTCTGCTCTCACATTGCTCCGTCTCAGACTCGCTCTTTAATCCACACACCGCTCTCGCACTGCTCCCTCTCAGACCCGCTCTTTAATCCTCTCTCCGTTCTCGCGTTGTTCCCTCTCAGACTCACTCTTTAATCCTTTCTCTGAACTTGCATTGCTCCCTCTCAGACTCGCTCATTAATCCGCTCTCCGCTCTCGCACGGCTTCTACTCAGACTCAATCTTTAATCCTCTCCCTGCGCTCGCATTGCTCCCTCTCAGACTCACTCTTTATTCCCCTCTCGTCTCTCGCACTGCTCCCTCTCAGACTCGCTCTATAATCCCCTCTCCGCTCTCACGTTGCTCCCTCTCAGACTCGCTCTTTAATCCTCTCTCCGTTCTCACGTCGCTCTCTCTCAGACTCGGTCTTTAATCCTCTCTCCGCTCTCACACTTCTCCCTCTCAGACATGCTCCTTCATCTTCTCTCTGGTCTTGCACTGCTTCGTCTCAGCCTCGCTCTTTAACCTGTCTCTGCTCTCGCATTGCTCCCTCTCAGAATTGCTCTTTAACCTCTCTCTGCTCTCGCACTGCTCCCTCTCAGATGTGCTTTTCAATTCTCAATCTGCTATCTCACTTCTCCCTCTCAGACTCACTCTTTATTCCTCTCTCCGATCTCGCATTGCTCCCTCTCACATTCACTCTTTTATCCTCTCTCTGCTCACGAACTGCTCCATTTCAGACTCACTGTTTAATTCTAACTCAGCTTTCTCTCACTGCTCCCTCTCAGACATGCTCTTTAATCTCCTCTCCTCTCTCGCACTACTCCCTCTCTGACTGGCTTTTTAATCCTACCTCCGCTCTTGCACTGCTGCCTCTCTGACTCGCTCTTTCATTCCCTCTCCGCACTCGCATTGCTCTGTCTCAGACTCGCTCTTTAATCCTACATCCGCTCTTGCACTACTCCCTCTCAGACTCACTCTTTAATCCTCTCTCCGCTCTCGCACTGCTCCCTCTCAGACTTGCTTTTTAATCGTCAATCTGCTATCGCACTTCGCCCTCGCAGACTCACTCTTTAATCCTACCTCCGCTCTTGCGTTGCTCCCTCGTATTCATTCCTTAATCCTCTCTCAGCTCTCAAACTGCTCCGTCTCAGACTCGCTCTTTAATCCACACACCGCTCTCGCACTGCTCCCTCTCAGACTCGCTCTTTAATCCTCTCTCCGTTCTCGCGTTGTTCCCTCTCAGACTCACTCTTTAATCCACTCTCCGCTCTCGCACTGCTCCCTCTCAGACTCGCTCTTTAATTCTCTCTCCATTCTCGCGTTGTTCCCTCTCAGACTCACTCTTTAATCCTTTCTCTGAAATTGCATTGTTCCCTCTCAGACTCACTCTTTAATCCCCTCTCAGCTCTCGCACTGCTCCCTCTCAGACTCACTCTTTAATCCACTCCCCGCTCTCACGTTGCTCCCTCTCAGACTCGCTCTTTAATCCTCTCTCTGTTCTCACGTTGCTCCCTGTCTGACTCACTCTTTAATCCTCTCTCCGCTCTCGCATTGCTCCCTCTCATATTCACTCTTTAATCCTCTCTCCGCTCTCGAACTGCTCCATTTCAGACTCGCTGTTTAATTCATACTCGAATCTCGCATTGCTCCCTCTCAGACTCACTCTTATATCCCCTCTCCGCTCTCGCAGTGGTCCCTCTCAGACTCGCTCTTTAATCCTCACTCAGCTTTCTCTCACTGCTCCCTCTCAGACGTGCTCGTTAATCTCCTCTCCTCTCTCGCACTACTCCCTCTCAGACTCGCCCTTTAATCCTACCTCCGCTATTCCACTGCTCCCTCTCTGACTCGCTCTTTCATTCCCTCTCTGCACTCGCATTGCTCTGTCTCAGACTCGCTCTTTAATCCTCTCTCCGCTCTCGCACTGCTCCCTCTCAGACTTGCTTTTTTATCCTCAATCTGCTATCGCACTTCCCCCTCTCAGACTCGCTCTTTAATCCTCTCTCCGTTCTCGCATGGCTCCTACTCAGACTCACTCTTTAATCCCCTCTCCGCTCTCGCACTGCTCCCTCTCAGACTCACTCTTTAATCCCCTCTCGGCTCTCGCACTGCTCCCTCTCAGACTCACTCTTTAATCCACTCTCCGCTCTCACGTTGCTCCCTCTCAGACTCGCTCTTTAATCCTCTCTCCGTTCTCACGTCGCTCCCTCTCAGACTCGGTCTTTAATCCACTCTCTGATCTTGCAATGCTCCCTCTCAGACTCGCTCATTAATCCTTTCTCCAATCTTGCACTTCTCCCTCTCAGACTCGCTCTTTAATCCCCTCTCCGCTCTTGGATTGCTCCCTCTCAGACTCGATCTTTAATCCCCTCTCCGCTCGCGCATTGCTCCCTCTCAGACACGCTCTTTCATCTTCTCTCTGGTCTCGCACTGCTTCGTCTCAGCCTCACTCTTTAACCTGTCTCTGCTCTCGCATTGCTCCCTCTCACACATGCTCTTTAACCTCTCTCTGCTCTCGCATTGCTCCCTCTCAGACTTGCTCTTTAATCCCCTCTCCGCTGTCGGACTGCTCCCTCTCAGACTCGCTCTTTAATCCTATCTCCGCTCTTGCACTGCTCCCTCTCAGACTCGCTCTTTAATTCACCCTCCGCTCTCACATTGCTCCGTCTCAGACTCGCTCTTTAATCCCCTCTCTGCACTCGCATTGCTCCCTCTCTGATTCACTCTTTAATCCACTCTCCACTCTCACGTTGCTCCCTCTCAGACTCGCTCTTTAATCCTCTCTCCGTTCTCACGTTGCTCCCTCTCAGACTCGGTCTTTGATCCACTCTCTTCTCACAATGCTCCCTCTCAGACTCGCTCTTTAATCCCCACTCCACTCTCGCATTTTTCCCTCTCAGACTCGCTCTTTAATCCTCTTTCCGTTCTCGCATTGCTCCCTCTCAGACTCGCTCTTTAATCCCCAATCCACTCTCGCATTTTTCCCTCTCAGACTCGCTCTTTAATCCTCATTCCGTTCTCGCATTGCTCCCTCTCAGACTCGGTCTTTAATCCTCCCTCCGTGCTCGCATTGCTCCCTCTCAGACTCGCTCTTTAATCCTATTTCCTTTCTCGCACTGCTCCCTCTCAGACTCGACCTTTAATCCTCTCTCTGCTTTTGTTCTGCTCTCTCTCAGACTCACTCTTTCATCTTCTCTCTGCTTCACGCTTCTCCCTCTCAGACTCACTCTTTAATCCTCTCTCCGCTATCACACTGCTCCCTCTCAGAATCGCTCTTTAATCCCCTCTCCACTCTCGAATTGCTCCCACTCAGACTCGGTCTTTAATCCCCTCTCCGCTCGCGCATTGCTCCCTCTCAGACATGCTCCTTCATCTTCTCTCTGGTCTCGCACTGCTTCGTCTCAGCCTCGCTCTTTAACCTCTCTCTGCTCTCGCATTGCTCCCTCTCAGACTTGCTCTTTAATCCCCTCTCCGCTCTCGAACTGCTCCATCTCAGACTCGCTCTTTAATCCACTCTCCGCTCTCGCACTTCTCCCTCTCAGACTCGCTCTTTAATCCTCTCTGTGTTCTCGCGTTGCTCCCTCTCAGACTCGCTCTTTAATCCTCTCTCCGTTCTCGCACTGCTCCCTCTCAGAATCGCTCTTTAATCCCCTCTCCGCTCTCGGATTGCTCCCTCTCAGACTCGATCTTTAATCCCCACTCCGCTCGCGCATTGCTCCCTCTCAGACACGCTCCTTCATCTTCTCTCTGGTCTCGCACTGCTTCGTCTCAGCCTCGCTCTTTAACCTGTCTCTGCTCTCGCATTTCTCCCTCTCAGACATGCTCTTTAACCTCTCTCTGCTCTCGCATTGCTCCCTCTCAGACTTGCTCTTTAATCCCCTCTCCGCTGATAGACTGCTCCCTCACAGACTCGCTCTTTAATCCAATCTCCGCTCTTGCACTGCTCCCTCTCATACTCGCTCTTTAATTCACCCTCCGCTCTCACATTGCTCCGTCTGAGACTCGCTCTTTAATCCCCTTTCTGCACTCGCATTGCTCCCTCTAAGACTCACTCTTTAATCCACTCTCCACTCTCGCACAGCTCACTCCCAGACTCGCTCTTCAGTCCTCTCTCTGCTCTCACACTGCTCCCTCTCAGACTTGTTCCTTTATTGTTGCTCTGCTCTCGCACTGCTCACTTCCAGACTCACTCTTGCATCCTCTCACACTGCTCCCTCTCAGACTCGGTCTTTAATCCTCTCTCCGTGCTCGCATTGCTCCTTCTCAGACTCGCTCTTTAATCCTATTTCCTTCCTCGCACTGCTCCCTCTCAGACTCGATCTTTAATCCTCTCTCCGCCTTCGTTTTGCTCCCTCTCAGACTCACTCTTTAATCCTCTCTCCCCTCTCACACTGCTCCCTCTCAGAATCGCTCTTTAATCCCCTCTCCGCTCTCGGATTGCTCCCTCTCAGACTCGGTCTTTAATCCCCTCTCCGCTCGCGCATTGCTCCCTCTCAGACATGCTCCTTCATCTTCTCTCTCGTCTCGCACTGCTTCGTCTCAGCCTCGCTCTTTAACCTCTTTCTGCTCTCGCATTTCTCCCTCTCAGACTAGCTCTTTAACCTCTCTCTGCTCTCGCATTGATCCCTCTCAAACTTGCTCTTTAATCCCCTCTCCGCTGTCGGACTGCTCCCTCTCAGACTCGCTCTTTATTCCTATCTCCGCTCTTGCACTGCACCATCTCAGTCTCGCTCTTTAATTCACTCTCCGCTCTCACATTGCTCTGTCTCAGACTTGCTCTTTAATCCCCTCTCTGCTCTCACACAGCTCACTCTCAGACTCGCTCTTCAGTTTTCTCTCTGCTCTCACACTGCTCCCTCTCAGACTTGTTCCTTTATTGTTGCTCTGCTCTCGCACTGCTCACTTCCAGACTCACTCTTGCATCCTCCCTCAGCTTTCTCTCACAGCTCCCTCTTAGACGCACTCTTTAATCTCCTCTCCTCTCTCGCACTACTCCCTCTCAGACTCGCTCTTTAATCCTACCTCCGCTCTTGCACTTCTCCCTCTCTGACTCACTCTTTAATCCACTCTCCGCTCTCACATTGCTCCCTCTCAGACTCGCTCTTTCATTCCCTCTCCAAACTCGCATTGCTCTGTCTCAGACTCGCTCTTTAATCCTGCCTCCGCTCTTGCAGTGCTCGCTCTCAGACTCACTCTTTAATCCTCTCTCCGCTCTCGCACTGCTCCCTCTCAGACTTGCTTTTTAGTCCTCAATCTGCTATGTCACTTCTCGCTCTCACACTCACTCTTTAATCCTCTCTCCGCTCTCGCATTGCTCCATCTCATATTCACTCTTTAATCCTCTCTCCGCTCTCGAACTGCTCCATTTCAGACTCGCTGTTTAATTCATACTCGACTCTCACATTGCTCCCTCTCAGACTCACTCTTTAATCCTCTCTCTGATCTTGCATTGCTCCCTCTCAGACTCGCTCTTTAATCCTCACTCAGCTTTCTCTCACTGCTCCCTCTCAGACGTGCTCGTTAATCTCATCTCCTCTCTCGCACTACTCCCTCTAAGACTCGCTCTTTAATCCTACCTGTCCGTTCTCGTATTGCTCCCCCTCAGACTCGCTGTTTAATCCCCACTCCACTCTCGCATTTTTCCCTGTCAGACTCGCTCTTTAATCCTCTTTCCGTTCTCGCATTGCTCCCTCTGAGACTCGCTCTTTAATCCTATTTCCTTTCTCGCACTGCTCCCTCTCAGACTCGATCTTTAATCCTCTCTCCGCCTTCGTTCTGCTCCCTCTCAGACTCACTCTTTAATCCTCTCTCCGCTCTCACACTGCTCCCTCTCAGAATCGCTCTTTAATCCCCTCTCCGCTCTCGGATTGCTCCCTCTCAGACTCGGTCTTTAATCCCCTCTCCGCTCGCGCATTGACCCTCTCAGACATGCTCCTTCATCTTCTCTCTCGTCTCGCACTGCTTCGTCTCAGCCTCGCTCTTTAACCTCTTTCTGCTCTCGCATTGCTCCCTCTCAGACTAGCTCTTTAAGCTCTCTCTGCTCTCGCATTGCTCCCTCTCAGACTCGCTCTTTAATCCCCTCTCCGCTGTCGGACTGCTCCCTCTCAGACTCGCTCTTTATTCCTATCTCCGCTCTTGCACTGCACCCTCTCAGACTCGCTCTTTAATTCACTCTCCGCTCTCACATTGCTCTCTCTCAGACTCGCTCTTTAATCCCCTCTCTTCTCTCACACAGCTCACTCTCAGACTCGCTCTTCAGTCCCCTCTCTGCTCTCACACTGCTCCCTCTCAGACTTGTTCCTTTATTGTTGCTCTGCTCTCGCACTGCTCACTTCCAGACTCACTCTTGCATCCTCTCACACTGCTCCCTCTCAGACTCGCTCTTTAATCCTCCCTCAGCTTTCTTTCACAGCTCCCTCTTAGACACACTCTTTAATCTCCTCTCCTCTCTCGCACTACTCCCTCTCAGACTCGCTCTTTAATCCTACCTCCGCTCTTGCACTTCTCCCTCTCTGACTCACTCTTTAATCCACTCTCCGCTCTCACATTGCTCCCTCTCAGACTCGCTCTTTCATTCCCTCTCCACACTCGCATTGCTCTGTCTCAGACTCGCTCTTTAATCCTGCCTCTGCTCTTGCACTGCTCGCTCTCAGACTCACTCTTTAGTCATCTCTCCGCTCTCGCATTGCTCCATCTCATATTCACTCTTTAATCCTCTCTCCGCTCTCGAACTGCTCCATTACAGACTCGCTGTTTAATTCATATTCGACTCTCACATTGCTCCCTCTCAGACTCACTCTTTCATCCTCTCTCTGCTCTCGCACGGCTCCTACTCAGACTCACTCTTAAATCCCCTCTCCGCTCTCGCAGGGGTCCCTCTCAGACTCGCTCTTTAATCCTCACTCAGCTTTCTCTCACTGCTCCCTCTCAGACGTGCTCGTTAATCTCCTCTCCTCTCTCGCACTACTCCCTCTCAGACTCGCCCTTTAATCCTACCTCCGCCCTTCCACTGCTCCCTCTCTGACTCGCTCTTTAATTCCCTCTCCGCACTCGCATTGCTCTGTCTCAGACTCGCTCTTTAATCCTCTCTCCGCTCTCGCACTGCTCCCTCTCAGACTTGCTTTTTAATCCTCAATCTGCTATCGCACCTCCCCCTCTCAGACTCGCTCTTTAATCCTCTCTCCGTTCTCGCACGGCTCCTACTCAGACTCACTCTTTAATCCCCTCTCCGCTCTCGCACTGCTCCCTCTCAGACACACTCTTTAATCCCCTCTCGGCTCTCGCACTGCTCCCTCTCAGACTCACTCTTTAATCCACTCTCCGCTCTCACGTTGCTCCCTCTGAGACTCGCTCTTTAATCCTCTCTCATTTCTCACGTCGCTCCCTCTCAGACTCGGTCTTTAATCCACTCTCTGATCTTGCACTCCTCCCTCTCAGACTCGCTCTTTAATCCTTTCTCTGCTCTCACACTGCTCCCTCTCAGAATCGCTCTTTAATCCCCTCACCGCTTTTTGATTGCTCCCTCTCAGACTCGATCTTTAATCCTCTCTCCGCTCGCTCATTGCTCCCTCTCAGACACGCTCTTTCATCTTCTCTCTGGTCTCGCACTGCTTCGTCTCAGCCTCGCTCTTTAACCTGTCTCTGCTCTCGCATTGCTCCCTCTCACACATGCTCTTTAACCTCTCTCTGCTCTCGCATTGCTCCCTCTCAGACTTGCTCTTTAATCCCCTCTCCGCTGTCGGACTGCTCCCTCTCAGACTCGCTCTTTAATCCTATCTCCGCTCTTGCACTGCTCCCTCTCAGACTCGCTCTTTAATTCACCCTCCGCTCTCACATTGCTCCGTCTCAGACTCGCTCTTGAATCCCCTCTCTGCACTCGCATTGCTCCCTCTCAGACTCACTCTTTAATCCACTCTCCACTCTCGCACTGCTCCCTCTCTGATTCACTCTTTAATCCACTCTCCACTCTCACGTTGCTCCCTCTCAGACTCGCTCTTTAATCCTCTCTCCGTTTTCACGTTGCTCCCTCTCAGACTCGGTCTTTGATCCACTCTCTTCTCGCACTGCTCCCTCTCAGACTCGCTCTTTAATCCCCTCTCCGCTCTCGCAGTGGTCCCTCTCAGACTCGCTCTTTAATCCTCACTCAGCTTTCTCTCACTGCACCCTCTCAGACGTGCTCGTTAATCTCCTCTCCTTTCTCGCACTACTCCCTCTCTGACCCACTCTTTAATCCACTCTCCGCTCTCACATTGCTCCCTCTCAGACTCGCTCTTTCATTCCCTCTCCACACTCGCATTGCTCTGTCTCAGACTCGCTCTTTAATCCTGCCTCCGCTCTTGCACTGCTCGCTCTCAGACTCACTCTTTAATCCTCCCTCCGATCTCGCACTGCTCCCTCTCAGACTTGCTTTTTAATCCTCAATCTGCTATGTCACTTCTCGCTCTCAGACTCACTCTTTAATCCTCTCTCCGCTCTCGCATTGCTCCCTCTCATATTCACTTTTAACCCTCTCTACGCTCTCGAACTGCTCCATTTCAGACTCGCTGTTTAATTCATACTCGACTCTCACATTGCTCCCTCTCAGACTCACTCTTTAATCCTCTCTCTGATCTTGCATTGCTCCCTCTCAGACTCGCTCTTTAATCCTCTCTCTGCTCTCGCACGGCTCCTACTAAGACTCACTCTTAAATCCCCCCTCCGCTCTCGCAGTGGTCCCTCTCAGACTCGCTCTTTAATCCTCACTCAGCTTTCTCTCACTGCATCCTCTCAAACGTGCTCTTTAATCTCCTCTCCTCTCTCGCACTACTCCCTCTCAGACTCGCTCTTTAATCCTACCTCCGCTCTTGCACTGCTCCCTCTCTGACTCGCTCTTTCATTCCCTCTCCGCACTCGCATTGCTCTGTCTCAGTCTCGCTCTTTAATCCTCTCTCCGCTCTCGCACTGCTCCCTCTCAGACTTGCTTTTTAATCCTCAATCTGCTATCGCACTTCCCCCTCTCAGACTCGCTCTTTAATCCTCTCTCCGTTCTCGCACGGCCTCTACTCAGACTCACTCTTTAATCCCCTCTCCGCTCTCGCACTGCTTCCTCTCAGACTCACTCTTTAATCCCCTCTCGGCACTCGCACTGCTCCCTCTAAGACTCACTTTTTAATCCACTCTCCGCTCTCACGTTGCTCCCTCTCAGACTCGCTCTTTAATCCTCTCTCCGTTCTCACGTCGCTCCCTCTCAGACTCGGTCTTTAATCCAATCTCTGATCTTGCAATGCTCCCTCTCAGACTCGCTCATTAATCCTTTCTCCGATCTTGCACTTCTCCCTCTCAGACTCGCTCTTTAATCCTCTCTCTGCTGTCACACTGCTCCCTCTCAGAATCGCTCTTTAATCCCCTCTCCGCTCTTGGATTGCTCCCTCTCAGACTCGATCTTTAATCCCCTCTCCGCTCGCTCATTGCTCCCTCTCAGACACGCTCTTTCATCTTCTCTCTGGTCTCGCACTGCTTCTTCTCAGCCTCGCTCTTTAACCTGTCTCTGCTCTCGCATTGCTCCCTCTCACACATGCTCTTTAACCTCTCTCTGCTCTCGCATTGCTCCCTCTCAGACTTACTCTTTAAGCCCCTCTCCGCTGTTGGACTGCTCCCTCTCAGACTCGCTCTTTAATCCTATCTCCACTCTTGCACTGCTCCCTCTCAGACTCGCTCTTTAATTCACCCTCCGCTCTCACATTGCTCCGTCTCAGACTCGCTCTTGAATCCCCTCTCTGCACTCGCATTGCTCCCTCTCAGACTCACTCTTTAATCCACTCTCCACTCTCGCACTGCTCCCTCTCTGATTCACTCTTTAATCCACTCTCCACTCTCACGTTGCTCCCTCTCAGACTCGCTCTTTAATCCTCTCTCCGTTCTCACGTTGCTCCCTCTCAGACTCGGTCTTTGATCGACTCTCTTCTCTCACTGCTCCCTCTCAGACTCGCTCTTTAATCCCCTCTCCGCTCTCGCAGTGGTCCCTCTCAGACTCGCTCTTTAATCCTCACTCAGCTTTCTCTCACTGCACCCTCTCAGACGTGCTTGTTAATCTCCTCTCCTCTCTCGCACTACTCCCTCTCTGACTCACTCTTTAATCCACTCTCCGCTCTCACATTGCTCCCTCTCAGACTCGCTCTTTCATTCCCTCTCCACACTTGCATTGATCTGTCTCAGACTCGCTCTTTAATCCTGCCTCCGCTCTTGCACTGCTCGCTCTCAGACTCACTCTTTAATCCTCCCTCCCCTCTCGCACTGCTCCCTCTCAGTCTTGCTTTTTAATCCTCAATCTGCTATGTCACTTCTCGCTCTCAGACTCACTCTTTAATCCTCTCTCCGCTCTCGCATTGCTCCCTCTCATATTCACTCTTTAATCCTCTCTCTGATCTTGCATTGCTCCCTCTCAGACTCGCTGTTTAATCCTCTCTCGGCACTCGCACTGCTCCCTCTCAGACTCACTTTTTAATCCACTCTCCGCTCTCACGTTGCTCCCTCTCAGACTCGCTCTTTAATCCTCTCTCCTTTCTCACGTCGCTCCCTCTCAGACTCGGTCTTTAATCCAATCTCTGATCTTGCAATGCTCCCTCTCAGACTCGCTCATTAATCCTTTCTCCGATCTTGCACTTCTCCCTCTCAGACTCGCTCTTTAATCCTCTCTCTGCTCTCACACTGCTCCCTCTCAGAGTCGCTCTTTAATCCCCTCTCCGCTCTCGCATTGCTCCCTCTCAGACTCGGTCTTTAATCCCCTCTCCACTCGCGCATTGCTCCCTCTCAGACACGCTCTTTCATCTTCTCTCTGGTCTCGCACTGCTTTTTCTCAGACTCGCTCTTTCATCCTATCTCCGCTCTTCCACTGCACCCTCTCAGACTCGCTCTTTAATTCAACCTCCGCTCTCACATTGCTCCGTCTCAGACTCGCTCCTTAATCCCCTCTCTGCTCTCACAAAGCTCACTCTCAGACTTGCTCTTCAGTCCCCTCTCTGCTCTCACACTGCTCCCTCTCAGACTTGTCCCTTTATTGTTGCTCTGCTCTGGCACTGCTCACTTCCAGACTCACTCTTGCATCCTCTCACACTGCTCCCTCTCAGACTCGCTCTTTAATCCTACCTCCGCTCTTGCACTTCTCCCTCTCAGACTCATTCTTTAATCCACTCTCCGCTCTCACATTGCTCCCTCTCAGACTCGCTCTTTCATTCCCTCTCCACACTCACATTGCTCTGTCTCAGCCTCGCTCTTTAACCTGTCTCTGCTCTCGCATTGCTCACTCTCACACATGCTCTTTAACCTCTCTCTGCTCTCGCATTGCTCCCTCTCAGACTTGCTCTTTAATCCCCTCTCCGCTGTCGGACTGCTCCCTCTCAGACTCGCTCTTTAATCCTATCTCCGCTCTTGCACTGCTCCCTCTCAGACTCGCTCTTTAATTCACCCTCCGCTCTCACATTGCTCCCTCTCAGACTCGATCTTTAATCCCATCTCCGCTCGCGCATTGCTCCCTCTCAGACACGCTCTTTCATCTTCTCTCTGGTCTCGCACTGCTTCGTCTCAGCCTCGCTCTTTAACCTGTCTCTGCTCTCGCATTGCTCCCTCTCACACATGCTCTTTAACCTCTCTCTGCTCTTGCATTGCTCCCTCTCAGACTCGCTCTTTAATTCACCCTCCGCTCTCACATTGCTCCCTCTCAGACTCGCTCTTTAATCCTGCCTCTGCTCTTGCACTGCTCGCTCTCAGACTCACTCTTTAGTCATCTCTCCGCTCTCGCATTGCTCCATCTCATATTCACTCTTTAATCCACTCTCCGCTCTCAAACTGCTCCATCTCAGACTCACTCTTTAATCCATACTCGGCTCTCGCATTGCTCCCTCTCAGACTCACTCTTTAATCCTCTCTCTGCTCTCACATTGCTCCATCTCAGACTCGCTCTTTAATCCACACTCCGCTCTCGCGCTGCTCCCTCTCAGACTCGCTCTTTAATCCACACTCCGCTCTCGCACTGCTCCCTCTCAGACTCGCTCTTTAATCCTCTCTCCGTTCTCGCGTTGTTCCCTCTCAGACTCACTCTTTAATCCTTTCTCTGAACTTGCATTGCTCCCTCTCAGACTCACTCTTTAATCCTCTCTCCGCTCTCGCACGGCTCCTACTCAGACTCACTCTTTAATCCCCTCTCCACTCTCGCATTGCTCCCTCTCAGACTCATTCTTTACTCCCCTCTCGGCTCTCGCACTGCTCCCTCTCAGACCCACTCTTTAATCCACTCTCCGCTCTCACGTTGCTCCCTCTCAGACTCGCTCTTTAATCCTCACTCCGTTTTCACGTCGCTCCCTCTCAGACTCGCTCTTTTATCCTCTCTCCGCTCTCACACTGCTCCCTCTCAGAATCGCTCTTTAATCCCCTCTCCGCTCTCGGATTGCTCCCTCTCAGACTCGGTCTGTAATCCGCTCTCCGCTCGCGCATTGCTCCCTCTCAGACATGCTCCTTCATCTTCTCTCTGGTCTTGCACTGCTTCGTCTCAGCCTCGCTCTTTAACCTGTCTCTGCTCTCGCATTGCTCCCTCTCACACATGCTCTTTAACCTTTCTCTGCTCTCGCATTGCTCCCTCTCAGACTTGCTCTTTAACCACTCTCTGCTCTCGCACTGCTCCCTCTCAGACTTGCTTTTTAATCCTCAATCTGCTATCTCACTTCTCCCTCTCAGACTCACTCTTTAATCCTCTCTCCGCTCTCGCATTGCTCCCTCTCACATTCACTCTTTAATCCTCTCTCCACTCTCGAACTGCTCCATTTCAGACTCGCTGTTTAATTCATACTCGACTCTCGCATTGCTCCCTCTCAGACTCGCTCTTTAATCCTACCTCCGCTCTTGCACTGCTCCCTCTCAGACACACTCTTTAATCCTCTCTCCGCTCTCGCACTGCTCCCTCTCAGACTTCCTTTTTAGTCCTCAATCTGCTATCGCACTTCTCCCTCTCAGTCTCACTCTTTAATCCTACCTCCGCTCTTGCATTGCTCCCTCTCATATTCACTCTTTAATCTTCTCTCCTCTCTCGAACTGCTCCATCTCAGACTCGCTCTTTAATCCATACTCGACTTTCGCATTGCTCCCTCTCAGACTCACTCTTTAATCCTCTCTCTGCTCTCACATTGCTCCGTCTCAGACTCACTCTTTAATCCACTCTCCGCTCTCGCACTGCTCCCTCTCAGACTCACTCTTTAATTCTCTCTCCATTCTCGCGTTGTTCCCTCTCAGACTCACTCTTTAATCCTTTCTCTGAAATTGCATTGTTCCCTCTCAGACTCACTCTTTAATCCCCTCTCAGCTCTCGCACTGCTCCCTCTCAGACTCACTCTTTAATCCACTCCCCGCTCTCACGTTGCTCCCTCTCAGACTCGCTCTTTAATCCTCTCTCTGTTCTCACGTTGCTCCCTGTCAGACTCACTCTTTAATCCTCTCTCCGCTCTCGCATTGCTCCCTCTCATATTCACTCTTTAATCCTCTCTCCGCTCTCGAACTGCTCCATTTCAGATTCGCTGTTTAATTCATACTCGACTCTCGCATTGCTCCCTCTCAGACTCACTCTTTAATCCTTTCTCTGAAATTGCATTGCTCCCTCTCAGACTCGCTCTTTAATCCTCTCTCCGCTCTCGCACGGCTCCTACTCAGACTCAATCTTTAATCCCCTCTCCGCTCTCGAACTGCTCCCTCTCAAACTCACTCTTTAATCCCCTCTCAGCTCTCGCACTGCTCCCTCTCAGACTCACTCTTTAATCCACTCTCCGCTCTCACGTTGCTCCCTCTCAGACTCGCTCTTTAATCCTCTCTCCCTTCTCACGTTGCTCCCTCTCAGGCTCGGTCTTTAATCCACTCTCCGCTCTCACGTTGCTCCCTCTCAGACTCACTCTTCAATCCTCTCTCCGTTCTCACGTCGCTCCCTCTCAGACTCGGTCTTTAATCCACTCTCTGATCTTGCAATGCTCCCTCTCAGACTCACTTATTAATCCTTTCTCCGATCTTGCACTGCTCCCTCTCTGACTCGCTCTTTCATTCCCTCTCCGCACTCGCATTGCTCTGTCTCAGACTCGCTCTTTAATCCTGCCTCCGCTCTTGCACTGCTCACTCTCAGACTTTCTTTTTAATCCTCAATCTGCTATCTCACTTCTCCCTCTAAGACTCACTCTTTAATCTTCTCTCCGCTCTCGCATTGCTCCCTCTCATATTCACTCTTTAATCCTCTCTCCGCTCTCGAACTGCTCCATTTCAGACTCGCTGTTTAATTCATACTCGACTTTCGCATTGCTCCCTCTCCGACTCACTCTTTAATCCTCTCTCCGCTCTTTCACGGCTCCTACTCAGACTCACTCTTAAAACCCCTCTCCGCTCTCGCACTGCTCCCTCTCAGACTCGCTCTTTAATCCTCACTCAGCTTTCTCTCACTGCTCCCTCTCAGACGTGCTCTTTAATCTCCTCTCTTCTCTCGCACTACTCCCTCTCTGACTCGCTCTTTAATCCTAACTCCGCTCTTGCACTGCTCCCTCTCTGACTCACTCTTTCATTCCCTCTCCGCTCTCGCATTGCTCTGTCTCAGACTCGCTCTTTAATCCTACTTCCGCTCTTGCACTGCTCCCTCTCAGACTCACTCTTTAATCCTCTCTCCGCTCTCACACTGCTCCCTCTCAAACTTGCTTTTTAATCGTCAATCTGCTATCGCACTTTGCCCTCTCAGACCCACTCTTTAATTCTACCTCCGCTCTTGCATTGCTCCCTCTCATATTCACTCTTTAATCCACTCTCCGCTCTCGAACTGCTCCATCTCAGACTCACTCTTTAATCCATACTCGGCTCTCGCATTGCTCCCTCTCAGACTCACTCTTTAATCCTCTCTCTGCTCTCACATTGCTCCCTCTCAGACTCGCTCTTTAATCCTCTCTCCGTTCTCGCGTTGTTCCCTCTCAGACTCACTCTTTAATCCTTTCTCTGAACTTGCATTGCTCCCTCTCAGACTCACTCTTTAATCCTCTCTCCGCTCTCGCACGGCTCCTACTCAGACTCACTCTTTAATCCCCTCTCCACTCTCGCATTGCTCCCTCTCAGACCCACTCTTTAATCCACTCTCCGCTCTCACGTTGCTCCCTCTCAGACTCGCTCTTTAATCCTCTCTCCGTTCTCACGTCGCTCCCTCTCAGACTCGGTCTTTAATCCACTCTCTGATCTTGCAATGCTCCCTCTCAGATTCGCTCATTAATCCTTTCTCCGATCTTGCACTTCTCCCTCTCAGACTCGCTCTTTAATCCTCTCTCCGCTCTCACACTGCTCCCTCTCAGAATCGCTCTTTAATCCCCTCTCCGCTCTCGGATTGCTCCCTCTCAGACTCGGTCTGTAATCTGCTCTCCGCTCGCGCATTGCTCCCTCTCAGACATGCTCCTTCATCTTCTCTCTGGTCTTGCACTGCTTCGTCTCAGCCTCGCTCTTTAACCTGTCTCTGCTCTCGCATTGCTCCCTCTCACACATGCTCTTTAACCTCTCTCTGCTCTCGCATTGCTCCCTCTCAGACTTGCTCTTTAACCACTCTCTGCTCTCGCACTGCTCCCTCTCAGATTTGCTTTTTAATCCTCAATCTGCTATCTCACTTCTCCCTCTCAGACTCACTCTTTAATCCTCTCTCCGCTCTGGCATTGCTCCCTCTCACATTCACTCTTTGATCCTCTCTCCGCTCTCAAACTGCTCCATTTCAGACTCGCTGTTTAATTCATACTCGACTCTCGCATTGCTCCCTCTCAGACTCACTCTTTAATCCTCTCTCCGCTCTCGCACGGCTCCTACTCAGACTCACTCTTAAATCCCCTCTCCGCTCTTGCAGTGCTCCCTCTCAGACTCGCTCTTTAATCCTACCTCCGCTCTTGCACTGCTCCCTCTCTGACTCGCTCTTTTATTCCCTCTCCGCACTCGCATTGCTCTGTCTCAGACTCGCTTTTTAATCCTCAATCTGCTATCGCACTTCTCCCTCTCAGACTCACTCTTTAATCCTACCTCCGCTCTTGCATTGCTCCCTCTCATATTCACTCTTTAATCCTCTCTCCGCTCTCGAACTGCTCCATCTCAGACTCGCTCTTTAATCCATACTCAACTTTCGCATTGCTCCCTCTGAGACTCACTCTTTAATCCTCTCTCTGCTCTCACATTGCTCCGTCTCAGACTCGCTCTTTAATCCACTCTCCGCTCTCGCACTGCTCCCTCTCAGACTCGCTCTTTAATTCTCTCTCCATTCTCGCGATGTTCCCTCTCAGACTCACTCTTTAATCCTTTCTCTGAAATTGCATTGCTCCCTCTCAGACTCGCTCTTTAATCCTCTCTCCGCTCTCGCACGGCTCCTACTCAGACTCACTCTTTAATCCCCTCTCCGCTCTCGCACTGTCCCTCTCAGACTCACTCTTTAATCCCCTCTCAGCTCTCGCACTGCTCCCTCTCAGACTCACTCTTTAATCCTCTCTCTGATCTTGCATTGCTCCCTCTCAGACTCGCTCTTTAATCCTCTCTCTGCTCTCGCACGGCTCCTACTCAGACTCACTCTTAAATCCCCTCTCCGCTCTCGCAGTGGTCCCTCTCAGACTCGCTCTTTAATCCTCACTCAGCTTTCTCTCACTGCTCCCTCTCAGACGTGCTCGTTAATCTCATCTCCTCTCTCGCACTACTCCCTCTAAGACTCGCTCTTTAATCCTACCTGTCCGTTCTCGTATTGCTCCCCCTCAGACTCGCTGTTTAATCCCCACTCCACTCTCGCATTTTTCCCTGTCAGACTCGCTCTTTAATCCTCTTTCCGTTCTCGCATTGCTCCCTCTGAGACTCGCTCTTTAATCCTATTTCCTTTCTCGCACTGCTCCCTCTCAGACTCGATCTTTAATCCTCTCTCCGCCTTCGTTCTGCTCCCTCTCAGACTCACTCTTTAATCCTCTCTCCGCTCTCACACTGCTCCCTCTCAGAATTGCTCTTTAATCCCCTCTCCGCTCTCGGATTGCTCCCTCTCAGACTCGGTCTTTAATCCCCTCTCCGCTCGCGCATTGACCCTCTCAGACATGCTCCTTCATCTTCTCTCTCGTCTCGCACTGCTTCGTCTCAGCCTCGCTCTTTAACCTCTTTCTGCTCTCGCATTGCTCCCTCTCAGACTAGCTCTTTAAGCTCTCTCTGCTCTCGCATTGCTCCCTCTCAGACTCGCTCTTTAATCCCCTCTCCGCTGTCGGACTGCTCCCTCTCAGACTCGCTCTTTATTCCTATCTCCGCTCTTGCACTGCACCCTCTCAGACTCGCTCTTTAATTCACTCTCCGCTCTCACATTGCTCTCTCTCAGACTCGCTCTTTAATCCCCTCTCTTCTCTCACACAGCTCACTCTCAGACTCGCTCTTCAGTCCCCTCTCTGCTCTCACACTGCTCCCTCTCAGACTTGTTCCTTTATTGTTGCTCTGCTCTCGCACTGCTCACTTCCAGACTCACTCTTGCATCCTCTCACACTGCTCCCTCTCAGACTCGCTCTTTAATCCTCCCTCAGCTTTCTTTCACAGCTCCCTCTTAGACACACTCTTTAATCTCCTCTCCTCTCTCGCACTACTCCCTCTCAGACTCGCTCTTTAATCCTACCTCCGCTCTTGCACTTCTCCCTCTCTGACTCACTCTTTAATCCACTCTCCGCTCTCACATTGCTCCCTCTCAGACTCGCTCTTTCATTCCCTCTCCACACTCGCATTGCTCTGTCTCAGACTCGCTCTTTAATCCTGCCTCCGCTCTTGCACTGCTCGCTCTCAGACTCACTCTTTAATCATCTCTCCGTTCTCGCATTGCTCCATCTCATATTCACTCTTTAATCCTCTCTCCGCTCTCGAACTGCTCCATTACAGACTCGCTGTTTAATTCATATTCGACTCTCACATTGCTCCCTCTCAGACTCACTCTTTCATCCTCTCTCTGCTCTCGCACGGCTCCTACTCAGACTCACTCTTAAATCCCCTCTCCGCTCTCGCAGGGGTCCCTCTCAGACTCGCTCTTTAATCCTCACTCAGCTTTCTCTCACTGCTCCCCCTCAGACGTGCTCGTTAATCTCCTCTCCTCTCTCGCACTACTCCCTCTCAGACTCGCTCTTTAATCCTACCTCCGCCCTTCCACTGCTCCCTCTCTGACTCGCTCTTTCATTCCCTCTCCGCACTCGCATTGCTCTGTCTCAGACTCGCTCTTTAATCCTCTCTCCGCTCTCGCACTGCTCCCTCTCAGACTTGCTTTTTAATCCTCAATCTGCTATCGCACCTCCCCCTCTCAGACTCGCTCTTTAATCCTCTCTCCGTTCTCGCACGGCTCCTACTCAGACTCACTCTTTAATCCCCTCTCCGCTCTCGCACTGCTCCCTCTCAGACACACTCTTTAATCCCCTCTCGGCTCTCGCACTGCTCCCTCTCAGACTCACTCTTTAATCCACTCTCCGCTCTCACGTTGCTCCCTCTGAGACTCGCTCTTTAATCCTCTCTCATTTCTCACGTCGCTCCCTCTCAGACTCGGTCTTTAATCCACTCTCTGATCTTGCACTCCTCCCTCTCAGACTCGCTCTTTAATCCTTTCTCTGCTCTCACACTGCTCCCTCTCAGAATCGCTCTTTAATCCTCTCTCTGCTCTCACACTGCTCCCTCTCAGAATCGCTCTTTAATCCCCTCTCCGCTCTTGGATTGCTCCCTCTCAGACTCGATCTTTAATCCCCTCTCCGCTCGCTCATTGCTCCCTCTCAGACACGCTCTTTCATCTTCTCTCTGGTCTCGCACTGCTTCGTCTCAGCCTCGCTCTTTAACCTGTCTCTGCTCTCGCATTGCTCCCTCTCACACATGCTCTTTAACCTCTCTCTGCTCTCGCATTGCTCCCTCTCAGACTTGCTCTTTAAGCCCCTCTCCGCTGTCAGACTGCTCCCTCTCAGACTCGCTCTTTAATCCTATCTCCGCTCTTGCACTGCTCCCTCTCAGACTCGCTCTTTAATTCACCCTCCGCTCTCACATTGCTCCGTCTCAGACTCGCTCTTGAATCCCCTCTCTGCACTCGCATTGCTCCCTCTCAGACTCACTCTTTAATCCACTCTCCACTCTCGCACTGCTCCCTCTCTGATTCACTCTTTAATCCACTCTCCACTCTCACGTTGCTCCCTCTCAGACTCGCTCTTTAATCCTCTCTCCGTTCTCACGTTGCTCCCTCTCAGACTTGGTCTTTGATCGACTCTCTTCTCTCACTGCTCCCTCTCAGACTCGCTCTTTAATCCCATCTCCGCTCTCGCAGTGGTCCCTCTCAGACTCGCTCTTTAATCCTCACTCAGCTTTCTCTCACTGCACCCTCTCAGACGTGCTCGTTAATCTCCTCTCCTCTCTCGCACTACTCCCTCTCTGACTCACTCTTTAATCCACTCTCCGCTCTCACATTGCTCCCTCTCAGACTCGCTCTTTCATTCCCTCTCCACACTCGCATTGATCTGTCTCAGACTCGCTCTTTAATCCTGCCTCCGCTCTTGCACTGCTCGCTCTCAGACTCACTCTTTAATCCTCCCTCCCCTCTCGCACTGCTCCCTCTCAGACTTGCTTTTTAATCCTCAATCTGCTATGTCACTTCTCGCTCTCAGACTCACTCTTTAATCCTCTCTCCGCTCTCGCATTGCTCCCTCTCATATTCACTCTTTAATCCTCTCTCTGATCTTGCATTGCTCCCTCTCAGACTCGCTCTTTAATCCTCTCTCGGCACTCGCACTGCTCCCTCTCAGACTCACTTTTTAATCCACTCTCCGCTCTCACGTTGCTCCCTCTCAGACTCGCTCTTTAATCCTCTCTCCTTTCTCACATCGCTCCCTCTCAGACTCGGTCTTTAATCCAATCTCTGATCTTGCAATGCTCCCTCTCAGACTCGCTCATTAATCCTTTCTCCGATCTTGCACTTCTCCCTCTCAGACTCGCTCTTTAATCCTCTCTCTGCGCTCACACTGCTCCCTCTCAGAGTCGCTCTTTAATCCCCTCTCCGCTCTCGCATTGCTCCCTCTCAGACTCGGTCTTTAATCCCCTCTCCACTCGCGCATTGCTCCCTCTCAGACACGCTCTTTCATCTTCTCTCTGGTCTCGCACTGCTTTTTCTCAGACTCGCTCTTTCATCCTATCTCCGCTCTTCCACTGCACCCTCTCAGACTCGCTCTTTAATTCAACCTCCGCTCTCACATTGCTCCGTCTCAGACTCGCTCTTTAATCCCCTCTCTGCTCTCACACAGCTCACTCTCAGACTTGCTCTTCAGTCCCCTCTCTGCTCTCACACTGCTCCCTCTCAGACTTGTCCCTTTATTGTTGCTCTGCTCTCGCACTGCTCACTTCCAGACTCACTCTTGCATCCTCTCACACTGCTCCCTCTCAGACTCACTCTTTAATCCTCACTCAGCTTTCTCTCACAGCAACCTCTTAGACGCGCTCTTTAATCTCCTCTCCTCTCTCGCACTACTCCCTCTCAGACTCGCTCTTTAATCCTACCTCCGCTCTTGCACTTCTCCCTCTCAGACTCATTCTTTAATCCACTCTCCGCTCTCACATTGCTCCCTCTCAGACTCGCTCTTTCATTCCCTCTCCACACTCACATTGCTCTGTCTCAGCCTCGCTCTTTAACCTGTCTCTGCTCTCGCATTGCTCACTCTCACACATGCTCTTTAACCTCTCTCTGCTCTCGCATTGCTCCCTCTCAGACTTGCTCTTTAATCCCCTCTCCGCTGTCGGACTGCTCCCTCTCAGACTCGCTCTTTAATCCTATCTCCGCTCTTGCACTGCTCCCTCTCAGACTCGCTCTTTAATTCACCCTCCGCTCTCACATTGCTCCCTCTCAGACTCGATCTTTAATCCCATCTCCGCTCGCGCATTGCTCCCTCTCAGACACGCTCTTTCATCTTCTCTCTGGTCTCGCACTGCTTCGTCTCAGCCTCGCTCTTTAACCTGTCTCTGCTCTCGCATTGCTCCCTCTCACACATGCTCTTTAACCTCTCTCTGCTCTCGCATTGCTCCCTCTCAGACTCGCTCTTTAATTCACCCTCCGCTCTCACATTGCTCCCTCTCAGACTCGCTCTTTAATCCCCTCTCTGCACTCGCATTGCTCCCTCTCAGACTCACTCTTTAATCCACTCTCCACTCTCGCACTGCTCCCTCTCAGACTCACTCTTTAATCCCCTCTCTGCTCTCACACAGCTCACTCTCAGACTCGCTGTTCAGACCCCTGTCTGCTCTCACACTGCTCCCTCTCAGACTCGCTCTTTAATCCTCACTCAGCTTTCTCTCACTGCTCCCTCTTAGACGCGCTCTTTAATCTCCTCTCCTCTCTCGCACTACTCCCTCTCAGACTCGCTCTTTAATCCTCTTTCCGTTCTCGCATTGCTCCCTCTCAGAATCTGTCTTTAATCCTCTCTCCGCTCTCGTTCTGCTCCCACTCAGACTCACTCTTTCATCTTCTCTGTGCTTCGCCCTTCTCTCTCTCAGACTCACTCCTTAATCCTCTCTCCGCTCTCACACTACTCCCTCTCAGAATCGCTCTTTTATCCCCTCTCCGCTCTCGCATTGCTCCCTCTCAGACTCGGTCTTTAATCCCCTCTCCACTCGCGCATTGCTCCCTCTCAGACACGCTCTTTCATCTTCTCTCTGGTCTCGCACTGCTTTGTCTCAGACTCGCTCTTTCATCCTATCTCCGCTCTTCCACTGCACCCTCTCAGACTCGCTCTTTAATTCAACCTCCGCTCTCACATTGCTCCGTCTCAGACTCGCTCTTTGATCCCCTCTCTGCTCTCACACAGCTCACTCTCAGACTTGCTCTTCAGTCCCCTCTCTGCTCTCACACTGCTCCCTCTCAGACTTGTCCCTTTATTGTTGCTCTGCTCTCGCACTGCTCACTTCCAGACTCACTCTTGCATCCTCTCACACTGCTCCCTCTCAGACTCACTCTTTAATCCTCACTCAGCTTTCTCTCACAGCACCCTCTTAGACGCGCTCTTTAATCTCCTCTCCTCTCTCGCACGACTCCCTCTCAGACTCGCTCTTTAATCCTACCTCCGCTCTTGCACTTCTCCCTCTCTGACTCATTCTTTAATCCTCTCTCTGATCTTGCATTGCTCCCTCTCAGACTCGCTCTTTAATCCTCACTCAGCTTTCTCTCACTGCTCCCACTCAGGCGTGCTCTTTAATCTCCTCTCCTCTTTCGCACTACTCCCTCTCAGACTCGCTCTTTAATCCTCTCTCCGTTCTCGCACGGCTCCTACTCAGACTCACTCTTTAATCACCTCTCCGTTCTCGCACTGCTCCCTCTCAGACTCACTCTTTAATCCCCTCTCGGCTCTCGCATTGCTAGCTCTCAGACTCAATCTTTAATCCACTCTCCGCTCTAACGTTGCTCCCTCTCAGACTCAGTCTTTAATCCACTCTCTGATCTTGCAATGCTCCCTCTCATACTTGCTCCTTAATCCTTTCTCCGATCTTGCACTTCTCCCTCTCAGACTTGCTCTTTAATCCTCTCTCCGCTATCACACTGCTCCCTCTCAGAATCGCTCTTTAATCACCTCTCCGCTCTCGGATTGCTCCCTCTCAGACTCGATCTTTAATCCCCTCTCCGCTCGCGCATTGCTCCCTCTCTGACACGCTCCTTCATCTTCTCTCTGGTCTCGCACTGCTTCGTCTCAGCCTCGCTCTTTAACCTGTCTCTGCTCTCGCATTGCTCCCTCTCAGACTAGCTCTTTAACCTCTCTCTGCTCTCGCATTGCTCCCTCTCAGACTTGCTCTTTAATCCCCTCTCCGCTGTCGGACTTCTCCCTCTCAGACTTGCTCTTTAATCCTATCTCCGCTCTTGCACTGCACCCTCTCAGACTCGCTCTTTAATTCACCCTCCGCTCTCACATTGCTCCTTCTCAGACTCGCTCTTTAATCCCCTCTCTGCACTCGCATTGCTCCCTCTCAGAATTGCTCTTTAATCCCCTCTCTGCACTCGCATTGCTCCCTCTCAGAATTGCTCTTTAATCCCCTCTCCGCTCTCGGATTGCTCCCACTCAGACTCGGTCTTTAATCCCCTCTCCGCTCGCGCATTGCTCCCTCTCAGACATGCTCCTTCATCTTCTCTCTGGTCTCGCACTGCTTCGTCTCAGCCTCGCTCTTTAAACTCTTTCTGCTCTCGCATTGCTCCCTCTCAGACTAGCTCTTTAACCTCTCTCTGCTCTCGCATTGCTCCCTCTCAGACTTGCTCTTTAATCCCCTCTCCGCTGTCGGTCTGCTCCCTCTCAGACTCGCTCTTTCATCCTATCTCCGCTCTTGCACTGCACCCTCTCAGACTCGCTCTTTAATTCACTCTCCGCTCTCACATTCCTCCGTCTCAGACTCGCTCTTTTATCCTCTCTCTGATCTTGCATTGCTCCCTCTCAGACTCGCTCATTAATCCTCTCTCTGCTCTCGCACGGCTCCTACTCAGACTCACTCTTAAATCCCCTCTCCGCTCTCGCAGTGGTCCCTCTCAGACTCGCTCTTTAATCCTCACTCAGCTTTCTCTCACTGCACCCTCTCAAACGTGCTCTTTAATCTCCTCTCCTCTCTCGCACTACTCCCTCTCAGACTCACTCTTTAATCCTACCTCCGCTCTTGCACTGCTCCCTCTCTGACTCGCTCTTTCATTCCCTCTCCGCACTCGCATTGCTCTGTCTCAGTCTCGCTCTTTAAGCCACTCACCGCTCTCGCACAGCTCCCTCTCAGACACAATCTTTAATCCTCTCTCCGCTCTCGCACTGCTCCCTCTCAGACTCGCTCTTTAATCCTCTCTCCATTCTCACGTCGCTCCCTCTCAGACTCGGTCTTTAATCCACTCTCTGATCTTGCAATGCTCCCTCTCAGACTCGCTCATTAATCCTTTCTCCGATCTTGCACTTCTCCCTCTCAGACTCGCTCTTTAATCCCCTCGCCGCTCTTGGATTGCTCCCTCTCAGACTCGATCTTTAATCCCATCTCCGCTCGCGCATTGCTCCCTCTCAGACACGCTCTTTCATCTTCTCTCTGGTCTCGCACTGCTTCGTCTCAGCCTCGCTCTTTAACCTGTCTCTGCTCTCGCATTGCTCCCTCTCACACATGCTCTTTAACCTCTCTCTGCTCTCGCATTGCTCCCTCTCAGACTTGCTCTTTAATCCCCTCTCCGCTCTCACATTGCTCCGTCTCAGACTCGCTCTTTAATCCTATCTCCGCTCTTGCACTGCACCCTCTCAGACTCGCTCTTTAATTCACCCTCCGCTCTCACATTGCTCCCTCTCAGACTCGCTCTTTAATCCCCTCCCTGCACTCGCATTGCTCCCTCTCAGACTCACTCTTGAATCCACTCTCCACTCTCGCACTGCTCCCTCTCAGACTCACTCTTTAATCCCCTCTCTGCTCTCACACAGCTCACTCTCAGACTCGCTCTTCAGTCCCCTCTCTGCTCTCACACTGCTCCCTCTCAGACTCGCTCTTTAGTCCTCACTCAGCTTTCTCTCACTGCTCCCTCTTAGACGCGCTCTTTAATCTCCTCTCCTCTCTCGCACTACTCCCTCTCAGACTCGCTCTTTAATCCTCTTTCCGTTCTCGCAATGCTCCCTCTCAGACTCGGTCTTTAATCCTCTCTCCGCTCTCGTTCTGCTCCCACTCAGACTCACTCTTTCATCTTCTCTGTGCTTCGCGCTTCTCTCTCTCAGACTCACTCCTTAATCCACTCTCCCATCTCACACTGCTCCCTCTCAGAATCGATCTTTTATCCCCTCTCCGCTCTCGCATTGCTCCCTCTCAGACTCGGTCTTTAATCCCCTCTCCACTCGCGCATTGCTCCCTCTCAGACACGCTCTTTCATCTTCTCTCTGGTCTTGCACTGCTTTGTCTCAGACTCGCTCTTTCATCCTATCTCCGCTCTTCCACTGCACCCTCTCAGACTCGCTCTTTAATTCAACCTCCGCTCTCACATTGCTCCGTCTCAGACTCGCTCTTTAATCCCCTATCTGCTCTCATACAGCTCACTCTCAGACTCGCTCTTCAGTCCCCTCTCTGCTCTCACACTGCTCCCTCTCAGACTTGTTGCTCTGCTCTTGCACTGCTCACTTCCAGACTCACTCTTGCATCCTCTCACACTGCTCCCTCTCAGACTCACTCTTTAATCCTCACTCAGCTTTCTCAGACTCGCTCTTTGATCCTACCTCCGCTCTTGCACTTCTCCCTCTCTGACTCATTCTTTAATCCACTCTCCGCTCTCACATTGCTCCCTCTCAGACTCGCTCTTTCATTCCCTCTCCACACTCACATTGCTCTGTCTCAGACTCGCTCTTTAATCCTCTCTCTGCTCTCACACTGCTCCCTCTCAGACTTGTTGCTCTGCTCTTGCACTGCTCACTTCCAGACTCACTCTTGCATCCTCTCACACTGCTCCCTCTCAGACTCACTCTTTAATCCTCACTCAGCTTTCTCAGACTCGCTCTTTGATCCTACCTCCGCTCTTGCACTTCTCCCTCTCTGACTCATTCTTTAATCCACTCTCCGCTCTCACATTGCTCCCTCTCAGACTCGCTCTTTCATTCCCTCTCCACACTCACATTGCTCTGTCTCAGACTCGCTCTTTAATCCTCTCTCTGCTCTCGCACTGCTCCCTCTCAGACTTGCTTTTTAATCCTCAATCTGCTATCTCACTTCTCCCTCTCAGACTCACTCTTTAATCCTCTCTCTGATCTTGCATTGCTCCCTCTCAGACTCGTTCTTTAATCCTATCTCCTCTCTCGCACGGCTCCTACTCAGACTCACTCTTAAATCCCCTCTCCGCTCTCGCAGTGCTCCCTCTCAGACTCGCTCTTTAATCCTCACTCAGCTTTCTCTCACTGCTCCCACTCAGACGTGCTCTTTAATCTCCTCTCCTCTCTCGCACTACTCCCTCTCAGACTCGCTCTTTAATCCTACCTCCGCTCTTGCACTGCTCCCTCTCATATTCATTCTTTCATCCTATCTCTGCTCTCGAACTGCTCCATTTCAGACTCGCGGTTTAATTCATACTCGACTCTCACATTGCTCCCTCTCAGACTCACTCTTTAATCCTCTCTCTGATCTTGCATTGCTCCCTCTCAGACTCGCTCTTTAATCCTATCTCCGCTCTCGCACGGCTCCTACTCAGACTCACTCTTAAATCCCCTCTCCGCTCTTGCAGTGCTCCCACTCAGACTCGCTCTTTAATCCTCACTCAGCTTTCTCTCACTGCTCCCACTCAGGCGTGCTCTTTAAACTCCTCTCTCGCACTACTCCCTCTCAGACTCGCTCTTTAATCCTACCTCCGCTCTTGCACTGCTCCCTCTCTGATTCGCTCTTTCGTTCCCTCTCCGCACTCGCATTGCTCTGTCTCAGACTCGCTCTTTAATCCACTCTCTGCTCTCGCACTGCTCCCTCTCAGACTTGCTCTTTAATCCTCTCTCTGTTCTCGCGTTGTTCCCTCTCAGACTCACTCTTTAATCCTTTCTCTGAACTTGCATTGCTCCCTCTCAGACTTGCTCTTTAATCCTCTCTCCGTTCTCGCACGGCTCCTACTCAGACTCACTCTTTTATCCCCTCTTGGCTCTCGCATTGCTCCCTCTCAGACTCACTCTTTAATCCACTCTCCGCTCTAACGTTGCTCCCGCTTAGACTCGCTGTTTAATCCTCTCTCCGTTCTCACGTCGCTCCCTCTCAGACTCGGTCTTTAATCCCCTCTCCACTCGCGCATTGCTCCCTCTCAGACACGCTCTTTCATCTTCTCTCTGGTCTTGCACTGCTTTGTCTCAGACTCGCTCTTTCATCCTATCTCCGCTCTTCCACTGCACCCTCTCAGACTCGCTCTTTAATTCAACCTCCGCTCTCACATTGCTCCGTCTCAGACTCGCTCTTTAATCCCCTATCTGCTCTCATACAGCTCACTCTCAGACTCGCTCTTCAGTCCCCTCTCTGCTCTCACACTGCTCCCTCTCAGACTTGTTGCTCTGCTCTTGCACTGCTCACTTCCAGACTCACTCTTGCATCCTCTCACACTGCTCCCTCTCAGACTCACTCTTTAATCCTCACTCAGCTTTCTCAGACTCGCTCTTTGATCCTACCTCCGCTCTTGCACTTCTCCCTCTCTGACTCATTCTTTAATCCACTCTCCGCTCTCACATTGCTCCCTCTCAGACTCGCTCTTTCATTCCCTCTCCACACTCACATTGCTCTGTCTCAGACTCGCTCTTTAATCCTCTCTCCGCTCTCGCACTGCTCCCTCTCAGACTTGCTTTTTAATCCTCAATCTGCTATCTCACTTCTCCCTCTCAGACTCACTCTTTAATCCTCTCTCTGCTCTCGCACGGCTCCTACTCAGACTCACTCTTAAATCCCCTCTCCGCTCTCGCAGTGGTCCCTCTCAGACTCGCTCTTTAATCCTCACTCAGCTTTCTCTCACTGCTCCCACTCAGGCGTGCTCTTTAAACTCCTCTCTCGCACTACTCCCTCTCAGACTCGCTCTTTAATCCTACCTCCGCTCTTGCACTGCTCCCTCTCTGATTCGCTCTTTCGTTCCCTCTCCGCACTCGCATTGCTCTGTCTCAGACTCGCTCTTTAATCCACTCTCTGCTCTCGCACTGCTCCCTCTCAGACTTGCTCTTTAATCCTCTCTCTGTTCTCGCGTTGTTCCCTCTCAGACTCACTCTTTAATCCTTTCTCTGAACTTGCATTGCTCCCTCTCAGACTTGCTCTTTAATCCTCTCTCCGTTCTCGCACGGCTCCTACTCAGACTCACTCTTTTATCCCCTCTTGGCTCTCGCATTGCTCCCTCTCAGACTCACTCTTTAATCCACTCTCCGCTCTAACGTTGCTCCCGCTTATACTCGCTGTTTAATCCTCTCTCCGTTCTCACGTCGCTCCCTCTCAGACTCGGTCTTTAATCCACTCTCTGATCTTGCAATGCTCCCTCTCAGACTTGCTCATTAATCCTTTCTCCGATCTTGCACTTCTCCCTCTCAGACTTGCTCTTTAATCCTCTCTCCGCTATCACACTGCTCCCTCTCAGAATCGCTCTTTAATCACCTCTCCGCTCTCGTATTGCTCCCTCTCAGACTCGATCTTTAATCCCCTCTCCGCTCGCGCATTGCTCCCTTTCTGACACGCTCCTTCATCTTCTCTCTGGTCTCGCACTGCTTCGTCTCAGCCTCGCTCTTTAACCTGTCTCTGCTCTCGCATTGCTTCCTCTCAGACTTGCTCTGTAACCTCTCTCTGCTCTCGCATTGCTCCCTCTCAGACTTGCTCTTTAATCCCCTCTCCGCTGTCGGACTGCTCCCTCTCAGACTTGCTCTTTAATCCTATCTCCGCTCTTGCACTGCTCCCTCTCATACTCGCTCTTTAATTCACCCTCCGCTCTCACATTGCTCCTTCTCAGACTCGCTCTTTAATCCCCTCTCTGCACTCGCATTGCTCCCTTTCAGAATCGCTCTTTAATCCCCTCTCCGCTCTCGGATTGCTCCCTCTCAGACTCGGTCTTTAATCCCCTCTCCGCTCACGCATTGCTCCCTCTCAGACATGCTCCTTCATCTTCTCTCTGGTCTCGCACTGCTTCGTCTCAGCCTCGCTCTTTAACCTCTTTCTGCTCTCGCATTGCTCCCTCTCTGACTAGCTCTTTAACCTCTCTCTGCTCTCGCATTGCTCCCTCTCAGACTTGCTCTTTAATCCCCTCTCCGCTGTCGGACTGCTCCCTCTCAGACTCGCTCTTTCATCCTATCTCCGCTCTTGCACTGCACCCTCTCAGACTCACTCTTTAATTCACTCTCCGCTCTCACATTGCTCCGTCTCAGACTCGCTCTTTAATCCCCTCTCTGCTCTCACACTGCTCCCTCTCAGACTTGTTCTTTTATTGTTGCTCTGCTTTCGCACTGCTCACTTCCAGACTCACTCTTGCATCCTCTCACACTGCTCCCTCTCAGACTCGCTCTTTAATCCTCACTCAGCTTTCTCTCACAGCTCCCTCTTAGACGCGCTCTTTAATCTCCTCTCCTCTCTCGCACGACTCCCTCTCTGACTCACTCTTTAATCCACTCTCCGCTCTCACATTGCTCCCTCTCAGACTCGCTCTTTCATTCCCTCTCCACACTCACATTGCTCTGTCTCAGACTCGCTCTTTAATCCTCTCTCCGCTCTCGCACGGCTCCTACTCAGATTCACTCTTAAATCCCCTCTCCGCTCTCGCACTGCTCCCTCTCAGACTCGCTCTTTAATCCTCATTCAGCTTTCTCTCACTGCTCCCACTCAGGCGTGCTCTTTAATCTCCTCTCCTCTCTCGCACTACCCCCTCTCAGACTCGCTCTTTAATCCTACCTCCGCTCTTGCACTGCTCCCTCTCTGATTCGCTCTTTCATTCCCTCTCCGCACTCGCATTGCTCTGTCTCAGACTCGCTCTTTAAGCCACTCACCGCTCTCGCACAGCTCCCTCTCAGATTCACTCTTTAATCCACTCTCGGCTCTCGCATTGCTCCCTCTCAGACTCACTCTTTAATTCACTCTCCGCTCTAACGTTGCTCCCTCTCAGACTCGCTCTTTAATCCGCTCTCCGTTCTCACGTCGCTCCCTCTCAGACTCGGTCTTTAATCCACTCTCTGATCTTGCAATGCTCCCTCTCAGACTCGCTCATTAATCCTTTCTCCGATCTTGCACTTCTCCCTCTCAGACTCGCTCTTTAATGCTCTCTCCGCTATCACACTGCTCCCTCTCAGAATCGCTCTTTAATCACCTCTCCGCTCTCGGATTGCTCCCTCTCAGACTCGATCTTTAATCCCCTCTCCGCTCGCGCATTGCTCCCTCTCAGACACGCTCCTTCATCTTCTCTCTGGTCTCGCACTGCTTCGTCTCAGCCTCGCTCTTTAACCTGTCTCTGCTCTCGCATTGCTCCCTCTCAGACTTGCTCTTTAACCTCTCTCTGCTCTCGCATTGCTCCCTCTCAGACTTGCTCTTTAATCCCCTCTCCGCTGTCGGACTGCTCCCTCTCAGACTCGCTCTTTAATTCACCCTCCGCTCTCACATTGCTCCTTCTCAGACTCGCTCTTTAATCCCCTCTCTGCACTCGCATTGCTCCCTCTCAGAATCGCTCTTTAATCCCTTCTCCGCTCTCGGATTGCTCCGTCTCAGACTCGGTCTTTAATCCACTCTCCGCTCACGCATTGCTCCCTCTCAGACATGCTCCTTCATCTTCTCTCTGGTCTCGCACTGCTTCGTCTCAGCCTCGCTCTTTAACCTCTTTCTGCTCTCGCATTGCTCCCTCTCAGACTAGCTCTTTAACCTCTCTCTGCTCTCGCATTGCTCCCTTCAGACTTGCTCTTTAATCCCCTCTCCGCTGTCGGACTGCTCCCTCTAAGACTCGCTCTTTAATCCTATCTCCGCTCTTCCACTGCACCCTCTCAGACTCGCTGTTTAATTCACCCTCCGCTCTCACATTGCTCCGTCTCAGACTCGCTCTTTAATCCCCTCTCTGCTCTCACACAGCTCACTCTCAGACTCGCTCTTCAGTCCCCTCTCTGCTCTCACACTGCTCCCTCTCAGACTTGTTCCTTTATTGTTGCTCTGCTCTCACACTGCTCACTTCCAGACTCACTCTTGCTTCCTCTCACACTGCTCCCTCTCAGACTCGCTCTTTTATCCTCACTAAGCTTTCTCTCACAGCTCCCTCTTAGACGCGCTCTTTAATCTCCTCTCCTCTCTCGCACGACTTCCTCTCAGACTCGCTCTTTAATCCTACCTCCGCTCTTGCACTTCTCCCTCTCAGACTCGCTCTTTAATCCTCACTCAGCTTTCTCTCACTGCTCCCACTCAGACGTGCTCTTTAATCTCCTCTCCTCTCTCGCACTACTCCCTCTCAGACTCGCTCTTTAATCCTACCTCCGCTCTTGCACTGCTCCCTTTCATTTTCACTCTTTAATCCTATCTCCGCTCTCGAACTGCTCCATTTCAGACTCGCTGTTTAATTCATACTCGACTCTCACATTGCTCCCTCTCAGACTCACTCTTTAATCCTCTCTCTGATCTTGCATTGCTCCCTCTCAGACTCGCTCTTTAATCCTATCTCCGCTCTCGCACGGCTCCTACTCAGACTCACTCTTAAATCCCCTCTCCGCTCTCGCAGTGCTCCCTCTCAGACTCACTCTTTAATCCACTCTCCGCTCTCGCACTGCTCCCTCTCAGACTCGCTCTTTAATCCTCTCTCTGTTCTCACGTTGTTCCCTCTCAGACTCACTCTTTAATCCTTTCTCTGAACTTGCATTGCTCCCTCTCAGACTCGCTCTTTAATCCTCTCTCCGTTCTCGCACGGCTCCTACTCAGACTCACTCTTTAATCCCCTCTCCGCTCTCGCACTGCTCCCTCTCTGACTCACTCTTTAATCCTATCTCCGCTCTTGCACTGCTCCCTCTCAGACTCACTCTTTAATTCACCCTCCGCTCTCACATTGCTCCTTCTCAGACTCGCTCTTTAATTCCCTCTCTGCACTCGCAGTGCTCCCTCTCAGACTCACTCTTTAATCCACTCTCCACTCTCGCACTGCTCCCTCTCAGACTCGCTCTTCAGTCCCCTCTCTGCTCTCACACTGCTCCCCCTCAGACTTGTTCCTTTATTGTTGCTCTGCTCTCGCACTGCTCACTTCCAGGCTCACTCTTGCATCCTCTCACACTGCTCCCTCTCAGACTCGCTCTTTAATCCTCCCTCAGCTTTCTCTCACTGCTCCCTCTTAGAGGCGCTCTTTAATCTCCTCTCCTCTCTCGCACTACTCCTTCGCAGACTCGCACTTTAATCCTACCTCCGCTCGTGCACTTCTACCTCTCTGACTCGCTCTTTAATCCACTCTCCGATCTCACATTGCTCCCTCTCAGACTCGCTCTTTCATTCCCTCTCCACACTCGCATTGCTCTGTCTCAGACTCGTTCTTTAATCCTGCCTGCGCTCTTGCACTGCTCCCTCTCAGACTCACTCTTTAATCCTCTCTCTGCTCTCGCCCTGCTCCCTCTCAGACTTGCTTTGTAATCCTCAGTCTGCTTTCTCACTTCTCCCTCTCAGACTCACTCTTTAATCCTCTCTCCGCTCTCGCATTGCTCCCTCTCGTATTCACTCTTTAATCCTCTCTCCGGTCTCGAACTGCTCCATTTCAGACTCGCTGTTTAATTCATACTCGACTCTCGCATTGCTCCCTCTCAGACTCACTCTTTAATCCTCTCTCTGATCTTGCATTGCTCCCTCTCAGTCTCGTTCTTTAATCCTCTCTCCGCTCTCACACAGCTCCTACTCAGACTCACTCTTAAATCCCCTCTCCACTCTCGCACTGCTCCCTCTCAGACTCGCTCTTTACTCCTCACTCAGCTTTCTCTCACTGCTTCCTCTCTGACATGCTCTTTAATCTCCTCTCCTCTCTCGCACTACTCCCTCTCTGACTCGCTCTTTAATCCTACCTCCGCTCTTGCACTGCTCCCTCTCTGACTCACTCTTTCATTCCCTCTCTGCACTCGCATTGCTCTGTCTCAGACTCGCTCTTTAATCCTACCTCCGCTCTTGCACTACTCCCTCTCAGACTCACTCTTTAATCCTCTCTCCGCTCTCGCACTGCTCCCTCTCAGACTTGCTTTTTAATCGTCAATCTGCTATCGCACTTCGCCATCTCAGACTCACTGTTTAATCCTACCTCCGCTCTTGCATTGCTCCCTCTCATATTCACTCTTTAATCCTCTCTCCGCTCTCAAACTGCTCCATCTCAGACTCGCTCTTTAATCCATACTCGACTCTCGCATGGCTCCCTCTCAGACTCACTCTTTAATCCTCTCTCTGCTCTCACATTGCTCCGTCTCAGACTCGCTCTTTAATCCACACACCGCTCTCGCACTGCTCCCTCTCAGACCCGCTCTTTAATCCTCTCTCCGTTCTCGCGTTGTTCCCTCTCAGACTCACTCTTTAATCCTTTCTCTGAACTTGCATTGCTCCCTCTCAGACTCGCTCATTAATCCGCTCTCCGCTCTCGCACGGCTTCTACTCAGACTCAATCTTTAATCCTCTCCCTGCGCTCGCATTGCTCCCTCTCAGACTCACTCTTTATTCCCCTCTCGTCTCTCGCACTGCTCCCTCTCAGACTCGCTCTATAATCCACTCTCCGCTCTCACGTTGCTCCCTCTCAGACTCGCTCTTTAATCCTCTCTCCGTTCTCACGTCGCTCTCTCTCAGACTCGGTCTTTAATCCTCTCTCCGCTCTCACACTTCTCCCTCTCAGACATGCTCCTTCATCTTCTCTCTGGTCTTGCACTGCTTCGTCTCAGCCTCGCTCTTTAACCTGTCTCTGCTCTCGCATTGCTCCCTCTCAGAATTGCTCTTTAACCTCTCTCTGCTCTCGCACTGCTCCCTCTCAGACGTGCTTTTCAATTCTCAATCTGCTATCTCACTTCTCCCTCTCAGACTCACTCTTTATTCCTCTCTCCGATCTCGCATTGCTCCCTCTCACATTCACTCTTTTATCCTCTCTCTGCTCACGAACTGCTCCATTTCAGACTCACTGTTTAATTCTAACTCAGCTTTCTCTCACTGCTCCCTCTCAGACATGCTCTTTAATCTCCTCTCCTCTCTCGCACTACTCCCTCTCTGACTGGCTTTTTAATCCTACCTCCGCTCTTGCACTGCTGCCTCTCTGACTCGCTCTTTCATTCCCTCTCCGCACTCGCATTGCTCTGTCTCAGACTCGCTCTTTAATCCTACATCCGCTCTTGCACTACTCCCTCTCAGACTCACTCTTTAATCCTCTCTCCGCTCTCGCACTGCTCCCTCTCAGACTTGCTTTTTAATCGTCAATCTGCTATCGCACTTCGCCCTCGCAGACTCACTCTTTAATCCTACCTCCGCTCTTGCGTTGCTCCCTCGTATTCATTCCTTAATCCTCTCTCAGCGCTCAAACTGCTCCGTCTCAGACTCGCTCTTTAATCCACACACCGCTCTCGCACTGCTCCCTCTCAGACTCGCTCTTTAATCCTCTCTCCGTTCTCGCGTTGTTCCCTCTCAGACTCACTCTTTAATCCACTCTCCGCTCTCGCACTGCTCCCTCTCAGACTCGCTCTTTAATTCTCTCTCCATTCTCGCGTTGTTCCCTCTCAGACTCACTCTTTAATCCTTTCTCTGAAATTGCATTGTTCCCTCTCAGACTCACTCTTTAATCCCCTCTCAGCTCTCGCACTGCTCCCTCTCAGACTCACTCTTTAATCCACTCCCCGCTCTCACGTTGCTCCCTCTCAGACTCGCTCTTTAATCCTCTCTCTGTTCTCACGTTGCTCCCTGTCTGACTCACTCTTTAATCCTCTCTCCGCTCTCGCATTGCTCCCTCTCATATTCACTCTTTAATCCTCTCTCCGCTCTCGAACTGCTCCATTTCAGACTCGCTGTTTAATTCATACTCGAATCTCGCATTGCTCCCTCTCAGACTCACTCTTTAATCCTCTCTCTGATCTTGCATTGCTCCCTCTCAGACTCGCTCTTTAATTCTCTCTCTGCTCTCGCACGGCTCCTACTCAGACTCACTCTTATATCCCCTCTCCGCTCTCGCAGTGGTCCCTCTCAGACTTGCTCTTTAATCCCCTCTCCGCTGTCGGTCTGCTCCCTCTCAGACTCGCTCTTCCATCCTATCTCCGCTCTTGCACTGCACCCTCTCAGACTCGCTCTTTAATTCACTCTCCGCTCTCACATTCCTCCGTCTCAGACTCGCTCTTTTATCCTCTCTCTGATCTTGCATTGCTCCCTCTCAGACTCGCTCTTTAATCCTCTCACCGCTCTCGCACGGCTCCTAGTCAGACTCACTCTTAAATCCCCTCTCCGCTCTCGCACTGCTCCCTCTCAGATGTGCTCTTTAATCTCCTCTCCTCTCTCACACTTCTCCCTCTCAGAAATGCTCCTTCATCTTCTCTCTGGTCTTGCACTGCTTCGTCTCAGCCTCGCTCTTTAACCTGTCTCTGCTCTCGCATTGCTCCCTCTCACAAATGCTCTTTAACCTCTCTCTGCTCTCGCATTGCTCCCTCTCAGACTTGCTCTTTAACCTCTCTCCGCTCTCGCACGGCTCCCACTCAGACTCACTCTTAAATCCCCTCTCCACTCTCGCAGTGCTCCCTTTCAGACTCGCTCTTTAATCCTCACTCAGCTTTCTCTCACTGCTCCCTCTCAGACGCGCTCTTTAATCTCCTCTCCTCTCTCGCACTACTCCCTCTCAGACTCGCTCTTTAATCCTACCTTCGCTCTTGCACTGCTCCCTCTCTGACTCGCTCTTTCATTCCCTCTCCGCACTCGCATCGCTCTGTCTCAGACTCGCTCTTTAATCCTACCTCCGTTCTTGCACTGCTCCCTCTCAGACTCACTCTTTAATCCTCTCTCCGCTCTCGCACTGCTCCCTTTCAAACTTGCTTTTTAATCGTCAATCTGCTATCGCACTTTGCCCTCTCAGACTCACTCTTTAATTCTACCTCCGCTCTTGCATTGCTCCCTCTCATATTCACTCTTTAATCCACTCTCCGCTCTCAAACTGCTCCATCTCAGACTCACTCTTTAATCCATACTCGGCTCTCGCATTGCTCCCTCTCAGACTCACTCTTTAATCCTCTCTCTGCTCTCACATTGCTCCATCTCAGACTCGCTCTTTAATCCACACTCCGCTCTCGCGCTGCTCCCTCTCAGACTCGCTCTTTAATCCACACTCCGCTCTCGCACTGCTCCCTCTCAGACTCGCTCTTTAATCCTCTCTCCGTTCTCGCGTTGTTCCCTCTCAGACTCACTCTTTAATCCTTTCTCTGAACTTGCATTGCTCCCTCTCAGACTCACTCTTTAATCCTCTCTCTGCTCTCGCACGGCTCCTACTCAGACTCACTCTTAAATCCCCTCTCCGCTCTCGCAGGGGTCCCTCTCAGACTCGCTCTTTAATCCTCACTCAGCTTTCTCTCACTGCTCCCTCTCAGACGCGCTCTTTAATCTCCTCTCCTCTCTCGCACTACTCCCTCTCAGACTCGCTCTTTAATCCTACCTTCGCTCTTGCACTGCTCCCTCTCTGACTCGCTCTTTCATTCCCTCTCTGCACTCGCATCGCTCTGTCTCAGACTCGCTCTTTAATCCTACCTCCGTTCTTGCACTGCTCCCTCTCAGACTCACTCTTTAATCCTCTCTCCGCTCTCGCACTGCTCCCTTTCAAACTTGCTTTTTAATCGTCAATCTGCTATCGCACTTTGCCCTCTCAGACTCACTCTTTAATTCTACCTCCGCTCTTGCATTGCTCCCTCTCATATTCACTCTTTAATCCACTCTCCGCTCTCAAACTGCTCCATCTCAGACTCACTCTTTAATCCATACTCGGCTCTCGCATTGCTCCCTCTCAGACTCACTCTTTAATCCTCTCTCTGCTCTCACATTGCTCCATCTCAGACTCGCTCTTTAATCCACACTCCGCTCTCGCGCTGCTCCCTCTCAGACTCGCTCTTTAATCCACACTCCGCTCTCGCACTGCTACCTCTCAGACTCGCTCTTTAATCCTCTCTCCGTTCTCGCGTTGTTCCCTCTCAGACTCACTCTTTAATCCTTTCTCTGAACTTGCATTGCTCCCTCTCAGACTCACTCTTTAATCCTCTCTCCGCTCTCGCACGGCTCCTACTCAGACTCACTCTTTAATCCCCTCTCCACTCTCGCATTGCTCCCTCTCAGACTCATTCTTTACTCCCCTCTCGGCTCTCGCACTGCTCCCTCTCAGACCCACTCTTTAATCCACTCTCCGCTCTCACGTTGCTCCCTCTCAGACTCGCTCTTTAATCCTCTCTCCGTTTTCACGTCGCTCCCTCTCAGACTCGCTCTTTTATCCTCTCTCCGCTCTCACACTGCTCCCTCTCAGAATCGCTCTTTAATCCCCTCTCCGCTCTCGGATTGCTCCCTCTCAGACTCGGTCTGTAATCCGCTCTCCGCTCGCGCATTGCTCCCTCTCAGACATGCTCCTTCATCTTCTCTCTGGTCTTGCACTGCTTCGTCTCAGCCTCGCTCTTTAACCTGTCTCTGCTCTCGCATTGCTCCCTCTCACACATGCTCTTTAACCTTTCTCTGCTCTCGCATTGCTCCCTCTCAGACTTGCTCTTTAACCACTCTCTGCTCTCGCACTGCTCCCTCTCAGACTTGCTTTTTAATCCTCAATCTGCTATCTCACTTCTCCCTCTCAGACTCACTCTTTAATCCTCTCTCCGCTCTCGCATTGCTCCCTCTCACATTCACTCTTTAATCCTCTCTCCACTCTCGAACTGCTCCATTTCAGACTCGCTGTTTAATTCATACTCGACTCTCGCATTGCTCCCTCTCAGACTCGCTCTTTAATCCTACCTCCGCTCTTGCACTGCTCCCTCTCAGACACACTCTTTAATCCTCTCTCCGCTCTCGCACTGCTCCCTCTCAGACTTACTCTTTAGTCCTCAATCTGCTATCGCACTTCTCCCTCTCAGTCTCACTCTTTAATCCTACCTCCGCTCTTGCATTGCTCCCTCTCATATTCACTCTTTAATCTTCTCTCCTCTCTCGAACTGCTCCATCTCAGACTCGCTCTTTAATCCATACTCGACTTTCGCATTGCTCCCTCTCAGACTCACTCTTTAATCCTCTCTCTGCTCTCACATTGCTCCGTCTCAGACTCACTCTTTAATCCACTCTCCGCTCTCGCACAGCTCCCTCTCAGACTCACTCTTTAATTCTCTCTCCATTCTCGCGTTGTTCCCTCTCAGACTCACTCTTTAATCCTTTCTCTGAAATTGCATTGTTCCCTCTCAGACTCGCTCTTTAATCCTCTCTCCGCTCTCGCACGGCTCCTACTCAGACTCAATCTTTAATCCCCTCTCCGCTCTCGAACTGCTCCCTCTCAAACTCACTCTTTAATCCCCTCTCAGCTCTCGCACTGCTCCCTCTCAGACTCACTCTTTAATCCACTCTCTGCTCTCACGTTGCTCCCTCTCAGACTCGCTCTTTAATCCTCTCTCCCTTCTCACGTTGCTCCCTCTCAGGCTCGGTCTTTAATCCACTCTCCGCTCTCACGTTGCTCCCTCTCAGACTCACTCTTCAATCCTCTCTCCGTTCTCACGTCGCTCCCTCTCAGACTCGGTCTTTAATCCACTCTCTGATCTTGCAATGCTCCCTCTCAGACTCACTCATTAATCCTTTCTCCGATATTGCACTGCTCCCTCTCTGACTCGCTCTTTCATTCCCTCTCCGCACTCGCATTGCTCTGTCTCAGACTCGCTCTTTAATCCTGCCTCCGCTCTTGCACTGCTCACTCTCAGACTTTCTTTTTAATCCTCAATCTGCTATCTCACTTCTCCCTCTAAGACTCACTCTTTAATCTTCTCTCCGCTCTCGCATTGCTCCCTCTCATATTCACTCTTTAATCCTCTCTCCGCTCTCGAACTGCTCCATTTCAGACTCGCTGTTTAATTCATACTCGACTTTCGCATTGCTCCCTCTCCGACTCACTCTTTAATCCTCTCTCCGCTCTTTCACGGCTCCTACTCAGACTCACTCTTAAAACCCCTCTCCGCTCTCGCACTGCTCCCTCTCAGACTCGCTCTTTAATCCTCACTCAGCTTTCTCTCACTGCTCCCTCTCAGACGTGCTCTTTAATCTCCTCTCTTCTCTCGCACTACTCCCTCTCAGACTCACTCTTTAATCCTCTCTCCGCTCTCACACTGCTCCCTCTCAAACTTGCTTTTTAATCGTCAATCTGCTATCGCACTTTGCCCTCTCAGACCCACTCTTTAATTCTACCTCCGCTCTTGCATTGCTCCCTCTCATATTCACTCTTTAATCCACTCTCCGCTCTCGAACTGCTCCATCTCAGACTCACTCTTTAATCCATACTCGGCTCTCGCATTGCTCCCTCTCAGACTCACTCTTTAATCCTCTCTCTGCTCTCACATTGCTCCCTCTCAGACTCGCTCTTTAATCCTCTCTCCGTTCTCGCGTTGTTCCCTCTCAGACTCACTCTTTAATCCTTTCTCTGAACTTGCATTGCTCCCTCTCAGACTCACTCTTTAATCCTCTCTCCGCTCTCGCACGGCTCCTACTCAGACTCACTCTTTAATCCCCTCTCCACTCTCGCATTGCTCCCTCTCAGACCCACTCTTTAATCCACTCTCCGCTCTCACGTTGCTCCCTCTCAGACTCGCTCTTTAATCCTCTCTCCGTTCTCACGTCGCTCCCTCTCAGACTCGGTCTTTAATCCACTCTCTGATCTTGCAATGCTCCCTCTCAGATTCGCTCATTAATCCTTTCTCCGATCTTGCACTTCTCCCTCTCAGACTCGCTCTTTAATCCTCTCTCCGCTCTCACACTGCTCCCTCTCAGAATCGCTCTTTAATCCCCTCTCCGCTCTCGGATTGCTCCCTCTCAGACTCGGTCTGTAATCTGCTCTCCGCTCGCGCATTGCTCCCTCTCAGACATGCTCCTTCATCTTCTCTCTGGTCTTGCACTGCTTCGTCTCAGCCTCGCTCTTTAACCTGTCTCTGCTCTCGCATTGCTCCCTCTCACACATGCTCTTTAACCTCTCTCTGCTCTCGCATTGCTCCCTCTCAGACTTGCTCTTTAACCACTCTCTGCTCTCGCACTGCTCCCTCTCAGATTTGCTTTTTAATCCTCAATCTGCTATCTCACTTCTCCCTCTCAGACTCACTCTTTAATCCTCTCTCCGCTCTCGCATTGCTCCCTCTCACATTCACTCTTTGATCCTCTCTCCGCTCTCAAACTGCTCCATTTCAGACTCGCTGTTTAATTCATACTCGACTCTCGCATTGCTCCCTCTCAGACTCACTCTTTAATCCTCTCTCCGCTCTCGCACGGCTCCTACTCAGACTCACTCTTAAATCCCCTCTCCGCTCTTGCAGTGCTCCCTCTCAGACTCGCTCTTTAATCCTACCTCCGCTCTTGCACTGCTCCCTCTCTGACTCGCTCTTTTATTCCCTCTCCGCACTCGCATTGCTCTGTCTCAGACTCGCTTTTTAATCCTCAATCTGCTATCGCACTTCTCCCTCTCAGACTCACTCTTTAATCCTACCTCCGCTCTTGCATTGCTCCCTCTCATATTCACTCTTTAATCCTCTCTCCGCTCTCGAACTGCTCCATCTCAGACTCGCTCTTTAATCCATACTCAACTTTCGCATTGCTCCCTCTCAGACTCACTCTTTAATCCTCTCTCTGCTCTCACATTGCTCCGTCTCAGACTCGCTCTTTAATCCACTCTCCGCTCTCGCACTGCTCCCTCTCAGACTCGCTCTTTAATTCTCTCTCCATTCTCGCGATGTTCCCTCTCAGACTCACTCTTTAATCCTTTCTCTGAAATTGCATTGCTCCCTCTCAGACTCGCTCTTTAATCCTCTCTCCGCTCTCGCACGGCTCCTACTCAGACTCACTCTTTAATCCCCTCTCCGCTCTCGCACTGTCCCTCTCAGACTCACTCTTTAATCCCCTCTCAGCTCTCGCACTGCTCCCTCTCAGACTCACTCTTTAATCCCCTCTCAGCTCTCGCACTGCTCCCTCTCAGACTCACTCTTTAATCCACTCTCCGCTCTCACGTTGCTCCCTCTCAGACTCGCTCTTTAATCCTCTCTCCATTCTTACGTCGCTCCCTCTCCGACTCGCTCTTTAATCCTCTCTCCGTTCTCACGTTGCTCCCTCTCAGACTCACTCTTTAATCCACTCTCCGCTCTCACGTTGCTCCATCTCAGACTCGTTCTTTAATCCTCTCTCCGTTCTCACGTCGCTCCCTCTCAGACTCGCTCTTTAATCCCCACTCCGCTCTCGCACTGCTCACTCTCAGACTCGCTCTTTAATCCTCTCCCCAATCTTGCAATGCTCCCTCTGAGACTCGCTCTTTATTTCTCTCTCTGATCTTGCAGTGCTCCTTCTCAGACTCGCTCTTTAATCCTCTCTCTGCTCTCGCACTGCTCCCTTTCAAGTTCGCTCTTTTATTGTCTCTCCACACTTGCAGTGCTCCCTTCCAAACTCAGTCTTTTATCCTCTCACATTTCTCCCTCTCAGACTCTTTATTATTTTCCTCTTACAATGTTCCCTCTCAGACTCACTCCTCTTTCCTCTTTCCGCCCTCACACTGCTCCCTCTCAGACTCACTTTTTTAAAGTCTTTTCACACTGCTCTGTCTCAGACCTAATCCTTTAGTCTCTCATGCTGCTCCCTTTTGACTCACACTTTTAATCTTTTGTTGCTTTCATGGAAACCGCTCTCAAGAAACCGTCTAACTTCTTTTTCTTAGCACCCACATTTAATGAAAAATCACTGACTTACAAAATCGGAACAGAAGTTTAAGTGTTTGCACTGGTGCTTAAACCCTCTAATAAACCATTTATCCTGAGTACTACGCAGAGATGTTTCATCTCCTCCCAGGGCTACACGTACCAGTTTGGAAACCCTTAAGCCAGGCTATACAAAACAAAAAATACAGGGTGCATTCTCTTCAGGACTGCCATTCATATATAATGAAAGCAGCCATCATTTCAACTGTGCAGCCCCATTCTTGCCTAGACCTGAAATGGGGAAAGGCTTATATCTCTGCTGACTTTGAAAATGAATGGAGCTGGCACAATCTCTCTAATTCCCACTCCTCTTTTGCTCAGAGTGTTCATAATGCATTTATTCTGACAATGGGACAACATTCCTTTTCTACTTCATCAGCTGACTGTTGCTTCAAAGCACTGACAGATATATCTCATGGTGATCTCTCCAACCAGTCACGGACTGAGGAATGTGCGGAATATTGCAATCCTATGAAAAATACTCACCAGGTTGTGGCATGGTTCGAAGATGTTGCTGTGAATTATGTGGCATTGTTTTTCTGCCCAGGCCAAACGATATGGATTTAGGTCACATGGATGTATAACTTCAGTCACATCTTGGCATAAAGGCTCTTCCTTCCAAGTATTTGCAAATTCTAATGCATTGGAAGCTAAGTATTGGCTCCGAGTTATAAAATCATCACCTATGTCACCGTTGAAATTTCCGCAGAGTCCACAAAGTGAAAGCTGATGATAGGCAAGAGGATTGTTATTTATTGTGTATACATATTTCTAAATGCCTTATTCTTTCTGCTTTTTCTTTAAGTTTTTTGTCTCACTATGCCACATTATGTGCTTTTTCTCCTTCTCTCCGTGGAGAGAAATAAGATATTCACACATTGGCTCCACAGAGCAACACAGGAATGTAGCAGCATTGATCTTTATGACACAATAGCATATATTGATAGCTTGCATTCCCAGAGAAATTGTGCATTGTTGATCCATTCCCATAAGATTTGTGGATTTCTGATTTCTGCACACTCACATGGACCACTGGTTACACAAATTACATGCAGGATTAATTTGAATATTACAGGGGTTATATGTAGCTAAGGTGGGGTACTACAGAAGTAACATGTAGGGTGAGGTCTGATATTACAGCTGTTACAGATGGGGTTGGGTTGGATATTATAGAGGTTATAAATAGGGTAGGCTTGACTTTTGCATAGGTTACATGTAGGGTAAGATTGATTATTACAGAAGTTATATATACTCTAAGTTATTACAGAAGTTTTATGCTGGGTAAAATCACGTATTCCAGAGGTTAAATGCAGAGCTATTTTGGATATTACAGATTCTATGGGTAGCGTAAGATCGGGTACTACAGACATCACATGTTACATCAGGTGTTACAAAAGGTTTTATGTAGGGTAAGATCAATATGACAGAAGTTAAACGTAGGGTATGGGTGGGTATTACAGAAGTTACATGTAGGATAAGGATGGCTTTACAGTGTTAAAGTTATATTCTGCAACAAATATTGGCCTTAATCTTGCAGTTCCAATTGCAGTGAACACTGAGAATTTAGCCACTATTGAGGGCCACACTGGCATTGCAAATTCCAGGGAACCCACTTCTGCTCAAATTTGGAAGTTGCAGTGTGCCTGAACGAGACCTGTCAGTATAAGAACTTGGGCTGATGGCCATCACCTATTCCAGTTTTTATGTTGATTTATTCAGGGCTGTTCCTACCAGGCTTCATTACCACTATTTCTTACCTCAGTAACATAGGATATATCCTGGGTGACGTTTTGAGGGCAGCCAACCTCTTAAGTTCCTTCTCTTCACCTATTTTTATCCCATCCAATTTCCCACCCTTTTCCAATAGCCCAGATCTTCTAGTCAATGGTGAAGTGAAGCTGTACGTTGCTGACTGCTATGGTGAGTGCAGTGGGAATGTGCTCTCCCAGCTGCAGTGTGGATCCATCAGTGAATGAACTGGAGAGGCCTAGTAGTGTGGTGCATTCCTGGTGAAGCCCCAAGCCTACTAACATGATGAGCTGAAGACTGGGTAGGGCCTGCTCAAGAATGCAGCCCTTTAAATTAACAGCAATGTGGAAACTCTCCCTGCTCCTCTAGCATCCCTGGCTCCTCTTCACCGCTGGCTCCTCAGTCCTGCCAATGCTGGCAAAGAGCTGGGGCAATAGGTGGGGGGTGGGCTTGGGGGTGTGCTGAGGTGGGGAGGGGTGCTGCAATTGAAACTAAATCAAATAAAAGATTGAGAATGACTAAAAACTACAAATGAAAGGTCTGCAGATGGGCCATTAATTCAGAGGCTGTCATTGAGCTGAAGCCCTCAAGGGGTGTGTTTTTAGCTCATGACATCAGAGGAGGGGTGGCTTCATGTCACATGGCTTCTGCAGTCTGTTCACCAATGGATCCATGCAGCAGCTGACAAAGCAAATTTGCACTGCGGCTAAGCAGTCAGCGGTGTACATCTGTGCTTCATCACTGACCGCAAGTTCACGGCCACTGTCACAGTAAAGCAGGAGGTAGTTAGGAAATTGGATAGGGTGAAATAGATGAGGAGGAGGTACTCAAGTGACTGGCTTCCTTCAAAGTGGAAACATCACCCATAATAATTATGATGTATGCTAGGTTATTGAGCGGAGTAATAGTGGTGATAATGGAGGCTCTGCTCACAATCCTACTGTCTTTTTGAAACATGGGAGTGGTTCCAGAGGACTGGAGGATTTGAAAATATAACACCCATTTTTAAAAAATGGGGAGAGATAAACTAGGTAAATTATAGAATAATCAACCTAAACCTTAGTGGTGGGGAAACATTTAGAGACAATAATAAGAACAAAATTAATTGTCACTAGGCAAAATAAGGGCTAACAATTGAAAGTTAGGAAGGATTTGTTAAAGACAAAATGTGTTTGATTTACTAGATTGAGTTATTGAATGAAATAATGGATACAGTTGATGAGCGTAGTGTTGTCTTATGTTTTGTATATGAATGTTCAAAAGGCATTGGATAAGTGTCACTGATACAATTGTTAAAATTTCAAGCTGTTGGGATTAAAAGGGCAGCGGTTGCATGGATAAAATATTGGTACCAGGACTGAAAGTGTAGAATAGTGGTAAAGGGTTGTTTTTCAGTGATGTTCCCAAACACAGGGCTCAAGTTGAAACCAATGCTCTTTTTTAATAGATTAATGACCTGGACTTGGGTTTAAGGGACACAATTTCAAACATTGCAGAAGAAACAAAACTCAAATGTAGCAAACAGCACAGGGAAATGGGGGTGGGGGGTGTTTCATACGTACAAGGTTTATGGAGGCAGCTGGCCATTTAAATCATCAGTTGCTTCCGTTGAACTGGGAAATTTGGTAGGCCAGGATTGTGAAGCCCAAAGAGTGCAGATTAGACCAGGTAAGAGCAGGCCTGAATTTGTGAAATAAAAACAGAAAATGCTGAAAAAACTCAGCAGGTCTGACAGCATCTGTGGAGAGAAAGACAGTGTTAATGTTGAGACCATATAACTCTTCTTTGGAGATGAGTTTTTCCATCATTTTTTGTTTTTGTTTCAGGTTTCCAGCATTTTCAGTATTTTGCCTTTATCTGAACTTTGAATTTTGTTTGGAAAGGCAAGGTCCCCCTTTGCATATGGTCCTGAGACACCTTTGTGGGAGGTCAGGTACTCTTTGGTGGAGGTAAGGTGCACTTTGTAAGTTTTAAAATTAGGCATGAATGTGGGTAAAAAGTGCATAAAATCATTAACAGCCAAGCTCATTGAAACTATCAACAGACCTGTCAAAAATCAGCTGTCAAACTGTCAAAACACCTGTCAAATGGAGCTGTCAAGCTATTAAGACATTTAAAAGTCCTGCCCTTTAAATCTTTGAAAAGAAAATCTCTGCAGTGTTTAAAAAACTCATTGCTTGCTATTTTACTTTGTCTGTTGATATAAGCCTGAGGGTTTCTATTTCTGGATTAGTGCTGCATGATTGACTTCACAACCATCAATTATCACAGTAGAGTGCCTGCTATTTCAGTTTGAATGATGGCTCCAAGTGGTTATAGACTTTTTGAAATTGGACTATGAATCCCAATGATTGTTTTTTTCTCAGAGATTGTGCACTTGGATGAAATGTTTGCTATTACAAGGCTTTATGTAATTGAAGCAATCTAAATGCAGTAAGTGTTATTTTATGAATGAGTGGTTTTTTTCAATATAGTAAAGCTTGCAATAGAATAACAGACTCACTGAATTGTTTCAGTGCAGAAAGAGGCCATTTGGCCTATTTTGTCTGTGCCAGCTCATCAAATGAGCAATTTTACTTAGTGTTGAATAGACAATTAAACCTTTATTTTATCTCATCTCTGTATGGGACCTGAGGTCTGCCCATAGTGGATACTGGGTGAGTTGGCATGGTAGGGGTAAGGGCAAAGGTTGATGGTTGGGGGGAATGGGTGTTATGAGTTGGCACTAATTTGACACAGGGGCTATAAAAGACCATGGGGATGGGTACGGGGGATAGGTTGGCAAGGAGGGTATGATAGACCATGGGGCATGGGTACAGAGTCATAGGTTAGCATGGAGGGAATGAGGGACCATGGGGTTGGGTACAAGGTCACAGGTTAGCATGGAGGGAATGAGGGACCGTGGGGTTGGGTACAAGGTCACAGGTTAGCATGGAGGGAATGAGGGACCGTGGAGTTGGGTACAAGGTCACAGGTTAGCATGGAGGGAATGAGGGACCGTGGGGTTGGGTACAAGGTCACAGGTTAGCATGGAGGGAATGAGGGACCATGGTGGCTGGGTATAGGGCTTAGGTGGCATGGATGGGGCATGGGAAGTGTGGGTGTGGGGGGGTTGAAGGTGAGGGCTGGAGAGATATTTTTGTTTTGATTTTTTAAAATCTTTGGATACAGTACCGGAGCCCCAATGCAAACCTTCGCCCTGTCTGCCCCTGTACCCGCAGCCTTCATACATCTTTCCATGTCGCCCACCCTGACTTCTAATGTAGCCTGCACCCTCCACCCCCTGGACCAAAAATCCAATGTCTGACAGCCATTTTTAAAAGTTAGATTCGCGGAGCTGGGAATTCTCTCAACTCTGTGAACCCAAACCCAGGAGCGAAAATCTGGGTCAAAGAGATATGTGGGTGTATGTTCACAAATGTCAGAGAATGATGAAGACAAGTTGAGAAGACTTTTAAAAGACTATAAGAGATCCTTGGCTTTATAAATAGATGCACAGAGTCAAGAAGTGATGGTAAACCTTTTCAAAATTACTGGTTAGACCCCAGCTATGGTATTGTGGTCAATTATGGACGCCATACTTATGGTATCAAGACCGTAGAGAGGATGCAGAGTCGAATTATTAGAATGGTACCAGTGATATAGGATTTCAGTTACATGGACTTTTTAGACCAAGGAGGTTAAGGGGAGATTTTATCAAGGTGTTCAAAGCCTTGAAGGATTTTGTTAAGAATAAATAAGGAGAAACTGTTTCCAGTGGAAGAAGGGTTGATAACTGGAGGACACAGACTTAAGGTGAAAGGCTTTAATTTATGCAAGTTATAATGATCAGGGATGTATTGCCTAGATGGATTACATAGTATTGAATAATATTTACAGCTCAGAAACAGACTTTTTGGCCATGTCTGTATTTATGTTCCACACCTCCATACAAGCCTCCTCCCACTGAGATAGTCTGTTCATCAGTTTCTCTGTGGTGGGAGCAGATGCAACAATAACTTACAAAAGGGAATTGTATACATTTACAATGCTATGGCAAAAGGACAGGGGAAGAGGACGAGTTGTTTAGCTCCTTTTGGTATGAAGGGTTGTATGGCTTCCCTCTGTGCTGTTACACATGAAATAGGAACTATCTGTGCTCAGTGCAAAAAAAAATATGATTTCTTTGCACCAAGTGCATTGAAAGGCTTACCTCCTATAATGATGGTTATTATTATGGCTAAAAACTGGTAGATCTGCACATGGAGATCAATCTGTAGGAAAATTATTGTGAACCATTACTCCTTACCTGGTGCATTCTGGTGAAGCGGATGAACGTATTTGTATTTTTATTCCATAGCATTTGTAATAGGTGACCTCCAGGGATTATCACATTGAGAGACACATAAAGCGGATTGATTTGTATGTTAAACTTGTCAGCTGTATTTTCAGGTGTTATCTTGTAGGTTGCATCGTTCATTTCTATCAGAACATCCTTGAATGGAAACATGTTGTTTAGGCTTTGAATACAGATACTTTTTTGTATTACATATACAGTATCATATGTGTAGTGTGGGGTGGAGGGTGGTCTCTGTTTATCTACTGGTTTAGTGGTAGTCCAGCTAGACCTGAAATATATGTCTCTCTATTCTCGTATTCATTTCATTTTTAGGTCAGCCTAATCTTTAAAACATAAACAGAGAAAGCAAGATGGAATTGGCGAAGTGGGGGAGAGCAGTGCAGAGAGATTCTGCAAAAGAATGCGAGGGGCAGGTTGACAACAATGAGACACAGAGAAGGACAGGCTGAGCAATGAGAATGAAAGAGAGACTGATCCAGTGAGAGACAGACTGAGAGACAGACATTTTTTTATTCATTCATGGGATATGGGCTTTGCTGGCTGGGCCAGCATTTATTGCCCATTCCAAGTTGCCCTTGAGAAGGTGGTGGTGAGCTGCCTTCCTGAACCGCTGCAGTCCATGTGGTGTAGGACACAGCAACAGTGAAGGAACAGCGATATATTTCCAATTCAGGATGATGAGTGATTTGGAGGGGAACTTCCAGGTGGTGGTGTTCCCATTTATCTGCTTCCTTTGTCCTTCTAATTGTAGTGGTTATGGGTTTGGAAGGTGCTGTCTAAAGAGCTTTGGTGAATACCTGCAGTGCATCTTGTAGATGGTACACACTGCTGCTACTGTGCGTCGGTGATGGACGGAGTGAATGTTTGTGGATGCAGTGCCAATCAATTGGGCTGCTTTGTCCTGGACGGTGTCAAGCTTCTTGATTGTTGTGGGAGCTGCACTCATCCAGGCAAGTGGGGAGTATTCCATCACACTACTGACTTGTGCCTTTGTAGATCGTAAAAAGGCTTTGGGGAGTCAGGAGGTGAGTTATTTATCGCAGGATTCCTGGCCTCTGACCTGCTCTTGTAGCCACAGTATTTATATGGCTAGTCCAGTTCAGTTTCTGGTCAATGGTAACCCCCAGGGCATTGACAGTGGGGATTGAGTCATGGTAATGCCATTGAACATCAAGGGGCGATGGTTAAGTTCTCTCTTGTTGGAGATGGTCATTGCCTGGCACTAGTGTGGTGTGCATGTTACTTGCCAGTTGTCAGCCCAAGCCTGGATATTGTGCACATATTGTTGCATTTGGATATGGGCTGCTTCAGGATCTGAGGAGTTGCAAGTGGTGCTGAACATTGTGAAATCATCAGCGAACATCCCCACTTCTGACCTTATGATGGAGGGAAGGTCATTGATGAATCAGCTGAATATGGTTAGGCCGAGGACACTACCCTGAGGAACTCCTGCAGTGATATCCTGGAGCTGAGATGACTAACCTCTAACAACCAGAACCATCTTCCTTTGTGCTAGGTATGACTCCAACTAGTAGATAGTTTTCCCCCGATTCCCATTGATTCCAGTTTTGCCAGGGCTCCTTGATGCCACACTTGGACAAATGCTGCCTTGATGTCAAGTGCAGTCACTCTCACCTCACCTCGGGAGTTCAGCTCTTTTGTCCATGTTTGAACCCAGCGAAAGTGAAGGACAGGCTGACCCAGCAGGGGAGAGTGAAAAGGATATGGTGACCCAGTGAGAATGAGTGAGGCAGCAAGAGGGAGTAAGGAACAGGCTGACCCTGTGAGGGAGAATGAGGTACAGAGTAATGTAGCAAGAGAGAGTGATGGCAGACTATGCAGTGAGAGAGAATAAAGAGCAGCGACACAGCAAGACAGATTGACATAACAAGTGAGGATGTAATGACCCAGTGAGAGTGAGGACAGACTGACAAAAGAGAATACATGAGAAGGTGAGGTCAGATAACTACAGCAAGAGTCAGACAAAGAGATCCAGGGACTGAGAATGAGAACGATAGAATGCTCCAGAGCAAATGAGAATAGACCAATGCAGCCGGAGTGAGTGAAGGGACAGACTGACCAGTGAGAGAGACAGACAAACACACAGACCCAGGGTGAAGGACAGAATGATCCAGTGAGTGAACGTGAGAGCAAAAAACTGACACACTGAGAGTGAGTTAGAAAGATAGAAACACCCAACGAGAGACAGTGAAAAGGACAGCGTGACCCAGTGAGGGAGATTGAGCAAGAGTGACCCAGTGAGGGACAGAGTGACCCAATGAGGGAGAGTTATGGACAGAGTGACCCAGTGAGGGGCATAATGATCTAGTGAGGAAGAATGAAGGACAGAGCGATCCAGAGTAAGGGATAGTGACCCAATGAGCCAGGTTAAGGGACAGAGTGATCTAGTGAGTGAGAGTGTGAATGCCAGAATGACCTAGTGAGGGAGTAAAAGGATCCAGTAAAATGGAGAGAGTAACTGAGTGATGCAGTTAAGGAGAGAAATAGACTGGTTCAGTAAGAGAGGGTGAAGGGGACAGTGAGAGACAATAAGGATGAGCTGGATCTTCCCTGTTATCAGAGGGTGGGATATCAGTGAGGAAGTAGGAGACAATGTGGGGTGAAGGTGTGTGGGGGCTGTATACGTAGCCCCATATTCTTTTTGAGGGTGCAGGAGGCATGTTATTGTTCCCCCCAGCTGCATCAATAAAAAATTAGATATTTCCTGTTCTGTTTTCCAAGTGAACTCTAGAATCCCTTTCTGAACCTTTGTTCAGGCCTCGTCATGTGGTACAGATGAGTGGCACACATTTTATTTGTTTATATCTTGAAAATGCAGTCATGAGCTGTAATTGACATACTGGTTCCAGCTTGCTTCACATGGGATTTTGGCAGCCTTGTTAAAGGCCTCGGAAAAAATGGCATCAGGTGGAAACTGATGGGGAAGAAGTCACTAAATACAGTATTGGGGTTTTATGGCTGCAACTGTTTCCACTTTTGGAATTAAAATCATCCCTATGGAAGGGATAAGCTGATCTGGAGATAGAGAATTGGAGGTATAGCTTATGTCAGTGACAGACTGAGGGAACATATTTATGATATTTGATTCTGCAATTCTGAACAACTTCATTAAATACTTAACATACAAACTATAAAAAGAATGATCTGAATACTTTGACAACTGACCTGGCCTGCATTCCATCTAGTGGTTAATTAGCTTCATTGTATCTGTGCTTTTCGTAAAAACCTACTGTACCTGTAAGTTCAGTTAGTACCTACTGTAACTGTGAGTTCAAATCAATCAAGGATTGATTTGAAATTCTGTACAAATCAAGTCTATCAGGTGGTATATGAATGCAGGCAGTAAATTGTCTCTCAAACATTTGTTTCTTAACTGTTGGTACTCTAGGTGGTTGAATTAGATTGTGACAGTCAGTAGTTGATAGTATCTGTAGTGTTTTGGTCACACTTCTGGTGTCCAGCTCAGTGTACAATGGGAATGACTGCGGTGGCCATGTTTTCTCATCTTTCCTCTCACTGTATCACTGTATTTTTGGCTGTCCACCAAAACTGCTCAGTGTGATCTCCTCTTGACAACATGATGGGTAAGGTCAGCTATGATGGGGCAACTTCAGAACCTTTTGAGATCTGCAGTTGGGTCAAACACGGTTACATTCTGGCACTGATACTCTGGCATATTTTTTTGCTTTCCTGCTGTCATATGCCTTCAGTTCATCTACAGAGGCTGTCTACTTGGAACTCAGTTGGACAAGGCTGAACAGCTTGCTGCCAGTTCTGTTATACAAGACAAATCATCAGAGATGTCGCACTAGCATTCCAACTGAGGGACACTTTCAGTGGCAAATAAATAGACTCTCTCATGGCTGTAAAGAGTTTGATTTGACCATCAGCATCAGGGAGGCAAATGCCATGGCCCAGGATGTTGACATATCACTTTCAATCAGCATTGACAAGGTAATACTGGAGGTTGTTGATAGCTTCACAGATAAGGTTCCACAATCACCAGCAATCTGTCATTTGATGCTGAAATCAATACATGCATTGCAAAAGCTGCAACTGTTATGTCCAAGCTGAGTAAGAGAGTCTAGAACAACAGCAATCTGAGAACACCAAACTACGAGGCTACCAGGCTCGTGTCCTCAATGCACTCCTCTACAGTGGTGAGACATGGGCAACATCTGCTAGGCCAGAGAAAAGACTGAACAGTTTCCACTTTTGCTAACTGAGACATATCCTTGGCATCTATTGGCAGAATAAGGTCACCAACTCAGATGTCCTGGAGTGTGCTAAATCTATCAGCATACTCACATTGCTAATCCAATGACACATACAATGGCTCAGCCATGTCCATTGGATGGATGATGGCCATATACCTAAAGGTCTTCTATATGGTGAACTGCCCACTGGGTCAGGGCCTGATGATCGTCCATATATCGGCTACAAGGACAGCTGCAACTGAGATAGGAAGAATGCAGAGATTGACATTGACAACTGGAAGACAGTTGCTAACAGCTGCAACCTCTGGGAGCTGACTGTCTGGAGGGACATTGGAAGAGGTGAGGTGAAACAGAAAACTCAGCTGGCCCAGGAGAGCTCAGAGAAAACAGATGCCAGTGAATCCCATATCTCCTTAGCTCATTGTCTTCATCTTCAACAAATGTGACAGAGACCGCAATGCTAGATTAGGACTCCTGTACCACACCACGTAATGTTTAACACAGTTGGCCACCAAGGCACAAAGGCTTGCCTCATGAGACAGAGGCTGCCAAATAATGTCTGTACTGCAGTACCCATGCTGCTTTGCTCCTCTGTCATGGCAGCTCCCCTTCTTTAATTCCGGCTTCTTTGTTTTTGATTATTTCTGACTGGTGACTGGTGATCTTCCTGTCAGGTAAGAATATTTGTTTTGGTTCCACAACCCATCAGTAGTTGAACGAGTCGCAGAATATTCAGGGACACATTGCAATGGTCAGACAAGGTAAAGTGTGAGCTTGACTACACAGGCTTTTGTCACAACCTACACTGCCGTCTCTTGCTTGCTGTGATGTTGGCATTGCCTTAGGAAAGAGGCTGCACATTGAAATCTTTGCACTCTGCTGATCCAACTAAACTATCAGAATCAAATGGCAGCCCACTACCAGTCACTTCTTCACCAGGAGTACAATGATTAATGATCTGTTGTAGCATTTGACAAGTGATTTCTACTGGACAGTTTAAAATAGTTTTGGTCATGTTCCAAGGATTTGACACTAACAGAATTAAACTCTGCTCCAACATTCTGCAGGCTCTGGGAAGGCATGCTGTGATGGATTAATAGAAACATCAAAAATAAGGTCATTCAGCCTTTCGAGCCTGCTTCACCATTCAATATGATCCTCTATCTCAATGCCATACTCCCGTGCTCTCCCCATACCCCTTGCCACCCTTAGAGTCCACAGGTTCACCAACCCCTGAGTGAAGAAGTTTCTCCTCATCTTAGTCCTAAATTACCTACCACGTATCCTGAGATTGTGACCCCTTGTTCTCGACCCCTCCAGCCAGAGGAAACATCATCCCTGCATCCAGTCTGTCCATCCCTGTCAGAATTTTATACGTTTCAATGAAATCCACTCTCATTCTTTTAAACTCCAGTGAATTGGCCCAGTAGGCCCAATCTCTCCTCATATGACAATCCTGCCATCCCAGGAATCAGTCTGGTGAATTTTTGCTGCACTTCCTCTATGGCAAGTATATCCTTTCTTAGGTAAGGAGATCAAAACTGGACACAATACTCCAGGCATGGTCTTGTGCAGCTGCAGTAAGACATCCTTGCTCCTGTATTCAAGTCCTCTCACACTGAAGGCCAACTTACCATTTGCCTTCTTAACATTTTCTGCTATCATTGGTGCAATAGTTGGTTAAACCATGAGCCCTGATACTACATTGAGTTATGGATCCCCATAGTAATGGATGTGGGGGCCTGAGGCCTAATAATGCCTAAATGCTTTGAATAAGAGATGGCATAAGAGAGCATCAATAGCGCAATGTGCTCAGCACCAAATCAAATGTAGATTAGGGCTACTCCTTATGAAGCAACAACAGTAGTGAGCAGTACTTCAGCTGGTTCCCTCTATATATTTTATTCTGGGGCCAATCATCATATGGCAATCTCAACCATTGGAGTTCAAAGGCCAATTTTATTTAGATATTTCCCTCTCCTCTTCTTCAATAGCTCCTTCAAACATTAGCTGCCCTTTCTTTAGTGCCAGAATTCAAGAAAGGAGTCATGGCCCGCGCTCCGAGCCGGGGTCATGGCCCACACACTTTCACATACAGCAGGTGTCGCACCTCTCACACCAACCTTCTGTCATATACAAGAACACAAGCTGTTGTCACGCTATGTAAAGACCCTGCTGACTCCTCCACATCAATAATAGGTGGTGGGGTGGGGGAAGCGATTAAAATGAAATGGGCAGAACGCAACAACAAATCGCTACTCACATGCCTGAAGCTATTTCAATGATGGTGGATATCAGGATGTTAGGTAGGACTCTTAATTAACATATTTAAATTGGCTCTCAGTGTGTAACTGGGAGCTCAAATTGAATTTATCCCTATTCCATGGGCTGCCCAAGAGTTGAGAAACTCGGCAGTTGCTGGGTCCAGAGGAGAAGTACCTTTTTCAGCAATCATGGTATGGCAAGAGGCACAGGACTGCACCCCGCTACCCCGCACCCCCCCCCACCCCACATCATGTGCACTAAGGAAGCCTTTAGCCTCCCTCAACCCAGATTGTGAACCTCCCTGTCTCCTGATCCCAGACCTCCCTGTCCTCCACTCCCAATTGGCATCCTCACTTCCCTCAGCAACGCCAGCCCCAATTGAAGACAAATGATCCAATTGTCCTCCCGTTCATTATAGTCCACTTGTGATATTCGATTCTGGTTCCATACCAAAGCTTATCACATGTCTTCCAACATCCCACCCCCACACTCTGCCACCATGATTGATGAGACCTTTTCTAAGGAACTCTGAAGAAGAGTCACATGGACTCGAAACATTAACTCTGTTTTTCTCTCCACACTGGCTGCCAGAACTGCTGAGTTTTTCCACCATTTTCATATTTATTCCCTACGGAACACTGCCGATAGTGTTGTCTCCTGACAAACTAGCCAGGCTGTCCATTTGGAACTATAAGATCATCGGGACCCCTAGATCCCCAGCCTTGCTGAATTCTTCAGCCGTTCTCAGGTTCCCTAACACCCTTTCTGGCTCCTCATAAATATTGCTGTCTTAGAGCTTCCAATCAACCTTATAAGTCATGAACCTCCACCCGCCCCTGATAATGCCAATAAACCCATTACGCAAACTCTGGGATCATGCTGGAAGGCATGATCCTGGCAAACTGCCAGGTATTTGGGAGCAATGGGCAGCAAATTTCTTGTAGCTCACTTGTGATTTTCCAATATGCTCAAAATAGAAAGCAGGATCTTAAGGTCGGGCACAGAGCTTCATTGCACTATGTACGGAGGACGAAAAATATAAGATAAAATATACAAAGGCCCAGATTTTGCAGTGGAAATAATGACAATTTGTATATAGGTGGCATATTTAATTTGGTAAAACCCCCCAAGGCACCTCAGAGGAGTGCTTTCAAATAAAATTTGATGCTGAATCACGTAAGGACATATTAGGGCAGATGACCAAAAGTTTAGTCAAAGAGGTAGGTTTTAAGGAGCATCTTAAGGAAAGCAAGACCTAGAACATAAGAGCTTAACAAGTAAGAGCTGGAGCAGGCCATGTGGCCCTTCAAGTCTGCTCTGCCATTGAACAAAATCATGGCCAATCTTTCTATCTCAATTCCACCTTCTTTTATATCCTGACAGTCCTCAATTCCCTTTGCACCCTGGTCTCAAATATACTCAGCCACTGAGCATCCACAGCTCTCTGGGGTAGAGACTTCCAAAGATTCACGTTACAAATGAAGAAATTTCTCCTCATCTCAGTTCTAAATGGCCGACCCCTTTTTTTGACATTGTGATCCTGCATTCTAGATTCTCCATCCAGAGGGAACATTTTCTCAACTTCTACCCTGTCAAGCCCCTTCAGAGTTTTATATGTATCAATTTGATCACATCTCATTCTTCTAAACTACAGGGAATATAGAGATAAAAACAAAAAAACTGCGGATGCTGGAAATCCAAAACAAAAACAAAAACAGAATTACCTGGAAAAACCCAGCAGGTCTGGCAGCATCGGCGGAGAAGAAAAGAGTTGACGTTTCGAGTCCTCATGACCCTTCGACAGAACTTGAGTTCGAGTCCAAGAAAGAGTTGAAATATAAGCTGGTTTAAGGTGTGTGTGTGGGGGGGGGCGGAGAGAGAGAGAGAGAGAGGTGGAGTGGGGGTGTGGTTGTAGGGACAAACAATTGTTGTTGTTGTTGACATCTTTTGATGATCTGCTTCTATCACTGCTTGTTTGTCCCTACAACCACACCCCCACTCCACCTCTCTCTCTCTCTCTCTCTCTCTCCGCCCCCCACACACACACCTTAAACCAGCTTATATTTCAACTCTTTCTTGGACTCGAACTCAAGTTCTGTCGAAGGGCCATGAGGACTCGAAACGTCAACTCTTTTCTTCTCCGCCGATGCTGCCAGACCTGCTGAGTTTTTCCAGGTAATTCTGTTTTTGTTTTTGACAGGGAATATAGGTCTGGTCTACTCATTTACTCCTCTTAGGGCATCCCCTCATCCAGAAACCAGTCTAGTGAACCTTCATTGTGCCCCCTCTAGATTAATTATGTCCTTCTGAAGGGACTTAACAGGTAGAGTTTGAGGGGTTTCCTGACTGGGGAATCTAGAATAGGGGTCACGGTTTCCGGAAATGGGGGTCAATCATTTAAAACTGAGATGGGGAGAAACCTATTTACTCAAAGGGTTGTGAATCTTTGGAATTCTGTACTACAAAAAGTTGTGGATGCTTCATTGTTGTGTCCATTTAAGGCTGAAATAGATTTTTGGTCCCTAAGGTGTCACAAGCATGTAATTATGATCTTGCATACTTTAGGGAAAACGGTTTTAAATGCACATTTCTGTTTTCAAACCTTTACATTGAGTTTAAAAGCCTTTTTCAAACAGGAAGTATGGACAGACAACATGGCACCTTTCTATAATAAAAGCAAATAAAATCAGATGCTGGAGATCTGAAATATAAACAGAAATTGCTGGAAAAGCCAATTAATATAGCAGCATTTAAGGAGAGAGAAATGGAGTTAACATATTGAGTCCAATATGATTCTTCTTCAGAACTGAAGAGAGGTACAGATGCAATGTGTTTTATGCTGTTGAAAATGTGGGGAGGGGCAGGTGGAGCAAATGAGAAGGTCAGGGATAGGTTAAAGAGTGGGGGAGATTAAATGACAACATGTCATGGAACATAAGACAAAGGGAGTGGTAATGAGAGTATTAAAGACATAAAACATTGGGTCACAGTATGTGTCAGTAGCAGAACAAAGGTCAGCACTATCTGAAAGCAAAAGAGCAGAATGTGTTAATAGAAAGGTCAGCATTGTCAGAAAGCAAAACCATGAGAACAAGATACAGACTGGCACTTGGGGGGGGAATAAGAAAATTCAAAATGGAAGACAGAGTTCATGGCCTAAAATTGTTGAACTCAATATTGAGTCCAGAAGGCTGTAAAGTGCCTAAATCGCAAGATGAGGTGCTATTCCTCCAGCTTGTGTTGGCCTTCACTGGGGCATTATAGCAGACTGAGGACAAAAATGTGAGCATGAAAGCAAGATGAGGAATTGAAATGGCAAGTGACCAGATGGTTGGGGTCATGTTTGTGGACTGAGTGAAGATGTTCCACAAAATGGTCACCCACTCTGCGTTTTATTTCCCCCATGTAGAAGAGACTACATTGTGGGCAGTGAATGCAGTGACTAAATTGAAAGAAGTACAAGTAAATTGCTGCTTCACCTGGAAGAAGTGTTTACAGCCTTGGACAGTGAGGAGGGAGGAGGTAAAGGGGCCAAATGTTATACATTCTGTGATTGCATGGCAAAGGGCCGTGGGAAGGGGATGAGGCATTGGGAGTGATAGAAGAAAGAACTAGGGTGGAAAGTGAGGACAAGGGGAACTTTATTGTGGTTCTGGGGGGGAAGGGAAAGGGTGAGGGCAGAAGTGCAGGGAATGGGTCAGACACAGTTGATGGCCACAGTGGTGGTGGGGGGCGGTTGGGGGTGTGGGGGTGAATCCTTAGCTGAGGAGAAAGGAATAGATGCTGGAAGTGCTGTTGTAGAAGGTAGCATCATAGGACAGGTGCAACAGAGACAGAGAAACTGCGAGGATGGAACGGAGTCCTTATAGGGACAGCTTGTGGGAAGGTGCAGTCACGGTAGCTGTGGGAGTCAATGGGCCTGTTACGAATATTGGTAGACTGTCTATTGCCAGAATTGGAGACAGAGAAGTCAAGGAAGGGAAGGGAAATGTCAGACATTGACCATGTGAAGTTGAAAGAGGGGTGGAAATTGGAAGTTAATTGATTAATTTTTGCTGTTCCAGGTGAGCGCATGAAGCCATGATACAATCATTGAGGTACTGGAAAAAGTGTTGTGGGAGACCGCCTGAGTCGGACTGGAACACGGATTAATGTTTTATTTTTCCTACCAAAGTGGAGAACTTCACATTTTGCCACAGCATATTCCATTTTCCATATTCTTACTAACTTACATAACCTGTCTATATCCCTCTGTAACCTTCCTCACTGCTTACTTTCTCACCTTACTTTGTATCATCAGCAAACTTTGCCATGTTGTACTCAGTACCTTTATCTAAGTCACTAGATTGTAATTAGCTGAGGCCCCAGTTCTGATCCTTGCGGCACTCCGCTAATTACATTTTTCAATATTATATTCCACCTGCCAAGTTTTTGCCTGGTCATGTCCCTCTGCATTCTCATTCTTGCTAAATGCCCTTGGCTCAATATTTCCAAAATGATTTTTGTGTCTTTTACAATGAAGAAAGGTACAAAATATTTGTTTCTCTCTAATTCCCTTATTCTCCATAATAACTCACCTGTCTGACTCTAATGGATCCTATTTTAAATTTCACAAATCTCTTCCATTTAAATACCTAATCAAACATTTACAGTCTGTTTGTATGTCTCTTGCTAATCTACTTTCATATTCACTTTTCTCTTTCCTAATCAATTTCTTGTTCCTCCTTTGATAAATTCTAAAATTCTCCCAATTCTCAGGTTTACAATTTTTTGTGGCAATGTTATATGTCTATTCCTTTGATCTAATGGTATCTTTAACTTCCCTCTGTGGGTTTTTTGTGCTTCAAAGGAATTTTGTTTGTTGCAAATTATGTAATAATTCTTTCAATGCTAGCCATTGCTTGTCTACTGCTATATCTTTTAATTTTGTGTCAGAGCCATAAAGTTATACAGCACAAAATCAGGCCCTTTGGCCCATCATGTCCATGCCAGCCATCAAGCATCTATCTATTCTAATCCCATTTTCCAATACTTGGCCCATAGCCCTGTATGCTATGGCATTCCAAGTGCTCATCTAAATACTTCTTAAATGTTGTGAGGGTTCCTGCCTCTACCACCCCGTCAGGCAGTGTGTTCCAGATTCCAACCACCCTCTGGGTGAAAGAGTTTTTCCTCAAATCTCCTCTAAACCTTCTGCCCCTTACCTTAAATCTTTGCCCACTGGTTATTGACACCTCTGCTAAGAGGAAAAGTTTCTTCCTATCTACCTTATCTATGCCCCTCATAATTTTGTATACCTCTATCAGGTGCCCCCTCAGCCTTCTCTGCTCTGAGGAAAACAGCCCCAGCCTATCCAGTCTTTCTTCATAGCTGAAATGCTCCAGTCCAGGCATCATCCTGGTGAATCTCCTCTGCAACCTCTCCAGTGCAATCACATCCTTCCTATAGTTGGCAAACAGAACTGCACACTCCTTGAAAGGAGTGTTCTTTCAGGTGAAGCAGCGCTTCACTTGAACTTTCCTCAACTTAGTCTGCTACATTCACTGCTCCCAATGCGGTCTCCTCTACATTGGAGAGACCAAACGCAGACTGGGTGACCGCTTTGCGGAACACCTTCGGTCTGTCTGCAAGCATGACCCAGGCCGCCCTATTGCTTGCCATTTCAACACCCATCCTGCTCTCATGCCCACATGCCCGTCCTTGGCCTGCTGCAATGTTCCAGTGAAGCTCAATGCAAACTGGAGGAACAGCACCTCAGCCTCTGACTAGGCACTTTGCAGCCTTCCGGACTTAATATTGAGTTCAACAATTTCAGATCATTGCTGTTGTTGTCTGGCGCACTGACCTCTAACTCGCGGAGGCAGAGAGTCAACTCGCAGACACTTCCTCCTACCTCTCCATGGACCATGACCCCACCACTGAACATCAAGCCATTGTTTCCAGGACTGTCACTGACCTCATCTCCTCTGGGGATCTTCCTCCCACAGCTTCCAACCTGATAGTCGCCCAACCTTGGAAGGCCCGCTTCTATCTCCTACCCAAAATCCACAAACAAAACTGCCCCAGTAGACTGATTGTGTCAGCTTGCTCCTGCCCCACAGAACTCATTTCTAGTTATCTTGACTCCCTTCTCTCTCCCCTTGTCCAGTCCCTTCCCACCTACATCCGTGATTCCTCTGACACCTTACGTCACATCAACAATTTCCAGTTCCCTGGCCCCAACTGCTTCCTCTTCACCATAGACGTCCAATCCCTCTACACCTCCATCCCGAACCAGGATGGTCTGAGGGCCCTTAGCTTCTTCCTTGAACAGAGGCCCGAACAATCCCCATCCACCACTACTCTCCTCTGTCTGGCTGAACTTGTTCTCACACTGAATAATTTCTCCTTCAACTCCTCTCACTTCCTCCAAATAAAAGGTGTGGCTATGGGTACAAGCATGGGCCCCAGCTATGCCTGTCTCTTTATGGGGTATGTGGAACATTCCTTATTCCAGTCCTGCTGTGGCCCCCTTCCACAACTCTTTCTCTGGTACATCGATGATTACTTCGGTGCTGCTTCATGCTCCCGTCTGGACTTGGAAAAATTTATTAATTTTGCTTCCAATCTCCACCCCTCCATCATTTTCACGTGGTCCATCTCTGACACTTCCCTTCCCTTCCTTGACCTCTCTGTCTCAATCTCTGGTGATAGACTGTCCACCAATATCCATTACAAACCAACTGACTCCCACAGCTACCTTGACTACAGCTCCTCACACCCCGCTTCCTGTAAGGACTCCATCCCATTCTCTCAGTTCCTTCGCCTCCGTCACATCTGTTCCGATGATGCTACCTTCAAAAACAGTTCCTCTGACATGTCCTCCTTCTTCCTTAACCGAGGTTTTCCACCCACGGTCGTTGACAGGGCCCTTAACCGTGTCCGGCCCATCTCCCGCGCATCCGCCCTCATGCCTTCTCCTCCCTCCCAGAAATATGATAGGGTCCCCCTTGTCCTCACTTATCACCCCACAGCCTCCGCATTCAAAGGATCATCCTCAGCCATTTCCGCCAACTCCAGCATGATGCCACCACCAAACACATCTTCCCTTCACACCCCCCCATCGGCATTCCGTAGGGATTTTTCCCTCCGGGACACCCTGGTCCACTCCTCCATCACCCCCTACTCCTCAAACCCCTCCTATGGCACCACCCCATGCCCACGCAAAAGGTGCAACACCTGCCCCTTCACTTCCTCTCTCCTCACCGTCCAAGGGCCCAAACACTCCTTTCAAGTGAAGCAGCATTTCACTTGCATTTCCCCCAACTTAGTCTACTGCATTCGTTGCTCCCATTGTGGTCTCCTCTACATTGGAAAGACCAAACGTAAACTGGGCGACCGCTTTGCAGAACACCTGCGGTCTGTCCGCAAGAATGACCCAAACCTCCCTGTCGCTTGCCATTTTAACACTCCACCCTGCTCTCTTGCCCACATGTCTGTCCTTGGCTTGCTGCATTGTCCCAGTGAAGCCCAACGCAAACTGGAGGAACAACACCTCATCTTCCAACTAGGCACTTTACAGCCTTCTGGACTGAATATTGAATTCAACAACTTTAGGTCTTGAGCTCCCTTCTCCATCCCCACCCCCTTTTCTGTTTCCCCCTTCCTTTTGTTTTTTCCAATAAATTATATAGATTTTTCTTTTCCCACCTATTTCCATTATTTTAAAATATTTTTAAATCTTTTATGCTCCCCCCACCCCCACTAGAGCTATACCTTGAGTGCCCTACCATCCATTCTTAATTAGCACATTCGTTTAGATAATATCACCGACTTTAACACCTATGTGTTCTTTTGTTCTGTTGTTTGTGATATCTTTTGATGATCTGCTTCTATTACTGCTTGTTTGTTCCTACAACCACACCAAGCCCCTCCACTTCTCTCTCTCTCCCCCCACCCAAACCTCCCCCCTCCGCCCACACACCTTAAACCAGCTTACATTTCACCCCTTTCTTGGACTCACTCAAGTTCTGTCGAAGGGTCATGAGGACACGAAACGTCAACTCTTTTCTTCTCCGCCGATGCTGCCAGACCTGCTGAGTTTTTCCAGGTGATTCTGGTTTTTTTTGGATTTCCGGCATCCGCAGTTTTTTTGTTTTTATCTTTGCTTTTATTTTCAGATCATTAGCTCTCTCCTCCATCCCCACCCCCTTTCTGATCTCCCTTTTTCCAATAATTAATTTTTTTTTTTACAAATATATTTTTCTTTCCCCTATTTTTAAATTTATTTCGATCTATTGTTTCATCTCCACCTTTTAGCCCATTTCAATCCCTTCCCCCAACCCACCCCCACTCAGGCCATCTGCCACAAGCTTGCTTCCCTTAATGTCCCCATTAGCACATCCTTTAGATAATTATCACTATCATCAACACCCCTTTGTCCTTTTGTCTATGACATCTTTGGCAGTCTCTTCTTGGCCTCCAGCTATCACTGGCCCCCTATTGAGCTCTACCTGTCCCACCCATCCCCCTCTACTAGCTTACATTTCATCTCATTTCTATATGTCTTAGTTCTGATGACCGGTCATACGGACTCAAAACGTTAACTGTATTCCTTTTCGCAGATGCTGTCAGACCTGCTGAGTTTTTCCAGCTATTTTTGTTTTTGTTTTAGATTTCCAGCATCTGCAGTATTTTGCTTTTATCTTAGTGTGAAGTCTGGAATTTGGTTCACATGGGAATTCGGTGCAGAATCTGTTGTCATGCCCCACTTGGGAAACAATGACATAGTTTGAACCAAAAATGACGTTCTGCTAAAAGAGTTTGAGGAGTTAGGGTCCAAATTAAAATGAAGAACATCAAAGGTAATCATCTCTGAATTGTTAACTAAGGCATGCACCAATTGGCATAGGATCAAGCAGATGCGGGAATTAGACTCGTGGTATCAAGAGTGGTTTGGGGAGAAAGCGTTTGGTTCACAGGGCACTGTATCAGTATTCAGGGCAGCGTGAGCTATTCTGTTGGCATGGGCCCCTCTTAAACTAAGCTAGGGCCAATGTCATGGCAATCATATCACTAGGGCTATGGACATGGATTTAAACTAACAGGGTTGACAGGGGTGGCGGGGGTGGTTGAGGGTGAGGGTGAGTTTGGGTGAAAGGAGATTTAGAAATCTAAAGAGACAGTTTGAGACAATGGAAAAGTGCAGCAATTTGAGTAAAAACAAGCAAAGTGGGACAGGAATGGACAGAGCTGAACATAAATTGTACATCAGCGAATAAGGTAATTGCAGGGAATAGAAGTAACAATGAAATTAAAGGTTCTCTATCTGAATGCACAAAACATCTGCAATTAGATAGATGAATTAATGGCACAAAGAGGTAAATGGTTTAGATTTAATTGCCATTACAGAGACATGGTTGCAAAATGATAAATATTCCAGGGTACACAATATTTCAAAAAGACAACAGAATGGCAAAGGAGGAAGGGTGGTCCTGATAGTAAAGGATGACATCAGAACATTAGTGAGAAAGGATCGGGCCTTAGAAGATCATAAAATAAAATCAATATGAGTGGAAATTAGGAATAGCAAGAGTCAGAAAGCACTGATGGGAGTAGTTTATAGGCCCCCTAACAGTAGTTATAGCATTGGACAGAGCAGTAAATAAGAAATTATTGAAGCTTGAAACAAAGGCAATGTAATAATTGTGGGGAACTTTAATCTTCATACAGAATGGGGCAATCAAATTGACAAGAGTAATCTAAAAGGTGAGTTTGTAGAATGCTTCCTGGAGCAGTACCTTGTGGAGCAAACTAGGAATAAAGCTTACATGCTGGATTATTTTATCTCCCCCATCATCCCCTTGTTGAAATATACTTGTCCCTGAAACATCTCTCCCTTCAAGCTCACCCATTGTTCTGTTAGTTTTTCCTGTCACCTGTTTACCTTGGCAAGATCCCCTCTCTTCTCATTTAAGATAGCCTCCTTCCAATTTAGAAGTTATACTTTAGATTTTTCCTTGCTCTTCTCCATTACTGGTTTAGACCTTATGATGCAATAATAACTCTTACCCAAATGTTCCCTCATATACACTTGATCCACTTAGCCCAGTAACAGATACAGCATTATCTCCTACCTAGTTGGACTGAGAACATACTGATCAACACTCTCAGAAATTCCTACCTCTCCTTACCCTTTATTCTAACATTGATATTTGGGAATTAAAGCCCCTGAACATCACCACTCTAGAGTTTTTACATATTTGTGGTTTCCCTACAGATTTGTTCCTCTTTCTTTCACTATTTGGAAGCCTTTAGAATGCCCTGAGTAACGACATCATGGGCCAGATTTTTGCAGAGTTGGGCTCACTCCGGAGGCCAATTCTGGGATTTCGAGCCCCATTACCAGCGCCGGTAATTTTTGTTGGCATAGGATAAGGGTATGGGCAGCAAGCTGGCACCCTGCACTTCTGACCCAGCCAGTGGGGATAGGCATATCATAACCTACCCACAATTTCGTGGAGTTGGTCCAGCTTCTTGAGGACACATGGTTCATGGATCTTCAGAGGAGCTGTGAACCATAGTCTGAATTTGAGAACCTTTTGAAACATGTTTAAAAGGTCTTGCCATGACACCTCCCTGCAGCCGTGCCTTCTATGCCACCATAGCCCTTCCATACCATATCTGCACCCTCCATGCCCACCCACCCATTATACACTATTGAACCAATGAAACACAAAACAATGTTAAGTCTTGAAATGCACTTTAAAAATACCCATTCAATAATCTATCTTGAAGAAAACTGCTGCTCTTACAATCCTATAAAAGTGTCAACCAGTCATAGCCTTTATAGTATCAATAACAGAAGCTTTACCTCACCTCACATCTCTTAATCTTGTCCAAATAAATGTAAAGACATTGAAAGAAACATGCATAACCTATTATAACCTCAAAGATGTCAATCAATCAAATCAAACACTCCACTTCTACCTGTGGAAACAGACCCCTGTTGAACTAATCCTTTAGTGAGTCTTGGAGCTCAGTCAAGCATTCATAATGGAGCCTGGAGAAACAGATGTCTGGCCCAACTCAAGCTTCCCTCAGATGGCAGAAATCCAGCCCCATATCTTCTTGGCTTTTCAACTCTAATAAAATCGATTCTGTCCTTCCCTTTTTCCTCAGGACGAACCTCTATTTTTGAAACAATAATGTCTTCCCTAATCAGTACTGCCACCCCAACTCCCCTTTTTCCTTGCCTATCTTTTCTGGACACTTTGTATCGTGAATATTGAGCACCCAATCCTCACCATTTTTAAGCCACATTTCCATTATTGCCACTGCATCATATTCCCACATAGCAAATTGCACTTGAAGCTCCCCAACCTTATTCAGTGCACTTTATCTATTTACATGCATGTATTCTAAACCTGTTTTTGTCTAATATGGTACCACTTCCTTCTCTAGCGCTATCCCACAGTTTTACTCCTTTATGCACTTTATTTCTTTTGTCTACTTCTATATGCTGGTGCCCATCCCCCTGCAAGTTTAGTCCCTCACCACACTAGTGAACCTCTTGGTGAGGACATTGGTCCCAGTCCTTTTGAAGTGGGACCCATCCATTTTGAATAGGCATCCCTGCCCCAAAACTGGCCCCAAGAATCTGAAGCCCTCCCTCCTGCACCATGCCTCAAGACACCAATTAATCCTCCCTATGCTAGCGCATAGTACTGGGATTAATAAAGAGATTGCTACCTTCAAAGTTCTACATTTTACATTCCTCCATTCACCCTGAAAGTCTCACTATTTCACCTAAAAGCCTGCCCCCTCTAAGGCATTGATACTGACGTGTGCCACAACTTTTGGCACACTCCCATACCCCTGCAGAATATGCTGCACCCTCTCAATTATGCCCTTGACCTGGGACACAACACACATGTGGAATTCATGATGACAGTTACAGAAATGCCTGTCTGTCACCCTAACTATGGAAATCTGCTACAATGACTGGATTTCTACACTTTGTTCTTCATCCCTGTGCAGAACCTTGCCTATTAGTGCCATGGTTTGGACTGAACTCCTTCAAGGTGCTGTCATTTCCAACAGTCTCAGATGCTGAGTACTGGTTTGAGAGTGACACACATCTTGAAAACTCCAGCACCTGTTCCTACTTTTTAGTAGCCATCCGTCTACTATTCTAAGTCTCTCTGCCTGTGGGGTGGCCACACCTCTTGGGAGATATGATCCAGGAAACTCTGTCTCCCTAATGGTCTCCAGTGACTCCAACTGCCCCTCAATCTCAGAAACCCTAAGCTTGTGCTAAAGCAGCTGGAGACACTTTCTGCATATGTGGTCACCAAAACACATGAAGTCTTCTGACGTTCCCACATGGTGCAAAAATTGCAAGTGACTGGTCTCAGCTACTCCTCCATAATCTAAAAACAATTCTATTCTCTCTTTTAAAAACAATTCTATTCTCTCTTTTAGAATTTAGTTAGTACACTATTTAACTATTACTTAATACCTCTAGACCTGCTCTGTACTAATATCCTTATTATAAATTCATTTGCTACTATATTTTATCCCCACCTGTTTCATTTGTTTATTGTATAAATTAAGGTTAAGTCTATACAGGTGGAAGCACTTAGTGGATTATGACTTGTGCACATTAAGTCCACCCACCCATGTGTCACTGGAGAGGGAGCATATGACATCTACTGGTATGCTTTGTTTAATAGGTGGATCTCCATTTCCTGAATCAGGCAACAGAAGGGACTCTGTGAATCACAACTGTTCAACCATAGTTCTGGATCATTTCCCTGTCCAGAAGCAAAACCCCCTAACTGGGGAAAAACCCAGCCCTTAAATACATGCTTCAGTGAACATCACCTGCTCTCAATTCACTCTGAAGTTTGTCCTGGTTTACTTTTAAAGGAACCTGCATTTCTAACATTGTCATGCTTGAGGCCTTCTCCAATCAGTGGACATTACAGGGGCTGGACTGGGAATGACATTTTAACTTAAGTTTCCTTTGACATTTTTGGTTTTCATTGAAATAACATGAAATTACCCCTTTAAAGGAGTTGATCATGTGTTTGGTACTCACAAGAGCATAAAGAGTCACTTATTGGCCTACAGTGATGGGTTGTAGAGTTAGGAACTATACATTTGTAATAATCTCACTTTGTGAATAAATCTAAGACTGAATAACGATTGACTTCTGGTCTCTTCCTTCATCAAATACCTGTAAGAATTTTAACATCCCTCAGCTCTCACTCCTGGTCTTCAGGTCTCTTCTGCTATTATTACTCTATTTATCTCCTCTGGTCTCACAGCTCTTGTTTCCGATACTTTTGCTGCGAGGTTATTTTACATACTTTGGAACTTTCAACTACACTTTTGGAAGTTTGGCTTATTAGATCAGGATGGCTGCCACTAATGCAGTCTTAGTTTGGATCACAAATGAGGACCAAGATGAGGAGTATCAGCAACCGGCCGGTAACAAACCGGTACTTCCACATGAGAGAGTGGAGCATCAGCAGAGAGGTGCAGCTCACAGGAGGCCATATCCAGCACACTGACTCTAAGGATAAGTTTCCTCACCATGTCTGAACAGCAGTGTATCAGGAGGCTATGCAGATGGTGGTTAACACTTATCACCTGTTAGAAAAAGTCCTGCTGTCAGCTGGGCCTGGTGGACACGTTTTACCATTGGCTGTCAAATTCAACACTGTCCTCTGCTTTTTTGTGTCTAGATCATAGAAACATAGAGACTAGGAGCAGGAGTAGGCCATTCAGCCTGCTTTGCCATTCAATATGATCATGGCTGATTGTCTATTTCTGCGCCATATTCCCGCTTTCTCTCCATATACCTCAATGCTCCTAATATCCAAAGATGTATCAATTTATTTCTTGAATATACTCAGTGACCTGGCCTCTACAGCGTTCTGTGGTAGAGGATTCCACAGGTTGATCACCCTCTGAGTGAAGAAATTTTTTCTCATCTTAGTCCTAAATGGCCTGCCCCCATATCCTAAGACTGTGGCCTGTACCCTCTCCTTTTCCTATGTGTGAGTGTAATGGAATGTGTTCAACTGATGGATGGAGTGCATTTGGTGAGGATGACTTTGACAGAGAAGTATTAAATTGCAGAAAGAGTGAATGGGTGTGGTGGATGGATGAGGATCAGAGAAGTGCATAAATAGAGAAATGAGTGCACCTGCAAGTTAAATGGTTGTGAGGAGTGATGAGCTGGAGTAGTCTTGACAAGGCAGAGTGAAAAGATGGGGGTAATGCACACAGTAGGATACAAGTGAATGTGCAACTTTCATTTTTCCTGACCCACTTTAATAAACCAAGTGCTTCTTGCACTAAACTCAGAAGTTTGGCACCAATGCTCAACTCCTCTATCACCTTCAACCTTCTTTGTACTGTCACAGGTATTTTCCTCCCTTTGCTGGGAAATAGTACTCCCTCCTTTTCATAGCCCCCAGCAATGCATCCATGGAAACATCACTGAACTGGGATGCAGACTTTGAATGTCTCTGTTATGCTCCTTCTGTCGGGTCACTTTGCTTAACGAACATGGTTGTACACACATCTACTGGTGAGTGAGTTGGTAAACAGGATACTGCAGATGCAGAGAACTATGTAAGATGAAGTACATGCTATTTATTAACACAAGAAACAGAGCACCAACATGTGTGCCTCTCAAACCAGACCCTATTCTAAACTACTGATTAACATTGTAGCCTGTGCTACACAACCATTGGGTAATGTAGTCACGGGGTAAATTTGCTCACATTCTCTTAAAGGTGTATTGCACCTCAGATTATCACAGCCTTCCTTCTATTGTTTTCCTCCCTTCTTTTTTCTTTAGAACCCCAAACGTCTCCAACTGCATCATTAAATTGGCTATTTAAATATTGGAATTGTGTGTCTGCAATATACTCACTGCCACTGATTGGACGGAAAATCCAGAAGTAAAATGATAACAAAGTGGCTGCATTAAAAAGGCACTGAAATGTGCTTAACATATTTCTAGTTTCCCATGCAGTATTAGACTCCCACTCCTGGCATGTCTGAAAGTTGAGATCGAGGCATTCATGTCTCAGTGAGGATTTTTCAATCTGACTGATGAAGAGAAGCTGTTGCTTGCCCTTCTCACACATGCCTGTAGAGGGAAACGCAGCGAAAAGCATCTCCAGTGACTGTAACTTGTCACTCAAAATGTCTATGAGCAGCACTCCTTCACCGCTGGCCACAAAAACCAGGTCAATGTATAACTGACCTGGTAAGAGATTGTTAGACAACCTGAGCTATTGAGATGGTTGGAGTGATCCACGGAGATGCTCAGCTTTAACTGGTGAGGTAAGTGAGTGAGAGGGGTACTGATTCAGTAAAAGAATCATCCCATGTCCCATATGAATATGATTTTCTTAGCAATGTCAATGCTATTCTATAACCCCAATATTAATGTAATTTTATTAACCTGATATTCATGTGGTTCCTTTAGTCTAATATTAATATAACAGTTACCCAACTAATATTAGCTATTATTTAGTATAATTTAGCTACCTCAATATTAATAGGATTGTCTTACCCCAATGTAAATCTTTATTGCTCTGGAGCAGGTCACGCCTGATTGGCCACAAATTATATTTTCAGTGACAATCTTGAAATTTGGACGTGTTTCATTCGCACAACATGAGTCCTAAAATCCCCAAATAAGTATAATTGGTTACTTCAAAAGAAATCACACACCACAAAGGAAACCTGAAACCATTTGAAAAAAATAATCCTTGGATTTCTTGTCTTATTACCTGAATTAAGGTGTATTCACAGTTACCGTTGAAGATAAATTTCTTGCCATCGAAAGTGGTAACATGCCCTTCCCCATGAATGACACAAGTTGCAGGGCAATGCACATTTTCTATGCATTTCCATTTTCCACTAAGGCAGACACTGTTGAGCAATAAAACAATGATGAAACTGATCAGATGAGACTGACAAATTCAGTGACAAACCTTTGCAATTCTGAGGATTCCTGCACCATTTAAACAGATAGAGAAAAGCTATTTTAACCATATTTAACCGTATTTAAATACGGAGAGTTGACAGAAAATAGTGTTTTTTGATTTCACCACATGGCTACTGGCCTAGTCAGAACTGTCAACAATTAGATGAGAAACCTGTAATTATGAGCATGAACTAACTGTCGGTGTCTGAGGTCTGCCCTGAAATAAAAACTGATAGATTTTTAAAATAATTATCAGAAGATTCAGTAGATGCTCAGTTGAACTGCTGGTACTTTTCTTCTTGGATGAGATAATATCTATGTATTCCCACCCACTGGGGCTGCCCATCACTTTCCAGACACAAACACACACACAAACACAACCGGTTGGTCAGTGCATCTGCGTGACTGCTTTTGGGTTCAATATCCATCCCTACCAATCATTGGCATTACGGGATTAGTTTGTTAACTATTTGAATGTAAAACAGTAAAATGTGTTCATTTTACTATCTCTGACCAATTCTTCGTCTCAACTTTCATTCACAGCCCTCACCCTCACACACAAGGAAAAAAGCATTCTCCCAACAACGAGCTCTCAGGGCTCAATTTTACCAGCCCTCTAGGGGCAGGTTGGGAGTCCCATTAAGTGGTGAAAGAAGTCAGGTCATGGGGTACCGTCACCTTCCCACTGCAATGGCATTTTACCAGAAGCGGGGAAGGTGCAGAATGTCTCTCCCACCCAGAGGCCATTTGTGCCAACTAAGGGCCTCTTCCTGCTGCTGCTGGCATTTTACCAGCAGTAGGTGATGTTTCGTATGTTGGTGGTGTGGTCTACCTTGCATTGAGTAACTCTGCTCTGACTCAGATAGCTTATTTCAACTATTTTATTTACATTATATAGAGGATGAGCTTCCAGGATGCAAATACGACTGGTTGTCCTTGTTGCATTAGGGTTGCTCCAAGACCTGTCTCATTGGCGTAATAGTACAAGGGGACGTCATCATTGACATCATAGTACTTCAGCACTGGCATTGACGTCACCAGTTGTTTGATTTTAGTAAATTCTGCTTCTTGCTCTGTGCCCCAATATCACTGCACCTCCTTGGCAATGAGCATGTGTAATGGTTCACACAGTGATGACAAATTGGGCAAAATGTTTGCTAAATAGTTCATAAATCCAACAAATTGTTGCGCTGCTTTCATGTCTGTCAGTCACTGCGTTGCTACTACAACTTTCACCTTGTCAGGATCCAGACGAAGATCTTTTGCCATCAATACATGATGTATGTACTTGACTTCAGACATCTTCAGCTGCAATTTTTTCTTGTTCAGCTTCAGCTTTATCTGGTGAGCTCTCTCTAGCAGCCGTATTAAATTCTGATCATGGTCAGCTATGGCTTCTTCCATTGTCTCCCCACATCTATAGACTTATAGATCATTCACTATGGCTTACAATCTGGGAAGATCATTGATTATCTCATGTTATCTGCATTGATACTCTTCTAGAGCTGTGGACATGCCAAACAGCATGGACAACCACCTGTATCTCCTGAACAATGTCCAGAATGTTGTTAGAAAGCTGCTGCTCTCAGCCAGCTTCACTTAGGCTATAAGACCATAAGACCATAAAATGTAAGAGCAGAAGTAGACCATTTGGCCCAACAAGCCTGTTCCACCATTCAGTGAGGGGATAATCCTCAACTCCATTTTCCTGCCTTTTCCCCATAACCCTTGATTCCCTTAGTGATTAAAAATCTGTCTTTCTCAGCCTTGAATGTAATTACTGACCCAGACTCTACAAGCCTCTGTGGTAAAGAATTCCACAGATTTACTACCATCTGAAAGAAGAAATTCCTCCTCATTTCTGTCTTAAGCGTGCAACCCCTTACTCTGAGATTATGCCCTCTGGTCCTAGACTCTCCCACAAGGGGAAACAACCCCTCAGCATCTACCCTGTAAAGCCCCCTATGAATCTTATGTGTTTCAATAAGGTCGCCTCTCATTCTAAACTCCAATGAGTACAGGCCCTTGCCAGTAACCATCCTTCGTGCTAGGGTAGTAAAGGTCTTTGCCTTGGCAAGTGCAGCAAAATACCTTTGATGGTCGGCATGGGGTAATGCGATCTCTTCAATGCTTAATTTAGATCCTTTGGACCTAAGCATACTCTCAGCTTTCCAGGTTGTTTCACTGCTACCATGCTGCTAATCCAGTCTGTAGGAGTTGCCACATTTTTGATCACTCCCTTCTTTTCCAGCTCTTCGATATTTTCTTTTAGGCTTGACTTAAGGTCAGCTGGAAATCTTCTCAGCAGATGCTGAATTGGCCTTACACTTTTATCTACTTCTGGATGACATTCTCCTGCTAGACATCCCAACTCTGTAAACACATCTTTGTACTCCTCTAGGATCTGTTCAGTGGTCAATAGTTTTATGTGCTGTGACACGTTGTAATCCTCTGTTGGCACATTTAGGGTAACCAGTCCAAGCTTTAGGCTTGCTTCAGCTGAGATGAGTGGCCATTGTGTCCCACCTATGATCTGGAACTCTAGATCTTCCTTCTTGCCATTGCATTGGGCTCTCAGGCTAATTTGTCCTCTCGGTATGAGTATCATGTAGTAGCCTCAACCTTTTGTGGGTTTCATTTTTGGATCACTATTTCGAGCTACTTCGCACATGTCAGTGAAAGTAAAGATGTTATATGACACACCAGTGTCTATCTGACACTTGTTCGCTTGATACCCTCTTTCTGCGGTTATCATGGTTAACAGTCACATACCATTTCTCGCCTACAGACTTGATGGAACCAACCTGTTGTATCATGTATAGTTCTTCATTAGACTCTTTGGCTGATATCTCTCCAGTGCCCATCTGTATAGGCTTGTTCTGCTTCTTTCTAGCCAAACACTTGTGTGCAAAGGGATTCTGCTTCTTGCACCTAAAACACTGCGTTCCCCATGCTGGGCAATCCACCTTTTACTTTGTAAGATGTCCTCCGCAGTATTTGCATCCTGCCATTTGCGATTGTTTTGCTCCTTTGGTCTGAAATGTCTCTCAGTATAATTTATCTCCTGGTCTGTTCTGCAATACATGTGTTTCAACTGGCGTTTTATAATCTCCACATTTCTACACACATCTATTGCTTTCCTGAGTGTAAGTTTCTCCTCTTTAAGTAGACTTGCTCTCACTGAGGGGTCTCTTAGGCCTAAGCCTATACAATCTTTAATCAGATCATCTTTTAGCTGTCCGAATTCACATGATTCTGCCAGCTGTGTTACTGCGGTCACATACTGTTCAACTGTCTCCTTTTCGCCTTGGGCTCTACAAAGCATTCATACGTAACATGCACAATGGGCTCAAAGCGTTCGTCCAAGGCTTGCAAAATCTCTGCCGTCTGTTTGCTTTGTCCATCAGTTAGATTTAGAATGGTTCACTTTATAACAGTCCCTCCTCAACAGTATTAGAAGTGTGGCTACTTATTGGTTCTGGCTTGTTAATTAACTCTGTTGCTAGCTTGTATTTTTGCCATTACAAGTGAAAAAACTGCCAATTCTGTCACATATCGCCTTTCATTTCAACTGGAGCTGGGAGGGGAAAGTTTACAGCAGCCATGTTACTCACACAGTATTTTATTTGTAGCCTTCAGTTTGTGTTCACTTTTCCTTGCCCTTTTTGTTATCAGCTTTTAGCAGATTTGAACATATCTGTGTGCCTTTCTGAGCTGTATCTTTTCTACAGAATTTCCAGGATTATAAATCTCCATTTTATCTCCACTTCCTGACCCCATATTTTGTGCTTAAAGACAGCTGAGCTTCTCAGTCATTATTGAACTGAATTTAAGATGGCAACTTACAGAGATTACCTCCTAACAGAGGTCTTGTAACTACAGAAAGCCAAATAGAGCATGTAGAACTGATTGCATTTCAGACTCAAACAGCCCTCTTTTCATACTGAACAAAGCTACAGAGAGCAAGGTCGTCTTTCTTCTGTAAAAATCTGACAGCGTTTCACTGCAGGCTCTGATAACAATGTGGTCGTGATAAAGTTCATCTTCCAATGCACCATCTGCAAGAGCTGACTAGGTGTTACAGATTGGTAAGGAACAATTCAACGGATTTCCCTGGTCTTTAGGATTGCTGATTAAATCGTGCTCACTCAATCATGAGGTTTTGTTTTGGACTTAAATATATGTGGAATGTTTTTAGGAAAGTTTCAAAGTCTGCGGAGATCTCTTGTATTCCCTGTCTCAGGAGGACATCGTTGGTGAGAAGCCACACTGCGTAGAGGAATAGACTAAGTTGGTGCTTCTGCTCTTTGGCACACAAACCCAACATTGCTCAATACCTCAGGAAGTTTTTCTTCCATGACTCCCAATGTTGGCCTCTCTGTGGGCCCTCAAGAATTTCGAACTTGTGAGGAAAGGGCAGTGACTGCTTGCCTGGTGCTGATATCGTGACTGCTTTCCAGTGTGCCTCCTTTGCAGGTAAGTTTTCAGATTCTTGCTTCTAACAGGTTTTCTTCCCCTTTCCCACTGTGGGTGTTATGTCAATGGCATCAACCCCTTGTTAGACCTAAGCTGGTGTATTGTGTACCTTTCTGGGCTCCACATTATAAGAAGGATGCAGAGACAGTGAAGAAGAGATTTACGAGAATGGTTTCAGGGATGAGAAACTTCAGCCAAGAGGGTAGATTGGAAAGGTTGGGACTGTTCTCCTTGGAGAGAAGAAGGTTGAGAAGAGATTTGATAGAGATGTTCAAAATCATGAGGGAGCTGGACAGAGTAGATAGGGAGAAGCTTTTCCCGCTTGTAGAAGGATCAAGAACCAGAGGACACAGATTTAAAGTGATTTGCCAAAGAAGCAAATGTGATGTGAGAAAAAACTTTTTCACACGAATGGTTCAGATCTGGAATGCACTGCTTGGAAGTGTGGTGGAGGCAGGTTCAATCGAGGCATTCAAGAGGGCATTCGATGATTTATTGAATTGAAACAACATGCAGGGATACTGGGAAAAGGCAGGGCAATGGCACTAGGTCATAATGCTCATTTGGAGAGCTGGTGCAGACACGATAGGCTTCCTTCTATGCCTTTAAAATTCAGTGATTCTGTTAGATTGGTGTCAGCACCACTGCTACTATGTTTCATATGTTGGTTGCATGGCCTACCTTATCTTGAGTAACTCTGGTCTGACTCAGGTAGGTTACTTCATATTATGTTATTTACATTATATACACTGTATGCAGGAGGAGCTACTAGGTAGGCACATCTTTGTTGAGTACAGACTATTCCACTCCCTCTGCCAAGTCTCTAGCACATGACTGCTGATGTCACTGTTACATCATGATACACCGCTAACTCATTACCATAACTCTTAATCTATTATATTACAGGTGAGCCATCTGTCATGTGGGGAGACCCTCTGGTGAATGCTTGCGAGCTCTGGTTGGAGGACCTTCCTAGTTTGGCACTTTATGGCCTATGGAAGGTGCCCTAGTGGCAACAGCCAGTCCTAAAATAATAGCTTCACCCCTGCTCTCATCAACTGTAACCCCCAGCCTTCACCAGGGCCTGCTGAATTGTCCCGGTGACCTCAAACCCCACTCACCTATTTGCAAAGGCGATTTCCATTGCTGCGTCCTCTCAGCTGAGTGCATTCCCAGGAGTGGCCGTCACTCTCGGTGGTGTTGCTGAGACTGATGAGCTGTCAGTCATCTGATTGGCCAGGAACTCTTGGGAGCTGCCTCTAATCCTTTAAAGGGATGAGAGCTCCAACGGCAACTAATTAGTTCCCAGATTTGGACTAAAATCCAGCCAGGGGTCCCCCAAGCAGTTGAGGTAGTTTTGCCCTCTGCTTTCCAGCCCATTGTTGAGGCCCCCACCGCCTTGACTACATTCAGCCCTTCAACTCCCAGCTCCTTCTCCTCTGCTGCTCCACCTGCCTTGACAAGTCCATTATAGACCTGCTTAATTAACTCCCTCATCATTGCCTTTGAGGGCTTGGCCTAAATAGCCAAGTGGTTATGGTACTGGGTTTGTAACCCTAAGATCAAGAGTTCAAATCTCACAATGGCAAAACTATGAAACAATGTAACTTCATCTGAAACAGATGGAAGTGGATTTTGGCTTGGCCTAAATAGCCAAGTGGTTATGGTACTGGGTTTGTAACCCCCAGATCAAGAGTTCATTGCCTTTGATATCCTAATTCCCACCAAATTATTCACCATCTTGCGACTCTGTCATTGCCATGAAACGGTCTTCATCTTCAAGTATGAGGGCTGCAGGTTCAGAGCACATGGTAGACAACTAACATTCAATCATCAGGTCTGGTTCAAGTTTTGCTTTCTGAACCAAAATGTCCTACTGCTCCACGATCATACTGAGGGATAAGGTCAACCATGACTAATCACCTACTCAAGCACTCTCTCCACAGCTGACCTCACAATCCCACCATCGGCACCTCCAATGCCAAATAAGAAGAATCATGGATTTAGTTGGCTCCAATATTGAGACCATTCAACAGCTGCCTCTGTTTCTTCCACAACTCCTAAACACACTCTGGAGTTCATCTCTCAAAATGTTGTCAAACTTGCCTAACATCCGACATATGCTGTAGCTTCCTCCGATTAAATATTGGAAATACTGAAGCTATTGCATTTTGTTCCTGCCACAAACATTGTACCCCAATTACCATCTCAATCCCTTTCCTGTTCCCATCTCAGGCTGAGCCAACTCAGACTACTCAATATCAGCAACCGGTTGAATGCAACCTGGACTTCTGGCCTTATATCGTCTTCAAAACAGAGTCACTATATCCAACACTGCACCATACCTGCCCCTACTCCTGTCTCAGCCCATCTGCTGCTGAAGCCCTCATATACACCTTTGACACTGCTAAAAAAATACTCCACTAACCACCCATCCTCCTAAACTTTAGCTTCATCCAAAGCACAGCTGCCTATATCCTAGAATTATAGAATGATACAGCACAGGAGGAAGCCATGCATTCCTATTATGACTGTGCTTAGTCTTTGCTAAAACTACTTTGATTCCCCTGTTCTTTTGCCATTGCCGTGTAATTATTTTCCCTTCAGTTATTCATCCACTTCTGTTTTAAAAGTTACTATTGAATCTGCTTCCAACAACATATTAAAGAAAATTCATTCATAGGATGTGTGTGTCGCTGGCTAGGCCAGCTTTTATTGCCCATCCCTAGTTGCCCTTGAGAAGGGGGTGGTGAGCTGCAGTCCATGTGGCATAGGTACACACACAGTGCTGTTAGGAAGGGAGTTCCAGGATTTTGACCCAGCAACAGTGAAGGAACAATAATATATTTCCAAGTCAAGATGGTGAGTGACATTGAGGGGAACTTCCAGGTGGTGGTGTTCCCCTGAGCCTGCTGCCCTTGCCCTTCTAGATGGTAGTAGTCGTGGGTTTGGAAGATGCTGTCTAAGGAGCCTTGGTGAATCCCTGCAGTGCTGCTTGTAGATGGCACACACTGTTGCAATTGTGTGTCGGTGGTGGAGGGAGTTAATGTTTGTGGATGGAGTGCCAATCTAGCGGGCTGCTTTAACCTGGATGGTGTCAAGCTTCTTGAGTATTGGGAGTTGCATTCATCCAGGCAAGTGGGGAGTATTCCATCACAATCCTGACTTGCGCCTTGTAGATGGTGGACAGGCTTTGGGGAGTCAGGAGGTGAGTTATGCATTGCAGGATTCCTAGCCTCTGACCTACTCTTGTAGCCACAGTATTTATATGGCTAGTCCAGTTCCGTTTCTGGTCAATGGTAACCCCAGGATGTTGATAGTAGGGGATTCACAATGGTAATGCCATTGAACGTCAAGGGATGGTGGTTGGATTTTCTCTTGTTGTAGATGGTCATTGCCTGGCACTTGTGTGGTACGAATTTTACTTGCCACTGGTCAGCCCAAGCCTGGATATTGTCCAGGTCTTGCTGCATTTGTACATGAACTGCTTCAGTGCCTGAGATGGTGAATGGTGCTGAACATTGTGCAATCATCAGCAAACATCTCCACTTCTGACCTTATGATGGAAGGAAGGTCAATGATGAAGCAGCTGTAGATGGTTGGGCCTGGGACACTGCCCTGAGGAATTCCTGCAGGGATACCATGGAACTGAGATGATTAACCTCCAAGAACCACAACCATCTTCCTTTGTCAGGTATGACACCAACCAGTGGAGAGTTTTCGCCCTGATTCCCTTTGACTTCAGTTTTGCTAGGGCTCCTTGATGCCACACTTGATCAAAAGCTGCCTTGATGTCAAAGGCAGTCACTGTCGCCTCACCATGGGAGTTCAGCTCTTCTGTCCATGCTTGAACCAAGCATGTAGTTAGCGGTGTCCAAACAAATGTTGTCAGGATATGCATACTAGTTTATGATGCCAACACAACTGAAGCAGAAGCGCACACTCCTGAAGTCTGCCACTATCTTCCTCTTTGTTTACCATCGTTCTAAGTTTTATATCATCTGCATGCTTCATGCTTCATATATCCAAATCCAAGTCATCAAAATGTATCAAAAATGGAAGTGGTCCCAACAATACAGTATACCTCCTTCCAGTCTGAAAAATACTCATTGAGCACTACTCTCTATTTTCTGTTCCTTAGTCAATTTTGTGTCCATGTTGCAAATGCCCTCTAAATGCCATAGGCTTTAATTTTATTAACAAGTTTATTATATGATACTTTGTCAAATACAGCATGCAAGTCCATAGATATAAATTTAATCACACTACTTCAAAGAACTTGATCAAGTTTGTCAAACACAATTTGCCTTGAACAAATCTGTGCAGGTTTTCATTTATTAGCTTATACTTATCCAAGTTACAATTAATTTGGTGTTGGATTTTTGTTTCTAAAAGTTCCTTCACTACCAGCATTAGTCTGACTGACCCATAGTTGTTGGGTTTTTCCTCCCCATGTTTATACAGTAGTGGAACATTTAAATTCCTTCAGTCTTGAGGCACTGTTCCCCATATCAATGGAGGCTTTAAAAATTATAGCTAGAACCTCTGTAATTTCCACCCTCCTTTCCCTCAGTAATCTATGATGTATTGCATCTGGAATGTGTGCATTTTCTTCTTGCTGATGCCAACATCTTAAGTACCTCCTCTTTATCTATAGTCATTTGATCCAATATTGCCACTGCCTCTTTCTTTACCTCTACGTGGGAAGTGACTTATTCTATGTTGAAGACAGATGTGAAGTGTTCATTTAGTACCTCCGTTATATCCTCAATCCCCACACAATATTTTGTTTCTGGTCCTTAATCTAGCTAGTAAGTCTAATATGTGACGCTTGTCCAATGTCTTTTGAAAATCCATATGCACAACATCAATCACATGACCCTCATTAACTCTCTTTGTTAATTAATTAAAGAACTCAATCATGTTAGTCAAATACAATTAAGAAGGGTAGTATTAAAATTTAATTTAATGTCCCTATTGTGAATTAGATTTGCCTCTGTTCTAGACCAGTCTGAAGGCTGCACTATTTTGCACCCCGATCAGGGGGCACTGATACCAATATAGCGCCCATATGTCTGCCCCATTGATAAACGTGAACCACCAGGAGAGCAGAATTATTTTATTTTAAAACTATTTCCTCATTTTTAGAATCAACTTAAAGTTAGCTCAATAAAATATTTGAATTCCTTATCATTCCTCACAGTCTTTCATCATTTTCTCCCCTCTTTTGTACGTCCGGTCACTGAATTTGCAAGGACAGTCTTCAGGGTAGACACACCTAGCATCGTAATCTAAGACCATACCCTCTGGACATATACAGCCAGATACGCACTTAGCTGGTATCTTTGGTGGGGTGAAGAATAGGCAATTCAATCCTTAAATCTTTTACATTCACAATTCTGAGTAAGGAGTTTGCTATATTTCTTACTCACGCATGAGATTTCTGTGGCTATCATCTGGCAAGTTGGTGCACACATTGCTCCATATTGACCCTGTGGACCATGTGCACAGCTGAAGTAAACTTTAGGAGGCATGCACATTCCTGGAAAGAACAAAGTATATTATTTTCCACCACCACCAATGTGGAATCGCTTTCATTTCAAGCAGAACATAGTAAGCAGGATTACAAAACGATGCATCTGAAAGTATATATTAAATTATGGGTGGAATCCACCCCAGGTTTGTACTAAGCGCAGTAGCTGGCGTGGAAAAAAAGTTTTACCAACCGGCAGCAATGGTGGTTTTCTTGTGCCGTATTGCCCCCTTCCCGCCTCATAAATTATGCAGTCATGGGAAACACGCCGGATTGCTGGTGGCTGGCCTCCAATTGGCCTGCCACACTGTTACCTCGCTGCTTCCTCCTGCCAGGTGCTATATTTAAAATGCAGCCACGCGCACTGTTCTCAATGCTTACAGCCTAGGACTGTTCTGGTGAAGACATGGCTCCAAAAGGCAGGAAGATTGCAGCACCCCCCCACCGATTCAGTGATGCATCCTGGAATGCCTTCTGGATGCCATGGAGACCCCTGCTGTGATGCCCTCCACCCCACACTCTGAGCACAGGAAACCCATTAGTCTCACCACTCTGGCTTGGAAGGTAGTGACAGAGGTGGTCAGTGCCAACGCTTCGCAAAAGAGAACAGCCATCCAGTACAGAAAAAGGATGAATGATCTTATCCGTGATGCCACGCTAAGACAACCATCTCATCAAGCTCAACTTACCCACTCACAAGCCCATCATACATTCAGTGGCATCTCACTCACTGCCAGCTCAAGGGACATCACCATTCAGGGAGGCGGTGGCATTGTGGTATTGTCACTGAAATAGTATTCCAGAGACCCAGGGTAATGCTCTGGGTTTCGAATTTATTTCAATATAAATCTGGAATTAAATGTCTGTTGATGACACTGAAACCTTTGCCGATTTTGTAAAAACCCATCTGGAAATCTATCCTTTCCTGGTCTACATGTGACTCCAGACCCACAGCAATGTGGTTGATTCTTAACTGCCCTCTGAACAAGGGGTGGGCAATAAATGCAAAATCAAGGTCCTCACTCTGAGGACATCAAGGTCCTCACTCTGTTCGAGAATCGAGCACCAGAGAGGACGTGGATTGTTCCTGCAGTGACAGTGAGGTCGGAGGCGAACTCCCATGTGAGGATTCTGCACCACATCATCCCTTTCTCAATGCTATTCTGACTCCACTGTTCTATGTTCAAGTAATATACATCATCCCCAGGCAACCTTGACCCTGACCCCAGCACTGAGATGGCCTCGGATGAGGACCCTGAGGGCTGCCTTGACCCTGATCCCAGCACCAAAAGCACATCGGATGAGGACACTGAGGGCAGCATTGTGGAAGACCCATCATGGTGCTCGCCCAAACCCTCCAACAGCGCAGTGACACACACCTCGGTGGGACCTAGATGTAGAGCAGCCTCGGGATCACAATCTGTTCTGGTAGCAGGGGCATCCTTGTTTGCCAGCACCCAGAAGACTGTTGGAAGCAAGGAATCTGCTGACCCCGGGTCAGATGAGGAGCCTCTGGATTCAGTCCTCAATCAGTTGTTGGAGCTGCAAAGACAATCATTGGAACATCAGGAAGGGATGTCTGGTGCACTCCTCAGATTGCAAGCAACGATGGAGGAGTCTGTCCGCCTTCAATCCGAGTTGGTAGTGACGGCATGCCAACGCACTGAGGTCAACACTGGCAGGATGGCAACCACCATAGAGACCATGGTCGAGAACATCAGTCCTGCATAGCCATGCGGGCTGAACTCCATCGCTGATGTCATAGTTGGCTTCCAATAGTATCAACATGAGAGGGGTGGGGGGCATCTCGCTCTCACTCCAGCTTCCCCTTCTCCTCAAGGAGTCAGACAGGGGCACTCGGGCACCTACAGGGAGGAGGATTAGCAGCTCCACACCCTGGGGTCATCCACCCAGGTGACTCCAGGAATGTCCGGCCTCTTCGTGTGACCCCTGAAGCTCCAGCTTCACAGGACGAGGAGGTTGCTGCTGGTCCATAGTAGGACACCCAAATCAGGCTGTGGCTGTCCAGGCCTCAGCCCTCCAGAGGACGCATCCTGAGGTCATCACAGACAACAGGGTGTAGCAGTCAGCAGACTGCTTCCAACTCCACTGTGGATGTCGGGGGAGAACCAGGGTGTAGTGGCAAGGTTAGGAAAGTTAAGATGATGTAACTCTTTCGAGTACAAACATGTTTCCATCTGTTTCAGATGAAGTTACATTGTTTGCCATTGTGAGATTTGAACTCTTGCTCTTGGGGTTACAAACCCAGTACCATAACCACTTGGCTATTTAGGCCAAGCTAAGATGATGTAGTTGCACAGCGTGGGCAAAGACGTTAATCACTTGTACAGAGGGCGGAATCATCCAGATTTGCACTAAGTGCAGTAGAGGGCGGCCAGTGGCTGTATCTTCCCATTCCTGCCTCATTAATTATGCATTCCTGGGAAATACGCCTGGTCTCTGGCAGGGTGTCCTCTGATTCATCCGCCCCACCGTCACCTTAGGCCTTCAGTAAACTGGGAGTCTTATTTAAAGATTACCCCTGCAAAGAGCTAGCATACACCAAGGGATAGGAAGCTGCTGGTATTACATAAGTAGTAATTGTTTGCAGCTCGAGGAACTTCAGATCCGAGTTGAGGAGCTGGAGTCCAAGCTACAGACTTTGTGCCACATCAGGGAGGGGAAATGTTACCTGGACACTTTGTTCCAGGAGATGGTCACACCCCTCAGATTAGATGATTCAAATTTGGTCTGTGATCAGGGACAGGAGAGTGTGACTGCAGGTGAGGCAGGTATGGGAAACCAGGGGTAGTGTTTGCAATTTTCCAACAGTTATGAGGTTCTTGCAAATTGTGTGGATGAGAGCGGGGACTGTATAAGACATAAGACCATAAGACATAGGAGTAGAAATTAGGCCATTCGGCCCATCGAGTTTGCTCTACCATTTAATCATGGCTGATAAGTTTCTCAGCCCCATTCTCCCACCTTCTCCCCGTAACCTTTGATCCCCTTACCAATCAAGAACCTATCTATCTCGGTCTTAAATACACTCAATGACCTGGCCTCCACAGCCTTCTGTGGCAATGAATTCCATAGATTCACCACTCTCTGGCTAAAGAAGTTTCTCCTCATCCCTGTTCTCAAAGGTCTTCCCTTTACTCTGAGGCTGTGCCCTCAGGTCCTAGTCTCTCCTACTAATGGAAACATCTTCCCCACGTCCACCATATCCAGGCCTTTCAGTATTCTGTAAGTTTCAATCAGATTCCCCCTAATCCTTCTAAACTCCATCGAGTATAGATGCAGAGTCCTCAAACGTTCCTCATATGTTAAGCCTTTCATTCCTGGGATCATTCCTCTGAACCCTCTCCAGGGCCAGAACATCCTTCCTGAGATACGAGGCCCAAAATTGCTCACAATATTCTAAATGTGGTCTGACCAGAGCCTTATAAAGCCTCAGCAGCACATTCCTGCCTTTATATTCTAGTCCTCTTGAAATAAATGCCAACATTGTATTTGCCTTCCTAACTACCGACTCAGCCTGCAAGTTAACCTGAAGAGAATCCTGGACTAGGACTCTCAAGTCCCTTTGCACTCCAGATTTCTGAATTCTCTCCCCATTTAGAAAACAGTCTATGCCTCTATTTTTCCTAACAAAGTGCATGACTCATACTTCCCCACGTTGTTTTCCATCTGCCACTTCTTTGCCCATTCTCCTAACCTGTCCAAATCCTTCTGCAGCCTCCCCACCTCCTCAATACTACCTGTCCCTCCACCTATCTTTGTATCATCTGCAAACTTAGCCAGGATGCCCTCAGTTCCTTCATCTAGGTCATTAATGTATAAAGTGAAAAGTTGTGGTCCCAACACTGAAGCCTGCGGAACTCCACTAGTCACCGGCCGCCATCCTGAGAAGGACCCCCTTATCCCCACTCTCTGCCTCCTGCCAGACAGCCAATCTTCTATCCATGCCAGTACCTTGCCTCTAACACCATGGGCTCTTATCTTACTGAGCAGCCTCCTGTGCGGCACCTTGACAAAGGCCTTCTGGAAGTCCAAGTAGACAACATCCATTGGCTCTCCTTTGCCTAACCTACTCGTTACCTCCTCAAAGAATTCTAACAGATTTGTCAGGCATGACCTCCCCTTGCTGACCATGCTGACTTTGCCCGATTTTACCATGCACTTCCAAGTATTCTGAAATCTCATCCTTAATAATGGACTCTAAAATCTTATCAATGACAGAGGTCAGGCTAATCGGCCTGTAATTTCCCATCTTTTGCCTCACTCCCTTCTTAAACAGGGGGGTTACATTAGCAATTTTCCAGTCCTCTGGGATCCTCCCTGACTCCAGTGATTCCTGAAAGATTACCACTAACGCCTCCACTATCTCTTTAGCTATCTCCTTCAGAAGTCTGGGCTGAAACCCATCTGGTCCAGGTGATTTATCCACCTTCAGACCTTTCAGTTTTCCTAGCACCATAGACTGTAGGGAGGATGAGTGAACTGACCGCAGCACCATGGTACAGGCAGCCATTCAAGTGGGGGTAGGAAACAGGAGCGTAGTAGTGGTAAGGAACAGTATAATTAGGAGGATAGATACTGTTCTCTGCAGCTGTAAGCGTGAGTCCCAAAGGCTGTGTTGCCTTCCCGCTGCCAGGGTTAAGGACATCTCAGGGCTGGAGAGGAACTTGGAGTGGGAGGGGAGGGATCCAGTTGTCATCGTCCATGTTGGCACCAACAACATTGATAGGACTAAAAAGCAGGTTCTGCTGAAAGAATTTGAATGTTAGGAGCTAAATTAAAGTGCAGAGCTTCGAAGCTAACAATCTTGGGATTGCTACCCGAGCCACGGACAAATTGGCATTGGGTAAATAAAGTCAAGGAGTTAATTTTGTCACTCAGAGATTGGTGTGGGAGGAATTGGTTTCAGTTCATGGGCTCTGGCACCAGTACTGGGGTAGAAGGGAGCTGTTCCATTGGGATGGGCTTCACATGAACCGTGCTGGGCCAGTGTCCTGGCGAATCGAATACCAAGGCTGTAGAGAGGGCTTTAAACTAAATGGCAGGTAGGGGTGTAGGGGGGAGGGTTCTGGAAAGGGGATACGTAGGCTTACAAAGCAAAAGGATATAGCAGCCTTGTAGGGCAGCTGTTTAGGTAATGATACCCAGAATGTGACAGGAAGGGACAGAGTGTACAAACATAAAAGAAACAGCAGCAAATAGGGTCAAAGGCGGGGTGGGGTGGGAATGGCAAAAAGGCAAAATTAATGGATCCTTACTTAAGTGTGTGTAGTATTTGGAACAAAGCAAATGAATTAACGGCACAAATAAAGGTTAATGGGTATGATCTTATAGCCATTAAGGAGCTGTGGTTACATGGAGATCAAAGCTGGGAACTAAATATTTAGGGGTATGTGACTTTTCGAAAGGACAGGCAGGAAGGAAAGGGTGGTGGGGTGGCTTTGATAGCATGAGATAGAATAAGTACAAGAGCAAGAAATGTTCTTGGATTGGAAGATGTAGAATCCATATGGGTGGAGGTAAAAAATAACAAGGAGAAGACACTGGTGGGAACATTCTATTGGCCCTCTAGCAGTAGCTATACCGCTGGATAGAGAATAAATAAGGAGATAATGAGGGCATGTAAAAAAGGCAGTATATTAATCATGGGTGACTTTAATCTTCATGTAGATTGGGAAAATCATATTGGCAGAGGTAGCCACAAGCAAGAATTCGTAGAGTGTATTGGGATAATTTCCTAGAACAATATGTTGTGGATCCAACCAGGGATCAGGCTATTTTGGATTGGGTAATGTGTAATGAGGCAGGTTTAATAAATGACCTCAAAAGTAAAAGATGCCCTAGGAAACAGTGACCATAATATTTTAGAATTTAGCATTCAGTTTGGGAGTGAGAAACTTGGGTCAGAAACAACTGTGCTAAACTTAAATAAAAGTACTTACAAAGGAATGAGGGCAGAGTTGGCTGGAGTGGACTGGGAAAGGAGTTTAGCAGAAAAGACAGTTGATGAACAAAGGCAGGCGTTTAAGAAAATAGTACATGACTCTCAACAAAGATATATCCCAGTGAGGAAGAAGGATTCTAGGAAGGGGATAAACCAATTGTGGTTAACCAATGATATTAAGGATAGCATCAAATTGAAGGAAAAAACATACAATGTGCCAAAGATTATTGGTAAACCAGGGGATTGGGAAAGTTTTAGAAATCAACAAAAAGTGACCAAAAAAAATGAAGAGGGAGAAAATAAACTTCTGACGGTAAACTAGCAAGTAATATAAAAACAGACAGCGAGAGCTTCTTTAAATATATAAAAAGGAAGAGAGAGGCCAAAGTGAACATAGGCCCCTTAGAAAATGAAGCTGGGGAGATAATAATGGGGAACCAGGAAATGGCAGAGGAGTTTAATAAATACTTTGCCTCAGACTTCATGGTAGAAGACACTAATAGCATTCCAAATACACTAAATAATCAAGGGGCAAAAGGCAGGGGAGGAAATGAATACAATAACTATCACCAGAGAAAAATTACTACGGAAACTGCTGCGGCTAAAGGGGGATAAATCCCCTGGGCCTGATGGGTTGCATCCTAGGATATTAAAGGAAGTAGCTGCAGAGATAGTGGATGCATTGGAAGTAATCTTCCAAGAATCCTTAGATTCTGGAAAAGTCCCAGAGGATTGAAGATCAACCAGTATAACACCCTTATTCAAAAAAGGAGGGAGACAAAAAACAGGAAACTTTAGGCCAGTTAGCTTAACACCTGTCATCAGGAAAATGTTAGAGTCTATTGTAAAGGATGCAGTAGCAGAGCATTTAGAAATACATGACCGAATCAAGCAGGGTCAACATGGCTTCATGAAGGGGAAATCATGCCTGACAAATTTATTAGAATTCTTTGAGGAGGTAACAAGCAGAATAGATAAACGGGAACCAGTAGATATAATATATTTGGATTTCTAAAAGGTGTTCAAAAAGGTACCACACATAAGGTTACTTAATAAGAGTCCATTGTGTTGGGGATAGTATATTAGCTTGGATAGAGGATTGACTAACTAATAGAGGACAGAGAGTTGAATTAAGGGGGGCATTTTCAGGATGGCAACCTGTAACTAGTGGAGTGCCACAGGGATCAGTGCTGGGACCACAATTATTTACTGTATATTAATGACTTAGATGAGGGAAATGAATGTACAATCACCAAATTTGCAGATGACACAAAAATAGGTGGGAAGGCAAGCGGTAAGGTTGACACAAAGTCTGCAGAGGGTTAAGTTAGTGGTCAAAAACTTGGCAGATGGAATATAATGTAGGAAAAAGTTAGGTTCTGCACTTTGGCAGGAAGAATAGAGGAGCTGAATATTATTTAAATGGACAGACTGCAGAAAGCTGCAGCACAGAGAGATTTGGGGCTCCTTGTGCATGAATCCGAAAAAGCTAACATACAAGTTCAGCAGGTAATAGGTAAGGCAAATGTAATATTGACATTTATTTCAAAGGGAATGGAATATAATAATAGGGAAGTCTTGCTAAAACTATACAAAGCACTAGTTAGACCACATCTAGAACAGTTTTGGTCTCCTTATCTAAGGCTATACTGGCATTGGAGGCAGTCCAGAGAAGGTTCATTAGGTTGATCCTGGGCATGGACTGATTTTCTTATGAGGAGTGGTTGAGTAGATTGGGCCTGTACTCATTGGAGTTTAGAAGAATGAGAGGAGACCTTATTGAAATATATAAGATTCTTAGGGGGCTTGACAGGGTAGATGCTAAGAGGCTGTTTCTCCTTGTGGGAGAGTCTAGGAAAATGATCTCAGAGTAAGGGGTGTCACTCATTTAAGACCAAGGTGAGGAGGATTTTTTTCTCTCAGAGGGTGGCAAATCTTTAGAATTCTTTACCACAGGGGGCTGTACAAGCTAGGTTGTTTAAGTACATTCAAGGCTGAGATTGACAGATTTTTCATCAGTAAGGGACTCAAGGGTTATGGGGAAAAGGAAGGAGAGTGGAGTTGAGGCTTATCAGATCAGCCATGATCTCATTGAATGAGGGAGCAGACTCGGTGGGCCAAATGGCCTACATCTGCTCCTACATTTTATGGTCCTATAGCTCCTTGTTATGATGAGCGCTGTTCGTGTCACTCTGATGTGAATCCTTGGTTCCTGCATAAGATAAAGGCAGGTGTCTCAGTCCAGGGCCTCCTCCCTGTGCTTTGTTTAACCTTCCCAGCACACTGATTATGCGCTTTCACTGTCACTGGACACATCAGTCATGTCTGCACCTCAGTGGAGCTTATCATTGCTGCCAGAATGTGCTGGGCTGGTTGCACAGAGTTCCCTCATTCTCTCTTTGTGCTCCCAGCATCTCCAAGATGCGGCTGCCCCCCCCATCTCATCAGCATCTGTGTCCGGTAACACTGTGGCCCTGAAGGGTTCAGCTCACATAGGATGCCATAGGATCAGGAGAAGTTAAAGTTTTCCCATTGCATCTCCATGATATGACCCTGTTCACAGAGTGCAATCAAATCAGGAGTGAGATATCCAAGTAAGTTATGTGAGGATCGATGGAGTGTCCCCATTGCACGTTGTCATCATCCTCCAGAAATGTAAGGACTATGAGCATCCACTGCAACTCCATGGCAGGAGCCTCATCACAGAGAGTATGTGTGCTGCCATCCATCAGATAGGAGTCAAATGTTCACTGTGAAGATCTAGGAGTCACCTTACTGAAAGCCGTCATCACCATCTTGCATCAATCTAGCAGCTATGAAGGCCTCCTGAGCGCACCTGCTTTTTGTCTGGCCAGAGCAATGGCCTCATCGCTATCGTCCTCGCCTCCAATGACCTCCTCACCTTAACCCCATCTACGTCATCCTAAGTGGAGGAGACGTACAGCTCCTCCATCTCCTCCTCAGCCAGCTCCTCTCCCTGTTACAGTGCCATGTTGTGAGGAGTGGAGAGGCGATGATGATGCATGACACCCTCTGTGGACTGTATTACAGCGCTCCACCAGAGCAGTCCAGGCACCAGAATCTTATCTTCAACACTTCCGATGGTTTGTTCCTCCAAAGTGCATGAGCCTCATTATACCTTCTCTCTACTGCCATCCGAGGCCGCCACACGGGCATCTTTAGCTATGTCAAATTTGGGTCACCCTTGTCGCCGAGAAGCCAACTCTGCAGCCTCTTTGGACCCTGGAAGATGCCAGGGGTCTGAGACCTATGAGGATGTAGGAATCGTGGACAATCCCTGGGAACTGTATGCAGACCTGTAGGATGCGTTTGTGGTGGTCGTACATCAGGTGAACATTTTGCGAGTGGTAGCCCATGCGGTTAATGTAGTTGACTGCTGGTTGCCACAGAGATCTAAGCACCACTTGAATACAGTCAATTGCATCCTGCACCTGAGGGAAACCTGAGATCTGTGCAAATCCCAGCGCTTTTGCTTCCTGGTTTTCCTGATCCCGGAAGAAATGGACAAAGTTGTGTGCCTTCGAAAATGTGGCGTCCGTCGCCTCTTGGTTGCATTTGTGGGTGGAGGCTTGCGAGATCCCACAGTGGTTACCTGTGGAGCCCTGAAAGGAGCCACTGGCATAGAAATTGAGTGTCATGGTCACTTTCACAGCCACTGGCAGTGGATGTCCTCCATGTTCCCTTGGCGCCAAATCCTGCAGCAGGTGGCAGATGTGACCGACCAGTTCCCTGCACATACGCAGCCTTCCTCAACATTGGTTCTCGGACATCTGCAGGAATGACTTGACAGGCACCACCTATAGAGCCTGGGTCTAACTAGGTGCTGACCAGCGATGGCTCGCTGTGGCTCTTAAGCGGCATGCCTGGGAAGTCCCAGCCGCCCCTTCTTCGTGAGGGTGTTGCTCCTCCCTCTGCACAGCCAGGTACCTCCTTCGCTTTTTCTCCTTTGTCTCCGCTCCCTATAAGCCATGAGGCATAAAGTTAGTTCACCAGGCTCCATGCCCCTGATGTACTCCTACTGCAATTATCTAATTGTTCTGCAGTCCACTAAAACGTTCATTAATTTGCAGTCTGTGTCCGACGGGTGAAAGCTTTTGGAGCAATTGGTGGCACTTTCATGCCTCTTCTATGCTTGAGTGGGCAGCTAAGCTTGAGTCCCAAATCCAAGTATATCAATGTGGCTGTGCCTGAACTGTCTCAACCGCAGAGGAATGGTCCCTTCATACAAGGTTTCCCTAATGCGTGGCTGCTTCCCTCCTATCCCCTGCCAACGTGTACTTGTGCACCACCATCAGACCATGCTGCCTTGCCCTCCCCAACTCACCCCAACTGCCGTGGAGCCCTTGCACCACCCCCCAAACTTGCCCCAACTCCAGTGCAGCCCTTGCCCCGGCACTGCACTGTCAGCCAACCAGGAAAAAGCGACTTGCACGTGCCCTCGCCTGAATGTGTGGCACCTCAATGGGCACCCCTCATGATTGCTGCGCAATGTTATTGAGCACACACCTTTGAGTTTCCCTCAAAGTTCAGCCTGCCAAGTGCATACCTTTTAAATGCTGTTGTGAAACATGTCATCATGCAATAATGCCAATCTGCTCAGGTGATCCAGCATGGGGGGATAATTCCAGCGAGCATGGCTTATAATGAGATGCAGATGTATTAAATTGGCATTCCAGATGTCCAGCGGTGGGAAACGCGGCCCACCATTGACGCATGAAGCAGACTATTGCAAACTGGTTTCACGACCTCGTGAAATCGATTTTTGGCCTTCCCGCCATATTGTCCGCTCACAGCCAGCATGATGCCTGACACCAACAGTGACAGAAAATTCCGGCCATAATGTTTACAATTGTAGATAAGCTCCCAAGAATGTCTCCTTGCCTATGACTCTTTGCTACGATAAGCAGTATTTGTGTCACTCAGATGTGAAACCTTTGTTCCTGAAGAAGATAAAGTCAGTTGTTTCAGTCAAGTTGCTGTGCAGTGTGTAACCTTCAGAGCAAAGTGATGGTCTGGCTTCACACTCATTGGGCAGATTATTGATGCCTACACCTCGATGGTGCTTGTCATTGTCACGGGCAGGCATACAGAGTTCCGTCATTCTCTCTGTGTGCTCTCAGGACCTTTGAGGTGGGGCTGGACCCCTCATCTCTTCAGCATATGTCTATTGATGGTGTGTCAGGTGCTGAAGGCCGACAAAGGATCAGATTCATTTAAAGTTTCACGGCTGCGTCTCCATGATATGACCCTGATCACAGAGTGCAAGCGAGTTCCCCTGAGCTAGACAGGAGGCAGACATTCACAAAGGCAATGTGAAGATATATGGAGTGTCCTCACTGCATATCATCATCGTCCTCCTGGAATTGAGCTATTATTAGGGCCTCCGCTATGCCTCCATCACATGAGCCTGAGCACTGAGGGAATGTGCACTGCCATCAGCCACACAGGAGTCAAACGTTCAATATGAAAGGTGAGGATGTCAGGACTGCATCTTACTGCATCTCATCATCATCCTTCACAAACTTTGCAGCTATGAGGGCCTCCCGAGTGCACCTTCCTCGTCCAGTGTGATGGCCTCATCACCGGCATCCTTGCCTTTCAGAACCTCATATCATCATCCCCTTCAAGGTCCTCCTCATTGGAGGATGTTTGCAGCTCTTGCAATTCCTCCTCAGCCAGGTCTTCGCCCCATTGCAGCACCAGGTTCTGTAGTGTGCAGCAAGCTACGATGATGCGCGACACCCTCTGGGGACTGTATTTCAGTGCTCCACCGGGTGTGGGGGGATGATTCCAGCGATCAAGGTATAAAATGAGATTTTAAAGTATTGAAGTATTCCCGATGCGCAGCGGTGGGAAACACGCACTGCAATTGATGAGTGGAGAGGACAATTGCAAACTGATTTCATGACAGCATAAAACCCATTTTTGGCCTTCTCGCCATATTGCCTGCTCACACCCAGCATAACACTCGATGCCAACAGGACTGGATGATTCCGCCCGAAATCTTTTCAAGTATATATATTTATATATGTATTTAAATATATCCTATGTTTTATATTTAAAATGAAAGCTAATTTTGTTGGACCTTTGAATATTGGTGGCTGGCCTGCACACTTCAGTCTTCCATTCCTGCAGTACCTGTGGAGAAGACAGGAAAGAACAACACTCATTGAGGTAAAACTTATATGAACTGCATCACACTTAGTAGAACTCAGATTTGCAAACTTTCACTTGCTGCTAGATCCTGCTAACATTTTATACATCTATAAACCTCTGCCAGTGTTCTTTTCTGCATTCTATTGTCAGGATCTCATGTATAATGCCTGCGTTCCAATTGTATTGTCAGGACACCAGGTGAATTGCCCGTGCTCCATGTAGTGCTACATTCCATGCGGTGCCTGTACTCAATGTACTGTGCCCATGTGAAGTGCCCTGCTCCATTTGAAGGTGCAATACTCCGTGTGAAGTGCCCGTGCTCTATGTGAGGTGCCCGTGCTCCACTTGAGGTGTCTGTGCTCCATGTGAGGTGTCTGTGCTCTATGTGAAGTACCCGTGCTCCATTTGAAGTGTCCATGCTTCATGTGAGGTGCCTATGCTGTGTGTCAAGTGCCCATGCTCGGTGTCAACTGTCTTTGCTCTATGGGGTGTTGCAATGCTGCATATATTGCCTGTCCCTAGTTACCCTTGAGAAGGTGGTGTTGAGCTGCCTTCTTGAACCGCTGCAGTCCATGTGGTATAAGAACACCCACAGAACTGTTAGCAAGGGGGTTCCAGGACAGTGAAGGAACAGCGATATATTTCTAAGTCAGGATGGTAAGTGACTTGGAGGGGAACTTCCAGGTGGTGGTGTTCCCATGTGTTTGCTGCCCTTGTCCTTCTAGGTGATAGTGGTCATGGATTTGGAAGGTGCTGTCTAAGGACCTTTGGTGAGAGTCTGCAGTGCATCTTGTAGATGGTACACACTGTTGCTACCGTGCCTTGGTGGTGGAGGGAGTGAATGTTTGTGGATATGGTGCCAATCAAACAGACTGCTTTGTCCTGGACCGTGTCAGGCTTTTTGAGTGTTGTAAGACATGCACTCATCCAGGCAGGTGAGGAGTATTTCCTCACACTCCTGATTTGTGCCTTGAAGATGATGGACAGGCTCTGGGGAGTCAGGAGGTGAGTTACTCTTGTACTCTGACCTGCTCTTGCAGCCACAGTATTTATATGGCTAGTCCGGTTCAGTTTCCAGTCAATGGTAACCCCCAGGATGTTGACAGTGGGGGATTCAGTGATGGTAATGCCATTGAACGTAAAGGGGCAATGGTTAAATTCTCTCTAGTTGGAGATTGTCATTGCCTGGCACTTGTGTGGTGTGAATGTTACTTGCCACTTGTCAGCCCAAGCCTGGATATTGTCCAGGTCTTGCTGAATTTGGATATAGACTGCTACAGAATCTGAGGAGTCATAAATAGCACTGAACATTGTCCAATCAAATTTCTGACCTTATGATGGAAGGAAGGTCATTGATGAAGCAGCTGAAGATGTTTGGGCTGAGGACACTATCCTGAGGAACTCCTACAATGATATCCTGGAGCTGAGATGACTGACCTCCAACAACCAGAAACATCTTCCTTTGTGCTAGGTATGACTCCAACCAGTGGAGAGTTTTCCCCCTGATTCACATTGACTCCAGTTTTGCAAGGGCTCCTTGGTACTACACTAGGTCAAATGCTGCCTTGATGTCAAGGGCAGTCACTCTCACCTCACCTCTAGAGGTCTTTTGACCATGTTTGAAAAAAGACTGTAATGAGGTCAGGAGCTGAGTGGCCCTCGTCAGAACCAAACTGGGCGCCAGTTGCCATCCTAATTGTGCAGTGTCTATGCTCCATGTGAAATGCCCGTGGTCCATGTGAAGTGTCTGTGCTCCATGTAAAGTGTCTGTGCTCCATGTGCAATGTCTGTGCTCCATGTGAAGTGTCTGTGGGCCATGTGAAGTGTCCATGCCCAACGTGAAGTATCTGTGCTCAATGTGCAGTCTCCGTGCTCCATGTGCAGTGGTCTGTGCTCCATGTGAAGTGTCTGTGCTCCATGTGCAGTGTCTGTGCTCCCTGTGAAGTGCCCATGGTCCATGTGAAGTGTCTGTGCTCCCTGTGCAGTGTCTGTGCTCCAAGAGACGTGTCTATGCTCCATGTGCAGTGTCTGTGCTCCATGTACAGTGTCAGTGATCCCTGTGAAGTGTCAGTGCTCCCTGTGCTGTGTCTGTGCTCCATGTGCAGTGTCTGTGCTCCATGTGAAGGGTCTGTGCTCCATGTGAAGTGTCTGTGCTCCATGTGAAGGGTCTGTGCTCCATGTGAAGTGTCTGTGCTCCATGTGAAGGGTCTGTGCTCCATGTGAAGTGTCTGTGCTCCATGTAAAGTGCCCGTGCTCCCTGTGAAGTGTCGGTGCTCCATGTGCAGATTCTGTGATACATGTGAAGGGCCTGTGCTCCATGTGAAGTGTCTGTGCTCCATGTAAAGGGTCTGTGCTCCATGTGAAGTGTCTGTGCTCCATGTGCAGTGTCAGTGCTCCATGTGAAGTGTCTGTGCTCCCTGTCGAGTGTCTGTGCTCTATGTGAAGTGTCTGTGTTCCATGTGCAGTGTCTGTGCTCCGAGTGAAGTGACTGTGCTCCATGTGAAGTGTCTGTGCTCCATGTGCAGTGTCTGTGCTCCATGTGCAGTGTCTGTGCTCCATGTACAGTGTCGGTGCTCCATGTGCAGCGTCTGTGCTCCATGTGCAGTGTCTGTGCTCCATGTGCAGTGTCGGTGCTCCATGCGAAGGGTCTGTGCTCCATGTGAAGTGTCTGTGCTCCATGTGAAGGGTCTGTGCTCTATGTGCAGTGTTTGTGCTCCATGTGAAGTGTCTGTGCTCCATGTGCAGTGTCCGTGCTCCACGTGCTGTGTCTGTGGCCCATGTGCAGTGTCTGCGCTCAATGTGAAGTGTCTGTGCTCCATGTGCAGTGTCTGTGCTCCATGTGTAGTGTCTGTGATCCATGTAAAGTGTCTGTGCTCCATGTGCAGTGTCTGCGCTCAATGTGAAGTGTCTGTGCTCCATGTGCAGTGTCTGTGCTCCATGTGAAGTGTCTGTGCTCCATGTGCAGTGTCTGTGCTCCATCTGAAGTGTCTGGGCTCCACATGCAGTGTCTGTGCTCCATGTGCAGTGTCTGTGCTCCATGTGCAGTGTCGGCGCTCCATGTGAAGTGTCTGTGCTCCATGTGCAGTGTCTGTGCTCCATGTGCAGGGTCTGTGCTCCATGTGCAGGGTCTGTGCTCCATGTGCAGTGTCTGTGCTCCATGTGAAGTGTCTGTGCTTATATGTGCAGTATCCGTGCTCCCTGTGCAGTGCCTGTGCTCCATCTGGAGTGTCTATGCTCCATGTGAAGTGTATGGGCTCCATGTGCAGTGTCTGTGCTCCATGTGAAGTGTCTGTGCTCCATGTGAAGTGTCTGTGCTCCATGTGCTGCGTCTGTGCTCCATGTGAAGTGTCTGTGCTCCATGTGCTGCGTCTGTGCTCCATGTGCTGCGTCTGTGCTCCATGTGAAGTGTGTGTGCTCCATGTGAAGTGTCTGTGCTCCATGTGAAGTGTCTGTGCTCCATGTGAAGTGTCTGTGCTCCATTTGCATTTTTTGTGCTCCATATGAAGTGTCTGTGCTCCATGTGCAGTGTCTGTGCTCCATGTGAAGTGTGTGTGCTCTATGTGCAGTGTCTGTGCTCCATGTGCAGTGTCTGTGCTCCATGTGCAGTGTCTGTGCCCAATGTGAAATGTCTATGCTCCATGTGAAGTGTCTGTGCTCCATGTGAAGTGTCTGTGCTCCATGTGCAGTGTCAGTGCTCCATCTGAAGTGTCTGTGCTCCCTGTCGAGTGTCTGTGCTCTATGTGAAGTGTCTGTGCTCCATATGAAGTGTCTGTGCCCAATGTGAAATGTCTATGCTCCATGTGAAGTGTCTGTGCTCCATGTGAAGTGTCTGTGCTCCATGTGCAGTGTCAGTGCTCCATCTGAAGTGTCTGTGCTCCCTGTCGAGTGTCTGTGCTCTATGTGAAGTGTCTGTGCTCCATGTGCAGTGTCTGTGCTCCGAGTGAAGTGTCTGTGCTCCATGTGAAGTGTCTGTGCTCCATGTGAAGTGCCTGTGCTCCACATGCAGTGTCTGTGCTCCATGTGCAGTGTCTGTGCTCCATGTGCAATGTCGGTGCTCCATGTGCAGCGTCTGTGCTCCATGTGCAGTGTCTGTGCTCCATGTGCAGTGTTGGTGCTCCATACGAAGGGTCTGAGCTCCATGTGAAGTGACTGTGCTCCATGTGCAGTGTCTGTGCTCCATGTGCAGTGTCTGTGCTCCATGTGCAGTGTCCGTGCTCCACGTGCTGTGTCTGAGCTCCATGTGTAGTGTCTGTGATTCATGTGAAGTGTCTGTGCTCCATGTGCAGTGTCTGTGGCCCATGTGCAGTGTCTGTGCTGCATGTGGAGTGTCTGTGCTCCATGTGCAGTGTCTGTGCTCCATGTGCAGTGTCTGTGCTCCATGTGAAGTGTATGTGCTCCATGTGCAGTGTCTGTGCTCCACATGCAGTGTCTGTGCTACACATGCAGTGTCTATGCTCCATGTGCAGTGTCTGTGCTCTATGTGCAGTGTCGGTACTCCATGTGAAGTGTCTGTGCTCCATGTGCAGTGTCTGTGCTCCATGTGAAGTGTCTGTGCTCTATGTGCAGTATCCGTGCTCCCTGTGCAGTGCCTGAGATGCATCTGGAGTGTCTATGCTCCATGTAAAGTTTCTGTGCTCCATGTGAAGTGTCTGTGCTCCATGTGAAGTGTATGGGCTCCATCTGCAGTGTCTGTGCTCCATGTGAAGTGTCTGTGCTCCATGTAAAGGGTCTGTGCTCCATGTGAAGTGTCTGTGCTCCATGTGCAGTGTCAGTGCTCCATCTGAAGTGTCTGTGCTCCCTGTCGAGTGTCTGTGCTCTATGTGAAGTGTCTGTGTTCCATGTGCAGTGTCTGTGCTCCGAGTGAAGTGCCTGTGCTCCATGTGAAGTATCTGTGCTCCATGTGCAGTGTCTGTGCTCCATGTACAGTGTCCGTGCTCCACGTGCTGTGTCTGTGCTCCATGTGTACTGTCGGTGCTCCATGAGAAGTGGCTGTGCTCCATGTGCAGTGTCTGTGCTCCATGTACAGTGTCGGTGCTCCATGTGCAGTGTCTGTGCTCCATGTGCAGTGTCGGTGCTCCATGCGAAGGGTGTGTGCTCCATGTGAAGTGTCTGTGCTCCATGTGAAGGGTCTGTGCTCTATGTGCAGTGTTTGTGCTCCATGTGAAGTGTCTGTGCTCCATGTGCAATGTCTGTGCTCCATGTGAAGTGTCTGTGGGCCATGTGAAGTGTCCATGCCCAACGTGAAGTATCTGTGCTCAATGTGCAGTCTCCGTGCTCCATGTGCAGTGGTCTGTGCTCCATGTGAAGTGTCTGTGCTCCATGTGCAGTGTCTGTGCTCCCTGTGAAGTGCCCATGGTCCATGTGAAGTGTCTGTGCTCCCTGTGCAGTGTCTGTGCTCCAAGAGACGTGTCTATGCTCCATGTGCAGTGTCTGTGCTCCATGTACAGTGTCAGTGATCCCTGTGAAGTGTCAGTGCTCCCTGTGCTGTGTCTGTGCTCCATGTGCAGTGTCTGTGCTCCATGTGAAGGGTCTGTGCTCCATGTGCAGTGTCTGTGCTCCATGTGAAGGGTCTGTGCTCCATGTGAAGTGTCTGTGCTCCATGTGAAGGGTCTGTGCTCCATGTGAAGTGTCTGTGCTCCATGTAAAGTGCCCGTGCTCCCTGTGAAGTGTCGGTGCTCCATGTGCAGATTCTGTGATACATGTGAAGGGCCTGTGCTCCATGTGAAGTGTCTGTGCTCCATGTAAAGGGTCTGTGCTCCATGTGAAGTGTCTGTGCTCCATGTGCAGTGTCAGTGCTCCATCTGAAGTGTCTGTGCTCCCTGTCGAGTGTCTGTGCTCTATGTGAAGTGTCTGTGTTCCATGTGCAGTGTCTGTGCTCCGAGTGAAGTGACTGTGCTCCATGTGAAGTGTCTGTGCTCCATGTGAAGTGTCTGTGCTCCATGTGCAGTGTCTGTGCTCCATGTGCAGTGTCTGTGCTCCATGTACAGTGTCGGTGCTCCATGTGCAGCGTCTGTGCTCCATGTGCAGTGTCTGTGCTCCATGTGCAGTGTCGGTGCTCCATGCGAAGGGTCTGTGCTCCATGTGAAGTGTCTGTGCTCCATGTGAAGGGTCTGTGCTCTATGTGCAGTGTTTGTGCTCCATGTGAAGTGTCTGTGCTCCATGTGCAGTGTCCGTGCTCCACGTGCTGTGTCTGTGGCCCATGTGCAGTGTCTGCGCTCAATGTGAAGTGTCTGTGCTCCATGTGCAGTGTCTGTGCTCCATGTGTAGTGTCTGTGATCCATGTGAAGTGTCTGTGCTCCATGTGCAGTGTCTGCGCTCAATGTGAAGTGTCTGTGCTCCATGTGCAGTGTCTGCGCTCCATGTGAAGTGTCTGTGCTCCATGTGCAGTGTCTGTGCTCCATCTGAAGTGTCTGGGCTCCACATGCAGTGTCTGTGCTACACGTGCAGTGTCTATGCTCCATGTGCAGTGTCTGTGCTCCATGTGCAGTGTCGGCGCTCCATGTGAAGTGTCTGTGCTCCATGTGCAGTGTCTGTGCTCCATGTGCAGGGTCTGTGCTCCATGTGCAGGGTCTGTGCTCCATGTGCAGTGTCTGTGCTCCATGTGAAGTGTCTGTGCTTATATGTGCAGTATCCGTGCTCCCTGTGCAGTGCCTGTGCTCCATCTGGAGTGTCTATGCTCCATGTGAAGTGTATGGGCTCCATGTGCAGTGTCTGTGCTCCATGTGAAGTGTCTGTGCTCCATGTGAAGTGTCTGTGCTCCATGTGCTGCGTCTGTGCTCCATGTGAAGTGTCTGTGCTCCATGTGCTGCGTCTGTGCTCCATGTGAAGTGTCTGTGCTCCATGTGAAGTGTCTGTGCTCCATGTGAAGTGTCTGTGCTCCATGTGAAGTGTCTGTGCTCCATGTGCTGCGTCTGTGCTCCATGTGAAGTGTCTGTGCTCCATTTGCATTTTTTGTGCTCCATATGAAGTGTCTGTTCTCCATGTGCAGTGTCTGTGCTCCATGTGCAGTGTCTGTGCCCAATGTGAAATGTCTATGCTCCATGTGAAGTGTCTGTGCTCCATGTGAAGTGTCTGTGCTCCATGTGCAGTGTCTGTGCTCCATGTGCAGTGTCTGTGCTCCATGTGCAGTGTCTGTGCCCAATGTGAAATGTCTATGCTCCATGTGAAGTGTCTGTGCTCCATGTGAAGTGTCTGTGCTCCATGTGCAGTGTCTGTGCTCCGAGTGAAGTGTCTGTGCTCCATGTGAAGTGTCTGTGCTCCATGTGAAGTGTCTGTGCTCCATGTGAAGTGGCTGTGCTCCAAGTGCAGTGTCTGTGCTCCAAGTGCAGTGTCTGTGCTCCATGTGCAGTGTCTGTGCTCCATGTGCAATGTCGGTGCTCCATGTGCAGCGTCTGTGCTCCATGTGCAGTGTCGGTGCTCCATACGAAGGGTCTGAGCTCCATGTGAAGTGACTGTGCTCCATGTGCAGTGTCTGTGCTCCATGTGCAGTGTCTGTGCTCCATGTGCAGTGTCCGTGCTCCACGTGCTGTGTCTGAGCTCCATGTGTAGTGTCTGTGATTCATGTGAAGTGTCTGTGCTCCATGTGCAGTGTCTGTGGCCCATGTGCAGTGTCTGTGCTGCATGTGGAGTGTCTGTGCTCCATGTGCAGTGTCTGTGCTCCATGTGCAGTGTCTGTGCTCCATGTGAAGTGTATGTGCTCCATGTGCAGTGTCTGTGCTCCACATGCAGTGTCTGTGCTACACATGCAGTGTCTATGCTCCATGTGCAGTGTCTGTGCTCTATGTGCAGTGTCGGTACTCCATGTGAAGTGTCTGTGCTCCATGTGCAGTGTCTGTGCTCCATGTGAAGTGTCTGTGCTCTATGTGCAGTATCCGTGCTCCCTGTGCAGTGCCTGAGATGCATCTGGAGTGTCTATGCTCCATGTAAAGTTTCTGTGCTCCATGTGAAGTGTCTGTGCTCCATGTGAAGTGTATGGGCTCCATCTGCAGTGTCTGTGCTCCATGTGAAGTGTCTGTGCTCCATGTAAAGGGTCTGTGCTCCATGTGAAGTGTCTGTGCTCCATGTGCAGTGTCAGTGCTCCATCTGAAGTGTCTGTGCTCCCTGTCGAGTGTCTGTGCTCTATGTGAAGTGTCTGTGTTCCATGTGCAGTGTCTGTGCTCCGAGTGAAGTGCCTGTGCTCCATGTGAAGTATCTGTGCTCCATGTGCAGTGTCTGTGCTCCATGTACAGTGTCCGTGCTCCATGTGCAGTGTCTGTGCTCCATGTGTACTGTCGGTGCTCCATGAGAAGTGGCTGTGCTCCATGTGCAGTGTCTGTGCTCCATGTACAGTGTCGGTGCTCCATGTGCAGCGTCTGTGCTCCATGTGCAGTGTCTGTGCTCCATGTGCAGTGTCGGTGCTCCATGCGAAGGGTGTGTGCTCCATGTGAAGTGTCTGTGCTCCATGTGAAGGGTCTGTGCTCTATGTGCAGTGTTTGTGCTCCATGTGAAGTGTCTGTGCTCCATGTGCAGTGTCCGTGCTCCACGTGCTGTGTCTGTGCTCCATGTGCAGTGTTTGTGCTCCATGTGAAGTGTCTGTGCTCCATGTGCAGTGTCTGTGCTCCATGTGAAGTGTCTGTGCTCCATGTGCAGTGTCTGTGCTCCATCTGAAGTGTCTGGGCTCCACATGCAGTGTCTGTGCTACACGTGCAGTGTCTATGCTCCATGTGCAGTGTCTGTGCTCTATGTGCAGTGTCGGTACTCCATGTGAAGTGTCTGTGCTCCATGTGCAGGGTCTGTGCTCCATGTGCAGGGTCTGTGCTCCATGTGAAGTGTCTGTGCTCCATGTGCAGGGTCTGTGCTCCATGTGCAGGATCTGTGCTCCTTGTGCAGGGTCTGTGCCCCATGTGCAGTGTCTGTGCTCCATGTGAAGTGTCTGTGCTTATATGTGCATTATCCGTGCTCCCTGTGCAGTGCCTGTGCTCCATCTGGAGTGTCTATGCTCCATGTAAAGTTTCTGTGCTCCATGTGAAAGGTCTGTGCTCCATGTGAAGTGTATGGGCTCCATGTGCAGTGTCTGTGCTCCATGTGACGTGTCTGTGCTCCATGTGAAGTGTCTGTGCTCCATGTGCTGCGTCTGTGCTCCATGTGAAGTGTGTGTGCTCCATGTGCAGTGTCTGTGCTCTATGTGAAGTGTGTGTGCTCCATGTGCAGTGTCTGTGCTCCATGTGCAGTATCTGTGCTCCATGTGAAGTTTCTGTGCTCCATTTGCATTTTTTGTGCTCCATATGAAGTGTCTGTGCTCCATGTGCAGTGTCTGTGCTCCATGTGCAGTGTCTGTGCTCCATGTGAAGTGTCTGTGCTCTATGTGCAGTTTCTGTGCTCCATGTGCAGTGTCTGTGCTCCATGTGAAGTGTCTGTGCCCAATGTGAAATGTCTATACTCCATGTGAAGTGTCTGTGCCCCATGTAAAGGGCCTGTGCTCCATGTGAAGTGCCTGTGCTCCATGTAAAGGGTCTGTGCTCCATGTGAAGTGTCTGTGCTCCATGTGAAGTGTCTGTGCTCCATGTGCAGTGTCTGTGCTCCACGTGCTGTGTCTGAGCTCCATGTGTAGTGTCTGTGATCCATGTGAAGTGTCTGTGCTCCATGTGCAGTGTCTGTGGCCCATGTGCTGTGTCTGTGCTGCATGTGGAGTGTCTGTGCTCCATGTGCAGTGTCTGTGCTCCATGTGCAGTGTCTGTGCTCCATGTGAAGTGTCTGTGCTCCATGTGAAGTGTATGTGCTCCATGTGCAGTGTCTGTGCTCCACATGCAGTGTCTGTGCTACACATGCAGTGTCTATGCTCCATGTGCAGTGTCTGTGCTCTATGTGCAGTGTCGGTACTCCATGTGAAGTGTCTGTGCTCCATGTGCAGTGTCTGTGCTCCATGTGAAGTGTCTGTGCTCTATGTGCAGTATCCGTGCTCCCTGTGCAGTGCCTGAGATGCATCTGGAGTGTCTATGCTCCATGTAAAGTTTCTGTGCTCCATGTGAAGTGTCTGTGCTCCATGTGAAGTGTATGGGCTCCATGTGCAGTGTCTGTGCTCTATGTGAAGTGTCTGCGCTCCATGTGAAGTGTGTGTGCTCCATGTGCAGTGTCTGTGCTCCATGTGAAGTGTGTGTGCTCTATGTGCAGTGTCTGTGCTCTATGTGCAGTGTCTGTGCTCCATGTGCAGTGTCTGTGCTCCATGTGAAGTGTCTGTGCTCCATGTGAATTGTCTATGCTCCATGTGAAGTGTCTGTGCCCCATGTGAAGTGTCTGTGCCCCATGTGAAGTGTCTGTGCTCCATGTGCAGTGTCTGTGCTCCATGTGAAGTTTCAGTGCTCTATGTGCAGTGTCTGTGCTCCATGCGATGTGTCTGTGCTCCATCTGCAGTGTCTGTGCTCCATGTGTTATATCTGTGCTCCATGTGAAGTGTCTGTGCTCCATGTGCAGTGTCTGTGCTCCATGTGCATTTTCTGTACTCAATGTGAAGTGTCTGTGATCCATGTGAAGTGTCTGTGCTCCATATGAAGTGTCCGTGCTCCATGAGCAGTGTCCATGCTCCATGTGAAGTGTCCGTGCTCCATGTGAAGTGTACGTGCTCCATGTGCAGTGTCTGTGCTCCATGTGAAGTGTCTGTTCTCAATGTGAAGTGTCTGTGCTCCATGTGTAGTGTCGGTGCTCCATGAGAAGTGGCTGTGCTCCATGTGCAGTGTCTGTGCTCCATGTGCAGTGTCTGTGCTCCATGTACAGTGTCGGTGCTCCATGTGCAGCGTCTGTGCTCCATGTGCAGTGTCTGTGCTCCATGTGCAGTGTCTGTGCTCCATGCGAAGGGTGTGTGCTCCATGTGAAGTGTCTGTGCTCCATGTGAAGGGTCTGTGCTCTATGTGCAGTGTCTGTGCTCCATGTGAAGTGTCTGTGCTCCATGTGAAGTGTCTGTGCTCCATGTGAAGTGTCTGTGCTCCATGTGCAGTGTCTGTGCTCCATGTGAAGTGTCTGTGCTCCATGTGCAGTGTCTGTGCTCCATGTGAAGTGTCTGTGCTCCATGTGCAGTGTCTGTGCTCCATGTGAAGTGTCTGTGCTCCATGTGAAGTGTCTGTGCTCCATGTGCAGTGTCTGTGCTCCATGTGCAGTGTCTGTGCTCCATGTGCAGTGTCTGTGCTCCATGTGAAGTGTCTGTGCTCCATGTGCAGTGTCTGTGCTCCATGTGCAGTGTCTGTGCTCCATGTGCAGTGTCTGTGCTCCATGTGCAGTGTCTGTGCTCCATGTGAAGTGTCTGTGCTCCATGTGCAGTGTCTGTGCTCCCTGTGAAGTGTCTGTGCTCCATGTGAAGTGTCTGTGCTCCATGTGAAGTGTCTGTGCTCCATGTGCAGTGTCTGTGCTCCATGTGAAGTGTCTGTGCTCCATGTGAAGTGTCTGTGCTCCATGTGCAGTGTCTGTGCTCCATGTGAAGTGTCTGTGCTCCATGTGAAGTGTCTGTGCTCCATGTGAAGTGTCTGTGCTCCATGTGCAGTGTCTGTGCTCCATGTGAAGTGTCTGTGCTCCATGTGCAGTGTCTGTGCTCCATGTGAAGTGTCTGTGCTCCATGTGCAGTGTCTGTGCTCCATGTGAAGTGTCTGTGCTCCATGTGAAGTGTCTGTGCTCCATGTGCAGTGTCTGTGCTCCATGTGAAGTGTCTGTGCTCCATGTGCAGTGTCTGTGCTCCATGTGAAGTGTCTGTGCTCCATGTGCAGTGTCTGTGCTCCATGTGCAGTGTCTGTGCTCCATGTGAAGTGTCTGTGCTCCATGTGCAGTGTCTGTGCTCCATGTGAAGTGTCTGTGCTCCATGTGCAGTGTCTGTGCTCCATGTGCAGTGTCTGTGCTCCATGTGAAGTGTCTGTGCTCCATGTGAAGTGTCTGTGCTCCATGTGAAGTGTCTGTGCTCCATGTGCAGTGTCTGTGCTCCATGTGCAGTGTCTGTGCTCCATGTGAAGTGTCTGTGCTCCATGTGAAGTGTCTGTGCTCCATGTGAAGTGTCTGTGCTCCATGTGCAGTGTCTGTGCTCCATGTGAAGTGTCTGTGCTCCATGTGCAGTGTCTGTGCTCCATGTGAAGTGTCTGTGCTCCATGTGCAGTGTCTGTGCTCCATGTGAAGTGTCTGTGCTCCATGTGCAGTGTCTGTGCTCCATGTGAAGTGTCTGTGCTCCATGTGCAGTGTCTGTGCTCCATGTGCAGTGTCTGTGCTCCATGTGCAGTGTCTGTGCTCCATGTGCAGTGTCTGTGCTCCATGTGCAGTGTCTGTGCTCCATGTGCAGTATCTGTGCTCCATGTGAAGTGTCTGTGCTCCATGTGCAGTGTCTGTGCTCCATGTGCAGTGTCTGTGCTCCATGTGCAGTGTCTGTGCTCCATGTGAAGTGTCTGTGCCCCACGTGCAGTGTCTGTGCTCCATGTGCAGTGTCTGTGCTCCATGTGCAGTGTCTGTGCTCCACGTGCAGTGTCTGTGCTCCATGTGCAGTGTCTGTGCTCCATGTGAAGTGTCTGTGCTCCATGTGAAGTGTCTGTGCTCCATGTGCAGTGTCTGTGCTCCATGTGAGGTGTCTGTGCTCCATGTGCAGTGTCTGTGCTCCATGTGAAGTGTCTGTGCTCCATGTGCAGTGTCTGTGCTCCATGTGCAGTGTCTGTGCTCCATGTGAAGTGTCTGTGCTCCATGTGCAGTGTCTGTGCTCCATGTGCAGTGTCTGTGCTCCATGTGAAGTGTCTGTGCTCCATGTGCAGTGTCTGTGCTCCATGTGAAGTGTCTGTGCTCCATGTGCAGTGTCTGTGCTCCATGTGCAGTGTCTGTGCTCCATGTGCAGTGTCTGTGCTCCATGTGCAGTGTCTGTGCTCCATGTGAAGTGTCTGTGCTCCATGTGAAGTGTCTGTGCTCCATGTGCAGTGTCTGTGCTCCATGTGAAGTGTCTGTGCTCCATGTGAAGTGTCTGTGCTCCATGTGCAGTGTCTGTGCTCCATGTGAAGTGTCTGTGCTCCATGTGCAGTGTCTGTGCTCCATGTGCAGTGTCTGTGCTCCATGTGAAGTGTCTGTGCTCCATGTGCAGTGTCTGTGCTCCATGTGAAGTGTCTGTGCTCCATGTGCAGTGTCTGTGCTCCATGTGAAGTGTCTGTGCTCCATGTGCAGTGTCTGTGCTCCATGTGCAGTGTCTGTGCTCCATGTGAAGTGTCTGTGCTCCATGTGCAGTGTCTGTGCTCCATGTGCAGTGTCTGTGCTCCATGTGAAGTGTCTGTGCTCCATGTGCAGTGTCTGTGCTCCATGTGAAGTGTCTGTGCTCCATGTGCAGTGTCTGTGCTCCATGTGCAGTGTCTGTGCTCCATGTGAAGTGTCTGTGCTCCATGTGAAGTGTCTGTGCTCCATGTGAAGTGTCTGTGCTCCATGTGCAGTGTCTGTGCTCCATGTGAAGTGTCTGTGCTCCATGTGCAGTGTCTGTGCTCCATGTGAAGTGTCTGTGCTCCATGTGAAGTGTCTGTGCTCCATGTGAAGTGTCTGTGCTCCATGTGCAGTGTCTGTGCTCCGAGTGAAGTGTCTGTGCTCCATGTGAAGTGTCTGTGCTCCATGTGAAGTGTCTGTGCTCCATGTGAAGTGTCTGTGCTCCATGTGCAGTGTCTGTGCTCCATGTGCAGTGTCTGTGCTCCATGTGCAGTGTCTGTGCTCCATGTGAAGTGTCTGTGCTCCATGTGAAGTGTCTGTGCTCCATGTGCAGTGTCGGTGCTCCATGTGAAGTGTCTGTGCTCCATGTGAAGTGTCTGTGCTCCATGTGCAGTGTCTGTGCTCCATGTGCAGTGTCCGTACTCCATGTGAAGTGTCTGTGCTCCATGTGATGTGTCTGTGATCCATGTGCAAGTTTCTGTGCTCCATGTGAAGTGTCTGTGCCCCATGTGAAGTGTCTGTGCTCCATGTGCAGTATCTCTGCTCCATGTGAAGTGTCTGTGCTCCATGTGCAGTGTCTGTGCTCCATGTGCAGTGTCTGTGCTCCATGTGAAGTGTCTGTGCTCCATGTGCAGTGTCTGTGCTCCATGTAAAGTGTCTGTGCTCCATGTGCAGTGTCTGTGCTCCATGTGAAGTGTCTGTGCTCCATGTGCAGTGTCCTTGCCCAATGTGCAGTGTCTGTGCTCCATGTGCAGTGTCTGTGCTCCATGTGAAGTGTCTGTGCTCCATGTGCAGTGTCTGTGCTCCATGTGAAGTGTCTGTGCTCCATGTGCAGTGTCTGTGCTCCATCTGAAATGTCTGTGCTCCATGTGAAGTGTCTGTGCTCCATGTGCAGTGTCTGTGCTCCATGTGCAGTGTCTGTGCTCCATGTGCAGTGTCTGTGCTCCATGTGAAGTGTCTGTGCTCCATGTGAAGTGTCTGTGCTCCATGTGCAGTGTCTGTGCTCCATGTGAAGTGTCTGTGCTCCATGTGAAGTGTCTGTGCTCCATGTGAAGTGTCTGTGCTCCATGTGAAGTGTCTGTGCTCCATGTGCAGTGTCTGTGCTCCATGTGAAGTGTCTGTGCTCCATGTGCAGTGTCTGTGCTCCATGTGAAGTGTCTGTGCTCCATGTGCAGTGTCTGTGCTCCATGTGCAGTGTCTGTGCTCCATGTGAAGTGTCTGTGCTCCATGTGCAGTGTCTGTGCTCCATGTGAAGTGTCTGTGCTCCATGTGAAGTGTCTGTGCTCCATGTGCAGTGTCTGTGCTCCATGTGCAGTGTCTGTGCTCCATGTGAAGTGTCTGTGCTCCATGTGCAGTGTCTGTGCTCCATGTGCAGTGTCTGTGCTCCATGTGCAGTGTCTGTGCTCCATGTGAAGTGTCTGTGCTCCATGTGAAGTGTCTGTGCTCCATGTGAAGTGTCTGTGCTCCATGTGAAGTGTCTGTGCTCCATGTGAAGTTGTCTGTGCTCCATGTGCAGTGTCTGTGCTCCATGTGAAGTGTCTGTGCTCCATGTGAAGTGTCTGTGCTCCATGTGCAGTGTCTGTGCTCCATGTGAAGTGTCTGTGCTCCATGTGCAGTGTCTGTGCTCCATGTGCAGTGTCTGTGCTCCAAGTGCAGTGTCTGTGCTCCATGTGAAGTGTCTGTGCTCCATGTGCAGTGTCTGTGCTCCATGTGAAGTGTCCGTGCTCCATGTGAAGTGTCTGTGCTCCATGTGCAGTGTCTGTGCTCCATGTGAAGTGTCTGTGCTCCATGTGAAGTGTCTGTGCTCCATGTGCAGTGTCTGTGCTCCACATTCAGTGTCTGTGCTCCATCTGAAGTGTCTGTGCTCCATGTGAAGTGTCTGTGCTCCATGTGAAGTGTCTGTGCTCCATGTGAAGTGTCTGGGCTCCATGTGCAGTGTCTGTGCTCCATGTGAAGTGTCTGTGCTCCATGTGAAGTGTCTGTGCTCCATGCGCGGTGTCTGTGCTCCATGTGAAGTGTCTGTGCTCCATGTGCAGTGTCGGTGCTTCATGTGCAGTGTCTGTGCTCCATGTGCAGTGTCTGTGCTCCATGTGCAGTGTCTGTGCTCCATGTGAAGTGTCTGTGCTCCATGTGCAGTGTCTGTGCTCCATGTGAAGTGTCTGTGCTCCATGTGCAGTGTCTGTGCTCCATGTGCAGTGTCTGTGCTCCATGTGAAGTGTCTGTGCTCCATGTGCAGTGTCTGTGCTCCATGTGCAGTGTCTGTGCTCCATGTGAAGTGTCTGTGCTCCATGTGCAGTGTCTGTGCTCCATGTGAAGTGTCTGTGCTCCATGTGCAGTGTCTGTGCTCCATGTGAAGTGTCTGTGCTCCATGTGCAGTGTCTGTGCTCCATGTGAAGTGTCTGTGCTCCATGTGAAGTGTCTGTGCTCCATGTGCAGTGTCTGTGCTCCATGTGCAGTGTCTGTGCTCCATGTGAAGTGTCTGTGCTCCATGTGAAGTGTCTGTGCTCCATGTGCAGTGTCTGTGCTCCATGTGCAGTGTCTGTGCTCCATGTGAAGTGTCTGTGCTCCATGTGCAGTGTCTGTGCTCCATGTGCAGTGTCTGTGCTCCATGTGAAGTGTCTGTGCTCCATGTGAAGTGTCTGTGCTCCATGTGCAGTGTCTGTGCTCCATGTGCAGTGTCTGTGCTCCATGTGCAGTGTCTGTGCTCCATGTGCAGTGTCTGTGCTCCATGTGCAGTGTCTGTGCTCCATGTGAAGTGTCTGTGCTCCATGTGCAGTGTCTGTGCTCCATGTGAAGTGTCTGTGCTCCATGTGCAGTGTCTGTGCTCCATGTGCAGTGTCTGTGCTCATGTGAAGTGTCTGTGCTCCATGTGAAGTGTCTGTGCTCCATGTGAAGTGTCTGTGCTCCATGTGAAGTGTCTGTGCTCATGTGCAGTGTCCTGTGCTCCCTGTGCAGTGCCTGAGATGCATGTGAAGTGTCTGTGCTCCATCCGAAGTGTCTGTGCTCCATGTGAAGTGTCTGTGCTCCATGTGAACAGTGTGTGGGCTCCATGTGCGTGTCTGTGCTCCATGTGCATTGTCAGTGCTCATTGGCGTGTCTGTGCTCCCTGTCGAGTGTCTGTGCTCTTTGTGGAGTGGGGTCTGTGTTCCATGTGCAGTGTCTGTGCTCCGAGTATGTGAAGTGTCTGTGCTCCATGTGAAGTGTCTGTGCTCATGTGAACGTGTCTGTGCCTCCCATGCAGTGTCTGTGCTCATTTGCAGTGTCTGTGCTCCATGTGCGTGTCGGTGCTCCATGCGAAGGGTTGAGCTCCATGTGAGGACTGTGCTCCATGTGAGTGTCTGTGCTCCATGTGCAGTGTTTGTGGCCCATGTGCAGTGTCTGTTGCTGCATGTGGAGTGTCTGTGCTCCATGTGCAGTGTCTGTGCTCCATGTGCAGTGTCTGTGCTCCATGTGCAGTGTCTGTGCTCCATGTGCAGTGTCTGTGCTCATGTGCAGTGTCTGTGCGCCATGTGAAATTTCTGTGCTCCATGTGCAGTTTCTGTGCTCCGTGTGCAGTGTCCGTGCTCCATGTGCAGTGTCTGTGCTCCATGTGATGTATCTGTGCTCCATGTGAAGTGTCTGTGCTCCATGTGCAGTGTCTGTGCTCCATTTGCAGTTTTTTGTGCTCCATGTGAAGTGTCTGTGCTCCATGTGCAGTGTCTGTGCTCCATGTGAAGTGTCTGTGCTCCATGTGCAGTGTCTGTGCTCCATGTGAAGTGTCTGTGCTCCTTGTGCAGTGTCTGTGCTCCATGTGAAGTGTCTGTGCTCCATGTGAAGTGTCTGTGCTCCATGTGAAGTGTCTGTGCCCCACGTGCAGTGTCTGTGCTCCACGTGCAGCGTCTGTGCTCCATGTGCAGTGTCTGTGCTTCATGTGCAGTGTCTGTGCTCCATGTGCAGTGTCTGTGCTCCATGTGAAGTGTCTGTGCTCCATGTGCAGTGTCTGTGCTCCATGTGAAGTGTCCGTGCTCCATGTGCAGTGTCTGTGCTCCATGTGCAGTGTCTGTGCTCCATGTGAAGTGTCTGTGCTCCATGTGAAGTGTCTGTGCTCCATGTGAAGTGTCTGTGCTCCATGTGCAGTGTCTGTGCTCCATGTGAAGTGTCTGTGCTCCATGTGCAGTGTCTGTGCTCCATGTGCAGTGTCTGTGCTCCATGTGCAGTGTCTGTGCTCCATGTGCAGTGTCTGTGCTCCATGTGAAGTGTCTGTGCTCCATGTGCAGTGTCTGTGCTCCATGTGAAGTGTCTGTGCTCCATGTGCAGTGTCTGTGCTCCATGTGAAGTGTCTGTGCTCCATGTGAAGTGTCTGTGCTCCATGTGCAGTGTCTGTGCTCCATGTGCAGTGTCTGTGCTCCATGTGAAGTGTCTGTGCTCCATGTGAAGTGTCTGTGCTCCATGTGCAGTGTCTGTGCTCCATGTGAAGTGTCTGTGCTCCATGTGAAGTGTCTGTGCTCCATGTGCAGTGTCTGTGCTCCATGTGAAGTGTCTGTGCTCCATGTGAAGTGTCTGTGCTCCATGTGAAGTGTCTGTGCTCCATGTGCAGTGTCTGTGCTCCATGTGCAGTGTCTGTGCTCCATGTGAAGTGTCTGTGCTCCATGTGAAGTGTCTGTGCTCCATGTGCAGTGTCTGTGCTCCATGTGAAGTGTCTGTGCTCCATGTGCAGTGTCTGTGCTCCATGTGAAGTGTCTGTGCTCCATGTGCAGTGTCTGTGCTCCATGTGAAGTGTCTGTGCTCCATGTGCAGTGTCTGTGCTCCATGTGAAGTGTCTGTGCTCCATGTGCAGTGTCTGTGCTCCATGTGAAGTGTCTGTGCTCCATGTGCAGTGTCTGTGCTCCATGTGAAGTGTCTGTGCTCCATGTGCAGTGTCTGTGCTCCATGTGCAGTGTCTGTGCTCCATGTGCAGTGTCTGTGCTCCATGTGAAGTGTCTGTGCTCCATGTGAAGTGTCTGTGCTCCATGTGCAGTGTCTGTGCTCCATGTGAAGTGTCTGTGCTCCATGTGCAGTGTCTGTGCTCCATGTGCAGTGTCTGTGCTCCATGTGCAGTGTCTGTGCTCCATGTGAAGTGTCTGTGCTCCATGTGAAGTGTCTGTGCTCCATGTGAAGTGTCTGTGCTCCATGTGCAGTGTCTGTGCTCCATGTGCAGTGTCTGTGCTCCATGTGCAGTGTCTGTGCTCCATGTGCAGTGTCTGTGCTCCATGTGAAGTGTCTGTGCTCCATGTGCAGTGTCTGTGCTCCATGTGCAGTGTCTGTGCTCCATGTGCAGTGTCTGTGCTCCATGTGAAGTGTCTGTGCTCCATGTGCAGTGTCTGTGCTCCATGTGCAGTGTCTGTGCTCCATGTGCAGTGTCTGTGCTCCATGTGAAGTGTCTGTGCTCCATGTGAAGTGTCTGTTGCTCCATTGAAGTGTCTGTGCTCCATGTGCAGTGGTCTGTGCTCCTGTGCATTGTCTGTGCTCCATGTGAGTGCTGTGCTCCATGTGAATTTTCTGTCCTCATGTGCACTGTCTGTGCTCCATGTGAAGTGTCTGTGCTCCCATGTGAAGGTCTGTGCTCCATGTGCAGTGTCCGTGCTCCATGTGAAGTGTCTGTGCTCCATGTGAAGTGTCTGTGCTCTATGTGCAGTGTCTGTGCTCCATGTGATGTGTCTGTGCTCCATGTGCAGTGTCTGTGCTCCATGTGTAGTGTCTGTGGTCCATGTGAAGTGGTCTGTGCTCCCTGTGCAGTGTCTGTGCTCCATTGCAGTGTCTGGTGCTCCATGTGAAGTTTCTGTGATCCATGTGAAGTGCCTGTGCTCCATGTGAAGTGTCTGTGCTCCATGAGCAGTGTCCGTGCTCCATGTGAAGTGTCTGTGCTGCATATGAAGTGTCTGTGCTCCATGTGCAGTGTCTGTGCTCCATGTGAAGTGTCTGTGCTCCATGTGAAGTGTCTGTGCTCCATGTGTAGTGTCTGTGCTCCATGTGAAGTGTCTGTGCTCCATGTGCAGTGTCTGTGCTCCATGTGCAGTGTCTGTGCTCCATGTGAAGTGTCTGTGCTCCATGTGCAGTGTCTGTGCTACACGTGCAGTGTCTATGCTCACTGTGCAGTGTCTATGCTCCATGTGCAGTGTCTGTGCTCCATCTGGAGTATCTATGCTCCATGTAAAGTTTCTGTGCTCCATGTGAAGTGTCTGTGCTCCATGTGCAGTGTCTGTGCTCCATGTGCAGTGTCTGTGCTCCATGTGAAGTGTCTGTGCTCCATGTGAAGTGTCTGTGCTCCATGTGCAGTGTCTGTGCTCCATGTGCAGTGTCTGTGCTCCATGTGCAGTGTCTGTGCTCCATGTGAAGTGTCTGTGCTCCATGTGCAGTGTCTGTGCTCCATGTGCAGTTTATGTGCTCCATGTGCAGTGTCTGTGCTCCATGTGCAGTGTCTGTACACCATGTGAAGGGTCTGTGCTCCATGTGAAGTGTCTGTGCTCCATGTGCAGTGTCTGTGCTCCATGTGCAGAGTCTGTGCTCCATGTGCAGTGTCTGTGCTCCATGTGCAGTATCTGTGCTCCATGTGAAGTGTCTGTGCTCCATGTGAAGTGTCTGTGCCCCAAATGCAGTGTCTGTGCTCCATGTGAAGTGTCTGTGCTCCATGTGAAGTGTCTGTGCTCCATGTGAAGTGTCTGTGCTCCATGTGAAGTGTCTGTGCTCTATGTGCAGTGTCTGTGCTCCATGTGAAGTGTCTGTGCTCCAAGTGCAGTGTCTGTGCTCCATGTGAATTGTCTGTGCTCCATGTGAAGTGTCTGTGCTCCATGTGAAGTGTCTGTGCTCCATGTGCATTTTCTGTGCTCCATGTGAAGTGTCTGTGCTTCATGTGCAGTGTTTGTGCGCCACTTGAAGTTTCTGTGCTCCATGTGCAGTTTCTGTGCTCCATGTGCAGTGTCTGTGCTCCATGTGCAGTGTCTTTGCTCCATGTGAAGTGTCTGTGCTCCATGTGCAGTGTCTGTGCTCCATGTGAAGTGTCTGTGCTCCATGTGAAGTGTCTGTGCTCCATGCGAAGTGTCTGTGCTCCATGTGCAGTGTCCGTGCTCCATGTGAAGTGTCTGTGCTCCACGTGCAGTGTCTGTGCTCCATGTGCAGTGTCTGTGCTCCATGTGCAATGTCTGTGCTCCATGTGCAGTGTCTGTGCTCCATGTGCAGTTTCTGTGCTCCATGTGCAGTGTCTGTGCTCCATGTGAAGTGTCTGTGCTCCATGTGCAGTGTCTGTGCTCAATGTGCAGTGTCTGTGCTCCATGTGCAGTGTCTGTGCTCCATGTGAATTTTCTGTGCTTCATGTGAAGTGTCTGTGCTCCATGTGCAGTGTCTGTGCTCCATGCGAAGTGTCTGTGCTCCATGTGAAGTGTCTGTGCTCCATGTGCAGTGTCTGTGCTCCATGTGCAGTGTCTGTGCTCCTTGTGCAGTGTCTGTACACCATGTGAAGTGTCTGTGCTCCATGTGCAGTGTCTGTGCTCCATGTGCAGTGTCTGTGCTCCATGTGAAGTGTCTGTGCTCCATGTGCAGTGTCTGTGCTCCATGTGAAGTGTCTGTGCTCCATGTGCAGTGTCTGTGCTCCATGTGCAGTGTCTGTGCTCCATGTGCAGTGTCTGTGCTCCATGTGCAGTGTCTGTGCTCCATGTGAAGTGTCTGTGCTCCATGTGCAGTGTCTGTGCTCCATGTGCAGTGTCTGTGCTCCATGTGAAGTGTCTGTGCTCCATGTGAAGTGTCTGTGCTCCATGTGCAGTGTCTGTGCTCCATGTGAAGTGTCTGTGCTCCATGTGCAGTGTCCGTGCTCCATGTGCAGTGTCTGTGCTCCATGTGAAGTGTCTGTGCTCCATGTGCAGTGTCTGTGCTCCATGTGAAGTGTCTGTGCTCCATGTGCAGTGTCTGTGCTCCATGTGAAGTGTCTGTGCTCCATGTGAAGTGTCTGTGCTCCATGTGAAGTGTCTGTGCTCCATGTGCAGTGTCTGTGCTCCATGTGAAGTGTCTGTGCTCCATGTGAAGTGTCTGTGCTCCATGTGAAGTGTCTGTGCTCCATGTGCAGTGTCTGTGCTCCATGTGAAGTGTCTGTGCTCCATGTGCAGTGTCTGTGCTCCATGTGAAGTGTCTGTGCTCCATGTGCAGTGTCTGTGCTCCATGTGAAGTGTCTGTGCTCCATGTGCAGTGTCTGTGCTCCATGTGAAGTGTCTGTGCTCCATGTGCAGTGTCTGTGCTCCATGTGCAGTGTCTGTGCTCCATGTGCAGTGTCTGTGCTCCATGTGAAGTGTCTGTGCTCCATGTGCAGTGTCTGTGCTCCATGTGAAGTGTCTGTGCTCCATGTGCAGTGTCTGTGCTCCATGTGCAGTGTCTGTGCCCCATGTGCAGTGTCTGTGCTCCATGTGCAGTGTCTGTGCTCCATGTGAAGTGTCTGTGCTCCATGTGAAGTGTTCGTGCTCCATGTGAAGTGTCTGTGCTCCATGTGAAGTGTCTGTGCTCCATGTGCAGTGTCTGTGCTCCATGTGAAGTGTCTGTGCTCCATGTGCAGTGTCTGTGCTCCATGTGAAGTGTCTGTGCTCCATGTGAAGTGTCTGTGCTCCATGTGCAGTGTCTGTGCTCCATGTGCAGTGTCTGTGCTCCATGTGCAGTGTCTGTGCTCCATGTGAAGTGTCTGTGCTCAATGTGAAGTGTCTGTGCTCCATGTGAAGTGTTCGTGGTCCATGTGAAGTGTCCGTGCTCCATGTGCAGTGTCCGTGCTCCATGTGAAGTGTCCGTTCTCCATGTGCAGTGTCTGTGCTCCATGTGAAGTGTCTGTGCTCCATGTGCAGTGTCTGTGCTCCATGTGCAGTGTCTGTGCTCCATGTGAAGTGTCTGTGCTCCATGTGCAGTGTCTGTGCTCCATGTGCAGTGTCTGTGCTCCATGTGCAGTGTCTGTGCTCCATGTGCAGTGTCTGTGCTCCATGTGTAGTGTCTGTGCTCCATGTGCAGTGTCTGTGCTCCATCTGGAGTGGCTGTGCTCCATGTGAAGTGTCTGTGCTCCATGTGAAGTGTCTGTGCTCCACGTGCAGTGACTGTGCTCCATGTGAAGTGTCTGTGCTTCATGTGAAGTGTCTGTGCTCCATGTGCAGTGTCTGTGCTCCATGTGCAGTGTCTGTGCTCCATGTGAAGTGTCTGTGCTCCATGTGCAGTGTCTGTGCTCCATGTGATGTATCCGTGATCCATGTGAAGTGTCTGTGCTCCATGTGAAGTGTCTGTGCTCCTTGTGCAGTGTCTGTGCTCCATGTGCATTGTCTGTGCTCCATGTGCAGTGTCTGTGCTCCTTCTGCAGTGTCTGTGCTCCATGTGAAGTGTCTGTGCTCCATGTGAAGTGTCTGTGCTCCATGTGAAGTGTCTGTGCTCCATGTGCAGTGTCTGTGCTCCATGTGAAGTGTCTGTGCTCCATGTGCAGTGTCTGTGCTCCATGTGCAGTGTCTGTGCTCCATGTGCAGTGTCTGTGCTCCATGTGCAGTGTCTGTGCTCCATGTGCAGTGTCTGTGCTCCATGTGAAGTGTCTGTGCTCCATGTGCAGTGTCTGTGCTCCATGTGCATTTCCTGTGCTCCATGTGAAGTGTCTGTGCTCCATGTGAAGTGTCTGTGCTCCATGTGAAGTGTCTGTGCTCCATGTGCAGTGTCTGTGCTCCATGTGCAGTGTCTGTGCTCCATGTGCAGTGTCTGTGCTCCATGTGCAGTGTCTGTGCTTCATGTGCAGTGTCTGTGCTCCATGTGCAGTGTCTGTGCTCCATGTGCAGTGTCTGTGCTCCACGTGCAGTGTCTGTGCTCCATGTGCAGTGTCAGTGCTCCATGTGAAGTGTCCGTGCTCCATGTGAAGTGTCTGTGCTCCATGTGCAGTGTCTGTGCTCCATGTGCAGTGTCTGTGCTCCATGTGCAGTGTCTGTGCTCCATGTGAAGTGTCTGTGCTCCATGTGCAGTGTCTGTGCTCCATGTGAAGTGTCTGTGCTCCATGTGAAGTGTCTGTGCTCCATGTGAAGTGTCTGTGCTCCATGTGCAGTGTCTGTGCTCCATGTGAAGTGTCTGTGCTCCATGTGCAGTGTCTGTGCTCCATGTGAAGTGTCTGTGCTCCATGTGCAGTGTCTGTGCTCCATGTGCAGTGTCTGTGCTCCATGTGCAGTGTCTGTGCTCCATGTGCAGTGTCTGTGCTCCATGTGCAGTGTCTGTGCTCCATGTGAAGTGTCTGTGCTCCATGTGCAGTGTCTGTGCTCCATGTGCAGTGTCTGTGCTCCATGTGCAGTGTCTGTGCTCCATGTGAAGTGTCTGTGCTCCATGTGCAGTGTCTGTGCTCCATGTGCATTGTCTGTGCTCCATGTGCAGTGTCTGTGCTCCATGTGCAGTGTCTGTGCTCCATGTGCAGTGTCTGTGCTCCATGTGCAGTGTCTGTGCTCCATGTGCAGTGTCTGTGCTCCATGTGAAGTGTCTGTGCTCCATGTGCAGTGTCTGTGCTCCATGTGCAGTGTCTGTGCTCCATGTGAAGTGTCTGTGCTCCATGTGCAGTGTCTGTGCTCCATGTGAGTGTCTGTGCTCCATGTGAAGTGTCCGTGCTCCATGTGAAGTGTCCGTGCTCCATGTGAAGTGTCTGTGCTCCATGTGCAGTGTCTGTGCTGCATGTGAAGTGTCTGTGCCCCATGTGCAGTGTCTGTGCTCCATGTGCAGTGTCTGTGCTCCATGTGAAGTGTCTGTGCTCCATGTGAAGTGTCTGTGCTCCATGTGAAGTGTCTGTGCTCATGTGAAGTTGTCTGTGCTCCATGTGCTGTTGTCTGTGCTCATTGAAGTGTCCGGTGCTCATGTGCAGTATCCGTGCTCCATGTGCTGCGTCTGTGCTCCATCTGGAGTGTCTGTGCTCCATGTGCAGTTTCTGTGCTCCATGTGAAGTGTCTGTGCTCCATGTGCAGTGTCTGTGCCATCTGTGAAGTGTCTGTGCTCCATGTGAAGTGTCTGTGCTCCATGTGCAGTGTCTGTGCTCCACGTGCAGTGTCTGTGCTCCATGTGCAGTGTCTGTGCTCCATGTGCAGTGTCTGTGCTCCATGTGCAGTGTCTGTGCTCCATGTGCAGTGTCGGTGCTCCATGTGCAGTGTCTGTGCTCCATGTGAAGTGTCTGTGCTCCATGTGCAGTGTCTGTGCTCCATGTGCAGTGTCTGTGCTCCATGTGCAGTGTCTGTGCTCCATGTGCAGTGTCTGTGCTCCATGTGAAGTGTCTGTGCTCCATGTGCAGTGTCTGTGCTCCATGTGCTGTGTCCGTGCTCCATGCGAAGTGTCTGTGCTCTATGTGCAGTGTCTGTGCTCCATGTGCAGTGTCTGTGCTCCATGTGCAGTGTCTGTGCTCCATGTGCAGTGTCCGTGCTCCATGTGCAGTGTCTGTGCTCCATGTGCAGTGTCTGTGCTCCATGTGCAGTGTCTGTGCTCCATGTGAAGTGTCTGTGCTCCATGTGAAGTGTCTGTGCTCCATGTGCAGTGTCCGTGCTCCATGTGCAGTGTCTGTGCTCCATGTGAAGTGTCTGTGCTCCATGTGAAGTGTCTGTGCTCCATGTGCAGTGTCTGTGCTCCATGTGAAGTGTCTGTGCTCCATGTGCAGTGTCTGTGCTCCATGTGCAGTTTCTGTGCTCCATGTGCAGTGTCTGTGCTCCATGTGAAGTGTCTGTGCTCCATGTGCAGTGTCTGTGCTCCATGTGAAGTGTCTGTGCTCCATGTGCAGTGTCTGTGCTCCATGTGCAGTGTCTGTGCTCCATGTGCAGTGTCTGTGCTCCATGTGCAGTGTCTGTGCTCCATGTGAAGTGTCTGTGCTCCATGTGCAGTGTCTGTGCTCCATGTGCAGTGTCTGTGCTCCATGTGCAGTGTCTGTGCTCCATGTGAAGTGTCTGTGCTCCATGTGCAGTGTCTGTGCTCCATGTGCAGTGTCTGTGCTCCATGTGAAGTGTCTGTGCTCCATGTGCAGTGTCTGTGCTCCATGTGAAGTGTCTGTGCTCCATGTGCAGTGTCTGTGCTCCATGTGCAGTGTCTGTGCTCCATGTGCAGTGTCTGTGCTCCATGTGCAGTGTCTGTGCTCCATGTGCAGTGTCTGTGCTCCATGTGCAGTGTCTGTGCTCCATGTGCAGTGTCTGTGCTCCATGTGAATTGTCTGTGCTCCATGTGAAGTGTCTGTGCTCCATGTGCAGTGTCTGTGCTCCATGTGCAGTGTCTGTGCTCCATGTGCAGTGTCTGTGCTCCATGTGCAGTGTCTGTGCTCCATGTGAAGTGTCTGTGCTCCATGTGCAGTGTCTGTGCTCCATGTGCAGTGTCTGTGCTCCATGTGCAGTGTCTGTGCTCCATGTGCAGTGTCTGTGCTCCATGTGCAGTGTCTGTGCTCCATGTGAAGTGTCTGTGCTCCATGTGCAGTGTCTGTGCTCCATGTGAAGTGTCTGTGCTCCATGTGCAGTGTCTGTGCTCCATGTGAAGTGTCTGTGCTCCATGTGAAGTGTCTGTGCTCCATGTGCAGTGTCTGTGCTCCATGTGCAGTGTCTGTGCTCCATGTGAAGTGTCTGTGCTCCATGTGCAGTGTCTGTGCTCCATGTGCAGTGTCTGTGCTCCATGTGCAGTGTCTGTGCTCCATGTGCAGTGTCTGTGCTCCATGTGCAGTGTCTGTGCTCCATGTGCAGTGTCTGTGCTCCATGTGCAGTGTCTGTGCTCCATGTGAAGTGTCTGTGCTCCATGTGCAGTGTCTGTGCTCCATGTGAAGTGTCTGTGCTCCATGTGCAGTGTCTGTGCTCCATGTGCAGTGTCTGTGCTCCATGTGCAGTGTCTGTGCTCCATGTGAAGTGTCTGTGCTCCATGTGAAGTGTCTGTGCTCCATGTGCAGTGTCTGTGCTCCATGTGCAGTGTCTGTGCTCCATGTGAAGTGTCTGTGCTCCATGTGAAGTGTCTGTGCTCCATGTGCAGTGTCTGTGCTCCATGTGCAGTGTCTGTGCTCCATGTGCAGTGTCTGTGCTCCATGTGAAGTGTCTGTGCTCGATGTGCTGTGTCTGTGCTCCATGTGAAGTTTCTGTGCTCCATGTGAAGTGTCAGTGCTCCATGTGGAGTGTCTGTGCTCCATGTGAATTGTCTGTGCTCCATGTGAAGTGTCTGTGCTCCATGTGAAGTGTCTGTGCTCCATGTGAAGTGTCTGTGATCCATGTGAAGTGTCTGTGCTCCATGTGAAGTGTCTGTGCTCCATGTGAAGTGTCTGTGCTCCATGTGAAGTGTCTGTGCTTCATGTGCAGTGTCTGTGCTCCATGTGAAGTGTCTGTGCTCCATGTGCAGTGTCTGTGCTCCATGTAAAGTGTCTGTGCTCCATGTGAAGTGTCTGTGCTCCATGTGAAGTGTCTGTGCTCCATTTGCAGTGTCTGTGCTCCATGTGAAGTGTCTGTGCTCCATGTGAAGTGTCTGTGCTCCATGTGAAGTGTCTGTGCTCCACGTGAAGTGTCAGGGCTCAATGTGAAGTTTCTGTGCTCCATGTGCAGTTTCTGTGCTCCACGTGAAGTGTCTGTGCTCATGTGGCAGTGTCTGTGCTCCTTGTGCAGTGGCTGTGATCTTTGGGAAATTGGTCTGTGCGCCAGGTGAAGGGGCCGGTGCCCTGTGGAAGTGTCGTGCTCCAGGGAATGTCTGTGCTCCATGGAAGTGTCCGGTGCTTCCCATGTGCAGTGTCCGTGCTCCATGTGCAGTGTCTGTGCTTCATGGCAAAGGGTGTGCTCCATGGCAGTGTCTGTGGCGCCATGGATAGGGCTGGCGCCTGGCAGCAGGCCCATGCTGAGTGTCTGTGCTTCCATGTGAAGTGTCTGTGCTCCATGTGAAGTGTCTGTGCTCCATGTGAAGTGTCTGTGCTTCATGTGCAGTGTCTGTGCTCCATGTGAAGTTTCTGTGCTCCATGTGCAGTGTCTGTGCTCCATGTGAAGTGTCTGTGCTCCATGTGAAGTGTCTGTGCTCCATGTGCAGTGTCTGTGCTCCATGTGAAGTGTCTGTGCTCCATGTGATGTGTCTGTGCTCCATGTGCAGTGTCTGTGCTCCATGTGCAGTGTCTGTGCTCCATGTGCAGTGTCTGTGCTCCATGTGCAGTGTCTGTGCTCCATGTGCAGTGTCTGTGCTCCATGTGCAGTGTCTGTGCTCCATGTGCAGTGTCTGTGCTCCATGTGCATTGTCTGTGCTCCATGTGAAGTGTCTGTGCTCCATGTGAAGTGTCTGTGCTCCATGTGCAGTGTCTGTGCTCCATGTGAAGTGTCTGTGCTCCATGTGCAGTGTCTGTGCTCCATGTGAAGTGTCTGTGCTCCATGTGAAGTGTCTGTGCTCCATGTGCAGTGTCTGTGCTCCATGTGCAGTGTCTGTGCTCCATGTGCAGTGTCTGTGCTCCATGTGCAGTGTCTGTGCTCCATGTGAAGTGTCTGTGCTCCATGTGAAGTGTCTGTGCTCCATGTGCAGTGTCTGTGCTCCATGTGAAGTGTCTGTGCTCCATGTGAAGTGTCTGTGCTCCATGTGCAGTGTCTGTGCTCCATGTGAAGTGTCTGTGCTCCATGTGCAGTGTCTGTGCTCCATGTGCAGTGTCTGTGCTCCATGTGCAGTGTCTGTGCTCCATGTGCAGTGTCTGTGCTCCATGTGCAGTGTCTGTGCTCCATGTGAAGTGTCTGTGCTCCATGTGCAGTGTCTGTGCTCCATGTGAAGTGTCTGTGCTCCATGTGAAGTGTCTGTGCTCCATGTGAAGTGTCTGTGCTCCATGTGCAGTGTCTGTGCTCCATGTGCAGTGTCTGTGCTCCATGTGAAGTGTCTGTGCTCCATGTGCAGTGTCTGTGCTCCATGTGCAGTGTCTGTGCTCCATGTGCAGTGTCTGTGCTCCATGTGCAGTGTCTGTGCTCCATGTGCAGTGTCTGTGCTCCATGTGAAGTGTCTGTGCTCCATGTGAAGTGTCTGTGCTCCATGTGAAGTGTCTGTGCTCCATGTGAAGTGTCTGTGCTCCATGTGCAGTGTCTGTGCTCCATGTGAAGTGTCTGTGCTCCATGTGCAGTGTCTGTGCTCCATGTGCAGTGTCTGTGCTCCATGTGAAGTGTCTGTGCTCCATGTGAAGTGTCTGTGCTCCATGTGAAGTGTCTGTGCTCCATGTGCAGTGTCTGTGCTCCATGTGAAGTGTCTGTGCTCCATGTGCAGTGTCTGTGCTCCATGTGCAGTGTCTGTGCTCCATGTGCAGTGTCTGTGCTCCATGTGAAGTGTCTGTGCTCCATGTGAAGTGTCTGTGCTCCATGTGCAGTGTCTGTGCTCCATGTGAAGTGTCTGTGCTCCATGTGCAGTGTCTGTGCTCCATGTGCAGTGTCTGTGCTCCATGTGCAGTGTCTGTGCTCCATGTGCAGTGTCTGTGCTCCATGTGCAGTGTCTGTGCTCCATGTGCAGTGTCTGTGCTCCATGTGCAGTGTCTGTGCTCCATGTGAAGTGTCTGTGCTCTATGTGCAGTGTCTGTGCTCCATGTGAAGTGTCTGTGCTCCATGTGAAGTGTCTGTGCTCCATTTGAAGTGTCTGTGCTCCATGCGCATTGTCTGTACTCCATGTGAAGTGTCTGTTCTCCGTGTGAAGTTTCTGTGCTCCCTGTGCTGTGTCTGTGCTCCATGTGAAGTGTCTGTGCTCTATGTGCAGTGTCTGTGCTACATGCGAAGTGTCTGTGCTCCATATGCAGTGTCTGTTCTCCATGCGCATTGTCTGTGCTCCATGCGCATTGTCTGTGCTCCATGTGAAATGTCTGTGCTCCATGTGAAGTGTCTGTGCTCCATGTGCATTGTCTGTGCTCCATGTGAAGTGTCTGTGCTCCATGTGCAGTGTCTGTGCTCCGTGTGAAGTTTCTGTGCTCCCTGTGCTGTGTCTGTGCTCCATGTGAAGTGTCTGTGCTCTATGTGCCGTGTCTGTGCTCTTTGTACAGTGTCTGTGCTCCATGTGATGTGTCTGTGCTCCATGTGAAGGGTCTGTGCTCCATGTGAAGTGTCTGTTCTCTATGTGCACTTTCCGTGCTCCATGTGAAGGGTCTGTGCTCCATGTGAAGTGTCTGTTCTCTATGTGCACTTTCCGTGCTCCATGTGAAGGGTCTGTGCTCCATGTGAAGTGTCTGTGCTCCATTGCAGTGTCTGTGCTCCATGTGCAGTGTCTGTGCTCCACGTGCAGTATCTGTGCTCCACGTGAAGTGTCTGTGCTCGATGTGAAGTGTCTGTGCTCACTGTGCATTTTCTGTGCTCCATGTGATGTGTCTGTGCTCCATGTGCAGTGTCTGTGCTCCTTGTGCAGTGTCTGTGATCTATGTGAATTGTCTGTTCTCCATGTGAAGTGTCTGTGCTCTATGTGAAGTGTCTGTGCTCCATGTGCAGTGTCTGTGCTCCATGTGCAGTGTCTGTGCTTCATGTGCAATGTGTGTGCTCCATGTGCAGTGTCTGTGCTCCATCTGAAGTGTCTGTGCTCCATGTGAAGTGTCTGTGCTCCATGTGCAGTGTCTGTGCTCCATGCGAAGTGTCTGTGCTCCATGTGCAGTGTCTGTGCTCCATGTGCAGTGTCTGTGCTCCATGCGAAGTGTCTGTGCTCCATGTGCAGTGTCTGTGCTCCATGTGCAGTGTCTGTGCTCCATGCGAAGTGTCTGTGCTCCATGTGCAGTGTCTGTGCTCCATGTGCAGTGTCTGTGCCCCCTGTGCAGTGTCGGTGCTCCATGTGCAGTGTCTGTGCTTCATGTGCAATGTGTGTGCTCCATGTGCAGTGTCTGTGCTCCATCTGAAGTGTCTGTGCTCCATGTGAAGTGTCTGTGCTCCATGTGCAGTGTCTGTGCTCCATGCGAAGTGTCTGTGCTCCATGTGCAGTGTCTGTGCTCCATGCGCAGTTTCTGCGCCCCATTTGAAGTGTCTGTGCTCCATGTGCAGTGTCTGTGCTCCATGTGAAGTGTCTGTGCTCTATGTGCAGTGTCTGTGCTCCATGTGAAGTGTCTGTGCTCCATGTGAAGTGTCTGTGCTCCATGTGAAGTGTCTGTGCTCCATGTGAAGTGTCTGTGCTCCATGTGAAGTGTCTGTGCTCCATGTGCAGTGTCTGTGCTCCATGTGCAGTGTCTGTGCTCCATGTGCAGTGTCCGTGCTCCATGTGCAGTGTCTGTGCTCCATGTGAAGTGTCTGTGCTCCATGTGCAGTGTCTGTGCTCCATGTGAAGTGTCTGTGCTCCATGTGAAGTGTCTGTGCTCCATGTGCTGTGTCTGTGCTCCATGTGAAGTGTCTGTGCTCCATGTGCAGTGTCTGTGCTCCATGTGAAGTGTCTGTGCTCCATGTGCAGTGTCTGTGCTCCATGTGCAGTGTCTGTGCTCCATGTGAAGTGTCTGTGCTCCATGTGCAGTGTCTGTGCTCCATGTGAAGTGTCTGTGCTCCATGTGAAGTGTCTGTGCTCCATGTGCAGTGTCTGTGCTCCATGTGAAGTGTCTGTGCTCCATGTGCTGTGTCTGTGCTCCATGTGAAGTGTCTGTGCTCTATGTGCCGTGTCTGTGCTCTTTGTGCAGTGTCTGTGCTCCATGTGATGTGTCTGTGCTCCATGTGAAGTGTCTGTTCTCTATGTGCACTTTCCGTGCTCCATGTGAAGGGTCTGTGCTCCATGTGAAGTGTCTGTGCTCCATGTGCAGTGTCTGTGCTCCATGTGCAGTGTCTGTGCTCCACGTGCAGTATCTGTGCTCCAAGTGAAGTGTCTGTGCTCGATGTGAAGTGTCTGTGCTCACTGTGCAGTTTCTGTGCTCCATGTGAAGTGTCTGTGCTCCATGTGCAGTGTCTGTGCTCCTTGCGAAGTGTCTGTGCTCCATGTGAATTGTCTGTGCTCCATGTGAAGTGTCTGTGCTCCATGTGAAGTGTCTGTGCTCCATGTGGCATGTCTGTGCTCCATGTGCAGTGTCTGTGCTCCATGTGCAGTGTCTGTGCTCCATGTGCAGTGTCTGTGCCCCCTGTGCAGTGTCGGTGCTCCATGTGCAGTGTCTGTGCTTCATGTGCAATGTGTGTGCTCCATGTGCAGTGTCTGTGCTCCATCTGAAGTGTCTGTGCTCCATGTGAAGTGTCTGTGCTCCATGTGCAGTGTCTGTGCTCCATGTGAAGTGTCTGTGCTCTATGTGCAGTGTCTGTGCTCCATGCGAAGTGTCTGTGCTCCATGTGCAGTGTCTGTGCTCCATGCGAAGTGTCTGTGCTCCACGTGCAGTTTGTGTGCTCCATGTGCAGTATCCGTGCTCCATGTGCTATTTCCGTGCTCCATGTGAAGGGTCTGTGCTCCATGTGATGAGTCTGTGCTCCACGTGCAGTTTGTGTGCTCCATGTGCAGTGTCCATGCTCCATGTGTAGTTTCTGTGCTCCATGTTAAGTGTCTGTGCTCCATGTGCATTGTCTGTGCTCCGTGTGAACTGTCTGTGCTCCATGTGAATTGTCTTTGCTCTATGTGCAGTGTCTGTGCTCTATGTGCAGTGTCTGTGCTCCATGTGAAGTGTCTGTGCTCCATGTGCATTGTCTGTGCTCCGTGTGAACTGTCTGTGCTCCATGTGAATTGTCTTTGCTCTATGTGCAGTCTCTGTGCTCTATGTGCAGTGTCTGTGCTCCATGTGAAGTGTCTGTGCTCCATGTGCAGTGTCTGTGCTCCATGTGAAGTGTCTGTGCTCCATGTGAAGTGTCTGTGCTCCATTTGAAGTGTCTGTGCTTCATTTGATGTGTCTGTGCTCCATGTGAAGTTTCTGTGCTCCATGTGCAGTGTCTGTGCTCCATGTGCAGTGTCTGTGCTCCATGTGCAGTGTCTGTGCTCCATGTGGCATGTCTGTGCTCCATGTGAAGTGTCTGTGCTCCATGTGAAGTTTCTGTGCTCCATGTGCAGTGTCTGTGCTCCATGCGCAGTTTCTGTGCTCCACGTGCATTGTCTGTGCTCCATGTGTAGTTTCTGTGCTCCATGTGAAGTGTCTGTGCTCTATGTGCAGTATCCGTGCTCCATGTGCAGTGTCTGTGCTCCATGTGCAGTGTCTGTGCTCCATGCGCAGTTTCTGTGCTCCACGTGCATTGTCTGTGCTCCATGTGAAGCGTCTGTGCTCCATGTGATGAGTCTGTGCTCCACGTGCAGTTTGTGTGCTCCATGTGCAGTATCCGTGCTCCATGTGCACTTTCCGTGCTCCATGTGAAGGGTCTGTGCTCCATGTGATGAGTCTGTGCTCCACGTGCAGTTTGTGTGCTCCATGTGCAGTGTCCATGCTCCATGTGTAGTTTCTGTGCTCCATGTTAAGTGTCTGTGCTACATGTGCATTGTCTGTGCTCCGTGTGAACTGTCTGTGCTCCATGTGAATTGTCTTTGCTCTATGTGCAGTGTCTGTGCTCTATGTGCAGTGTCTGTGCTCCATGTGAAGTGTCTGTGCTCCATGTGCATTGTCTGTGCTCCGTGTGAACTGTCTGTGCTCCATGTGAATTGTCTTTGCTCTATGTGCAGTCTCTGTGCTCTATGTGCAGTGTCTGTGCTCTATGTGCAGTGTCTGTGCTCCATGTGAAGTGTCTGTGCTCCATGTGAAGTGTCTGTGCTCCATTTGAAGTGTCTGTGCTTCATTTGATGTGTCTGTGCTCCATGTGAAGTTTCTGTGCTCCATGTGCAGTGTCTGTGCTCCATGTGCAGTGTCTGTGCTCCATGTGCAGTGTCTGTGCTCCATGTGGCATGTCTGTGCTCCATGTGCAGTGTCGGTGCTCCATGTGCAGTGTCTGTGCTCCATGTGAAGTGTCTGTGCTCCATGTGAAGTGTCTGTGCTCCATGTGCAGTGTCTGTGCTCCATGCGCAGTTTCTGTGCTCCATGTGAAGTGTCTGTGCTCTATGTGCAGTATCCGTGCTCCATGTGCAGTGTCTGTGCTCCATGTGCAGTGTCTGTGCTCCATGCGAAGTGTCTGTGCTCTATGTGCAGTATCCGTGCTCCATGTGCAGTGTCTGTGCTCCATGTGCAGTGTCTGTGCTCCATGCGAAGTGTCTGTGCTCCATGTGCAGTGTCTGTGCTCCATGCGCAGTTTCTGTGCTCCACGTGCATTGTCTGTGCTCTATGTGCAGTATCCGTGCTCCATGTGCAGTGTCTGTGCTCCATGTGAAGTGTCTGTTCTCTATGTGCACTTTCCGTGCTCCATGTGAAGGGTCTGTGCTCCATGTGATGAGTCTGTGCTCCATTGCAGTGTCTGTGCTCCATGTGCAGTGTCTGTGCTCCACGTGCAGTATCTGTGCTCCACGTGAAGTGTCTGTGCTCGATGTGAAGTGTCTGTGCTCCATGTGCAGTGTCTGTGCTCCACGTGCAGTATCTGTGCTCCACGTGAAGTGCCTGTGCTCGATGTGAAGTGTCTGTGCTCCATGTGAAGTGTCTGTGCTCCATGTGCAGTGTCAGTGCTCCTTGTGCAGTGTCTGTGATCTATGTGAATTGTCTGTTCTCCATGTGAAGTGTCTGTGCTCTATGTGAAGTGTCTGTGCTCCATGTGGCATGTCTGTGCTCCATGTGCAGTGTCGGTGCTCCATGGCAGTGTCTGTGCTCCATGTGCAGTGTCTGTGCCCCCTGTGCAGTGTCGGTGCTCCATGTGCAGTGTCTGTGCTTCATGTGCAATGTGTGTGCTCCATGTGCAGTGTCTGTGCTCCATCTGAAGTGTCTGTGCTCCATGTGAAGTGTCTGTGCTCCATGTGCAGTGTCTGTGCTCCATGCGAAGTGTCTGTGCTCCATGTGCAGTGTCTGTGCTCCATGCGCAGTTTCTGTGCTCCACGTGCATTGTCTGTGCTCCATGTGCAGTGTCTGTGCTCCGTGTGAAGTGTCTGTGCTCTATGTGCAGTGTCTGTGCTCCATGTGAAGTGTCTGTGCTCCATGTGAAGTGTCTGTGCTCCATTTGAAGTGTCTGTGCTCCATTTGAAGTGTCTGTGCTTCATTTGATGTGTCTGTGCTCCATGTGAAATGTCAAAGTGCTCCATGTGCAGTGTCTGTGCTCCATGTGCAGTGTCTGTGCTCCATGTGCAGTGTCTGTGCTCCATGTGCATTTTCTGTGCTGCATTTGATGTGTCTGTGCTCCATGTGCACTGTCTGTACTCCATGTGAAGTGTCTGTTCTCCGTGTGAAATTTCTGTGCTCCCTGTGCTGTGTCTGTGCTCCATGTGAAGTGTCTGTGCTCTATGTGCAGTGTCTGTGCTACATGCGAAGTGTCTGTGCTCCATATGCAGTGTCTGTTCTCCATGCGCATTGTCTGTGCTCCATGCGCATTGTCTGTGTTCCATGTGAAATGTCTGTGCTCCATGTGAAGTGTCTGTGCTCCATGTGCATTGTCTGTGCTCCATGTGAAGTGTCTGTGCTCCATGTGCAGTGTCTGTGCTCCGTGTGAAGTTTCTGTGCTCCCTGTGCTGTGTCTGTGCTCCATGTGAAGTGTCTGTGCTCTATGTGCCGTGTCTGTGCTCTTTGTGCAGTGTCTGTGCTCCATGTGATGTGTCTGTGCTCCATGTGAAGGGTCTGTGCTCCATGTGAAGTGTCTGTTCTCTATGTGCACTTTCCGTGCTCCATGTGAAGGGTCTGTGCTCCATGTGAAGTGTCTGTTCTCTATGTGCACTTTCCGTGCTCCATGTGAAGGGTCTGTGCTCCATGTGAAGTGTCTGTGCTCCATGTGCAGTGTCTGTGCTCCATGTGCAGTGTCTGTGCTCCACGTGCAGTATCTGTGCTCCACGTGAAGTGTCTGTGCTCGATGTGAAGTGTCTGTGCTCACTGTGCATTTTCTGTGCTCCATGTGAAGTGTCTGTGCTCCATGTGCAGTGTCTGTGCTCCTTGTGCAGTGTCTGTGATCTATGTGAATTGTCTGTTCTCCATGTGAAGTGTCTGTGCTCTATGTGAAGTGTCTGTGCTCCATGTGCAGTGTCGGTGCTCCATGGCAGTGTCTGTGCTCCATGTGCAGTGTCTGTGCTTCATGTGCAATGTGTGTGCTCCATGTGCAGTGTCTGTGCTCCATGCGAAGTGTCTGTGCTCCATGTGCAGTGTCTGTGCTTCATGTGCAATGTGTGTGCTCCATGTGCAGTGTCGGTGCTCCATCTGAAGTGTCTGTGCTCCATGTGAAGTGTCTGTGCTCCATGTGCAGTGTCTGTGCTCCATGCGAAGTGTCTGTGCTCCATGTGCAGTGTCTGTGCTCCATGTGCAGTGTCTGTGCTCCATGCGAAGTGTCTGTGCTCCATGTGCAGTGTCTGTGCTCCATGTGCAGTGTCTGTGCTCCATGCGAAGTGTCTGTGCTCCATGTGCAGTGTCTGTGCTCCATGTGCAGTGTCTGTGCCCCCTGTGCAGTGTCGGTGCTCCATATGCAGTGTCTGTGCTTCATGTGCAATGTGTGTGCTCCATGTGCAGTGTCTGTGCTCCATCTGAAGTGTCTGTGCTCCATGTGAAGTGTCTGTGCTCCATGTGCAGTGTCTGTGCTCCATGCGAAGTGTCTGTGCTCCACGTGCATTGTCTGTGCTCCATGTGCAGTGTCTGTGCTCCATGTAAAGTGTCTGTGCTCTATGTGCAGTGTCTGTGCTCCATGTGAAGTGTCTGTGCTCCATGTGAAGTGTCTGTGCTCCATTTGAAGTGTCTGTGCTTCATTTGATGTGTCTGTGCTCCATGTGAAGTGTCAAAGTGCTCCATGTGCAGTGTCTGTGCTCCATGTGCAGTGTCTGTGCTCCATGTGCTGTGCCTGTGCTCCATGTGCATTTTCTGTGCTCCATTTGATGTGTCTGTGCTCCATGTGCACTGTCTGTGCTCCATGTGAAGTGTCTGTGCTCCGTGTGAAGTTTCTGTGCTCCCTGTGCTGTGTCTGTGCTCCATGTGAAGTGTCTGTGCTCTATGTGCAGTGTCTGTGCTACATGCGAAGTGTCTGTGCTCCATATGCAGTGTCTGTTCTCCATGCGCATTGTCTGTGCTCCATGTGAAGTGTCCGTGCTCCATGTGCTGTGTGTGTGCTCCATGTGAAATGTCTGTGCTCCATGTGCATTGTCTGTGCTCCATGTGAAGTTTCTGTGCTCCCTGTGCTGTGTCTGTGCTCCATGTGAAGTGTCTGTGCTCCATGTGAAATGTCTGTTCTCTATGTGCACTTTCCGTGCTCCATGTGAAGGGTCTGTGCTCCATGTGAAGTGTCTGTTCTCTATGTGCACTTTCCGTGCTCCATGTGAAGGGTCTGTGCTCCATGTGAAGTGTCTGTGCTCCATTGCAGTGTCTGTGCTCCATGTGCAGTGTCTGTGCTCCACGTGCAGTATCTGTGCTCCACGTGAAGTGTCTGTGCTCGATGTGAAGTGTCTGTGCTCACTGTGCATTTTCTGTGCTCCATGTGAAGTGTCTGTGCTCCATGTGCAGTGTCTGTGCTCCTTGTGCAGTGTCTGTGATCTACGTGAATTGTCTGTTCTCCATGTGAAGTGTCTGTGCTCTATGTGAAGTGTCTGTGCTCCATGTGGCATGTCTGTGCTCCATGTGCAGTGTCGGTGCTCCATGTGCAGTGTCTGTGCTCCATGTGCAGTGTCTGTGCCCCCTGTGCAGTGTCGGTGCTCCATGTGCAGTGTCTGTGCTTCATGTGCAATGTGTGTGCTCCATGTGCAGTGTCTGTGCTCCATCTGAAGTGTCTGTGCTCCATGTGAAGTGTCTGTGCTCCATGTGCAGTGTCTGTGCTCCATGTGAAGTGTCTGTGCTCTATGTGCAGTGTCTGTGCTCCATGCGAAGTGTCTGTGCTCCATGTGCAGTGTCTGTGCTCCATGCGAAGTGTCTGTGCTCCACGTGCAGTTTGTGTGCTCCATGTGCAGTATCCGTGCTCCATGTGCACTTTCCGTGCTCCATGTGAAGGGTCTGTGCTCCATGTGATGAGTCTGTGCTCCACGTGCAGTTTGTGTGCTCCATGTGCAGTGTCCATGCTCCATGTGTAGTTTCTGTGCTCCATGTTAAGTGTCTGTGCTCCATGTGCATTGTCTGTGCTCCGTGTGAACTGTCTGTGCTCCATGTGAATTGTCTTTGCTCTATGTGCAGTGTCTGTGCTCTATGTGCAGTGTCTGTGCTCCATGTGAAGTGTCTGTGCTCCATGTGCATTGTCTGTGCTCCGTGTGAACTGTCTGTGCTCCATGTGAATTGTCTTTGCTCTATGTGCAGTCTCTGTGCTCTATGTGCAGTGTCTGTGCTCTATGTGCAGTGTCTGTGCTCCATGTGAAGTGTCTGTGCTCCATGTGCAGTGTCTGTGCTCCATGTGCAGTGTCTGTGCTCCATGTGCAGTGTCTGTGCTCCATGTGCAGTGTCTGTGCTCCATGTGGCATGTCTGTGCTCCATGTGAAATGTCTGTGCTCCATGTGCAGTGTCTGTGCTCCATGTGGCATGTCTGTGCTCCATGTGAAGTGTCTGTGCTCCATGTGAAGTTTCTGTGCTCCATGTGCAGTGTCTGTGCTCCATGCGCAGTTTCTGTGCTCCACGTGCATTGTCTGTGCTCCATGTGTAGTTTCTGTGCTCCATGTGAAGTGTCTGTGCTCTATGTGCAGTATCCGTGCTACATGTGCAGTGTCTGTGCTCCATGTGCAGTGTCTGTGCTCCATGCGAAGTGTCTGTGCTCCATGTGCAGTGTCTGTGCTCCATGCGCAGTTTCTGTGCTCCACGTGCATTGTCTGTGCTCCATGTGTAGTTTCTGTGCTCCATGTGTAGTGTCTGTGCTCTATGTGCAGTATCCGTGCTCCATGTGCAGTATCCGTGCTCCATGTGCAGTGTCTGTGCTCCATGTGAAGTGTCTGTTCTCTATGTGCACTTTCCGTGCTCCATGTGAAGGGTCTGTGCTCCATGTGATGAGTCTGTGCTCCACGTGCAGTTTGTGTGCTCCATTTGCAGTGTCCGTGCTCCATGTGTAGTTTCTGTGCTCCATGTTAAGTGTCTGTGCTCCATGTGCAGTGTCTGTGCTCCATGTGAAGTGTCTGTGCTCCATGTGCATTGTCTGTGCTCCGTGTGAACTGTCTGTGCTCCATGTGAATTGTCTTTGCTCTATGTGAAGTGTCTGTGCTCCATGTGAAGTGTCTGTGCTCCATTTGAAGTGTCTGTGCTTCATTTGATGTGTCTGTGCTCCATGTGCATTGTCTGTGCTCCATGTGAAGTGTCTGTGCTCCATGTGAAGTGTCCGTGCTCTATGTGAAGTGTCTGTGCTCCATGCGCTGTGTGTGTTCTCCATGTGAAATGTCTGTGCTCCATGTGAAGTGTCTGTGCTCCATGTGCATTGTCTGTCCTCCATGTGAAGTGTCTGTGCTCCATGTGCATTGTCTGTGCTCCATGTTAAGTGTCTGTGCTCCATTGCAGTGTCTGTGCTCCATGTGCAGTGTCTGTGCTCCACGTGCAGTATCTGTGCTCCACGTGAAGTGTCTGTGCTCGATGTGAAGTGTCTGTGCTCCATGTGCAGTGTCTGTGCTCCACGTGCAGTATCTGTGCTCCACGTGAAGTGCCTGTGCTCGATGTGAAGTGTCTGTGCTCACTGTGCATTTTCTGTGCTCCATGTGAAGTGTCTGTGCTCCATGTGCAGTGTCTGTGCTCCTTGTGCAGTGTCTGTGATCTATGTGAATTGTCTGTTCTCCATGTGAAGTGTCTGTGCTCCATGTGAAGTGTCTGTGCTCCATGTGCAGTGTCGGTGCTCCATGTGCAGTGTCGGTGCTCCATGGCAGTGTCTGTGCTCCATGTGCAGTGTCTGTGCCCCCTGTGCAGTGTCGGTGCTCCATGTGCAGTGTCTGTGCTTCATGTGCAATGTGTGTGCTCCATGTGCAGTGTCTGTGCTCCATCTGAAGTGTCTGTGCTCCATGTGAAGTGTCTGTGCTCCATGTGCAGTGTCTGTGCTCCATGCGAAGTGTCTGTGCTCCATGTGCAGTGTCTGTGCTCCATGCGCAGTTTCTGTGCTCCACGTGCATTGTCTGTGCTCCATGTGCAGTGTCTGTGCTCCATGTGAAGTGTCTGTGCTCTATGTGCAGTGTCTGTGCTCCATGTGAAGTGTCTGTGCTCCATGTGAAGTGTCTGTGCTCCATTTGAAGTGTCTGTGCTTCATTTGATGTGTCTGTGCTCCATGTGAAGTGTCAAAGTGCTCCATGTGCAGTGTCTGTGCTCCATGTGCAGTGTCTGTGCTCCATGTGCTGTGCCTGTGCTCCATGTGCATTTTCTGTGCTCCATTTGATGTGTCTGTGCTCCATGTGCACTGTCTGTGCTCCATGTGCAGTGTCTGTGCTCCGTGTGAAGTTTCTGTGCTCCCTGTGCTGTGTCTGTGCTCCATGTGAAGTGTCTGTGCTCTATGTGCCGTGTCTGTGCTCTTTGTGCAGTGTCTGTGCTCCATGTGATGTGTCTGTGCTCCATGTGAAGGGTCTGTGCTCCATGTGAAGTGTCTGTTCTCTATGTGCACTTTCCGTGCTCCATGTGAAGGGTCTGTGCTCCATGTGAAGTGTCTGTGCTCCATTGCAGTGTCTGTGCTCCATGTGCAGTGTCTGTGCTCCACGTGCAGTATCTGTGCTCCACGTGAAGTGCCCGTGCTCGATGTGAAGTGTCTGTGCTCACTGTGCATTTTCTGTGCTCCATGTGAAGTGTCTGTGCTCCATGTGCAGTGTCTGTGCTCCTTGTGCAGTGTCTGTGATCTATGTGAATTGTCTGTTCTCCATGTGAAGTGTCTGTGCTCTATGTGAAGTGTCTGTGCTCCATGTGGCATGTCTGTGCTCCATGTGCAGTGTCGGTGCTCCATGTGCAGTGTCGGTGCTCCATGTGCAGTGTCTGTGCTTCATGTGCAATGTGTGTGCTCCATGTGCAGTGTCTGTGCTCCATCTGAAGTGTCTGTGCTCCATGTGAAGTGTCTGTGCTCCATGTGCAGTGTCTGTGCTCCATGTGCAGTGTCTGTGCTCCATGTGAAGTGTCTGTGCTCTATGTGCAGTGTCTGTGCTCCATGCGAAGTGTCTGTGCTCCATGTGCAGTGTCTGTGCTCCATGCGCAGTTTCTGTGCTCCACGTGCATTGTCTGTGCTCCATGTGAAGTGTCTGTGCTCCATGTGATGAGTCTGTGCTCCACGTGCAGTTTGTGTGCTCCATGTGAAGTGTGTGTGCTCCATGTGCAGTATCCGTGCTCCATGTGCACTTTCCGTGCTCCATGTGAAGGGTCTGTGCTCCATGTGATGAGTCTGTGCTCCACGTGCAGTTTGTGTGCTCCATGTGCAGTGTCCATGCTCCATGTGTAGTTTCTGTGCTCCATGTTAAGTGTCTGTGCTCCATGTGCATTGTCTGTGCTCCGTGTGAACTGTCTGTGCTCCATGTGAATTGTCTTTGCTCTATGTGCAGTGTCTGTGCTCTATGTGCAGTGTCTGTGCTCCATGTGAAGTGTCTGTGCTCCATGTGCATTGTCTGTGCTCCGTGTGAACTGTCTGTGCTCCATGTGAATTGTCTTTGCTCTATGTGCAGTCTCTGTGCTCTATGTGCAGTGTCTGTGCTCTATGTGCAGTGTCTGTGCTCCATGTGAAGTGTCTGTGCTCCATGTGAAGTGTCTGTGCTCCATGTGCAGTGTCTGTGCTTCATTTGATGTGTCTGTGCTCCATTTGAAGTTTCTGTGCTCCATGTGCAGTGTCTGTGCTCCATGTGCAGTGTCTGTGCTCCATGTGCAGTGTCTGTGCTCCATGTGGCATGTCTGTGCTCCATGTGCAGTGTCGGTGCTCCATGTGCAGTGTCTGTGCTCCATGTGAAGTGTATGTGCTCCATGTGAAGTGTCTGTGCTCCTTGTGCAGTGTCTGTGCTCCATGCGCAGTTTCTGTGCTCCATGTGAAGTGTATGTGCTCCATGTGAAGTGTCTGTGCTCCATGTGCAGTGTCAGTGCTCCATGTGAAGTGTATGTGCTCCATGTGAAGTGTCTGTGCTCCATGTGAAGTGTCTGTGCTCCATGTGAAGTGTCTGTGCTCCATGCGCAGTTTCTGTGCTCCACGTGCATTGTCTGTGCTCCATGTGTAGTTTCTGTGCTCCATGTGAAGTGTCTGTGCTCTATGTGCAGTATCCGTGCTCCATGTGCAGTGTCTGTGCTCCATGTGCAGTGTCTGTGCTCCATGCGAAGTGTCTGTGCTCCATGTGCAGTGTCTGTGCTCCATGCGCAGTTTCTGTGCTCCACGTGCATTGTCTGTGCTCCATGTGTAGTTTCTGTGCTCCATGTGAAGTGTCTGTGCTCTATGTGCAGTATCCGTGCTCCATGTGCAGTGTCTGTGCTCCATGTGAAGTGTCTGTTCTCTATGTGCACTTTCCGTGCTCCATGTGAAGGGTCTGTGCTCCATGTGATGAGTCTGTGCTCCACGTGCAGTTTGTGTGCTCCATGTGCAGTGTCCGTGCTCCATGTGTAGTTTCTGTGCTCCATGTTAAGTGTCTGTGCTCCATGTTAAGTGTCTGTGCTCCATGTGCAGTGTCTGTGCTCCATGTGAAGTGTCTGTGCTCCATGTGCATTGTCTTTGCTCTATGTGAAGTGTCTGTGCTCCACGTGCAGTATCTGTGCTCCATGTGAAGTGTCTATGCTCCATGTGCATTGTCTGTGCTCCATGTGAAGTGTCTGTGCTCCATGTGAAGTGTCCGTGCTCTATGTGAAGTGTCTGTGCTCCATGCGCTGTGTGTGTTCTCCATGTGAAATGTCTGTGCTCCATGTGAAGTGTCTGTGCTCCATGCGCAGTGTCTGTGCTCTATGTGAAGTGTCTGTGCTCTATGTGCAGTATCCGTGCTCCATGGGCAGTGTCTGTGCTCCATGTGAAGTGTCTGTTCTCTATGTGCACTTTCCGTGCTCTATGTGAATGGTCTGTGCTCCATGTGAAGAGTCTGTGCTCCATGTGCAGTGTCTGTGCTCCATGTGCAATTTCCATGCTTCATGTGTAGTTTCTGTGCTCCATGTTAAGTGTCTGTGCTCCATTGCAGTGTCTGTGCTCCATTGCAGTGTCTGTGCTCCATGTGAAGTGTCTGTGCTCCATGTGCAGTGTCTGTGCTCCCTGTGCCGTGTCTGTGCTCCCTGTGCCGTGTCTGTGCTCCATGTGAAGTGTCTGTGCTCTATGTGCAGTGTCTGTGCTCTGTGTGCAGTGTCTGTGCTCCATGTGATGTGTCTGTGCTCCATGTGAAGGGTCTGTGCTCCATTTGAAGTGTCTGTTCTCTGTGTGCACTTTCCGTGCTCCATGTGAAGGGTCTGTGCTCCATGTTAAGTGTCTGTGCTCCATGTGAAGTGTCTGTGCTCCATTTGAAGTGTCTGTGCTTCATGTGAAGTGTCTGTGCTCCATGTGCAGTGTATGTGCTCTTTGTGAAGTGATGGTGCTCCATGTGAAGTGTGTGTGCTCCATGTGAAGTGTCTGTGCTGCATATGAAGTGTCTGTGCTCCTTGTGCAGTGTCTGTGCTGCATGTGAAGCGTCTGTGCTCCATGTGAAGTGTCTGTGCTCCATGTGAAGTGTGTGTTCTCAATGTGAAGTCTCTGTGCTCCATGTGCAGTGTCTGTGCTCCACGTGCAGTGTCTGTGCTCCACGTGAAGTGTCTGTGCTCGATGTGAAGTGTCTGTGCTCCACGTGCAGTGTCTGTGCTCCATGTGAAGTGTCTGTGCTCACTGTGCATTTTCTGTGCTCCATGTGAAGTGTCTGTGCTCCATGTGCAGTGTCTGTGCTCCTTGTGCAGTGTCTGTGATCTATGTGAATTGTCTGTTCTCCATGTGAAGTGTCCATGCTCTATGTGAAGTGTTTGTGCTCCATGTGAAGTGTCTGTGCTCTATGTGAAGTGTCTGTGCTCCATGTGGCATGTCTGTGCTCCATGTGCAGTGTCGGTGCTCCATGTGCGGTGTCTGTGCTCCATGTGCAGTGTCTGTGCTCCATGTGCAGTGTCTGTGCTTCATGTGCAATGTGTGTGCTCCATGTGCAGTGTCTGCGCTCCATCTGAAGTGTCTGTGCTCCTTGTGAAGTGTCTGTGCTCCATGTGCAGTGTCTGTGCTCCATGTGAAGTGTCTGTGCTCTATGTGCAGTGTCTGTGCTCCATGCGAAGTGTCTGTGCTCCATGTAAAGTGTCTGTGCTCCATGCGCAGTTTCTGTGCTCCATGTGAAGTGTCCGTGCTCCATGTGCATTGTCTGTGCTCCATGTGCAGTGTCTGTGCTCCATGTGAAGTGTCTGTGCTCTATGTGCAGTATCCGTGCTCCATGTGCAGTGTCTGTGCTCCATGTGAAGTGTCTGTTCTCTATGTGCACTTTCCGTGCTCCATGTGAAGGGTCTGTGCTCCATGTGATGAGTCTGTGCTCCACGTGCAGTTTGTGTGCTCCATGTGCAGTGTCCGTGCTCCATGTGTAGTTTCTGTGCTCCATGTTAAGTGTCTGTGCTCCATGTGCAGTGTCTGTGCTCCGTGTGAATTGTCTTTGCTCCATGTGAATTGTCTTTGCTCTATGTGCAGTGTCTGTGCTCTATGTGCAGTGTGTGTGCTCCATGTGAAGTGTCTGTGCTCCATTTGAAGTGTCTGTGCTCCATGTGCATTGTCTGTGCTCCATGTGAAGTGTCTGTGCTCCGTGTGAAGTGTCCGTGCTCCATGGGCAGTGTCTGTTCTCCATGTGAAGTGTCTGTGCTCCATGTGAAGTGTCCGTGCTCCATGTGAAGTGTCTGTGCTCCATGCGCTGTGTGTGTTCTCCATGTGAAATGTCTGTGCTCCATGTGAAGTGTCTGTGCTCCATGTGCATTGTCTGTCCTCCATGTGAAGTGTCTGTGCTCCATGTGAAGTGTCTGTGCTCCATGCGCAGTGTCTGTGCTCCATGTGAAGTGTCTGTGCTCTATGTGCAGTATCCGTGCTCCATGGGCAGTGTCTGTGCTCCATGTGAAGTGTCTGTTCTCTATGTGCACTTTCCGTGCTCTATGTGAATGGTCTGTGCTCCATGTGAAGAGTCTGTGCTCCATGTGCAGTGTCTGTGCTCCATGTGATGAGTCTGTGCTCCACGTGCAGTTTGTGTGCTCCATGTGCAGTGTCCGTGCTCCATGTGTAGTTTCTGTGCTCCATGTTAAGTGTCTGTGCTCCATGTGCATTGTCTGTGCTCCGTGTGAATTGTCTTTGCTCCATGTGAATTGTCTTTGCTCTATGTGCAGTGTCTGTGCTCCATGTGAAGTGTCTGTGCTCCATGTGCAGTGTCTGTGCTCCATGAGAAGTGTCGGTGCTCAATGTGCATTGTCTGTGCTCCATGTGAAGTGTCTGTGCTCCGTGTGAAGTGTCCGTGCTCCATGTGCAGTGTCTGTGCTCCATGTGAAGTGTCTGTGCTCCATGTGCATTGTCTGTGCTCCATGTGAAGTGTCTGTGCTCCATGCGCAGTGTCTGTGCTCCATGTGAAGTGTCTGTGTTCTATGTGCAGTATCCGTGCTCCATGGGCAGTGTCTGTGCTCCATGTGAAGTGTCTGTTCTCTATGTGCACTTTCCGTGCTCTATGTGAATGGTCTGTGCTCCATGTGAAGTGTCTGTGCTCCATGTGCAGTGTCTGTGCTCCGTGTGAAGTTTCTGTGCTCCCTGTGCCGTGTCTGTGCTCCATGTGAAGTGTCTGTGCTCTATGTGCAGTGTCTGTGCTCTATGTGCAGTGTCTGTGCTCCATGTGAAGGGTCTGTGCTCCATGTTAAGTGTCTGTGCTCCATGTGAAGTGTCTGTGCTCCATTTGAAGTGTCTGTGCTTCATGTGAAGTGTCTGTGCTCCATGTGCAGTGTATGTGCTCTTTGTGAAGTGATTGTGCTCCATATGAAGTGTCTGTGCTCCATGTGCAGTGTCTGTGCTGCATGTGAAGCGTCTGTGCTCCATGTGTAGTGTCTGTGCTCCATGTGAAGTGTCTGTGCTCCATGTGAAGTGTGTGTTCTCAATGTGAAGTGTCTGTGCTCCACGTGCAGTGTCTGTGCTCCATGTGAAGTGTCTGTGCTCGATGTGAAGTGTCTGTGCTCACTGTGCATTTTCTGTGCTCCATGTGAAGTGTCTGTGCTCCATGTGCAGTGTCTGTGCTCCTTGTGCAGTGTCTGTGATCTATGTGAATTGTCTGTTCTCCATGTGAAGTGTCCATGCTCTATGTGAAGTGTCTGTGCTCCATGTGAAGTGTCTGTGCTCTATGTGAAGTGTCTGTGCTCCATGTGGCATGTCTGTGCTCCATGTGCAGTGTCGGTGCTCCATGTGCGGTGTCTGTGCTCCATGTGCAGTGTCTGTGCCCCCTGTGCAGTGTCTGTGCTTCATGTGCAATGTGTGTGCTCCATGTGCAGTGTCTGTGCTCCATCTGAAGTGTCTGTGCTACCATGTGAAGTGTCTGTGCTCCATGTGCAGTGTCTGTGCTCCATGTGAAGTGTCTGTGCTCTATGTGCAATGTCTGTGCTCCATGAGAAGTGTCTGTGCTCCATGTGCAGTGTCTGTGCTCCATGTGCATTGTCTGTGCTCCATGTGCAGTGTCTGTGCTCCATGTGAAGTGTCTGTGCTCTATGTGCAGTATCCGTGCTCCATGTGCAGTGTCTGTGCTCCATGTGAAGTGTCTGTTCTCTATGTGCACTTTCCGTGCTCCATGTGCAGTGTCTGTGCTCCATGTGATGAGTCTGTGCTCCATGTGCAGTGTCCGTGCTCCATGTGTAGTTTCTGTGCTCCATGTTAAGTGTCTGTGCTCCATGTGCAGTGTCTGTGCTCCATGTGCAGTGTCTGTGCTCTATGTGCAGTGCCTGTGCTCCATGTGAAGTGTCTGTGCTCCATGTGCATTGTCTGTGCTCCGTGTGAACTGTCTGTGCTCCATGTGAATTGTCTTTGCTCTATGTGCAGTGTCTGTGCTCTATGTGCAGTGTCTGTGCTCCATTTGAAGTGTCTGTGCTCCATTTGATGTGTCTGTGCTCCATGTGCAGTGTCTGTGCTCCATGTGAAGTGTCTGTGCTCCATGTAATGTGTCTGTACTCCATGTGATGTGTCTGTGCTCTATGTGAAGTGTCTGTGCTCCATGTGAAGTATCCGTGCTCCATGTGAAGTGTCTGTGCTCCATGTGAATTGTCTGTGCTCTTTGTGAATTGTCTGTGCTCCATGTGCAGTGTCTGTGCTCCATGTGCAGTGTCTGTGCGCCATGTGAATTGTCCATGCTCTGGGTACAACGCTTGGCCTCCATGTACAGTGCTTGTGCTTTGTGAAATACCAGTATTTCATGAAATGCCTCCATTCCATGTCAAGTGCCCAATCTCCATGTACAATGCCTGCAATCCATTAACATTAACAGCCCATGCTCCGTGAAATACCAGCATTCCACGAACATTGCCCCCACTTAATGTGCAGTGCCTCCGCTCCATTTGTGATGTCCACATTTCATGTGCACTGCCTATGTTCCAGGTGAAGTGCTTGTGTTCCATGTGGAGTACCTGTGTTCTATGGACAATACCTGCCCCACCTTAAATCAATGGTCTTGTAAGCGATAGAAAGAGATTTCGATTCATAAGGCATCCTGGAAATTTCATGACTCAGTTGAAACCCAACATAAATGTGTCTTGTCCCACCTTCCAACCATTGTGGCATTGCCCATCTCCAGAATAGCCACAAATTTTCAACCCCTAAAGCAGACTGTATGATAAGCTCAGAGCTCACTGCTTGTGATATTAGTAGACAAAATTTTAATGTGTATACATGACATTCATTTATCACTGATTTAAAATTGAGGTAAACACCTCATTAGAATAGAAGACAGCAGTGTCATATTAAAGTGCATGACATTTGGCACTAATATCACCAACAATCACTCTAAACTGTTTTAAATCAAAAACAAAAATACCTGGAAAAACTCAGCAGGTCTGGCATCATCTGCGGAGAGGAACACAGTTAACGTTTCGAGTCCAAGTTACCCTTCAACAGAACTAAGTAAAAATAGAAGAGAGGTGAAATATAAGCTGGTTTAAGGTGGGGTGGGACAGGTAGAGCTGGATAGAGGGCCAGTGATAGGTGGAGATAACCAAAAGATGACACAGACAAAAGGACAAAGAGGTGTTGAAGGTGGTGATATTATCTAAGGAATGTGCTATTTAAGGGCAGGATGAGCAAGGTACAGATAGCCCTAGTGAGGGTGGGGTGGGGTGAAGGAATCGAAAAATGCTAAATGGTAGAAATAAAACAATGGATGGAAATACATTTAAAAATAATGGAAATAGGTGGGAAAAGAAAAATCTATGTAAATTATTGGAAAAAAGGGGGGGAATCGGAAAGGGGCTGGGGATGGAGGAGAGAGTTCATGATCTAAAATTGTTGAACTCGATATTCAGTCCGGAAGGCTGTAAGGTACCTAGTCAGAAGATGAGGTGCTGTTCCTCCAGTTTGCGTTGGGCTTCACTGGAACAATGCAGCAAGCCAAGGACAGACATGTGGGCATGAGAGCAGGGTGGAGTGTTAAAATGGCAAGCGACAGGAAGGTCTGGGTCATGCTTGCGGACAGACCGCAGGTGTTCTGCAAAGCAGTCACCCAGTCTGCGTTTGGTCTCTCCAATGTAGAGGAAACTGCATTGGGAGCAACAAATGCAATAGACTAAATTGAGGGAAGCGCAGGTGAAATGCTGCTTTATTCGAAAGGAGTGTTTGGGCCCTTGGACGTTGAGGAGAGGGGAAGTAAAGGGTCAGGTGTTGCCCCTTCTGCGGTTGCATGGGAAGGTGCCTTGGGAGGGGGTTGAGGTATAGAGGGTGATGGAGGAGTGGACCAGAGCGTCCCGGAGGGATCGATCCCTGCGGAATGCCACCGGGGGGGTGAAGGGAAGATGTGTTTGGTTGTGGCATCATGTTGGAGTTGGCAGAAATGGCAGAGGATAATCCTTTGAATTCGGAGGCTGGTGGGGTGATAAGTGAGGACAAAGGGGACCCTATCATATTTCTGGATGGGAGAAGAAGGTGTGAGGGCGGATGTGCGGGAGATGGGCCGGACACGGTTGAAGGCCCTGTCAACGACCACGGGTGGAAAATATTGGTTAAGGAAGAAGGAGGACATGTCAGAGGAACTGTCTTTAAAAGTGGAATCATTATAACAGATGTGGCGGAGGCAAAGGAACAGGGAGAATGGGATGGAGTCCTTACAGGAAGCGAGGTGTGAGGAGCTGTAGTCGAGGTAGCTGTGGGAGTTGGTAGGCTTGTAGTGGATATTGGTGGACAGTCTATCACCAGAAATTGAGACAGAGAGATCAAGGAAGGGAAGGGAAGTGTCAGAGATGGACCATGTGAAAATGATGGAGGGGTGAAAATTGGAAGCAAAATTAATAAATTTTTCCAGGTCCAGACGAGAGCATGAAGCAGCACCGAAGTAATCATCGATGTACCGGAGAAAGAGTTGTGGGAGATGGCCAGAGTAGGACTGGAACAAGGAATGTTCTACATACCCCATAAAGAGACAGACATAGCTGGGGCCCATGCAGATACCCATAGCCACACCTTTTACTTGGAGGAAGTGAGAGGAGTTGAAGGAGAAATTGTTCAGTGTGAGAACAAGTTCAGCCAGACGGAGGAGAGTAGTGGTGGATGGGGATTGTTCGGGCCTCTGTTCGAGGAAGAAGCTGAGAGCCATCAGACCATCCCGGTGGGGGATGTAGAGGGATTGGATGTGCATGGTGAAGAGGAAGCGGTTGGGGCCAGAGAACTGGAAATCGTTGATATGATGTAGGGTGTCAGAGGAATCATGGATGTAGGTGGGAAGGGACTGGACAAGGGGAGAGAGAATGGAGTCAAGATAGCAAGAAATGAGTTCCGTGGGGCAGGAACAGGCCGACACGATCGGTCTGCCAGGACAGTCCTGTTTGTGGATTTTGGGTAGGAGATAGAAGCGGGCTGTCCGAGGTTGGGAGACTATCAGGTTGGAAGCTGTGGAAGGAAGATGTCCAGAGGAGATGAGGTCAGTGACAGTCCTGGAAACAATGGCTTAATGTTCAGTGGTGGGGTCATGGTCCAGCTGGACGTAGGAGAAAGTGTCTGTGAGTTGACGCTCAGCCTCTACGAGGTAGAGGTCAATGTGCCAGACAACAACAGCACCACCCTATTTTATTTTAAATGTTTACTTCTTTTCTTGTTGATGGCTCAGTATCGACTATGCTTACTCACCAGGTCTCATAGTTAATGGTGGTCGATTTGCCTGGGCCTAAATAGTCACCATTGTTGAGCATGCACTGGCATTTTGATGCTTTAACACAGTTACCATGGACATCAAGATATGTGTGTATTGGACAGATACAGCCATCAACTGGGACATCAATCGCTGTGCATTCAAAGTCTCGGTCAGATAGTGACACACAGGTCCGATCACATGCTCTGGCATTGTAACTAATAACCTGATGATCAGGACACACAATTTCTGAAAAAGAAAGTACATAACAGCTTACAAATACATTCAAACTCCTTTCTGAGTCTTTCTGTTTTACAGCCTCCAATATCACTCATAGAGTGACTATATAAAACACTGCAGCGAAACCAGTACCACATGTTACAATCCAGGTAGAGACCAGTAACTTTTTGTTTAAATAGACAAAGTTTGAAATTCCAATTACTCACTAGGAGGATAAAGCCATAAGATTTTGAACAAACAAAATAAATTTTACTATATGGGGGAAGTGGTGGCATAGTAGTAATGTCACTAGACACAGGCCCAGGTTAATACTCTGGAGACATGGGTTTGAATTCCAACACGGCAGCTGGTGGAATTTACATTTTGTTAATAAACCTGGAATTCGAAAAGCTAGTCTTCGTAATAGTGACCATGAGCCGATTGTCGTACAAAACCATCTGGTTCACTAATATCCTTTAGGGAAGAAAATCTGCTGTCTTTACCTGGTCTGGTCTGCATGTGACTCCAAACCCACAGCAATGTGGTTGACTTAAATGCCCTCTGAAATGAACTAGCAAGCCAGTAAGTTATGTCAAACCGCTACAAAAAGGAATGGAATCAGACAGATCACGTGGCATCGACCTAGGCACTAGAAATGACAACGGTAATCTCAGTCCTGTCAACCCGGCAAAGTCCTCCTTACTAATGTCTGGGGGCTTGTGCCAAAATTGGGAGAGTTGTCTCCCAGCCTAGTCAAGTAACAGCCCGACATAGCCATCCTCACAGACGTCCATTAGGCGCTGTGGACCATTAGGAGTAGCAGAATTGTGCTCAACCACAATCTGTAACCTCGTGGCCCGGCATATCTCCCACTCTACCATTACCACCAAGCCAGCGGATCAACCCTGGTTCAGTGAATGAGGGAATGTCAGGAACAGCACCATCACCAGGCATACCTGAAAATGAGGTTTCAACCTGGTGAAGCTATGACACAGGACTACTTGTGTGCCAAACAGCATGGGGTAGACAGAGCTAAGCAATCCCCCAACCAATGGATCAAATCTAAGCTCTGCAGTCCTGCCATATCCAGTCATAAATGGTGGTGAACATTTAACCAATTGGAGAAGAAAGCTCCACAAAAATCCCCATCCTCAATGATGGGAGAGCCCAATACATCAACGCAAAAGACAAGACTGAAGCATTTACAGAAATCTTCAGCCAGAAGTGCTGAGTGGATGACCCTCCTCCAGATGTCCCCAGCATCACAGATGCCAGACTTAAGGCAATTTGATTCACTCCACGTTATATCAATCCATAAGGCAGTGGGGGTTCGGAGGGAGAGAGAGCCCATAAAACTGCATGGAACCAGAAAGAGAGAGAGAGAGAGAGCCCATAAAGCAGCAGGGGTTTGGTGAGAGAGAGACCAAGGAGCAGTGCACAGTTTGGAGAGAGAGAAAGAGAGAGCCCATAAAACAGCATAGAGTTCGGAAAGGGGGAGAGAGAGAGCCCATAAAACAGTGTGGAGTTCAGAGAGGGACAGTGAGAGCCCATAAAGCAATGGGAGTTTGGAGAGAGAGAGAGCCCATTAAGCAGCGCAAAGTTCGGAGAGAGAGAGAGGACCCATAAACCAGCGTGGAGTTCAGACAGACAGAGACAGAGAGCCCATAAAGCAGCACGGAGTTCAGAGAGGGAGAGAGAGAGACCATAAAGCAGCAGGAGTTTGGTGAGAGAGCAGATAAAGCAGTGTGGAGTTTGGATAGAGAGAGAGAGACCATAAAGCAGCGCAGAGTTCGGACACAGAGAGTCCATAAGGACCTGCGTGAGAAGAGCAGTGGTGGTGGGAGAAAAAAACCGAGGGCAGAGAGCCCCTTCAACCTGCTTCTGCCTGTCAGAGCCAAAGTGTGATGTCAAAGGAAAACAGGTAGTTGATTGGTGGATATCTCTTCTGTGTCTCTTTTGATTGGCCAGTTGGTTTAAATCAGGAAATGTTATTACAGCTGAAGTGTACAGTTAAGAAATTTACTTTTAAAATAATTAACATCCAAATTAATTAATTAAATTGAATAGAGATGGCTGGACAAGCAATGTGTTGCAGCTGTAGTATGTGGGTCCTGGTGGATGCTGGTGCAATCCATGGTGACCACATCTGCAGCAAGCGTTGGCTGCTTGAGGAACTGCAGCTCAGAGTTGATGAGCTGGAGTCCGAGCTTCAGACACTGCGACACATCGGGGAGGGGGAGAGTTACCTGGATACTGTGTTTCAGGGGACAGTCCTACCCTTTAGATTAATTACATCAAATTTGGTCTGTGGACAGGGACCAGAGGGTGCGACTGTGAGTGAGGCAAGTATGGGGATCCAAAATTTAGCTTTGGAGGAGCCTCAGCCAGTGCCCTTGTCCAATAGGTAGGAGGTTCTTGCTCCAGCGTGGGCGAGGGCACAGACTGCAGAGAGGATGAGTGAACTGACCACAGCACCATGGTGTACAGCGCATTCAAGTGGGAGAAGCAAAGAGGAATGTAGTACTAGTGGGGGATAACATGGTTATCTGCAGCAAAGACAGAGTGTCCTGAAAGCAGTGTTGCCTACCTGGTGCCAAGGTTAAGGACATCTCTTCTGGGCTGAAGAGGAACTTAGAATGGGAGGGGAAAGATCCAGTTGTCATGGTTCATGTAGGTACCAACGATATAGGTAGAGCTAGGAAAGAGGTTCTGCTGAGGGACTACGAACAGCTCAGAGCTAAATTAAAAAGCAGAACCACAAAGGTAATAATCTCTGGATTACTACCTCAGCCACATACAAATTGATGTAGGGTAACTAAGATTAGAGGGGTAAATGCGTGGTCAAAGATTGGTGTGGAAAAGATTGGGTTCCAATTCACGGGGTATTGGCACCAGTACTGGTGAAGGAGAGATCTGTTCTGTTGGGGTGGGCTTCATTTCAACCATGCTGGGACCAGTGTCCTGGTGAATCGTACAGCAACCCTTTTCCTTTAGGGGTGTCCTGGTGAACGTAAAAGTTCCCTCCCTTCCCGAAAATTCCACCCTCATTCACATTAACCTCCCCAACCTCCTCCTGAACACCCCCAGGGACCGTGTCTGCCTCTGAGTACCAAGCAACCACCCTCACTCTCCCTTCTATCGCCACCATCGAACCCTCACCTTCCCACTACTGCCTCATTCTGCCCTACGTCATTCTCACGATTCCCTTGCACCACACCCACTCTCAGTTTGCTCTCCAGGAGGCAATCATGGACTCATCAGGGCCCTCCCTTGCATACTGCCAGCCCCCCCTCCCAACCCCTGGCCTGGACCCCTTCTCACCCGGGAACTCCCCACCCCTTGGATCACACCCCTGAAAACCCCTTCCTTCTTGGAACTCCTCCCCCCAGAACCCCTTTCCACCAACACCCCCCCCACCTTACCTGCCAGAAACCCATTCCCCCTTTGGAACTCCTACCTCCCAGAACCCCTTCCCCCCATCCCAGAGCCCCTTCCCCTCTAGAACATGTTTCCCCCCTTCCCCCCATACTCCCCGCCCATACCCCCCACCCACTTAGTCTTTCCCCCTTCCTGATTATTGTAACAATAATTACAGTTACAAAAAGTATAAAGAAACTAAACAGCTCTGAGAAAACAAAATTGAGACTGGGGTCGAGTGGGGAGGGTGATGGGGACTCCTTCAGATACCCTTACTTCTTCTGCAACACTTCGTCTCTGCACTTTTTTCTCCCCCTGGAGTCCTTCCTCCCCCTGCGGCTTCCCTCCCCTCCCCCTGGACTCCCTCCCTTCTCCACACATTTTTCTCTCCCGGACTCCCTTCCCTCCTTCGCCCTATGAACTTCTTCTCTTTTGCTTTCCACCCCCTTACACCTACCTCCGCATTTGCCATCATCTCCCCCATTACTCCCTTCTCCCCAGTACCTCCTCCACCCCTCCCAACCTCCCCCAACACCTTCATTCCCCCCTCCCAACCTCACTTCCGCCGACACCTTCATTCACCCTGAGACCTTCGTTCACCCCTCCTGACCTTACCCCTGCTGACACCTTTGTTCCCCCCTCCCAACCTCACCCCACCCCGACACTTTTGTTTCCCCCCCTCTTGACACCTCTTCCTTTCCCAGTTGATCCTAGGCCTTCCACTCCTGCCCCCATGTACATCTTCCTTTCCCAAACACAGTTGGACATTTCCAACCCCCTGGCCATCATCTGTTTTGAGCTGACCCTCAATGGTGACAATCCACCTTCCATGAGCTGCTTCACAACAGAGCCATGTCCATGAGAATCCACCCGGCATGCCATCGACTTTGCTCCAGTGTGCTGTTGCTGTCGGGCCCCTGCATTTTCTGCTCCTTGGATGTCCGCGATTTGAGCAAGGCCCTGGCAATTGGTCCCAACACTCAGGGACTTGCAATTTTTGTGTTTTTGCTCACCGTCTTGTGAACTGACTTGTGGTCTTCACGCTGCATCACTCAGGGTCTTGCAATTTTGTATGTTTTCTCACCCATCATGTGATCTGTCCAGTTTTTTTACTCTTGTGTCACCCAGGGGTCTTGCAATGGACCTCTGCTCACTATGGTGGATTCTTCAACTTCTAAGCCTGTAGCAAAGCTTCTTCAACTGTTTTTTTCAATTTTTTTTCTTAGGCGCACATCTTTCTAGTGCAGCTTCAGCTGTTTTTCCATAACCTGGGATTCTGTTCTGGGTTCATTGTTTAAAATGCCACCTTTCATTTTACCACTGAACACTATGTTTTGTTATGGGTTCATTTGATGTCTCAATGATGAGATCTTGAGAATTATGTATTTAAATATGAACCATTTATTGTTAATCTTTAACCATGTACATATCCAAGTTAATGTCATGCATGGTGCTGCTGCCATGCTGCTAGACTGCTTCTAGAGTGTTATCTGTCTATTAACATGTGACTCTATACATCATAGCGTGGGTGGTGCTATTTTGCAGTCCCACATTAACCCTTGATCTTCCGAGCACCTTTACATTACAATGGCATGCAGGCACAGACACAATTAAGTAACACTCACAGGTTCCCTGTGAGTAGTGGCGCACTCCTGGGAGCGCTGTGAATACTGGCACACTCCCAGGAAACTTATAGGTACTGACACTGGCAAAAATTCCTAGGACCACTGTGAGTATTGACACTCTTCTGTTAGCATTGTGAATATTGATGTACTCTAGGAACATTGTGAAAACTCACATTCCCAAGATCCCTGTAAGTGCTTCCACTTTCCTAGGACCCCCATGAATATTGACCATTTACCCAAATCCCAGTGAGCACGGACACTGACTCACTCCTGGAATCCCTGTGAACACTGTTTCAATTCTGGAATCCCTGTAAGGACTGACTCCTGCACATGACCTTTGTAAGCACTGGAATACTGCCAGGAGTGCTATAAATACTGATGTTCTCCTGGGATCCCTTTGAGTACCAACACTCTCCTGGGACCTAGGTGAGTACCATTGTTCCCAGGATTCCTATTGATAATGATTCGCTCCTGGGACCCCTATGAGTACTGACTTGGATAAAAAACACCTAGGATACCCTGTGTAATTACATAATGCCGGGATTCATGTGAGTACTGAGACAGTCCCTGGGCCACTATGAGTACAGATGCATTCCTGTCATCCACGTGGATCCTGACACACTCCTGGGACTGAAGTTATTACCGGCACACCCAGGATGCCTTTGAGTACTGTAACACTCCCAGGAACACTGTGAATACTGACAATTACATATTCCTGGGATCCCTGTGAATACTGACACACTCTCCAACAAGAGAGAATTCAACCATCTTCCTCTGCCTTTCAATTGCATTACCATTGCCGAATCCCCCCTATCAACATCTTGGGAGTTACCATTGACCAGAAACTGAACTGGAGTGGCTATATAAATGCTGCCGCTACAAGAGCAGGTTAGAAGCTGGAAATTCTGCAGAGAATAACTCACCTCCTCTCTCCCCAAAGCCTGATCAGGGTGGCAATTTGAGTAATGATAATTAGAGTAAGGCAAGAAAGGACACAGAGTACTGCACCAGCAGACAAGACAAAGATAGCAAAAATGGTAAAAATAGTGTATCTGAATACACACAGTTATTCTAACAAAATGGAAGAGCTGTGAGCACAGATAGAAATAAATATGTATGATCTGATAGAAATAAATATGTATGATCTGGTGGCAAGGAGGCCAAGGCTGGGAGCTGACTATTGAAGGGTATTTGACATTTCAGGAACCAAGGAAAAAGGCTGTTAATTAAGGATGCTATTAGTACAGTAGCGAGAGATGACCTTAGCTCAAAAGAGCAAGATGCAGAATCAGTTTGGGTAGAGATAAGAAATAGGAAAGGTAAGAGGTCAACTATCGGAGTAGTTTATAGGCCCCCTAACAGTAGTTACACTGTAGGACAGAGTATACTGGAAGAAATAAATAGGGCAGGTAATCACAATAATCATAGACTTTAATCTACGTTTGGATTGGATGAATCAGATAGGCAAAGGTAGCCTGGAAAATGAGTTGATAGAGTGTATTGGAGACAATTTCTTAGAACAGTACATTCTGGAGCCAATCAAGAAGCAGGCTATTCTAGACCTGGTAATGTGCAATGAGACAGGATTAGTTAATAACCTCATACATACGAACAAACTTACGGATTAGGAGCAGAAGGTCACTGGGTCCTTCAAGCCTGCTCCACCATTCAAAAAGATCATGGTTGATCTGACTGTTACCTCCGCTCCACATTCCCACCTCCTACAGGAGGAAACATCGTCTGCACATCTATTGCCAAGGCCCGTCAGGATCTTACATGTTTTAATCATGTCACCTCTTACTCTTCAAAACTCCAGCAGATACAAGCCTAGCCTGTCCAACCTTTCCTTATAAGACAACCCACCCATTCCAGGTATTGTTCTAGTAAACTTTCTTTGAGCTGCTTCCAACATATTACATCTTTCTTAAATAAAGAGACCAATACTGTACATAGTACGTCAGATGTGGTCTCACCAATGATCTGTATAACTGAAGCATAACCCTACTTTTGTTTCAATTCCCATCGGAATAAATGATAACATTCTATTAGCTTTCCTAATTACTTGCTGCACTTGCATACTAACCTTTTGAACAATTTCACATTTTCCCACATTATACTCCATTTGCCAGATCTTGGCCCACTCACTGGGCCTATCTATTTCCCTTTGTAGCCTCCTTACGTAATCTTCACATCTTACTTTCCAAACTATCTTGATGTCATCAGGAAATTTAGCAACCATTCCTCTGGTCTCTTCATCCAAGTCATTCATATAAATTGTAAAATGTTGAGGCCCAAGCATTGGTCCCCTTGGCACACCACTCATTATATCTTACCAACCAGAAAAAGATCTATTTATGCCTACTCCCTATTTCCTGTTTGATAGCCAATCTTCTATTCATGCCTATATGTTACCTCCTAAACAATGAGCTTTTATTTGTCATAATAACCTTTGATATGGTACCTTATCAAATGCTTTCTGGAAATCTAAATATAATACATCCACAGGTAAAGGAGCCTCAAGACAACAGTGATCACAACATGATAAAAGTTCACATTCAGTTTGGAGGGTATGAATGCAGAGCTAGCTAATGTGAACTGGGAAACTAGGTTTAAAGGTAGAACATTAGAGATGCAGTAGTAGACTTTTAAGGAGATATTTAATAACTCTCAGCAAAGATTTATCCCTGTGAGAAAGAAAGGCTCCTTGAGAAGGATACATCATCCATGACTAAATAAGAATGTTAAGGATTGTACCAAATTGAAAGAAACACTGTACAAATCTGCAAAGATTAGTGGTATGTCAGAAGATTGGACAGATTTTAAGAACCAGTAAAGAATGATGAAAATAATAACAAAGAGGGAGACAGCAAAATATGAGAGAAAGCTGGCTTGTTTATAAAAACAGATAGTAGGAGTTGCTACAATTATTTGAGTAGGAAGAGTATCTAAAGATAGTGTTGGTCCTCTAGAGTGTAAGTCTGGGAATTTGATAATGGAAAACAAGGAAATGGCAGAGGTGTTGAATGGAGATTTTGTGTCTGTCTTCACTGTAAAAGACTTAGAAAATTTCCCAAAGGTAATTGAATACAAGAAGTGAAAGGGAGGGAGGAACTTAAAGCAATCACCATCACCAGGGAAAAGGTGCTGGGAAAACCATTAGACCTAAAGGCTGACAAATTCACAGGACCAGACAGCCTGCATCCTAGGGTCTTAAAAGAAGTGGCAACAGAGATAAAAGAGGCATTGGTTATAATCTTTCAAAATCCCTCAGATTGTGGAAGGGTCCCAGCGGATTGGTAAATTGCAAATGTAACACCTTTATTCAAGAAAGGAGGGAGACAGAAAGCAGGAAAATATAAGCCAGTTAGCCTAACATCAGTCATGGAGAAATTGCTAGAATTCATTAGTAAGGAGCTTGTAGCAGCATACTTCAAAAATCATAATGGGAGCAGGCAGAGTCAACAAAGTAATGGGAAAGGGAAATCATGTTTGACAAATTTATTATAATTCTTTTAGGGAGTAACAAGTAAGGTGGATAAAGGGGAACCTGTAGATGTGATGTACCTGGATTTCAAAAAGGAATTTGATAAGGTGCCACAACAAAGGTTACTTCACAAGATAAGAGCCCAGGGTATAGCAGGTAACATATTAGCATGGATAAAAGATTGGTTAGCTAACAGGAATCAGAGAGTAGGGTTAAATTGGCTTTTTCAGTTTGGCAAGCTGAGTGCCACAGGGATCAGTGCTGCGGCCTCAAGTATCTACATTCAACATCAATGACTTGGATGAAGGGAATGAATGTATGGCAGCTAAGGGTGGAATTTTCTGTTGTGGCAGGGGCAGGGCTGGAAAATGTAGTGGGCCATTTAAAAGTCTGTTGTCTTTGGCGTGACCAGAATATCCTGCCGATGGGAGGGGATAGAAAATTCTGGCCTAAATTTACCAATAACACTAAGATAGAAAAGTAAGCTGTCAAGAGGAGGTGGAGAGTCTGCGAAGGGACATAGATAGGTTAAGTGAGTGGCCAAAAATGAAATATAATGTGGGAAAATGTGAGATTTTGATATCCGGTCCTTCAGTCACAAAAGGTTAGTATGTAGGTACAGCAAGGGATTTGGAAGGAAAATGGAATGTTAATGTTTATTGCAAGAGGAATGGTATATGAAAGTAGGGAAGATTTACGTTAGCTGTACAGGGCCTTGGTGAGACCATACCTGGAGTATTGTGTACAGTTTTGATCTCCTGATTTGAAAAACAGATATAATTGCATTAGAAGCAGTTCAGACAAGGTTCAATTGGCTTATTCCTGAGTTGAAGGGCTTATCTTATGAAGAAAAGTTGAACATGCTGGACCTATACCCATTGGAGCTTAGAAGAATGAGAGGTGATCTTATTGAAACATAAGATCCTGAGGGCATTTGATAGGATGAATATCTGGAGGATATTTCCTCATGTGGGGGAGACTAGAAATAAGGGACACCGTGTAAAAATAAGATGTCTCCCTTTTAAAATAGAGATGAGGAGGGTCTCCTCAGTGGATCATTACTCTGTGGAAGTCTCTTCCCCAGAAAGCTGGGGAGGGTGGGTCATTGAATTTATTCAAGGCTGAGTTGGATATATTATTGACAAAGGAATCAAGGGATGTGGGGAGCAGGCAGGAAAATGGACCTGAGACCACAACGAGATCAGCCATTTCTTATCGAATGGACGAGCAGGCTCAAAGGGCCAAATGACATGGTCTTGCTCCTAAGTTATATGTTCCTATGACAAACTCTGGGAACCCTATGACTAATTACACAATCTGGGAGTCCTGTGTGTAATAAAACATTTCGGGAAGCATTTGTGTTACGACAAATTCTGGGAACCATGTGTATAATGACAAACTACGAGAATCACGTGTGTAATAACAAACTCGAGGAACCATGTGTGTAATGAAACACTCCGGGAACCTTGTGTGTAATGACAAACTCCGGGAACCCTGGGTGTGATGAGACACACCAAAAACCATGTGTGTAATAAGACACTCCGGAAAACATGTGTGTAAAGACTCACTCTGGGAACCCTGTGTGTAGTGAAACACTCTGGGAACCATGTATGTAATGGCGCACTCCGGGAACCCTGTGTGTAATAAACCACTATGGGAACCCTGTGTGTAATGTCACACTCTGGGAACACTGTGTGTAATGACACACTATGTAAAGCCTGTGTATAATGACACACTCCGGGAACCCTGTGTGTAGTGAACCACTCTGGGAACCATGTGTGTAGTGACAGACTCTGGGAACCATGTGTGTAGTGACAGACTCTGGGAACCATGTGTGTAGTGACAGACTCTGGGAACCATGTGTGTAGTGAAACATTCTGGGAACCATGTGTGTAGTGACAGACTCTGGGAACCATGTGTGTAGTGACAGACTCTGGGAACCATGTGTGTAGTGAAACACTCTGGGAACCATGTGTGTAGTGACAGACTCTGGGAACCATGTGTGTAGTGACAGACTCTGGGAACCATGTGTGTAGTGACAGACTCTGGGAACCATGTGTGTAGTGACAGACTCTGGGAACCATGTGTGTAGTGACAGACTCTGGGAATCATGTGTGTAGTGACAGAGTCTGGGAACCATGTGTGCAATGACACACTCCAGAAATCATGGGCAACATTTTCCGTTTGGGGGGATATGCGGGAGCGGGCTGGCGAGTTCCCGAGCCACCATTTTACGTGGGTGAGCCAATTAAGGCTGTGCACTCCCTGTGCGGGCAGGGGGAGATTCCCTGAGTCGGGAGTGCGCTCTTTCGCACATGCGCGCACAGATCTCATTGAAGCAAAGTGCTGCCTCAGGGAGATCAGCTCAGGCTTGAAACAAAGAATAAAGTTAGAAAAAAAATGACTGACAAGTACCCTCATGTGCCACTGTCGCATGAGCTGGGACATCTCAATTTATTTTATTAAGATATTTCATACAAATTTTAATGCCCTCATGAAAACTCACCCCGCCCGTGGATTTTTTCTGAAGTCCACCTGATCTTAAGGTTAGACGGGCAGGTCCATTGATTGATACAATTACTTTATTAATGACCCTAAGTGGCCATTGAAAAGTCGGCAGATGAGCAGTCGAACCAGCGGCGCACCCACCAACCTGAAAATATATATGATGCACGATGACATTGGGACGCCTGCCCAACGTCTCCCCGCATCATTTTACGCATCAGCGAGTAGGCCCCATCCCCACATGCAGACCGGGAGATGCAGCCTGAAGTGCATAATGGCTCACTCTGAGAACACTATGTGTGATGGCAGACTCTGAGAACACTATGTGTAATGACAGACTCCGGGAACAATGTGCGTAATGACACACTCTGGGAACATAGTGCATAATGGCACACTCCGGGAGTAATAGCAGACTCCTGGAACACTGTGCATAATGGCACACTCCGGGAACACTGTGTGTAATGGCACACTCCAGGAGTAATAGCAGACTCCAGGAACACTGTGCATAATGGCACACTCCGGGAACACTGTGTGTAATGACACACTCCGGGAACACTGTGTGTAATGGGACACTCCGGGAATACTGTGCGTAATGATACAATCCAGGAACACTGTGCATAATGGCACACTTCAGGAACACTGTGTATAATGGCACACTCCAGTAGTAAAGGCACACTCTGAGAACACTGTGCGTAATAGCACACTCCGGGAACATTGTGCGTAATGACACACTCAGGGAAGACTGTGCATAATGGCACACACTGGGAACACTGTGCCGAATGACACACTCCGGGAACACTAGGTGTAATGGCACACTCCGAGAACACTATGTGTAATGGCATACTCCAGGAAAACTGTGTGTAATGGCACACCCCGGGAACAACATGCGTAATGACACACTCCGTGAACATTGTGCGTAATGACACACTCTAGGAACGCTGTGCATAATGACACACTCCGGGAACACTAGGTGTAATGGCACACTCCTGGAACCCTATGTGTAATGACACACTCTGAGAACACTATATCTAATGGTACACTCTGGGAACACTGTGAGTAATGGCGCATTCCGGGAACACTGTGCGTAATGGCACACTCCGGGAATACTGTGCATAATGACACAGTCCAGGAATACTGAGCGTATTGGCACACTCCAGGAACACTGTGTATAATGACACACTCTGGGAAACCTGTGTGTAGTGAAACACTGTGCGTAAAGGCACACTCCGGGAAGAAAGTGTGTAATGACACACACTGGGAACACTGTGCTTAATAGCTCACTCCGGGAACACTGTGTGTAATAACACACTCGGGGAACACTGTGCGTATTGACACACTCCGGGAACACTGTGCGTAATGACACACACTGGGAACAATGTGCGTAATGGCACACTCCGGGAAGAATGTGCATAATGGATTACTCCGAGAACACTGTGTGTATACACACACTCTGGGAGCCCTGTGTGTAGTGAAACACTCTGGGAACCACATGTGTAATGACACAGTCCGGGAACACTGCGCATAATGACACACTCCGGGAACATTGTGCATAAAGGCACACTCCGGGAACACTGTGTGGAATGGCGTACTCCGGGAAAACTGTGCATAATGGCACATTCCGGAAACACGGTGCGTAATGATACAATCCGGGAACACTGCGCATAATGGCACACTCCGCGAACACTGTGTGTAATGGCACACTCCAGGAGTAAAAGTACACTCTGGGAACACAGTCCATAATGGAACACATCGGGAACACTGTGCGTAATGACACACTCCGGGAACACTGTGCTTAATGGCACACTCCGGGAATACTGTGCGTAATGGCACACTCTGGTATTAATGACACACTCAGGGAACACTGTGCGTAATGGCACACACTGGGAACACTTTGCCGAATGACATACTCCGGGAACAACGTGCGTAATGAGACACCACGGGAACACTGTGCGTAATGACGAAACTCCGGGAACACTGTGCATAATGGCACACTTTGGGAACACTGTGCGTAATGACACACTCTGGGAACACTGTGCCTAATGGATCACTCCGAGAACACTTTGTGTAAAGACACACTCTGGGAAAACTGTGCATAATGGCACACTCCAGGAACAATTATGCATAGTAACACGCTCCGGGAGCACGGTACGTAAAGGCACACACTGGGAACACTGTGCCTAATGACACACTCCAGGAACACTGTGCCTAATGACAAACTCTGGGAACACTGTGCATAATGGCACACTCTGAGAACACTGTGCATAATGACACACTCCGGGAACACTATGTGTAATGGCGCATTCCGAGAACACTATGTGTAATGTCACACTGCGGGAACACTGTGTGTAATGACACACTCCAAGAACACTATATCTAATGAAACACTCTGGGAACACTGTGAGTAATGGCACACTCCGGGAACACTGTGTGTAATGGCACTGTCCATGAACACTGTACGTAATGGCACACTCCGGGAATACTGTGCGTAATGGCACACTCCGGGAATACTGTGCATAATGACACACTCCGGGAACATTGTGCGTATTGACACGCTCTGGGAACACTGTGCATGATGACACACACCGGGAACACTGTGAGTAATGGCTTTATCCGAGAACACTGTGTTTAATGACACAGTCCGGGAACACTGTGCGTAATGGTACACTCCTGGAAGAATGCGCGTACTGACACACTCCGGGAACACGGTGCGTAATGGCACACTCCTGGAAGAATGCGCGTAATGATACACTCAGGGAACATTGTGCTTAATGGCACACTCCGGGGACACTGTGTGAAAAGGCACACTCTGGTAGTAATGGCACACTCAGGGAACACTGTGCGCAATAGCACACTCCGGGAAGAATGTGCCTAACGACACACACTGGGAACACTGTGCCTAATGACACACTCCTGGAACAATGTGCGTAATGACACACTCCGGAAACACTGTGCGTAATGACAAAATCCGGGAACACTGTGTGTAATGACACACTCCGCGGCAACAATGTGCGTAATGACACACTCCGAGAACATTGTGCGTAATGACACACGCAGGGAGCACTCTGTGTTATGTCACAGTCCAGGAACACTGTGTCCAATGGCAATTCCGAGAACCCTGTGCGTAATGACACTCTCCAGGAACACTTGTGTAATGACCCACTCTGGCACCATTCTGTGTAATGGCACACTCCGGGAACACTGTGTGTAATGGCACACTCTGGTTGTAATGGCACACACCGGGAACACTGTGCGTAATGACACACTCCGGCAACTATGTGCGTAATGACACACTCCGAGAACACTGTGCGTAATGACAAAATCCGGCAACACTTTCTGTAATGGCACACTCCGGGAACACTGTGCGTTATGACACACTCCGGCAACAATGTGCGTAATGACACACTCCGAGAACATTGTGCGTAATGACACACACAGGGAGCACTCTGTGTTATGTCACAGTCCAGGGACACTATGCCCAATGGCAATTCCGAGAACCCTATGCGTAATGACACTCTCCAGGAACACTGTGTGTAATGACCCACTCTGGCAACATTGTGTGTAATGGCACACTCCGGGAACACTGTGTGTAATGGCACAATCCAGTAGTAATGGCACACTCAGGGAACACTGTGCGTAATGACACACTCCGGGACAGTGAGCCTAATGACACACACTGGAAACACTGTGCCTAATGACACACTCCAGGAATACAGTGCGTAATGGCACACACCGGGAACCCGGTACATAATGACGCACTCCGGGAACCTTGTGCATAATGTCACACTCCAGGAACATTGTGCATAATGACACGCTCTAGGAACATTGTGTGTAATGTCACACTTCAAGAACACTGTGTCTAATGACACACTCAGGGAACATTGGGTATAATGGCACACTCCCAGAAAACTATGCGTAATGACACACTCCGGAAACCCTGTGTCTAATGGCACACTCCAGGAACACTGTGTAATGGCAAACTCCGGGATTACTGTGTGCAATGATACAATCCAGGAACACTGTGCGTAATGACACGCTCTAGGAACATTGTGTGTAATGACACACTTCAGGAACATTGTGTCTAATGACACACTCAGGGAACATTGGGTATAAAGGCAAACTCCCAGAAAACTATGCGTAATGGCACACTCCGGGAACACTGTGTGTAAATGGCACACTCTGGTTGTAATGGCACACTCAGGGAAGACTGTGCGTAATAGCACACTATGGGAACAGTGTGCACAATGACACACTCAGGGAACACTGTGCATAATGGCACACTCTGGAACACTATGCGTAATGACACACTCCGGAAACATTGTGCGTAATGACACACTCTGGGAACACTATGTGTAATGGCACACTGCGGGAACACTGTGTATAATGACACACTCTGAGAACACTATATCTAATGGTACCCTCTGGGAACGCTGTGAGTGGTGGCACACTCCGGGAACAAAGTGTGTAATGGCACTCTCCTTGAACACTGTACGTAATGGCACACTCCTGGAATACTGTGCATAATGGCACGCTCTGGGAATACTGTGCATAATCACACACTCCGGGAACACTATGCGTATTGACAATCTCCGGGAACACTGTGCATTATGGCACACTCCGGGAACACTGTGCGTAACGACACCCAGCGGGAACACTGTGCGTAATGGCTTAATCCGAGAACACTGTGTGTAATGACACAGTCCGGGAAAACTGTGCGTAATGGTACACTCCAGGAACAATGTGGTTAATGACACACTCCGCGAACACTGTGCCTAATGGCACACTCCTGGAAGAATGCACTTAATGACACACTCCGGGAACACTGTGCTTAATGTCACACTCCGGGAGCACTGTGTGTAATGGCACACTCCGGGACAGTGAACCTAATGACACACTCCGGGAACATTGTGCATAATGACACACATCGGGTAAACTGTGTGTAATGGTACCCTCCAGGAACACTATGCGTAATGGCACACTCCGGTAACAATGTGCGTAATGACACGCTCTGGGAACATTGTGTGTAATGGCACACTTCGGGAACACTGTGTATAATACCCACTCAGGGGACACTGGGTATGAATTCACACTCCCAGAACACTATGCGTAATGGCACACTCCGGGAGCACTATGTGTAATGGCACACTCCGGGAACACTTTGTGTAATGGAACGCTCCGGGAACCCTGTGTCTAATGGCACGCTACGGTAATACAGGGCGTAATGATACAATCCAGGAACACTGTGCATCATGGCACACTCCTCGAACACTGTGTGTAATGGCACACTCCGGTAGTAATGGCACACTCAGGGAACACTGCGTGTAATAGCACACTCCGGCAACAGTGTGCCTAATGACACAATCAAGGAATACTGTGTGTAATGGCACACACTGGGAACCCTGTACATAATGACACACTCCGGGAACATTGTGCATAATGACACACCCCGGGTAAACTGTGCATAATGGTACTCTCCAGGAACACTATACGTAATGGCACACTCCGACAACACTCTGCAATTGCACACTTGGAGAATACTGTGCGTAATGGCACACTTCGGGAACACTACACGTAATGGCACACTCCAGGAACAATGTGCGTAATGACACGCTCTAGGAACATTGTGTGTAATGTCACACTGCGGGAACACTGTGTCTAATGACACACTCAGGGAACATTGGGTATAAAGGCACACTCCCAGAACACTATGCGTAATGGCACACTCCGGGAGCACTGTGTAATGACAAACTCCGGGACTACTGTGCGCAATGATACAATCCAGGAACACTGTGCATAATGGCACACTCCGGGAACACTGTGTGTAATGGCACACTTTGGTTGTAATGGCACACTCAGGGAACACTGTGCGTAATAGCACACTCTGGGAACAGCGTGCGTAATGACACACTCAGGGAACACTGTGCGTAATGGCATACACTGGGAACACTGTGCCTAATGACACACTCCAGGAACACTGTGCGTAATGGCACACACCGGGAACCCTGTACATAATGACACACTCCAGGAATACTGTGCGTAATGGCACACTCCGGAAACAACGTGTGTAATGACACACTACGGTAACACTGTGCGTAATGACAAAATCTGGGAACAATGTACATAATGGCACACTCTGGAAACTCTGTGCGTAATGACACATTCTGGAAACATTGTGCGTAATGACACACTCTGGAACATTGCGCATAATGACACACTCCGGGAACACTATGTGTAATGGCACACTGTGGGAACCCTGTGTATAATGACACACCCTGAGAACACTATATCTAATGTTACCCTCTGGGAACACTGTGAGTAGTGGCACACTCCGGGAACAAAGTGTGTAATGGCACTCTCCTTGAACACTGTACATAATGGCACACTCTGGGAATACTGTGCATAATGGCATGCTCTGGGAATACTGTGCATAATGACACACTCAGGAACACCGTGCGTATTGACAATCTCCGTGAACACTGTGCGTTATGGCACACTGCGGGAACACTGTGTGTAACGACACCCAGCGGGAACACTGTGCGTAATGGCTTAATCCGAGAACACTGTGGTTAATGACAAACTCCGCGAACACTGTGCCTAATGGCACACTCCTGGAAGAATGCGCGTAACGACACACACCAGGAACACTGTGCTTAATGTCACACTCCGGGAACACTGTGTGTAATGGCACACTCCGGGACAGTGAGCCTAATGACACACACTGGGAACACTGTGCCTAATGACATACTCCAGGAATACAGTGCCTAATGGCACACACCGGGAACCCTGTACATAATGGCACACTCCGGGAACCTTGTGCATAATGTCACACTCCAGGAATATTGTGCGTAATGGCACACACCGGGAACCCTCTACGTAATGACACACTCTGGGAACATTGTGCATAATGATACACTCCGGGAATACTGTGCGTAATGATACAATCCAGGAACACTGTGCATCATGGCACACTCCGCGAACACTGTGTGTAATGGCACACTCCGGTAATAATGGCACACTCAGGGAACACTGCTTGTAATAGCACCCTCCGGCAACAGTGTGCCTAATGACACACTCCAGGAATACTGTGCATAATGGCACACACCGGGAACCCTGTACGTAATGACACACTCCGGGAACATTGTGCATAATGACACACCCCGGGTAAACTGTGCATAATGGTACTCTCCAGGAACACTATACGTAATGGCACACTCCGACAACACTCTGCAATGGCACACTTCGAGAATACTGTGCATAATGGCACACTTCGGGAACACTACGCGTAATGGCACACTCCAGGAACAATGTGCGTAATGACACGCTCTAGGAACATTGTGTGTAATGTCACACTGCGGGAACACTGTGTCTAATGACAAACTCAGGGAACATTGGGTATAAAGGCACACTCCCAGAACACTATGCGTAATGGCACACTCCGGGAGCACTGTGTCTAATGGCACACTCCAGGAACACTGTGTAATGGCAAACTCCGGGATTACTGTGCGCAATGATACCATCCAGGAACACTGCGCATAACGGCACACTCAGGCAACACTGTGCGTAATGGCACACTCTGGGAACAGTGTGCGTAATGACACACTCAGGGAACACTGTGCGTAATGGCACACACTGGGAACACTGTGCCTAATGACACACTCCAGGAACACTGTGCGTAATGGCACACTCCGGAAACAACGTGTGTAATGACACACTACGGGAACACTGTGCGTAATGAAAAAACCTGGGAACACTGTGCATAATGGCACACTCTGGAAACACTGTGCGTAATGACACACTCCGGGAACACTATGTGTAATGGCACATTCTGAGAAAACTATGTGTAATGGCACACTGTGGGAACCCTGTGTGTAATGACACACTCTGAGAATACTATATCTAAAGGTACCCTCTGGGAACACTGCACGTAATGACACACACCGGGAACACGGTGCGTAATGGCTTAATCCGAGAACACTCTGTGTAATGACACAGTCTGGGAAAACTGTGAGTAATGGTACACTCCAGGAACAATGTGGTTAATGACACACTCCGCGAACACTGTGCCTAAATGCACACTCCTGGAAGAATGCGAGTAATGACACACTCCGGGAATACTGTGCTTAATGTCACACTCCGGGAACACTGTGTGTAATGGCACACTCCAGTAGTAATGGCACACTCAGGGAACACTGTGCGTAATAGCACATTCTGGGACAGTGAGCCTAATGACACACACTGGGAACACTGTGCCTAATGACACTCCAGGAATACAGTGCGTAATGGCACACACCGGGAACCCTGTACATAATGACGCACTCCGGGAACCTTATGCATAATGTCACACTCCAGGAATATTGTGCTTAATGGCACACACCGGGAACCCTGTACGTAATGACACACTCAGGGAACATTGTGCATAATAACACACTCCGGGTAAACTGTGTGTAATGGCACCCTCCAGGAACACTATACGTAATGGCACACTCTGACAACACTCTGCAATGGCACACTCCGAGAATACTGTGCAGAATGGCACACTTCGGGAACCCTATGCGCAACGGCACACTCCAGGAACATTGTGCGTAATGACACGCTCTAGGAACATTGGGCATAAAGGCACACTCCCAGAAAACTATGCGTAATGGCACACTCCGGGAACACTGTGTGTAAATGGCACACTCTGGTTGTAATGGCACACTCAGGGAACACTGTGCGTAATAGTACACTATGGGAACAGTGTGCATAATGACACACTCAGGGAACACTGTGCGTAATGGCAAACACTGGGAACACTGTGCCTAATGACACACTCCAGAAACACTATGCATAATGGCACTTTCCGGGAACAACGTGTGTAATGACACCCTACGGGGCCACTGTACGTAATGACAAACTCTGGGAACACTGTGCATAATGGCACACTCTGGGAACACTATGCGTAATGACACACTCCGGAAACATTGTGCGTAATGACACACTCTGGAACACTGTGCATAATGACACACTCTGGGAACACTATGCGTAATGGCACACTGCGGGAACACTGTGTATAATGACACACTCTGAGAACACTATATCTAATGGTACCCTCTGGGAACACTGTGGGTAGTGGCACACTCCGGGAACAAAGTGTGTAATGGCACTCTCCTTGAACACTGTACGTAATGGCACACTCCGGGAATACTGTGCATAATGGCATGCTCTGGGAATACTGTGCATAATGACACATTCCGGGAACACTGCGTATTGACAATCTCCAGGAACACTGTGCGTTATGGCACACTCCGGGAACACTGTGCGTAATGACACCCAGCAGGAACACTGTGCGTAATGGCTTATTCCGAGAACACTGTGTGTAATGACACAGTCCGGGAAAACTGTGAGTAATGGTACACTCCAGGAACAATGTGGTTAATGACACACTCCGCGAACACTGTGCCTAATGGCACACTCCTGGAAGAATGCGAGTAATGACACACTCCGGGAACACTGTGCTAAATGTCACACTCCGGGAACACTGTGTGTAATGGCGCAATCCAGTAGTAATGGCACACTCAGGGAACACTGTGCGTAATGACACACTCCGGGACAGTGAGCCTAATGACACACACTGGAAACACTGTGCCTAATGACACACTCCAGGAATACAGTGCATAATGGCACACACCGGGAACCCGGTACATAATGACGCACTCCGGGAACCTTGTGCATAATGTCACACTCCAGGAACATTGTGCATAATGACACGCTCTAGGAACATTGTGTGTAATGTCACACTTCAAGAACACTGTGTCTAATGACACACTCAGGGAACATTGGGTATAATGGCACACTCCCAGAAAACTATGCGTAATGACACACTCCGGAAACCCTGTGTCTAATGGCACACTCCAGGAACACTGTGTAATGGCAAACTCCGGGATTACTGTGTGCAATGATACAATCCAGGAACACTGTGCGTAATGACACGCTCTAGGAACATTGTGTGTAATGACACACTTCAGGAACATTGTGTCTAATGACACACTCAGGGAACATTGGGTATAAAGGCAAACTCCCAGAAAACTATGCGTAATGGCACACTCCGGGAACACTGTGTGTAAATGGCACACTCTGGTTGTAATGGCACACTCAGGGAAGACTGTGCGTAATAGCACACTATGGGAACAGTGTGCACAATGACACACTCAGGGAACACTGTGCATAATGGCACACTCTGGAACACTATGCGTAATGACACACTCCGGAAACATTGTGCGTAATGACACACTCTGGGAACACTATGTGTAATGGCACACTGCGGGAACACTGTGTATAATGACACACTCTGAGAACACTATATCTAATGGTACCCTCTGGGAACGCTGTGAGTGGTGGCACACTCCGGGAACAAAGTGTGTAATGGCACTCTCCTTGAACACTGTACGTAATGGCACACTCCTGGAATACTGTGCATAATGGCACGCTCTGGGAATACTGTGCATAATCACACACTCCGGGAACACTATGCGTATTGACAATCTCCGGGAACACTGTGCATTATGGCACATTCCGGGAACACTGTGCGTAACGACACCCAGTGGGAACACTGTGCGTAATGGCTTAATCCGAGAACACTGTGTGTAATGACACAGTCCGGGAAAACTGTGCGTAATGGTACACTCCAGGAACAATGTGGTTAATGACACACTCCGCGAACACTGTGCCTAATGGCACACTCCTGGAAGAATGCACTTAATGACACACTCCGGGAACACTGTGCTTAATGTCACACTCCGGGAGCACTGTGTGTAATGGCACACTCCGGGACAGTGAACCTAATGACACACTCCGGGAACATTGTGCATAATGACACACATCGGGTAAACTGTGTGTAATGGTACCCTCCAGGAACACTATGCGTAATGGCACACTCCGGTAACAATGTGCGTAATGACACGCTCTGGGAACATTGTGTGTAATGGCACACTTCGGGAACACTGTGTATAATACCCACTCAGGGGACACTGGGTATGAATCCACACTCCCAGAACACTATGCGTAATGGCACACTCCGGGAGCACTATGTGTAATGGCACACTCCGGGAACACTTTGTGTAATGGAACGCTCCGGGAACCCTGTGTCTAATGGCACGCTACGGTAATACAGGGCGTAATGATACAATCCAGGAACACTGTGCATCATGGCACACTCCGCGAACACTGTGTGTAATGGCACACTCCGGTAGTAATGGCACACTCAGGGAACACTGCGTGTAATAGCACACTCCGGCAACAGTGTGCCTAATGACACAATCAAGGAATACTGTGTGTAATGGCACACACTGGGAACCCTGTACATAATGACACACTCCGGGAACATTGTGCATAATGACACACCCCGGGTAAACTGTGCGTAAAGGTACTCTCCAGGAACACTATACGTAATGGCACACTCCGACAACACTCTGCAATAGCACACTTGGAGAATACTGTGCGTAATGGCACACACCGGGAACCCTGTACATAATGGCACACTCCGGGAACCTTGTGCCTAATGACACACTCCAGGAATACTGTGCGTAATGGCACACACCGGGAACCCTGTACATAATGACACACTCCAGGAATACTGTGCGTAATGGCACACTCCGGAAACAACGTGTGTAATGACACACTACGGTAACACTGTGCGTAATGACAAAATCTGGGAACAATGTACATAATGGCACACTCTGGAAACTCTGTGCGTAATGACACATTCCGAAAACATTGTGCGTAATGACACACTCTGGAACATTGTGCATAATGACACACTCCGGGAACACTATGTGTAATGGCACACTGTGGGAACCCTGTGTATAATGACACACTCTGAGAACACTATATCTAATGTTACCCTCTGGGAACACTGTGAGTAGTGGCACACTCCGGGAAAAAAGTGTGTAATGGCACTCTCCTTGAACACTGTACGTAATGGCACACTCTGGGAATACTTTGCATAATGGCACGCTCTGGGAATACTGTGCATATTGACACACTCGGGAACACCGTGCTTATTGACAATCACCGGGAACACTGTGCGTTATGGCACACTGCGGGAACACTGTGTGTAATGAACCCCAGCGGGAACACTGTGCGTAATGGCTTAATCTGAGAACACTGTGGTTAATGACACACTCCGCGAACACTGTGCCTAATGGCACACTCCTGGAAGAATGCGCGTAACGACACACACCGGGAACACTGTGCTTAATGTCACACTCCGGGAACACTGTGTGTAATGGCACACTCCAGTAGTAATGGCACACTCAGGGAACACTGTGCGTAATAGCACACTCCGGGACAGTGAGCCTAATGACACACACTGGGAACACTGTGCCTAATGACACACTCCAGGAATACAGTGCGTAATGGCACACACCGGGAACCCTGTACATAATGGCACACTCCGGGAACCTTGTGCATAATGTCACACTCCAGGAATATTGTGCGTAATGGCACACACCGGGAACCCTGTACGTAATGACACACTCCGGGAACATTGTGCATAATGACACACCCCGGGTAAACTGTGCGTAAAGGTACTCTCCAGGAACACTATACGTAATGGCACACTCCGACAACACTCTGCAATAGCACACTTGGAGAATACTGTGCGTAATGGCACACACCAGGAACCCTGTACATAATGGCACACTCCGGGAACCTTGTGCCTAATGACACGCTCCAGGAATACTGTGCGTAATGGCACACACCGGGAACCCTGTACATAATGACACACTCCAGGAACACTGTGCGTAATGGCACACTCCGGAAACAACGTGTGTAATGACACACTACGGTAACACTGTGCGTAATGACAAAATCTGGGAACAATGTACATAATGGCACACTCTGGAAACTCTGTGCGTAATGACACATTCTGGAAACATTGTGCGTAATGACACACTCTGGAACATTGTGCATAATGACACACTCCGGGAACACTATGTGTAATGGCACACTGTGGGAACCCTGTGTATAATGACACACCCTGAGAACACTATATCTAATGTTACCCTCTGGGAACACTGTGAGTAGTGGCACACTCCGGGAACAAAGTGTGTAATGGCGCTCTCCTTGAACACTGTACGTAATGGCACACTCCGGGAATACTTTGCATAATGGCACGCTCTGGGAATACTGTGCATATTGACACACTCGGGAACACCGTGCTTATTGACAATCTCTGGGAGCACTGTGCGTTATGGCACACTGCGGGAACACTGTGTGTAATGACACCCAGCGGGAACACTGTGCGTAATGGCTTAATCCGAGAACACTGTGGTTAATGACACACTCCGCGAACACTGTGCCTAATGGCACACTCCTGGAAGAATGCGCGTAACAACACACACCGGGAACATTGTGCTTAATGTCACACTCCGGGAACACTGTGTGTAATGGCACACTCCAGTAGTAATGGCACACTCAGGGAACACTGTGCGTAATAGCACACTCCGGGACAGTGAGCCTAATGACACACACTGGGAACACTGTGCCTAATGACACACTCCAGGAATACAGTGCGTAATGGCACACACCGGGAACCCTGTACATAATGGCACACTCCGGGAACCTTGTGCATAATGTCACACTCTAGGAATATTGTGCGTAATGGCACACACCGGGAACCCTGTACGTAATGACACACTCCGGGAACATTGTGCATAATGACACACCCCGGGTAAACTGTGCGTAATGGTACTCTCCAGGAACACTATACGTAATGGCACACTCCGACAACACTCTGCAATTGCACACTTGGAGAATACTGTGCGTAATGGCACACTTCGGGAACACTACACGTAATGGCACACTCCAGGAACAATGTGCGTAATGACACGCTCTAGGAACATTGTGTGTAATGTAACACTGCGGGAACACTGTGTCTAATGACACACTCAGGGAACATTGGGTATAAAGGCACACTCCCAGAACACTATGCGTAATGGCACACTCCAGGAGCACTGTGTCTAATGGCACACTCCAGGAACACTGTGTAATGACAAACTCCGGGATTACTGTGCGCAATGATACAATCCAGGAACACTGTGCATAATGGCACACTCCGGGAACACTGTGTGTAATGGCACACTCTGGTTGTAATGGCACACTCAGGGAACACTGTGCGTAATAGCACACTCCGGGAACAGTGTGCGTAATGACACACTCAGGGAACACTGTGCGTAATGGCACACACTGGGAACACTGTGCCTAATGACACACTCCAGGAATACTGTGCGTAATGGCACACACCGGGAACCCTGTACATAATGACACACTCCAGGAACACTGTGCGTAATGGCACATTCCGGAAACAACGTGTGTAATGACACACTACGGTAACACTGTGCGTAATGACAAAATCTGGGAACAATGTACGTAATGGCACACTCTGGAAACTCTGTGCGTAATGTCACATTCCGGAAACATTGTGCGTAATGACACACTCTGGAACATTGTGCATAATGACACACTCCGGGAACACTATGTGTAATGGCACACTGTGGGAACCCTGTGTATAATGACACACCCTGAGAACACTATATCTAATGTTACCCTCTGGGAACACTGTGAGTAGTGGCACACTCTGGGAACAAAGTGTGTAATGGCACTCTCCTTGAACACTGTACGTAATGGCACACTCCGGGAATACTTTGCATAATGGCACGCTCTGGGAATACTGTGCATATTGACACACTCGGGAACACCGTGCTTATTGACAATCTCCGGGAACACTGTGCGTCATGGCACACTGCGGGAACACTGTGTGTAATGACACCCAGCGGGAACACTGTGCGTAATGGCTTAATCCGAGAACACTGTGGTTAATGACACACTCCGCGAACACTGTGCCTAATGGCACACTCCTGGAAGAATGCGCGTAACAACACACACCGGGAACATTGTGCTTAATGTCACACTCCGGGAACACTGTGTGTAATGGCACACTCCAGTAGTAATGGCACACTCAGGGAACACTGTGCGTAATAGCACACTCCGGGACAGTGAGCCTAATGACACACACTGGGAACACTGTGCCTAATGACACACTCCAGGAATACTGTGCATAATGGCACACACCGGGAACCCTGTACGTAATGACACACTCCGGGAACATTGTGCATAATGACACACCCCGGGTAAACTGTGCATAATGGTACTCTCCAGGAACACTATACGTAATGGCACACTCCGACAACACTCTGCAATGGCACACTTCGAGAATACTGTGCATAATGGCACACTTCGGGAACACTATGCGTAATGGCACACTCCGGGAGCACTGTGTCTAATGGCACACTCCAGGAACACTGTGTAATGGCAAACTCCGGGATTACTGTGCGCAATGATACCATCCAGGAACACTGCGCATAACGGCACACTCAGGCAACACTGTGCGTAATGGCACACTCTGGGAACAGTGTGCGTAATGACACACTCAGGGAACACTGTGCGTAATGGCACACACTGGGAACACTGTGCCTAATGACACACTCCAGGAACACTGTGCGTAATGGCACACTCCGGAAACAACGTGTGTAATGACACACTACGGGAACACTGTGCGTAATGAAAAAACCTGGGAACACTGTGCATAATGGCACACTCTGGAAACACTGTGCGTAATGACACACTCCGGGAACACGATGTGTAATGGCACATTCTGAGAAAACTATGTGTAATGGCACACTGTGGGAACCCTGTGTGTAATGACACACTCTGAGAATACTATATCTAAAGGTACCCTCTGGGAACACTGCACGTAATGACACACACCGGGAACACGGTGCGTAATGGCTTAATCCGAGAACACTCTGTGTAATGACACAGTCTGGGAAAACTGTGAGTAATGGTACACTCCAGGAACAATGTGGTTAATGACACACTCCGCGAACACTGTGCCTAAATGCACACTCCTGGAAGAATGCGAGTAATGACACACTCCGGGAATACTGTGCTTAATGTCACACTCCGGGAACACTGTGTGTAATGGCACACTCCAGTAGTAATGGCACACTCAGGGAACACTGTGCGTAATAGCACATTCTGGGACAGTGAACCTAATGACACACACTGGGAACACTGTGCCTAATGACACTCCAGGAATACAGTGCGTAATGGCACACACCGGGAACCCTGTACATAATGACGCACTCCGGGAACCTTATGCATAATGTCACACTCCAGGAATATTGTGCGTAATGGCACACACCGGGAACCCTGTACGTAATGACACACTCAGGGAACATTGTGCATAATAACACACTCCGGGTAAACTGTGTGTAATGGCACCCTCCAGGAACACTATACGTAATGGCACACTCTGACAACACTCTGCAATGGCACACTCCGAGAATACTGTGCAGAATGGCACACTTCGGGAACCCTATGCGCAACGGCACACTCCAGGAACATTGTGCGTAATGACACGCTCTAGGAACATTGGGTATAAAGGCACACTCCCAGAAAACTATGCGTAATGGCACACTCCGGGAACACTGTGTGTAAATGGCACACTCTGGTTGTAATGGCACACTCAGGGAACACTGTGCGTAATAGTACACTATGGGAACAGTGTGCATAATGACACACTCAGGGAACACTGTGCGTAATGGCAAACACTGGGAACACTGTGCCTAATGACACACTCCAGAAACACTATGCATAATGGCACTTTCCGGGAACAACGTGTGTAATGACACCCTACGGGGCCACTGTACGTAATGACAAACTCTGGGAACACTGTGCATAATGGCACACTCTGGGAACACTATGCGTAATGACACACTCCGGAAACATTGTGCGTAATGACACACTCTGGAACACTGTGCATAATGACACACTCTGGGAACACTATGCGTAATGGCACACTGCGGGAACACTGTGTATAATGACACACTCTGAGAACACTATATCTAATGGTACCCTTTGGGAACACTGTGGGTAGTGGCACACTCCGGGAACAAAGTGTGTAATGGCACTCTCCTTGAACACTGTACGTAATGGCACACTCCGGGAATACTGTGCATAATGGCACGCTCTGGGAATACTGTGCATAATGACACATTCCGGGAACACTGCGTATTGACAATCTCCAGGAACACTGTGCGTTATGGCACACTCCGGGAACACTGTGCGTAATGACACCCAGCAGGAACACTGTGCGTAATGGCTTATTCCGAGAACACTGTGTGTAATGACACAGTCCGGGAAAACTGTGAGTAATGGTACACTCCAGGAACAATGTGGTTAATGACACACTCCGCGAACACTGTGCCTAATGGCACACTCCTGGAAGAATGCGAGTAATGACACACTCCGGGAACACTGTGCTAAATGTCACACTCCGGGAACACTGTGTGTAATGGCGCAATCCAGTAGTAATGGCACACTCAGGGAACACTGTGCGTAATGACACACTCCGGGACAGTGAGCCTAATGACACACACTGGAAACACTGTGCCTAATGACACACTCCAGGAATACAGTGCATAATGGCACACACCGGGAACCCGGTACATAATGACGCACTCCGGGAACCTTGTGCATAATGTCACACTCCAGGAACATTGTGCATAATGACACGCTCTAGGAACATTGTGTGTAATGTCACACTTCAAGAACACTGTGTCTAATGACACACTCAGGGAACATTGGGTATAATGGCACACTCCCAGAAAACTATGCGTAATGACACACTCCGGAAACCCTGTGTCTAATGGCACACTCCAGGAACACTGTGTAATGGCAAACTCCGGGATTACTGTGTGCAATGATACAATCCAGGAACACTGTGCGTAATGACACGCTCTAGGAACATTGTGTGTAATGACACACTTCAGGAACATTGTGTCTAATGACACACTCAGGGAACATTGGGTATAAAGGCAAACTCCCAGAAAACTATGCGTAATGGCACACTCCGGGAACACTGTGTGTAAATGGCACACTCTGGTTGTAATGGCACACTCAGGGAAGACTGTGCGTAATAGCACACTATGGGAACAGTGTGCACAATGACACACTCAGGGAACACTGCATAATGGCACACTCTGGAACACTATGCGTAATGACACACTCCGGAAACATTGTGCGTAATGACACACTCTGGGAACACTATGTGTAATGGCACACTGCAGGAACACTGTGTATAATGACACACTCTGAGAACACTATATCTAATGGTACCCTCTGGGAACGCTGTGAGTGGTGGCACACTCCGGGAACAAAGTGTGTAATGGCACTCTCCTTGAACACTGTACGTAATGGCACACTCCTGGAATACTGTGCATAATGGCACGCTCTGGGAATACTGTGCATAATCACACACTCCGGGAACACTATGCGTATTGACAATCTCCGGGAACACTGCGCATAATGACACACTCCAGGAACAATGTGCGTAATGACACACTCTGGGAACATTGTGTGTAATGGCACATTCTGGGAACACTGTGCGTAATGACTTACTCCGTGATCACTGTGTGTAATGGCACACTCAGGGAACACTGTGTTTAATGACATACACTGGGAACCATGTGTGTAAAGACACACTCTGGGAACCCTATGTGTAATGGTACACACTGGGAACATTCTGCGTAGTGACACACTCTGGGAAAACTGTCCGTAATGGCACACTCCGAGAACACCGTGTGCAATGACCCACTCCGTGAACCTTGTGCATAATGACACACACTCTGGGAACACTGCGCATAATGACACACACTGGGAACATTGTGTGTAATGGCACAGTCTGGGAACCCTGTGCATAAGGGCACACTCAGGGAACAATCTGTGGAATGGCACACTCCTGGAACACTACGTGTAATGGTACACTCCGGGAACACTGCGTAATGACATACTCTGGGAACACTGTGCGTAATGATACAGTCCTGGAACACTGTGCTTAATGACACACTCGGGGAACCCTGTGAGTAGTGGCACACTCCAGGAATACTGTGTGTAATGACACACTCCGGGAACACTGTGCATGATGACCCTCTCAGGGAAGCTCTGTGTAATGGCACTCTCCAGGAACGCTGTGCGTAATGGCATATTCTGGGAGTCCTGTGCGTAATGACATACTCCGGGAACACTGTGCGTCATGGCAAAGTCTGGGATCACTGTGCGTAATGGCACACTCCTGGAACCCTGTGCGTAATTTGCACACTCTGGGAACCCTGCGCATAATGGCATGCGCCATGAACACTGTGTATAATGGCACAGTCCAGGAACACTGTGCGTAATGGCACATTCCAGGAACATTGTGCACACTGACACACACCGGGAACACTGTGCATAATGACACACTCGGGGAACTCTATGTGTAATGACACACTCCAGGAACACTGTGCGTAATGGCACTTTCCGGAGCCCTGCGCATAATGACACACTCCGGGAACACAATGCATCATGACACACTCTGGGAACATTGTGTGTGATGGCGCAGTCCGTGTACACTGTGTGTAATGGCTCACTACGGGAACACTGTGCGTAATGATACATGCCCGGAACATCGTGCATAATGACACACATTGGGAACACTGCGCGTATTGACACACTCTGGGAACCCTATGTGTAAGGGCACCCTCAGGGATCATTCTGCGTAATGACACACCCTGGGAACACTGTCCGTAATGGCACACTCTGAGAATACTGTGTGTAATGGCACACTCCGTGAACATCATGCGTAACGATACACTCTGGGAACACTGTGCCTAATGACGCACATCGGGAAAACTGTGCGTAATGACACACACTGGGAACACTGTATATAATGACACACTCTAGGAATACTGTGTGTAATCACACACACCGGGATCACTGGGTGTAATGACACACTCCGGGAACCCTGCGCATAATGACACTCTCCGCAAACACTGTGCGTAATGACACACTCGGGGAACAATCTGTGTAATGGCATACTCCTAGACACTATATGCAATGGCACACTCCAGGATCACTGTGCGCAATGTCAAAGTCCGGGAGCCCTGTGCGTAATGACACACGCCAGGAACACTGTGCGTAATGGCACACTCAGGGAACAATCTGTGTAATACAAACTCCTAGAACACTATGTGTAATGAAAGACTCCGGGAACGCTGTGCGTAATGACACACTCCGGGAACACTGTGCATAATGACACACTTGGAGAAACCTGCGTGTAATGGCACACTCCGGGAACCCTGTGAGTAATTTGCACACTCCAGGAATGCTGCACATAATGCAATGCTCTGTGAGCACTGCGTGTAATGGCACAATCGGGGAACACTGCGTAATGGCACTTTCCAGGAACGTTGTGCGCACTGACACACACCAGGAACAATTTACGTAATGACAGACTCTGGGAACTGTGTGTGCAATGGCACACAACGGGATCCCTGCGCATAATGACACACCCCGGGAACACCGTGCTTAATGGCACTGTCCGGGAGCCCTGTGCGTAATGACACAATCCACGAACACTGTGCATAATAACACACTTGGGGAACCCTGTGTGTAGTGGCACACTCCAGGAATACTGTGCGTAATGACACACTTTGGGAACACTGTGCGTAATGCCACACTCCATGAACCCTGTGCGTAATTTGCACACTCGGGGAACCCTGCGCATAATGGCATGCGCCGTGAACACTGTGTATAATGGCACAGTCCAGGAACACTGCGTAATGGCACATTCCAGGAACATTGTGCACATTGACACACACCAGGAACACTGTGCATAATGACACACTCCAGGAACACTGTGTGTAATGGCACTTTCCGGAGCCCTGCGCATAATGATACACTCCGGGAACACAATGCATCATGACACACTCTGGGAACATTGTGTGTAATGGCACAGTCCGTGTACACTATGTGTAATGGCTCACTCCGGGAACACTGTGTGTAATGACACACGTCGGGAACACTGTGCGTAATGACACACGTCGGGAACACTGCGCGTAATGACACACTCTGGGATCCCTATGTGAAATGGCAGACTCCGGGAACATACTGCGTAATGAAACATTCCGTTACCAATGTGCGTAATGCTACACTCCGGGAGCACTCTGCGTAAAGACACACTCCAGGACAGTGTGTGTAATGGCACACTCTGGGAACACTGTGTGTAATGGCTCACTCCGGGAACACTGTGCCTAATGATACACTCCGGGAGCACTCTGCGTAATGACACACTTCGGGAACACTGTGCGTAATGACACACTCTGGGAACACTGTGTGCAACGACACACTATGGGAACCCTGTGTGTAATGGCACACTCCGGGAACCGTGTGTGTAATGGCAGACTCTGCGAACATTCTGCGTAATGAAACACTCCAGGATCACTGTGCATAATAGCACACGCTGGGAACACTGTGCGTAATGACACATTCAGCGAACAATCTGTGTAATAGCATACGCCTAGAACATATGTGTAATGGCACACTCCGGGAACACTCTGCGTAATGACACACTCCGGGAACACTGTGCATTATTTGCACACTCCGGGAACCCTGTGCATAATGGCATGCTCCGTGAACACTGTGCGTAATGGCACATTCCGGAGCCCTGGGCGTAATGACATATTCCAGGAACACTGTGCATCATGGCACAGTCTGGGATCACTGTACATAATGGCACACTCCGGGAACCCTGTGCGTTATTTGCACATTCCGGTAACCCTGTGCATAATGGCACGCTCCGTGAACACTGTGTAATGGCACATTCCAGGAACATCGTATGTAATGGTACACACCGGGAACCCTGGGCGTAATGACACACTCTGGGAACCCTGCGCATAATGACACACTCTGGGAACACTGTGCATCATGACACACTCTGGGAACATTGTGTGTAATGGTACAGTCCAGGAACACTGTGTGTAATGGCTCACACCGGGAACACTGTGCATAATGATACACTCTGGGAACACTGTGCCTAATGACGCACATCGGTAAAACTGTGCGTAATGACACACACTGGGAACACTGTATATAATGATACACTCTAGGAATACTGTGTGTAATCACACACACCGGGATCACTGGGTGTAATGACACACTCCGGGAACCCTGCGCATAATGACACTCTCCGCGAACACTGTGCGTAATGACACACTCGGGGAACAATCTGTGTAATGGCATACTCCTAGACACTATATGCAATGGCACACTCCAGGAACACTGTGTGCAATGTCAAAGTTCGGGAGCCCTGTGCGTAATGACACACGCCAGGAACACTGTGCGTATTGGCACACTCAGGGAACAATCTGTGTAATACAAACTCCTAGAACACCATGTGTAATGACAGACTCCGGGAACGCTGTGCGTAATGACACACTCCGGGAACACTGTGCATAATGACACACTTGGAGAAACCTGCGTGTAATGGCACACTCCGGGAACCCTGTGAGTAATTTGCACACTCCAGGAATGCTGCGCATAATGCAATGCTCTATGAGCACTGTGTGTAATGGCACAATCGGGGAACACTGTGCGTAATGGCACTTTTCAGGAACGTTGTGCGCACTGACACACACCAGGAACAATGTACGTAATGACAGACTCTGGGAACTGTGTGCAATGGCACACAATGGGATCCCTGCGCATAATGACACACCCCGGGAACACCGTGCTTAATGGCACTGTCCGGGAGCCCTGTGCGTAATGACACAATCCAGGAACACTGTGCATAATAACACACTCGGGGAACCGTGTGTGTAGTGGCACACTCCAGGAATACTGTGCGTAATGACACACTTTGGGAACACTGTGCGTAATGCCACACTCCGTGAACCCTGTGCGTAATTTGCACACTCTGGGAACCCTGCGCATAATGGCATGCGCCGTGAACACTGTGTATAATGGCACAGTCCAGGAACACTGCGTAATGGCACATTCCAGGAACATTGTGCACATTGACACACACCGGGAACACTGTGCATAATGACACACTCGAGGAACTCTATGTGTAATGACACACTCCAGGAACACTGTGCGTAATGGCACTTTCCGGAGCCCTGCGCATAATGATACACTCCGGGAACACAATGCATCATGACACACTCTGGGAACATTGTGTGTAATGGCACAGTCCATGTACACTATGTGTAATGGCTCACTCTGGGAACACTGTGTAATGATACACGCTGGGAACACTGTGCGTAATGACACACGTCGGGAACACTGCGCGTAATGACACACTCTGGGATCCCTATGTGTAATGGCAGACTCCGGGAACATACTGCGTAATGAAACATTCCGTTACCAATGTGCGTAATGCTACACTCCGGGAACACTCTGCGTAATGACACACTCCAGGACAGTGTGTGTAATGGCACACTCTGGGAACACTGTGTGTAATGGCTCACTCCGGGAACACTGTGCCTAATGATACACTCCGGGAGCACTCTGCATAATGACACACTTCGGGAACACTGTGCATAATGACACACTCTGGGAACACTGTGTGCAACGACACACTATGGGAACCCTGTGTGTAATGGCACACTCCGGGAACCGTGTGTGTAATGGCAGACTCTGCGAACATTCTGCGTAATGAAACACTCCAGGATCACTGTGCATAATAGCACACGCTGGGAACACTGTGCGTAATGACACATTCAGCGAACAATCTGTGTAATAGCATACGCCTAGAACATATGTGTAATGGCACACTCCGGGAACACTCTGCGTAATGACACACTCCGGGAACACTGTGCATTATTTGCACACTCCGGGAACCCTGTGCATAATGGCATGCTCCGTGAACACTGTGCGTAATGGCACATTCCGGAGCCCTGGGCGTAATGACATATTCCAGGAACACTGTGCATCATGGCACAGTCTGGGATCACTGTACATAATGGCACACTCCGGGAACCCTGTGCGTTATTTGCACATTCCGGTAACCCTGTGCATAATGGCACGCTCCGTGAACACTGTGTAATGGCACATTCCAGGAACATCGTATGTAATGGTACACACCGGGAACCCTGGGCGTAATGACACACTCTGGGAACCCTGCGCATAATGACACACTCTGGGAACACTGTGCATCATGACACACTCTGGGAACATTGTGTGTAATGGTACAGTCCAGGAACACTGTGTGTAATGGCTCACACCGGGAACACTGTGCATAATGATACACTCTGGGAACACTGTGCCTAATGACGCACATCGGTAAAACTGTGCGTAATGACACACACTGGGAACACTGTATATAATGATACACTCTAGGAATACTGTGTGTAATCACACACACCGGGATCACTGGGTGTAATGACACACTCCGGGAACCCTGCGCATAATGACACTCTCCGCGAACACTGTGCGTAATGACACACTCGGGGAACAATCTGTGTAATGGCATACTCCTAGACACTATATGCAATGGCACACTCCAGGAACACTGTGTGCAATGTCAAAGTTCGGGAGCCCTGTGCGTAATGACACACGCCAGGAACACTGTGCGTATTGGCACACTCAGGGAACAATCTGTGTAATACAAACTCCTAGAACACCATGTGTAATGACAGACTCCGGGAACGCTGTGCGTAATGACACACTCCGGGAACACTGTGCATAATGACACACTTGGAGAAACCTGCGTGTAATGGCACACTCCGGGAACCCTGTGAGTAATTTGCACACTCCAGGAATGCTGCGCATAATGCAATGCTCTATGAGCACTGTGTGTAATGGCACAATCGGGGAACACTGTGCGTAATGGCACTTTTCAGGAACGTTGTGCGCACTGACACACACCAGGAACAATGTACGTAATGACAGACTCTGGGAACTGTGTGCAATGGCACACAATGGGATCCCTGCGCATAATGACACACCCCGGGAACACCGTGCTTAATGGCACTGTCCGGGAGCCCTGTGCGTAATGACACAATCCAGGAACACTGTGCATAATAACACACTCGGGGAACCGTGTGTGTAGTGGCACACTCCAGGAATACTGTGCGTAATGACACACTTTGGGAACACTGTGCGTAATGCCACACTCCGTGAACCCTGTGCGTAATTTGCACACTCTGGGAACCCTGCGCATAATGGCATGCGCCGTGAACACTGTGTATAATGGCACAGTCCAGGAACACTGCGTAATGGCACATTCCAGGAACATTGTGCACATTGACACACACCGGGAACACTGTGCAAAATGACACACTCGAGGAACTCTATGTGTAATGACACACTCCAGGAACACTGTGCGTAATGGCACTTTCCGGAGCCCTGCGCATAATGATACACTCCGGGAACACAATGCATCATGACACACTCTGGGAACATTGTGTGTAATGGCACAGTCCATGTACACTATGTGTAATGGCTCACTCTGGGAACACTGTGTAATGATACACGCTGGGAACACTGTGCGTAATGACACACGTCGGGAACACTGCGCGTAATGACACACTCTGGGATCCCTATGTGTAATGGCAGACTCCGGGAACATACTGCGTAATGAAACATTCCGTTACCAATGTGCGTAATGCTACACTCCGGGAACACTCTGCGTAATGACACACTCCAGGACAGTGTGTGTAATGGCACACTCTGGGAACACTGTGTGTAATGGCTCACTCCGGGAACACTGTGCCTAATGATACACTCCGGGAGCACTCTGCATAATGACACACTTCGGGAACACTGTGCATAATGACACACTCTGGGAACACTGTGTGCAACGACACACTATGGGAACCCTGTGTGTAATGGCACACTCCGGGAACCGTGTGTGTAATGGCAGACTCTGCGAACATTCTGCGTAATGAAACACTCCAGGATCACTGTGCATAATAGCACACGCTGGGAACACTGTGCGTAATGACACATTCAGCGAACAATCCGTGTAATAGCATACGCCTAGAACATATGTGTAATGGCACACTCCGGGAACACTCTGCGTAATGACACACTCCGGGAACACTGTGCATTATTTGCACACTCCGGGAACCCTGTGCATAATGGCATGCTCCGTGAACACTGTGCGTAATGGCACATTCCGGAGCCCTGGGCGTAATGACATATTCCAGGAACACTGTGCATCATGGCACAGTCTGGGATCACTGTACATAATGGCACACTCCGGGAACCCTGTGCGTTATTTGCACATTCCGGTAACCCTGTGCATAATGGCACTCTCTGTGAACACTGTGTGTAATGGCACATTCCAGGAACATCGTGTGTAATGGTACACACCGGGAACCCTGGGCGTAATGACACTCTGGGAACCCTGCACATAATGACACACTCTGGGAACACTGTGCATCATGACACACTCTGGGAACATTGTATGTAATGGTACAGTCCGGGAACACTGGGTGTAATGGCTCACACCGGGAACACTGTGCATAATGATACACTCCGGGAACACTGTGCGTAATGACACACATCGGGGAAACTGTGCGTAATGACACACTCCGGGAACACTGTGTGTAATGATGCACTCTGGGAACCCTTTGTGTAATGGCAGACTCTGGGAACATTCTGCGTAATGAAACACTCCAGGAACACTGTGCATAATAGCACACGCTGGGAACACTGCGTAATGACACACTCAGCGAACAATCTGTGTAATGGCATATGCCTAGAAGACTATGTGTAATGTCACACTCCGGGAACACTCTGCGTAATGGCACACTCCCGGAACCCTGTGTGTTATTTGCACACTCCGGTGACCCTGTGCATAATGGCATGCTCCGTGAACACTGTGTGTAATGGCACATTCCAGGAACATTGTATGTAATGGCACACACCGGGAACCCTGGGCGTAATGACACACTCTGGAAACCCTGCGCATAATGACACACACTGGAAACATTGTGTGTAATGGTACAGTCCAGGAACACTGTGTATAATGGCTCACACCGGGAACACTGTGCGTAATGATACACTCCGGGAACACTGTGCGTAATGACACACATCGGGAAAATTGTGCGTAATGACATACTCCAGGAACACTGTGTGTAATGAAACACTATGGGAACCCTGTGTGTAATGGCACACTCCGGGAACACAGTGCATAATGGCACAGTATGGGGACACTGTGTGTAATGGCACATTCCGTGAACCCTGTGCGTAATGACACACTCTGGAACATTGTGTGTAATGGCACAGTCCGGGAACACAGTGTGTAATGGCTCACTCTGGGAACACTGTGCGTAATGGCACATACCAGGAACACTAAGCGTAATGACACACTCCAGGAACTTTGTTCGTAATGGCACACTCCAGTAAAATTGTGTGTAATAGCATACTCCGGGAACACTGTGCATAATTACACTCTCCGGGATCCCTGTGTGTAATGGCACCCTTTGGGAACACTGTGCGTAATGGCAAATTCCAGGAACACTATGCGTAATTACACACTCGGCAACATTGTGCGTAATGACACACTACGGGAACAGTGTGCATAATGGTACAATCCGGGAACACTGTGGGTACTGACACACTCCGGGAACAGTTTGTGCAATGGCACACTCCAGGAACCCTGTGCGTAATGATACACTCCGGGAACACTGTATGTAAGGGCACACTCCGGGAACCCTGGGCATAATGGCAAACTCCGGGACAATTGTGCGTAATGACACGCGCTGGGAACACTGTGCATAATGGCTCACTCCGCGAACACTGTGTGTAATTACTCACTCCATGAACATTGTGTGTAATGACACACACCGGGAACACTGTGCGTATAGGCACAGACGGGGAACACTGTGCTTAAAGGCACAGTCTGGGAACGCAGTGCATGATGGCACATTCAGGGAACCCTGTCCGTAATGGCACACTCCGGGAACACTGTGCGTAATGGCTCATTGCGGCAACCCTGTGCATAATGACGCACTCTGGGAACATTGTGTGTAATGGCTCACTCCGGGAACAATGTGCTTAATGACACGCTACGGGAACACTGTGTGTAATGACACACTCCGAGAAAACTGTGTGTAATGACACACTATGGGATCCCTGTGCGTAATGGCACACTTCGGGAACATTCTGCATAATGACCCACTCCACGACCACTGTCCGTAATGGTACACTCCGGGAACACTGTGCATAATGACACACACCAGAAAGATGGTGCGTAATGACACACTCCGGGATCACTGTGCGTAATGACACACTCCAGGATCACTGTGCGTAACGACACACTCTGGGGACCTTGTGCTTAATGAAACACACAGGGAACACTCTTTGTAATGACACACTCCGGAAACACTATGCGTAATGAAACACTCCAGGAAAACTTTCCATAATGGCCCACTCCGGGAACACTGTGCGTAATGACACATTCAAGAAACATTGTTTGTAATGACACATTCCGGGAACACAGTATGTAATGACACACTCTGGGAACACTGTGTGTAATGCTACGCTCCAGGAACACTGTGTGTACTGACACACTCCGGGAACATTGAGCGTAATTACTTACTCCGGGAACACTTTGTGTAATGGCACACTCAGAACCATGTATGTAAAGACACACTCTGGGAACCCTGTGTGAAATGGCACACTCCGGGAACATTCTGCGTAATGACACACTCTGGGAACACTGTTCGTAATGGCACACTCTGAGAATACTGTGTGTAATGGCACACTCCGGGAACAATGTGCTTAATGACACGCTACGGGAACACTGTGTGTAATGACACACTCCGAGAAAACTGTGTGTAATGACACACTATGGGATCCCTGTGCGTAATGGCACACTTCGGGAACATTCTGCATAATGACCCACTCCGCGACCACTGTCCATAATGGTACACTCCGGGAACACTGTGCATAATGACACACACCAGGAAGATGGTGCGTAATGACACACTCCGGGATCACTGTGCGTAATGACACACTCCAGGATCACTGTGCGTAACGACACACTCTGGGGACCTTGTGCTTAATGAAACACACAGGGAACACTCTTTGTAATGACACACTCCGGAAACACTATGCGTAATGAAACACTCCGGGAAAACTTTCCATAATGGCACACTCTGGGAACACTGTGCGTAATGACACATTCAAGAAACATTGTTTGTAATGACACATTCCGGGAACACAGTACGTAATGACACACTCTGGGAACACTGTGTGTAATGCTACGCTCCAGGCACACTGTGCGTACTGACACACTCCGGGAACATTGAGCATAATTACTTACTCCGGGAACACTTTGTGTAATGGCACACTCAGAACCATGTATGTAAAGACACACTCTGGGAACCCTGTGTGAAATGGCACACTCCGGGAACATTCTGCGTAATGACACACTCTGGGAACACTGTTCGTAATGGCACACTCTGAGAATACTGTGTGTAATGGCACACTCCGTGAACATTGTGCATAATGACACACACTGGGAACACTGTATATAATGACACACTCTAGGAACACTGTGCGTAATGGCACAGTCCGGGAGCCCTGTGCGTAATTACACACTCTGGGAACCCTGTGTGTAATGGCAGACTCCGGGAACATTCTGCGTAATGAAACACTCCGGAAACACTGTGCGAAATGACACACTCGGGGAACCCTGTGTGTAATGGCACACTCCAAGAACATTCTGTGTAATGGCACAGTCTGGGAGCCCTATGCGTAATGACATACTCCGGGAACAATGTGCCTCATGGCACACTCCGGAAACCCTGTGCGTAATTTGCATACCCCGGGAACCCTGCACATAATGGCATGCTCCATGAACACTGTGTGTAATGGCACATTCCGGGAAGATTGTGCGCACTGACACACACTGGGAACACTGTACGTAATGACAGACTCTGGCGACTGTGTGTGTAATGGCACACACCGGGAACCCTGGGCGTAATGAAACAATCTGGGAACCCTGCGCATAATGACACACTCCGGGAACACTGTGCGTAATGATACACTCTGGGAACATTGTGTGTAATGGTACACTCCGGGAACACTGTGTGAAATGGCTCACTCCGGGAACACTGTGCGTAATGGTACACTCCGGGAACACTGTACGTAATGACACACATCGGGGACACTGTGCATAATGACACACTCCGGGAACACTGTGTGTAATGACGCACTATGGGAACCCTGTGTGTAATGTCACACTCTGGGAACACTGCGCATAATGGTACGGTCCGGGAACACTGTGCATAATGGCACATTCTGTGAACCCTGTGCATAATGACTCACTACGGGAAAATTGTGTGTAATGTCACACTCTGGGAACATTGTGTGTAATGTCACAGCCCGGGAACACTGTGTATAATGGGTCACTCCGGGAACACTGTGCGTAATGATACACTCCGGGAACACTGTGCTTAATGACACACTCAGGAAACAATCTGTGTAATGGCATACGCCCAGAACACTATATGCAATGGCACACTCCGGGAACACTCTACATAATGACACACTCAGGGAACACTGTGAATAATGACACACTCCGGGAACACTGCATAATGAAACACTCCGGGAACCCTGTGTTTAATGGCACACTCTGAGAACATTGTGTGTAATGGCACAGTCTGGGAGCCCTGTGCGTAATTACACACTCCGGGAACCCTGTGTGTAATGACACACTATGAGAACCCTGTGTGTAATGGCACACTCCGGGAACACTGCGCCTAATGGCAGTCTGGGGACACTGTGCGTAATGGCACATTCCGCGAAGCCTGTGCGTAATGACACATTCCGTGAGCACTGTGCGTAATGACACACTCTGGGAACATTGTGTGTAATGGCACAGTCCGGGAACACTGTGTGTAATGGCTTACTCCGGGAACACTGTGCTTAATGATACAGTCTGGGAACACTGTGCGTAATGACACACTCAGGGAACAATCTGTGGAATGGCGTACACCGGGAACACTATATGCAATGACACACTCCGGGAACCCTGTGTGTAATGGCACACTCCAGGAACACTGTGCGTAATGGCACAGTCCAGGAGCCCTGTGCGTAATTACACACTCCGGGAACACTGTGTGAAATGGCTCACTCCGGGAACACTGCGCGTAATGACACACATTGGGGACACTGTGCATAATGACACACTCCGGGAACACTGTGTGTAATGATGCACTATGGGAACCCTGTGTGTAATGTCACACTCTGGGAACATTGCGCATAATGGTACGGTCCCGGAACACTGTGCGTAATGGCACATTCTGTGAACCCTGTGCATAATGACTCACTCCGGGAACATTGTGCGTAATGACACACTCTGGGAACATTGTGTGTAATGTCACAGCCCGGGAACACTGTGTATAATGGGTCACTCCGGGAACACTGTGCGTAATGATACACTCCGGGAATACTGTGTGTAATGATACACTATGAGAACCCTGTGTGTAATGGCATACGCCCAGAACACTATGCAATGGCACACTCCGGGAACACTCTACATAATGACACACTCAGGGAACACTGTGAATAATGACACACTCCGGGAACACTGCATAATGACACACTCCGGGAACCCTGTGTGTAATGGCACACTCTGAGAACATTGTGTGTAATGGCACAGTCCGGGAGCCCTGTGCGTAATGGCACACTCCGGGAACACTGCGCATAATGGCACAGTCTGGGGATACTGTGCATAATGGCACATTCCGTGAAGCCTGTGCGTAATGACACACTCCGTGAACACTGTGCATAATGACACACTCTGGGAATACTGTGCGTAATGACACACTCAGGGAACAATCTGTGGAATGGCATACACTGGGAACACTATATGCAATGGTACACTCCGAGAACACTCTGCGTAATGACACACTCCCGGAGCCCTGTGTGTAATTACACGCTCCGGGAACACTGTGGAATGGCTCACTCCGGGAACACTGTGCGTAATGATACACTCCGGGAACACTGCGCATAATGACACACATCGGGGACACTGTGCGTAATGACACACTCCGGGAACACTGTGTGTAATGACGCACTATGGGAACCCTGTGTGTAATGTCACACTCTGGGAACACTGCGCATAATGGTACAGTCCGGGAACACTGTGCATAATGGCACATTCTGTGAACCCTGCGCATAATGACTCACTCCGGGAAAATTGTGCGTAATGACACACTCTGGGAACATTGTGTGTAATGGCACAGTCCGGGAACACTGTGTGTAATGGCTTACTCCGGGAACACTGTGCGTAATGATACTCTCTGGGAACACTGTGCGTAATGACACACTCCGGGAACACCATATGCAATGGCACACTCCGGGAACACTCTGCATAATGACACACTCCGGGAACACTATGCATAATGACACGCTCTGGGAACCCTGTGTGAAATGGCACACTCCAGGAACACTGTGCGTACTAGCACACTCCGGGAGCCCTGTGCGTAATTACACACTCCGGGAACCCTGTGTTTAATGGCAGACTCCTGGAACATTCTGCGTAATGAAACACTCCGGGAACACTGTGCGTAATGGCACACTCAGGGTACAATCTGTGGAATGGCATACTCCTAGAACACTGTGTAATGATACACTCCGGAAACACTGTGCATAATGACACACTCCGGGAACACTGTGCAAAATGACACACTCGGGGAACCCTGTGTGTAATGGCGCACTCGAGGAACATTCTGTGTAATGGCACAGTCTGGGAGCCCTATGCGCAATGACATACTCCGGGAACAATGTGCCTCATGGCACACTCCGGAAACCCTGTGCGTAATTTGCATACTCCAGGAACCCTGCGCATAATGGCATGCTCCATGAACACTGTGTATAATGGCACATTCCGGGAAGATTGTGCGCACTGACACACACCGGGAACACTGTACGTAATGACACACTCTGGCGACTGTGTGTGTAATGGCACACACCGGGAACCCTGGGCGTAATGACACAATCTGGGAACACTGCGCATAATGACACACTCCGGGAACACTGTGCGTAATGACACACTCTGGGAACATTGGGTGTAATGGTACACTCCGGGAACACTGTGCGTAATGATACACTCCGGGAACACTGTGCGAAATGACACACATCGGGGACACTGTGCATAATGACACACTCCGGGAACACTGTGTGTAATGACGCACTATGGGAACCCTGTGTGTAATGTCACACTCTGGGAACACTGCGCATAATGGTACGGTCCAGGAACACTGTGCGTAATGGCACATTCTGTGAACCCTGTGCTTAATGACTCACTCCGGGAAAATTATGTGTAATGTAACACTCTGGGAACATTGTGTGTAATGTCACAGCCCGGGAACACTGTGTATAATGGGTCACTCCGGGAACACTGTGCGTAATGATACACTCTGGGAACACTGTGCTTAATGACACACTCAGGGAACAATCTGTGTAATGGCATACGCCCAGAACACTATATGCAATGGCACACTCCGGGAACACTCTACATAATGACACACTCAGGGAACACTGTGAATAATGACACACTCCGGGAACACTGCATAATGACACACTCCGGGAACCCTGTGCGTAATGGCACACTCTGAGAACATTGTGTGTAATGGCACAGTCCGGGAGCCCTGTGCGTAATGACACACTCAGGGAACAATTTGTGTAATGGCATACTCCGGGAACACCATATGCAATGGCACACTCCGGGAACACTATGCATAATGACACACTCTGGGAACCCTGTGTGTAATGGCACACTCCAGGAACACTGTGCATAATGGCACACTCCGGGAGCCCTGTGTGTAATGGCAGACTCCGGGAACATTCTGCGTAATGAAACACTCCGGGAACACTGTGCGTAATGTCACATTCCAGGAACATTGTGCGTAATGACATACTCCGGGAGCACTGTACGTAACGACACACTCTGGGAACACAGTTTGTAATGGCACACTCCAGGAACCTTGGGCGTCATGGCAAACTCCGGGAACCCTGCACGGAATAGCACCCTCCAGGAACACTGTGCATAATGACACACTCCGTGAACACTGTGCGTAATGGCACACTCCGGGATCACAGTGCGTAATGACACATTGCGGGATCATTTTGCATAATGACACACTCCAGGAACAGTGTGTGTAATAGTACAATCCGGGAACACTATGTGTAATTACACACTCCGGGAACCCTGTGTGTAATGGCACCCTTTGCGAACACTGTGCGTAATGGTAAATTCCGGGAACCCTATGCGTAATGACACACTCGGGAACATTGTGCGTAATGACACACTACGGGAACAGTGTGCCTGATAGTACAATTCAGGAACACTGTGGGTAATGACACACTCCGGGAACAGTGTGCATAACGGCACAATCCAGGAAGACAGTGCGTAATGGCACACTCCGGGAACACTGTGTGCAAGGGCACACTCCGGGAACCCTGTGCAAAATGGCACCCTGCGAGAACCCTGAGCATAATGGCACGCTTAGGGATCACTGTCCATCATGGCCTAGTCTGGGGTCACTGTGTGTAATGGCACACTCCGGGAACCCTGTGTGTAATGATACACTCCGGGAACACTGTACGTAATGGCACACTCCGGGAACCCTGGGCGTAATGGCAAACTCCGGGAACCCTGCACGGAATAGCACCCTCCAGGAACACTGTGCGTAATGACACACTCCGGGAACACTGTACGTAATGGCACACTCCGGGATCACAGTGCGTAATGACACATTGCGGGATAATTTTGCATAATGACACACTCCAGGAACAGTGTGTGTAATAGTACAATCCGGGAACACTGTGCGTGATGACACACTCTGGGAACACTGTGCGTTATGACTCATTCCGGGACCAATGTGTGTAATGGCAAACTCCAGGAACACTGTGCGTAATGGCACAATCCGGGAACACTGTGTGTAATAACACACTCTGGGAACCCTATCTGTAATGGCACACTCCGAGAACACTGTACAATGGCACACTCTGGGAACACTGTAAGTAAGGGCACATTCCGGGAACACCGTGTGTAATGGCACACTCTGGGAACCATGTGTGTAATGGCACACTCCAGTAACACTGTGTGTAATGGCCCCCTCCGGGAACACTGTGCATAATGACACACTCCGGGAACACTGTGCATAATGACACACTCTGGGAACGCTGTGCGTAATTTCACACTCCAGGAACAATGTGCATAATTGCTCACTCCGAGAACACTATGTGTAACGACACACTCCGGGAACCCTGGGCGTAATGGGACACTCCGGGAACCATGCGCATAATGGCACACTCCGGGAACACTGTGTGTAATGACATACTCCGGGGACACTGTGCGTAATGGCACACTCTGTTAACACTTTGCGTAATGGCACACTCCGGGAACCCTGTGCATAATGGCACACTCCGGGAACCCTGAGCCTAATGGCACACTTCGGGAACGATGTGCTTAATGGCACAGTCTGTGATCACTGTGCGTAATGGCACATTCCGGGAACACTGTGCGTAATGGCACACTCCGGGAACCCTGTGTGTAATGGCACACTCCGGGAACACTGTGCATAATGGCACTCTCTGGGAATGCTGAGTGTAATGGCACACTCTGGTAACACTGTGAGTAATGGCTCACTCTGGGAACACTGTGTAATGGCACAGTCCGGGAACACTGCGCTTAATGACACACTCTGGGAACACTGTGCGTAATGGCACACTCCGGGAACACTGTGTTTAACGGCACACTCCGGGAACCCTGTGCGGAACGGCACACTCCGGGAACACTGTGCGTAAAGGCACACTCCGGGAACACTATGTTTAATGACACACTCCTGGAACCCTGTGCTTAATGGCACACTCCAGGAACAGTGTGTGTAACAACACACTCCCGGAACACTGTGTATAATGGCACACTTCGGCAACATTGTGTGTAATGGCAGACTCCGGGAACACTGGTGTGTAATGGCACAGTCCGATATCTGTCTGTAGATCTTGCCTCAGGAAGGTTGCTCCACATGAGGTACTGATATGGAAGGCAGGCAGTAGGTGGGTTGAACAGGTTAACATGGAGTGGTAAGTGAGATGTAGCATAGATGCTTCTGGGTTTTCATCAAATGGCGGCAGATGTATGTGGGAGTGATGTTTGCGAGGATAGGAGGGATGTTGAGTGGAGAGTTCCAGTTATGATGTACATTGCTGCATTCAATTGAGCGTCAACAAGATGTGTGTGGTGACCTTTGCCAAACAAGTACAAAGTACTCCCCTGTGGAGAATGGTCGGGCAAGTGCTGAGATCTGACTGCTGAGTGCTGACACATTCCTGCAACATCTTGTTGTAGGATGTTGGTTAAAGGTCGGTAGATCTGAAGAAGTTTTCGTAGTCATAGGTAAATCTTTATTCACTCCTAGAATTATTTAAGAATATACAATAAAGGGTACAAAGCAGCAGCTGCTCCATGCTTGCTGGTATACACAACTCTGCCCAACACTAGACTGACTCTGAGTGTGCATCATGTGGGCAGTACTGTATTCATCCCATTTTATCCTTACGTGTGTCAGATCCTTACACTACACATCTGAGAGCAATGACAAACTCCAGGGTACCTGGTAGTGCTGACACACCTTTGGGACACCTTTCAGTACTGATTCACTCCGTGTGCTGCCTATCAGCACTGATACACCCTCAGGACACCTGTCAGTGCTGACACATCCCCAGGATACCTGTCAGTGCTGACACATCTCCAGGACACCTGTCAGTGCTGACATACTTTCAGAACACCTGTCAGTGCTGACACATCCCCAGGATACCTGTCAGTGCTGACACACTCTCAGGACACCTGTCAGTGCTGACACATCCCCAGGACATCTGTCACTGCTGACACATCCCCAGGACACGAGTCAGTGCTGATACATCCCCAGCACACCTGTCAGTGCTGACACACTCCCAGGACACCAGTCAGCGCTGACACATCCCCAGGACACCTGTCAGTGCTGATAGACTTTCAGGACATCTGTCAGTGCTGACACACTCTCAGGACACCTGTCAGTGCTGACACATCCCCAGGACACCTGTCAGTGCTGACACACTCTCAGGACACCTGTCAGCGCTGACACACCCCCAGGACATCTGTCAGTGCTGACACATCCCCAGGACACCTGTCAGTGCTGACACACTCTCAGGACACCTGTCAGTGCTGACACATCCCCAGGACACCTGTCAGTGCTGACACACTCTCAGGACACCTGTCAGCGCTGACACACCCCCAGGACATCTGTCAGTGCTGACACATCCCCAGGACACCAGTCAGTGCTGACACACTCTCAGGACACCTGCCAGTGCTGACACATCCCCAGGATACCTGTCAGTTCTGACACACCCCCAGGACACCTGTCAGCACTGACACACCCCCAGGGCACCTGTCAGTGCTGACACACTCCCAGGACACCTGTCAGTGCTGACACATCCCCAGGACACCTGTCAGAGCTGACATATCCCCAGGACACCTGTCAGTGCTGACAAACCCCCAGGACACCTGTCAGTGCTGACACACTCCCAGGACACCTGTCAGTGCTGACACACCCCCAGGACACCTGTCAGCACTGACACACTCCCAGGACACCTGACAGAGCTGACACATCCCAGGACACCTGTCAGTGCTGACACACTCCCAGGACACCTGTCAGTGCTGACACACCCCCAGGACACCTGTCAGTGCTGACACACCCCCAGGACACCTGTCAGCACTGACACATCCCCAGGACATCTGTCAGTGCTGACACATCCCCAGGACACCGGTCAGTGCTGACACACTCTCAGGACACCTGCCAGTGCTGACACTTCCCCAGGATACCTGTCAGTGCTGACACATCCCCAGGACACCTGTCAGTGCTGACACACCCCCAGGACACCTGTCAGCACTGACACATCCCCAGGACATCTGTCAGTGCTGACACATCCCCAGGACACCGGTCAGTGCTGACACACTCTCAGAACACCTGCCAGTGCTGACACATCCCCAGGACACCTGTCAGCACTGACACACCCACAGGACACCTGTCAGTGCTGACACACCCCCAGGACACCTGTCAGCACTGACACACCCCCAGGGCACCTGTCAGTGCTGACACACCCCCAGGACACCTGTCAGTGCTGACACACTCTCAGGACACCTGTCAGCACTGACACACCCCCAGGACATCTGTCAGTGCTGACACATCCCCAGTACACCAGTCAGTGCTGACACACTCTCAGGACACCTGCCAGTGTTGACACATCCCCAGGATACCTGTCAGTGCTGACACACCCCCAGGACACCTGTCAGTGCTGACACATCCCCAGGACACCTGTCAGAGCTGACATATCCCCAGGACACCTGTCAGTGCTGACACACCCCCAGGACACCTGTCAGTGCTAACACACCCCCAGGACACCTGTCAGTGCTAACACATCCCCAGGACACCTGTCAGAGCTGACATATCCCCAGGACACCTGTCAGTGCTGACAAACCCCCAGAACACCTGTCAGTGCTGACACATCCCCAGGATACCTGTCAGTGCTGACACACTCTCAGGACACCTGTCAGTGCTGACACATCCCCAGGACATCTGTCACTGCTGACACATCCCCAGGACACGAGTCAGTGCTGATACATCCCCAGGACACCTGTCAGTGCTGACACACTCCCAGGACACCAGTCAGCGCTGACACATCCCCAGGACACTTGTCAGTGCTGATAGACTTTCAGGACATCTGTCAGTGCTGACACATCCCCAGGACACCTGTCAGTGCTGACACACTCTCAGGACACCTGCCAGTGCTGACACATCCCCTGGACACCTGTCAGCACTGACACACCCACAGGACACCTGTCAGTGCTGACAAACCCCCAGGACACCTGTCAGTGTTGACACATCCCCAGGACACCAGTCAGTGCTGACACACTCTCAGGACACCTGCCAGTGCTGACACATCCCCAGGATACCTGTCAGTTCTGACACACCCCCAGGACACCTGTCAGCACTGACACACTCCCAGGACACCTGACAGAGCTGACACATCCCAGGACACCTGTCAGTGCTGACACACTCCCAGGACACCTGTCAGTGCTGACACACCCCCAGGACACCTGTCAGTGCTGACACACTCCCAGGACACCTGTCAGCGCTGACACACCCCCAGGACATCTGTCAGTGCTGACACATCACCAGGACACCAGTCAGTGCTGACACACTCTCAGGACACCTGCCAGTGCTGACACATCCCCAGGATACCTGTCAGTGCTGACACACCCCCAGGACATCTGTCAGTGCTGACACATCCCCAGGACACCAGTCAGTGCTGACACACTCTCAGGACACCTGCCAGTGCTGACACATCCCCAGGACACCTGTCAGCACTGACACACCCACAGGACACCTGTCAGTGCTGACACACCCCCAGGACACCTGTCAGCACTGACACACCCCCAGGGCACCTGTCAGTGCTGACACACTCTCAGGGCACCTGTCAGCACTGACACACCCCCAGGACATCTGTCAGTGCTGACACATCCCCAGGACACCAGTCAGTGCTGACACACTCTCAGGACACCTGCCAGTGTTGACACATCCCCAGGATACCTGTCAGTGCTGACACACCCCCAGGACACCTGTCAGTGCTGACACATCCCCAGGACACCTGTCAGTGCTGACACACCCCCAGGACACCTGTCAGTGCTGACACACCCCCAGGACACCTGTCAGTGCTAACACATCCCCAGGACACCTGTCAGAGCTGACATATCCCCAGGACACCTGTCAGTGCTGACAAACCCCCAGGACACCTGTCAGTGTTGACACATCCCCAGGATACCTGTCAGTGCTGACACATCTCCAGGACACCTGTCAGTGCTGACATACTTTCAGAAAACCTGTCAGTGCTGACACATCCCCAGGATACCTGTCAGTGCTGACACACTCTCAGGACACCTGTCAGTGCTGACACATCCCCAGGACATCTGTCACTGCTGACACATCCCCAGGACACGAGTCAGTGCTGATACATCCCCAGGACACCTGTCAGTGCTGACACACTCCCAGGACACCAGTCAGCGCTGACACATCCCCAGGACACCTGTCAGTGCTGATAGACTTTCAGGACATCTGTCAGTGCTGACACATCCCCAGGACACCTGTCAGTGCTGACACACTCTCAGGACACCTGCCAGTGCTGACACATCCCCTGGACACCTGTCAGCACTGACACACCCACAGGACACCTGTCAGTGCTGACAAACCCCCAGGACACCTGTCAGTGTTGACACATCCCCAGGACACCAGTCAGTGCTGACACACTCTCAGGACACCTGCCAGTGCTGACACATCCCCAGGATACCTGTCAGTTCTGACACACCCCCAGGACACCTGTCAGCACTGACACACCCCCAGGGCACCTATCAGTGCTGACACACTCTCAGGACACCTGTCAGTGCTGACACATCCCCAGGACACCTGTCAGAGCTGACATATCCCCAGGACACCTGTCAGTGCTGACAAACCCCCAGGACACCTGTCAGTGCTGACACACCCCCAGGACACCTGTCAGCACTGACACACTCCCAGGACACCTGACAGAGCTGACACATCCCAGGACACCTGTCAGTGCTGCCACACTCCCAGGACACCTGTCAGTGCTGACACACCCCCAGGACACCTGTCAGTGCTGACACACTCTCCGGACACCTGTCAGCGCTGACACACCCCCAGGACATCTGTCAGTGCTGACACCTCACCAGGACACCTGTCAGTGCTGACACACTCTCAGGACACCTGCCAGTGCTGACACATCCCTAGGATACCTGTCAGTGCTGACACATCCCCAGGACACCTGTCAGTGCTGACACACCCCCAGGACACCTGTCAGCACTGACACATCCCCAGGACATCTGTCAGTGCTGACACATCCCCAGGACACCAGTCAGTGCTGACACACTCTCAGAACACCTGCCAGTGCTGACACATCCCCAGGACACCTGTCAGCACTGACACACCCACAGGACACCTGTCAGTGCTGACACACCCCAGGACACCTGTCAGCACTGACACACCCCCAGGGCACCTGTCAGTGCTGACACACCCCCAGGACACCTGTCAGTGCTGACACACTCTCAGGACACCTGTCAGCACTGACACACCCCCAGGACATCTGTCAGTGCTGACACATCCCCAGGACACCTGTCAGTGCTGACACACTCTCAGGACACCTGCCAGTGTTGACACATCCCCAGGATACCTGTCAGTGCTGACACACCCCCAGGACACCTGTCAGTGCTGACACATCCCCAGGACACCTGTCAGAGCTGACATATCCCCAGGACACCTGTCAGTGCTGACACACCCCCAGGACACCTGTCAGTGCTGACACACCCCCAGGACACCTGTCAGTGCTGACACATCCCCAGGACACCTGGCAGAGCTGACATATCCCCAGGACACCTGTCAGTGCTGACAAACCCCCAGGACACCTGTCAGTGTTGACACATCCCCAGGACACCAGTCAGTGCTGACACACTCTCAGGACACCTGCCAGTGCTGACACATCCCCAGGATACCTGTCAGTGCTGACACACCTCCAGGACACCTGTCAGTGCTAACACATCCCCAGGACACCTGTCAGAGCTGACACATCCCAGGACACCTGTCAGTGCTGACACACTCCCAGGACACCTGTCAGTGCTGACACACCCCCAGGACACCTGTCAGTGTTGACACACTCTCAGGACACCAGTCAGTGCTGACACACTCTCAGGACACCTGCCAGTGTTGACACATCCCCAGGATACCTGTCAGTGCTGACACACCCCCAGGACACTTGTCAGCACTGACACACCCCCAGGGCACCTGTCAGTGCTGACACACCCCCAGGACACCTGTCATTGCTGACACACTCCCAGAACTCCTGTCAGTGCTGACACACTCCCAGGACCCCTGCCAGTGGCTGACACATCCCCGGGACACCTGTCAGTGCTGACACACCCCCAGGACACCTGTCAGTGCTGACACACCCCTAGCACACCTGCCAGTGCTGACACACCCTGGGGACATCTGTCATTGCTGACACACCCCCAGGACATCTGTCAGTGCTGACACACCCCCAGGACACCTGTCAGCATTGACTCACTCCAGGTCCCTCCTATCAGCATTGATACACCCTCGGGGCACCTGTCAGCACTGACTCACTCCGGGTGCCCCCTACAGTATTGACATGCCTCCAAGACGCCTGTCAGTGCTGACACACCCCCAACACACCTGTCAGTGCTGACACACACCCGGGACAACTGCCAGTGTTGACATACTCCCAGGGCACCTTTCAATGCTGGCACACCCCCAAGACACCTGTCATTGCTGACACACCCCCGGGACACCTGACAGGGGTGACACACCCGCAGGACACCTGTCAGTGCTGACATACCCCCATGGCACCTGTCAGCGCTGACACACCCCCAGGACACCTGTCAGTGCTGACAAACCCCCAGGACACCTGTCAGCGCTGACACACCCCCAGGACACCTGTCAGTGCTGACAAACCCCCAGGACACCTGTCAGCACTGACACACCCCCAGGACATCTGTCATTGCTGACCCACCCCCAGGACACCTGTCAGTGCTGACACACCCCCAATGCACCTGTCAGCGCTGACACATCCCCGGGACACCTTTCAGTGCTGACACACCCCCAGGACACCTGTCATTGCTGACACAACCCCGGGACAACTGTCAGTGTTGACACACTCCCAGGACACCTTTCAGTTCTGGCACACCCCCAAGACACCTGTCATTGCTGACACACCCCCGGGACACCTGTCAGGGCCGATACACCCCCAGGACACCTGTCAGGCTTGACACACACCCAGGACACCTGTCAGTGCTGACACAACCCTGGGACATCTGTCAGGGCTGACACACCCCCAGGACACCTGTCATTGATGACACACCCCCAGGACACCTGTCAGTGCTGACACAACCCCGGGACACCTGTCAGGGCTGACACACCCCCAGGACACATGTCAGTGCTGATACACCCCTGGGACATCTGTCAGTGTTGACACACCCCCAGGACTCCTGTCAGTGCTGACACATCCTCAGGACACCTGTCAGTGCTGACACACCCCCAGGACACCTGTCAGTGCTGACGTACCCCCGCGGCACCTGTCAGCGCTGACACATCCCCAGGACACCTCAGTGCTGACACCCCCTCAGGACCCCTGTCAGTGCTGACACACCCTCAGGACCCCTGTCAGTGCTGACACACCCCCAGGACACCTGTCAGCGCTGACACACCCCCAGGACATCTGTCATTGCTGACACACCCCCAGGGCACCTGTCAGTGCTGACACACCCCCGGGACACCTGTCAGCGCTGACACACCCCCAGGACACCTGTCATTGTTGACACACCCCCAGGACACCTGTCAGTGCTGACACACCCCCAGGACACCTGTCGGTGCTGACATGCCCCCAGCACATCTGTCAGTGCTGACAGACACCCAGGACACCTGTCAGAATGACTCACTCCGGATGCCCCCTGTCACTGACAAGCTGCTTGGGCCCTTGTGAGAATGTTTTTTTTTGCTGTATACTTACTGCAGCCATGCACAGTATTTCTCCATTCATTCAAGGGCAGTCCCTTTGCTGCACATTTACGAGCATATGACCCTAGAGCTTCACACTGAAAGTCTTGGCTCCTTTTGTAGTTACATATCTCAAACTGACATTTCTAAAGATGGATATAAACAGCAAAAGTTAAAACCAAGCAAGTTCTAAAAAAAATGTAATTGCAGATAATTTTAAGCTTTGCTTTTGGGAACCTATTCACTGCAATAAATTTTCCACATGAATAAACCACATAAGAATGGTCCATGTGCCACCACAATCATGGCCTGAATCTATAGAGGAGATTTGAAAAATTTCAGACAGACACGCCCAAACAAGTTGTATCCCAACTGAGTTGTGAATTTCAGATGAGTCACAGTTTTGGGTTGCCTTGATATCTGTCTGAGTGGCTGGTATATGGTAGTATTTTTGGGAGTGGGATGAACTGGCAATGCAAATGCTCAAATAGTGAAGTATATGAGCAGCTGCCTTTACTAATTAAAGGAGCTGTCTCACTCAGTGGCTGAAGGTACGGTTCTCATTCTAATTTAATCTATAACCATTAGTTATAAAACTGTACTGAGTCCTAATAAAAGCAAGAATATTGTCACCTCTTCAAATGGCACAGGATCCACTAAATCATGGCACCTTCCAAAAATACTGGTCACGTCCACCAGCAGATGGCACTTGTCGGGAGGGTAACCCCCTGTTTAATAAATCATCAAATATATAACATTACTGGTGTATGATAAAGCCTTTAATAGCATATATACTTTTATAACTAAGGTTAGCTTGGGGAAATTGAACAAAGATTAGCAATGATGGCATCTAACACTTCAAGAGCAAGTAGGTTAGAAACAGAGGAAAGCCTCTGAAAGAAGGAAAATGCACCAGCTGTGACTCTGCAGTGTCCCCAAACAACGAAGGCACCAGGTGATAAACTGTCTACAGCATAAAGGGCATCCACCAGATTTTTACAAAATTTATTCTGTTGCTGATAGCTTTGTAAGGGTCATCTAAGTAATCTTACCTTGCCATTCGTCCCATCAAAGACTCCCAGGACAGGTGCAGCACGGGTTAGTTACAGATAAAACTTCCCTCTACACTGTCCCGTCTAACACTATCAGGACAGGTGGAGCACAGATTAAATATAAAATATGGCTCACTCTTAGTTGGAACCTTAAAATAAAGGGTTGGGAACAGTTGAATAGTAGTAATCTTACTGGATTAGTAACCCTAAGGCCAGGACTCTGGAAACATATTGAAATTTCACCATGGTAGCTGTGGGAATTAAATTTAATTAGGTAAATTTTGGGGGAAAACATCTAGTCTTAGTAATGATGATCATGAAACTTGATTGTTGTAAAAATCCATCCAGTTTAGTAATATCTTTAAGGAAGAAAATGGGCATTCTGGACTGGTCTACATGTGACTCCAGATCCATAAATGGCATTGCAAGCCAGTTAGCTTACCAAACCATTATGGGAAAATCCAATGAGAATAAAACCAGACAGAAAACCCGTCATTGGCTGAGGCACCAGAAACAATGGCCTTGCAAAGTCTTCCTCACTAACATCTGGAGACTTGTGCCAAAATTGGAGAGTTGGCCCACAAATTAGTCGAGCAGCAACTTAACATAATCATACTCACTGAATCATAATTTACAGCTGATATCCTAGACTCCTCCATTGCCATATTCCATCTCATCAGTAGGACAGACCAATCAGAGGTGGTAGGTAAGGATGGTAGATTTCCTTCCCCAAAGGGCATTAATGAGCCAGATTGGTTTGTCTGACAGTTGTTTCATGGTCATCATCAGGCTTTTAATTCCAGATTTTTTTTTTTATTGAAGTCAAATTCTGCTGTGGCAGGATTTGAACCTAGGTTCCCAGAACACTGCCCTTGGTCTCTGAAATTACTAGTCTAGTGACAATACCACTATACCACCACCTCCCCTAATTTGTGGCTGTATAAAATTTTGCTGCAGCTGGTGGCCCACAGCAGCTCACAGGTGCCCAGTTTTGAGTTGTTACAACTGTTCAAAATCTATTCCATTTAGCACGGTACATTGGAGGGTATCCTTAATGTGAAGGTGGGACTTTGTCTCCAAAAGGACTATGAAGTGGTCACTCCTACCAATAATGTCAATGACAGATGCATCTGTGACAGGTGCAGGAGCTGCACTGATTAGTGAGGACGAGGTCAACTATGTTTCTTCCTCATGTTGGTTCCCTCACCATCTGCCGCTGACCCAGTCTAGCAACTATGTCTTTCAGAACTCGACCAGCTCCGTCAGTAGTGGTGCTACCAAGCCAGTGATGAGCATTGAAGTCCCCCACTCAGAGTACATCCTGCACCATTGCACCCTCAGTGCTTCCTCCAAAGTGGTGTTCAACATGGAGGAGTACTGATTCTTCAGCTGAGGTAGTAACGAGCAGGAGGTTTCCTTGACCATGTTTGACCTGATGCTATGTGACTTCATGGGGCCCAGAGTTGATGTTGAGAACTCACAGGTCAACTCCCTCCTGACTATATACACCAGTGAGCAGCCATTTCTGGTGGTACAGGACATTCCCAGGGATGTCTGGGACATTATCTGTAAGGTATGATTCCGTGAGTATGAATATGTCAGGCTGTTACTTGACTAGTCTGTGATTCAGCTCTCCCAATTTTGGCATAAGCCCCCAAATATTAGTAAAGAGGTCTTTGCAGGGTCGACAAGGCTGAGTTTACCATTGTCATTTCCAGGTGATTGGTTCTGATACAACTGTGTGGCTTGCTAAGCCATTTCAGAGGGCACTTAAGAGTCAGCCACATTGCTGTGGGTCTGGACTCACATGTAGGCGAGACCAGATTAGAACAGCAGATCTCCTTCCCTAAAGGGTATTAATCCTTTTACGACAATCAACTCATGGTCACAATTACAGATTTATTAATTGAATTTAAATTCTGCCAGCTGCCGTGGTGAAATTTGAACCAATGTCCGCAGAGCATCATCCCAGGCCTCTGGATTACTCATCTGGTAACGTTATCACTGTGCCATCACCACCATACTAAATGGGATTGATTCAGAACAGATCTAGAAGTTCAGCACTGTGGGCCTGATGTGGGCCATCAGCAGCAGCAGAACTGTATTCCACCACATTCTATTACTTTATGGCTGGGCATATCCCTCACACTATCATTAGCATCAAGTCAGGACACCAACTCTCTTTTAATGAGGAGAGCAGGACAATGTGCCAGGAGAAACACCAGGTATCCCTGCAAATAAGGTGTCAATCTGGTTAAGCAGCATGAAAGGAATATATGCATCCGAAACAGTGGAAGCAACTCATAATAGATAGGACTAAGTGACCCCACAACCAACAGATCAATCAAAGCTCCACAATCCTGTCACATTCAGTGATGAAAGGTAGTGGGCAAATAAACAATAACAGGAGGAGGGGAAATGAACATCGTTATCCACAATGATGGTGAAGCCCATCATGTCAGTGCAAAAGAGAACGTCCTGCTTCCCAGTGATGGCAGAAGGAGGACCTCCTGCCTGACCGAGGTGGCCTGGATGCAGGTTGCAACAGAGGGTAGCAGCCATGAAGTCCACAAGCGAGACCGGTCCAGTTCAGAAGAAAGGTCAACAACCTCCTGCACTTTGGAAGGGTAAGTGGCACAGTGTAGTCACTACAAAGTGGCATTCATTAAGACATCATGCAATATAAATGTCAAAGTGGAGAGAGATGTCAGGCAGGAGATTAGGTTCTCAGCCTTAGTAAAATATGGAACTAGATGGGCGAATGTGTGGGAGTCAGTTCATACTGTGAAAGCTGTAACAGTTGCAGGAGAGAGTGTGTGTGGATTAGGGAGTTGACAGTAGCTGTCATTGGCCTGCATGCTCATTAAGGGGTTAGGAGCCCATTGAAGTCCGACTTAATCCTTCCTTTTGCCTGCAGGAAAAAAAGAGTACATAACACTATGGAGTGGACAAAGAGGGAGGGAGGTCTGAGCAATTAAAATCCTGATCCCCCAGAGGAGGAAGCTGCGGAACTGTCAAGGGAGGTGGTAGCCTATCTTGTGCTGATGGAGAGGATAATGTTTCAGGGCATCAAAGTGAGAAAGTCTCCAGCCTGGTGTTCAGAACTGGGCAGACAGGATACAAATGTGATGTGTTGATGGAGAAAGGGAATGTAAATAGCTATCAGCTAATTCTTTGTGTTTTCCATCTCAAGTACTCACAGTCACAACAGATGGCGAAAGCAGCCTGCAGCAAACTCAACCTCCACTTCAGAGGATGATGAAATGGATCATTCAGAGGATGCACCATCGTATCATTCTCAGCAAACTCCACTAGCACAGAGACTCACACCCCTGTTGGTTATGTATCTGCAATTAGACCTGGGGCCATAATCTGCTGAGCACATCCCAGACATGTCCCCACAGTTGAGAGGGAATGTATACCGAAGTCCTTGACAGTCGGAAGACTGCTGGAGAGCAGGCCCGTGCTGAGCATTGTTCTGATCATGTGCCTCTGGAAACAGCCATAAGGAACCTGATGGAGATGCAGAGACACACAGGGAAACATCTGCTAAAGGTGCTATATGCAGCCTTGGGTGAAAGGTGGAGGAGTTCATCCAAGACCTGAGTGCTGTTATTGCTCTGGCATGTGAGCACATGGCTTCCACCATGGAGAGGTTAGTGATATCCCTGCCCCATGGAGAGCTAAGTTCAGCAGAACACTCAGTGACTGCTGGATATGTGCTCAGACCCTAACCCTAACCCTCCCTGGCTTGGGGTCTATACAGCAGTAGCTAGATGAGATGCCCCTTCCACTGAGGCATTCCATGTATTGCAGTGAACGTATAGAGTTATTAGCAAGTCATTGCCAGAGTTTGGGGTGTGTCATCAAGTCATGTGTGAATTCCTTCCAAATCACCAATGTACGTGGCTTTGATGAAACCATGCATATAGGCTTGCTCATGCCAAGTGCCTGCAGAGGTTTTCCTTTCAGGTGCCAGAGGTTAGGGGAATGTAGATCTGCTGGCACTTACACCCCAACATTTATGAGGAGGAGGTCAAGAGATCTTGCAGGGACCTAATTTTTGCTGGAATCTGGATAAAATGAGGGTGTCACGGGCCTGTCTGGCATGTCGTTCCATCGCCCTGACATCTGCAGCTGGAGCCACAACACGCATTCCCTCATAAACATCAGGCTCTTCTCCTTCTTCCTCATCTGAGAAGGCATCAACTCCTTCATCTCCCTGTCTGGCAATTCCTCACCACTTTGCTGTGCAAGTTTGTGTAGAGCGCAGGAGACCACAATGATCCCGAAGTTTATCTCTGAGTGGTTCAGCAGTCTGATGGTTTGTTCTATTGTTGCTCTTATTGAGGCAGGGGGGGCGCATTATACCCCTCCTGTGCTGCATTAGTAGGTTTCACACAAGTATCATGAGCCAGGTCCTCGGAGGATATCCCCTATCGCCCAGGAGTCATCCCTGCAGTTGCTAAGGGAGAGCAAACTATTGTGGTACCTGAAAGTGTGTGAGGATGTAAGAAACATGATTCAGGATTGGTGTTGAGTGAGATCAAAGCTAGTTTTAACTGCTTAACTTTTTAATTAAGTTACATTTTATTTTTTCACACCTGTCTACTGCCTGATGCCAGCAGGAATTACACCAAAGCTGGACAATGGGAACAGGAGCTGGAGGCTGTCAGGACCCAAGGATTGGTCCCTGGTATATTATGTAGAGGGAAGGTAGGGGCAGGGAAAGCCCAAAGATTCTATTAGAGGTGCAGAGGAACATTTTTTTCCTGGCTACCAAGGAATCCTGAAGATGGTCACTTGGCAGTACAGAGTTTGAATATTGCTCTCATCAAGACAAACACAAGAATGCTAAATTTCAAACGATCACACCAATTTATACTACAAGTTAAAAGAGCGCTGGTTGGTTGGCAAAGTTGACTTTGGCTCAGTTAGCTGATTGGTGAACAATCCTCAGTGTGCTAACAGCTACACTAACAACCAATTTAAGATAATCTGTCAAGCTCGTGGCAGGTGCTCATTTACGCTTGCTTGAAGCAACATGGATTCATATGTAGAGACCATTTCTCTGCTTACAAAAATGCTATGTTCAAGCCTTGGACCTTTTTTTGAATTGCCAGGGAGCTTGGGGAACCTATAATTCCTGTTGCTTTCTTTATGGCAACACCTCGGTCAAACAGAGTCAACATGCCAACTAGTCAGCATCCTTTAGTCCTGTAGTATATATAAATTGTTGCAATAGTTTGGAATTTGGCATTCTTCCATTTGTCCTGATGAGTGCAAGATGAAAGGCTTCAGCAACATGTTTCTCTTTTCAGCAAGAATCCTGAAGAGTAAAATAAGGAGCATTACCTTGGCTCTTGTTGCCACTGTGCTGGGGGGTTGCCAACTGGATCTCCTCTCTCAAGTTTTAGTAAAATAACATTGTGGTGCCACTAATGTCATTAGGCTGGGCAGGAATGAAGTGACCTCAAGTTGGTAAATTCACTCACTGAATTAGGCTCCCCCCTTCGGTTCCATGCAGCGTTTGGGAAGAAAGGTTAAAATCCACCCCAATATGTTTTGGTTGGAATGGTTGAGGCCAAAATATTAATTGAAAGAATTTCCTGCTCTTCTTCCAGTATAATGCCATGGGATCTTTTCTATCTGCTGAACAGATTTAGGGGTCATAAGTTTAATATCTGTTCTGAAAGATATTACCTTTGACAATGCAACACATCCTCCATCCAGTATTATCAGCCTACGCTGTGGTGGGGCTTGAAGCCATAACTACAACTTGTCACCAGTTATTGTTGAAGGTTCTGGGTTAAAGTCCTACTCTAGGACGTGAGCAGCAAAAATCAAGGTGAAAACTCCAGTGAAGACCAGAGGGAGTGCTGGAATGTCAGAGATGTCGTCTTTCAGATGAGAAATTAAACCAAGGCCCTGTTTGCCTTCTGGAGTGGACGTAAAAGATCCTATGGAACTAAATCAAAGAGGAATAGGAGAATTATCCCCAGTATCCTGGTCAATATTTAGCCTTCAATCAACATCACAAAAACAGATTATCTGGCCATTATCACATCGCTATTTGTGGGAGCTTGCTGTGTGTAAATTAGCTGCAGTGTTTTCTACTTACAACATGGGCTACACTTTAAAAGTACTTCATTGGCTGTAAAGCACTTTCAAATGTCCTGTGGTCATGAAGAGTGGTACAAAGTATAAATGCAAGCCTTTCTTTCTTTGACTAGATGCAGTTTTGTGCTGTGAAAGATGCCCAATAAGAATTGAGTTTTTGGTGCACATATCCATTTTAAGTGGAGCCTTAAGGCTAGTTTGCATTTCCGATGGGTAGGTTTCACGTGGAAAAATCATGGGACTGTGGCTCCTGAAGATTTTAGGTTTGCATGGCCAGTGGGCCAGGCACAAACTCGGAAAATTATCATCCTGCAGACAACAGGCAGGGGGACTTTCATGTAAAAATATAAAAACAAAAAAATGCGGATGCTGGATATCAAAAACAAAAACAGAATTACCTGGACAAACTCAGCAGGTCTGGCAGCATCTGCAAAGAAGAAAAGAGTTGACGTTTCGAGTCCTCATGACCCTTCAGCAGAACTGGGTGAATCCAAGGAGAGGGGTGAAATATAAGCTGGTTTAAGGTGTGTGTGTGTGTGTGTGGGGGGGGGGGGGGGGGGGGGGTATTAGGGGGGTGGGGGTGGGGGGTGGTTGGGTGGGGGGAGAGAAGTGGAGGAGGGTGGTGTGGTTGTAGGGACAAGCAAGCAGTGATAGGAGCAGATCATCAAAAGATGTCACAGACAAAAGAACACAGAGGTGTTGAAGTTGGTAATATTATCTAAACGAATGTGCTAAATAGGAATGGATGGTAGGGCACTCAAGGTATAGCTCTAGTGGGGGTGGGGGGCATAAATGATTTAAAAATAATGGAAATAGGTGGGAAAAGAAAAATCTATATAAATTATTGGAAAAAAACAAAAGGAAGGGGGAAGAAACAGAAAGGGGGTGGGGATGGAGGAGGGAGTTCAAGATCTAAAGTTGTTGAATTCAATATTCAGTCCGGAAGGCTGTAAAGTGCCTAGTCGGAAGATGAGGTGCTGTTCCTCCAGTTTGCGTTGGGCTTCACTGGAACAATGCAGCAAGCCAAGGACAGACATGTGGGCAAGAGAGCAGGGTGGAGTGTTAAAATGGCAAGCGACAGGGAGGTTTGGGTCATTCTTGCGGACAGACCGCAGGTGTTCTGCAAAGCGGTCGCCCAGCTTACGTTTGGTCTCTCCAATGTAGAGGAGACTGCATTGGGTGCAACGAATGCAGTAGACTAAGTTGGGGGAAATGCAAGTGAAATGCTGTTTCACTTGAAAGGAGTGTTTGAGCCCTTGGACGGTGAGGAGAGAGGAAGTGAAGGGGCAGGTGTTGCATCTTTTGCGTGGGTATGGGGAGGTGCCATAGGTGGGGGTTGAGGAGTAGGGAGTGTCGGAGGAGTGGACCAGGGTGTCCCGGAGGGAACGATCCCTACGGAATGCCGATAGGAGGGGTGAAAAGAAGATGTGTTTGATGGTGGCATCATGCTGGATTTGGCAGAAATGGCGGAGGATGATCCTTTGAATGCAGAGGCTGGTGGGGTGATAAGTGAGGACAAGGGGGACCCTATTATGTTTCTGGGAGGGAGGAGAAGGCGTGAGGGCGGATGCGCGGGAGATGGGCCGGACACGGTTGAGGGCCCTGTCAACGACCATGGGTGGAAAACCTCGGTTAAGGAAGAAGGAGGACATGTCAGAGGAACTGTTTTTGAAGGTAGCATCATCAGAACAGATGCGACGGAGGTGAAGGAACTGAGAGAATGGGATGGAGTCCTTACAGGAAGTGGGGTGTGAGGAGCTGTAGTCGAGGTAGCTGTGGGAGTTGGTAGGCTTGTAATGGATATTGGTGGACAGTCTATCACCAGAAATTGAGACAGAGAGGTCAAGGAAGGGAAGGGAAGTGTCAGAGATGGACCACGTGAAAATGATGGAGGGGTGGAGATTGGAAGCAAAATTAATAAATTTTTCCAAGTCCCGACGAGAGCATGAAGCAGCACCGAAGTAATCATCGATGTACCGGAGAACGAGTTGTGGAAGGGGGCCGGAGTAGGACTGGAACAAGGAATTTTCCACATACACCATAAAGAGACAGGCATAGCTGGGGCCTATGTGGGTACCCATAGCCACACCTTTTATTTGCAGGAAGTGAGAGGAGTTGAAGGAGAAATTGTTCAGTGTGAGAACAAGTTCAGCCAGACGGAGGAGTGTAGGGGTGGATGGGGATTGTTCGGGCCTCTGTTCGAGGAAGAAGCTAAGGGCTCTCAGACCATCCTGGTGGGGGATAGAGGTGTAGAGGGATTGGACGTCCATGGCGAAGAGGAAGCGGTTGGGGCCAGGGAACTGGAAATTGCCGAGGTGACGTTTGGTGTTGGACGAATCACAGATGTAGTTGGGAAGGGACTGGACAAGGGGAGAGAGAAGGGAGTCAAGATAGCAAGAAATGAGTTCCGTGGGGCAGGAGCAAGCTGACACGATCGGTCTACCGTTCTGTTTGTGGATTTTGGGTAGGAGGTAGAAGCGGGCTGTACGAGGTTGGGTGACTATCAGGTTGGAAGCTGTGGGGGGAAGATCTCCAGAGGAGATGAGGTCAGTGACAGTCCTGGAAACAATGGCTTGATGTTCAGTGGTGGGGTCATGGTCCAGGGAGAGGTAGGAGAAAGTGTTTGCGAGTTGACGCTCAGCCTTCGCAAGGTAGAGGTCAGTGCGCCAGACAACAACAGCACCACCCTTGTCAGCGGGTTTGATGACAATGTTGGGGTTGGACCTGAGAGAACGGAGTGCAGTAAGTTCAGAGAGAGACAGATTAGAATGGATGAGAGGAGCAGAGAAATTGAGACGACTAATGTCGCGCTGACAGTTCTCAATGAAAAGATCAAGAGAAGGTAAGAATCCAGAGGGAGGGGTCCAGGTGGAAGGAGAATATTGGATGTGGGTAAAAGGATCCGTTGAACGGGGAGAGGATTCCTGCCCAAAGAAGTGAGCCCGGAGACGAAGACGGCGGAAGAAGAGTTCAGCATCGTGCCGAGCCCAAAATTCATTGAGATGAGGGCGTAAGGGTATGAAACTAAGTCCTTTGCTGAGCACTGAACGTTCAGCGTCAGAGAGGGGAAGGTCAGAGGGTATAGTGAACACACGGCCGGGGCTGGGATTGGAAGATGGGGTGGGGACGGAGGGACAGGCAGGGGTGGAGGGTCCTAGCTGGGTGTTGGTGTCGATGAGTTGTTGGAGCTTGCGTTCTTTAGCCCTTGAGAGAAAGAGAAAAATTTTCTTGTTGAGGCGTTGGATGAGATGAAGAATAAAATGAAACTGGGGGCATGCGCAGCTTTGAAAAAGGGTACGGCGGTGCTGCTGGAGGGAGAGATCGAGTATGTTCATATGGCGGCACAGGTCCATCCCCAACATTGTCATCAAACCCGCTGACAAGGGTGGTGCTGTTGTTGTCTGGCGCACTGACCTCTACCTCGCGGAGGCTGAGCGTCAACTCTCAGACACTTCCTCCTACCTCTCCCTGGACCATGACCCCACCACTGAACATCAAGCTATTGTTTCCAGGACTGTCACTGACCTCATCTCCTCTGGAGATCTTCCTCCCACTGCTTTCAACCTGATAGTCGCCCTACCTCGGACGGCCCGCTCCAACTCCTACCCAAAATCCACAAACAGAACAGTACCGCTAGACCGATTGTGTCAGCTTGCTCCTGCCCCACGGAACTCATTTCTCGTTATCTTGACTCCCTTCTCTCTCCTCTTGTCCAGTCCCTTCCCACCTACATCCGTGATTCCTCTGACACCAAACGTCACATCAACAATTTCCAGTTCCCTGACCCCAACCGCTTCCTCTTCACCATGGACTCCAATCCCTCTACTCCTCCATCTCCCACCAGGATGGTCTGAAGGCCCTTAGCCTCTTCCTCGAACAGAGGCCCGAACAATCCCCATCCACCACTACTCTCCTCCGTCTGGCTGAACTCGTTCTCACACTGAACAATTTCTCCTTCAACTCCTCTCACTTCCTGCAAATAAAAGGTGTGGCTATCGGTACCCGCATGGGCCCCAGCTATGCCTGTCTCTTTATGAGGTATGTGGAAAATTCCTTGTTCCAGTCCTACTCCGGCCCCCTTCCACAACTCTTTCTCCAGTACATGTTTACTTCGGTGCTGCTTCATGCTCTCGTCGGGACTTGGAAAAATTTATTAATTTTGCTTCCAATCTCCACCCCTCCATCATTTTCACGTGGTTCATCACTGACACTTTCCTTCCCTTCCTTGACCTCTCTGTCTCAATCTCTGATGATAGACTGTCCACCAATATCCATTACAAGCCTACCAACTCCCACAGCTACCTCGATTACAGCTCTTCACACCCCGCTCCTGTAAGGATTCCATCCCATTCTCTCAGTTCCTTCGCCTCCGTCGCATCTGTTCTGATGATGCTACCTTCAAAAACAATTCCTCTGACATGTCCTCCTTCTTCCTTAACCGAGGTTTTCCATCCACGGTCGTTGACAGGGCCCTCAATCGTGTCCGGCCCATCTCCCGCACATCCGCCCTCATGCCTTCTCCTCCCTCCCAGAAACATGATAGGGTCCCCCTTGTCCTCACTTATCACCCCACCAGCCTCCGCATTCAAATGATCATTCTCCGCCATTTCCGCCAACTCCAGCATGATGCCACCACCAAACACATCTTCCCTTCACCCCCCCTGGTGGCATTCCGTAGGGATCGTTCCCTCCGGGACACCCTGGTCCACTCCTCCATCACCCCCTACTCCTAAACCCCCACCTATGGCACCTTCCCATGCCCACGCAAAAGATGCAACACCTGCCCCTTCACTTCCTCTCTCCTCACCGTCCAAGGGCTCAAACACTCCTTTCAAGTGAAACAGCATTTCACTTGCATTTCCCCCAACTTAGTCTACTGCATTCGTTGCACCCAATGCAGTCTCCTCTACATTGGAGAGACCAAACGTAAACTGGGCGACCGCTTTGCAGAACACCTGCGGTCTGTCTGCAAGAATGACCCAAACCTCCCTGTCGCTTGCCATTCTAACACTCCACCCTGCTCTCTTGCCCACATGTCTGTCCTTGGCTTGCTGCATTGTTCCAGTGAAGCCCAACGCAAACTGGAGGAACAGCACCTCATCTTCCGACAAGGCACTTTACAGCCTTCCGGACTGAATATTAAATTCAACAACTTTAGATCTTGGACTCCCTCCTCCATCCCCACCCCCTTTCTGTTTCTTCCCCCTTCCTTTTGTTTTTTCCAATAATTTATATAGATTTTTCTTTTCCCACCTATTTCCATTATTTTTAAATCTTTTATGACCCCCCACCCCCACTAGAGCTATACCTTGAGTGACCTACCATCCATTCTTAATTAGCACATTCGTTTAGATAATATCACCAACTTCAACACCTCTGTGTTCTTTTGTTCTTTTGCCTGTGACATCTTTTGATTATCTGCTCCTATCACTGCTTGCTTGTCTCTACAACCACACCACCCCCCTCCACTTCTCTCCCCCCATCCAACCACCCCCCGCCTCCACACCTTAAACCAGCTTATATTTCACTCCTCTCCTTGGATTCAACCAGTTCTGCTGAAGGGTCATGAGGACTCGAAATGTCAACTTTTTTCTTCTCCGCCGATGCTGCCAGGTCTGCTGAGTTTTTCCAGGGAGACTTTCATCCCATTTGTCTGGTCCATCTAGCCCTTAAAAACCAGGGATTTAGATATTGCCCACTTGGCTCCATGCATAGCATGAAACCAATTCAAGGTATAATTTAGAACAGGATGCATATTTGTAAAACGTACTTACAGTTTGACATGGCAGATTTGCATGGCTGTTTATTAATAGCAGGTTTACAGTGGTAATCAACCTGCCAGGAATTCACAAAATGTGCAGCAGTGTGTTCCAATATTCCCATACTACTTCTGAAATCATCTTTAGGATCACCATTGAAATTACCACACAATCCTGCAACAGAATAAGCACTGCATATTACAGTAGGAATATACAGCATATTATTAAAGATAGAACCTCAGTCATAAGACATTTTGTTATGTAGCAGTCACATTAGTTCTGCTGAGTGCCTGTCACTTCCATCTTAACCATTCAGCCTTGCCACTACTGCCATCAAGAACTCTAGACCCTAAAGTTATGATGCAACATATTTCTGGTTACAGAAATTTTGCAAGATCAATTTAATAACATTGCTCTTTAGTCAATTGCACAGTCATTGTATATTAAATGATATCATCATTACCTCACAACGAAGGAGCAAAAATTGTGCCTCGACCCAATCCCCACGCACTTCCCATCACTTTTTATTCTTTCAAACTGCATAGGGGCACAAGCTTCCTGCTGCTCACTTGTGACTATGTTGGAGTCAGATGCTTAGAAAATGGAAAATTGCATGAACCTATATGAAAATAATTATCATAGCCACCCTCCTCACATCCATGGTGTAATGTGGTGCATCAGAGCACTGAGATTGGGAGCCAAAAGTTATGACAATCATACACAGCACCAAATTCAGATTTCGGACTTATGCACTCAGACATTTCTTCTGGGTTATAAACATGTTGCACAAAGGAAAATAAGAACAGCACTAGGCCATTCAGCCCATCAATTCTGCTTTGCTATTTTGTCATACTAACTTTGTCTCTTCAATTCCAAGCTTTCTCCATGTCCCTTAATACCTCCCTTGCTTTCCAAGTAAAAGACCCTCTCCTTTCTAAATTCTCTTAATCAACCTTGTGCCTATGGATTTCTGGGTCACTGCATTCCAAAATTCACAACCTTTCCTGCATTCACTATTAGCTTCTTCAGTTCTGATCCTAAGATCCTTGTTCTAGATTCCCTTCATTATTTTAAACATTCAATTGGTTATCCTTTATACTGCGCATCCCTAGAAAATTTAAATCCCTGCAAGGCTAATATGTCCTTCCTAAGGTGGGGGTCTCTCCACAATTACATTGGCTAACAGGCTTCCCACTTGCTAATCCATAAATTTGCAATTTCTTATAATCTGCTTCACAATTCAGTATGAAGCAGATGGTGTGATCTTCAGGCTCTGGGCAGTTCCTGTAGTGTTTCCAGCTGATCTTATACTCAACTTACTATCAACATCCTGGGGGTTACCGTTGACCAGAAACTGAATTAGACTAGCTACAAATACTGTGGCTACAAGACAGGTCAGAGGTTAGGAATCCTGCAGTGAGTAACTCATCTCCGGACTCCCCAAAGCCTGTCCACCATCGACAAGGCACAAGTCAGGAATGTGATGGAATACTCCCCACTTGCCTGGATGAGGGCAGCTCCAACAACACTCAAGATGCTTGACACCATCCAGGGCAAAGCAGCCCACTTGATTGGCACCCCTTCATAAACATTCACTCCCTCCACCACTGAGGCACAGTTGCAGCAGTGTGTACCATCTACAAGATGTACTGCAAGAATTCACCAAGGCTCCTTAAGCAGCACCTTCCAAACCCACGACCGCTACCATCTAGAATGACAAGTGCAGCAGATAGATGGGAACACCACCACCTGAAAGTTCCCCTCCCAGTCACTCACCATCCTAGCTTGGAAATAAATCCCTCACTGAAGCTGGGCCAAAATGCTGGAACCCCCTCCTTACTACACCACATGAGCTGCAGCGGTTCAAGAAGGCCACTTGCCCACCTTCCCACGGGCAACTAAGGATAGGCAATAAATGCTAGCCTAGCCAGCCACCTCAACATCCCATAAATGAATACAAAAGAACTGGGGACAATATAAACATTCAGCCCAGATTTACCTTGCAATCTCCATTTGGTACCACAGCTGGCAACACAGCCCATGGTTGAGAGCTTCAGATCCCTTTATTCCACACCAACCAGATCCTACACATTTTTAAAATCTCACCTAATAACCATTGATCAAGGATGAACATGCTGAATTTGTGTGTGTGAGACTGAATATGTCTTTAATTTTTAAAAATGTTATTTTGCAGTATTTTTAACAGTGCTTAAACTCTTACCAGTACTGGTGCCAAAGAAATCATTTCCAATATTAACATACGCCTGAAAAACTGGGCCAACCTGGATCTGCATCTCGAGGCCAGACAGAGTGCTCACCTGAATGTAGGTTGAGGACTGTCTGTAAATTGTAATGTTCCCTAAAAGACAGGATAATTCAAATTAATTGTCATAGCCATAATGATGAGACCATTCTCTACTATAAGCTGTGAAATAGCAAAGGGTAAGGCAGTGGTTCCATCACTCTTCTCTCAATTGGAAGGGTGGGGAACTTATCGAGCAACATTTTTAAAGTTTCTACTATTGTTGCAGGTTGTGCATGAGAAATTAAAACAGATCCATATTTGAACAAAAGCAAAATACTGTGCAAGTGTAAATCAAAAATAAAACCAAGTGCTGGAAATCCTCAGCAGGTCTGGCAGTACCTGTGGAGAGGATCCTTAAAATGAAATGTTAACTCTATTTTTCTCTCCACAGATGCTGCAAGGCCTGCTGAGTATTTCCAGCATTTCCTCTTTTCATTCTGTATTTGAACAGCCTATTTATAAAGGAGATTGGGATGGCAGGGTGAGGTATAGAGAGAGAGAGACAGAGAGAGAGAAAGAGGAAGAACTGATGAGTCATAGGCCAGGATTTTCCATACCTGCTCGCAGTGGGTGTCGTGGTGGGTGGGAGCAGAAAATATCACGAGAAGGTCAAAAATCAGTTTTACGTTGTCATGAAACTGATTTGTGATGATCTGCTCCACTCATCAATGGTGGGCCGCAGCACGTTGGAAATGTTATTTTAACACCTTTGCATCTCATTTTAAGGCCTGTTCACTGAAAATATCCCCCCAGGCCGGATCATAAGGCCACATCGGTGTACAATTTGAACGATGTGTTTTACGACAGAATATAAGTGACCTGCGCTCTACTCAACACTTCGAGGTTAGTTCGCCTACCTTGCCTTGCGCAGCACTCACAGGAATCAGCTCCAGGCTTTGCAGGCAGCACCACATCGCTTTCAGTCGGGTGTCACAGGCAAACCTCTACCTACCAGACCAGCAGTAAGGTGGAAACTGAAGAAGGGTCACAAGGACTCAAAATGTTAACTCTGATTCTCTCTCCAAAGATGCTGTTAGATTTGCTGCGTTTTTCCAGAATTTTCTGTTTTTGTTGCAGCAGTATGGTAGGGTGGGTTTTAATGGGCTGCAGAGTTAGGGCTGCGCTGGGGAAGGGGGTAACTGGCCTGAGGCATGGGAAGGGGCTGCAGGGCTAGGCCTGTACTGGGGAAGGAGGGCAAGTAGCCTCAGACAGGAGAAAGGGCTGCAGGGGTAGGCCTTACGAGGGTTACAAGTGGGGAAGGTTGCACTCAGGCACATGACTGGGGAGGAGTGTGCAGGGGTGGGGCAGGCGCGAGGTTTATGTTGAACAGCGTAAGTGGCCTCAAAATGGAGATGGGTGAGGTCCACATGGGCCATAGGCAAATCCACTTCAAAATGTTCAGGGGCTAACAAACTTACATGCAATAGAAGCACAACAGGATCAGGGAATACAGAGGGCCATCTATGAGGGAGAGAAACCTGAACATGAAGTTCCTCAGGGACAATGGGAGGGGTTTCCATACTCACACAGGGATGGTCAAAGCTAGTCTGGCAGTGAGAGTTCTGCACCATCACCTTCCAACCTGCAGTGATGGTGCAGTACAAATTTAAATGAGGAGAAGCTCTGCTGTGGGCTCTGCGGGTGGAGTGGAGGGCTGATGCATGCACTGGGTGGAGGGTGGGGAGGAGGTGGTGGGCTGATTACATTGGCACACAACCGGACTGTGCATTTCCAAATGGGGGGAGAGGCATAGCTGAGACATGCTAGGAACCTTTCACTGACAATGCAGGGAATCAAGAAAGTGAAGCAATAATGCCCATTCATTTGAGACTAATCCCACAAAGTGGCACTAATTGATCTCCTTGTTTTAACCCCTTGTTCGCAGTGTGGAAACTCCCCAGAGTAATAACGAACTCCGTAGCAATTGGGCAAATGGATAAGCTCCAGAAGCCTGTATAGAAAGTTGGCGCTGGACGGTTCACTGAAGAGAAGCATCAGGCCCTCCTCAAATAATCTCATTTCCGGAATGAACAGTTACCCAAGGGTGTAGTATTGAGAGTGCAGTGAATGAGGCTCCCGGTCCCTGAGCTGAAAGCAGCACATCCAACTGGCTGGCCAAAGCAATGCCATAGCAGTCTGTAATGTTTTGAGGGTGGTGGTGGGCTGGAGGGGAACTTTGCTATGCATGCTGCATTGGTTATTTCAGAGTGGACACAGGGCCAAAGCCCTTGAACCCACATTCACTGATAAGCCATTGACACAAAGAGGACCCTTGGAGACAAATGCTCACACTTGTCTCTTTCTCATTGATAATGTAGAGAGGAGACCATCAGGAATCTGGAGGCTGGATTTATCACTGTCAGCCTTATCGCTTACAGAGAGAAGAAGGAGAAGATTGCGATGGAGGTACCTGGATCACCAACAGGAGGAGCAAGACCCTCAAGACCAAGAGCCAGTAGGGCCTGGAGGGGATGAGGCTCACAAAAGCGTCGTGTGTAGGCAGCTCGTAAGACCCAGGGTCTACAGAACTTGCATGTCTTATCTGCAGATGAGCAAGAACCAGTGTCGCTGACTGCTACACATATCCAGGGTTCTGGTGACTCACATTTGCCAAATTCCCCAGGAATTGGCACCTCAGGGACTGGGAGGGCATCCATTGCCAGTGGCTGTGAAAGTAATGGCCACACTCAACGTCTACGCTGGTGACTCCTTCCAGGGCTCCACTGGGGATCACTGTGGGATCTCTCAAACCTCCACACACAAATGCATACATGACGTGACAGGCGCCCTTTTTGCCAAGGCTCACAATTACATCAACATTGACAGAGATCAAGCAAGTCACGATGACCGAGCACTGGGCTTTGCTGAGATTGCTGGATTCCCATAGGTGCACGGTGCCATTGACTGCAATCTTGTGCCTATAAAAGCCTCCTGGCTACAGGCACTGCAATATATAAAGCAGAAAGGCTCCCACCCACTCAATGTACAGCTGGTCTGCGACCACAAAATATTTTGTGCCAGATACCCAGGAAGCGTCCAAGATTCATACATTTTGTGTATATTGCAGATCCTGGACCTCTTCAAGGGACCACACAGGATCCAGGGCTGGGTCCTCGGCGATAAAGATTACCCGCAAAGGACGTGGCCGATTATGCTCATGCAGCAGCCACAGTCTGCTGCAGAGAGAAGGTACAATGAGTCTCAGGGCATTCTCTTAACATTGGAGGAGCACACCATAGGGATCCTAAAACTGCAATTCCAATGCCTGGGCAGATCTGGTAGAGCACGCCAGTGCACTCCCCAGACAATCTTCTGGATCATTGGGGCTTGCTGCACAGTGCACAGCCTGACGCTGCAAAGGGCGGGAGGACTTGCTCAATGATAAGATGGAGAAGTTGCATGAGCCCTCCGATGAGGAAGACCTCGAAGGAGATTAGGGTGCTGAATTCGAGGAAGATGAAGCTGCAGAGCAAGAGGCCATAGCATGGGCCAGGCAAGGCGGATATGCACCTAAGCCCCTGATAGCCATTAGGTTCCACCAGGAACATGATGAGTTGCGGTGAGCAACCTCTTAGATGACAGCCCTCCAGCATGGGCCAGCATGAGCGCCAGCATTGCAACTCCTCTCATTTCACCCATTCACAAGAGTGAATAGTTACACATCAGGCTCACGTTGTCCTGAGACTTTGAACGATGATGAACCCTCGGCAGCATGTGGCCTTGCTGAGGTGCTAACTGGAGGAAGGCAACCCAGCATCGGATGTCAGAAGGTGCTGCCTCTTCAAGCATCTCTGCAGCATCCCAGTTGCAATGGCAGCCTACAAAAGCCAGGAGCTGTCAGTCAATCCTCAGTGGTCTTGTAGCTGTGTACCTTCAATGTAACAATGCTCCTCAAATAGACCCACCTGAAGCAATGAACTACACATTCTGTGTAATATCAATGGTGAATCAGATAATTCACACTTGGGGCAAGGCAGCCAATGATGTTCCACTGCGAATTCATTTACAGATGACTCAGTTATCTCTGGTATATTCTTCCAAATCACACTGACATCCGGCACTCTCAGTTAGGGATCCTAGGCTGCATTTATCCTCAGCTTGAAATGGAGCTTGGAGTCTCCCGGGTGGATTGCCCTGGGGTGTCAACCTGTTGGTCCTCCTCCTATGGGTGCCCAAGGGTCCCTGCCTGACTCTAGGATAAGGGACAGCTGGAGTGAGATCGAGGTGACCTGTCCCACTCTGCCTCCCCCTTGCTTTGACACTGATGGATGCCACCAAAGGCTACAGCGATGGAATTCAGCCCGTGCAGCAATGCAGGACCAATGTCCTGGACCAAGGTCTCTATGGCGGCCGCCATCCTGCCAGCGTTGACATCGGTGCGCTGGCATGCCGGTGCTATAACCTCAGGCTCATAGTGGATGGACTCCTCCATCGTGCATTGCAATCTGAGGAGTGCAGCTGACATCCCTCCCTGATGTTCCTGTGATTGTTGCTGCAGTTCCACCAACTGATTTAGGACCAAGTCCGGATGTTCGTAATCTGACTTGGAATTAGCAGAATCATGGTCTCCAGTGGACCTCCGAGTACTGGCGACCTCGGATGTCACTGCCTTCACCTGTTGTGGAACAGATTGTGTGGTATGCTCAACAGATTGTGACACTGATGCTGCTCTAGAACTAAATCCCACCAAGGTGTGTGTCTGTGTGCTGGTGGAGGGTGTGGGTGAGCAATGTGGCGGGTCTTCAAAGGTGCTGTCCTCAGGTTCCTCATCTAAAGTGCCTCGGGGCTGGAGATAAGGGCTGTCTGGTGGGGGCCTCAGGTGCTTGGCAGCCTATGAAAGAAAGTAGAAATAATTAGGGCATTGCAGCCAAATGAAAAAAAGGATAGTGCACTCACAGTAGCATTGAGTGAGGGATAAGCCTGTGCAGGATCCTCACATTTGCTACTGACCTCACCATCATTGCAGGCATAGTCCACATCCTCTTCGGTCAGCTCAATGGCACGATTTTCAGAGGGAGTGAGAACCTTGCACTCCACCGCTAGTCAGGGGCCTCTCCCTTTTATTTATTGCGTGCTTGTCCTTCATAAAGAAACATGGAGAGAGTGAGAGCAAGACACATGCCAAGGCAGATGATAAGATGTCTGGCATGTGTGGGTGGTGAGTGGAATTATGATTGGTATGAGGACGTAGCAAGCTCCAGAGGAGATGAAGCCAGATGGAGATGTGAAGGTGCGTGTGAGAGTGAGTGGTGATGTTCCTTGAGCTGACAGTAAGTGAGAGCTTTGTGATTGAGTGATGGGTTTGTCAGTATGTGGGTTGAGTGTTGAGATGGTTGACTTACCCTGGCGGCATGGATGAGGTCATTCATTCTCTTTCTACACTGGGTGGCTGACTTCTTGTGGGCAACGTTAGTACTGATCGCCACTGCCACCACCTTCCAAGCTGGCTTGGTGAGGTTGGTGGACCTCCTGCGGCCATCACGGGGGTAAGTGGAGATGGCGGCGGGCTGCCAACAGACATTCGAGAGAGGCATCACTGAACTTGGAGGCTACTGTCTTCTTCCCTTTTGTGGTATCTGTAGCAGTCCTGGGCTGGAGAGATTGAGAATGCTGTACAGGAGCCATTTATATGGCGTCCGGAGTGAGGAACCTGTGAGCTGATGGTAGGGCGGGCGCATGAGAGGCCACCTGCCAGCACCCTGGTGTGTTAATTAATGAGGTGGGAAACAGTCAATACGCTGTGAAAACCCAACATTGCAGTCGGCAGGAAAAACATTTTTCACACATGTTCCGACACTCAGTGCAATGGGGTGGGGAAATCCTACCCAACCAATCCAACTGATGACTTCCAAGTAGGTTGAACTCCATCAATTATAAGCCTGAGCAACTCAGCAATTTTCATAAGTATAATTCATATCACATAGCATATCTCATATTCTGCACCACTAAGTAGGTAACTGAATAAAGCATGGATGTGAAGACTAATATTAATATTAAGTATAAATTATATTTCTGCATGGATGGTGATGTGATTTTAGGACTCGTAACATTTTTCACAATGCTATGTTTGCGTTTCAAAAAAAGGGTCAGAAAAATGGAGAGTTTGGGGGATGTGGGGTGCAATGGCGTTTGCAGAAGTTATAGGTGGGGAAGCATGAGGCCATTAAAAGATGTAAATCTGAGGATCAGAATTTTAAAATTGGAGGTATTGGGAGACCAAGAATCAACGTGGAACGGCAAGAAAAAGAGTGATAGTTTACCTGGCCCTATTATGAATTAGGATAATGAATAGCAGAATTGTGGATGAATTTACAGAGGACGGAGGATTGGTGGTCAGGTAGTTAAATCTAGGGATGACAAATTCATGGATAGAGGTTCCATCAGAAGATGTGATGTGGCAGGAAATATTAATGAGGTGGAAATGGGGGATTGTTTGATGGAAAGTATGTGAAGTCAAAGGTTCAGCTTCAGGTTCAATATAGTTGCAAATTGCTGATATTGTAAACACTTTGATTCACTCTGAATCAAAAAATTTGGTGTCTGGGTTGTTAAGGTCGAGATGTGTTAACTAAAGCTGTTTTTTTGCTGGCTTGAGGCCATTTTGATGAATATTTTGTCACTTTAACTTTCATGGGTATTTGTGTGATTTATTTATTTTTTTTTTGCCTCCAGCATCTTTACTGGCATCTATGGATTTCTGAATGAAAATACCCCAAACTGACGTGTCTAGAAGAAGAGATAGGTAGGTTGCCTCGAATTTGTTCCCATCAGCACACATCTGCAGAGAAAGACTTGAAATTTCTTCATTATGGTAGGCGTGGCTCTGATGAAGAGGTTGACAGCAAATCCCAATGACGTTACTATATGTGCACATCTAACTATCATGATGTTGCAATTAAAGGAATTTTTTTTCTGGAACAATTCCAGACCTAAGAAAAGATATCTCAAGTTAAAGTGATCCATGCAGTGTATATGGTCTAATCCAGAGGTAACATTGCCTCTGGCAGAAGGGTTAAAATCCACTTGACGACCAGCACATAATCTAGGTTGACACTTCACTGCTGTACTGAGGAAATACTATATTGCTGTGTTTTGGATGAGATGCTAAACAAGGCCCTGTCTGCTAGTTCACGCCACTATTTGACAATGACCACAGAAACATGTCCTGGGGAAAAAAATCACTCAATCAAATCCACTAAGAATGGATTAACTGTTCAATTTTCTCATTGCTGTGTGTGGGATCTGCTCTGTGCCTAATTAGCTGTCAAATCTTCTTACAAAACAATACTATACTTTTAAAGCAATTTATTAGCTGTAAAATAACATGGAATGTCATGCAGAGGTAAAAGATGATATATAGATGTATTTTTTTCCATTCATACTGGCCCTTTGGATATAACAATGGGTCTATATTCTGTGAGGATAGAATGGCCAATGTAGTCAGTTCTGATGTTACCTGTTCTGTAGGGTAACTTCTTGACTTCACCATTGACTATTATCGTGTCCTGTTTTGAAATTTCAATATTTAACTGAAAAGAAATGAAGGCAGAATAATCAATGAACATTAAGTTAGAGTTTAATGTGAAGCAACTAAAATATTGTTAAAAAGTGAACGAACAGCGAGGAAAGGAGAGATAAGGATATGCCAGTTTATCTAAATATGTCTGATTGGCAGATATTACTGTAATAAGTGCAAGTGCCATCGGGAAAACAGCTATACTTAGTAGATATCTAACTCCCATTGCAAAGTTGGGTGATCCACTGCAAAAAATGAGCGAGGAACACTTTCTTACAGGAGTTGCTGAGGATAGAAACCATCTGAAGTAAAAAAAGGATACGGGACCTTTGGGAGAGAGCTGAATCTGTCAAGACCTGCAATCGCAGCACAATAAAACAATCAGCATGACTTTTTTTCTAGACAGGGTACAGAAATCTTCCTAATTCCACATTCCCACCCCATTCCCATATGGATTCCACTGGACCACTAACATCCAATGTCAGGTGACTTCTTCCTGTGTCTCTATCAATTTTCCTGCCGTGAGAAGTGCAACAATGGCCCAGCGATCATTTGCCATTTGATTTTCTCTCCTCTGCTAGTCGGTGGTGCTCGTGACTTGACACCTTCCTACAGTGGGCCTCAGTGGAAGAACAAACATCTTCACTGCATGGTGCTACTCTAGCCTAAAACTTATACATGAACTCTGAAGGACTCCCAATTGGCATCTTGCACCTTGTGGATTCAGTTCTTACCTTATCATTGGTGTAGGTTATGGCTGTCAAGCAGGTTTCTGAACGTTTTTTACCACACTGCTGAAATGTTGCTGTTAAAAATCCATTTTCGGGAATCTTTGGACTCTGCACAATAAAAATGATGAAAAACCAGCAATACAATTTATTATTTATTTCATACCATTGGGAAGTTCTTCAGGACCATGAAAGCTCATCATGAGACACAGGAATGACTTCTGGATTTGATTAAATGTAAACTGTGGACATCCAGCTGCAGTACCAGGTCCTGTTGATTTGTGAAATCAAGCATCTGTTTCTCACATGGAAATCATTGTTATATGTGGAGTTTTGGCTTAGTTCAATTTGGGTCATTTGGCAGCTCTCTTGCTTTGAGAAATTAATGCTATGGGCTCAAGATCCACACAGGCACTTGAGCATTCAGTCCAGACTCATTCCTGTGCACAACTGAAAGGATGATATCCTTTTGATGAGATATAAAATCAAGAGAGCATTTATTTCTTTGGGTGAAAGTTAAAGATCCTATGTATTATTTAACAAAGAATATGTAATTCTACCCTGCCTTGGCTAACATTCCAACTTTAATCAAAAACAAGGAGATTAACTGGTCATTTGGCTCACTGTGATCTGAGATGTTGCTAGTGCAGAATTACTGTCACGTTTGACCTCATGGTAACAATCATTACCCACTGAAAAATAAATAACTAATGATATGAAGTGCTCTGAGATTCACTACCATTGTTAATTTCTAGAATCATTGAGTGGTTGTAGTACAGAAGGAAGCTATTTGGCCCGTCATGTCCGTGCTAGCTCTCTGGAAGTGCAACTCACCTGGTCCGACTCCCCAACCCCTTCCCACAGGCCTGCAATATTTTTTTTTTCCAATAACTATCAATTTTCTTTTGAAGGCCTTGATTGAAATGGCCTCCACCACTCTCAGGCAGTGTATTCCAGATTCAAACCATGCACTGCATAAAAGTGTTTTTCCTTGGGTTGCCATTACTTCTTTTGCCAATCATCTTAAATCAGTGTCCTCTGGTTCTTGACCCTTCTGTCAACAGGAACAGTTTCTCCCTATCTACTCAATGTCAACCCTTCATGATCTTGGAACACCTCTATCAGACTTTCTCTTAATCTTCTCTTCTTCAAGGAGAACAGCCACAGTTTCTCTAATCTATCCACATAATTGAAGTTCCTCATTCCTGGAATCATTCCTGCACCCTGCATAATGCCTTCATATTTTTCCTAAAGTATGGTGCCCATAATTGGCATTCCAGTTGAGGCCAAACCAGAGTATATACAGATTTATCATAACTTCCTTGTTTTGTACTCAATACTCCTATTTATAAAGCTCAGGGTCCTGTATGTTTCATTAACTGCTTTTTCAATTTGTCCTGCAATGTTCAATGATTGTGCACATATATCCCCCAGGTCCCTCTGCTCCTGCACTCCCTTTAAAATTGTGCCCTTTATTTTATATTGCCTTTCCTCGTTCTTCCTACCAAATTGAATCACTTCACACTTCTCTACATTAATTTCATCTGCCACTTATCTGCCCATTCCACTAGCCTGCCTAAGTGATTTTGAAGTTTATCACTATCCCCCTCAGAGTTCACAATACCTTCAAGTTTTGTGTCATCTACAGATTTTGAAATTATGCCCCGTACAACCAAGTCCAGGCATTAACATACATCAGCAAATTTAAATCCAAATTGTAGATCTATCTTTGCTAAGTCATATGGCAACATCAAACTCTACTTTGCTACACTTCAAAACAAATATTCCAACTGTGGCTGAGATATTGAGATAGCTTCAACTACGTTTCTACTGAATCAGTTTATAAGCAGTATCAGTTTATAAGCAGTAGAAGACATTAAAAACATCCCAATAATAGTAAAATAATCAAGGAACAAAATGGACGGAAGAAGTTAAAAAAATCAGTTTCACTAGAGAAAAAGTTCTAGGACAAGTAATTCATGAACTAAAGGCTGACAAGTCCCACGGGTCAGATGGCCTGCATCCTAGGGTATTAAAAGAAGTGGCTGCAGAGATGGTGAATGCATTGGTTGCAATATTCCAAAATTCCCTAGATTCTGGAAAGATCTCAGCGGATTGGAATAATACAAGTGCACAGCTTTATTCAAGAAAGGAGGGAGACAGAGAGTAGGGGTGAAATTTTACAGCCCCATCACGGCAGGGACAGGATGTAAAATGCCAGGAGTCATTCAGTGAGTGGAGATGTCAGCTGGAGTGAGACTGAAACTGAGTGAGTATATTTGGGATAAAAGCAAAAAACTGCAGATGCTGGAAATCCAAAACAAAAACAAAAATACCTGGAAAAACTCAGCAGGCCTGGCAGCATCCATGGGGAGGAGCACAGTTAGAGTCTGAATGACCCGTCAACAGAAGGGTTCTCTCCGTGTATATTTGGGAATTTGGTTAAAGTAGGAAATCGGTCCATAGGGGAAAGAGGAGCTTTAGGTAAGGTTTACTGCAAGAAGTGTGACTTAGAATAGAATGCTGGGAATTGGGTAATTAAGGGAGTTAAGGAAGGAAAGTAAAGAGGCGCTCTTTTGCTTTCTGCTTTCTAACTTTCTCCGCCTTCAGGAAGTGGTCATACTCTGCTACAGGAGAAGAAGCTAATTATTTGGTGAGCATCTGGTAAGTGACTAAGGTTTATGCTATTCCTAAGGTCCAAAATAGTCCAGCAGCTGGTGGTAAGGTTAATAAAATATAAAAAAAAGTAAAATATATAATTGAATAAAATAATTAAATAGTTAATTAGAGCACATCAAGGATGTTGACAGGTGATATGTCACAGCTGCAGCATGTGGGAGCTTCTGGTTGCCAGTTTGATCCAGGGTAATCACATCTGCAGTAAGTGTTTGAAGTTTGAGCAGCTTCAGCTCAGAGTTTATGAGCTGGAGGCTGAACTACAAACACTGCAACGCATCAGGAAGGGGGAAAGTTACCTGGATTCTTTGTACCGGGAGGCAGTCACACCTCTCAGGGAAGGGTCTTCTGATTTGGTCAGTAGTCAGGGGCAGGAGGGTGTGACTGTGAGTGAGGCAGAGGGCAGGAGCGTGGAAGTGTGAGCCTCTGCAATTGTCCAACAGGTTTCAGGTTTCTTTTGGCTTGTTTGGATGAGAGTGGGAGTGGAAAGGTGGATGAACTAACTGGCCATGACACCGTGGTGCAGGAAGCCATTCAAGCAGGGGGAATTCCAAGGAATCTAGTGGTAGTAGGGAATAGTATTGTCAGAGGGATTAACACCATTTTCTGCAGCAAAGAGCGTGAGTCCAGGTGGCTGTGTTGCTTACCTATTGCCAGGGTTCAGGACATCTGCTCAAGGCTGGAGAGGACCTTTCAGTGGGAGGGGGAAGACCCAGTTGTCACGGTCTATGTAGGTACCAATGACATAGACTGGGCAAAGAAGGAGTTACTCCATAGTCAGTATGAGGAGCTAGGCACCAAATTAAGAAGCAGATCCTCAAAGGTCATAATCTCTGGATTATTACCTAGAACACATGCAAATTGGCATAGGACAAATCCGATTAGGGAGATGAATGTGTGGCTGAAAGACGGGTGTGGGAGAAGTGGGTTCTGGTTTGTGGGGCACTGGCACCAATACTAGGGAAAGTAGAACGGTCTACACCCAAACCGTGCTGGGACAGGAGTTCTTGCAAGCTGCATAACTAGGAAAGTAGTGAGGGTTTTAAACTAAATAGTGGGGGCAAGGGATCAAATTTGGGAAGATGTGGTAAATCAAAGAGTAGAGACAAGGCAAGAGAGAAAGGTATTAATAGGGGAAATGAAAAACAGACAGTGACAGGAAGAGATAGAGAGTACATATCTAATAGTAAATCAACAGATGAAACTAGAGGTTATAAAAAGAATAAAAGGATAAAACTAAAAGTTCTGTAGCATTCAAAACAAAACAGGTAAACTGAGAGCGCACATGGAAATAAATAAATTACGATTTGATAGCCATTACAGAGACACGGCTGCAGGAGGACATAGATTGGGACATGAATATTGAAGGTTACGAGATATTTAGGAAGAACAAGATGCGAGGAGGAGGGAAAAGATGGAGGGGTGGCTCTGTTATTTAATGATGGTATTAGCACAACAGAGAGGGATGACCTAAGTTCAGGAAACCAGGATGTGGAAATGGTTTGAGTAGAGATGAGAAATGGTAAAGGCAAAAAGTTACTTGTGGGAGTTGTGTACAGGCCCCCTAAGTGACCACATGGTAGGGTGGAGCATAAAGGATGAAATAATGGGAGCTTGAGGTTTCCTAAAAAAACTCAAACCCGCTTGGCCTTTACACCTGGCCACCAACTGTAAGGTTGGATAGGCCGCATAAAATTCTACTTAATTACCTTGTTAATAGCCTTAATGGGCCTTTCAATTATCAGCGGGCACGCAGCCGGCTCCAGCATGCACCCGCCTGCCGAATGAAATATCGTGCGTCATTTTACATTCTGGCGCGTCGGACGCATGCCCGCACGTTGAACGTAAAATTCTGCCCAGGAAAATTACAATCACCAGAGAAGGGGTACTGAGTAAATTGTTGGAGGTGCGAGCTGACAAGAGCTTGGGTCCTGAGGTCTCAAAACAAGTGTTTAGTGAGATAGTTGATGCATTGAAGGCAAATGGTACGTTGGCCTTCCATTGTAAGGGAATTTGAGTACAGGAGCAAGGATGTCTTACTGCAGCTGTACAGGGCCTTGGTGAGACCACTCCTGGAGTATTGTGTGCAGTTTTGGTCTCCTTACCTAAGAAAGGATGTACTTACCATAGAGGGAGTGCAGCGAAGAAGGTTCACCAGGTTGATTCTGGGATGGCAAAATTGTTGTATGAGGAGAGATTGGGCCGACTAGGCCTTTGTTCACTGGAGTTTAGAAGAATGAGAGTGGATCTCATTGGAACATATAAAATTCTGACAGGGCTAGACAGACTGGGTGCAGGGATGTTTCCTCTGGCTGGAGGGTGGGGGGCGGGTCTAAAGCAAGGAATCACAATTTCAGAATATGGGGTAGGCCTTTTAGGACAGAGAGGAGGAGAAATTCTTCCTTCAGAGGTTGGGAACCGGGGGAATTCTCTACAATTGAAAGCTGTAGTGGCCAAGCCGCTCAATATACTTAAGAAGGAATTGGATAGATTTCTCATCTCTAAGGGCATCAAGGGATATGCGGAGAGCGCGGGAGTATGATGTTGAGTTAGAGAATCAGCCATGATCATATTGAATGGCAGAGCATGCTTAAAGGGCTGAATGACCTACTCCTGCTCCTATTTTCAATGTTTCTATGATCACCATGTACCACCACCTGCCCACACCCCCCTCCCTAGCTGATGAATTAGTGCTGCTCCATGTTGAACACCACTTGCAGGAAGCACTAAGGGTGGCAAGGGCACAGAATGTACTCTGGGTGGGGGATTTCAATGCCCATCACTAAGAGTGGCTCGGTAGCACCACTACTGATTGAGGCCGAGTCCTAAAGGACATAACTTATGACTGTGTCTGCGGTAGGTGGTGAGGGAACCAAAAAGAGGGAAAAACATACTTGACCTCATCCTCACCAACCTGCCTGCCACAGATGCAACTGTCCAGTGACAGTGTCGGTAAGAGTGACCACTGCACGATCGTTGTGGAGACAAAGGGCAATTACGGAGGGCAATAAATGCTGGCCTGGCCAGCGACGCCCACAACCCAGGAATGAATAAAAAGAAAATCAATTCAAAATTAATGCATCAATAAAAAAACCATGAACTAACAAGTTATCCAACTGTCTTAGGTTAACAAGTGGAAGAAGTTCTCAGAGGGCTTTTGAGTCTCTCAAATGACCACTGTCCACAGCAAACTCTGAAACTAACAGATAACTAGAAAAGGTTTACTGTTCTCAGACGCACAGTTCAGTTCTCCATAGTTCTAAGCTCCTAGGTATGCAACAGGATGGCTTTCCTGGCCCAGCTGCCAGATCCAAATCCCAATTATAATGTGAATTTACAGCAAAAGGGGAATTGGCTACTGGGTGGAAAGGCTCTGGCCTCCAGCAACCTGTCGCCAATACCTCAGACCAATTTCATGCCCTTTATGCAATCGTGTGGACTAAAATTAATGATGAACAAGCTTAGCATACAGAATATAGATGTCTAGAAGGTTAAAATGACCAGTGTCAAACAGGCTGCCTGATATGCTACCTTCTCAAGGGCAATTTGGGATGGGCAACAATTGCTGGCCTTGCCAGTGATGCCAACATTTCATGAAAGAATAAAAGGTAAATAAATTCTGCACAATGGGACAACAACTGCAGGAAGGCATTGTCTGACACCAGGTATGAAAACATCATACAGCAAGTCAGTGCCTACCTTGGGTTACAAAGAGGCAAATAGTTGTTCCTGAAGCTCAGTTCAATTGGTGGAACTCCCATTCGATGACAGCTGATGTGTGTCAGCGCTACTAACAGAAGGATGGTGCCAATGCAGTCTGATATTTCATGCTGCCTGCCATGACAGTCATGCGAAAGTCCTGGTACTTGTGTTAGCAAAGGTACAGACTTGTGCATATCAGTTGTATCATAACTAAGCACTGATTATTTCCATTGTGTGAGCAGGAGGAGACAGCCTATGTCAATATAGGGCAGAAGGAGTTCCAAAGTAACACAGATGTGCACCTCTGCAGTTTAATAATCTAATACTTGAACTAGGCAGGCCCACTACAGTCCAGGGTAATGTTGATGCTTGATAAGTCAGCTTAGCCCATTAATGGGCCTTATTGTGATTGCGAGGGAGTTACAGAAGGCACCAGTGTGACTGCAAGGGAGTTACAGGATGCATCATTATGACTGTGAGGGTGTTACAGAATGCATTAATCTATAACTCCCTCAGAGCCACAATGGCGCATTCTGTAACTCCCTCGCAGTCACAATAATGCATTCTGTAACACCCTTGCAGTCATAATGATGCATCCTGTAACTCCCTTGCAGTCACACTGGTGCCTTCTGTAACTCCCTCGCAATCACACTGACACATTCTGGAACTCCCTCGCAACCACACTGGTGCATTCTGTGACTCCCTCGCAATCACACTGACACATTCTGTAACACTCTCGCAATCACACTGAGACATTCTATAACTCCCTCTCAGTCATACTGACGCATTCTATAACTCCCTCGCCATCACACTGTCGCATTCTGAAACTCCCTTGCAGACACAATGGTGCATACTGTAACTCCCTCGCAATCACGCTGACACATTCTGTAACTCCCTCTCAGTCATACTGACGCATTCTATAACTCCCTCAAAAACACAATAGCGCATTCAATAACTCCCTCAAAGTCACAATGATGCATTCTGTAACTCCTTCGCAGTCATAATGACGCATTGTATAACTCACTCGCAGTCACACTGACGCATTCCATAACTCACACGCAGTCATACTGGCACATTCTGTAATTCCCTCACAGTCACATTGGTGCATTCTGTAACACCAATGCAGTCACACTGGCACATTCTGCAACTCACTCACATTCACACTGGCACATTCTGTAACTCCCTCGGAGCCACAATGGTGCATTCTGTAACACCCTGGCAGTCACACTGATGCATTCCATAACTCCGTCTCAGTCATATGGTTGCATTCTATAACTCCCTCGCAGTCACACAGATGCATTCCATAATTCCCTCGTAGTCACACTGATGCAATCTATAACTCCCTCGGAGCCACAATGGTGCATTCTGTAACTCCCTCGCAGTCACAATAAGGCATTCTGTAACACCATCGTAGTCATAATGATGCATTCTGTAACTCCCTCGCATACACGCTGGTGCCTTCTGTAACACCCACGCAGTCACATTGGCACATTGTATAACTCCCTCGCAGTCACACTGATGCAATCTATAACTCCCTCGCAGTCGCCCGGATGCATTCCATAACTCCCTCGCAGTCACACTGATTTAATCTATAACTCCCTCAGAGCCACAATGGCGCATTCTGTAACTCCCTCGCAGTCACAATAATGCATTCTGTAACACCCTCGCAGTCATAATGATGCATTCTGTAACTCCCTTGTAGTCACAATGGTGCCTTCTATAACTCCATCGCAAACACACTGGCACATTCCATAGCTCCCTCGCAGTCACAATAACGCATTATGTAACACCCTCGCAGTCATAATGATGCATTCTGTAACTCCCTTGCAGTCACACTGGTGCCTTCTGTAACTCCCTTGCAATCACACTGACACATTCTGGAACTCCCTCGCAATCACACTGGTGCACTCTGTGACTCCCTCGCAATCACACTGACACATTCTGTAACACCCTTGCAATCACACTGAGTCATTCTGTAACTCCCTCTCAGTCATACTGACGCACTCTATAACTCCCTCGCCATCACACTGACGCATTCTGTAACTCCCTTGCAGACACAATGGTGCATTCTGTAACACCCACGCAGTCACATTGGCACATTGTATAACTCCCTCGCAGTCACACTGATGCAATCTATAACTCCCTCGCAGTCGCACGGACGCATTCCATATCTCCCTCGCAGTCACACTGATTTAATCTATATCTCCCTCAGAGCCACAATGGCACATTCTGTAACTCCCTCGCAGTCACAATAATGCATTCTGTAACACTCTCGCAGTCATAATGATGCATTCTGTAACTCCCTTGTAGTCACAATGGCGCCTTCTATAACTCCATCGCAATCACACTGGCACACTCCGTAACTCCCTCGCAGTCACAATAATGCATTATGTAACACCCTCGCAGTCATAATGATGCATTCTGTAACTCCCTTGCAGTCACACTGGTGCCTTCTGTAACTCCCTCGCAATCACACTGACACATTCTGGAACTCCCTCGCAATCACACTGGTGCATTCTGTGACTCCCTCGCAATCACACTGACACATTCTGTAACACCCTCGCAATCACACTGAGACATTCCATAACTCCCTCTCAGTCATACTGACGCATTCTATAACGCCCTCGCCATCACACTGACGCATTCTGTAACTCCCTTGCAGACACAATGGTGCATTCTGTAACTCCCTCGCAATCACGCTGACACATTCTGTAACTCCCTCTCAGTCATACTGACGCATTCTATAACTCCCTCACAATCACAATAGCGCATTCAATAAGTCCCTCGAAGTCACAATGATGCATTCTGTAACTCCCTCGCAGTCATAATGCCGCATTGTATAACTCACTCGCAGTCACACTGACGCATTCCATAACTCACACACAGTCATACTGGCACATTCTGTAATTCTCTCACAGTCACATTGGTGCATTCTGTAACTCCAATGCAGTCACACTAGCACATTCTGCAACTCCCTCACAGTCACACTGGCACATTCCGTAACTCCCTTGCAGTCACAATAATGCATTACGTAACACCCTCGCAGTCATAATGATGCATTCTGTAACTCCCTTGCAGTCACACTGGTGCCTTCTGTAACTCCTTCTCAGCCATACTGACGCATTCTATAACTCCCTCGCCATCACACTGACGCATTCTGTAACTCCCTCGGAGCCACAATGGTGCATTCTGTAACTCCCTTGCAGTCACACTGATGCATTCCATAACTCCGTCTCAGTCATATGGATGCATTCTATAACTCCCTCGCAGTCACACAGATGCTTTCCATAACTCCCTCGTAGTCACACTGATGCAATCTATAACTCCCTCCGAGCCACAATGGTGCATTCTGTAACTCCCTCGCAGTCACAATAAGGCATTCTGTAACACCATTTTAGTCATAATGATGCATTCTGTAACTCCCTCGCAGACATGCTGGTGCCTTCTGTAACACCCATGCAGTCACATTGGCACATTGTATAACACCCTCGCAATCACACTGATGCAATCTATAACTCCCTCGCAGTCGCACGGATGCATTCCATAACACCCTCGCAGTCACACTGATTTAATCTATAACTCCCTCAGAGCCACAATGGCGCATTCTGTAACTCCCTCGCAGTCACAATAATGCATTCTGTAACACCCTCGCAGTCATAATGATGCATTCTGTAACTCCCTTGCAGACACACTGGTGCCTTCTGTAACTACCTCGCAATCACACTGACACATTCTGGAACTACCTCGCAATCACACTGGTGCACTCTGTGACTCCCTCGCAGTCACACTGACACATTCTGTAACACACTTGCAATCACACTGAGACATTCTGTAACTCCCTCTCAGTCATACTGACGCATTCTATAACTCCCTCGCAATCACGCTGACACATTCTGTAACTCCCTCTCAGTCAATCTGACGCATTCTATAACTCCCTCACAATCACAATAGCGCATTCTATAACTCCCTCGAAGTCACAATGATGCATTCTGTAACTCCCTCGCAGTCATACTGACGCATTGTATAACTCACTCGCAGTCACACTGACGCATTCCATAACTCACACGCAGTCATACTGGCACATTCTGTAATTCCCTCACAGTCACATTGGTGCATTCTGTAACTCCATCGCAGTCACACTGGCACATTCTGCAACTCACTCACAGTCACACTGATGCAATCTGTAATTCCCTCGCATTCACAATTATGTATTCTGTAACTCCCTCGCAATCACACTGACACATTCTGTAACTCCCTCTCAGTCATACTGACACATTCTGTAACTCCCTCAGAGTCACACTAACGTATTCTATAAGTCCCTCGGAGACACACTGGTGCATTCCATAATTCTCTCGCAGTCACACTGGCACATTCTGTGACTCACTTGCAGTCACACTGGTCCATTCTGTAACTGCCTCGCAGTCACACTGACGCATTCTATAACTCCCTCGCAGTCACACTGATGCATACCATAACTCCCTTGGAGTCACACTGATGCATTCCATAACTCGCTCGCAGTTACACTGATGCATTCTATAACTCCCTTGCAGTCACAATGAGGCATTCCATAACTCCCTCGCAGTCACACTGATGCAATCTATAACTTCATCGGAGACACAATGGCAACTTCTGTAGCTCCCTCGCAGTTACAATAATGCATTCTGTAACACCCTGGCAGTCATAATGATGCATTGTTTAACTCCCTTGCAGTCACACTGGAGCCTTCTGTAACTCCCTCGCAATCACACTGACACATTCTGGAACACCCTCGCAATCAAACTGGTGCATTCTGTAACTCCCTCGCAATCACACTGACACATTATGTAACTCCCTCACAATCACAATGACACATTCTGTAACTCCTTCGCAATCACACGAGCGCATTCTATACCTCCTGCACATTCACGTTGATGCATTCTGTAACTCACACGCAGTTACAAAGCCACATTCTGTAACTCACTCACATTCACACTGACACATTCTGTAACTCCCTCGCAATCACACTGACACATTCTGGAACTCCCTCGCAGTCACACTGACGCATTCTATAACTCCCTTGCAGTCACAATGATGCATTCCATAACTCCCTCGCAGTCACACTGATGGAATCTAGAACTCCCTCGGAGACACAATGTCGCCTTCTGTAGTTCCCTCGCAGTTACAATAATGCATTCTGTAACACCCTCGCAGTCATAATGATACATTCTGTAACAATCTTGCAGGCACACTGGTGCCATCTGTAACTCCCTCGCAATCACACTGACACATTCTGTAACTCCCTCGCAATCACACTGACACATTCTGTGTAACTCCCTCTCAGTCATACTGATGCATTCTGTAACACCCTCACAATCACACTAGCGCGTTCTATACCTCCCTCACAGTCACACGGACACATTTTGTAACTCACACACAGTTACACTGGCAAATTCTGTAACTCCCTCACAGTCACACTGGCACATTCTGTAACTCCATTGCAGTCACACTGACACATCCTGGAAGTCCCTCACAATCGCACTGACACATTCTGTAACTCACTGTCAGTCATATTGACGCATTCTGCAACACCCTCAGATTCACACTAGCGAATTCTATAACTGCCTCGCAGCCACACAGGTACATTCTGCAACTTCTTCGGAGTCACACTGGCACATTCTGTAACTCCCTCTCTGTCACACTGGTGCATTCTGTAGTTGGCTCACAGTCACACTGATGCAATCTATAAATCCCTCGCAGTCACAATGAAGCATTATATAACTCCCTCGCAGTCACACTGATGCATTCTGTAACTCCCTCGCAGTCACACTGACGCATTCCATACTCGCTCGCAGTCACACTGACGCATTCTAAACCTGCCTTGCAGTCACAATGATGAATTCTATAACTCCCTCGCAGTCACACTGATGCAATCTAGAACTCCCTCGGAGACACAATGGCGCCTTCTGTACCTCCCTCGCAGTTGCAATAATGCATTGTGTAACACCCTTGCAGTCATAATGATGCATTCTGTAACAATCTCGCAGTCACACTGGTGCCATCTGTAACTCCCGCGCAATCACACTGACACATTCTGTAACTCCCGCGCAATCACACTGACACATTCTCTAACTCACTCGCAATCACACTGACACATTCTGTGTAACTCCCTCTCAGTCATACTGACGCATTCTGTAACTCCCTCACAACCACACTAGTGCATTCTATACCTCCCTGACAGTCACACTGACACATTTTGTAACTCACACGCAGTTACACTGGCAAATTCTGTAACTCCCTCAGTCGCACCGGCACATTCTGTAACTCCATCGCAGTCACACTGACACATGCTGGAAGTCCCTCACAATCGGACTGACACATTCTGTAACTCACTGTCAGTCATATTGATGCATTCTGCAACTCCCTCAGATTCACACTAGCGAATTCTATAACTCCCTCGCAGCCACACAGGTACATTCTGCAACTTCGTCGGAGCCACACTGGAACATTCTGTAACTCCCTCTCTGTCACACTGGTGCCATCTGTAACTCCCTCGCAATCACACTGACACATTCTGTAACTCACTCGCAATCACACTGACACATTCTGTGTAACTCCCTCTCAGTCATACTGACGCATTCTGTAACTCCCTCACAACCACACTAGCGCATTCCATACCTCCCTCACAGTCACACTGATGCATTCTGTAACTTACACACAGTTACACTGGCACATTCTGTAACTCCCTCACAGTCACACTGGCACATTCTGTAACTCCATCGCAGTCATACTGACACATTCTGCAAGTCACTCACAATCGCACTGGCGCATTCTGTAACTCCCTGTCAGTCATATTGACGCATTCTGCAACTCCCTCACATTCACACTAGCGATTTCTATAACTCCCTCGCAGCCACACAGGCACATTCTGCAACTTCCTCGGAGCCACACTGGCACATTCTGTAACTCCCTCGCTGTCACAATGGTGCATTCTGTAGTTGGCTCACAGTCACACTGATGCAATCTATAACTCCCTCGCAGTCACACTGACGCATTATATAACTCCCTCGCAGTCACACTGATGTATTCTGTAACTCCCTCGCAGTCACACTGACGCATTCCATACTCGCTCGCAGTCACATTGACGCATTCTATAACTGCCTTGCAGTCACAATGATGCATTCTATAACTCACTCGCAGTCACACTTCTGCAATCTATAACTTAATCGGAGACACAATGGCGCCTTCTTTAGCTCCCTCGCAGTTACAATAATGCATTCTGTAACACCCTGGCAGTCATAATGATGCATTCTTTAACTCCCTTGCAGTCACACTGGATCCTTCTGTAACTCGCTCGCAATCACACTGACACATTCTGGAACTCCCTCGCAATCACAATGACACATTCTGTAACTACCTCGCAATCACACTAGCACATTCTATACCTCCTGCACATTCACATTGATGCATTCTGTAACTGACACGCAGTTACAAAGCCACATTCTGTAACTCATTCACAGTCACACTGACACATTCTGCAAGTCCTTCGCAATCATACTGACACATTCTGTAACTCCCTCTCAGTCATACTGACGCATTCCAGAACTCCCTCGCAGTTACAATAATGCATTCTGTAACACCCTGGCAGTCATAATGATGCATTCTGTAACTCCCTCGCAGTCACACTGATGCATTCCATAACTCCCTCACAGTCATACTGATGTATTTTATAACTCCCTCGCAGTCACACAGATGCATTCCATAACCCCCTCGCAGTCACACTGATGCATTATATAACTCCCTCACAGTCACAATGACGCAATCTATAACTACCTCACAGTCACAATAATGCATTCTGTAACACCCTCACAGTCACACTGATGCATTCCATAACTCCCTCACAGTCATACGGATGCATTCTATAACTCCCTCGCAGTCACACTGATGCATTCCATAACTCCCTCGCAGTCACACTGATGCATTCTATAACTGCCTTGCAGTCACAATGACGCATTCCATAACTCCCTCGCAGTCACACTGATGCAAACTAGAACACCCTCGGAGACACAATGGCGCATTCTGTAACTACCAAGCAGTTACAATAATGCATTGTGTAACACCCTCGCAGTCATAATGATGCATTCTGTAACTATCTCGCAGTCACACTGGTGCCTTCTGTAACTCCATCGCATTCACATTAATGCATTCTGTAACTCCCTCGCAATCACACTGACACATACTGTAACTCCCTCTCAGTCATATTGACACATTCCGTAACTCCCTCAGAGTCACACTAACGTATTCTATAAGTCCCTCAGAGACACACTGGTGCAATCCATAACTCTCTCGCAGCCACACTGGCACATTCTGTGATCCACTTGCAGTCACACGGGTCCATTCTGTATCTGCCTCGCAGTCACACTGAAGCATTCTATAACTCCCTCGCAGTCACAATGATGCATTCCATAACTCCCTCGCAGTAACACTGATGCAATCTAGAACTCCCTCGGAGACACAATGTCGCCTTCTGTAACTCCCTCGCAGTTACAATAATGCATTCTGTAACACCCTCGCAGTCATAATGATGCATTCTGTAACAATCTCGCAGTCACACTGGTGCCATCTGTAACTGCTTCGCAATCACACTGACACATTCTGTAACTCCCTCGCAATCACACTGACACATTCTGTAACTCCCTCGCAATCACACTGACACATTCTGTGTAACTCCCTCTCAGTCATACTGACGCATTCTGTAACTCCCTCACAATCACACTAGCGCATTCTATACCTCCCTCACAGTCACACTGACACATTTTGTAACTCACACGCAGTTACACTGGCAAATTCTGTAACTCCCTCACAGTCACACTGGCACATTCTGTAACTCCATCGCAGTCACACTGACACATCCTGGAAGTCCCTCACAATCGCACTGACACATTCTGTAACTCACTGTCAGTCATATTGACGCATTCTGCAACTCCCTCACATTCACACTAGCGAATTCTATAACTCCCTCGCAGCCACACAGGTACATTCTGCAACTTCCTCGGAGCCAAACTGGCACATTCTGTAACTCCCTCTCTGTCACACTGGTGCATTCTGTAGTTGGCTCACAGTCACACTGATGCAATCTGTAACTCCCTCGCAGTCACACTGATGCATTCTGTAACTCCCTCGCAGTCACACTGACGCATTCCATACTCGCTCGCAGTCACACTGACGCATTCCAAAACTGCATTGCAGTCACAATGATGCATTCTATAACTCACTCGCAGTCACACTGATGCAATCTAGAACTCCATCGGAGACTCAATGGCGCCTTCTGTAGCTCCCTCACAGTTACAATAATGCATTCTGTAACACCCTGGCAGTCATAATGATGCATTCTGTAACTCCCTCGCAGTCACACTGGTGCCTTCTGTAACTCCCTCGCAATTACATTGACACATGCTGTAACTCCCTCTCAGTCATACTGACGCATTCTGTAACTCCCTCACAATCACACTAGCGCATTCTATACCTCCTGCACATTCACATTGATGCATTCTGTAACTCACACGCAGTTACAAAGCCACATTCTGTAACTCACTCACAGTCACACTGACACATTCTGCAAATCCCTCGCAATCACACTGACACATTCTGTAACTCCCTCTCAGTCATACTGACGCATTCTATAACTCCCTCACAATCACAATGGCGCATTCTATAACTCCCTCGAAGTCACAATGATGCATTCTATAACTCCCTCGCAGTCACACTGATGCATACCATAACTCCCTCGGAGTCACACTGATGCATTCCATAACTCACTCGCAGTTACACTGACGCATTCTATAACTCCCTTGCAGTCATAATGAGGCATTCCATAACTCCCTCACAGTCACACAGATGCAATCTAGAACTCCCTCGGAGACACAATGGCACCTTCTGTATCTCCCTCGCAGTCACAATAATGCATTGTGTAACACCCTCGCAGTCATAAAGATGCATTCTGTAACTATCTCGCAGTCACACTGGTGCCTTCTGTAACTCCCGCGCAATCACACTGACACATTCTCTAACTCACTCGCAATCACACTGACACATTCTGTGTAACTCCCTCTCAGTCATACTGACACATTCTGTAACTCCCTCACAATCACACTAGCGCATTCTATACCTCCCTCACAGTCACACTGACGCATTCTGTAACTCACACGTAGTCACACTGGCACATTCTGTAACTCCATCGCAGTCATACTGACACATTCTGCAAGTCACTCACAATCGCACTAGCGCATTCTGTAACTCCCTGTCAGTCATACTGACGCATTCTGTAACTCCCTCACAACCACACTAGCGCATTCCATACCTCCCTCACAGTCACACTGATGCATTCTGTAACTGACACACAGTTACACTGGCACATTCTGTAACTCCCTCACAGTCACACTGGCACATTCTGTAACTCCATCGCAGTCATACTGACACATTCTGCAAGTCACTCACAATCGCACTGGCGCATTCTGTAACTCCCTGTCAGTCATATTGATGCATTCTGCAACTCCCTCACATTCACACTAGCGATTTCTATAACTCCCTCGCAGCCACACAGGTACATTCTGCAACTTCCTCGGAGCCAAACTGGCACATTCTGTAACTCCCTCTCTGTCACACTGGTGCATTCTGTAGTTGGCTCACAGTCACACTGATGCAATCTGTAACTCCCTCGCAGTCACACTGATGCATTCTGTAACTCCCTCGCAGTCACACTGACGCATTCCATACTCGCTCGCAGTCACACTGACGCATTCTAAAACTGCATTGCAGTCACAATGATGCATTCTATAACTCCCTCGCAGTCACACTGATGCAATCCAGAACTCCATCGGAGACTCAATGGCGCCTTCTGTAGCTCCCTCACAGTTACAATAATGCATTCTGTAACACGCTGGCAGTCATAATGATGCATTCTGTAACTCCCTCGCAGTCACACTGGTGCCTTCTGTAACTCCCTCGCAATTACATTGACACATTCTGTAACTCCCTCTCAGTCATACTGACGCATTCTGTAACTCCCTCACAATCACACTAGCGCATTCTATACCTCCTGCACATTCACATTGATGCATTCTGTAACTCACACGCAGTTACAAAGCCACATTCTGTAACTCACTCACAGTCACACTGACACATTCTGCAAATCCCTCGCAATCACACTGACACATTCTGTAACTCCCTCTCAGTCATACTGACGCATTCTATAACTCCCTCACAATCACAATGGCGCATTCTATAACTCCCTCGAAGTCACAATGATGCATTCTATAACTCCCTCGCAGTCACACTGATGCATACCATAACTCCCTCGGAGTCACACTGATGCATTCCATAACTCACTCGCAGTTACACTGACGCATTCTATAACTCCCTTGCAGTCACAATGAGGCATTATATAACTCCCTCACAGTCACACAGATGCAATCTAGAACTCCCTCGGAGACACAATGGCACCTTCTGTATCTCCCTCGCAGTCACAATAATGCATTGTGTAACACCCTCGCAGTCATAAAGATGCATTCTGTAACTATCTCGCAGTCACACTGGTGCCTTCTGTAACTCCCGCGCAATCACACTGACACATTCTCTAACTCACTCGCAATCACACTGACACATTCTGTGTAACTCCCTCTCAGTCATACTGACACATTCTGTAACTCCCTCACAATCACACTAGCGCATTCTATACCTCCCTCACAGTCACACTGACGCATTCTGTAACTCACACGCAGTTACACTGGCACATTCTGTAACTCCCTCACAGTCACACTGGCACATTCTGTAACTCCATCGCAGTCATACTGACACATTCTGCAAGTCACTCACAATCGCACTAGCGCATTCTGTAACTCCCTGTCAGTCATATTGACGCATTCTGCAACTCCCTCACATTCACACTAGCGAATTCTATAACTCCCTCGCAGCCACACAGGCACATTCTGCAACATCCTCGGAGCCACACTGGAACATTCTGTAACACCCTCGCTGTCACACTGGTGCATTATATAACTCCCTCGCAGTCACAATGATGCAATCTATAACTACCTCACAGTCACAATAATGCATTCTGTAACACCCTCACAGTCACACTGATGCATTCCATAACTCCTTCACAGTCATACGGATGCATTCTATAACGCCCTCTCAGTCTCACTGATGCATTCCATAACTCCGACTCAGTCATATGGATGCACTCTATAACTCCCTCGCAGTCACACAGATGCATTCCATAACTCCCTCGTAGTCACACTGATGCAATCTATAACTCCCTCCGAGCCACAATGGTGCATTCTGTAACTCCCTCGCAGTCACAATAAGGAATTCTGTAACACCATCGTAGTCATAATGATGCATTCTGTAACTCCCTCGCAGACATGCTGGTGCCTTCTGTAACACCCACGCAGTCCCATTGGCACATTGTATAACTCCCTCGCAGTCACACTGACGCAATCTATAACTCCCTCGCAGTCGCACGGACACATTCCATAACTCCCTCGCAGTCACACTGATTTAATCTATAACTCCCTCAGAGCCACAATGGCGCATTCTGTAACTCCCTCGCAGTCACAATAATGCATTCTGTAACACCCTCGCAGTCATAATGATGCATTCTGTAACTCCCTTGAAGTCACACTGGTGCCTTCTATAACTCCATCGCAATCACACTGGCACATTCTGTAACTCCCTCGCAGTCACAATAATGCATTCCGTAACACCCTCGCAGTCATAATGATGCATTCTGTAACTCCCTTGCAGTCACACTGGTGCCTTGGGTAACTTGCTCGCAATCACACTGACACATTCAGGAACTCCCTTGCAATCACACTGACACATTCTGTAACACCCTTGCAATCACACTGACACATTCAGGAACTCCCTTGCAATCACACTGACACATTCTGTAACTCCCCCACAATCACACTGACACATTCAGGAACTCCCTCTCAGTCATACTGACGCATTCTATAACTCCCTCACAATCACAATAGCGCATTCTATAACTCCCTCGAAGTCACAATGATGCATTCTGTAACTCCCTCGCAATCACACTGACACATTCAGGAACTCCATCGCAATCACACTGACACAATCTGTAACACCCTTGCAATCACACAGAGACATTCTGTAACTCCCTCTCATACTGACGCATTCTATAACTCCCTCACAATCACAATAGCACATTCTATAACTCCCTCGAAGTCACAATGATGCATTCTGTAACTCCCTCGCAGTCATAATGATGTATTGCATAACTCACTCGCAGTCACACTGACGCATTCCATAACTCACACGCAGTCATACTGGCACATTCTGTAATTCCCTCACAGTCACATTGGTGCATTCTGTAACTCCATCACAATCACACTGATGCAATCTGTAACTCCCTCGCATTCACAATTATGCATTCTGTAACTCCCTTGCAATCACACTGACACATTCTGTAACTCCCTCTCAGTCATACTGACACATTCTGTAACTCCCTCAGAGTCACACTAACGTATTCTATAAGTCCCTCGGAGACACACTGGTGCATTCCATAACTCTCTCGCAGTCACACTGGCACATTCTGTGACTCACTTGCAGTCACACTGGTCCATTCTGTAACTGCCTCGCAGTCACACTGACGCATTCTATAACTCCCTCGCAGTCACACAGATGCATACCATAACTCCCTCGGAGACACAATGGCGCCTTCTGTACCTCCCTCGCAGTTACAATAATGCATTGTGTAACACCCTGGCAGTCATAATGATGCATTCTGTAACTATCTCGCAGTCACACTGGTGCCTTCTGTAACTACCGCGCAATCACACTGACACATTCTGTAACTCCCTCGCAATCACACTGACACATTCTGTGTAACTCCCTCTCAGTCATACTGACGCATTCTGTAACTCCCTCACAATTACACTAGCGCATTCTATACCTCCCTCACAGTCACACTGACGCATTCTGTAACTCACACACAGTTACACTGGCACATTTTGTAACTCCCTCACAGTCACACTGGCACATTCTGTAACTCCATTGCAGTCACACTGACACATTCTGCAAGTCACTCACAATCACACTGGCACATTCTGTAACTCCCTGTCAGTCATATTGACGCATTCTGCAACTCCCTCACATTCACACTAGCGAATTCTATAACTCCCTCGCAGCCACACAGGCACATTCTGTAACTTCCTCGGAGCCACACTGGCACAATCTGTAACTCCCTCGCTGTCACACTGGTGCATTCTGTAGTTGGCTCACAGTCACACTGATGCAATCTATAACTCCCTCGCAGTCACACTGACGCATTATATAACTCCCTCGCAGTCACACTGATGTATTTTGCAACTCCCTCGCAGTCACAATGATGCATTCTATAACTCACTCGCAGTCACACTGATGCAATCTATAACTTCATCGGAGACACAATGGCGCCTTCTGTAGCTCCCTCGCAGTTACAATAATGCATTCTGTAACACCCTGGCAGTCATAATGATGCATTCTGTAACTCCCTTGCAGTCACACTGGTGCCTTCTGTAACTCCCTCGCAATCACACTGACACATTCTGGAACTCCCTCGCAATCACAATGACACATTCTGTAACTCCCTCGCAATCACACTAGCGCATTCTATAACTCCTGCACATTCACATTGATGCATTCTGTAACTCACACGCAGTTACAAAGCCACATTCTGTAACTCACTCACAGTCACACTGACACATTCTGCAGGTCCCTCGCAATCACACTGACACATTCTGTAACTCACTGTCAGTCATATTGACGCATTCTGCAACTCCCTCAGATTCACACTAGCGAATTCTATAACTCCATCGCAGCCACACAGGTACATTCTGCAACTTCCTCGGAGCCAAAGTGGCACATTCTGTAACTCCCTCTCTGTCACACTGGTGCATTCTGTAGTTGGCTCACAGTCACACTGATGCAATCTGTAAATCCCTCGCAGTCACAATGACGCATTATATAACTCCCTCGCAGTCACACTGATGCATTCTGTAACTCCCTCGCAGTCACACTGACACATTCCATACTCGCTCGCAGTCACACTGACGCATTCTAAAACTGCCTTGCAGTCACAATGATGCATTCTATAACTCCCTCGCAGTCACACTGATGCAATCTAGAACTCCATCGGAGACTCAATGGCGCCTTCTGTAGCTCCCTCACAGTTACAATAATGCATTCTGTAACACCCTGGCAGTCATAATGATGCATTCTGTAACTCCCTCGCAGTCACACTGGTGCCTTCTGTAACTCCCTCGCAATTACACTGACACATTCTGTAACTCCCTCGCAATCACACTGACACATTCTGTAAATCACTCACAGTCACACTGACACATGCTGCAAGTCCCTCGCAATCACACTGACACATTCTGTAACTCCCTCTCAGTCATACTGACGTATTCCAGAACTCCCTCGCAGTCATACTGATGTATTCTATAACTCCCTCGCAGTCACACAGATGCATTCAATAACCCCCTCGCTGTCACACTGATGCATTATATAACTCCCTCGCAGTCACAATGATGCAATCGATAACTAACTCACAGTCACAATAATGCATTCTGTAACACCCTCTCAGTCACACTGATGCATTCCATAATTCCCTCACAGTCATACGGATGCATTCTATAACGCCCTCTCAGTCTCACTGATGCATTCCATAACTCCGTCTCAGTCATATGGATGCACTCTATAACTCCCTCGCAGTCACACAGATGCATTCCATAACTCCCTCGTAGTCACACTGATGCAATCTATAACTCCCTCGCAGTCGCACGGACACATTCCATAACTCCCTCGCAGTCACACTGATTTAATCTATAACTCCCTCAGAGCCACAATGGCGCATTCTGTAACTCCCTCGCAGTCACAATAATGCATTCTGTAACACCCTCGCAGTCATAATGATGCATTCTGTAACTCCCTTGCAGTCACACTGGTGCCTTCTGTAACTTGCTCGCAATCACTCTGACACATTCAGGAACTCCCTCGCAATCACACTGACACATTCTGTAACACCCTTGCAATCACACTGACACATTCTGTAACTCCCTTGCAGACACAATGGTGCATTCTGTAACTCCCCCGCAATCACACTGACACATTCTGTAACTCCCTCTCAGTCATACTGACGCATTCTATAACTCCCTCACAATCACAATAGCGCATTCTATAACTCCCTCGAAGTCACAATGATGCATTCTGTAACTCCCTCGCAATCACACTGACACATTCTGTAACTCCCTGTCAGTCACATTGACACATTCCGTAACTCCCTCAGAGTCACACTAACATATTCTATAAGTCCCTCGGAGACACACTGGTGCATTCCATAACACTCTCGCAGCCACACTGACACATTCTGTGACTCATTTGCAGTCACACTGGTCCATTCTGTAACTGCCTCGCAGTCACACTGACACATTCTATAACTCCCTCACAGTCACACTGATGCATACCATAACTCCCTCGGAGTCACACTGATGCATTCCATAACTCACTCGCAGTCACACTGACGCATTCTATAACTCACTCGCAGTCACACCTACGCATTCTATAACTCCCTTGCAGTCACAATGACGCATTCCATAACTCCCTCGCAGTCACACTGATACAATCTAGAACTCCCTCGGAGACACAATGGCGCCTTCTGTAACTCCCTCGAAGTCACAATGATGCATTTTGTAACTCCCTCGCAGTCATAATGACGCATTGTATAACTCCCTCACAGTCACACTGATGAATACTATAACTCCCTCGCAGTCACACTGATGCATTCTATAACTCTCTCGCAGTCACACTGACGCAATCTATAACTCCCTCGCAGTCACAATAATGCATTCTGCAACACCCTCACAGTCTCACTGATGCATTCCATAACTCCGTCTCAGTCATATGGATGCATTCTATAACTCCCTCGCAGTCACACAGATGCATTCCATAACTCCCTCGTAGTCACACTGATGCAATCTATAACTCCCTCGGAGCCTCAATGGTGCATTCTGTAACTCCCTCGCAGTCACAATAAGGCATTCTGTAACACCATCGTAGTCATAATGATGCATTCTGTAACCCCCTCGCAGACACGCTGGTGCCTTCTGTAACACCCACGCAGTCACATTGGCACATTGTATAACTCCCTCGCAGTCACACTGATGCAATCTATAACTCCCTCGCAGTCGCACGGACACATTCCATAACTCCCTCGCAGTCACACTGATTTAATCTATAACTCCCTCAGAGCCACAATGGCGCATTCTGTAACTCCCTCGCAGTCACAATAATGCATTCTGTAACACCCTCGCAGTCATAATGATGCATTCTGTAACTCCCTTGAAGTCACACTGGTGCCTTCTATAACTCCATCGCAATCACACTGGCACATTCTGTAACTCCCTCGCAGTCACAATAATGCATTCTGTAACACCCTCGCAGTCATAATGATGCATTCTGTAACTCCCTTGCAGTCACACTGGTGCCTTCTGTAACTTGCTCGCAATCACACTGACACATTCAGGAACTCCCTCGCAATCAAACTGACACATTCTGTAACTCCCTTGCAGACACAATGGTGCATACTGTAACTCCCCCGCAATCACACTGACACATTCTGTAACTCCCTCTCAGTCATACTGACGCATTCTATAACTCCCTCACAATCACAATAGCGCATTCTATAACTCCCTCGAAGTCACAATGATGCATTCTGTAACTCCCTCGCAATCACACTGACACATTCTGTAACTCCCTGTCAGTCACATTGACACATTCCGTAACTCCCTCAGAGTCACACTAACATATTCTATAAGTCCCTCGGAGACACACTGGTGCATTCCATAACACTCTCGCAGCCACGCTGACACATTCTGTGACTCACTTGCAGTTACACTGGTCCATTCTGTAACTGCCTCGCAGTCACACTGACACATTCTATAACTCCCTCACAGTCACACTGATGCATACCATAACTCCCTCGGAGTCACACTGATGCATTCCATAACTCACTCGCAGTCACACTGACGCATTCTATAACTCACTCGCAGTCACACTGACGCATTCTATAACTCCCTTGCAGTCACAATGACGCATTCCATAACTCCCTCGCAGTCACACTGATACAATCTAGAACTCCCTCGGAGACACAATGGCGCCTTCTGTAACTCCCTCGAAGTCACAATGATGCATTCTGTAACTCCCTCGCAGTCATAATGACGCATTGTATAACTCCCTCACACTCACACTGATGAATACTATAACTCCCTCGCAGTCACACTGATGCATTCTATAACTCTCTCGCAGTCACACTGACGCAATCTATAACTCCCTCGCAGTCACAATAATGCATTCTGTAACACCCTCACAGTCTCACTGATGCATTCCATAACTCCGTCTCAGTCATATGGATGCATTCTATAACTCCCTCGCAGTCACATAGATGCATTCCATAACTCCCTCGTAGTCAGTCACACTGATGCAATCTATAACTCCCTCGGAGCTTCAATGGTGCATTCTGTAACTCCCTCGCAGTCACACTGATGCATTCCATAACTCACTCGCAGTTACACTGACGCATTCTATAACTCCCTTGCAGTCACAATGAGGCATTCCATAACTCCCTCACAGTCACACAGATGCAATCTAGAACTCCCTCGGAGACACAATGGCACCTTCTGTATCTCCCTCGCAGTCACAATAATGCATTGTGTAACACCCTCGCAGTCATAAAGATGCATTCTGTAACTATCTCGCAGTCACACTGGTGCCTTCTGTAACTCCCGCGCAATCACACTGACACATTCTCTAACTCACTCGCAATCACACTGACACATTCTGTGTAACTCCCTCTGTCATACTGACACATTCTGTAACTCCCTCACAATCACACTAGCGCATTCTATACCTCCCTCACAGTCACACTGACGCATTCTGTAACTCACACGCAGTTACACTGGCACATTCTGTAACTCCCTCACAGTCACACTGGCACATTCTGTAACTCCATCGCAGTCATACTGACACATTCTGCAAGTCACTCACAATCGCACTAGCGCATTCTGTAACTCCCTGTCAGTCATATTGACGCATTCTGCAACTCCCTCACATTCACACTAGCGAATTCTATAACTCCCTCGCAGCCACACAGGCACATTCTGCAACATCCTCGGAGCCACACTGGAATATTCTGTAACACCCTCGCTGTCACACTGGTGCATTATATAACTCCCTCGCAGTCACAATGATGCAATCTATAACTACCTCACAGTCACAATAATGCATTCTGTAACACCCTCACAGTCACACTGATGCATTCCATAACTCCCTCACAGTCATATGGATGCACTCTATAACTCCCTCGCAGTCACACAGATGCATTCCATAACTCCCTCGTAGTCACACTGATGCAATCTATAACTCCCTCCGAGCCACAATGGTGCATTCTGTAACTCCCTCGCAGTCACAATAAGGCATTCTGTAACACCATCGTAGTCATAATGATGCATTCTGTAACTCCCTCGCAGACATGCTGGTGCCTTCTGTACCACCCACGCAGTCACATTGGCACATTGTATAACTCCCTCGCAGTCACACTGACGCAATCTATAACTCCCTTGCAGTCGCACGGACACATTCCATAACTCCCTCGCAGTCACACTGATTTAATCTATAACTCCCTCAGAGCCACAATGGCGCATTCTGTAACTCCCTCGCAGTCACAATAATGCATTCTGTAACACCCTCGCAGTCATAATGATGCATTCTGTAACTCCCTTGAAGTCACACTGGTGCCTTCTATAACTCCATCGCAATCACACTGGCACATTCTGTAACTCCCTCGCAGTCACAATAATGCATTCTGTAACACCCTCGCAGTCATAATGATGCATTCTGTAACTCCCTTGCAGTCACACTGGTGCCTTCTGTAACTTGCTCGCAATCACACTGACACATTCAGGAACTCCCTCGCAATCACACTGACACATTCTGTAACACCCTTGCAATCACACTGACACATTCTGTAACTCCCTTGCAGACACAATGGTGCATTCTGTAAGTCCCCCGCAATCACACTGACACATTCTGTAACTCCCTCTCAGTCATAATGACGCATTCTATAACTCCCTCACAATCACAATGACGCATTCCATAACTCCCTCGCAGTCACACTGATACAATCTAGAACTCCCTCGGAGACACAATGGCGCCTTCTGTAACTCCCTCGAAGTCACAATGATGCATTCTGTAACTCCCTCGCAGTCATAATGACGCATTGTATAACTCCCTCACAGTCACACTGATGAATACTATAACTACCTCGCGGTCACACTGATGCATTCTATAACTCTCTCGCAGCCACACTGACGCAATCTATAACTCCCTCGCAGTCACAATAATGCATTCTGTAACACCCTCACAGTCTCACTGATGCATTCCATAACTCCGTCTCAGTCATATGGATACATTCTATAACTCCCTCGCAGTCACACAGATGCATTCCATAACTCCCTCGTAGTCACACTGATGCAATCTATAACTCCCTCGCAGTCGCACGGACACATTCCATAACTCCCACAGTCACACTGATTTAATCTATAACTCCCTCAGAGCCACAGTGGTGCATTCTGTAACTCCCTCGCAGTCACAATAAGGCATTCTGTAACACCATCGTAGTCATAATGATGCACTCTGTAACCCCCTCGCAGACACGCTGGTGCCTTCTGTAACACCCACGCAGTCACATTGACACATTGTATAACTCCCTCGTAGTCACACTGACGCAATCTATAACTCCCTCAGAGCCACAATGGCGCATTCTGTAACTCCCTTGCAGTCACAATAATGCATTCTGTAACACCCTCGCAGTCATAATGATGCATTCTGAAACACCCTTGTAGTCACACTGATGCCTTCTATAACTCCATCGCAATCACACTGGCACATTCTGTAACTCCCTCGCAGTCACAATAATGCATTCTGTAACACCCTCGCAGTCATAATGATGCATTCTGTCACTCCCTTGCAGTCACACTGGTCCCTTCTGTAACTCCCTCGCAATCACACTGACACATTCAGGAACTCCATCGCAATCACACTGACACAATCTGTAACGCCCTTTCAATCACACTGAGACGTTCTGTAAATCCCTTGCAGACACAATGGTGCATTCTGTAACTCCCCCGCAATCACACTGACACATTCTGTAACTCCCTCGAAGTCATACTGACGCATTCTATAACTCCCTCACAATCACAATAGCGCATTCTATAACTCCCTCAAAGTCACAATGATGCATTCTGTAACTCCCTCGCAGTCATAATGATGCATTGTATAACTCTCTCGCAGTCACACTGACGCAATCTATAACTCCCTCGCAGTCACAATAATGCATTCTGTAACACCCTCACAGTCTCACTGATGCATTCCATAACTCCCTCGTAGTCACACTGATGCAATCTATAACTCCCTCGGAGACACAATGGCACCTTCTGTATCTCCCTCGCAGTCACAATAATGCATTGTGTAACACCCTCGCAGTCATAAAGATGCATTCTGTAACTATCTCGCAGTCACACTGGTGCCTTCTGTAACTCCCGCGCAATCACACTGACACATTCTCTAACTCACCCGCAATCACACTGACACATTCTGTGTAACTCCCTCTGTCATACTGACACATTCTGTAACTCCCTCACAATCACACTAGCGCATTCTATACCTCCCTCACAGTCACACTGACGTATTCTGTAACTCACACGCAGTTACACTGGCACATTCTGTAACTCCCTCACAGTCACACTGGCACATTCTGTAACTCCATCGCAGTCATACTGACACATTCTGCAAGTCACTCACAATCGCACTAGCGCATTCTGTAACTCCCTGTCAGTCATATTGACGCATTCTGCAACTCCCTCACATTCACACTAGCGAATTCTATAACTCCCTCGCAGCCACACAGGCAAATTCTGCAACATCCTCGGAGCCACACTGGAATATTCTGTAACACCCTCGCTGTCACACTGGTGCATTATATAACTCCCTCGCAGTCACAATGATGCAATCTATAACTACCTCACAGTCACAATAATGCATTCTGTAACACCCTCACAGTCACACTGATGCATTCCATAACTCCCTCACAGTCATACGGATGCATTCTATAACGCCCTCTCAGTCTCACTGATGCATTCCATAACTCCCTCGTAGTCACACTGATGCAATCTATAACTCCCTCCGAGCCACAATGGTGCATTCTGTAACTCCCTCGCAGTCACAATAAGGCATTCTGTAACACCATCGTAGTCATAATGATGCATTCTGTAACTCCCTCGCAGACATGCTGGTGCCTTCTGTACCACCCACGCAGTCACATTGGCACATTGTATAACTCCCTCGCAGTCACACTGACGCAAACTATAACTCCCTTGCAGTCGCACGGACACATTCCATAACTCCCTCGCAGTCACACTGATTTAATCTATAACTCCCTCAGAGCCACAATGGCGCATTCTGTAACTCCCTCGCAGTCACAATAATGCATTCTGTAACACCCTCGCAGTCATAATGATGCATTCTGTAACTCCCTCGTAGTCACACTGATGCAATCTATAACTACCTCCGAGCCACAATGGTGCATTCTGTAACTCCCTCGCAGTCACAATAAGGCATTCTGTAACACCCTCGCAGTCATAATGATGCATTCTGTCACTCCCTTGCAGTCACACTGGTCCCTTCTGTAACTCCCTCGCAATCACACTGACACATTCAGGAACTCCATCGCAATCACACTGACACAATCTGTAACGCCCTTTCAATCACACTGAGACGTTCTGTAAATCCCTTGCAGACACAATGGTGCATTCTGTAACTCCCCCGCAATCACACTGACACATTCTGTAACTCCCTCTCAGTCATACTGACGCATTCTATAACTCCCTCACAATCACAATAGCGCATTCTATAACTCCCTCAAAGTCACAATGATGCATTCTGTAACTCCCTCGCAGTCATAATGATGCATTGTATAACTCTCTCGCAGTCACACTGACGCAATCTATAACTCCCTCGCAGTCACAATAATGCATTCTGTAACACCCTCACAGTCTCACTGATGCATTCCATAACTCCCTCGTAGTCACACTGATGCAATCTATAACTCCCTCGGAGACACAATGGCACCTTCTGTATCTCCCTCGCAGTCACAATAATGCATTGTGTAACACCCTCGCAGTCATAAAGATGCATTCTGTAACTATCTCGCAGTCACACTGGTGCCTTCTGTAACTCCCGCGCAATCACACTGACACATTCTCTAACTCACTCGCAATCACACTGACACATTCTGTGTAACTCCCTCTGTCATACTGACACATTCTGTAACTCCCTCACAATCACACTAGCGCATTCTATACCTCCCTCACAGTCACACTGACGTATTCTGTAACTCACACGCAGTTACACTGGCACATTCTGTAACTCCCTCACAGTCACACTGGCACATTCTGTAACTCCATCGCAGTCATACTGACACATTCTGCAAGTCACTCACAATCGCACTAGCGCATTCTGTAACTCCCTGTCAGTCATATTGACGCATTCTGCAACTCCCTCACATTCACACTAGCGAATTCTATAACTCCCTCGCAGCCACACAGGCAAATTCTGCAACATCCTCGGAGCCACACTGGAATATTCTGTAACACCCTCGCTGTCACACTGGTGCATTATATAACTCCCTCGCAGTCACAATGATGCAATCTATAACTACCTCACAGTCACAATAATGCATTCTGTAACACCCTCACAGTCACACTGATGCATTCCATAACTCCCTCACAGTCATACGGATGCATTCTATAACGCCCTCTCAGTCTCACTGATGCATTCCATAACTCCCTCGTAGTCACACTGATGCAATCTATAACTCCCTCCGAGCCACAATGGTGCATTCTGTAACTCCCTCGCAGTCACAATAAGGCATTCTGTAACACCATCGTAGTCATAATGATGCATTCTGTAACTCCCTCGCAGACATGCTGGTGCCTTCTGTACCACCCACGCAGTCACATTGGCACATTGTATAACTCCCTCGCAGTCACACTGACGCAAACTATAACTCCCTTGCAGTCGCACGGACACATTCCATAACTCCCTCGCAGTCACACTGATTTAATCTATAACTCCCTCAGAGCCACAATGGCGCATTCTGTAACTCCCTCGCAGTCACAATAATGCATTCTGTAACACCCTCGCAGTCATAATGATGCATTCTGTAACTCCCTCGTAGTCACACTGATGCAATCTATAACTACCTCCGAGCCACAATGGTGCATTCTGTAACTCCCTCGCAGTCACAATAAGGCATTCTGTAACACCATCGTAGTCATAATGATGCATTCTGTAACTCCCTCGCAGACATGCTGGTGCCTTCTGTAACACCCACGCAGTCACATTGGCACATTGTATAACTCCCTCGCAGTCACACTGACGCAATCTATAACTCCCTTGCAGTCGCACGGACACATTCCATAACTCCCTCGCAGTCACACTGATTTAATCTATAACTCCCTCAGAGCCACAATGGCGCATTCTGTAACTCCCTCGCAGTCACAATAATGCATTCTGTAACACCCTCGTAGTCATAATGATGCATTCTGTAACTCCCTTGAAGTCACACTGGTGCCTTTTATAACTCCATCGCAATCACACTGGCACATTCTGTAACTCCCTCGCAGTCACAATAATGCATTCTGTAACACCCTCGCAGTCATAATGATGCATTCTGTAACTCCCTTGCAGTCACACTGGTGCCTTCTGTAACTTGCTCGCAATCACACTGACACATTCAGGAACTCCCTCGCAATCACACTGACACATTCTGTAACACCCTTGCAATCACACTGACACATTCTGTAACTCCCTTGCAGACACAATGGTGCATTCTGTAACTCCCCCGCAATCACACTGACACATTCTGTAACTCCCTCTCAGTCATACTGACGCATTCTATAACTCCCTCACAATCACAATAGCGCATTCTATAACTCCCTCGAAGTCACAATGATGCATTCTGTAACTCCCTCGCAATCACACTGACACATTCTGTAACTCCCTGTCAGTCACATTGACACATTCCGTAACTCCCGCAGAGTCACACTAACATATTCTATAAGTCCCTCGGAGACACACTGGTGCATTCCATAACACTCTCGCAGCCACACTGACACATTCTGTGACTCACTTGCAGTCACACTGGTCCATTCTGTAACTGCCTCGCAGTCACACTGACACATTCTATAACTCCCTCACAGTCACACTGATGCATACCATAACTCCCTCGGAGTCACACTGATGCATTCCATAACTCACTCGCAGTCACACTGACGCATTCTATAACTCACTCGCAGTCACATTGACGCATTCTATAACTCCCTTGCAGTCACAATGACGCATTCCATAACTCCCTCGCAGTCACACTGATACAATCTAGAACTCCCTCGGAGACACAATGGCGCCTTCTGTAACTCCCTCGAAGTCACAATGATGCATTCTGTAACTCCCTCGCAGTCATAATGACGCATTGTATAACTCCCTCACAGTCACACTGCTGAATACTATAAATCCCTCGCAGTCACACTGATGCATTCTATAACTCTCTCGCAGTCACACTGACGCAATCTATAACTCCCTCGCAGTCACAATAATGCATTCTGTAACACCCTCACAGTCTCACTGATGCATTCCATAACTCCCTCGTAGTCACACTGATGCAATCTATAACTCCCTCGGAGCCTCAACGGTGCATTCTGTAACTCCCTCGCAGTCACAAGAAGGCATTCTGTAACACCATCGTAGTCATAATGATGCATTCTGTAACCCCCTCGCAGACACGCTGGTGCCTTCTGTAACACCCACGCAGTCACATTGGCACATTGTATAACTCCCTCGCAGTCACACTGATGCAATCTATAACGCCCTCGCAGTCGCACGGACACATTCCATAACTCCCTCGCAGTCACACTGATTTAATCTATAACTCCCTCAGAGCCACAATGGCGCATTCTGTAACTCCCTCGCAGTCACAATAATGCATTCTGTAACACCCTCGCAGTCATAATGATGCATTCTATAACTCCCTTGAAGTCACACTGGTGCCTTCTATAACTCCATCGCAATCACACTGGCACATTCTGTAACTCCCTCGCAGTCACAATAATGCATTCTGTAACACCCTCGCAGTCATAATGATGCATTCTGTAACTCCCTTGCAGTCACACTGGTGCCTTCTGTAACTTGCTCGCAATCACACTGACACATTCAGGAACTCCCTCGCAATCAAACTGACACATTCTGTAACTCCCTTGCAGACACAATGGTGCATACTGTAACTCCCCCGCAATTACACTGACACATTCTGTAACTCCCTCTCAGTCATACTGACGCATTCTATAACTCCTTCACAATCACAATAGCGCATTCTATAACTCCCTCGAAGTCACAATGATGCATTCTGTAACTCCCTCGCAATCACACTGACACATTCTGTAACTCCCTGTCAGTCACATTGACACATTCTGTAACTCCCTCAGAGTCACACTGATGCATACCATAACTCCCTCGGAGTCACACTGATGCATTCCATAACTCACTCGCAGTCACACTGACGCATTCTATAACTCCCTCACAGTCACACTGACGCAATCTATAACTCCCTCGCAGTCACAATAATGCATTCTGTAACACCCTCACAGTCTCACTGATGCATTCCATAACTCCGTCTCAGTCATATGGATACATTCTATAACTCCCTCGCAGTCACACAGATGCATTCCATAACTCCCTCGTAGTCACACTGATGCATTCTATAACTCCCTCGCAGTCACACTGATGCATACCATAACTCCCTCGGAGTCACACTGATGCATTCCATAACTCACTCGCAGTTACACTGACGCATTCTATAACCCCCTTGCAGTCACAATGAGGCATTCCATAACTCCCTCACAGTCACACAGATGCAATCTAGAACTCCCTCGGAGACACAATGGCACCTTCTGTATCTCCCTCGCAGTCACAATAATGCATTGTGTAACACCCTCGCAGTCATAAAGATGCATTCTGTAACTATCTCGCAGTCACACTGGTGCCTTCTGTAACTCCCGCGCAATCACACTGACACATTCTCTAACTCACTCGCAATCACACTGACACATTCTGTGTAACTCCCTCTGTCATACTGACACATTCTGTAACTCCCTCACAATCACACTAGCGCATTCTATACCTCCCTCACAGTCACACTGACGCATTCTGTAACTCACACGCAGTTACACTGGCACATTCTGTAACTCCCTCACAGTCACACTGGCACATTCTGTAACTCCATCGCAGTCATACTGACACATTCTGCAAGTCACTCACAATCGCACTAGCGCATTCTGTAACTCCCTGTCAGTCATATTGACGCATTCTGCAACTCCCTCACATTCACACTAGCGAATTCTATAACTCCCTCGCAGCCACACAGGCACATTCTGCAACATCCTCGGAGCCACACTGGAATATTCTGTAACACCCTCGCTGTCACACTGGTGCATTATATAACTCCCTCGCAGTCACAATGATGCAATCTATAACTACCTCACAGTCACAATAATGCATTCTGTAACACCCTCACAGTCACACTGATGCATTCCATAACTCCCTCACAGTCATACGGATGCATTCTATAACGCCCTCTCAGTCTCACTGATGCATTCCATAACTCCCTCGTAGTCACACTGATGCAATCTATAACTCCCTCCGAGCCACAATGGTGCATTCTGTAACTCCCTCGCAGTCACAATAAGGCATTCTGTAACACCATCGTAGTCATAATGATGCATTCTGTAACTCCCTCGCAGACATGCTGGTGCCTTCTGTACCACCCACGCAGTCACATTGGCACATTGTATAACTCCCTCGCAGTCACACTGACGCAATCTATAACTCCCTTGCAGTCGCACGGACACATTCCATAACTCCCTCGCAGTCACACTGATTTAATCTATAACTCCCTCAGAGCCACAATGGCGCATTCTGTAACTCCCTCGCAGTCACAATAATGCATTCTGTAACACCCTCGCAGTCATAATGATGCATTCTGTAACTCCCTTGAAGTCACACTGGTGCCTTCTATAACTCCATCGCAATCACACTGGCACATTCTGTAACTCCCTCGCAGTCACAATAATGCATTCTGTAACACCCTCGCAGTCATAATGATGCATTCTGTAACTCCCTTGCAGTCACACTGGTGCCTTCTGTAACTTGCTCGCAATCACACTGACACATTCAGGAACTCCCTCGCAATCACACTGACACATTCTGTAACACCCTTGCAATCACACTGACACATTCTGTAACTCCCTTGCAGACACAATGGTGCATTCTGTAAGTCCCCCGCAATCACACTGACACATTCTGTAACTCCCTCTCAGTCATAATGACGCATTCTATAACTCCCTCACAATCACAATGACGCATTCCATAACTCCCTCGCAGTCACACTGATACAATCTAGAACTCCCTCGGAGACACAATGGCGCCTTCTGTAACTCCCTCGAAGTCACAATGATGCATTCTGTAACTCCCTCGCAGTCATAATGACGCATTGTATAACTCCCTCACAGTCACACTGATGAATACTATAACTACCTCGCGGTCACACTGATGCATTCTATAACTCTCTCGCAGCCACACTGACGCAATCTATAACTCCCTCGCAGTCACAATAATGCATTCTGTAACACCCTCACAGTCTCACTGATGCATTCCATAACTCCGTCTCAGTCATATGGATACATTCTATAACTCCCTCGCAGTCACACAGATGCATTCCATAACTCCCTCGTAGTCACACTGATGCAATCTATAACTCCCTCGCAGTCGCACGGACACATTCCATAACTCCCACAGTCACACTGATTTAATCTATAACTCCCTCAGAGCCACAGTGGTGCATTCTGTAACTCCCTCGCAGTCACAATAAGGCATTCTGTAACACCATCGTAGTCATAATGATGCACTCTGTAACCCCCTCGCAGACACGCTGGTGCCTTCTGTAACACCCACGCAGTCACATTGACACATTGTATAACTCCCTCGTAGTCACACTGACGCAATCTATAACTCCCTCAGAGCCACAATGGCGCATTCTGTAACTCCCTTGCAGTCACAATAATGCATTCTGTAACACCCTCGCAGTCATAATGATGCATTCTGAAACACCCTTGTAGTCACACTGATGCCTTCTATAACTCCATCGCAATCACACTGGCACATTCTGTAACTCCCTCGCAGTCACAATAATGCATTCTGTAACACCCTCGCAGTCATAATGATGCATTCTGTCACTCCCTTGCAGTCACACTGGTCCCTTCTGTAACTCCCTCGCAATCACACTGACACATTCAGGAACTCCATCGCAATCACACTGACACAATCTGTAACGCCCTTTCAATCACACTGAGACGTTCTGTAAATCCCTTGCAGACACAATGGTGCATTCTGTAACTCCCCCGCAATCACACTGACACATTCTGTAACTCCCTCTCAGTCATACTGACGCATTCTATAACTCCCTCACAATCACAATAGCGCATTCTATAACTCCCTCAAAGTCACAATGATGCATTCTGTAACTCCCTCGCAGTCATAATGATGCATTGTATAACTCTCTCGCAGTCACACTGACGCAATCTATAACTCCCTCGCAGTCACAATAATGCATTCTGTAACACCCTCACAGTCTCACTGATGCATTCCATAACTCCCTCGTAGTCACACTGATGCAATCTATAACTCCCTCGGAGACACAATGGCACCTTCTGTATCTCCCTCGCAGTCACAAAAATGCATTGTGTAACACCCTCGCAGTCATAAAGATGCATTCTGTAACTATCTCGCAGTCACACTGGTGCCTTCTGTAACTCCCGCGCAATCACACTGACACATTCTCTAACTCACTCGCAATCACACTGACACATTCTGTGTAACTCCCTCTGTCATACTGACACATTCTGTAACTCCCTCACAATCACACTAGCGCATTCTATACCTCCCTCACAGTCACACTGACGTATTCTGTAACTCACACGCAGTTACACTGGCACATTCTGTAACTCCCTCACAGTCACACTGGCACATTCTGTAACTCCATCGCAGTCATACTGACACATTCTGCAAGTCACTCACAATCGCACTAGCGCATTCTGTAACTCCCTGTCAGTCATATTGACGCATTCTGCAACTCCCTCACATTCACACTAGCGAATTCTATAACTCCCTCGCAGCCACACAGGCAAATTCTGCAACATCCTCGGAGCCACACTGGAATATTCTGTAACACCCTCGCTGTCACACTGGTGCATTATATAACTCCCTCGCAGTCACAATGATGCAATCTATAACTACCTCACAGTCACAATAATGCATTCTGTAACACCCTCACAGTCACACTGATGCATTCCATAACTCCCTCACAGTCATACGGATGCATTCTATAACGCCCTCTCAGTCTCACTGATGCATTCCATAACTCCCTCGTAGTCACACTGATGCAATCTATAACTCCCTCCGAGCCACAATGGTGCATTCTGTAACTCCCTCGCAGTCACAATAAGGCATTCTGTAACACCATCGTAGTCATAATGATGCATTCTGTAACTCCCTCGCAGACATGCTGGTGCCTTCTGTACCACCCACGCAGTCACATTGGCACATTGTATAACTCCCTCGCAGTCACACTGACGCAATCTATAACTCCCTTGCAGTCGCACGGACACATTCCATAACTCCCTCGCAGTCACACTGATTTAATCTATAACTCCCTCAGAGCCACAATGGCGCATTCTGTAACTCCCTCGCAGTCACAATAATGCATTCTGTAACACCCTCGCAGTCATAATGATGCATTCTGTAACTCCCTCGTAGTCACACTGATGCAATCTATAACTACCTCCGAGCCACAATGGTGCATTCTGTAACTCCCTCGCAGTCACAATAAGGCATTCTGTAACACCATCGTAGTCATAATGATGCATTCTGTAACTCCCTCGCAGACATGCTGGTGCCTTCTGTACCACCCACGCAGTCACATTGGCACATTGTATAACTCCCTCGCAGTCACACTGACGCAATCTATAACTCCCTTGCAGTCGCACGGACACATTCCATAACTCCCTCGCAGTCACACTGATTTAATCTATAACTCCCTCAGAGCCACAATGGCGCATTCTGTAACTCCCTCGCAGTCACAATAATGCATTCTGTAACACCATCGCAGTCATAATGATGCATTCTGTAACTCCCTTGAAGTCACACTGGTGCCTTCTATAACTCCATCGCAATCACACTGGCACATTCTGTAACTCCCTCGCAGTCACAATAATGCATTCTGTAACACCCTCGCAGTCATAATGATGCATTCTGTAACTCCCTTGCAGTCACACTGGTGCCTTCTGTAACTTGCTCGCAATCACACTGACACATTCAGGAACTCCCTCGCAATCACACTGACACATTCTGTAACACCCTTGCAATCACACTGACACATTCTGTAACTCCCTTGCAGACACAATGGTGCATTCTGTAAGTCCCCCGCAATCACACTGACACATTCTGTAACTCCCTCTCAGTCATAATGACGCATTCTATAACTCCCTCACAATCACAATGACGCATTCCATAACTCCCTCGCAGTCACACTGATACAATCTAGAACTCCCTCGGAGACACAATGGCGCCTTCTGTAACTCCCTCGAAGTCACAATGATGCATTCTGTAACTCCCTCGCAGTCATAATGACGCATTGTATAACTCCCTCACAGTCACACTGATGAATACTATAACTACCTCGCGGTCACACTGATGCATTCTATAACTCTCTCGCAGCCACACTGACGCAATCTATAACTCCCTCGCAGTCACAATAATGCATTCTGTAACACCCTCACAGTCTCACTGATGCATTCCATAACTCCGTCTCAGTCATATGGATACATTCTATAACTCCCTCGCAGTCACACAGATGCATTCCATAACTCCCTCGTAGTCACACTGATGCAATCTATAACTCCCTCGCAGTCGCACGGACACATTCCATAACTCCCACAGTCACACTGATTTAATCTATAACTCCCTCAGAGCCACAGTGGTGCATTCTGTAACTCCCTCGCAGTCACAATAAGGCATTCTGTAACACCATCGTAGTCATAATGATGCACTCTGTAACCCCCTCGCAGACACGCTGGTGCCTTCTGTAACACCCACGCAGTCACATTGACACATTGTATAACTCCCTCGTAGTCACACTGACGCAATCTATAACTCCCTCAGAGCCACAATGGCGCATTCTGTAACTCCCTTGCAGTCACAATAATGCATTCTGTAACACCCTCGCAGTCATAATGATGCATTCTGAAACACCCTTGTAGTCACACTGATGCCTTCTATAACTCCATCGCAATCACACTGGCACATTCTGTAACTCCCTCGCAGTCACAATAATGCATTCTGTAACACCCTCGCAGTCATAATGATGCATTCTGTCACTCCCTTGCAGTCACACTGGTCCCTTCTGTAACTCCCTCGCAATCACACTGACACATTCAGGAACTCCATCGCAATCACACTGACACAATCTGTAACGCCCTTTCAATCACACTGAGACGTTCTGTAAATCCCTTGCAGACACAATGGTGCATTCTGTAACTCCCCCGCAATCACACTGACACATTCTGTAACTCCCTCTCAGTCATAATGATGCATTGTATAACTCCCTCGCAGTCACACTGACGCATTCCATAACTCACACGCAGTCATACTGGCACATTCTGTAATTCCCTCACAGTCACATTGGTGCATTCTGTAACTCCATCGCAGTCACACTGGCACATTCTGCAACTCCCTCACAGTCACACTGATGCAATCTGTAACTCCCTCGCATTCACAATTATGCATTCTGTAACTCCCTCGCAATCACACTGACACATTCTGTAACTCCCTCTCAGTCATACTGACACATTCTGTAACTCCCTCAGAGTCACACTAACGTATTCTATAAGTCCCTCGGAGACACACTGGTGCATTCCATAACTCTCTCGCAGTCACACTGGCACATTCTGTGACTCACTTGCAGTCACACTGGTCCATTCTGTAACTGCCTCGCAGTCACACTGACGCATTCTATAACTCCCTCGCAGTCACACTGATGCATACCATAACTCCCTCGGAGTCACAATGATGCATTCCATAACTCACTCGCAGTTACACTGACGCATTCTATAACTCCCTTGCAGTCACAATGAGGCATTCCATAACTCCCTCGCAGTCACACAGATGCAATCTAGAACTCCCTCGGAGACACAATGGCGCCTTCTGTACCTCCCTCGCAGTTACAATAATGCATTGTGTAACACCCTGGCAGTCATAATGATGCATTCTGTAACTATCTCGCAGTCACACTGGTGCCTTCTGTAACTACCGCGCAATCACACTGACACATTCTGTAACTCCCTCGCAATCACACTGACACATTCTGTGTAACTCCCTCTCAGTCATACTGACGCATTCTGTAACTCCCTCACAATTACACTAGCGCATTCTATACCTCCCTCACAGTCACACTGACGCATTCTGTAACTCACACGCAGTTATACTGGCACATTTTGTAACTCCCTCACAGACACACTGGCACATTCTGTAACTCCATTGCAGTCACACTGACACATTCTGCAAGTCACTCACAATCGCACTGGCACATTCTGTAACTCCCTGTCAGTCATATTGACGCATTCTGCAACTCCCTCACATTCACACTAGCGAATTCTATAACTCCCTCGCAGCCACACAGGCACATTCTGCAACTTCCTCGGAGCCACACTGGCACAATCTGTAACTCCCTCGCTGTCACACTGGTGCATTCTGTAGTTGGCTCACAGTCACACTGATGCAATCTATAACTCCCTCGCAGTCACACTGACGCATTATATAACTCACTCGCAGTCACACTGATGCAATCTATAACTTCATCGGAGACATAATGGCGCCTTCTGTAGCTCCCTCGCAGTTACAATAATGCATTCTGTAACACCCTGGCAGTCATAATGATGCATTCTGTAACTCCCTTGCAGTCACACTGGTGCCTTCTGTAACTCCCTCGCAATCACACTGACACATTCTGGAACTCCCTCGCAATCACACTGGTGCATTCTGTAACTCCCTCGCAATCATACCGACACATTCTGTAACTCCCTCGCAATCACAATGACACATTCTGTAACTCCCTCGCAATCACACTAGCGCATTCTATACCTCCTGCACATTCACATTGATGCATTCTGTAACTCACACGCAGTTACAAAGCCACATTCTGTAACTCACTCACAGTCACACTGACACATTCTGCAGGTCCCTCGCAATCACACTGACACATTCTGTAACTCCCTGTCAGTCATATTGACGCATTCTGCAACTCCCTCAGATTCACACTAGCGAATGCTATAACTCCCTCGCAGCCACACAGGTACATTCTGCAACTTCCTCGGAGCCAAACTGGCACATTCTGTAACTCCCTCTCTGTCACACTGGTGCATTCTGTAGTTGGCTCACAGTCACACTGATGCAATCTGTAACTCCCTCGCAGTCACAATGATGCATTATATAACTCCCTCACAGTCACACCGATGCATTCTGTAACTCCCTCGCAGACACACTGACGCATTCCATACTCGCTCGCAGTCACACTGACGCATTCTAAAACTGCCTTGCAGTCACAATGATGCATTCTAAAACTCCCTCGCAGTCACACTGATGCAATCTAGAACTCCATCGGAGACTCAATGGCGCCTTCTGTAGCTCCCCCACAGTTACAATAATGCATTCTGTAACACCCTGGCAGTCATAATGATGCATTCTGTAACTCCCTCGCAGTCACACTGGTGCCTTCGGTAACTCCCTCGCAATTACACTGACACATTCTGGAACTCCCTCGCTGTCACACTGAAACATAATGCAACTGCTTCGCAGTCACACAGTTCCATTCTGTAACTCCCTCGAAGTCATACAGGCACTTTCTGCAACTCCCTCGGAGCCACACTGACACATTCTGTAACTCCCTCACAGTCACACTGCCGCATTCTTCAACTCCCTCTCATTCACATTGGCACATTCTGTAAATCCCTCGCAGTCACACTGTAGCATTATGTAACTCCCTCACAATCACACTGGCGCATTCTGTAACTCCCTCTCAGTCACAGTGGCACATTCTGGAATTCCCTCGCAGTCACACTGGTGCATTCTCTAACTCCCTCGCCGTTACACTGACGCATTCTGCAATTCCCTCGCAATCACATTGACACATTCTGCAACTGCTCCGCAGTCACACTGGCGCATTCTCTAACTCCCTCGCAGTCACACTGACGCATTCTATAACTCCCTTGCAATCACACTGCCACATTCTGTAACACCCTCGCAGTCACACTGGTGCATTCTGTAACTCCCTCGCAGTCACACTGGTGCATTCCGTAACTCCCTCGCAAACACACTGGTGCATTTTATAACTCCCTCGCATTCACACTGGCACATTCTGTCACTCCCTCGCAGTCACACTTGCACAATCTGGAACTGCCTCGCAGTCACACTGGTGCATTCTGTAACTCCCTCGCAGTCACAATGACACATTCTGCAACTGCTTCGCAGTCAAACTGGTGCATTCTGTAACTTTCTCGCTATAACAATGGTGACTTCTGTAACTCCCTCGCAGTCACACTGGTGCATTCTATACGTCCATCGCAGTCACACGGATGCATTCTGTAACTCCCTCGCAGTCACACTGGCACATTCTGTAACTCCCTCGCAGTCATACTGGCACATTCTGTGACTCCCTTGCATTCATACTGGTGCATTCTGGAACTCCCTCGCTGTCACACTGAAACATAATGCAACTGCTTCGCAGTCACACAGTTGCATTCTGTAACTCCCTCGAAGTCATACAGGCACTTTCTGCAACTCCCTCGGAGCCACACTGACACATTCTGTAACTCCCTCACAGTCACACTGCCGCATTCTTCAACTCCCTCTCATTCACACTGGCACATTCTGTAAATCCCTCGCAGTCACACTGTAGCATTATGTAACTCCCTCACAATCACACTGGCGCATTCTGTAACTCCCTCTCAGTCACAGTGGCACATTCTAGAACTCCCTCGCAGTCACACTGAAGCATTCTGCAACTCCCTCGCAATCACATTGACACATTCTGCAACTGCTCCGCAGTCACACTGGTGCATTCTCTAACTCCCTCGCAGTCACACTGACGCATTCTGCAATTCCCTCGCAATCACATTGACACATTCTGCAACTGCTCCGCAGTCACACTGGCGCATTCTCTAACTCCCTCGCAGTCACACTGACGCATTCTATAACTCCCTCGCAGTTACACTGACACATTCTGTAACACTCTCGCAGTCACACTGGCGCATTCTGTAACTCCCTCGCAGTCACACTGGTGCATTCCGTAACTCCCTCGCAAACACACTGGTGCATTTTATAACTCCCTCGCATTCACACTGGCACATTCTGTCACTCCCTCGCAGTAACACTTGCACAATCTGGAACTGCCTCGCAGTCACACTGGTGCATTCTGTAACTCCCTCGCAGTCACAATGACACATTCTGCAACTGCTTCGCAGTCACACTGGTGCATTCTGTAACACTTTCGCAATAACACTGGTGCATTCTGTAACTTTCTCGCTATAACATTGGTGACTTCTGTAACTCCCTCGCAGTCACACTGATGCATTCAGTAACTCGCTTGCAGTCACACTGGCACATTCTCTAACTCTCTTGCAGTCACACTGGTGCATTCTGTAAGTCCCTCGCAGTCAAACTGACACATACTGTAACTCCCTCGCAGTTACATTGGCACATTCTGTAACTCCCTTGCAGTCACAATAACACATTCTGTAACTCCCTCGCAGTAACACTGATGGATTCTATAACTCCCTCGCAGTCACCCTGGCACATTCTCTAACTCCCTCGCAGTCACACTGACGCATTCTGTAACTCCCTCGCAGTCACACTGGCACATTTTGTAACTCCCTCGCAATCACACTGGTGCATTCTATAACTCCCTCAGAGCCACCCTGGCTCATTCTGTAACTCCCTCGCAATCACACTGGTGCATTCTGTAACTCCCTCACAATAACACTGGTGCATTCTGTAACTCTCTCGCTATAACACAGTTGCCTTCTGTAACTCCGTCGCAGTCACACTGGCACATTCTGTAAATCCCTCGCAGTCACACTGGAGCTTTCTGTAACTCCCTCGCAATCACACTGGCGCTTTCTTTAACTGGGTCCCAGTCACACTGACACATTATGTGACTCCCTCGCAGACATATTAACGCATTCTGTAATCTCACGCAATCACACTGGCACATTCTGTAACTCCCTCGCAGTCACATTGACACATTCTGCAACTCCTTCGCAGTCACACTAATGCATTCCATAACTCCGTCGCAGTCACACTGACGCATTCTATAACTCCTTCGTACTCACATTGACACTTTATGTAACTCCCTCGCAGTCACACTGGCACATTCTGTAACTTCCTCGCAGTCATACTGGCATATTCCGTAACTCCCTCGCAATCACACTGGCACATTCTGTAACTTCCTCGCAATCACACTGTCACATTCCATAACTCCCTCGGAGCCACACTGGCTCATTCTGTAACTCCCTCGGAGTCACACTGGTGCATTCTGTAACTCTTTCGCAATAACATTGGTGCATTCGGTAACTTTCTCGCTATAACAATGTTGACTTCTGTAACTCCCTCGCAGTCACACTGGTGCATTCAGTAACTCCCTCGCAGTCACACTGGCACATTCTCTAACTCTCTTGCAGTCACACTGGAGCATTCTGTAAGTCCCTCGCAGTCACACTGACACATACTGTAACTCCCTCGCAGTTATACTGGCACATTCTGTAACTCCCTCGCAGTCACAATAACACATTCTGTAACTCCCTCGCAGTAACACTGACGCATTCTATAACTCCCTCGCAGTTACACTGACGCATTCTGGAACTCCCTCGCAGTCACACTGGCACATTCTGTAAATCCCTCGCAGTCACACTGGAACATTCTGTAACTCCCTCACAATCACACTGGTGCTTTCTATAACTCCCTCTTAGTCACAGTGGCACATTCCGGAACTCCCTCGCAGTCACACTCGCGCATTCTGTAAATCCCTCGCAGTCACACTGTAGCATTCTGAAACTACCGCACAATCACACTGGCGCATTCTGTAACTCCCTCTCAGTCACAGTGGCACATTCTGGAACTCCCTCGCAGTCACACTGATGCATTCTGCAACTCCCTCGCAATCACATTAACACATTCTGCAACTGCTCCGTAGTCACACTGGTGCATTCTCTAACTCCCTCGAAGTCACACTGACGCAATCTGTAACTCCCTCGCAGTCACACTGGCACCTTCTGTAACTCCCTCGTAATCACACTGGTGCATTCTATAACTCCCTCAGAGCGACACTGGCTCATTCTGTAACTGCTTCGCAGTCACACTGGAGCATTCTGTAACTCCCACGCAATCACACTGGTGCTTTCTATAACTCCCTCTTAGTCACAGTGGCACATTCCGGAACTCCCTCACAGTCACACTCGCGCATTCTGTAACTCCCTCGCAGTCACAATTGCACATTCTGTAACTCCCTCACATTCACACTGGCGCATTCTATAAGTCCATCGCAGTCACACTGACGCATTCTGTAACTCCCTCGCAGTCACACAGGCAGATTCTGTAACTCCCTCGCAATCACACTGGCGCATTCTATAACTCCCTCGGAGCCAAACCGACTCATTTTGTAACTCCCTCGCAGTCACACTGGTGCATTCTGTAACTCTTTCGCAATAACACTGGTGCATTCTGTAACTTTCTCGCTATAACACTGGTAACTTCTGTAAATCCCTCGCAGTCACACTGGTGCATTCAGTAAAGCCCTCGCAGTCACACTGGCACATTCTCTAACTCTCTTGCAGTCACACTGGTGCATTCTGTAAGTCCCTCGCGGTCGCACTGGTGCATTTTATAACTCCCTCACAGTCACACTGGCACTTTCTGTAACTCCCTCACATTCACACTGGCGCATTCTGTAACTCCCTCACAGTCACACTGGCACTTTCTGTAACTCCCTCTTAGTCACAGTGGCACATTCCGGAACTCCCTCGCAGTCACACTCGCGCATTCTGTAACTCCCTCACAATAACACTGGCACATTCTGTAACTCTCTCGCTATAACACAGTTGCCTTCTGTAACTCCGTCGCAGTCACACTGGCACATTCTGTAAATCCCTCGCAGTCACACTGGAGCTTTCTGTAACTCCCTCGCAATCACACTGGCGCTTTCTTTAACTGGGTCGCAGTCACACTGACACATTATGTGACTCCCTCGCAGACATATTAACGCATTCTGTAATCTCACGCAATCACACTGGCACATTCTGTAACTCCCTCGCAGTCACATTGACACATTCTGCAACTCCTTCGCAGTCACACTGATGCATTCCATAACTCCGTCGCAGTCACACTGACGCATTCTATAACTCCTTCGTACTCACATTGACACTTTATGTAACTCCCTCGCAGTCACACTGGCACATTCTGTAACTCCCTCGCAGTCATACTGGCATATTCCGTAACTCCCTCGCATTCACACTGGTGCATGTTGGAACTCCCTCGAAGTCACACTGGCAAATTCTGCAACTCCCTCGAAGCCACTCTGGCGCATTCTGTACCTCCCTCGCAGTCACACTGACGCTTTCTATAACTGCCGATTAGTCACAGTGGCACATTCAAGAACTCCCTCGCAGTCACACTCGCGCATTCTGTAACACCCTCACAGTCACACTGGCACATTCTGTAACTCCCTCGCAATCACCCTGGCGTTTTCTTTATTCACACTGGCGCATTCTATAAGTCCATCACAGTCACACTGACACATTCTGTAACTCCCTTGCAGTCACACTGACACATTATGTAACTCCCTCGCAGACATATTAACGCATTCTGTAATCTCACGCAATCACACCGACACATTCTGTAACTCCCTCGCAATAACACTGGCGCATTCTATAACTCCCTCGGAGCCACACTGGCTCATTCTGTAACTCCATCGCAGTCACACCAGTGCATTCTGTAACTGCCTCGCAATCAAACGGGTGCTTTCTATAACTCCCTCTTAGAAACAGTGGCACATTCCTGAACTCCCTCGCAGTCACACTCACACATTCTGTAACTCCCTCGCAGTCACACTCGCGCATTCTATAAGTCCATCGCAGTCACACTGACGCATTCTGTAACTCCCTCGCAATCACACTGGCACATTCTGTAACTCCCTCGCAATCACACTGTCACATTCCATAACTCCCTCGGAGCCACACTGGCTCATTCTGTAACTCCCTCGGAGTCACACTGGTGCATTCTGTAACTCTTTCGCAATAACATTGGTGCATTCGGTAACTTTCTCGCTATAACAATGTTGACTTCTGTAACTCCCTCGCAGCCACACTGGCTCATTCTGTAACTCCATCGCAGTCACACCAGTGCATTCTGGAACTCCCTCGCAATCAAACGGGTGCTTTCTATAACTCCCTCTTAGAAACAGTGGCACATTCCTGAACTCCCTCGCAGTCACACTCACACATTCTGTAACTCCCTCGCAGTCACACTCGCGCATTCTATAAGTCCATCGCAGTCACACTGACGCATTCTGTAACTCCCTCGCAATCACACTGGCACATTCTGTAACTCCCTCGCAATCACACTGTCACATTCCATAACTCCCTCGGAGCCACACTGGCTCATTCTGTAACTCCCTCGGAGTCACACTGGTGCATTCTGTAACTCTTTCGCAATAACATTGGTGCATTCGGTAACTTTCTCGCTATAACAATGTTGACTTCTGTAACTCCCTCGCAGTCACACTGGTGCATTCAGTAACTCCCTCGCAGTCACACTGGCACATTCTCTAACTCTCTTGCAGTCACACTGGAGCATTCTGTAAGTCCCTCGCAGTCACACTGACACATACTGTAACTCCCTCGCAGTTATACTGGCACATTCTGTAACTCCCTCGCAGTCACAATAACACATTCTGTAACTCCCTCGCAGTAACACTGACGCATTCTATAACTCCCTCGCAGTTACACTGACGCATTCTGGAACTCCCTCGCAGTCACACTGGCACATTCTGTAAATCCCTCGCAGTCACACTGGAACATTCTGTAACTCCCTCACAATCACACTGGTGCTTTCTATAACTCCCTCTTAGTCACAGTGGCACATTCCGGAACTCCCTCGCAGTCACACTCGCGCATTCTGTAAATCCCTCGCAGTCACACTGTAGCATTCTGAAACTACCGCACAATCACACTGGCGCATTCTGTAACTCCCTCTCAGTCACAGTGGCACATTCCGGAACTCCCTCGCAGTCACACTGATGCATTCTGCAACTCCCTCGCAATCACATTAACACATTCTGCAACTGCTCCGTAGTCACACTGGTGCATTCTCTAACTCCCTCGAAGTCACACTGACGCAATCTGTAACTCCCTCGCAGTCACACTGGCACCTTCTGTAACTCCCTCGTAATCACACTGGTGCATTCTATAACTCCCTCAGAGCGACACTGGCTCATTCTGTAACTGCTTCGCAGTCACACTGGAGCATTCTGTAACTCCCACGCAATCACACTGGTGCTTTCTATAACTCCCTCTTAGTCACAGTGGCACATTCCGGAACTCCCTCACAGTCACACTCGCGCATTCTGTAACTCCCTCGCAGTCACAATTGCACATTCTGTAACTCCCTCACATTCACACTGGTGCATTCTATAAGTCCATCGCAGTCACACTGACGCATTCTGTAACTCCCTCGCAGTCACACAGGCAGATTCTGTAACTCCCTCGCAATCACACCGGCGCATTCTATAACTCCCTCGGAGCCAAACCGACTCATGTTGTAACTCGCTCGCAGTCACACTGGTGCATTCTGTAACTCTTTCGCAATAACACTGGTGCATTCTGTAACTTTCTCGCTATAACACTGGTAACTTCTGTAAATCCCTCGCAGTCACACTGGTGCATTCAGTAACGCCCTCGCAGTCACACTGGCACATTCTCTAACTCTCTTGCAGTCACACTGGTGCATTCTGTAAGTCCCTCGCGGTCGCACTGGTGCATTTTATAACGCCCTCACAGTCACACTGGCACTTTCTGTAACTCCCTCACATTCACACTGGCGCATTCTGTAACTCCCTCACAGTCACACTGGCACTTTCTGTAACTCCCTCTTAGTCACAGTGGCACATTCCGGAACTCCCTCGCAGTCACACTCGCGCATTCTGTAACTCCCTCGCAGTCACACTGGCACATTCTGTAACTCACTCACATCCACACTGGTGCATTCTATACGTCCATCGCAGTCACACAGATTCATTCTGTAACTCCCTCGCAGTCACACTGGCACATTCTGTAACTCCCTCGCAGTCATACTGGCACATTCTGTGACTCCCTTGCATTCATACTGGTGCATTCTGGAACTCCCTCGCTGTCACACTGAAACATAATGCAACTGCTTCGCAGTCACACAGTTGCATTCTGTAACTCCCTCGAAGTCATACAGGCACTTTCTGCAACTCCCTCAGAGCCACACTGACACATTCTGTAACTCCCTCACAGTCACACTGCCACATTCTTCAACTCCCTCTCATTCACACTGGCACATTCTGTAAATCCCTCGCAGTCACACTGTAGCATTATGTAACACCCTCACAATCACACTGGCGCATTCTGTAACTCCCTCGCAGTCACAGTGGCACATTCTGGAACTCCCTCGCAGTCACACTGAAGCATTCTGCAACTCCCACGCAATCACATTGACACATTCTGCAACTGCTCCGCAGTCACACTGGTGCATTCTCTAACTCCCTCGCAGTCACACTGACGCATTCTATAACTCCCTCGCAATCACACTGACACATTCTGTAACACCCTCGCAAACACACTGGTGCATTTTATAACTCCCTCACATTCACACTGGCACATTCTGTCACTCCCTCGCAGTCACACTTGCACAATCTGGAAGTGCCTCGCAGTCACACTGGTGCATTCTGTAACTCCCTCGCAGTCACAATGACACATTCTATCACTCCCTCGCCGTCACACTGGCACTTTCTGCAACTCCCTCGCAGTCACACTGGCACATTCCGTAACTCCCTTGGAGCCACATTCGTGCAGTCGCTAACTCCCTCGCACACATGCTGCCACATTGTGTGACTCATTAGCAGTCACACTGGTGCGTTCTGTAACTCCCTCGCATTCACACTGGCACATTCTTTAACTCCCTCGCAGTCACACTGACAAATTCTGTAACTCCCTCGCAGTCACATTGGCACATTCCGTAACTCCTTCATAGTCACAGTGGCACATTCTGTAACTCCCTCGCACTCACACTGGCACATTCTGTAACTCCCTCGCAATCACATTGACACATCTGCAAGTGCTTTGCAGTCACACTCATGCACACTGCAACTCCCTCGGAGTCACACTGATGCATTCTATAACTCCTTCGCAGTCACACTGATGCATTCCATAACTCCCTCACAGTCACACTGACACATTCTGTAACTCCCTCGCAGTCACACTGGCACATTCTGTAACTTCCTCGCAGTCATACTGACACATTCTGTAACTCCCTCACAGTCACACTGGCGCATACCGCAACTCCCTCGCAGTCACACTGGCGCATTCTGTAACTCCCTCACAGTCACACTGGCGCATACTGCAACTCCCTCGCAGTCACACTGGCGCATTCTGTAATTCCCTCGCAGTCACACTGACACATTCTGTAACTCCCTCACAGTCACACTGGTGCATTCTGGAACTCCCTCGCAGTCACACTGGTGCATTCTGTAACTCCCTCGTAGTCACACTGGCACATTCTGTAAATTCTTCGCAGTCACTCTGACACATTCTGTAACTAACTCGCAGTCACACTGGCACATTCAAAAACTCCCTTGCAGTCACATTGACACATTCTGCAACTGCTTCACAGTCACACTGGTACATTCTGTAACTCCCTCGCAATCCCACTGGCGCATTCTGTAACTCCCTCGCAGTCACATTGACACATTCTGCAACTGCTTCGCAGTCACACTGGTGCATTCTGTAAATCGCTCGCAATCACACTGACACATTATGTAACTGCCTCGCAGACATATTAACGCATTCTATAATACCACGCAATCACACGGGCACATTCAGTAACTCCCTCGCAGTCACACTGGTGAATTCTGTAACTCCCTCGCAGTCACTCTGACACATTCTATCATTCCCTTGCAGTCACACTGGCACATTCTGTAACTCCTTCACAGTCACACTGGCACTTTCTGTAACTCCCTCACAGTCACACTGGCGCATTCTGTAACTCCCTCGCAGTCAAACTGGCGAATTCTGTACCTCCCTCGCAGTCACACTGACACATTCTATCACTCCCTCGCAGTCACACTGGCACATTCTCTAACTCCCTCGCAGTCACACTGACGCATTCTATAACTCCCTCGCAGTCACACTGACGCATTCTATAACTCCCTCGCAATCACACTGACACATTCTGTAACACCCTCGCAGTCACACTGGCGCATTCTGTAACTCCCTCGCAGTCACACTGGTGCATTCCGTAACTCCCTCGCAAACACACTGGTGCATTTTATAACTCCCTCGCATTCACACTGGCACATTCTGTCACTCCCTCGCAGTCACACTTGCACAATCTGGAACTGCCTCGCAGTCACACTGGTGCATTCTGTAACTCCCTCGCAGTCACAATGACACATTCTGCAACTGCTTCGCAGTCACACTGGTGCATTCTGTAACTCCCTCGCAATCACAATGACACATTCTATCACTCCCTCGCCGTCACACTGGCACATTCTGCAACTCCCTCGCAGTCATACTGGCACATTCCGTAACTCCCTTGGAGCCACATTCGTGCAGTCGCTAACTCCCTCGCACACATGCTGCCACATTGTGTGACTCATTAGCAGTCACACTGGTGCGTTCTGGAACTCCCTCGCAGTCACACTGGCACATTCTTTAACTCCCTCGCAGTCACACTGACACATTCTGTAACTCCCTCGCAGTCACATTGGCACATTCCATAACTCCCTCACAGTCACACTGACACATTCTGTAACTCCCTCGCAGTCACACTGGCACATTCTGTAACTTCCTCGCAGTCACACTGACACATTCTGTAACTCCCTCACAGTCACACTGGCGCATACCGCAACTCCCTTGCAGTCACACTGGCGCATTCTGTAACTCCCTCGAAGTCATACAGGCACTTTCTGCAACTCCCTCGGAGCCACACTGACACATTCTGTAACTCCCTCACAGTCACACTGCTGCATTCTTCAACTCCCTCTCATTCAAATTGGCACATTCGGTAAATCCCTCGCAGTCACACTGTAGCATTATGTAACTCCCTCACAATCACACTGGCGCATTCTGTAACTCCCTCTCAGTCACAGTGGCACATTCTGGAACTCCCTCGCAGTCACACTGGTGCATTCTCTAACTCCCTCGCAGTCACACTGACGCATTCTGCAATTCCCTCGCAATCACATTGACACATTCTGCAACTGCTCCGCAGTCACACTGGCGCATTCTCTAACTCCCTCGCAGTCACACTGACGCATTCTATAACTCTCTTGCAATCACACTGACACATTCTGTAACACCCTCGCAGTCACACTGGTGCATTCTGTAACTCCCTCGCAGTCACACTGGTGCATTCCGTAACTCCCTCGCAAACACACTGGTGCATTTTATAACTCCCTCGCATTCACACTGGCACATTCTGTCACTCCCTCGCAGTCACACTTGCACAATCTGGAACTGCCTCGCAGTCACACTGGTGCATTCTGTAACTCCCTCGCAGTCACACTGACACATTCTGCAACTGCTTCGCAGTCACACTGGTGCATTCTGTAACTTTCTCGCTATAACAATGGTGACTTCTGTAACTCCCTCGCAGTCACACTGATGCATTCAGTAACTCACTCGCAGTCACACTGGCACATTCTCTAACTCTCTTGCAGTCACACTGGTGCATTCTGTAAGTCCCTCGCAGTCAAACTGACACATACTGTAACTCCCTCGCAGTTACATTGGCACATTCTGTAACTCCCTTGCAGTCACAATAACACATTCTGTAACTCCCTCGCAGTAACACTGATGGATTCTATAACTCCCTCGCAGTCACCCTGGCACATTCTCTAACTCCCTCGCAGTCACACTGACACATTCTGTAACTCCCTCGCAGTCACACCAGTGCATTCTGTAACTCCCTCGCAATCAAACGGGTGCTTTCTATAACTCCCTCTTAGAAACAGTGGCACATTCCTGAACTCCCTCGCAGTCACACTCACACATTCTGTAACTCCCTCGCAGTCACACTCGCGCATTCTATAAGTCCATCGCAGTCACACTGACGCATTCTGTAACTCCCTCGCAATCACACTGGCACATTCTGTAACTCCCTCACAATCACACTGTCACATTCCATAACTCCCTTGGAGCCACACTGGCTCATTCTGTAACTCCCTCGGAGTCACACTGGTGCATTCTGTAACTCTTTCGCAATAACATTGGTGCATTCGGTAACTTTCTCGCTATAACAATGTTGACTTCTGTAACTCCCTCGCAGTCACACTGGTGCATTCAGTAACTCCCTCGCAGTCACACTGGCACATTCTCTAACTCTCTTGCAGTCACACTGGAGCATTCTGTAAGTCCCTCGCAGTCACACTGACACATACTGTAACTCCCTCGCAGTTATACTGGCACATTCTGTAACTCCCTCGCAGTCACAATAACACATTCTGTAACTCCCTCGCAGTAACACTGACGCATTCTATAACTCCCTCGCAGTTACACTGACGCATTCTGGAACTCCCTCGCAGTCACACTGGCACATTCTGTAAATCCCTCGCAGTCACACTGGAACATTCTGTAACTCCCTCACAATCACACTGGTGCTTTCTATAACTCCCTCTTAGTCACAGTGGCACATTCCGGAACTCCCTCACAGTCACACTCGCGCATTCTGTAAATCCCTCGCAGTCACACTGTAGCATTCTGAAACTACCGCACAATCACACTGGCGCATTCTGTAACTCCCTCTCAGTCACAGTGGCACATTCCGGAACTCCCTCGCAGTCACAATGATGCATTCTGCAACTCCCTCGCAATCACATTAACACATTCTGCAACTGCTCCGTAGTCACACTGGTGCATTCTCTAACTCCCTCGAAGTCACACTGACGCAATCTGTAACTCCCTCGCAGTCACACTGGCACCTTCTGTAACTCCCTCGTAATCACACTGGTGCATTCTATAACTCCCTCAGAGTGACACTGGCTCATTCTGTAACTGCTTCGCAGTCACACTGGAGCATTCTGTAACTCCCACGCAATCACACTGGTGCTTTCTATAACTCCCTCTTAGTCACAGTGGCACATTCCGGAACTCCCTCACAGTCACACTCGCGCATTCTGTAACTCCCTCGCAGTCAAAATTGCACATTCTGTAACTCCCTCACATTCACACTGGCGCATTCTATAAGTCCATCGCAGTCACACTGACGCATTCTGTAACTCCCTCGCAGTCACACTGGCACATTCTCTAACTCCCTCACATCCACACTGGTGCATTCTATACGTCCATCGCAGTCACACAGATGCATTCTGTAACTCCCTCGCAGTCACACTGGCACATTCTGTAACTCCCTCGCAGTCATACTGGCACATTCTGTGACTCCCTTGCATTCATACTGGTGCATTCTGGAACTCCCTCGCTGTCACACTGAAACATAATGCAACTGCTTCGCAGTCACACAGTTGCATTCTGTAACTCCCTCGAAGTCATACAGGCACTTTCTGCAACTCCCTCAGAGCCACACTGACACATTCTGTAACTCCCTCACAGTCACACTGCCACATTCTTCAACTCCCTCTCATTCACACTGGCACATTCTGTAAATCCCTCGCAGTCACACTGTAGCATTATGTAACACCCTCACAATCACACTGGCGCATTCTGTAACTCCCTCGCAGTCACAGTGGCACATTCTGGAACTCCCTCGCAGTCACACTGAAGCATTCTGCAACTCCCACGCAATCACATTGACACATTCTGCAACTGCTCCGCAGTCACACTGGTGCATTCTCTAACTCCCTCGCAGTCACACTGACGCATTCTATAACTCCCTCGCAATCACACTGACACATTCTGTAACACCCTCGCAAACACACTGGTGCATTTTATAACTCCCTCACATTCACACTGGCACATTCTGTCACTCCCTCGCAGTCACACTTGCACAATCTGGAACTGCCTCGCAGTCACACTGGTGCATTCTGTAACTCCCTCGCAGTCACAATGACACATTCTGCAACTGCTTCGCAGTCACACTGGTGCATTCTGTAACTCCCTCGCAATCACAATGACACATTCTATCACTCCCTCGCCGTCACACTGGCACATTCTGCAACTCCCTCGCAGTCACACTGGCACATTCCGTAACTCCCTTGGAGCCACATTCGTGCAGTCGCTAACTCCCTCGCACACATGCTGCCACATTGTGTGACTCATTAGCAGTCACACTGGTGCGTTCTGTAACTCCCTCGCATTCACACTGGCACATTCTTTAACTCCCTCGCAGTCACACTGACAAATTCTGTAACTCCCTCGCAGTCACATTGGCACATTCCGTAACTCCTTCATAGTCACAGTGGCACATTCTGTAACTCCCTCGCACTCACACTGGCACATTCTGTAACTCCCTCGCAATCACATTGACACATCTGCAAGTGCTTTGCAGTCACACTCATGCACACTGCAACTCCCTCGGAGTCACACTGATGCATTCTATAACTCCTTCGCAGTCACACTGATGCATTCCATAACTCCCTCACAGTCACACTGACACATTCTGTAACTCCCTCGCAGTCACACTGGCACATTCTGTAACTTCCTCGCAGTCATACTGACACATTCTGTAACTCCCTCACAGTCACACTGGCGCATACCGCAACTCCCTCGCAGTCACACTGGCGCATTCTGTAACTCCCTCACAGTCACACTGGCGCATACTGCAACTCCCTCGCAGTCACACTGGCGCATTCTGTAATTCCCTCGCAGTCACACTGACACATTCTGTAACTCCCTCACAGTCACACTGGTGCATTCTGGAACTCCCTCGCAGTCACACTGGTGCATTCTGTAACTCCCTCGTAGTCACACTGGCACATTCTGTAAATTCTTCGCAGTCACTCTGACACATTCTGTAACTAACTCGCAGTCACACTGGCACATTCAAAAACTCCCTTGCAGTCACATTGACACATTCTGCAACTGCTTCACAGTCACACTGGTACATTCTGTAACTCCCTCGCAATCCCACTGGCGCATTCTGTAACTCCCTCGCAGTCACATTGACACATTCTGCAACTGCTTCGCAGTCACACTGGTGCATTCTGTAAATCGCTCGCAATCACACTGACACATTATGTAACTGCCTCGCAGACATATTAACGCATTCTATAATACCACGCAATCACACGGGCACATTCAGTAACTCCCTCGCAGTCACACTGGTGAATTCTGTAACTCCCTCGCAGTCACTCTGACACATTCTATCATTCCCTTGCAGTCACACTGGCACATTCTGTAACTCCTTCACAGTCACACTGGCACTTTCTGTAACTCCCTCACAGTCACACTGGCGCATTCTGTAACTCCCTCGCAGTCAAACTGGCGAATTCTGTACCTCCCTCGCAGTCACACTGACACATTCTATCACTCCCTCGCAGTCACACTGGCACATTCTCTAATTCCCTCGCAGTCACACTGACGCATTCTATAACTCCCTCGCAGTCACACTGACGCATTCTATAACTCCCTCGCAATCACACTGACACATTCTGTAACACCCTCGCAGTCACACTGGCGCATTCTGTAACTCCCTCGCAGTCACACTGGTGCATTCCGTAACTCCCTCGCAAACACACTGGTGCATTTTATAACTCCCTCGCATTCACACTGGCACATTCTGTCACTCCCTCGCAGTCACACTTGCACAATCTGGAACTGCCTCGCAGTCACACTGGTGCATTCTGTAACTCCCTCGCAGTCACAATGACACATTCTGCAACTGCTTCGCAGTCACACTGGTGCATTCTGTAACTCCCTCGCAATCACAATGACACATTCTATCACTCCCTCGCCGTCACACTGGCACATTCTGCAACTCCCTCGCAGTCACACTGGCACATTCCGTAACTCCCTTGGAGCCACATTCGTGCAGTCGCTAACTCCCTCGCACACATGCTGCCACATTGTGTGACTCATTAGCAGTCACACTGGTGCGTTCTGGAACTCCCTCGCAGTCACACTGGCACATTCTTTAACTCCCTCGCAGTCACACTGACACATTCTGTAACTCCCTCGCAGTCACATTGGCACATTCCGTAACTCCTTCATAGTCACAGTGGCACATTCTGTAACTCCCTCGCACTCACACTGGCACATTCTGTAACTCCCTCGCAATCACATTGACACATCTGCAAGTGCTTTGCAGTCACACTCATGCACACTGCAACTCCCTCGGAGTCACACTGATGCATTCTATAACTCCTTCGCAGTCACACTGATGCATTCCATAACTCCCTCACAGTCACACTGACACATTCTGTAACTCCCTCGCAGTCACACTGGCACATTCTGTAACTTCCTCGCAGTCATACTGACACATTCTGTAACTCCCTCACAGTCACACTGGCGCATACCGCAACTCCCTTGCAGTCACACTGGCGCATTCTGTAACTCCCTCGAAGTCATACAGGCACTTTCTGCAACTCCCTCGGAGCCACACTGACACATTCTGTAACTCCCTCACAGTCACACTGCCGCATTCTTCAACTCCCTCTCATTCACATTGGCACATTCGGTAAATCCCTCGCAGTCACACTGTAGCATTATGTAACTCCCTCACAATCACACTGGCGCATTCTGTAACTCCCTCTCAGTCACAGTGGCACATTCTGGAACTCCCTCGCAGTCACACTGGTGCATTCTCTAACTCCCTCGCAGTCACACTGACGCATTCTGCAATTCCCTCGCAATCACATTGACACATTCTGCAACTGCTCCGCAGTCACACTGGCGCATTCTCTAACTCCCTCGCAGTCACACTGACGCATTCTATAACTCTCTTGCAATCACACTGACACATTCTGTAACACCCTCGCAGTCACACTGGTGCATTCTGTAACTCCCTCGCAGTCACACTGGTGCATTCCGTAACTCCCTCGCAAACACACTGGTGCATTTTATAACTCCCTCGCATTCACACTGGCACATTCTGTCACTCCCTCGCAGTCACACTTGCACAATCTGGAACTGCCTCGCAGTCACACTGGTGCATTCTGTAACTCCCTCGCAGTCACAATGACACATTCTGCAACTGCTTCGCAGTCACACTGGTGCATTCTGTAACTTTCTCACTATAACAATGGTGACTTCTGTAACTCCCTCGCAGTCACACTGATGCATTCAGTAACTCACTCGCAGTCACACTGGCACATTCTCTAACTCTCTTGCAGTCACACTGGTGCATTCTGTAAGTCCCTCGCAGTCAAACTGACACATACTGTAACTCCCTCGCAGTTACATTGGCACATTCTGTAACTCCCTTGCAGTCACAATAACACATTCTGTAACTCCCTCGCAGTAACACTGATGGATTCTATAACTCCCTCGCAGTCACCCTGGCACATTCTCTAACTCCCTCGCAGTCACACTGACACATTCTGTAACTCCCTCGCAGTCACACCAGTGCATTCTGTAACTCCCTCGCAATCAAACGGGTGCTTTCTATAACTCCCTCTTAGAAACAGTGGCACATTCCTGAACTCCCTCGCAGTCACACTCACACATTCTGTAACTCCCTCGCAGTCACACTCGCGCATTCTATAAGTCCATCGCAGTCACACTGACGCATTCTGTAACTCCCTCGCAATCACACTGGCACATTCTGTAACTCCCTCGCAATCACACTGTCACATTCCATAACTCCCTTGGAGCCACACTGGCTCATTCTGTAACTCCCTCGGAGTCACACTGGTGCATTCTGTAACTCTTTCGCAATAACATTGGTGCATTCGGTAACTTTCTCGCTATAACAATGTTGACTTCTGTAACTCCCTCGCAGTCACACTGGCACATTCTCTAACTCTCTTGCAGTCACACTGGAGCATTCTGTAAGTCCCTCGCAGTCACACTGACACATACTGTAACTCCCTCGCAGTTATACTGGCACATTCTGTAACTCCCTCGCAGTCACAATAACACATTCTGTAACTCCCTCGCAGTAACACTGACGCATTCTATAACTCCCTCGCAGTTACACTGACGCATTCTGGAACTCCCTCGCAGTCACACTGGCACATTCTGTAAATCCCTCGCAGTCACACTGGAACATTCTGTAACTCCCTCACAATCACACTGGTGCTTTCTATAACTCCCTCTTAGTCACAGTGGCACATTCCCGAACTCCCTCGCAGTCACACTCGCGCATTCTGTAAATCCCTCGCAGTCACACTGTAGCATTCTGAAACTACCGCACAATCACACTGGCGCATTCTGTAACTCCCTCTCAGTCACAGTGGCACATTCCGGAACTCCCTCGCAGTCACAATGATGCATTCTGCAACTCCCTCGCAATCACATTAACACATTCTGCAACTGCTCCGTAGTCACACTGGTGCATTCTCTAACTCCCTCGAAGTCACACTGACGCAATCTGTAACTCCCTCGCAGTCACACTGGCACCTTCTGTAACTCCCTCGTAATCACACTGGTGCATTCTATAACTCCCTCAGAGTGACACTGGCTCATTCTGTAACTCCCACGCAATCACACTGGAGCATTCTGTAACTCCCACGCAATCACACTGGTGCTTTCTATAACTCCCTCTTAGTCACAGTGGCACATTCCGGAACTCCCTCACAGTCACACTCGCGCATTCTGTAACTCCCTCGCAGTCAAAATTGCACATTCTGTAACTCCCTCACATTCACACTGGCGCATTCTATAAGTCCATCGCAGTCACACTGACGCATTCTGTAACTCCCTCGCAGTCACACTGGCACATTCTCTAACTCCCTCACATCCACACTGGTGCATTCTATACGTCCATCGCAGTCACACAGATGCATTCTGTAACTCCCTCGCAGTCACACTGGCACATTCTGTAACTCCCTCGCAGTCATACTGGCACATTCTGTGACTCCCTTGCATTCATACTGGTGCATTCTGGAACTCCCTCGCTGTCACACTGAAACATAATGCAACTGCTTCGCAGTCACACAGTTGCATTCTGTAACTCCCTCGAAGTCATACAGGCACTTTCTGCAACTCCCTCAGAGCCACACTGACACATTCTGTAACTCCCTCACAGTCACACTGCCACATTCTTCAACTCCCTCTCATTCACACTGGCACATTCTGTAAATCCCTCGCAGTCACACTGTAGCATTATGTAACACCCTCACAATCACACTGGCGCATTCTGTAACTCCCTCGCAGTCACAGTGGCACATTCTGGAACTCCCTCGCAGTCACACTGAAGCATTCTGCAACTCCCACGCAATCACATTGACACATTCTGCAACTGCTCCGCAGTCACACTGGTGCATTCTCTAACTCCCTCGCAGTCACACTGACGCATTCTATAACTCCCTCGCAATCACACTGACACATTCTCTAACTCCCTCACATCCACACTGGTGCATTCTATACGTCCATCGCAGTCACACAGATGCATTCTGTAACTCCCTCGCAGTCACACTGGCACATTCTGTAACTCCCTCGCAGTCATACTGGCACATTCTGTGACTCCCTTGCATTCATACTGGTGCATTCTGGAACTCCCTCGCTGTCACACTGAAACATAATGCAACTGCTTCGCAGTCACACAGTTGCATTCTGTAACTCCCTCGAAGTCATACAGGCACTTTCTGCAACTCCCTCAGAGCCACACTGACACATTCTGTAACTCCCTCACAGTCACACTGCCACATTCTTCAACTCCCTCTCATTCACACTGGCACATTCTGTAAATCCCTCGCAGTCACACTGTAGCATTATGTAACACCCTCACAATCACACTGGCGCATTCTGTAACTCCCTCGCAGTCACAGTGGCACATTCTGGAACTCCCTCGCAGTCACACTGAAGCATTCTGCAACTCCCACGCAATCACATTGACACATTCTGCAACTGCTCTGCAGTCACACTGGTGCATTCTCTAACTCCCTCGCAGTCACACTGACGCATTCTATAACTCCCTCGCAATCACACTGACACATTCTGTAACACCCTCGCAAACACACTGGTGCATTTTATAACTCCCTCACATTCACACTGGCACATTCTGTCACTCCCTCGCAGTCACACTTGCACAATCTGGAACTGCCTCGCAGTCACACTGGTGCATTCTGTAACTCCCTCGCAGTCACAATGACACATTCTGCAACTGCTTCGCAGTCACACTGGTGCATTCTGTGACTCCCTCGCAATCACAATGACACATTCTATCACTCCCTCGCCGTCACACTGGCACATTCTGCAACTCCCTCGCAGTCACACTGGCACATTCCGTAACTCCCTTGGAGCCACATTCGTGCAGTCGCTAACTCCCTCGCACACATGCTGCCACATTGTGTGACTCATTAGCAGTCACACTGGTGCGTTCTGTAACTCCCTCGCATTCACACTGGCACATTCTTTAACTCCCTCGCAGTCACACTGACAAATTCTGTAACTCCCTCGCAGTCACATTGGCACATTCCGTAACTCCTTCATAGTCACAGTGGCACATTCTGTAACTCCCTCGCACTCACACTGGCACATTCTGTAACTCCCTCGCAATCACATTGACACATCTGCAAGTGCTTTGCAGTCACACTCATGCACACTGCAACTCCCTCGGAGTCACACTGATGCATTCTATAACTCCTTCGCAGTCACACTGATGCATTCCATAACGCCCTCACAGTCACACTGACACATTCTGTAACTCCCTCGCAGTCACACTGGCACATTCTGTAACTTCCTCGCAGTCATACTGACACATTCTGTAACTCCCTCACAGTCACACTGGCGCATACCGCAACTCCCTCGCAGTCACACTGGCGCATTCTGTAACTCCCTCACAGTCACACTGGCGCATACTGCAACTCCCTCGCAGTCACACTGGCGCATTCTGTAATTCCCTCGCAGTCACACTGACACATTCTGTAACTCCCTCGCAGTCACACTGGTGCATTCTGTAACTCCCTCGTAGTCACACTGGCACATTCTGTAAATTCTTCGCAGTCACTCTGACACATTCTGTAACTAACTCGCAGTCACACTGGCACATTCAAAAACTCCCTTGCAGTCACATTGACACATTCTGCAACTGCTTCACAGTCACACTGGTACATTCTGTAACTCCCTCGCAATCCCACTGGCGCATTCTGTAACTCCCTCGCAGTCACATTGACACATTCTGCAACTGCTTCGCAGTCACACTGGTGCATTCTGTAAATCGCTCGCAATCACACTGACACATTATGTAACTGCCTCGCAGACATATTAACGCATTCTATAATACCACGCAATCACACGGGCACATTCAGTAACTCCCTCGCAGTCACACTGGTGAATTCTGTAACTCCCTCGCAGTCACTCTGACACATTCTATCATTCCCTTGCAGTCACACTGGCACATTCTGTAACTCCTTCACAGTCACACTGGCACTTTCTGTAACTCCCTCACAGTCACACTGGCGCATTCTGTAACTCCCTCGCAGTCAAACTGGCGAATTCTGTACCTCCCTCGCAGTCACACTGACACATTCTATCACTCCCTCGCAGTCACACTGGCACATTCTCTAATTCCCTCGCAGTCACACTGACGCATTCTATAACTCCCTCGCAGTCACACTGACGCATTCTATAACTCCCTCGCAATCACACTGACACATTCTGTAACACCCTCGCAGTCACACTGGCGCATTCTGTAACTCCCTCGCAGTCACACTGGTGCATTCCGTAACTCCCTCGCAAACACACTGGTGCATTTTATAACTCCCTCGCATTCACACTGGCACATTCTGTCACTCCCTCGCAGTCACACTTGCACAATCTGGAACTGCCTCGCAGTCACACTGGTGCATTCTGTAACTCCCTCGCAGTCACAATGACACATTCTGCAACTGCTTCGCAGTCACACTGGTGCATTCTGTAACTCCCTCGCAATCACAATGACACATTCTATCACTCCCTCGCCGTCACACTGGCACATTCTGCAACTCCCTCGCAGTCACACTGGCACATTCCGTAACTCCCTTGGAGCCACATTCGTGCAGTCGCTAACTCCCTCGCACACATGCTGCCACATTGTGTGACTCATTAGCAGTCACACTGGTGCGTTCTGGAACTCCCTCGCAGTCACACTGGCACATTCTTTAACTCCCTCGCAGTCACACTGACACATTCTGTAACTCCCTCGCAGTCACATTGGCACATTCCGTAACTCCTTCATAGTCACAGTGGCACATTCTGTAACTCCCTCGCACTCACACTGGCACATTCTGTAACTCCCTCGCAATCACATTGACACATCTGCAAGTGCTTTGCAGTCACACTCATGCACACTGCAACTCCCTCGGAGTCACACTGATGCATTCTATAACTCCTTCGCAGTCACACTGATGCATTCCATAACTCCCTCACAGTCACACTGACACATTCTGTAACTCCCTCGCAGTCACACTGGCACATTCTGTAACTTCCTCGCAGTCATACTGACACATTCTGTAACTCCCTCACAGTCACACTGGCGCATACCGCAACTCCCTTGCAGTCACACTGGCGCATTCTGTAACTCCCTCGAAGTCATACAGGCACTTTCTACAACTCCCTCGGAGCCACACTGACACATTCTGTAACTCCCTCACAGTCACACTGCCGCATTCTTCAACTCCCTCTCATTCACATTGGCACATTCTGTAAATCCCTCGCAGTCACACTGTAGCATTATGTAACTCCCTCACAATCACACTGGCGCATTCTGTAACTCCCTCTCAGTCACAGTGGCACATTCTGGAACTCCCTCGCAGTCACACTGGTGCATTCTCTAACTCCCTCGCAGTCACACTGACGCATTCTGCAATTCCCTCGCAATCACATTGACACATTCTGCAACTGCTCCGCAGTCACACTGGCGCATTCTCTAACTCCCTCGCAGTCACACTGACGCATTCTATAACTCTCTTGCAATCACACTGACACATTCTGTAACACCCTCGCAGTCACACTGGTGCATTCTGTAACTCCCTCGCAGTCACACTGGTGCATTCCGTAACTCCCTCGCAAACACACTGGTGCATTTTATAACTCCCTCGCATTCACACTAGCACATTCTGTCACTCCCTCGCAGTCACACTTGCACAATCTGGAACTGCCTCGCAGTCACACTGGTGCATTCTGTAACTCCCTCGCAGTCACAATGACACATTCTGTAACTCCCTCGCAGTAACACTGATGGATTCTATAACTCCCTCGCAGTCACCCTGGCACATTCTCTAACTCCCTCGCAGTCACACTGACACATTCTGTAACTCCCTCGCAGTCACACCAGTGCATTCTGTAACTCCCTCGCAATCAAACGGGTGCTTTCTATAACTCCCTCTTAGAAACAGTGGCACATTCCTGAACTCCCTCGCAGTCACACTCACACATTCTGTAACTCCCTCGCAGTCACACTCGCGCATTCTATAAGTCCATCGCAGTCACACTGACGCATTCTGTAACTCCCTCGCAATCACACTGGCACATTCTGTAACTCCCTCGCAATCACACTGTCACATTCCATAACTCCTTTGGAGCCACACTGGCTCATTCTGTAACTCCCTCGGAGTCACACTGGTGCATTCTGTAACTCTTTCGCAATAACATTGGTGCATTCGGTAACTTTCTCGCTATAACAATGTTGACTTCTGTAACTCCCTCGCAGTCACACTGGTGCATTCAGTAACTCCCTCGCAGTCACACTAGCACATTCTCTAACTCTCTTGCAGTCACACTGGAGCATTCTGTAAGTCCCTCGCAGTCACACTGACACATACTGTAACTCCCTCGCAGTTATACTGGCACATTCTGTAACTCCCTCGCAGTCACAATAACACATTCTGTAACTCCCTCGCAGTAACACTGACGCATTCTATAACTCCCTCGCAGTTACACTGACGCATTCTGGAACTCCCTCGCAGTCACACTGGCACATTCTGTAAATCCCTCGCAGTCACACTGGAACATTCTGTAACTCCCTCACAATCACACTGGTGCTTTCTATAACTCCCTCTTAGTCACAGTGGCACATTCCCGAACTCCCTCGCAGTCACACTCGCGCATTCTGTAAATCCCTCGCAGTCACACTGTAGCATTCTGAAACTACCGCACAATCACACTGGCGCATTCTGTAACTCCCTCTCAGTCACAGTGGCACATTCCGGAACTCCCTCGCAGTCACAATGATGCATTCTGCAACTCCCTCGCAATCACATTAACACATTCTGCAACTGCTCCGTAGTCACACTGGTGCATTCTCTAACTCCCTCGAAGTCACACTGACGCAATCTGTAACTCCCTCGCAGTCACACTGGCACCTTCTGTAACTCCCTCGTAATCACACTGGTGCATTCTATAACTCCCTCAGAGTGACACTGGCTCATTCTGTAACTGCTTCGCAGTCACACTGGAGCATTCTGTAACTCCCACGCAATCACACTGGTGCTTTCTATAACTCCCTCTTAGTCACAGTGGCACATTCCGGAACTCCCTCACAGTCACACTCGCGCATTCTGTAACTCCCTCGCAGTCAAAATTGCACATTCTGTAACTCCCTCACATTCACACTGGCGCATTCTATAAGTCCATCGCAGTCACACTGACGCATTCTGTAACTCCCTCGCAGTCACACTGGCACATTCTCTAACTCCCTCACATCCACACTGGTGCATTCTATACGTCCATCGCAGTCACACAGATGCATTCTGTAACTCCCTCGCAGTCACACTGGCACATTCTGTAACTCCCTCGCAGTCATATTGGCACATTCTGTGACTCCCTTGCATTCATACTGGTGCATTCTGGAACTCCCTCGCTGTCACACTGAAACATATTGCAACTGCTTCGCAGTCACACAGTTGCATTCTGTAACTCCCTCGAAGTCATACAGGCACTTTCTGCAACTCCCTCAGAGCCACACTGACACATTCTGTAACTCCCTCACAGTCACACTGCCACATTCTTCAACTCCCTCTCATTCACACTGGCACATTCTGTAAATCCCTCGCAGTCACACTGTAGCATTATGTAACACCCTCACAATCACACTGGCGCATTCTGTAACTCCCTCGCAGTCACAGTGGCACATTCTGGAACTCCCTCGCAGTCACACTGAAGCATTCTGCAACTCCCACGCAATCACATTGACACATTCTGCAACTGCTCCGCAGTCACACTGGTGCATTCTCTAACTCCCTCGCAGTCACACTGACGCATTCTATAACTCCCTCGCAATCACACTGACACATTCTGCAACACCCTCGCAAACACACTGGTGCATTTTATAACTCCCTCACATTCACACTGGCACATTCTGTCACTCCCTCGCAGTCACACTTGCACAATCTGGAACTGCCTCGCAGTCACACTGGTGCATTCTGTAACTCCCTCGCAGTCACAATGACACATTCTGCAACTGCTTCGCAGTCACACTGGTGCATTCTGTAACTCCCTCGCAATCACAATGACACATTCTATCACTCCCTCGCCGTCACACTGGCACATTCCGTAACTCCCTTGGAGCCACATTCGTGCAGTCGCTAACTCCCTCGCACACATGCTGCCACATTGTGTGACTCATTAGCAGTCACACTGGTGCGTTCTGTAACTCCCTCGCATTCACACTGGCACATTCTTTAACTCCCTCGCAGTCACACTGACAAATTCTGTAACTCCCTCGCAGTCACATTGGCACATTCCGTAACTCCTTCATAGTCACAGTGGCACATTCTGTAACTCCCTCGCACTCACACTGGCACATTCTGTAACTCCCTCGCAATCACATTGACACATCTGCAAGTGCTTTGCAGTCACACTCATGCACACTGCAACTCCCTCGGAGTCACACTGATGCATTCTATAACTCCTTCGCAGTCACACTGATGCATTCCATAACTCCCTCACAGTCACACTGACACATTCTGTAACTCCCTCGCAGTCACACTGGCACATTCTGTAACTTCCTCGCAGTCATACTGACACATTCTGTAACTCCCTCACAGTCACACTGGCGCATACCGCAACTCCATCGCAGTCACACTGGCGCATTCTGTAACTCCCTCACAGTCACACTGGCGCATACTGCAACTCCCTCGCAGTCACACTGGCGCATTCTGTAATTCCCTCGCAGTCACACTGACACATTCTGTAACTCCCTCACAGTCACACTGGTGCATTCTGGAACTCCCTCGCAGTCACACTGGTGCATTCTGTAACTCCCTCGTAGTCACACTGGCACATTCTGTAAATTCTTCGCAGTCACTCTGACACATTCTGTAACTAACTCGCAGTCACACTGGCACATTCAAAAACTCCCTTGCAGTCACATTGACACATTCTGCAACTGCTTCACAGTCACACTGGTACATTCTGTAACTCCCTCGCAATCACACTGGCGCATTCTGTAACTCCCTCGCAGTCACATTGACACATTCTGCAACTGCTTCGCAGTCACACTGGTGCATTCTGTAAATCGCTCGCAATCACACTGACACATTATGTAACTGCCTCGCAGACATATTAACGCATTCTATAATACCACGCAATCACACGGGCACATTCAGTAACTCCCTCGCAGTCACACTGGTGAATTCTGTAACTCCCTCGCAGTCACTCTGACACATTCTATCATTCCCTTGCAGTCACACTGGCACATTCTGTAACTCCTTCACAGTCACACTGGCACTTTCTGTAACTCCCTCACAGTCACACTGGCGCATTCTGTAACTCCCTCGCAGTCAAACTGGCGAATTCTGTACCTCCCTCGCAGTCACACTGACACATTCTATCACTCCCTCGCAGTCACACTGGCACATTCTCTAATTCCCTCGCAGTCACACTGACGCATTCTATAACTCCCTCGCAGTCACACTGACGCATTCTATAACTCCCTCGCAATCACACTGACACATTCTGTAACACCCTCGCAGTCACACTGGCGCATTCTGTAACTCCCTCGCAGTCACACTGGTGCATTCCGTAACTCCCTCGCAAACACACTGGTGCATTTTATAACTCCCTCGCATTCACACTGGCACATTCTGTCACTCCCTCGCAGTCACACTTGCACAATCTGGAACTGCCTCGCAGTCACACTGGTGCATTCTGTAACTCCCTCGCAGTCACAATGACACATTCTGCAACTGCTTCGCAGTCACACTGGTGCATTCTGTAACTCCCTCGCAATCACAATGACACATTCTATCACTCCCTCGCCGTCACACTGGCACATTCTGCAACTCCCTCGCAGTCACACTGGCACATTCCGTAACTCCCTTGGAGCCACATTCGTGCAGTCGCTAACTCCCTCGCACACATGCTGCCACATTGTGTGACTCATTAGCAGTCACACTGGTGCGTTCTGGAACTCCCTCGCAGTCACACTGGCACATTCTTTAACTCCCTCGCAGTCACACTGACACATTCTGTAACTCCCTCGCAGTCACATTGGCACATTCCGTAACTCCTTCATAGTCACAGTGGCACATTCTGTAACTCCCTCGCACTCACACTGGCACATTCTGTAACTCCCTCGCAATCACATTGACACATCTGCAAGTGCTTTGCAGTCACACTCATGCACACTGCAACTTCCTCGGAGTCACACTGATGCATTCTATAACTCCTTCGCAGTCACACTGATGCATTCCATAACTCCCTCACAGTCACACTGACACATTCTGTAACTCCCTCGCAGTCACACTGGCACATTCTGTAACTTCCTCGCAGTCATACTGACACATTCTGTAACTCCCTCACAGTCACACTGGCGCATACCGCAACTCCCTTGCAGTCACACTGGCGCATTCTGTAACTCCCTCGAAGTCATACAGGCACTTTCTGCAACTCCCTCGGAGCCACACTGACACATTCTGTAACTCCCTCACAGTCACACTGCCGCATTCTTCAACTCCCTCTCATTCACATTGGCACATTCGGTAAATCCCTCGCAGTCACACTGTAGCATTATGTAACTCCCTCACAATCACACTGGCGCATTCTGTAACTCCCTCTCAGTCACAGTGGCACATTCTGGAACTCCCTCGCAGTCACACTGGTGCATTCTCTAACTCCCTCGCAGTCACACTGACGCATTCTGCAATTCCCTCGCAATCACATTGACACATTCTGCAACTGCTCCGCAGTCACACTGGCGCATTCTCTAACTCCCTCGCAGTCACACTGACGCATTCTATAACTCTCTTGCAATCACACTGACACATTCTGTAACACCCTCGCAGTCACACTGGTGCATTCTGTAACTCCCTCGCAGTCACACTGGTGCATTCCGTAACTCCCTCGCAAACACACTGGTGCATTTTATAACTCCCTCGCATTCACACTGGCACATTCTGTCACTCCCTCGCAGTCACACTTGCACAATCTGGAACTGCCTCGCAGTCACACTGGTGCATTCTGTAACTCCCTCGCAGTCACAATGACACATTCTGCAACTGCTTCGCAGTCACACTGGTGCATTCTGTAACTTTCTCGCTATAACAATGGTGACTTCTGTAACTCCCTCGCAGTCACACTGATGCATTCAGTAACTCACTCGCAGTCACACTGGCACATTCTCTAACTCTCTTGCAGTCACACTGGTGCATTCTGTAAGTCCCTCGCAGTCAAACTGACACATACTGTGACTCCCTCGCAGTTACATTGGCACATTCTGTAACTCCCTTGCAGTCACAATAAAACATTCTGTAACTCCCTCGCAGTAACACTGATGGATTCTATAACTCCCTCGCAGTCACCCTGGCACATTCTCTAACTCCCTCGCAGTCACACTGACACATTCTGTAACTCCCTCGCAGTCACACCAGTGCATTCTGTAACTCCCTCGCAATCAAACGGGTGCTTTCTATATCTCCCTCTTAGAAACAGTGGCACATTCCTGAACTCCCTCGCAGTCACACTCACACATTCTGTAACTCCCTCGCAGTCACACTCGCGCATTCTATAAGTCCATCGCAGTCACACTGACGCATTCTGTAACTCCCTCGCAATCACACTGGCACATTCTGTAACTCCCTCGCAATCACACTGTCACATTCCATAACTCCCTTGGAGCCACACTGGCTCATTCTGTAACTCCCTCGGAGTCACACTGGTGCATTCTGTAACTCTTTCGCAATAACATTGGTGCATTCGGTAACTTTCTCGCTATAACAATGTTGACTTCTGTAACTCCCTCGCAGTCACACTGGTGCATTCAGTAACTCCCTCGCAGTCACACTGGCACATTCTCTAACTCACTTGCAGTCACACTGGAGCATTCTGTAAGTCCCTCGCAGTCACACTGACACATACTGTAACTCCCTCGCAGTTATACTGGCACATTCTGTAACTCCCTCGCAGTCACAATAACACATTCTGTAACTCCCTCGCAGTAACACTGACGCATTCTATAACTCCCTCGCAGTTACACTGACGCATTCTGGAACTCCCTCGCAGTCACACTGGCACATTCTGTAAATCCCTCGCAGTCACACTGGAACATTCTGTAACTCCCTCACAATCAGACTGGTGCTTTCTATAACTCCCTCTTAGTCACAGTGGCACATTCCCGAACTCCCTCGCAGTCACACTCGCACATTCTGTAAATCCCTCGCAGTCACACTGTAGCATTCTGAAACTACCGCACAATCACACTGGCGCATTCTGTAACTCCCTCTCAGTCACAGTGGCACATTCCGGAACTCCCTCGCAGTCACAATGATGCATTCTGCAACTCCCTCGCAATCACATTAACATATTCTGCAACTGCTCCGTAGTCACACTGGTGCATTCTCTAACTCCCTCGAAGTCACACTGACGCAATCTGTAACTCCCTCGCAGTCACACTGGCACCTTCTGTAACTCCCTCGTAATCACACTGGTGCATTCTATAACTCCCTCAGAGTGACACTGGCTCATTCTGTAACTGCTTCGCAGTCACACTGGAGCATTCTGTAACTCCCACGCAATCACACTGGTGCTTTCTATAACTCCCTCTTAGTCACAGTGGCACATTCCGGAACTCCCTCACAGTCACACTCGCGCATTCTGTAACTCCCTCGCAGTCAAAATTGCACATTCTGTAACTCCCTCACATTCACACTGGCGCATTCTATAAGTCCATCGCAGTCACACTGACGCATTCTGTAACTCCCTCGCAGTCACACTGGCACATTCTCTAACTCCCTCACATCCACACTGGTGCATTCTATACGTCCATCGCAGTCACACAGATGCATTCTGTAACTCCCTCGCAGTCACACTGGCACATTCTGTAACTCCCTCGCAGTCATACTGGCACATTCTGTGACTCCCTTGCATTCATACTGGTGCATTCTGGAACTCCCTCGCTGTCACACTGAAACATAATGCAACTGCTTCGCAGTCACACAGTTGCATTCTGTAACTCCCTCGAAGTCATACAGGCACTTTCTGCAACTCCCTCAGAGCCACACTGACACATTCTGTAACTCCCTCACAGTCACACTGCCACATTCTTCAACTCCCTCTCATTCACACTGGCACATTCTGTAAATCCCTCGCAGTCACACTGTAGCATTATGTAACACCCTCACAATCACACTGGCGCATTCTGTAACTCCCTCGCAGTCACAGTGGCACATTCTGGAACTCCCTCGCAGTCACACTGAAGCATTCTGCAACTCCCACGCAATCACATTGACACAATCTGCAACTGCTCCGCAGTCACACTGGTGCATTCTCTAACTCCCTCGCAGTCACACTGACGCATTCTATAACTCCCTCGCAATCACACTGACACATTCTGTAACACCCTCGCAAACACACTGGTGCATTTTATAACTCCCTCACATTCACACTGGCACATTCTGTCACTCCCTCGCAGTCACACTTGCACAATCTGGAACTGCCTCGCAGTCACACTGGTGCATTCTGTAACTCCCTCGCAGTCACAATGACACATTCTGCAACTGCTTCGCAGTCACACTGGTGCATTCTGTAACTCCCTCGCAATCACAATGACACATTCTATCACTCCCTCGCCGTCACACTGGCACATTCTGCAACTCCCTCGCAGTCACACTGGCACATTCCGTAACTCCCTTGGAGCCACATTCGTGCAGTCGCTAACTCCCTCGCACACATGCTGCCACATTGTGTGACTCATTAGCAGTCACACTGGTGCGTTCTGTAACTCCCTCGCATTCACACTGGCACATTCTTTAACTCCCTCGCAGTCACACTGACAAATTCTGTAACTCCCTCGCAGTCACATTGGCACATTCCGTAACTCCTTCATAGTCACAGTGGCACATTCTGTAACTCCCTCGCACTCACACTGGCACATTCTGTAACTCCCTCGCAATCACAATGACACATCTGCAAGTGCTTTGCAGTCACACTCATGCACACTGCAACTCCCTCGGAGTCACACTGATGCATTCTATAACTCCTTCGCAGTCACACTGATGCATTCCATAACTCCCTCACAGTCACACTGACACATTCTGTAACTCCCTCGCAGTCACACTGGCACATTCTGTAACTTCCTCGCAGTCATACTGACACATTCTGTAACTCCCTCACAGTCACACTGGCGCATACCGCAACTCCCTCGCAGTCACACTGGCACATTCTGTAACTCCCTCACAGTCACACTGGCGCATACTGCAACTCCCTCGCAGTCACACTGGCGCATTCTGTAATTCCCTCGCAGTCACACTGACACATTCTGTAACTCCCTCACAGTCACACTGGTGCATTCTGGAACTCCCTCGCAGTCACACTGGTGCATTCTGTAACTCCCTCGTAGTCACACTGGCACATTCTGTAAATTCTTCGCAGTCACTCTGACACATTCTGTAACTAACTCGCAGTCACACTGGCACATTCAAAAACTCCCTTGCAGTCACATTGACACATTCTGCAACTGCTTCACAGTCACACTGGTACATTCTGTAACTCCCTCGCAATCCCACTGGCGCATTCTGTAACTCCCTCGCAGTCACATTGACACATTCTGCAACTGCTTCGCAGTCACACTGGTGCATTCTGTAAATCGCTCGCAATCACACTGACACATTATGTAACTGCCTCGCAGACATATTAACGCATTCTATAATACCACGCAATCACACGGGCACATTCAGCAACTCCCTCGCAGTCACACTGGTGAATTCTGTAACTCCCTCGCAGTCACTCTGACACATTCTATCATTCCCTTGCAGTCACACTGGCACATTCTGTAACTCCTTCACAGTCACACTGGCACTTTCTGTAACTCCCTCACAGTCACACTGGCGCATTCTGTAACTCCCTCGCAGTCAAACTGGCGAATTCTGTACCTCCCTCGCAGTCACACTGACACATTCTATCACTCCCTCGCAGTCACACTGGCACATTCTCTAACTCCCTCGCAGTCACACTGACGCATTCTATAACTCCCTCGCAGTCACACTGACGCATTCTATAACTCCCTCGCAATCACACTGACACATTCTGTAACACCCTCGCAGTCACACTGGCGCATTCTGTAACTCCCTTGCAGTCACACTGGTGCATTCCGTAACTCCCTCGCAAACACACTGGTGCATTTTATAACTCCCTCGCATTCACACTGGCACATTCTGTCACTCCCTCGCAGTCACACTTGCACAATCTGGAACTGCCTCGCAGTCACACTGGTGCATTCTGTAACTCCCTCGCAGTCACAATGACACATTCTGCAACTGCTTCGCAGTCACACTGGTGCATTCTGTAACTCCCTCGCAATCACAATGACACATTCTATCACTCCCTCGCCGTCACACTGGCACATTCTGCAACTCCCTCGCAGTCACACTGGCACATTCCGTAACTCCCTTGGAGCCACATTCGTGCAGTCGCTAACTCCCTCGCACACATGCTGCCACATTGTGTGACTCATTAGCAGTCACACTGGTGCGTTCTGGAACTCCCTCGCAGTCACACTGGCACATTCTTTAACTCCCTCGCAGTCACACTGACACATTCTGTAACTCCCTCGCAGTCACATTGGCACATTCCGTAACTCCTTCATAGTCACAGTGGCACATTCTGTAACTCCCTCGCACTCACACTGGCACATTCTGTAACTCCCTCGCAATCACATTGACACATCTGCAAGTGCTTTGCAGTCACACTCATGCACACTGCAACTCCCTCGGAGTCACACTGATGCATTCTATAACTCCTTCGCAGTCACACTGATGCATTCCATAACTCCCTCACAGTCACACTGACACATTCTGTAACTCCCTCGCAGTCACACTGGCACATTCTGTAACTTCCTCGCAGTCATACTGACACATTCTGTAACTCCCTCACAGTCACACTGGCGCATACCGCAACTCCCTTGCAGTCACACTGGCGCATTCTGTAACTCCCTCGAAGTCATACAGGCACTTTCTGCAACTCCCTCGCAGTCACACTGGTGCATTCTCTAACTCCCTCGCAGTCACACTGACGCATTCTGCAATTACCTCGCAATCACATTGACACATTCTGCAACTGCTCCGCAGTCACACTGGCGCATTCTCTAACTCCCTCGCAGTCACACTGACGCATTCTATAACTCTCTTGCAATCACACTGACACATTCTGTAACACCCTCGCAGTCACACTGGTGCATTCTGTAACTCCCTCGCAGTCACACTGGTGCATTCCGTAACTCCCTCGCAAACACACTGGTGCATTTTATAACTCCCTCGCATTCACACTGGCACATTCTGTCACTCCCTCGCAGTCACACTTGCACAATCTGGAACTGCCTCGCAGTCACACTGGTGCATTCTGTAACTCCCTCGCAGTCACAATGACACATTCTGCAACTGCTTCGCAGTCACACTGGTGCATTCTGTAACTTTCTCGCTATAACAATGGTGACTTCTGTAACTCCCTCGCAGTCACACTGATGCATTCAGTAACTCACTCGCAGTCACACTGGCACATTCTCTAACTCTCTTGCAGTCACACTGGTGCATTCTGTAAGTCCCTCGCAGTCAAACTGACACATACTGTAACTCCCTCGCAGTTACATTGGCACATTCTGTAACTCCCTTGCAGTCACAATAACACATTCTGTAACTCCCTCGCAGTAACACTGATGGATTCTATAACTCCCTCGCAGTCACCCTGGCACATTCTCTAACTCCCTCGCAGTCACACTGACACATTCTGTAACTCCCTCGCAGTCACACCAGTGCATTCTGTAACTCCCTCGCAATCAAACGGGTGCTTTCTATAACTCCCTCTTAGAAACAGTGGCACATTCCTGAACTCCCTCGCAGTCACACTCACACATTCTGTAACTCCCTCGCAGTCACACTCGCGCATTCTATAAGTCCATCGCAGTCACACTGACGCATTCTGTAACTCCCTCGCAATCACACTGGCACATTCTGTAACTCCCTCGCAATCACACTGTCACATTCCATAACTCCCTTGGAGCCACACTGGCTCATTCTGTAACTCCCTCGGAGTCACACTGGTGCATTCTGTAACTCTTTCGCTATAACATTGGTGCATTCGGTAACTTTCTCGCTATAACAATGTTGACTTCTGTAACTCCCTCGCAGTCACACTGGTGCATTCAGTAACTCCCTCGCAGTCACACTGGCACATTCTCTAACTCCCTAGCAGTCACACTGGAGCATTCTGTAAGTCCCTCGCAGTCACACTGACACATACTGTAACTCCCTCGCAGTTATACTGGCACATTCTGTAACTCCCTCGCAGTCACAATAACACATTCTGTAACTCCCTCGCAGTAACACTGACGCATTCTATAACTCCCTCGCAGTTACACTGACGCATTCTGGAACTCCCTCGCAGTCACACTGGCACATTCTGTAAATCCCTCGCAGTCACACTGGAACATTCTGTAACTCCCTCACAATCAGACTGGTGCTTTCTATAACTCCCTCTTAGTCACAGTGGCACATTCCGGAACTCCCTCGCAGTCACACTCGCGCATTCTGTAAATCCCTCGCAGTCACACTGTAGCATTCTGAAACTACCGCACAATCACACTGGCGCATTCTGTAACTCCCTCTCAGTCACAGTGGCACATTCCGGAACTCCCTCGCAGTCACACTGGTGCATTCTGTAACTCCCTCGCAGTCACAATGACACATTCTGCAACTGCTTCGCAGTCACACTGGTGCATTCTGTAACTCCCTCGCAATCACAATGACACATTCTATCACTCCCTCGCCGTCACACTGGCACATTCTGCAACTCCCTCGCAGTCACACTGGCACATTCCGTAACTCCCTTGGAGCCACATTCGTGCAGTCGCTAACTCCCTCGCACACATGCTGCCACATTGTGTGACTCATTAGCAGTCACACTGGTGCGTTCTGGAACTCCCTCGCAGTCACACTGGCACATTCTTTAACTCCCTCGCAGTCACACTGACACATTCTGTAACTCCCTCGCAGTCACATTGGCACATTCCGTAACTCCTTCATAGTCACAGTGGCACATTCTGTAACTCCCTCGCACTCACACTGGCACATTCTGTAACTCCCTCGCAATCACATTGACACATCTGCAAGTGCTTTGCAGTCACACTCATGCACACTGCAACTCCCTCGGAGTCACACTGATGCATTCTATAACTCCTTCGCAGTCACACTGATGCATTCCATAACTCCCTCACAGTCACACTGACACATTCTGTAACTCCCTCGCAGTCACACTGGCACATTCTGTAACTTCCTCGCAGTCATACTGACACATTCTGTAACTCCCTCACAGTCACACTGGCGCATACCGCAACTCCCTTGCAGTCACACTGGCGCATTCTGTAACTCCCTCGAAGTCATACAGGCACTTTCTGCAACTCCCTCGCAGTCACACTGGTGCATTCTCTAACTCCCTCGCAGTCACACTGACGCATTCTGCAATTCCCTCGCAATCACATTGACACATTCTGCAACTGCTCCGCAGTCACACTGGCGCATTCTCTAACTCCCTCGCAGTCACACTGACGCATTCTATAACTCTCTTGCAATCACACTGACACATTCTGTAACACCCTCGCAGTCACACTGGTGCATTCTGTAACTCCCTCGCAGTCACACTGGTGCATTCCGTAACTCCCTCGCAAACACACTGGTGCATTTTATAACTCCCTCGCATTCACACTGGCACATTCTGTCACTCCCTCGCAGTCACACTTGCACAATCTGGAACTGCCTCGCAGTCACACTGGTGCATTCTGTAACTCCCTCGCAGTCACAATGACACATTCTGCAACTGCTTCGCAGTCACACTGGTGCATTCTGTAACTTTCTCGCTATAACAATGGTGACTTCTGTAACTCCCTCGCAGTCACACTGATGCATTCAGTAACTCACTCGCAGTCACACTGGCACATTCTCTAACTCTCTTGCAGTCACACTGGTGCATTCTGTAAGTCCCTCGCAGTCAAACTGACACATACTGTAACTCCCTCGCAGTTACATTGGCACATTCTGTAACTCCCTTGCAGTCACAATAACACATTCTGTAACTCCCTCGCAGTAACACTGATGGATTCTATAACTCCCTCGCAGTCACCCTGGCACATTCTCTAACTCCCTCGCAGTCACACTGACACATTCTGTAACTCCCTCGCAGTCACACCAGTGCATTCTGTAACTCCCTCGCAATCAAACGGGTGCTTTCTATAACTCCCTCTTAGAAACAGTGGCACATTCCTGAACTCCCTCGCAGTCACACTCACACATTCTGTAACTCCCTCGCAGTCACACTCGCGCATTCTATAAGTCCATCGCAGTCACACTGACGCATTCTGTAACTCCCTCGCAATCACACTGGCACATTCTGTAACTCCCTCGCAATCACACTGTCACATTCCATAACTCCCTTGGAGCCACACTGGCTCATTCTGTAACTCCCTCGGAGTCACACTGGTGCATTCTGTAACTCTTTCGCAATAACATTGGTGCATTCGGTAACTTTCTCGCTATAACAATGTTGACTTCTGTAACTCCCTCGCAGTCACACTGGTGCATTCAGTAACTCCCTCGCAGTCACACTGGCACATTCTCTAACTCTCTTGCAGTCACACTGGAGCATTCTGTAAGTCCCTCGCAGTCACACTGACACATACTGTAACTCCCTCGCAGTTATACTGGCACATTCTGTAACTCCCTCGCAGTCACAATAACACATTCTGTAACTCCCTCGCAGTAACACTGACGCATTCTATAACTCCCTCGCAGTTACACTGACGCATTCTGGAACTCCCTCGCAGTCACACTGGCACATTCTGTAAATCCCTCGCAGTCACACTGGAACATTCTGTAACTCCCTCACAATCAGACTGGTGCTTTCTATAACTCCCTCTTAGTCACAGTGGCACATTCCGGAACTCCCTCGCAGTCACACTCGCGCATTCTGTAAATCCCTCGCAGTCACACTGTAGCATTCTGAAACTACCGCACAATCACACTGGCGCATTCTGTAACTCCCTCTCAGTCACAGTGGCACATTCCGGAACTCCCTCGCAGTCACAATGATGCATTCTGCAACTCCCTCGCAATCACATTAACACATTCTGCAACTGCTCCGTAGTCACACTGGTGCATTCTCTAACTCCCTCGAAGTCACACTGACGCAATCTGTAACTCCCTCGCAGTCACACTGGCACCTTCTGTAACTCCCTCGTAATCACACTGGTGCATTCTATAACTCCCTCAGAGTGACACTGGCTCATTCTGTAACTGCTTCGCAGTCACACTGGAGCATTCTGTAACTCCCACGCAATCACACTGGTGCTTTCTATAACTCCCTCTTAGTCACAGTGGCACATTCCGGAACTCCCTCACAGTCACACTCGCGCATTCTGTAACTCCCTCGCAGTCAAAATTGCACATTCTGTAACTCCCTCACATTCACACTGGCGCATTCTATAAGTCCATCGCAGTCACACTGACGCATTCTGTAACTCCCTCGCAGTCACACTGGCACATTCTCTAACTCCCTCACATCCACACTGGTGCATTCTATACGTCCATCGCAGTCACACAGATGCATTCTGTAACTCCCTCGCAGTCACACTGGCACATTCTGTAACTCCCTCGCAGTCATACTGGCACATTCTGTGACTCCCTTGCATTCATACTGGTGCATTCTGGAACTCCCTCGCTGTCACACTGAAACATAATGCAACTGCTTCGCAGTCACACAGTTGCATTCTGTAACTCCCTCGAAGTCATACAGGCACTTTCTGCAACTCCCTCAGAGCCACACTGACACATTCTGTAACTCCCTCACAGTCACACTGCCACATTCTTCAACTCCCTCTCATTCACACTGGCACATTCTGTAAATCCCTCGCAGTCACACTGTAGCATTATGTAACACCCTCACAATCACACTGGCGCATTCTGTAACTCCCTCGCAGTCACAGTGGCACATTCTGGAACTCCCTCGCAGTCACACTGAAGCATTCTGCAACTCCCACGCAATCACATTGACACATTCTGCAACTGCTCCGCAGTCACACTGGTGCATTCTCTAACTCCCTCGCAGTCACACTGACGCATTCTATAACTCCCTCGCAATCACACTGACACATTCTGTAACACCCTCGCAAACACACTGGTGCATTTTATAACTCCCTCACATTCACACTGGCACATTCTGTCACTCCCTCGCAGTCACACTTGCACAATCTGGAACTGCCTCGCAGTCACACTGGTGCATTCTGTAACTCCCTCGCAATCACAATGACACATTCTATCACTCCCTCGCCGTCACACTGGCACATTCTGCAACTCCCTCGCAGTCACACTGGCACATTCCGTAACTCCCTTGGAGCCACATTCGTGCAGTCGCTAACTCCCTCGCACACATGCTGCCACATTGTGTGACTCATTAGCAGTCACACTGGTGCGTTCTGTAACTCCCTCGCATTCACACTGGCACATTCTTTAACTCCCTCGCAGTCACACTGACAAATTCTGTAACTCCCTCGCAGTCACATTGGCACATTCCGTAACTCCTTCATAGTCACAGTGGCACATTCTGTAACTCCCTAGCACTCACACTGGCACATTCTGTAACTCCCTCGCAATCACATTGACACATCTGCAAGTGCTTTGCAGTCACACTCATGCACACTGCAACTCCCTCGGAGTCACACTGATGCATTCTATAACTCCTTCGCAGTCACACTGATGCATTCCATAACTCCCTCACAGTCACACTGACACATTCTGTAACTCCCTCGCAGTCACACTGGCACATTCTGTAACTTCCTCGCAGTCATACTGACACATTCTGTAACTCCCTCACAGTCACACTGGCGCATACCGCAACTCCCTCGCAGTCACACTGGCGCATTCTGTAACTCCCTCACAGTCACACTGGCGCATACTGCAACTCCCTCGCAGTCACACTGGCGCATTCTGTAATTCCCTCGCAGTCACACTGACACATTCTGTAACTCCCTCACAGTCACACTGGTGCATTCTGGAACTCCCTCGCAGTCACACTGGTGCATTCTGTAACTCCCTCGTAGTCACACTGGCACATTCTGTAAATTCTTCGCAGTCACTCTGACACATTCTGTAACTAACTCGCAGTCACACTGGCACATTCAAAAACTCCCTTGCAGTCACATTGACACATTCTGCAACTGCTTCACAGTCACACTGGTACATTCTGTAACTCCCTCGCAATCCCACTGGCGCATTCTGTAACTCCCTCGCAGTCACATTGACACATTCTGCAACTGCTTCGCAGTCACACTGGTGCATTCTGTAAATCGCTCGCAATCACACTGACACATTATGTAACTGCCTCGCAGACATATTAACGCATTCTATAATACCACGCAATCACACGGGCACATTCAGTAACTCCCTCGCAGTCACACTGGTGAATTCTGTAACTCCCTCGCAGTCACTCTGACACATTCTATCATTCCCTTGCAGTCACACTGGCACATTCTGTAACTCCTTCACAGTCACACTGGCACTTTCTGTAACTCCCTCACAGTCACACTGGCGCATTCTGTAACTCCCTCGCAGTCAAACTGGCGAATTCTGTACCTCCCTCGCAGTCACACTGACACATTCTATCACTCCCTCGCAGTCACACTGGCACATTCTCTAATTCCCTCGCAGTCACACTGACGCATTCTATAACTCCCTCGCAGTCACACTGACGCATTCTATAACTCCCTCGCAATCACACTGACACATTCTGTAACACCCTCGCAGTCACACTGGCGCATTCTGTAACTCCCTCGCAGTCACACTGGTGCATTCCGTAACTCCCTCGCAAACACACTGGTGCATTTTATAACTCCCTCGCATTCACACTGGCACATTCTGTCACTCCCTCGCAGTCACACCTGCACAATCTGGAACTGCCTCGCAGTCACACTGGTGCATTCTGTAACTCCCTCGCAGTCACAATGACACATTCTGCAACTGCTTCGCAGTCACACTGGTGCATTCTGTAACTCCCTCGCAATCACAATGACACATTCTATCACTCCCTCGCCGTCACACTGGCACATTCTGCAACTCCCTCGCAGTCACACTGGCACATTCCGTAACTCCCTTGGAGCCACATTCGTGCAGTCGCTAACTCCCTCGCACACATGCTGCCACATTGTGTGACTCATTAGCAGTCACACTGGTGCGTTCTGGAACTCCCTCGCAGTCACACTGGCACATTCTTTAACTCCCTCGCAGTCACACTGACACATTCTGTAACTCCCTCGCAGTCACAGTGGCACATTCTGTAACTCCCTCGCACTCACACTGGCACATTCTGTAACTCCCTCGCAATCACATTGACACATCTGCAAGTGCTTTGCAGTCACACTCATGCACACTGCAACTCCCTCGGAGTCACACTGATGCATTCTATAACTCCTTCGCAGTCACACTGATGCATTCCATAACTCCCTCACAGTCACACTGACACATTCTGTAACTCCCTCGCAGTCACACTGGCACATTCTGTAACTTCCTCGCAGTCATACTGACACATTCTGTAACTCCCTCACAGTCACACTGGCGCATACCGCAACTCCCTTGCAGTCACACTGGCGCATTCTGTAACTCCCTCGAAGTCATACAGGCACTTTCTGCAACTCCCTCGGAGCCACACTGACACATTCTGTAACTCCCTCACAGTCACACTGCCGCATTCTTCAACTCCCTCTCATTCAAATTGGCACATTCGGTAAATCCCTCGCAGTCACACTGTAGCATTATGTAACTCCCTCACAATCACACTGGCACATTCTGTAACTCCCTCTCAGTCACAGTGGCACATTCTGGAACTCCCTCGCAGTCACACTGGTGCATTCTCTAACTCCCTCGCAGTCACACTGACGCATTCTGCAATTCCCTCGCAATCACATTGACACATTCTGCAACTGCTCCGCAGTCACACTGGCGCATTCTCTAACTCCCTCGCAGTCACACTGACGCATTCTATAACTCTCTTGCAATCACACTGACACATTCTGTAACACCCTCGCAGTCACACTGGTGCATTCTGTAACTCCCTCGCAGTCACACTGGTGCATTCCGTAACTCCCTCGCAAACACACTGGTGCATTTTATAACTCCCTCGCATTCACACTGGCACATTCTGTCACTCCCTCGCAGTCACACTTGCACAATCTGGAACTGCCTCGCAGTCACACTGGTGCATTCTGTAACTCCCTCGCAGTCACAATGACACATTCTGCAACTGCTTCGCAGTCACACTGGTGCATTCTGTAACTTTCTCGCTATAACAATGGTGACTTCTGTAACTCCCTCGCAGTCACACTGATGCATTCAGTAACTCACTCGCAGTCACACTGGCACATTCTCTAACTCTCTTGCAGTCACACTGGTGCATTCTGTAAGTCCCTCGCAGTCAAACTGACACATACTGTAACTCCCTCGCAGTTACATTGGCACATTCTGTAACTCCCTTGCAGTCACAATAACACATTCTGTAACTCCCTCGCAGTAACACTGATGGATTCTATAACTCCCTCGCAGTCACCCTGGCACATTCTCTAACTCCCTCGCAGTCACACTGACACATTCTGTAACTCCCTCGCAGTCACACCAGTGCATTCTGTAACTCCCTCGCAATCAAACGGGTGCTTTCTATAACTCCCTCTTAGAAACAGTGGCACATTCCTGAACTCCCTCGCAGTCACACTCACACATTCTGTAACTCCCTCGCAGTCACACTCGCGCATTCTATAAGTCCATCGCAGTCACACTGACGCATTCTGTAACTCCCTCGCAATCACACTGGCACATTCTGTAACTCCCTCGCAATCACACTGTCACATTCCATAACTCCCTTGGAGCCACACTGGCTCATTCTGTAACTCCCTCGGAGTCACACTGGTGCATTCTGTAACTCTTTCGCTATAACATTGGTGCATTCGGTAACTTTCTCGCTATAACAATGTTGACTTCTGTAACTCCCTCGCAGTCACACTGGTGCATTCAGTAACTCCCTCGCAGTCACACTGGCACATTCTCTAACTCACTTGCAGTCACACTGGAGCATTCTGTAAGTCCCTCGCAGTCACACTGACACATACTGTAACTCCCTCGCAGTTATACTGGCACATTCTGTAACTCCCTCGCAGTCACAATAACACATTCTGTAACTCCCTCGCAGTAACACTGACGCATTCTATAACTCCCTCGCAGTTACACTGACGCATTCTGGAACTCCCTCGCAGTCACACTGGCACATTCTGTAAATCCCTCGCAGTCACACTGGAACATTCTGTAACTCCCTCACAATCAGACTGGTGCTTTCTATAACTCCCTCTTAGTCACAGTGGCACATTCCGGAACTCCCTCGCAGTCACACTCGCGCATTCTGTAAATCCCTCGCAGTCACACTGTAGCATTCTGAAACTACCGCACAATCACACTGGCGCATTCTGTAACTCCCTCTCAGTCACAGTGGCACATTCCGGAACTCCCTCGCAGTCACAATGATGCATTCTGCAACTCCCTCGCAATCACATTAACACATTCTGCAACTGCTCCGTAGTCACACTGGTGCATTCTCTAACTCCCTCGAAGTCTCACTGACGCAATCTGTAACTCCCTCGCAGTCACACTGGCACCTTCTGTAACTCCCTCGTAATCACACTGGTGCATTCTATAACTCCCTCAGAGTGACACTGGCTCATTCTGTAACTGCTTCGCAGTCACACTGGAGCATTCTGTAACTCCCACGCAATCACACTGGTGCTTTCTATAACTCCCTCTTAGTCACAGAGGCACATTCCGGAACTCCCTCACAGTCACACTCGCGCATTCTGTAACTCCCTCGCAGTCAAAATTGCACATTCTGTAACTCCCTCACATTCACACTGGCGCATTCTATAAGTCCATCGCAGTCACACTGACGCATTCTGTAACTCCCTCGCAGTCACACTGGCACATTCTCTAACTCCCTCACATTCACACTGGCGCATTCTATAAGTCCATCGCAGTCACACTGACACATTCTGTAACACCCTCGCAAACACACTGGTGCATTTTATAACTCCCTCGCATTCACACTGGCACATTCTGTCACTCCCTCGCAGTCAAACTTGCACAATCTGGAACTGCCTCGCAGTCACACTGTTGCATTCTGTAACTCCCTCGCAGTCACAATGACACATTCTGCAACTGCTTCGCAGTCACACTGGTGCATTCTGTAACTCCCTCGCAATCACAATGACACATTCTATCACTCCCTCGCCGTCACAATGGCACATTCTGCAACTCCCTCGCAGTCACACTGGCACATTCCGTAACTCCCTTGGAGCCACATTCGTGCAGTCGCTAACTCCCTCGCACACATGCTGCCACATTGTGTGACTCATTAGCAGTCACACTGGTGCGTTCTGTAACTCCCTCGCATTCACACTGGCACATTCTTTAACTCCCTCGCAGTCACATTGACACATTCTGCAACTGCTTCGCAGTCACACTGGTGCATTCTGTAAATCGCTCGCAATCACACTGACACATTATGTAACTGCCTCGCAGACATATTAACGCATTCTATAATACCACGCAATCACACGGGCACATTCAGTAACTCCCTCGCAGTCACACTGGTGAATTCTGTAACTCCCTCGCAGTCACTCTGACACATTCTATCATTCCCTTGCAGTCACACTGGCACATTCTGTAACTCCTTCACAGTCACACTGGCACTTTCTGTAACTCCCTCACAGTCACACTGGCGCATTCTGTAACTCCCTCGCAGTCAAACTGGCGAATTCTGTACCTCCCTCGCAGTCACACTGACACATTCTATCACTCCCTCGCAGTCACACTGGCACATTCTCTAACTCCCTCGCAGTCACACTGACGCATTCTATAACTCCCTCGCAGTCACACTTACGCATTCTATAACTCCCTCGCAATCACACTGACACATTCTGTAACACCCTCGCAGTCACACTGGCGCATTCTGTAACTCCCTCGCAGTCACACTGGTGCATTCCGTAACTCCCTCGCAAACACACTGGTGCATTTTATAACTCCCTCGCATTCACACTGGCACATTCTGTCAGTCCCTCGCAGTCACACTTGCACAATCTGGAACTGCCTCGCAGTCACACTGGTGTATTCTGTAACTCCCTCGCAGTCACAATGACACATTCTGCAACTGCTTCGCAGTCACACTGGTGCATTCTGTAACTCCCTCGCAATCACAATGACACATTCTATCACTCCCTCGCCGTCACACTGGCACATTCTGCAACTCCCTCGCAGTCACACTGGCACATTCCGTAACTCCCTTGGAGCCACATTCGTGCAGTCGCTAACTCCCTCGCACACATGCTGCCACATTGTGTGACTCATTAGCAGTCACACTGGTGCGTTCTGGAACTCCCTCGCAGTCACACTGGCACATTCTTTAACTCCCTCGCAGTCACATTGGCACATTCCGTAACTCCTTCATAGTCACAGTGGCACATTCTGTAACTCCCTCGCACTCACACTGGCACATTCTGTAACTCCCTCGCAATCACATTGACACATCTGCAAGTGCTTTGCAGTCACACTGATGCACACTGCAACTCCATCGGAGTCACACTGATGCATTCTATAACTCCTTCGCAGTCACACTGACACATTCTGTAACTCCCTCGCAGTCACACTGGCACATTCTGTAACTCCCTCGCAATCACATTGACACATCTGCAAGTGCTTTGCAGTCACACTCATGCACACTGTAACTCCCTCACAGTCACACTGGCGCATACCGCAACTCCCTTGCAGTCACACTGGCGCATTCTGTAACTCCCTCACAGTCACACTGGCGGATACTGCAACTCCCTCGCAGTCACACTGGCGCATTCTGTAACTCCCTCGCAGTCACACTGACACATTCTGTAACTCCCTCATAGTCACACTGGTGCATTCTGGAACTCCCTCGCAGTCACACTGGTGCATTCTGTAACTCCCTCGCAGTCACATTGGCACATTCTGTAACTCCTTCATAGTCACAGTGGCACATTCTGTAACTCCCTCGCACTCACACTGGCACATTCTGTAACTACCTCACAATCACATTGACACATCTGCAAGTGCTTTGCAGTCACACTGATGCACACTGCAACTCCCTCGGAGTCACACTGATGCATTCTATAACTCCTTCGCAGTCACACTGATGCATTCCATAACTCCCTCACAGTCACACTGACACATTCTGTAACTCACTCGCAGTCACACTGGCACATTCTGTAACTCCCTCACAGTCACACTGGCGCATACTGCAACTCCCTCGCAGTCACACTGGCGCATTCTGTAACTCCCTCGCAGTCACAGTGGCACATTCTGGAACGCCCTCGCAGTCACACTGAAGCATTCTGCAACTCCCTCGCAATCACATTGACACATTCTGCAACTGCTCCGCAGTCACACTGGTGCATTCTCTAACCCCCTCGCAGTCACACTGAAGCATTCTGCAACTCCCTCGCAATCACATTGACACATTCTGCAACTGCTCCGCAGTCACACTGGTGCATTCTCTAACCCCCTCGCAGTCACAATGACGCATTCTGCAATTCCCTCGCAATCACATTGACACATTCTGCAACTGCTCCGCAGACACACTGGCGCATTCTCTAACTCCCTCGCAGTCACACTGACGCATTCTCTAACTCCCTCGCAGTCAAACTGGCACATTCTGTAACATCCTTGCAGTCACACTGCGACATTCTGTAACTACCTCGGAGCCACACTGGCACATTCTGTAACTCCATCTCAGTCACAATAATGCAATATGTAACACACTCGCAGTCATAATACTGCATTCTGTAACTTACTCCCATTCAAATTAGTGCCCTCTGTAACTCGCTCGCAATCAAACTGACACATTCTGTAACTCGCTCGCAATCACACTGACACATTCTGTAACACCCTTTCAGTCATACTGACAGATTCTGTAACTCCAACACAGTCACATTAGTGCAATCTATACCTCACTCGCAGTCACACCGATTAATTCTGTATCTCCCTCGCAGTCATAATGACGCATTCACTAACTCACACGCAGTTACACTGGTGCATTCTGTAATTCCCTCGCAGTCACATTGAAGCATTCTGCAACTGCTTCGCAGTCACACTGGTACATTCTGTAACTCCCTTGCAGTCACACTGACACATCCTGTAACTCACTCACAGTCACACTGGCACATTCTGTAACTCCCTCGCAGTCACACATGGGACATTCTGGAACTCCTTCGCAATCACACTGGCACATTTTGTAACTCCCTCGCAAACACACTGGCGCATTCTTTAACTCCCTCGCAGTCACAATGGCACTTTTGTAACGCCCTCGCATTCACACTGGCCCATTCTGGAACTCCCTCGCAGTCACACTGGCGCATTCTGTAACTCCCTCGCAGTAACAATGACGCATTCTATAACTCCCTCGCAGTCACACCGACACATACTGCAACTCCCTCGCAGTAACAATGACGCATTCTATAACACCCTCGCAGTTACACCTACGCATTTTATAACTCCCTTGGTGACACACTGGCACATTCTACAACCCCCTCGCTGTCACATTGACACAGTCTGCAACTGCTTCGCAGTCACACTGGCACAATCTGCAACTCGCTCAGAGCCACACTGGCACATTCTGTAACTCCCTCGCAGTCACACTGGCACATTTAATAACTCCCTCGCAGTCACACTGGTGCATTTTGTAACTCCCTCACAGTCAAACTGACACATTCTGTAACTCCCTCGCAATCACACTGGCGCCTTCTATAACTCCCTCGCAGTCACACTGGTATATTCTGTAACTCCCTCGCAGTCAAATTGGCACATTCTGTAACATCCTCGCAGTCAACCTGGGACATTCTGTAACTACCTCGGAGCCACATTGGCGCATTCTGTAATTCTCTCGCAGTCACACTGGCACATTCTGTAACTCCCTCGCTGTCACACTGGCACATTCTGTAACTCCCTCGCAGTCACACTGGCACATTTTGTAACTCCCTCACAATCACACTGGCGCATTCTTTAACTCCCTCGCAGTCACAATGGCACTTTTCTAACTCCCTCGCATTCACAGTGGCACATTCTGGAACTCCCTCGCTGTCACACTGGCGCATTCTGTAACTCCCTCGCAGTAACAATGACACATTCTATAACTCCCTCGCTGTCACACCGACACATTCTGTAACTCCCTCGCAGTAACAATGACGCATTCTATAACTCCCTCGCAGTCACACCGACACATACTGCAACTCCCTCGCAGTAACAATGACGCATTCTATAACACTCTCGCAGTTACAACAACGCATTTTATAACTCCCTTGGTGACACACTGGCACATTCTACAACCCCCTCGCTGTCACATTGACACAGTCTGCAACCGCTTCGCAGTCACACTGGCACAATCTGCAACTTGCTCGGAGCCACACTGGCACATTCTGTAACTCTCTCGCAGTCACACTGGCACATTCAATAACTCCCTCGCAGTCACACTGGTGCATTTTGTAACTCCCTCACAGTCACACTGGCACATTCTGTAACTCCCTCGCAGTCACACTGGCGACTTCTATAACTCCCTCGCAGTCACACTGGTATATTCTGTAACTCCCTCGCAGTCAAATTGGCACATTCCGTAACATCCTCGCAGTCAAACAGGGACATTCTGTAACTACCTCGGAGCCACATTGGCGCATTCTGTAATTCTCTCGCAGTCACACTGGCACATTCTGTAACTCCCTCGCTGTCACACTGGCACATTCTGTAACTCCCTCGCAGTCACACTGGCACATTTTGTAACTCCCTCGCAATCACACTGGCGCATTCTTTAACTCCCTCGCAGTCACAATGGCACTTTTGTAACTCCCTCGCATTCACACTGGCACATTCTGGAACTCCCTCGCAGTCACACTGGCGCATTCTGTAACTCCCTCGCAGTAACAATGACACATTCTATAACTCCCTCGCTGTCATACCGACACATTCTGTAACTCCCTCGCAGTAACAATGACACATTCTATAACTCCCTCGCAGTCACACCGACACATACTGCAACTCCCTCGCACTATCAACGACGCGTTCTATAACACTCTCGCAGTTACACCAACGCATTTTATAACTCCCTTGGTGACACACTGGCACATTCTACAACCCCCTCGCTGTCACATTGACACAGTCTGCAACCGCTTCGCAGTCACACTGGCACAATCTGCAACTTGCTCGGAGCCACACTGGCACATTCTGTAACTCTCTCGCAGTCATACTGGCACATTCAATAACTCCCTCGCAGTCACGCTGGTGCATTTTGTAACTCCCTCACAGTCACACTGGCACATTCTGTAACTCCCTCGCAGTCACACTGGCGCCTTCTATAACTCCCTCGCAGTCACACTGGTACATTCTGTAACTCCCTCGCAGTCAAACTGGCACATTCTGTAACAGCCTCGCAGTCACACTGGGACATTCTGTAACTACCTCGGAGTCCCACTGGCACATTCTGTAACTCCATCTCAGTCACAATAAGGCATTATGTAACACACTCGCAGTCATAATAATGCATTCTGTAACGCACTCGCATTCAAATTATTGCCCTCTGTAACTCGCTCGCCATCAAACTGACACATTCTGTAACTCCCTCGCAGTCACACTGACACCTTCGGTAACTCCCTCACAATCACACTGGCGCATTCTGTAACTCTCTCGCAGTCACACTGGCGCATTCTGTAACTCCCTCGCAGTCACACTGAAACATTCAGTAACTCCCTCACAGTCACATTGACACATTCTGCAACTGCTTCGAAGTCACACTGGCACATTCTGTAACTCCCTTGCAGTCACACTGGCACATTTTGTAACTCTCTCGCAGTCACACTGGCACATTCTACAACTCCCACGCAGTCACACTGGCACATTCTGTAACTCCCTCGCATTCACACTGGCACATTCTGTAACTCCCTCACAATCAAACTGGCGCATTCTTTAACTCCCTCGCAGTCACAATGGCACTTTTGTAACTCCCTCGCATTCACACTGGCACATTCTGGAGCTCCCTCGCAGGCACACTGGCGCATTCTGTAACTCCCTCGCAGTAACAATGACACATTCTATAACTCCCTCGCAGTCATACCGACACATTCTGTAACTCCCTCGCAGTAACAATGACACATTCTATAACTCCCTCGCAGTCACACCGACACATACTGCAACTCCCTCGCAGTAACAATGACGCATTCTATAACACCCTCGCAGTTACACCTACACATTTTATAACTCCCTTGGTGACACACTGGCACATTCTACAACCCCCTCGCTGTCACACTGACACAGTCTGTAACTGCTTCGCAGTCACACTGGCACAATCTGCAACTCGCTCAGAGCCACACTGGCACATTCTGTAACTCCCTCGCAGTCACACTGGCACATTTAATAACTCCCTCGCAGTCACACTGGTGCATTTTGTAACTCCCTCACAGTCACACTGGCACATTCTGTAACTCCCTCGCAGTCACACTGGCGCCTTCTATAACTCCCTCGCAGTCACACTGGTACATTCTGTAACTCCCTCGCAGTCAAATTGGCACATTCTGTAACATCCTCGCAGTCAAACTGGGACATTCTGTAACTACCTCGGAGCCACATTGGCGCATTCTGTAACTCTCGCAGTCACACTGGCACATTCTGTAACTCCCTCGCTGTCACACTGGCACATTCTGTAACTCCCTCGCAGTCACACTGGCACATTTTGTAACTCCCTCGCAATCACACTGGCGCATTCTTTAACTCCCTCGCAGTCACAATGGCACTTTTCTAACTCCCTCGCATTCACACTGGCCCATTCTGGAGCTCCCTCGCAGTCACACTGGCGCATCCTGTAACTCCCTCGCAGTAACAATGACACATTCTATAACTCCCTCGCAGTCATACCGACACATTCTGTAACTCCCTCGCAGTAACAATGACGCATTCTATAAATCCCTCGCAGTCACACCGACACATACTGCAACTCCCTCGCAGTAACAATGACGCATTCTATAACACCCTCGCAGTTACACCAACGCATTTTATAACTCCCTTGGTGACACACTGGCACATTCTACAACCCCCTCGCTGTCACATTGACACAGTCTGCAACCGCTTCGCAGTCACACTGGCACAATCTGCAACTTGCTCGGAGCCACACTGGCACATTCTGTAACTCCCTCGCAGTCACACTGGCACATTCAATAACTCCCTCGCAGTCACACTGGTGCATTTTGTAACTCCCTCACAGTCACACTGGCACATTCTGTAACTCCCTCGCAGTCACACTGGTACATTCTGTAACTCCCTCGCAGTCAAACTGGCACATTCTGTAACATCCTCGCAGTCACACTGGGACATTCTGTAACTACCTCGGAGCCCCACTGGCACATTCTGTAACTCCATCTCAGTCACAATAAGGCATTATGTAACACACTCGCAGTCATAATAATGCATTCTGTAACGCACTCGCATTCAAATTATTGCCCGCTGTAACTCGCTCGCAATCAAACTGACACATTCTGTAACTCCCTCGCAGTCACACTGACACCTTCGGTAACTCCCTCACAGTCACACTGGCGCATTCTGTAACTCTCTCGCAGTCACACTGGCGCATTCTGTAACACCCTCGCAGTCACACTGAAACATTCAGTAACTCCCTCACAGTCACATTGACACATTCTGCAACTGCTTCGCAGTCACACTGGCACATTCTGTAACTCCCTTGCAGTCACACTGGCACATTTTGTAACTCCCTCGCAGTCACACTGGCACATTCTATAACTCCCACGCAGTCACACTGGCACATTCTGTAACTCCCTCGCATTCACACTGGCACATTCTGTAACTCCCTCACAATCACACTGGCGCATTCTATAACTCCCTCGCAGTCACACTGGCACATTCTGTAACTCCCTCGCATTCAGTGTCCCAATCTGGAACTTCCTCGCAGTCACACCGACACATTATGTAACTCCCTCGCAGTAACAATGACGCATTCTATAACTCCCTCGCAGTCACACCGACACATACTGTAACTCCCTTGGAGACACACTGGCACATTCTACAACTCCCTCGCTGTCACATTGACACATTCTGTAACTATTTCGCAGTCACACTGGCACATTCTGTAACTCGCTCGCAGTCACACTGGTGCATTATATAACTCCCTCGCAGTCACACTGGCACATTCTGTAACTCCCTCGCAGTCACACTGGCACATTCTGTAACTCCCTCGCAGTCAAACTGGCACATTCTGTAACATCCTTGCAGTCACACTGCGACATTCTGTAACTACCTCGGAGCCACACTGGCACATTCTGTAACTCCATCTTAGTCACAATAATGCAATATGTAACACACTCGCAGTCATAATACTGCATTCTGTAACTTACTCCCATTCAAATTAGTGCCCTCTGTAACTCGCTCGCAATCAAACTGACACATTCTGTAACTCGCTCGCAATCACACTGACACATTCTGTAACACCCTTTCAGTCATACTGACAGATTCTGTAACTCCAACACAGTCACATTAGTGCAATCTATAGCTCACTCGCAGTCACACCGATTAATTCTGTATCTCCCTCGCAGTCATAATGACGCATTCACTAACTCACACGCAGTCACACTGGTGCATTCTGTAACTCCCTCGCAGTCACACTAGTACATTCAGTAACTCCCTCACAGTCACACTGGCACATTGTGTAACTCCCTCGCCGTCACACTGGTGCATTCAGTATTTACCTCGCAATGACACTGGTGCATTCTGTAACTCCTTCGCAGTCACACTGACGCATTCTGTAACTCCCTCGCAGTCACATTGACACATTCTGCAACTACTTCGCAGTCACACCGACATATTCTGCAACTCCCCCACAGTCACACTGGTGCATTCTATAACTCCCTCGCAGTCACACTAACACATTCTGTAACTCCCTCGCAGTCACACATGGGACATTCTGGAACTCCCTCGCAATCACACTGGCACAATTTGTAACTCCCTCGCAATCACACTGGCGCATTCTCTAACTCCCTCGCAGTCACAATGGCACTTTTGTAACGCCCTCGCATTCACACTGGCCCATTCTGGAACTCCCTCGCAGTCACACTGGCGCATTCTGTAACTCCCTCACAGTAACAATGACGCATTCTATAACTCCCTCGCAGTCATACCGACACATTCTGTAACTCCCTCGCAGTAACAATGACACATTCTATAACTCCCTCGCAGTCACACCAACACATACTGCAACTCCCTCGCAGTAACAATGACGCATTCTATAACACCCTCGCAGTTACACCTACACATTTTATAACTCCCTTGGTGACACACTGGCACATTCTACAACCCCCTCGCTGTCACACTGACACAGTCTGCAACTGCTTCGCAGTCACACTGGCACAATCTGCAACTCGCTCAGAGCCACACTGGCACATTCTGTAACTCCCTCGCAGTCACACTGACACATTTAATAACTCCCTCGCAGTCACACTGGTGCATTTTGTAACTCCCTCACAGTCACACTGGCACATTCTGTAACTCCCTCGCAGTCACACTGGCGCCTTCTATAACTCCCTCGCAGTCACACTGGTACATTCTGTAACTCCCTCGCAGTCAAATTGGCACATTCTGTAACATCCTCGCAGTCAAACTGGGACATTCTGTAACTACCTCGGAGCCACATTGGCGCATTCTGTAACTCTCTCGCAGTCACATTGGCACATTCTGTAACTCCCTCGCTGTCACACTGGCACATTCTGTAACTCCCTCGCAGTCACACTGGCACATTTTGTAACTCCCTCGCAATCACACTGGCGCATTCTTTAACTCCCTCGCAGTCACAATGGCACTTTTCTAACTCCCTCGCATTCACACTGGCACATTCTGGAACTCCCTCGCAGTCACACTGGCGCATCCTGTAACTCCCTCGCAGTAACAATGACACATTCTATAACTCCCTCGCAGTCATACCGACACATTCTGTAACTCCCTCGCAGTAACAATGACGCATTCTATAAATCCCTCGCAGTCACACCGACACATACTGCAACTCCCTCGCAGTAACAATGACGCATTCTATAACACCCTCGCAGTTACACCAACGCATTTTATAACTCCCTTGGTGACACACTGGCACATTCTACAACCCCCTCGCTGTCACATTGACACAGTCTGCAACCGCTTCGCAGTCACACTGGCACAATCTGCAACTTGCTCGGAGCCACACTGGCACATTCTGTAACTCCCTCGCAGTCACACTGGCACATTCAATAACTCCCTCGCAGTCACACTGGTGCATTTTGTAACTCCCTCACAGTCACACTGGCACATTCTGTAACTCCCTCGCAGTCACACTGGTACATTCTGTAACTCCCTCGCAGTCAAACTGGCACATTCTGTAACATCCTCGCAGTCACACTGGGACATTCTGTAACTACCTCGGAGCCCCACTGGCACATTCTGTAACTCCATCTCAGTCACAATAAGGCATTATGTAACACACTCGCAGTCATAATAATGCATTCTGTAACGCACTCGCATTCAAATTATTGCCCGCTGTAACTCGCTCGCAATCAAACTGACACATTCTGTAACTCCCTCGCAGTCACACTGACACCTTCGGTAACTCCCTCACAGTCACACTGGCGCATTCTGTAACTCTCTCGCAGTCACACTGGCGCATTCTGTAACACCCTCGCAGTCACACTGAAACATTCAGTAACTCCCTCACAGTCACATTGACACATTCTGCAACTGCTTCGCAGTCACACTGGCACATTCTGTAACTCCCTTGCAGTCACACTGGCACATTTTGTAACTCCCTCGCAGTCACACTGGCACATTCTATAACTCCCACGCAGTCACACTGGCACATTCTGTAACTCCCTCGCATTCACACTGGCACATTCTGTAACTCCCTCACAATCACACTGGCGCATTCTATAACTCCCTCGCAGTCACACTGGCACATTCTGTAACTCCCTCGCATTCAGTGTCCCAATCTGGAACTTCCTCGCAGTCACACCGACACATTATGTAACTCCCTCGCAGTAACAATGACGCATTCTATAACTCCCTCGCAGTCACACCGACACATACTGTAACTCCCTTGGAGACACACTGGCACATTCTACAACTCCCTCGCTGTCACATTGACACATTCTGTAACTATTTCGCAGTCACACTGGCACATTCTGTAACTCGCTCGCAGTCACACTGGTGCATTATATAACTCCCTCGCAGTCACACTGGCACATTCTGTAACTCCCTCGCAGTCACACTGGCACATTCTGTAACTCCCTCGCAGTCAAACTGGCACATTCTGTAACATCCTTGCAGTCACACTGCGACAGTCTGTAACTACCTCGGAGCCACACTGGCACATTCTGTAACTCCATCTCAGTCACAATAATGCAATATGTAACACACTCGCAGTCATAATACTGCATTCTGTAACTTACTCCCATTCAAATTAGTGCCCTCTGTAACTCGCTCGCAATCAAACTGACACATTCTGTAACTCGCTCGCAATCACACTGACACATTCTGTAACACCCTTTCAGTCATACTGACAGATTCTGTAACTCCAACACAGTCACATTAGTGCAATCTATAGCTCACTCGCAGTCACACCGATTAATTCTGTATCTCCCTCGCAGTCATAATGACGCATTCACTAACTCACACGCAGTCACACTGGTGCATTCTGTAACTCCCTCGCAGTCACACTAGTACATTCAGTAACTCCCTCACAGTCACACTGGCACATTGTGTAACTCCCTCGCCGTCACACTGGTGCATTCAGTATTTACCTCGCAATGACACTGGTGCATTCTGTAACTCCTTCGCAGTCACACTGACGCATTCTGTAACTCCCTCGCAGTCACATTGACACATTCTGCAACTACTTCGCAGTCACACCGACATATTCTGCAACTCCCCCACAGTCACACTGGTGCATTCTGTAACTCCCGCACAGTCACACTGGTGCATTCTATAACTCCCTCGCAGTCACACTAACACATTCTGTAACTCCCTTGCAGTCACACATGGGACATTCTGGAAATCCCTCACAATCACACTGGCACAATTTGTAACTCCCTCGCAATCACACTGGCGCATTCTTTAACTCCCTCGCAGTCACAATGGCACTTTTGTAACGCCATCGCATTCACACTGGCCCATTCTGGAACTCCCTCGCAGTCACACTGGCGCATTCTGTAACTCCCTCGCAGTAACAATGACGCATTCTATAACTCCCTCGCAGTCATACTGACACATTCTGTAACTCCCTCGCAGTAACAATGACACATTCTATAACACCCTCGCAGTTACACCTACGCATTTTATAACTCCCTTGGTGACACACTGGCACATTCTACAACCCCCTCGCTGTCACATTGACACATCTGCAACTGCTTCGCAGTCACACTGGCACAATCTGCAACTCGCTCAGAGCCACACTGGCACATTCTGTAACTCCCTCGCAGTCACACTGGCACATTTAATAACTCCCTCGCAGTCACACTGGTGCATTTTGTAACTCCCTCACAGTCACACTGGCACATTCTGTAACTCCCTCGCAGTCACACTGGCGCCTTCTATAACTCCCTCGCAGTCACACTGGTACATTCTGTAACTCCCTCGCAGTCAAATTGGCACATTCTGTAACATCCTCGCAGTCAAACTGGGACATTCTGTAACTACCTCGGAGCCACATTGGCGCATTCTGTAACTCTCTCGCAGTCACATTGGCACATTCTGTAACTCCCTCGCTGTCACACTGGCACATTCTGTAACTCCCTCGCAGTCACACTGGCACATTTTGTAACTCCCTCGCAATCACACTGGCGCATTCTTTAACTCCCTCGCAGTCACAATGGCACTTTTCTAACTCCCTCGCATTCACACTGGCACATTCTGGAACTCCCTCGCAGTCACACTGGCGCATCCTGTAACTCCCTCGCAGTAACAATGACACATTCTATAACTCCCTCGCAGTCATACCGACACATTCTGTAACTCCCTCGCAGTAACAATGACGCATTCTATAAATCCCTCGCAGTCACACCGACACATACTGCAACTCCCTCGCAGTAACAATGACGCATTCTATAACACCCTCGCAGTTACACCAACGCATTTTATAACTCCCTTGGTGACACACTGGCACATTCTACAACCCCCTCGCTGTCACATTGACACAGTCTGCAACCGCTTCGCAGTCACACTGGCACAATCTGCAACTTGCTCGGAGCCACACTGGCACATTCTGTAACTCCCTCGCAGTCACACTGGCACATTCAATAACTCCCTCGCAGTCACACTGGTGCATTTTGTAACTCCCTCACAGTCACACTGGCACATTCTGTAACTCCCTCGCAGTCACACTGGTACATTCTGTAACTCCCTCGCAGTCAAACTGGCACATTCTGTAACATCCTCGCAGTCACACTGGGACATTCTGTAACTACCTCGGAGCCCCACTGGCACATTCTGTAACTCCATCTCAGTCACAATAAGGCATTATGTAACACACTCGCAGTCATAATAATGCATTCTGTAACGCACTCGCATTCAAATTATTGCCCGCTGTAACTCGCTCGCAATCAAACTGACACATTCTGTAACTCCCTCGCAGTCACACTGACACCTTCGGTAACTCCCTCACAGTCACACTGGCGCATTCTGTAACTCTCTCGCAGTCACACTGGCGCATTCTGTAACACCCTCGCAGTCACACTGAAACATTCAGTAACTCCCTCACAGTCACATTGACACATTCTGCAACTGCTTCGCAGTCACACTGGCACATTCTGTAACTCCCTTGCAGTCACACTGGCACATTTTGTAACTCCCTCGCAGTCACACTGGCACATTCTATAACTCCCACGCAGTCACACTGGCACATTCTGTAACTCCCTCGCATTCACACTGGCACATTCTGTAACTCCCTCACAATCACACTGGCGCATTCTATAACTCCCTCGCAGTCACACTGGCACATTCTGTAACTCCCTCGCATTCAGTGTCCCAATCTGGAACTTCCTCGCAGTCACACCGACACATTATGTAACTCCCTCGCAGTAACAATGACGCATTCTATAACTCCCTCGCAGTCACACCGACACATACTGTAACTCCCTTGGAGACACACTGGCACATTCTACAACTCCCTCGCTGTCACATTGACACATTCTGTAACTATTTCGCAGTCACACTGGCACATTCTGTAACTCGCTCGCAGTCACACTGGTGCATTATATAACTCCCTCGCAGTCACACTGGCACATTCTGTAACTCCCTCGCAGTCACACTGGCACATTCTGTAACTCCCTCGCAGTCAAACTGGCACATTCTGTAACATCCTTGCAGTCACACTGCGACATTCTGTAACTACCTCGGAGCCACACTGGCACATTCTGTAACTCCATCTCAGTCACAATAATGCAATATGTAACACACTCGCAGTCATAATACTGCATTCTGTAACTTACTCCCATTCAAATTAGTGCCCTCTGTAACTCGCTCGCAATCAAACTGACACATTCTGTAACTCGCTCGCAATCACACTGACACATTCTGTAACACCCTTTCAGTCATACTGACAGATTCTGTAACTCCAACACAGTCACATTAGTGCAATCTATAGCTCACTCGCAGTCACACCGATTAATTCTGTATCTCCCTCGCAGTCATAATGACGCATTCACTAACTCACACGCAGTCACACTGGTGCATTCTGTAACTCCCTCGCAGTCACACTAGTACATTCAGTAACTCCCTCACAGTCACACTGGCACATTGTGTAACTCCCTCGCCGTCACACTGGTGCATTCAGTATTTACCTCGCAATGACACTGGTGCATTCTGTAACTCCTTCGCAGTCACACTGACGCATTCTGTAACTCCCTCGCAGTCACATTGACACATTCTGCAACTACTTCGCAGTCACACCGACATATTCTGCAACTCCCCCACAGTCACACTGGTGCATTCTGTAACTCCCGCACAGTCACACTGGTGCATTCTATAACTCCCTCGCAGTCACACTAACACATTCTGTAACTCACTTGCAGTCACACATGGGACATTCTGGAAATCCCTCACAATCACACTGGCACAATTTGTAACTCCCTCGCAATCACACTGGCGCATTCTTTAACTCCCTCGCAGTCACAATGGCACTTTTGTAACGCCATCGCATTCACACTGGCCCATTCTGGAACTCCCTCGCAGTCACACTGGCGCATTCTGTAACTCCCTCGCAGTAACAATGACGCATTCTATAACTCCCTCGCAGTCATACCGACACATTCTGTAACTCCCTCGCAGTAACAATGACACATTCTATAACTCCCTCGCAGTCACACCGACACATACTGCAACTCCCTCGCAGTAACAATGACGCATTCTATAACACCCTCGCAGTTACACCTACGCATTTTATAACTCCCTTGGTGACACACTGGCACATTCTACAACCCCCTCGCTGTCACATTGACACATCTGCAACTGCTTCGCAGTCACACTGGCACAATCTGCAACTCGCTCAGAGCCACACTGGCACATTCTGTAACTCCCTCGCAGTCACACTGGTGCATTTTGTAACTCCCTCACAGTCACACTGGCACATTCTGTAACTCCCTCGCAGTCACACTGGCGCCTTCTATAACTCCCTCACAGTCACACTGGCACATTCTGTAACTCCCTCGCAGTCAAATTGGCACATTCTGGAACATCCTCGCAGTCAAACTGGGACATTCTGTAACTACCTCGGAGCCACATAGGCGCATTCTGTAACTCTCTCGCAGTCACACTGGCACATTCTGTACCTCCCTCGCTGTAAAACTGGCACATTCTGTAACTCCCTCGCAGTCACACTGGCACATTTTGTAACTCCCTCGCAATCACACTGACGCATTCTGTAACTCCCTCGCAGTCACACAGGCAGATTCTGTAACTCCCTCGCAATCACACTGGCGCATTCTATAACTCCCTCGGAGCCAAACCGACTCATTTTGTAACTCCCTCGCAGTCACACTGGTGCATTCTGTAACTCTTTCGCAATAACACTGGTGCATTCTGTAACTTTCTCGCTATAACACTGGTAACTTCTGTAAATCCCTCGCAGTCACACTGGTGCATTCAGTAACGCCCTCGCAGTCACACTGGCACATTCTCTAACTCTCTTGCAGTCACACTGGTGCATTCTGTAAGTCCCTCGCGGTCGCACTGGTGCATTTTATAACTCCCTCACAGTCACACTGGCACATTCTGTAACTCCCTCGCAGTCACATTGGCGCCTTCTATAACTCCCTCGCAGTCACACTGGGACAATCTGTAACTACCTCGGAGCCACACTGGCACATTCTGTAACTCCATCTCAGTCACAATAATGCATTATGTAACACACTCGCAGTCATAATAATGCATTCTGTAACTCACTCGCATTCAAATTATTGCCCTCTGTAACTCGCTCGCAATCAAACTGACACATTCTGTAACTCGCTCGCAATCACACTAACACATTCTGTAACACCCTTTCAGTCATACTGACACATTCTGTAACTCCGACACAGTCACACTATCGCATTCTGTAACTCCCTCACAGTCACACTGGCACTTTCTGTAACTCCCTCACATTCACACTGGCGCATTCTGTAACTCCCTCACAGTCACACTGGCACTTTCTGTAACTCCCTCTTAGTCACAGTGGCACATTCCGGAACTCCCTCGCAGTCACACTCGCGCATTCTGTAACTCCCTCGCAGTCACACTGGCACATTCTCTAACTCCCAAACATCCACACTGGTGCATTCTATACGTCCATCGCAGTCACACAGATGCATTCTGTAACTCCCTCGCAGTCACACTGGCACATTCTGTAACTCCCTCGCAGTCATACTGGCACATTCTGTGACTCCCTTGCATTCATACTGGTGCATTCTGGAACTCCCTCGCTGTCACACTGAAACATAATGCAACTGCTTCGCAGTCACACAGTTGCATTCTGTAACTCCCTCGCAGTCATACAGGCACTTTCTGCAACTCCCTCGGAGCCACACTGACACATTCTGTAACTTCCTCACAGTCACACTGCCACATTCTTCAACTCCCTCTCATTCACACTGGCACATTCTGTAAATCCCTCGCAGTCACACTGTAGCATTATGTAACTCCCTCACAATCACACTGGCGCATTCTGTAACTCCCTCGCAGTCACAGTGGCACATTCTGGAACTCCCTTGCAGTCACACTGAAGCATTCTGCAACTCCCTCGCAATCACATTGACACATTCTGCAACTGCTCCGCAGTCACACTGGTGCATTCTCTAACTCCCTCGCAGTCACACTGACGCATTCTGCAATTCCCTCGTAATCACATTGACACATTCTGCAACTGCTCCGCAGACACACTGACGCATTCTATAACTCCCTCGCAATCACACTGACACATTCTGTAACACCCTCGCAGTCACACTGGCGCATTCTGTAACTCCCTCGCAGTCACACTGGTGCATTCCGTAACTCCCTCGCAAACACACTGGTGCATTTTATAACTCCCTCGCATTCACACTGGCACATTCTGTCACTCCCTCGCAGTCACACTTGCACAATCTGGAACTGCCTCGCAGTCACACTGGTGCATTCTGTAACTCCCTCACAGTCACAATGACACATTCTGCAACTGCTTCGCAGTCACACTGGCACATTCTGTAACTCCCTCGCAGTCACACTGGCACATTTTGTAACTCCCTCGCAATCACACTGGCGCATTCTTTAACTCCCTCGCAGTCACAATGGCACTTTTCTAACTCCCTCGCATTCACACTGGCACATTCTGGAACTCCCTCGCAGTCACACTGGCGCATCCTGTAACTCCCTCGCAGTAACAATGACACATTCTATAACTCCCTCGCAGTCATACCGACACATTCTGTAACTCCCTCGCAGTAACAATGACGCATTCTATAAATCCCTCGCAGTCACACCGACACATACTGCAACTCCCTCGCAGTAACAATGACGCATTCTATAACACCCTCGCAGTTACACCAACGCATTTTATAACTCCCTTGGTGACACACTGGCACATTCTACAACCCCCTCGCTGTCACATTGACACAGTCTGCAACCGCTTCGCAGTCACACTGGCACAATCTGCAACTTGCTCGGAGCCACACTGGCACATTCTGTAACTCCCTCGCAGTCACACTGGCACATTCAATAACTCCCTCGCAGTCACACTGGTGCATTTTGTAACTCCCTCACAGTCACACTGGCACATTCTGTAACTCCCTCGCAGTCACACTGGTACATTCTGTAACTCCCTCGCAGTCAAACTGGCACATTCTGTAACATCCTCGCAGTCACACTGGGACATTCTGTAACTACCTCGGAGCCCCACTGGCACATTCTGTAACTCCATCTCAGTCACAATAAGGCATTATGTAACACACTCGCAGTCATAATAATGCATTCTGTAACGCACTCGCATTCAAATTATTGCCCGCTGTAACTCGCTCGCAATCAAACTGACACATTCTGTAACTCCCTCGCAGTCACACTGACACCTTCGGTAACTCCCTCACAGTCACACTGGCGCATTCTGTAACTCTCTCGCAGTCACACTGGCGCATTCTGTAACACCCTCGCAGTCACACTGAAACATTCAGTAACTCCCTCACAGTCACATTGACACATTCTGCAACTGCTTCGCAGTCACACTGGCACATTCTGTAACTCCCTTGCAGTCACACTGGCACATTTTGTAACTCCCTCGCAGTCACACTGGCACATTCTATAACTCCCACGCAGTCACACTGGCACATTCTGTAACTCCCTCGCATTCACACTGGCACATTCTGTAACTCCCTCACAATCACACTGGCGCATTCTATAACTCCCTCGCAGTCACACTGGCACATTCTGTAACTCCCTCGCATTCAGTGTCCCAATCTGGAACTTCCTCGCAGTCACACCGACACATTATGTAACTCCCTCGCAGTAACAATGACGCATTCTATAACTCCCTCGCAGTCACACTGGTGCATTTTGTAACTCCCTCACAGTCACACTGGCACATTCTGTAACTCCCTCGCAATCAAACTGACACATTCTGTAACTCCCTCGCAGTCACACTGACACCTTCGGTAACTCCCTCACAGTCACACTGGCGCATTCTGTAACTCTCTCGCAGTCACACTGGCGCATTCTGTAACACCCTCGCAGTCACACTGAAACATTCAGTAACTCCCTCACAGTCACATTGACACATTCTGCAACTGCTTCGCAGTCACACTGGCACATTCTGTAACTCCCTTGCAGTCACACTGGCACATTTTGTAACTCCCTCGCAGTCACACTGGCACATTCTATAACTCCCACGCAGTCACACTGGCACATTCTGTAACTCCCTCGCATTCACACTGGCACATTCTGTAACTCCCTCACAATCACACTGGCGCATTCTATAACTCCCTCGCAGTCACACTGGCACATTCTGTAACTCCCTCGCATTCAGTGTCCCAATCTGGAACTTCCTCGCAGTCACACCGACACATTATGTAACTCCCTCGCAGTAACAATGACGCATTCTATAACTCCCTCGCAGTCACACCGACACATACTGTAACTCCCTTGGAGACACACTGGCACATTCTACAACTCCCTCGCTGTCACATTGACACATTCTGTAACTATTTCGCAGTCACACTGGCACATTCTGTAACTCGCTCGCAGTCACACTGGTGCATTATATAACTCCCTCGCAGTCACACTGGCACATTCTGTAACTCCCTCGCAGTCACACTGGCACATTCTGTAACTCCCTCGCAGTCAAACTGGCACATTCTGTAACATCCTTGCAGTCACACTGCGACATTCTGTAACTACCTCGGAGCCACACTGGCACATTCTGTAACTCCATCTCAGTCACAATAATGCAATATGTAACACACTCGCAGTCATAATACTGCATTCTGTAACTTACTCCCATTCAAATTAGTGCCCTCTGTAACTCGCTCGCAATCAAACTGACACATTCTGTAACTCGCTCGCAATCACACTGACACATTCTGTAACACCCTTTCAGTCATACTGACAGATTCTGTAACTCCAACACAGTCACATTAGTGCAATCTATAGCTCACTCGCAGTCACACCGATTAATTCTGTATCTCCCTCGCAGTCATAATGACGCATTCACTAACTCACACGCAGTCACACTGGTGCATTCTGTAACTCCCTCGCAGTCACACTAGTACATTCAGTAACTCCCTCACAGTCACACTGGCACATTGTGTAACTCCCTCGCCGTCACACTGGTGCATTCAGTATTTACCTCGCAATGACACTGGTGCATTCTGTAACTCCTTCGCAGTCACACTGACGCATTCTGTAACTCCCTCGCAGTCACATTGACACATTCTGCAACTACTTCGCAGTCACACCGACATATTCTGCAACTCCCCCACAGTCACACTGGTGCATTCTGTAACTCCCGCACAGTCACACTGGTGCATTCTATAACTCCCTCGCAGTCACACTAACACATTCTGTAACTCACTTGCAGTCACACATGGGACATTCTGGAAATCCCTCACAATCACACTGGCACAATTTGTAACTCCCTCGCAATCACACTGGCGCATTCTTTAACTCCCTCGCAGTCACAATGGCACTTTTGTAACGCCATCGCATTCACACTGGCCCATTCTGGAACTCCCTCGCAGTCACACTGGCGCATTCTGTAACTCCCTCGCAGTAACAATGACGCATTCTATAACTCCCTCGCAGTCATACCGACACATTCTGTAACTCCCTCGCAGTAACAATGACACATTCTATAACTCCCTCGCAGTCACACCGACACATACTGTAACTCCCTCGCAGTAACAATGAAGCATTCTATAACACCCTCGCAGTTACACCAACGCATTTTATAACTCCCTTGGTGACACACTGGCACATTCTACAACCCCCTCGCTGTCACATTGACACATCTGCAACTGCTTCGCAGTCACACTGGCACAATCTGCAACTCGCTCAGAGCCACACTGGCACATTCTGTAACTCCCTCGCAGTCACACTGGTGCATTTTGTAACTCCCTCACAGTCACACTGGCACATTCTGTAACTCCCTCGCAGTCACACTGGCGCCTTCTATAACTCCCTCACAGTCACACTGGTACATTCTGTAACTCCCTCGCAGTCAAATTGGCACATTCTGGAACATCCTCGCAGTCAAACTGGGACATTCTGTAACTACCTCGGAGCCACATAGGCGCATTCTGTAACTCTCTCGCAGTCACACTGGCACATTCTGTACCTCCCTCGCTGTAAAACTGGCACATTCTGTAACTCCCTCGCAGTCACACTGGCACATTTTGTAACTCCCTCGCAATCACACTGACGCATTCTGTAACTCCCTCGCAGTCACACAGGCAGATTCTGTAACTCCCTCGCAATCACACTGGCGCATTCTATAACTCCCTCGGAGCCAAACCGACTCATTTTGTAACTCCCTCGCAGTCACACTGGTGCATTCTGTAACTCTTTCGCAATAACACTGGTGCATTCTGTAACTTTCTCGCTATAACACTGGTAACTTCTGTAAATCCCTCGCAGTCACACTGGTGCATTCAGTAACGCCCTCGCAGTCACACTGGCACATTCTCTAACTCTCTTGCAGTCACACTGGTGCATTCTGTAAGTCCCTCGCGGTCGCACTGGTGCATTTTATAACTCCCTCACAGTCACACTGGCACATTCTGTAACTCCCTCGCAGTCACATTGGCGCCTTCTATAACTCCCTCGCAGTCACACTGGGACAATCTGTAACTACCTCGGAGCCACACTGGCACATTCTGTAACTCCATCTCAGTCACAATAATGCATTATGTAACACACTCGCAGTCATAATAATGCATTCTGTAACTCACTCGCATTCAAATTATTGCCCTCTGTAACTCGCTCGCAATCAAACTGACACATTCTGTAACTCGCTCGCAATCACACTAACACATTCTGTAACACCCTTTCAGTCATACTGACACATTCTGTAACTCCGACACAGTCACACTATCGCATTCTGTAACTCCCTCACAGTCACACTGGCACTTTCTGTAACTCCCTCACATTCACACTGGCGCATTCTGTAACTCCCTCACAGTCACACTGGCACTTTCTGTAACTCCCTCTTAGTCACAGTGGCACATTCCGGAACTCCCTCGCAGTCACACTCGCGCATTCTGTAACTCCCTCGCAGTCACACTGGCACATTCTCTAACTCCCAAACATCCACACTGGTGCATTCTATACGTCCATCGCAGTCACACAGATGCATTCTGTAACTCCCTCGCAGTCACACTGGCACATTCTGTAACTCCCTCGCAGTCATACTGGCACATTCTGTGACTCCCTTGCATTCATACTGGTGCATTCTGGAACTCCCTCGCTGTCACACTGAAACATAATGCAACTGCTTCGCAGTCACACAGTTGCATTCTGTAACTCCCTCGCAGTCATACAGGCACTTTCTGCAACTCCCTCGGAGCCACACTGACACATTCTGTAACTTCCTCACAGTCACACTGCCACATTCTTCAACTCCCTCTCATTCACACTGGCACATTCTGTAAATCCCTCGCAGTCACACTGTAGCATTATGTAACTCCCTCACAATCACACTGGCGCATTCTGTAACTCCCTCGCAGTCACAGTGGCACATTCTGGAACTCCCTTGCAGTCACACTGAAGCATTCTGCAACTCCCTCGCAATCACATTGACACATTCTGCAACTGCTCCGCAGTCACACTGGTGCATTCTCTAACTCCCTCGCAGTCACACTGACGCATTCTGCAATTCCCTCGTAATCACATTGACACATTCTGCAACTGCTCCGCAGACACACTGACGCATTCTATAACTCCCTCGCAATCACACTGACACATTCTGTAACACCCTCGCAGTCACACTGGCGCATTCTGTAACTCCCTCGCAGTCACACTGGTGCATTCCGTAACTCCCTCGCAAACACACTGGTGCATTTTATAACTCCCTCGCATTCACACTGGCACATTCTGTCACTCCCTCGCAGTCACACTTGCACAATCTGGAACTGCCTCGCAGTCACACTGGTGCATTCTGTAACTCCCTCGCAGTCACAATGACACATTCTGCAACTGCTTCGCAGTCACACTGGTGCATTCTGTAACTCCCTCGCAATCACAATGACACATTCTATCACTCCCTCGCCGTCACACTGGCACATTCTGCAACTCCCTCGCAGTCACACTGGCACATTCCGTAACTCCCTTGGAGCCACATTCGTGCAGTCGCTAACTCCCTCGCACACATGCTGCCACATTGTGTGACTCATTAGCAGTCACACTGGTGCGTTCTGTAACTCCCTCGCATTCACACTGGCACATTCTTTAACTCCCTCGCAGTCACACTGACACATTCTGTAACTCCCTCGCAGTCACATTGGCACATTCCGTAACTCCTTCATAGTCACAGTGGCACATTCTGTAACTCCCTCGCACTCACACTGGCACATTCTGTAAATCCCTCACAATCACATTGACACATCTGCAAGTGCTTTGCAGTCACACTCATGCACACTGCAACTCCCTCGGAGTCACACTGATGCATTCTATAACTCCTTCGCAGTCACACTGATGCATTCCATAACTCCCTCACAGTCACACTGACACATTCTGTAACTCCCTCGCAGTCACACTGGCACATTCTGTAACTTCCTCGCAGTCACACTGACACATTCTGTAACTCCCTCACAGTCACACTGGCACATTCTGTAACTCCCTCGCAGTCACATTGGCGCCTTCTATAACTCCCTCGCAGTCACACTGGCACATTCTGTAACTCCCTCGCAGTCACACTGGCACATTCTGCAACTCCCTCGCAGTCAAACTGGCACATTCTGTAACATCTTCGCAGTCACACTGGGACATTCTGTAACTACCTCGGAGCCACACTGGCACATTCTGTAACTCCATCTCAGTCACAATAATGCATTATGTAACACACTCGCAGTCATAATAATGCATTCTGTAACTCACTCGCATTCAAATTATTGCCCTCTGTAACTCGCTCGCAATCAAACTGACACATTCTGTAACTCGCTCGCAATCACACTAACACATTCTGTAACACCCTTTCAGTCATACTGACACATTCTGTAACTCCGACACAGTCACACTATCGCATTCTGTAACTCCCTCACAGTCACACTGGCACTTTCTGTAACTCCCTCACATTCACACTGGCGCATTCTGTAACTCCCTCACAGTCACACTGGCACTTTCTGTAACTCCCTCTTAGTCACAGTGGCACATTCCGGAACTCCCTCGCAGTCACACTCGCGCATTCTGTAACTCCCTCGCAGTCACACTGGCACATTCTCTAACTCCCAAACATCCACACTGGTGCATTCTATACGTCCATCGCAGTCACACAGATGCATTCTGTAACTCCCTCGCAGTCACACTGGCACATTCTGTAACTCCCTCGCAGTCATACTGGCACATTCTGTGACTCCCTTGCATTCATACTGGTGCATTCTGGAACTCCCTCGCTGTCACACTGAAACATAATGCAACTGCTTCGCAGTCACACAGTTGCATTCTGTAACTCCCTCGCAGTCATACAGGCACTTTCTGCAACTCCCTCGGAGCCACACTGACACATTCTGTAACTTCCTCACAGTCACACTGCCACATTCTTCAACTCCCTCTCATTCACACTGGCACATTCTGTAAATCCCTCGCAGTCACACTGTAGCATTATGTAACTCCCTCACAATCACACTGGCGCATTCTGTAACTCCCTCGCAGTCACAGTGGCACATTCTGGAACTCCCTTGCAGTCACACTGAAGCATTCTGCAACTCCCTCGCAATCACATTGACACATTCTGCAACTGCTCCGCAGTCACACTGGTGCATTCTCTAACTCCCTCGCAGTCACACTGACGCATTCTGCAATTCCCTCGTAATCACATTGACACATTCTGCAACTGCTCCGCAGACACACTGACGCATTCTATAACTCCCTCGCAATCACACTGACACATTCTGTAACACCCTCGCAGTCACACTGGCGCATTCTGTAACTCCCTCGCAGTCACACTGGTGCATTCCGTAACTCCCTCGCAAACACACTGGTGCATTTTATAACTCCCTCGCATTCACACTGGCACATTCTGTCACTCCCTCGCAGTCACACTTGCACAATCTGGAACTGCCTCGCAGTCACACTGGTGCATTCTGTAACTCCCTCGCAGTCACAATGACACATTCTGCAACTGCTTCGCAGTCACACTGGTGCATTCTGTAACTCCCTCGCAATCACAATGACACATTCTATCACTCCCTCGCCGTCACACTGGCACATTCTGCAACTCCCTCGCAGTCACACTGGCACATTCCGTAACTCCCTTGGAGCCACATTCGTGCAGTCGCTAACTCCCTCGCACACATGCTGCCACATTGTGTGACTCATTAGCAGTCACACTGGTGCGTTCTGTAACTCCCTCGCATTCACACTGGCACATTCTTTAACTCCCTCGCAGTCACACTGACACATTCTGTAACTCCCTCGCAGTCACATTGGCACATTCCGTAACTCCTTCATAGTCACAGTGGCACATTCTGTAACTCCCTCGCACTCACACTGGCACATTCTGTAAATCCCTCACAATCACATTGACACATCTGCAAGTGCTTTGCAGTCACACTCATGCACACTGCAACTCCCTCGGAGTCACACTGATGCATTCTATAACTCCTTCGCAGTCACACTGATGCATTCCATAACTCCCTCACAGTCACACTGACACATTCTGTAACTCCCTCACAGTCACACTGGCACATTCTGTAACTTCCTCGCAGTCACACTGACACATTCTGTAACTCCCTCACAGTCACACTGGCACATTCTGTAACTCCCTCGCAGTCACATTGGCGCCTTCTATAACTCCCTCGCAGTCACACTGGCACATTCTGTAACTCCCTCGCAGTCACACTGGCACATTCTGCAACTCCCTCGCAGTCAAACTGGCACATTCTGTAACATCTTCGCAGTCACACTGGGACATTCTGTAACTACCTCGGAGCCACACTGGCACATTCTGTAACTCCATCTCAGTCACAATAATGCATTATGTAACACACTCGCAGTCATAATAATGCATTCTGTAACTCACTCGCATTCAAATTATTGCCCTCTGTAACTCGCTCGCAATCAAACTGACACATTCTGTAACTCGCTCGCAATCACACTAACACATTCTGTAACACCCTTTCAGTCATACTGACACATTCTGTAACTCCGACACAGTCACACTATCGCATTCTGTAACTCCCTCACAGTCACACTGGCACTTTCTGTAACTCCCTCACATTCACACTGGCGCATTCTGTAACTCCCTCACAGTCACACTGGCACTTTCTGTAACTCCCTCTTAGTCACAGTGGCACATTCCGGAACTCCCTCGCAGTCACACTCGCGCATTCTGTAACTCCCTCGCAGTCACACTGGCACATTCTCTAACTCCCAAACATCCACACTGGTGCATTCTATACGTCCATCGCAGTCACACAGATGCATTCTGTAACTCCCTCGCAGTCATACTGGCACATTCTGTAACTCCCTCGCAGTCATACTGGCACATTCTGTGACTCCCTTGCATTCATACTGGTGCATTCTGGAACTCCCTCGCTGTCACACTGAAACATAATGCAACTGCTTCGCAGTCACACAGTTGCATTCTGTAACTCCCTCGCAGTCATACAGGCACTTTCTGCAACTCCCTCGGAGCCACACTGACACATTCTGTAACTTCCTCACAGTCACACTGCCACATTCTTCAACTCCCTCTCATTCACACTGGCACATTCTGTAAATCCCTCGCAGTCACACTGTAGCATTATGTAACTCCCTCACAATCACACTGGCGCATTCTGTAACTCCCTCGCAGTCACAGTGGCACATTCTGGAACTCCCTTGCAGTCACACTGAAGCATTCTGCAACTCCCTCGCAATCACATTGACACATTCTGCAACTGCTCCGCAGTCACACTGGTGCATTCTCTAACTCCCTCGCAGTCACACTGACGCATTCTGCAATTCCCTCGTAATCACATTGACACATTCTGCAACTGCTCCGCAGACACACTGACGCATTCTATAACTCCCTCGCAATCACACTGACACATTCTGTAACACCCTCGCAGTCACACTGGCGCATTCTGTAACTCCCTCGCAGTCACACTGGTGCATTCCGTAACTCCCTCGCAAACACACTGGTGCATTTTATAACTCCCTCGCATTCACACTGGCACATTCTGTCACTCCCTCGCAGTCACACTTGCACAATCTGGAACTGCCTCGCAGTCACACTGGTGCATTCTGTAACTCCCTCGCAGTCACAATGACACATTCTGCAACTGCTTCGCAGTCACACTGGTGCATTCTGTAACTCCCTCGCAATCACAATGACACATTCTATCACTCCCTCGCCGTCACACTGGCACATTCTGCAACTCCCTCGCAGTCACACTGGCACATTCCGTAACTCCCTTGGAGCCACATTCGTGCAGTCGCTAACTCCCTCGCACACATGCTGCCACATTGTGTGACTCATTAGCAGTCACACTGGTGCGTTCTGTAACTCCCTCGCATTCACACTGGCACATTCTTTAACTCCCTCGCAGTCACACTGACACATTCTGTAACTCCCTCGCAGTCACATTGGCACATTCCGTAACTCCTTCATAGTCACAGTGGCACATTCTGTAACTCCCTCGCACTCACACTGGCACATTCTGTAAATCCCTCACAATCACATTGACACATCTGCAAGTGCTTTGCAGTCACACTCATGCACACTGCAACTCCCTCGGAGTCACACTGATGCATTCTATAACTCCTTCGCAGTCACACTGATGCATTCCATAACTCCCTCACAGTCACACTGACACATTCTGTAACTCCCTCGCAGTCACACTGGCACATTCTGTAACTTCCTCGCAGTCACACTGACACATTCTGTAACTCCCTCACAGTCACACTGGCACATTCTGTAACTCCCTCGCAGTCACATTGGCGCCTTCTATAACTCCCTCGCAGTCACACTGGCACATTCTGTAACTCCCTCGCAGTCACACTGGCACATTCTGCAACTCCCTCGCAGTCAAACTGGCACATTCTGTAACATCTTCGCAGTCACACTGGGACATTCTGTAACTACCTCGGAGCCACACTGGCACATTCTGTAACTCCATCTCAGTCACAATAATGCATTATGTAACACACTCGCAGTCATAATAATGCATTCTGTAACTCACTCGCATTCAAATTATTGCCCTCTGTAACTCGCTCGCAATCAAACTGACACATTCTGTAACTCGCTCGCAATCACACTAACACATTCTGTAACACCCTTTCAGTCATACTGACACATTCTGTAACTCCGACACAGTCACACTATCGCATTCTGTAACTCCCTCACAGTCACACTGGCACTTTCTGTAACTCCCTCACATTCACACTGGCGCATTCTGTAACTCCCTCACAGTCACACTGGCACTTTCTGTAACTCCCTCTTAGTCACAGTGGCACATTCCGGAACTCCCTCGCAGTCACACTCGCGCATTCTGTAACTCCCTCGCAGTCACACTGGCACATTCTCTAACTCCCTCACATTCACACTGGTGCATTCTATACGTCCATCGTAGTCACACAGATGCATTCTGTAACTCCCTCGCAGTCACACTGGCACATTCTGTAACTCCCTCGCAGTCATACTGGCACATTCTGTGACTCCCTTGCATTCATACTGGTGCATTCTGGAACTCCCTCGCTGTCACACTGAAACATAATGCAACTGCTTCGCAGTCACACAGTTGCATTCTGTAACTCCCTCGAAGTCATACAGGCACTTTCTGCAACTCCCTCAGAGCCACACTGACACATTCTGTAACTCCCTCACAGTCACACTGCCACATTCTTCAACTCCCTCTCATTCACACTGGCACATTCTGTAAATCCCTCGCAGTCACACTGTAGCATTATGTAACTCCCTCACAATCACACTGGCGCATTCTGTAACTCCCTCGCAGTCACAGTGGCACATTCTGGAACTCCCTCGCAGTCACACTGAAGCATTCTGCAACTCCCTCGCAATCACATTGACACATTCTGCAACTGCTCCGCAGTCACACTGGTGCATTCTCTAACTCCCTCGCAGTCACACTGACGCATTCTGCAATTCCCTCGCAATCACATTGACACATTCTGCAACTGCTCCGCAGACACACTGACGCATTCTATAACTCCCTCGCAATCACACTGACACATTCTGTAACACCCTCGCAGTCACACTGGCGCATTCTGTAACTCCCTCGCAGTCACACTGGTGCATTCCGTAACTCCCTCGCAAACACACTGGTGCATTTTATAACTCCCTCGCATTCACACTGGCACATTCTGTCACTCCCTCGCAGTCACACTTGCACAATCTGGAACTGCCTCGCAGTCACACTGGTGCATTCTGTAACTCCCTCGCAGTCACAATGACACATTCTGCAACTGCTTCGCAGTCACACTGGTGCATTCTGTAACTCCCTCGCAATCACAATGACACATTCTATCACTCCCTCGCCGTCACACTGGCACATTCTGCAACTCCCTCGCAGTCACACTGGCACATTCCGTAACTCCCTTGGAGCCACATTCGTGCAGTCGCTAACTCCCTCGCACACATGCTGCCACATTGTGTGACTCATTAGCAGTCACACTGGTGCGTTCTGTAACTCCCTCGCATTCACACTGGCACATTCTTTAACTCCCTCGCAGTCACACTGACACATTCTGTAACTCCCTCGCAGTCACATTGGCACATTCCGTAACTCCTTCATAGTCACAGTGGCACATTCTGTAACTCCCTCGCACTCACACTGGCACATTCTGTAAATCCCTCGCAATCACATTGACACATCTGCAAGTGCTTTGCAGTCACACTCATGCACACTGCAACTCCCTCGGAGTCACACTGATGCATTCTATAACTCCTTCGCAGTCACACTGATGCATTCCATAACTCCCTCACAGTCACACTGACACATTCTGTAACTCCCTCGCAGTCACACTGGCACATTCTGTAACTTCCTCGCAGTCATACTGACACATTCTGTAACTCCCTCACAGTCACACTGGCGCATACCGCAACTCCCTCGCAGTCACACTGGCGCATTCTGTAACTCCCTCACAGTCACACTGGCGCATTCTGGAACTCCCTCGCAGTCACACTGGTGCATTCTGTAACTCCCTCGCAGTCACATTGGCACATTCCGTAACTCCTTCATAGTCACAGTGGCACATTCTGTAACTCCCTCGCACTCACACTGGCACATTCTGTAACTATCTCACAATCACATTGACACATCTGCAAGTGCTTTGCAGTCACATTGATGCACACTGCAACTCCCTCGGAGTCACACTGATGCATTCTATAACTCCTTCGCAGTCACACTGATGCATTCCGTAACTCCCTCACAGTCACACTGACACATTCTGTAACTCCCTCGCAGTCACACTGGCACATTCTGTAACTTCCTCGCAGTCACACTGGCACATTCTGTAACTCCCTCGCAGTCACACTGGCACATTCTGCAACTCCCTCGCAGTCAAACTGGCACATTCTGTAACATCTTCGCAGTCACACTGGGACATTCTGTAACTACCTCGGAGCCACACTGGCACATTCTGTAACTCCATCTCAGTCACAATAATGCATTATGTAACACACTCGCAGTCATAATAATGCATTCTGTAACTCACTCGCATTCAAATTATTGCCCTCTGTAACTCGCTCGCAATCAAACTGACACATTCTGTAACTCGCTCGCAATCACACTAACACATTCTGTAACACCCTTTCAGTCATACTGACATATTCTGTAACTCCGACACAGTCACACTATCGCATTCTGTAACTCCCTCACAGTCACACTGGCACTTTCTGTAACTCCCTCACATTCACACTGGCGCATTCTGTAACTCCCTCACAGTCACACTGGCACTTTCTGTAACTCCCTCTTAGTCACAGTGGCACATTCCGGAACTCCCTCGCAGTCACACTCGCGCATTCTGTAACTCCTTCGCAGTCACACTGGCACATTCTCTAACTCCCTCATATCCACACTGGTGCATTCTATACGTCCATCGCAGTCACACAGATGCATTCTGTAACTCCTTCGCAGTCACACTGGCACATTCTGTAACTCCCTCGCAGTCATACTGGCACATTCTGTGACTCCCTTGCATTCATACTGGTGCATTCTGGAACTCCCTCGCTGTCACACTGAAACATAATGCAACTGCTTCGCAGTCACACAGTTGCATTCTGTAACTCCCTCGAAGTCATACAGGCACTTTCTGCAACTCCCTCAGAGCCACACTGACACATTCTGTAACTCCCTCACAGTCACACTGCCACATTCTTCAACTCCCTCTCATTCACACTGGCACATTCTGTAAATCCCTCGCAGTCACACTGTAGCATTATGTAACTCCCTCACAATCACACTGGCGCATTCTGTAACTCCCTCGCAGTCACAGTGGCACATTCTGGAACTCCCTCGCAGTCACACTGAAGCATTCTGCAACTCCCTCGCAATCACATTGACACATTCTGCAACTGCTCCGCAGTCACACTGGTGCATTCTCTAACTCCCTCGCAGTCACACTGACGCATTCTGCAATTCCCTCGCAATCACATTGACACATTCTGCAACTGCTCCGCAGACACACTGACGCATTCTATAACTCCCTCGCAATCACACTGACACATTCTGTAACACCCTCGCAGTCACACTGGCGCATTCCGTAACTCCCTCGCAAACACACTGGTGCATTTTATAACTCCCTCGCATTCACACTGGCACATTCTGTCACTCCCTCGCAGTCAAACTTGCACAATCTGGAACTGCCTCGCAGTCACACTGGTGCATTCTGTAACTCCCTCGCAGTCACAATGACACATTCTGCAACTGCTTCGCAGTCACACTGGTGCATTCTGTAACTCCCTCGCAGTCACAATGACACATTCTGCAACTGCTTCGCAGTCACACTGGTGCATTCTGTAACTCCCTCGCAATCACAATGACACATTCTATCACTCCCTCGCCGTCACACTGGCACATTCTGCAACTCCCTCGCAGTCACACTGGCACATTCCGTAACTCCCTTGGAGCCACATTCGTGCAGTCGCTAACTCCCTCGCACACATGCTGCCACATTGTGTGACTCATTAGCAGTCACACTGGTGCGTTCTGTAACTCCCTCGCATTCACACTGGCACATTCTTTAACTCCGTCGCAGTCACACTGACACATTCTGTAACTCCCTCGCAGTCACATTGGCACATTCCGTAACTCCTTCATAGTCACAGTGGCACATTCTGTAACTCCCTCGCACTCACACTGGCACATTCTGTAAATCCCTCGCAATCACATTGACACATCTGCAAGTGCTTTGCAGTCACACTCATGCACACTGCAACTCCCTCGCAGTCACACTGATGCATTCTATAACTCCTTCGCAGTCACACTGATGCATTCCATAACTCCCTCACAGTCACACTGACACATTCTGTAACTTCCTCGCAGTCACACTGGCACATTCTGTAACTTCCTCGCAGTCATACTGACACATTCTGTAACTCCCTCACAGTCACACTGGCGCATACCGCAACTCCCTCGCAGTCACACTGGCGCATTCTGTAACTCCCTCACAGTCACACTGGTGCATTCTGGAACTCCCTCGCAGTCACACTGGTGCATTCTGTAACTCCCTCGCAGTCACATTGGCACATTCCGTAACTCCTTCATAGTCACAGTGGCACATTCTGTAACTCCCTCGCACTCACACTGGCACATTCTGTAACTACCTCACAATCACATTGACACATCTGCAAGTGCTTTGCAGTCACACTGATGCACACTGCAACTCCCTCGGAGTCACACTGATGCATTCTATAACTCCTTCGCAGTCACACTGATGCATTCCATAACTCCCTCACAGTCACACTGACACATTCTGTAACTCCCTCGCAGTCACACTGGCACATTCTGTAACTTCCTCGCAGTCACACTGACACATTCTGTAACTCCCTCACAGTCACACTGGCACATTCTGTAACTCCCTCGCAGTCACATTGGCGCCTTCTATAACTCCCTCGCAGTCACACTGGCACATTCTGTAACTCCCTCGCAGTCACACTGGCACATTCTGCAACTCCCTCGCAGTCAAACTGGCACATTCTGTAACATCTTCGCAGTCACACTGGGACATTCTGTAACTACCTCGGAGCCACACTGGCACATTCTGTAACTCCATCTCAGTCACAATAATGCATTATGTAACACACTCGCAGTCATAATAATGCATTCTGTAACTCACTCGCATTCAAATTATTGCCCTCTGTAACTCGCTCGCAATCAAACTGACACATTCTGTAACTCGCTCGCAATCACACTAACACATTCTGTAACACCCTTTCAGTCATACTGACACATTCTGTAACTCCGACACAGTCACACTATCGCATTCTGTAACTCCCTCACAGTCACACTGGCACTTTCTGTAACTCCCTCACATTCACACTGGCGCATTCTGTAACTCCCTCACAGTCACACTGGCACTTTCTGTAACTCCCTCTTAGTCACAGTGGCACATTCCGGAACTCCCTCGCAGTCACACTCGCGCATTCTGTAACTCCCTCGCAGTCACACTGGCACATTCTCTAACTCCCAAACATCCACACTGGTGCATTCTATACGTCCATCGCAGTCACACAGATGCATTCTGTAACTCCCTCGCAGTCACACTGGCACATTCTGTAACTCCCTCGCAGTCATACTGGCACATTCTGTGACTCCCTTGCATTCATACTGGTGCATTCTGGAACTCCCTCGCTGTCACACTGAAACATAATGCAACTGCTTCGCAGTCACACAGTTGCATTCTGTAACTCCCTCGCAGTCATACAGGCACTTTCTGCAACTCCCTCGGAGCCACACTGACACATTCTGTAACTTCCTCACAGTCACACTGCCACATTCTTCAACTCCCTCTCATTCACACTGGCACATTCTGTAAATCCCTCGCAGTCACACTGTAGCATTATGTAACTCCCTCACAATCACACTGGCGCATTCTGTAACTCCCTCGCAGTCACAGTGGCACATTCTGGAACTCCCTTGCAGTCACACTGAAGCATTCTGCAACTCCCTCGCAATCACATTGACACATTCTGCAACTGCTCCGCAGTCACACTGGTGCATTCTCTAACTCCCTCGCAGTCACACTGACGCATTCTGCAATTCCCTCGTAATCACATTGACACATTCTGCAACTGCTCCGCAGACACACTGACGCATTCTATAACTCCCTCGCAATCACACTGACACATTCTGTAACACCCTCGCAGTCACACTGGCGCATTCTGTAACTCCCTCGCAGTCACACTGGTGCATTCCGTAACTCCCTCGCAAACACACTGGTGCATTTTATAACTCCCTCGCATTCACACTGGCACATTCTGTCACTCCCTCGCAGTCACACTTGCACAATCTGGAACTGCCTCGCAGTCACACTGGTGCATTCTGTAACTCCCTCGCAGTCACAATGACACATTCTGCAACTGCTTCGCAGTCACACTGGTGCATTCTGTAACTCCCTCGCAATCACAATGACACATTCTATCACTCCCTCGCCGTCACACTGGCACATTCTGCAACTCCCTCGCAGTCACACTGGCACATTCCGTAACTCCCTTGGAGCCACATTCGTGCAGTCGCTAACTCCCTCGCACACATGCTGCCACATTGTGTGACTCATTAGCAGTCACACTGGTGCGTTCTGTAACTCCCTCGCATTCACACTGGCACATTCTTTAACTCCCTCGCAGTCACACTGACACATTCTGTAACTCCCTCGCAGTCACATTGGCACATTCCGTAACTCCTTCATAGTCACAGTGGCACATTCTGTAACTCCCTCGCACTCACACTGGCACATTCTGTAAATCCCTCACAATCACATTGACACATCTGCAAGTGCTTTGCAGTCACACTCATGCACACTGCAACTCCCTCGGAGTCACACTGATGCATTCTATAACTCCTTCGCAGTCACACTGATGCATTCCATAACTCCCTCACAGTCACACTGACACATTCTGTAACTCCCTCGCAGTCACACTGGCACATTCTGTAACTTCCTCGCAGTCACACTGACACATTCTGTAACTCCCTCACAGTCACACTGGCACATTCTGTAACTCCCTCGCAGTCACATTGGCGCCTTCTATAACTCCCTCGCAGTCACACTGGCACATTCTGTAACTCCCTCGCAGTCACACTGGCACATTCTGCAACTCCCTCGCAGTCAAACTGGCACATTCTGTAACATCTTCGCAGTCACACTGGGACATTCTGTAACTACCTCGGAGCCACACTGGCACATTCTGTAACTCCATCTCAGTCACAATAATGCATTATGTAACACACTCGCAGTCATAATAATGCATTCTGTAACTCACTCGCATTCAAATTATTGCCCTCTGTAACTCGCTCGCAATCAAACTGACACATTCTGTAACTCGCTCGCAATCACACTAACACATTCTGTAACACCCTTTCAGTCATACTGACACATTCTGTAACTCCGACACAGTCACACTATCGCATTCTGTAACTCCCTCACAGTCACACTGGCACTTTCTGTAACTCCCTCACATTCACACTGGCGCATTCTGTAACTCCCTCACAGTCACACTGGCACTTTCTGTAACTCCCTCTTAGTCACAGTGGCACATTCCGGAACTCCCTCGCAGTCACACTCGCGCATTCTGTAACTCCCTCGCAGTCACACTGGCACATTCTCTAACTCCCTCACATTCACACTGGTGCATTCTATACGTCCATCGCAGTCACACAGATGCATTCTGTAACTCCCTCGCAGTCACACTGGCACATTCTGTAACTCCCTCGCAGTCATACTGGCACATTCTGTGACTCCCTTGCATTCATACTGGTGCATTCTGGAACTCCCTCGCTGTCACACTGAAACATAATGCAACTGCTTCGCAGTCACACAGTTGCATTCTGTAACTCCCTCGAAGTCATACAGGCACTTTCTGCAACTCCCTCAGAGCCACACTGACACATTCTGTAACTCCCTCACAGTCACACTGCCCATTCTTCAACTCCCTCTCATTCACACTGGCACATTCTGTAAATCCCTCGCAGTCACACTGTAGCATTATGTAACTCCCTCACAATCACACTGGCGCATTCTGTAACTCCCTCGCAGTCACAGTGGCACATTCTGGAACTCCCTCGCAGTCACACTGAAGCATTCTGCAACTCCCTCGCAATCACATTGACACATTCTGCAACTGCTCCGCAGTCACACTGGTGCATTCTCTAACTCCCTCGCAGTCACACTGACGCATTCTGCAATTCCCTCGCAATCACATTGACACATTCTGCAACTGCTCCGCAGACACACTGACGCATTCTATAACTCCCTCGCAATCACACTGACACATTCTGTAACACCCTCGCAGTCACACTGGCGCATTCTGTAACTCCCTCGCAGTCACACTGGTGCATTCCGTAACTCCCTCGCAAACACACTGGTGCATTTTATAACTCCCTCGCATTCACACTGGCACATTCTGTCACTCCCTCGCAGTCACACTTGCACAATCTGGAACTGCCTCGCAGTCACACTGGTGCATTCTGTAACTCCCTCGCAGTCACAATGACACATTCTGCAACTGCTTCGCAGTCACACTGGTGCATTCTGTAACTCCCTCGCAATCACAATGACACATTCTATCACTCCCTCGCCGTCACACTGGCACATTCTGCAACTCCCTCGCAGTCACACTGGCACATTCCGTAACTCCCTTGGAGCCACATTCGTGCAGTCGCTAACTCCCTCGCACACATGCTGCCACATTGTGTGACTCATTAGCAGTCACACTGGTGCGTTCTGTAACTCCCTCGCATTCACACTGGCACATTCTTTAACTCCCTCGCAGTCACACTGACACATTCTGTAACTCCCTCGCAGTCACATTGGCACATTCCGTAACTCCTTCATAGTCACAGTGGCACATTCTGTAACTCCCTCGCACTCACACTGGCACATTCTGTAAATCCCTCGCAATCACATTGACACATCTGCAAGTGCTTTGCAGTCACACTCATGCACACTGCAACTCCCTCGGAGTCACACTGATGCATTCTATAACTCCTTCGCAGTCACACTGATGCATTCCATAACTCCCTCACAGTCACACTGACACATTCTGTAACTCCCTCGCAGTCACACTGGCACATTCTGTAACTTCCTCGCAGTCATACTGACACATTCTGTAACTCCCTCACAGTCACACTGGCGCATACCGCAACTCCCTCGCAGTCACACTGGCGCATTCTGTAACTCCCTCACAGTCACACTGGCGCATTCTGGAACTCCCTCGCAGTCACACTGGTGCATTCTGTAACTCCCTCGCAGTCACATTGGCACATTCCGTAACTCCTTCATAGTCACAGTGGCACATTCTGTAACTCCCTCGCACTCACACTGGCACATTCTGTAACTATCTCACAATCACATTGACACATCTGCAAGTGCTTTGCAGTCACACTGATGCACACTGCAACTCCCTCGGAGTCACACTGATGCATTCTATAACTCCTTCGCAGTCACACTGATGCATTCCGTAACTCCCTCACAGTCACACTGACACATTCTGTAACTCCCTCGCAGTCACACTGGCACATTCTGTAACTTCCTCGCAGTCACACTGGCACATTCTGTAACTCCCTCGCAGTCACACTGGCACATTCTGCAACTCCCTCGCAGTCAAACTGGCACATTCTGTAACATCTTCGCAGTCACACTGGGACATTCTGTAACTACCTCGGAGCCACACTGGCACATTCTGTAACTCCATCTCAGTCACAATAATGCATTATGTAACACACTCGCAGTCATAATAATGCATTCTGTAACTCACTCGCATTCAAATTATTGCCCTCTGTAACTCGCTCGCAATCAAACTGACACATTCTGTAACTCGCTCGCAATCACACTAACACATTCTGTAACACCCTTTCAGTCATACTGACACATTCTGTAACTCCGACACAGTCACACTATCGCATTCTGTAACTCCCTCACAGTCACACTGGCACTTTCTGTAACTCCCTCACATTCACACTGGCGCATTCTGTAACTCCCTCACAGTCACACTGGCACTTTCTGTAACTCCCTCTTAGTCACAGTGGCACATTCCGGAACTCCCTCGCAGTCACACTCGCGCATTCTGTAACTCCTTCGCAGTCACACTGGCACATTCTCTAACTCCCTCATATCCACACTGGTGCATTCTATACGTCCATCGCAGTCACACAGATGCATTCTGTAACTCCTTCGCAGTCACACTGGCACATTCTGTAACTCCCTCGCAGTCATACTGGCACATTCTGTGACTCCCTTGCATTCATACTGGTGCATTCTGGAACTCCCTCGCTGTCACACTGAAACATAATGCAACTGCTTCGCAGTCACACAGTTGCATTCTGTAACTCCCTCGAAGTCATACAGGCACTTTCTGCAACTCCCTCAGAGCCACACTGACACATTCTGTAACTCCCTCACAGTCACACTGCCACATTCTTCAACTCCCTCTCATTCACACTGGCACATTCTGTAAATCCCTCGCAGTCACACTGTAGCATTATGTAACTCCCTCACAATCACACTGGCGCATTCTGTAACTCCCTCGCAGTCACAGTGGCACATTCTGGAACTCCCTCGCAGTCACACTGAAGCATTCTGCAACTCCCTCGCAATCACATTGACACATTCTGCAACTGCTCCGCAGTCACACTGGTGCATTCTCTAACTCCCTCGCAGTCACACTGACGCATTCTGCAATTCCCTCGCAATCACATTGACACATTCTGCAACTGCTCCGCAGACACACTGACGCATTCTATAACTCCCTCGCAATCACACTGACACATTCTGTAACACCCTCGCAGTCACACTGGCGCATTCTGTAACTCCCTCGCAGTCACACTGGTGCATTCCGTAACTCCCTCGCAAACACACTGGTGCATTTTATAACTCCCTCGCATTCACACTGGCACATTCTGTCACTCCCTCGCAGTCAAACTTGCACAATCTGGAACTGCCTCGCAGTCAAACTGGTGCATTCTGTAACTCCCTCGCAGTCACAATGACACATTCTGCAACTGCTTCGCAGTCACACTGGTGCATTCTGTAACTCCCTCGCAGTCACAATGACACATTCTGCAACTGCTTCGCAGTCACACTGGTGCATTCTGTAACTCCCTCGCAATCACAATGACACATTCTATCACTCCCTCGCCGTCACACTGGCACATTCTGCAACTCCCTCGCAGTCACACTGGCACATTCCGTAACTCCCTTGGAGCCACATTCGTGCAGTCGCTAACTCCCTCGCACACATGCTGCCACATTGTGTGACTCATTAGCAGTCACACTGGTGCGTTCTGTAACTCCCTCGCATTCACACTGGCACATTCTTTAACTCCGTCGCAGTCACACTGACACATTCTGTAACTCCCTCGCAGTCACATTGGCACATTCCGTAACTCCTTCATAGTCACAGTGGCACATTCTGTAACTCCCTCGCACTCACACTGGCACATTCTGTAAATCCCTCGCAATCACATTGACACATCTGCAAGTGCTTTGCAGTCACACTCCTGCACACTGCAACTCCCTCGCAGTCACACTGATGCATTCTATAACTCCTTCGCAGTCACACTGATGCATTCCATAACTCCCTCACAGTCACACTGACACATTCTGTAACTTCCTCGCAGTCACACTGGCACATTCTGTAACTTCCTCGCAGTCATACTGACACATTCTGTAACTCCCTCACAGTCACACTGGCGCATACCGCAACTCCCTCGCAGTCACACTGGCGCATTCTGTAACTCCCTCACAGTCACACTGGTGCATTCTGGAACTCCCTCGCAGTCACACTGGTGCATTCTGTAACTCCCTCGCAGTCACATTGGCACATTCCGTAACTCCTTCATAGTCACAGTGGCACATTCTGTAACTCCCTCGCACTCACACTGGCACATTCTGTAACTACCTCACAATCACATTGACACATCTGCAAGTGCTTTGCAGTCACACTGATGCACACTGCAACTCCCTCGGAGTCACACTGATGCATTCTATAACTCCTTCGCAGTCACACTGATGCATTCCATAACTCCCTCACAGTCACACTGACACATTCTGTAACTCCCTCGCAGTCACACTGGCACATTCTGTAACTTCCTCGCAGTCACACTGACACATTCTGTAACTCCCTCACAGTCACACTGGCACATTCTGTAACTCCCTCGCAGTCACATTGGCGCCTTCTATAACTCCCTCGCAGTCACACTGGCACATTCTGTAACTCCCTCGCAGTCACACTGGCACATTCTGCAACTCCCTCGCAGTCAAACTGGCACATTCTGTAACATCTTCGCAGTCACACTGGGACATTCTGTAACTACCTCGGAGCCACACTGGCACATTCTGTAACTCCATCTCAGTCACAATAATGCATTATGTAACACACTCGCAGTCATAATAATGCATTCTGTAACTCACTCGCATTCAAATTATTGCCCTCTGTAACTCGCTCGCAATCAAACTGACACATTCTGTAACTCGCTCGCAATCACACTAACACATTCTGTAACACCCTTTCAGTCATACTGACACATTCTGTAACTCCCTCACAGTCACACTGCCACATTCTTCAACTCCCTCTCATTCACACTGGCACATTCTGTAAATCCCTCGCAGTCACACTGTAGCATTATGTAACTCCCTCACAATCACACTGGCGCATTCTGTAACTCCCTCGCAGTCACAGTGGCACATTCTGGAACTCCCTCGCAGTCACACTGAAGCATTCTGCAACTCCCTCGCAATCACATTGACACATTCTGCAACTGCTCCGCAGTCACACTGGTGCATTCTCTAACTCCCTCGCAGTCACACTGACGCATTCTGCAATTCCCTCGCAATCACATTGACACATTCTGCAACTGCTCCGCAGACACACTGACGCATTCTATAACTCCCTCGCAATCACACTGACACATTCTGTAACACCCTCGCAGTCACACTGGCGCATTCTGTAACTCCCTCGCAGTCACACTGGTGCATTCCATAACTCCCTCGCAAACACACTGGTGCATTTTATAACTCCATCGCATTCACACTGGCACATTCTGTCACTCCCTCGCAGTCACACTTGCACAATCTGGAACTGCCTCGCAGTCACACTGGTGCATTCTGTAACTCCCTCGCAGTCACAATGACACATTCTGCAACTGCTTCGCAGTCACACTGGTGCATTCTGTAACTCCCTCGCAATCACAATGACACATTCTATCACTCCCTCGCCGTCACACTGGCACATTCTGCAACTCCCTCGCAGTCACACTGGCACATTCCGTAACTCCCTTGGAGCCACATTCGTGCAGTCGCTAACTCCCTCGCACACATGCTGCCACATTGTGTGACTCATTAGCAGTCACACTGGTGCGTTCTGTAACTCCCTCGCATTCACACTGGCACATTCTTTAACTCCGTCGCAGTCACACTGACACATTCTGTAACTCCCTCGCAGTCACATTGGCACATTCCGTAACTCCTTCATAGTCACAGTGGCACATTCTGTAACTCCCTCGCACTCACACTGGCACATTCTGTAAATCCCTCGCAATCACATTGACACATCTGCAAGTGCTTTGCAGTCACACTCATGCACACTGCAACTCCCTCGCAGTCACACTGATGCATTCTATAACTCCTTCGCAGTCACACTGATGCATTCCATAACTCCCTCACAGTCACACTGACACATTCTGTAACTTCCTCGCAGTCACACTGGCACATTCTGTAACTTCCTCGCAGTCATACTGACACATTCTGTAACTCCCTCACAGTCACACTGGCGCATACCGCAACTCCCTCGCAGTCACACTGGCGCATTCTGTAACTCCCTCACAGTCACACTGGTGCATTCTGGAACTCCCTCGCAGTCACACTGGTGCATTCTGTAACTCCCTCGCAGTCACATTGGCACATTCCGTAACTCCTTCATAGTCACAGTGGCACATTCTGTAACTCCCTCGCACTCACACTGGCACATTCTGTAACTACCTCACAATCACATTGACACATCTGCAAGTGCTTTGCAGTCACACTGATGCACACTGCAACTCCCTCGGAGTCACACTGATGCATTCTATAACTCCTTCGCAGTCACACTGATGCATTCCATAACTCCCTCACAGTCACACTGACACATTCTGTAACTTCCTCGCAGTCACACTGACACATTCTGTAACTCCCTCGCAGTCACACTGGCACATTCTGTAACTTCCTCGCAGTCACACTGACACATTCTGTAACTCCCTCACAGTCACACTGGCACATTCTGTAACTCCCTCGCAGTCACATTGGCGCCTTCTATAACTCCCTCGCAGTCACACTGGCACATTCTGTAACTCCCTCGCAGTCACACTGGCACATTCTGCAACTCCCTCGCAGTCAAACTGGCACATTCTGTAACATCTTCGCAGTCACACTGGGACATTCTGTAACTACCTCGGAGCCACACTGGCACATTCTGTAACTCCATCTCAGTCACAATAATGCATTATGTAACACACTCGCAGTCATAATAATGCATTCTGTAACTCACTCGCATTCAAATTATTGCCCTCTGTAACTCGCTCGCAATCAAACTGACACATTCTGTAACTCGCTCGCAATCACACTAACACATTCTGTAACACCCTTTCAGTCATACTGACACATTCTGTAACTCCCTCACAGTCACACTGCCACATTCTTCAACTCCCTCTCATTCACACTGGCACATTCTGTAAATCCCTCGCAGTCACACTGTAGCATTATGTAACTCCCTCACAATCACACTGGCGCATTCTGTAACTCCCTCGCAGTCACAGTGGCACATTCTGGAACTCCCTCGCAGTCACACTGAAGCATTCTGCAACTCCCTCGCAATCACATTGACACATTCTGCAACTGCTCCGCAGTCACACTGGTGCATTCTCTAACTCCCTCGCAGTCACACTGACGCATTCTGCAATTCCCTCGCAATCACATTGACACATTCTGCAACTGCTCCGCAGACACACTGACGCATTCTATAACTCCCTCGCAATCACACTGACACATTCTGTAACACCCTCGCAGTCACACTGGCGCATTCTGTAACTCCCTCGCAGTCACACTGGTGCATTCCATAACTCCCTCGCAAACACACTGGTGCATTTTATAACTCCATCGCATTCACACTGGCACATTCTGTCACTCCCTCGCAGTCACACTTGCACAATCTGGAACTGCCTCGCAGTCACACTGGTGCATTCTGTAACTCCCTCGCAGTCACAATGACACATTCTGCAACTGCTTCGCAGTCACACTGGTGCATTCTGTAACTCCCTCGCAATCACAATGACACATTCTATCACTCCCTCGCCGTCACACTGGCACATTCTGCAACTCCCTCGCAGTCACACTGGCACATTCCGTAACTCCCTTGGAGCCACATTCGTGCAGTCGCTAACTCCCTCGCACACATGCTGCCACATTGTGTGACTCATTAGCAGTCACACTGGTGCGTTCTGTAACTCCCTCGCATTCACACTGGCACATTCTTTAACTCCCTCGCAGTCACACTGACACATTCTGTAACTCCCTCGCAGTCACATTGGCACATTCCGTAACTCCTTCATAGTCACAGTGGCACATTCTGTAACTCCCTCGCACTCACACTGGCACATTCTGTAAATCCCTCGCAATCACATTGACACATCTGCAAGTGCTTTGCAGTCACACTCATGCACACTGCAACTCCCTCGGAGTCACACTGATGCATTCTATAACTCCTTCGCAGTCACACTGATGCATTCCATAACTCCCTCACAGTCACACTGACACATTCTGTAACTCCCTCGCAGTCACACTGGCACATTCTGTAACTCCCTCGCAGTCATACTGACACATTCTGTAACTCCCTCGCAGTCACACTGGTGCATTCTGTAACTCCCTCGCAGTCACATTGGCACATTCCGTAACTCCTTCATAGTCACAGTGGCACATTCTGTAACTCCCTCGCACTCACACTGGCACATTCTGTAACTACCTCACAATCACATTGACACAACTGCAAGTGCTTTGCAGTCACACTGATGCACACTGCAACTCCCTCGGAGTCACACTGATGCATTCTATAACTCCTTCGCAGTCACACTGATGCATTCCATAACTCCCTCACAGTCACACTGACACATTCTGTAACTCCCTCGCAGTCACACTGGCACATTCTGTAACTTCCTCGCAGTCACACTGACACATTCTGTACCTCCCTCACAGTCACACTGGCGCATACTGCAACTCCCTCGCAGTCACACTGGCGCATTCTGTAACTCCCTCACAGTCACACTGGCGCATACTGCAACTCCCTCGCAGTCACACTGGCGCATTCTGTAACTCCCTCGCAGTCACAGTGGCACATTCTGGAACTCCCTCGCAGTCATACTGAAGCATTCTGCAACTCCCTCGCAATCAAATTGACACATTCTGCAACTGCTCCGCAGTCACACTGGTGCATTCTCTAACCCCCTCGCAGTCACAATGACGCATTCTGCAATTCCCTCGCAATCACATTGACACATTCTGCAACTGCTCCGCAGTCACACTGGCGCATTCTCTAACTCCCTCGCAGTCACACTGACGCATTCTCTAACTCCCTCGCAGTCACACTGACACATTCTGTAACTCCCTCACAGTAACACTGGTGCATTCTGGAACTCCCTCGCAGTCACACTGGTGCATTCTGTAACTCCCTCGCAGTCACACTGGCACATTCTGTAAATTCTTCGCAGTCACTCTGACACATTCTGTAACTAACTCGCAGTCACACTGGCACATTCAAAAACTCCCTTGCAGTCACATTGACACATTCTGCAACTGCTTCACAGTCACACTGGTACATTCTGTAACTCCCTCGCAATCCCACTGGCGCATTCTGTAACTCCTTCGCAGTCACATTGACACATTCTGCAACTGCTTCGCAGTCACACTGGTGCATTCGGTAAATCGCTCGCAATCACACTGACACATTATGTAACTGCCTCGCAGAAATATTAACGCATTCTGTAATTCCACGCAATCACACGGGCACATTCAGTAACTCCCTCGCAGTCACACTGGTGAATTCCGTAACTCCCTCGCAGTCACTCTGACACATTCTATCATTCCCTTGCAGTCACACTGGCACATTCTGTAACTCCTTCACAGTCACACTGGCACTTTCTGTAACTCCCTCACAGTCACACTGGCGCATTCTGTAACTCCCTCGCAGTCAAACTGGCGAATTCTGTACCTCCCTCGCAGTCACACTGACACATTCTATCACTCCCTCACAGTCACACTGGCACATTCTATCACTCCCTCGCAGTCACAATGGCACATTCTTTAACTCCCTCGCAGTCACACTGACACATTCTGTAACTCCCTCGCAGTCACATTGGCACATTCCGTAACTCCTTCATAGTCACACCGACACATACTGCAACTCCCTCGCAGTAACAATGACGCATTCTATAACATGCCCGCAGTTACACCTACGCATTTTATAACTCCGTTGGTGACACACTGGCACATTCTACAACCCCCTCGCTGTCACACTGACGCATTCTGCAACTGCTTCGCAGTCACACTGGCACATTCTGTAACTCCCTTGCAGTCACACTGGCACATTCTATAACTCCCACGCAGTCACACTGACACATTCTGTAACTCCCTCGCATTCACACTGACACATTCTGTAACTCCCTCGCAGTCACACTGAAACATTTAGTAACTCCCTCGCAGTCACATTGACACATTCTGCAACTGCTTCGCAGTCACACTGGCACATTCTGTAACTCCATTGCAGTCACACTGGCACATTTTGTAACTCCCTCGCAGTCACACTGGCACATTCTATAACTCCCACGCAGTCACACTGGCACATTCTGTAACTCCCTCGCATTCACACTGGCACATTCTGTAACTCCCTCGCAATCACACTGGCGCATTCTATAACTCCCTCGCAGTCACACTGGCACATTCTGTAACTATTTCGCAGTCACACTGGCATATTCTGTAACTCGCTCGCAGTCACACTGGTGCATTATATAACTCCCTCGCAGTCACACTGGCACATTCTGTAACTCCCTCGCAGTCACACTGGCACATTCTGTAACTCCCTCGCAGTCAAACTGGCACATTCTGTAACATCCTTGCAGTCACACTGCGACATTCTGTAACTACCTCGGAGCCACACTGGCACATTCAGTAACTCCATCTCAGTCACAATAATGCAATATGTAACACACTCGCAGTCATAATACTGCATTCTGTAACTTACTCCCATTCAAATTAGTGCCCTCTGTAACTCGCTCGCGATCACACTGACACATTCTGTAACACCCTTTCAGTCATACTGACAGATTCTGTAACTCCAACACAGTCACATTAGTGCAATCTATACCTCACTTGCAGTCACACCGATTAATTCTGTATCTCCCTCGCAGTCATAATGACGCATTCACTAACTCACACGCAGTTACACTGGTGCATTCTGTAATTCCCTCTCAGTCACATTGAAGCATTCTGCAACTGCTTCGCAGTCACACTGGTGCATTCTGTAACTCCCTCGCAGTCACACTGACACATCCTGTAACTCACTCACAGTCACACTGGCACATTCTGTAACTCCCTCGCAGTCACACTGGGGCATTCTGGAACTCCCTCGCAATCACACTGGCACATTTTGTAACTCCCTCGCAATCACACTGGCACATTCTGTAACTCCCTCGCAGTCACACAGGCACATTTTGTAACTCCCTCGCAATCACACTGGCGCATTCTTTAACTCCCTCGCAGTCACAATGGCACTTTTGTAACTCCCTCGCATTCACACTGGCACATTCTGGAACTCCCTTGCAGTCACACTGGCGCATTCTGTAACTCCCTCGCAGTAACAATGACGCATTCTATAACTCCCTCGCAGTCATACCGACACATTCTGTAAATCCCTCGCAGTAACAATGACACATTCTATAACTCCCTCGCAGTCACACCGAACATACTGCAACTCCCTCGCAGTAACAATGACGCATTCTATAACACGCTCGCAGTTACACCTACGCATTTTATAACTCCCTTGGTGACACACTGGCACATTCTACAACACCCTCGCTGTCACACTGACACATTCTGCAACTGCTTCGCAGTCACACTGGCACATTCTGTAACTCCCTTGCAGTCACATTGGCACATTTTGTAACTCCCTCGCAGTCACACTGGCACATTCTATAACTCCCACGCAGTCACACTGGCACATTCTGTAACTCCCTCGCAATCACACTGGCGCATTCTATAACTCCCTCGCAGTCACACTGGCACATTCTGTAACTATTTCGCAGTCACACTGGCACATTCTGTAACTCGCTCGCAGTCACATTGGTGCATTATATAACTCCCTCGCAGTCACACTGGCACATTCTGTAACTCCCTCGCAGTCACACTGGCACATTCTGTAACTCCCTCGCAGTCAAACTGGCACATTCTGTAACATCCTTGCAGTCACACTGCGACATTCTGTAACTACCTCGGAGCCACACTGGCACATTCTGTAACTCCATCTCAGTCACAATAATGCAATATGTAACACACTCGCAGTCATAATACTGCATTCTGTAACTTACTCCCATTCAAATTAGTGCCCTCTGTAACTCGCTCGCAATCAAACTGACACATTCTGTAACTCGCTCGCAATCACACTGGCACATTCTGTAACTCCCTTGCAGTCACACTGGCACATTTTGTAACATCCTTGCAGTCACACTGCGACATTCTGTAACTACCTCGGAGCCACACTGGCACATTCTGTAACTCCATCTCAGTCACAATAATGCAATATGTAACACACTCGCAGTCATAATACTGCATTCTGTAACTTACTCCCATTCAAATTAGTGCCCTCTGTAACTCGCTCGCAATCAAACTGACACATTCTGTAACTCGCTCGCAATCACACTGGCACATTCTGTAACTCCCTTGCAGTCACACTGGCACATTTTGTAACTCCCTCACAGTCACACTGGCGCATTCTGTAACTCTCTCGCAGTCACACTGGCGCATTCTGTAACTCCCTCGCAGTCACACTGAAACATTTAGTAACTCCCTCGCAGTCAAATTGACACATTCTGCAACTGCTTCGCAGTCACACTGGCACATTCTGTAACTCCCTTGCAGTCACACTGGCACATTTTGTAACTCCCTCGCAGTCACACTGGCACATTCTATAACTCCCACGCAGTCACACTGGCACATTCTGTAACCCCTCGCATTCACACTGGCACATTCTGTAACTCCCTCGCAATCACACTGGCGCATTCTATAACTCCCTCGCAGTCACACTGGCACATTTTGTAACTATTTCGCAGTCACACTGGCACATTCTGTAACTCGCTCGCAGTCACACTGGTGCATTATATAACTCCCTCGCAGCCACACTGGCACATTCTGTAACTCCCTCGCAGTCACACTGGCACATTCTGTAACTCCCTCGCAGTCAAACTGGCACATTCTGTAACATCCTTGCAGTCACACTGCGACATTCTGTAACTACCTCGGAGCCACACTGGCACATTCAGTAACTCCATCTCAGTCACAATATTGCAATATGTAACACACTCACAGTCATAATACTGCATTCTGTAACTTACTCCCATTCAAATTAGTGCCCTCTGTAACTCGCTCGCAATCACACTGACACATTCTGTAACACCCTTTCAGTCATACTGACAGATTCTGTAACTCCAACACAGTCACATTAGTGCAATCTATACCTCACTCGCAGTCACACCGATTAATTCTGTATCTCCCTCGCAGTCATAATGACGCATTCACTAACTCACACGCAGTTACACTGGTGCATTCTGTAATTCCCTCGCAGTCACATTGAAGCATTCTGCAACTGCTTCGCAGTCACACTGGTGCATTCTGTAACTCCCTCGCAGTCACACTGACACATCCTGTAACTCACTCACAGTCACACTGGCACATTCTGTAACTCCCTCGCAGTCACACTGGGGCATTCTGGAACTCCCTCGCAATCACACTGGCACATTTTGTAACTCCCTCGCAATCACACTGGCGCATTCTTTAACTCCCTCGCAGTCACAATGGCACTTTTCTAACTCCCTCGCATTCACACTGGCCCATTCTGGAGCTCCCTCGCAGTCACACTGGCGCATTCTGTAACTCCCTCGCAGTAACAATGACGCATTCTATAACTCTCTCGCAGTAATACCGACACATTCTGTAACTCCCTCGCAGTAACAATGACACATTCTATAACTCTCTCGCAGTCACACCGACACATACTGCAACTCCCTCGCAGTAACAATGACGCATTCTATAACATCCTCGCAGTTACACCTACGCATTTTATAACTCCCTTGGTGACACACTGGTACATTCTACAACCCCCTCGCTGTCACATTGACACAGTCTGCAACTGCTTCGCAGTCACACTGGCACAATCTGCAACTCGCTCGGAGCCACACTGGCACATTCTGTAACTCCCTCGCAGTCACACTGGCACATTTAATAACTCCCTCGCAGTCACACTGGTGCATTTTGTAACTCCCTCACAGTCACACTGGCACATTCTGTAACTCCCTCGCAGTCACACTGGCGCCTTATATAACTCCCTCGCAGTCACACTGGTACATTCTGTAACTCCCTCGCAGTCAAATTGGCACATTCTATAACATCCTCGCAGTCAAACTGGGACATTCTGTAACTACCTCGGAGCCACACTGGCGCATTCTGTAACTCTCTCGCAGTCACACTGGCACATTCTGAAACTCCCTCGCAGTCACACTGGCACATTCTGTAACTCCCTCGCAGTCACACTGGCGCATTCTTTAACTCCCTCGCAGTCACAATGGCACTTTTGTAACTCCCTCGCATTCACACTGGCACATTCTGGAACTCCCTCGCAGTCACACTGGCGCATTCTGTAACTCCCTCGCAGTAACAATGACGCATTCTATAACTCCCTCGCAGTCATACCGACACATTCTGTAAATCCCTCGCAGTAACAATGACACATTCTATAACTCCCTCGCAGTCACACCGAACATACTGCAACTCCCTCGCAGTAACAATGACGCATTCTATAACACGCTCGCAGTTACACCTACGCATTTTATAACTCCCTTGGTGACACACTGGCACATTCTACAACACCCTCGCTGTCACACTGACACATTCTGCAACTGCTTCGCAGTCACACTGGCACATTCTGTAACTCCCTTGCAGTCACACTGGCACATTTTGTAACTCCCTCGCAGTCACACTGGCACATTCTATAACTCCCACGCAGTCACACTGGCACATTCTGTCACTCCCTCGCATTCACACTGACACATTCTGTAACTCCCTCGCAATCACACTGGCGCATTCTATAACTCCCTCGCAGTCACACTGGCACATTCTGTAACTATTTCGCAGTCACACTGGCACATTCTGTAATTCCCTCGCAGTCACACTGGTGCATTATATAACTCCCTCGCAGTCACACTGGCACATTCTGTAACTCCCTCGCAGTCACACTGGCACATTCTGTAACTCCCTCGCAGTCAAACTGGCACATTCTGTAACATCCTTGCAGTCACACTGCGACATTCTGTAACTACCTCGGAGCCACACTGGCACATTCTGTAACTCCATCTCAGTCACAATAATGCAATATGTAACACACTCGCAGTCATAATACTGCATTCTGTAACTTACTCCCATTCAAATTAGTGCCCTCTGTAACTCGCTCGCAATCAAACTGACACATTCTGTAACTCGCTCGCAATCACACTGGCACATTCTGTAACTCCCTTGCAGTCACACTGGCACATTTTGTAACTCCCTCACAGTCACACTGGCGCATTCTGTAACTCTCTCGCAGTCACACTGGCGCATTCTGTAACTCCCTCGCAGTCACACTGAAACATTTAGTAACTCCCTCCCAGTCACATTGACACATTCTGCAACTGCTTCGCAGTCACACTGGCACATTCTGTAACTCCCTTGCAGTCACACTGGCACATTTTGTAACTCCCTCGCAGTCACACTGGCACATTCTATAACTCCCACGCAGTCACACTGGCACATTCTGTAACTCCCTCGCATTCACACTGGCACATTCTGTAACTCCCTCGCAATCACACTGGCGCATTCTATAACTCCCTCGCAGTCACACTGGCACATTCTGTAACTATTTCGCAGTCACACTGGCACATTCTGTAACTCGCTCGCAGTCACACTGGTGCATTATATAACTCCCTCGCAGTCACACTGGCACATTCTATAACTCCCACGCAGTCACACTGGCACATTCTGTAACTCCCTCGCATTCACACTGGCACATTCTGTAACTCCCTCGCAATCACACTGGCGCATTCTATAACTCCCTCGCAGTCACACTGGCACATTCTGTAACTATTTCGCAGTCACACTGGCACATTCTGTAACTCGCTCGCAGTCACACTGGTGCATTATATAACTCCCTCGCAGTCACACTGGCACATTCTGTAACTCCCTCTCAGTCACACTGGCACATTCTGTAACTCCCTCGCAGTCAAACTGGCACATTCTGTAACATCCTTGCAGTCACACTGCGACATTCTGTAACTACCTCGGAGCCACACTGGCACATTCTGTAACTCCATCTCAGTCACAATAATGCAATATGTAACACACTCGCAGTCATAATACTGCATTCTTTAACTTACTCCCATTCAAATTAGTGCCCTCTGTAACTCGCTCGCCATCAAACTGACACATTCTGTAACTCGCTCGCAATCACACTGGCACATTCTGTAACTCCCTTGCAGTCACACTGGCACATTTTGTAACTCCCTCACAGTCACACTGGCACATTCTGTAACTCTCTCGCAGTCACACTGGCGCATTCTGTAACTCCCTCGCAGTCACACTGAAACATTTAGTAACTCCCTCGCAGTCAAATTGACACATTCTGCAACTGCTTCGCAGTCACACTGGCACATTCTGTAACTCCCTTGCAGTCACACTGGCACATTTTGTAACTCCCTCGCAGTCACACTGGCACATTCTATAACTCCCACGCAGTCACACTGGCACATTCTGTAACTCCCTCGCATTCACACTGGCACATTCTGTAACTCCCTCGCAATCACACTGGCGCATTCTATAACTCCCTCGCAGTCACACTGGCACATTCTGTAACTATTTCGCAGTCACACTGGCACATTCTGTAACTCGCTCGCAGTCACACTGGTGCATTATATAACTCCCTCGCAGCCACACTGGCACATTCTGTAACTCCCTCGCAGTCACACTGGCACATTCTGTAACTCCCTCGCAGTCAAACTGGCACATTCTGTAACATCCTTGCAGTCACACTGCGACATTCTGTAACTACCTCGGAGCCACACTGGCACATTCAGTAACTCCATCTCAGTCACAATAATGCAATATGTAACACACTCGCAGTCATAATACTGCATTCTGTAACTTACTCCCATTCAAATTAGTGCCCTCTGTAACTCGCTCGCAATCACACTGACACATTCTGTAACACCCTTTCAGTCATACTGACAGATTCTGTAACTCCAACACAGTCACATTAGTGCAATCTATACCTCACTCGCAGTCACACCGATTAATTCTGTATCTCCCCCGCAGTCATAATGACGCATTCACTAACTCACACGCAGTTACACTGGTGCATTCTGTAATTCCCTCGCAGTCACATTGAAGCATTCTGCAACTGCTTCGCAGTCACACTGGTGCATTCTGTAACTCCCTCGCAGTCACACTGACACATCCTGTAACTCACTCACAGTCACACTGGCACATTCTGTAACTCCCTCGCAGTCACACTGGGGCATTCTGGAACTCCCTCGCAATCACACTGGCACATTTTGTAACTCCCTCGCAATCACACTGGCGCATTCTTTAACTCCCTCGCAGTCACAATGGCACTTTTCTAACTCCCTCGCATTCACACTGGCCCATTCTGGAGCTCCCTCGCAGGCACACTGGCGCATTCTGTAACTCCCTCGCAGTAACAATGACGCATTCTATAACTCTCTCGCAGTCATACCGACACATTCTGTAACTCCCTCGCAGTAACAATGACACATTCTATAACTCCCTCGCAGTCACACCGACACATACTGCAACTCCCTCGCAGTAACAATGACGCATTCTATAACATCCTCGCAGTTACACCTACGCATTTTATAACTCCCTTGGTGACACACTGGTACATTCTACAACCCCCTCGCTGTCACATTGACACAGTCTGCAACTGCTTCGCAGTCACACTGGCACAATCTGCAACTCGCTCGGAGCCACACTGGCACATTCTGTAACTCCCTCGCAGTCACACTGGCACATTTAATAACTCCCTCGCAGTCACACTGGTGCATTTTGTAACTCCCTCACAGTCACACTGGCACATTCTGTAACTCCCTCGCAGTCACACTGGCGCCTTATATAACTCCCTCGCAGTCACACTGGTACATTCTGTAACTCCCTCGCAGTCAAATTGGCACATTCTGTAACATCCTCGCAGTCAAACTGGGACATTCTGTAACTACCTCGGAGCCACACTGGCGCATTCTGTAACTCTCTCGCAGTCACACTGGCACATTCTGAAACTCCCTCGCAGTCACACTGGCACATTCTGTAACTCCCTCGCAGTCACACTGGCGCATTCTTTAACTCCCTCGCAGTCACAATGGCACTTTTGTAACTCCCTCGCATTCACACTGGCACATTCTGGAACTTCCTCGCAGTCACACTGGCGCATTCTGTAACTCCCTCGCAGTAACAATGACGCATTCTATAACTCCCTCGCAGTCATACCGACACATTCTGTAAATCCCTCGCAGTAACAATGACACATTCTATAACTCCCTCGCAGTCACACCGAACATACTGCAACTCCCTCGCAGTAACAATGACGCATTCTATAACACGCTCGCAGTTACACCTACGCATTTTATAACTCCCTTGGTGACACACTGGCACATTCTACAACACCCTCGCTGTCACACTGACACATTCTGCAACTGCTTCGCAGTCACACTGGCACATTCTGTAACTCCCTTGCAGTCACACTGGCACATTTTGTAACTCCCTCGCAGTCACACTGGCACATTCTATAACTCCCACGCAGTCACACTGGCACATTCTGTAACTCCCTCACATTCACACTGGCACATTCTGTAACACCCTCGCAATCACACTGGCGCATTCTATAACTCCCTCGCAGTCACACTGGCACATTCTGTAACTATTTCGCAGTCACACTGGCACATTCTGTAATTCCCTCGCAGTCACACTGGTGCATTATATAACTCCCTCGCAGTCACACTGGCACATTCTGTAACTCCCTCGCAGTCACACTGGCACATTCTGTAACTCCCTCGCAGTCAAACTGGCACATTCTGTAACATCCTTGCAGTCACACTGCGACATTCTGTAACTACCTCGGAGCCACACTGGCACATTCTGTAACTCCATCTCAGTCACAAAAATGCAATATGTAACACACTCGCAGTCATAATACTGCATTCTGTAACTTACTCCCATTCAAATTAGTGCCCTCTGTAACTCGCTCGCAATCAAACTGACACATTCTGTAACTCGCTCGCAATCACACTGGCACATTCTGTAACTCCCTTGCAGTCACACTGGCACATTTTGTAACTCCCTCACAGTCACACTGGCGCATTCTGTAACTCTCTCGCAGTCACACTGGCGCATTCTGTAACTCCCTCGCAGTCACACTGAAACATTTAGTAACTCCCTCGCAGTCACATTGACACATTCTGCACCTGCTTCGCAGTCACACTGGCACATTCTGTAACTCCCTTGCAGTCACACTGGCACATTTTGTAACTCCCTCGCAGTCACACTGGCACATTCTACAACTCCCACGCAGTCACACTGGCACATTCTGTAACTCCCTCGCAATCACACTGGCGCATTCTATAACTCCCTCGCAGTCACACTGGCACATTCTGTAACTATTTCGCAGTCACACTGGCACATTCTGTAACTCGCTCGCAGTCACACTGGTGCATTATATAACTCCCTCGCAGTCACACTGGCACATTCTGTAACTCCCTCGCAGTCACACTGGCACATTCTGTAACTCCCTCGCAGTCAAACTGGCACATTCTGTAACATCCTTGCAGTCACACTGCGACATTCTGTAACTACCTCGGAGCCACACATGCCACATTCAGTAACTCCATCTCAGTCACAATAATGCAATATGTAACACACTCGCAGTCATAATACTGCATTCTGTAACTTACTCCCATTCAAATTAGTGCCCTCTGTAACTCGCTCGTAATCACACTGACACATTCTGTAACACCCTTTCAGTCATACTGACAGATTCTGTAACTCCAACACAGTCACATTAGTGCAATCTATACCTCACTCGCAGTCACACCGATTAATTCTTTATCTCCCTCGCAGTCATAATGACGCATTCACTAACTCACACGCAGTTACACTGGTGCATTCTGTAATTCCCTCGCAGTCACATTGAAGCATTCTGCAACTGCTTCGCAGTCACACTGGTGCATTCTGTAACTCCCTCGCAGTCACACTGACACATCCTGTAACTCACTCACAGTCACACTGACACATTCTGTAACTCCCTCGCAGTCACACTGGGGCATTCTGGAACTCCCTCGCAATCACACTGGCACATTTTGTAACTATTTCGCAGTCACACTGGCACATTCTGTAACTCGCTCGCAGTCACACTGGTGCATTATATAACTCCCTCGCAGCCACACTGGCACATTCTGTAACTCCCTCGCAGTCACACTGGCACATTCTGTAACTCACTCACAGTCACACTGGCACATTCTGTAACTCCCTCGCAGTCACACTGGGGCATTCTGGAACTCCCTCGCAATCACACTGGCACATTTTGTAACTCCCTCGCAATCACACTGGCGCATTCTTTAACTCCCTCGCAGTCACAATGGCACTTTTCTAACTCCCTCGCATTCACACTGGCCCATTCTGGAGCTCCCTCGCAGGCACACTGGCGCATTCTGTAACTCCCTCGCAGTAACAATGACGCATTCTATAACTCTCTCGCAGTAATACCGACACATTCTGTAACTCCCTCGCAGTAACAATGACACATTCTATAACTCTCTCGCAGTCACACCGACACATACTGCAACTCCCTCGCAGTAACAATGACGCATTCTATAACATCCTCGCAGTTACACCTACGCATTTTATAACTCCCTTGGTGACACACTGGTACATTCTACAACCCCCTCGCTGTCACATTGACACAGTCTGCAACTGCTTCGCAGTCACACTGGCACAATCTGCAACTCGCTCGGAGCCACACTGGCACATTCTGTAACTCCCTCGCAGTCACACTGGCACATTTAATAACTCCCTCGCAGTCACACTGGTGCATTTTGTAACTCCCTCACAGTCACACTGGCACATTCTGTAACTCCCTCGCAGTCACACTGGCGCCTTATATAACTCCCTCGCAGTCACACTGGTACATTCTGTAACTCCCTCGCAATCAAATTGGCACATTCTATAACATCCTCGCAGTCAAACTGGGACATTCTGTAACGACCTCGGAGCCACACTGGCGCATTCTGTAACTCTCTCGCAGTCACACTGGCACATTCTGAAACTCCCTCGCAGTCACACTGGCACATTCTGTAACTCCCTCGCAGTCACACTGGCGCATTCTTTAACTCCCTCGCAGTCACAATGGCACTTTTGTAACTCCCTCGCATTCACACTGGCACATTCTGGAACTCCCTCGCAGTCACACTAGCGCATTCTGTAACTCCCTCGCAGTAACAATGACGCATTCTATAACTCCCTCGCAGTCATACCGACACATTCTGTAAATCCCTCGCAGTAACAATGACACATTCTATAACTCCCTCGCAGTCACACCGAACATACTGCAACTCCCTCGCAGTAACAATGACGCATTCTATAACACGCTCGCAGTTACACCTACGCATTTTATAACTCCCTTGGTGACACACTGGCACATTCTACAACACCCTCGCTGTCACACTGACACATTCTGCAACTGCTTCGCAGTCACACTGGCACATTCTGTAACTCCCTTGCAGTCACACTGGCACATTTTGTAACTCCCTCGCAGTCACACTGGCACATTCTATAACTCCCACGCAGTCACACTGGCACATTCTGTCACTCCCTCGCATTCACACTGACACATTCTGTAACTCCCTCGCAATCACACTGGCGCATTCTATAACTCCCTCGCAGTCACACTGGCACATTCTGTAACTATTTCGCAGTCACACTGGCACATTCTGTAATTCCCTCGCAGTCACACTGGTGCATTATATAACTCCCTCGCAGTCACACTGGCACATTCTGTAACTCCCTCGCAGTCACACTGGCACATTCTGTAACTCCCTCGCAGTCAAACTGGCACATTCTGTAACATCCTTGCAGTCACACTGCGACATTCTGTAACTACCTCGGAGCCACACTGGCACATTCTGTAACTCCATCTCAGTCACAATAATGCAATATGTAACACACTCGCAGTCATAATACTGCATTCTGTAACTTACTCCCATTCAAATTAGTGCCCTCTGTAACTCGCTCGCAATCAAACTGACACATTCTGTAACTCGCTCGCAATCACACTGGCACATTCTGTAACTCCCTTGCAGTCACACTGGCACATTTTGTAACTCCCTCACAGTCACACTGGCGCATTCTGTAACTCTCTCGCAGTCACACTGGCGCATTCTGTAACTCCCTCGCAGTCACACTGAAACATTTAGTAACTCCCTCCCAGTCACATTGACACATTCTGCAACTGCTTCGCAGTCACACTGGCACATTCTGTAACTCCCTTGCAGTCACACTGGCACATTTTGTAACTCCCTCGCAGTCACACTGGCACATTCTATAACTCCCACGCAGTCACACTGGCACATTCTGTAACTCCCTCGCATTCACACTGGCACATTCTGTAACTCCCTCGCAATCACACTGGCGCATTCTATAACTCCCTCGCAGTCACACTGGCACATTCTGTAACTATTTCGCAGTCACACTGGCACATTCTGTAACTCGCTCGCAGTCACACTGGTGCATTATATAACTCCCTCGCAGTCACACTGGCACATTCTATAACTCCCACGCAGTCACACTGGCACATTCTGTAACTCCCTCGCATTCACACTGGCACATTCTGTAACTCCCTCGCAATCACACTGGCGCATTCTATAACTCCCTCGCAGTCACACTGCCACATTCTGTAACTATTTCGCAGTCACACTGGCACATTCTGTAACTCGCTCGCAGTCACACTGGTGCATTATATAACTCCCTCGCAGTCACTCTGGCACATTCTGTAACTCCCTCTCAGTCACACTGGCACATTCTGTAACTCCCTCGCAGTCAAACTGGCACATTCTGTAACATCCTTGCAGTCACACTGCGACATTCTGTAACTACCTCGGAGCCACACTGGCACATTCTGTAACTCCATCTCAGTCACAATAATGCAATATGTAACACACTCGCAGTCATAATACTGCATTCTTTAACTTACTCCCATTCAAATTAGTGCCCTCTGTAACTCGCTCGCCATCAAACTGACACATTCTGTAACTCGCTCGCAATCACACTGGCACATTCTGTAACTCCCTTGCAGTCACACTGGCACATTTTGTAACTCCCTCACAGTCACACTGGCACATTCTGTAACTCTCTCGCAGTCACACTGGCGCATTCTGTAACTCCCTCGCAGTCACACTGAAACATTTAGTAACTCCCTCGCAGTCAAATTGACACATTCTGCAACTGCTTCGCAGTCACACTGGCACATTCTGTAACTCCCTTGCAGTCACACTGGCACATTTTGTAACTCCCTCGCAGTCACACTGGCACATTCTATAACTCCCACCCAGTCACACTGGCACATTCTGTAACTCCCTCGCATTCACACTGGCACATTCTGTAACTCCCTCGCAATCACACTGGCGCATTCTATAACTCCCTCGCAGTCACACTGCCACATTCTGTAACTATTTCGCAGTCACACTGGCACATTCTGTAACTCGCTCGCAGTCACACTGGTGCATTATATAACTCCCTCGCAGCCACACTGGCACATTCTGTAACTCCCTCGCAGTCACACTGGCACATTCTGTAACTCCCTCGCAGTCAAACTGGCACATTCTGTAACATCCTTGCAGTCACACTGCGACATTCTGTAACTACCTCGGAGCCACACTGGCACATTCAGTAACTCCATCTCAGTCACAATAATGCAATATGTAACACACTCGAAGTCATAATACTGCATTCTGTAACTTACTCCCATTCAAATTAGTGCCCTCTGTAACTCGCTCGCAATCACACTGACACATTCTGTAACACCCTTTCAGTCATACTGACAGATTCTGTAACTCCAACACAGTCACATTAGTGCAATCTATACCTCACTCGCAGTCACACCGATTAATTCTGTATCTCCCCCGCAGTCATAATGACGCATTCACTAACTCACACGCAGTTACACTGGTGCATTCTGTAATTCCCTCGCAGTCACATTGAAGCATTCTGCAACTGCTTCGCAGTCACACTGGTGCATTCTGTAACTCCCTCGCAGTCACACTGACACATCCTGTAACTCACTCACAGTCACACTGGCACATTCTGTAACTCCCTCGCAGTCACACTGGGGCATTCTGGAACTCCCTCGCAATCACACTGGCACATTTTGTAACTCCCTCGCAATCACACTGGCACATTCTTTAACTCCCTCGCAGTCACAATGGCACTTTTCTAACTCCCTCGCATTCACACTGGCCCATTCTGGAGCTCCCTCGCAGGCACACTGGCGCATTCTGTAACTCCCTCGCAGTAACAATGACGCATTCTATAACTCTCTCGCAGTCATACCGACACATTCTGTAACTCCCTCGCAGTAACAATGACACATTCTATAACTCCCTCGCAGTCACACCGACACATACTGCAACTCCCTCGCAGTAACAATGACGCATTCTATAACATCCTCGCAGTTACACCTACGCATTTTATAACTCCCTTGGTGACACACTGGTACATTCTACAACCCCCTCGCTGTCACACTGACACAGTCTGCAACTGCTTCGCAGTCACACTGGCACAATCTGCAACTCGCTCGGAGCCACACTGGCACATTCTGTAACTCCCTCGCAGTCACACTGGCACATTTAATAACTCCCTCGCAGTCACACTGGTGCATTTTGTAACTCCCTCACAGTCACACTGGCACATTCTGTAACTCCCTCGCAGTCACACTGGCGCCTTATATAACTCCCTCGCAGTCACACTGGTACATTCTGTAACTCCCTCGCAGTCAAATTGGCACATTCTGTAACATCCTCGCAGTCAAACTGGGACATTCTGTAACTACCTCGGAGCCACACTGGCGCATTCTGTAACTCTCTCGCAGTCACACTGGCACATTCTGAAACTCCCTCGCAGTCACACTGGCACATTCTGTAACTCCCTCGCAGTCACACTGGCGCATTCTTTAACTCCCTCGCAGTCACAATGGCACTTTTGTAACTCCCTCGCATTCACACTGGCACATTCTGGAACTTCCTCGCAGTCACACTGGCGCATTCTGTAACTCCCTCGCAGTAACAATGACGCATTCTATAACTCCCTCGCAGTCATACCGACACATTCTGTAAATCCCTCGCAGTAACAATGACACATTCTATAACTCCCTCGCAGTCACACCGAACATACTGCAACTCCCTCGCAGTAACAATGACGCATTCTATAACACGCTCGCAGTTACACCTACGCATTTTATAACTCCCTTGGTGACACACTGGCACATTCTACAACACCCTCGCTGTCACACTGACACATTCTGCAACTGCTTCGCAGTCACACTGGCACATTCTGTAACTCCCTTGCAGTCACACTGGCACATTTTGTAACTCCCTCGCAGTCACACTGGCACATTCTATAACTCCCACGCAGTCACACTGGCACATTCTGTAACTCCCTCACATTCACACTGGCACATTCTGTAACACCCTCGCAATCACACTGGCGCATTCTATAACTCCCTCGCAGTCACACTGGCACATTCTGTAACTATTTCGCAGTCACACTGGCACATTCTGTAATTCCCTCGCAGTCACACTGGTGCATTATATAACTCCCTCGCAGTCACACTGGCACATTCTGTAACTCCCTCGCAGTCACACTGGCACATTCTGTAACTCCCTCGCAGTCAAACTGGCACATTCTGTAACATCCTTGCAGTCACACTGCGACATTCTGTAACTACCTCGGAGCCACACTGGCACATTCTGTAACTCCATCTCAGTCACAAAAATGCAATATGTAACACACTCGCAGTCATAATACTGCATTCTGTAACTTACTCCCATTCAAATTAGTGCCCTCTGTAACTCGCTCGCAATCAAACTGACACATTCTGTAACTCGCTCGCAATCACACTGGCACATTCTGTAACTCCCTTGCAGTCACACTGGCACATTTTGTAACTCCCTCACAGTCACACTGGCGCATTCTGTAACTCTCTCGCAGTCACACTGGCGCATTCTGTAACTCCCTCGCAGTCACACTGAAACATTTAGCAACTCCCTCGCAGTCACATTGACACATTCTGCACCTGCTTCGCAGTCACACTGGCACATTCTGTAACTCCCTTGCAGTCACACTGGCACATTTTGTAACTCCCTCGCAGTCACACTGGCACATTCTATCACTCCCACGCAGTCACACTGGCACATTCTGTAACTCCCTCGCAATCACACTGGCGCATTCTATAACTCCCTCGCAGTCACACTGGCACATTCTGTAACTATTTCGCAGTCACACTGGCACATTCTGTAACTCGCTCGCAGTCACACTGGTGCATTATATAACTCCCTCGCAGTCACACTGGCACATTCTGTAACTCCCTCGCAGTCACACTGGCACATTCTGTAACTCCCTCGCAGTCAAACTGGCACATTCTGTAACATCCTTGCAGTCACACTGCGACATTCTGTAACTACCTCGGAGCCACACATGCCACATTCAGTAACTCCATCTCAGTCACAATAATGCAATATGTAACACACTCGCAGTCATAATACTGCATTCTGTAACTTACTCCCATTCAAATTAGTGCCCTCTGTAACTCGCTCGTAATCACACTGACACATTCTGTAACACCCTTTCAGTCATACTGACAGATTCTGTAACTCCAACACAGTCACATTAGTGCAATCTATACCTCACTCGCAGTCACACCGATTAATTCTGTATCTCCCTCGCAGTCATAATGACGCATTCACTAACTCACACGCAGTTACACTGGTGCATTCTGTAATTCCCTCGCAGTCACATTGAAGCATTCTGCAACTGCTTCGCAGTCACACTGGTGCATTCTGTAACTCCCTCGCAGTCACACTGACACATCCTGTAACTCACTCACAGTCACACTGACACATTCTGTAACTCCCTCGCAGTCACACTGGGGCATTCTGGAACTCCCTCGCAATCACACTGGCACATTTTGTAACTATTTCGCAGTCACACTGGCACATTCTGTAACTCGCTCGCAGTCACACTGGTGCATTATATAACTCCCTCGCAGCCACACTGGCACATTCTGTAACTCCCTCGCAGTCACACTGGCACATTCTGTAACTCCCTCGCAGTCAAACTGGCACATTCTGTAACATCCTTGCAGTCACACTGCGACATTCTGTAACTACCTCGGAGCCACACTGGCACATTCAGTAACTCCATCTCAGTCACAATATTGCAATATGTAACACACTCACAGTCATAATACTGCATTCTGTAACTTACTCCCATTCAAATTAGTGCCCTCTGTAACTCGCTCGCAATCACACTGACACATTCTGTAACACCCTTTCAGTCATACTGACAGATTCTGTAACTCCAACACAGTCACATTAGTGCAATCTATACCTCACTCGCAGTCACACCGATTAATTCTGTATCTCCCTCGCAGTCATAATGACGCATTCACTAACTCACACGCAGTTACACTGGTGCATTCTGTAATTCCCTCGCAGTCACATTGAAGCATTCTGCAACTGCTTCGCAGTCACACTGGTGCATTCTGTAACTCCCTCGCAGTCACACTGACACATCCTGTAACTCACTCACAGTCACACTGGCACATTCTGTAACTCCCTCGCAGTCACACTGGGGCATTCTGGAACTCCCTCGCAATCACACTGGCACATTTTGTAACTCCCTCGCAATCACACTGGCGCATTCTTTAACTCCCTCGCAGTCACAATGGCACTTTTCTAACTCCCTCGCATTCACACTGGCCCATTCTGGAGCTCCCTCGCAGGCACACTGGCGCATTCTGTAACTCCCTCGCAGTAACAATGACGCATTCTATAACTCTCTCGCAGTAATACCGACACATTCTGTAACTCCCTCGCAGTAACAATGAAACATTCTATAACTCTCTCGCAGTCACACCGACACATACTGCAACTCCCTCGCAGTAACAATGACGCATTCTATAACATTCTCGCAGTTACACCTACGCATTTTATAACTCCCTTGGTGACACACTGGTACATTCTACAAACCCCTCGCTGTCACATTGACACAGTCTGCAACTGCTTCGCAGTCACACTGGCACAATCTGCAACTCGCTCGGAGCCACACTGGCACATTCTGTAACTCCCTCGCAGTCACACTGGCACATTTAATAACTCCCTCGCAGTCACACTGGTGCATTTTGTAACTCCCTCACAGTCACACTGGCACATTCTGTAACTCCCTCGCAGTCACACTGGCGCCTTATATAACTCCCTCGCAGTCACACTGGTACATTCTGTAACTCCCTCGCAGTCAAATTGGCACATTCTATAACATCCTCGCAGTCAAACTGGGACATTCTGTAACTACCTCGGAGCCACACTGGCGCATTCTGTAACTCTCTCGCAGTCACACTGGCACATTCTGAAACTCCATCGCAGTCACACTGGCACATTCTGTAACTCCCTCGCAGTCACACTGGCGCATTCTTTAACTCCCTCGCAGTCACAATGGCACTTTTGTAACTCCCTCGCATTCACACTGGCACATTCTGGAACTCCCTCGCAGTCACACTGGCGCATTCTGTAACTCCCTCGCAGTAACAATGACGCATTCTATAACTCCCTCGCAGTCATACCGACACATTCTGTAAATCCCTCGCAGTAACAATGACACATTCTATAACTCCCTCGCAGTCACACCGAACATACTGCAACTCCCTCGCAGTAACAATGACGCATTCTATAACACGCTCGCAGTTACACCTACGCATTTTATAACTCCCTTGGTGACACACTGGCACATTCTACAACACCCTCGCTGTCACACTGACACATTCTGCAACTGCTTCGCAGTCACACTGGCACATTCTGTAACTCCCTTGCAGTCACACTGGCACATTTTGTAACTCCCTCGCAGTCACACTGGCACATTCTATAACTCCCACGCAGTCACACTGGCACATTCTGTCACTCCCTCGCATTCACACTGACACATTCTGTAACTCCCTCGCAATCACACTGGCGCATTCTATAACTCCCTCGCAGTCACACTGGCACATTCTGTAACTATTTCGCAGTCACACTGGCACATTCTGTAATTCCCTCGCAGTCACACTGGTGCATTATATAACTCCCTCGCAGTCACACTGGCACATTCTGTAACTCCCTCGCAGTCACACTGGCACATTCTGTAACTCCCTCGCAGTCAAACTGGCACATTCTGTAACATCCTTGCAGTCACACTGCGACATTCTGTAACTACCTCGGAGCCACACTGGCACATTCTGTAACTCCATCTCAGTCACAATAATGCAATATGTAACACACTCGCAGTCATAATACTGCATTCTGTAACTTACTCCCATTCAAATTAGTGCCCTCTGTAACTCGCTCGCAATCAAACTGACACATTCTGTAACTCGCTCGCAATCACACTGGCACATTCTGTAACTCCCTTGCAGTCACACTGGCACATTTTGTAACTCCCTCACAGTCACACTGGCGCATTCTGTAACTCTCTCGCAGTCACACTGGCGCATTCTGTAACTCCCTCGCAGTCACACTGAAACATTTAGTAACTCCCTCCCAGTCACATTGACACATTCTGCAACTGCTTCGCAGTCACACTGGCACATTCTGTAACTCCCTTGCAGTCACACTGGCACATTTTGTAACTCCCTCGCAGTCACACTGGCACATTCTATAACTCCCACGCAGTCACACTGGCACATTCTGTAACTCCCTCGCAATCACACTGGCACATTCTGTAACTCCCTCGCAATCACACTGGCGCATTCTATAACTCCCTCGCAGTCACACTGGCACATTCTGTAACTATTTCGCAGTCACACTGGCACATTCTGTAACTCGCTCGCAGTCACACTGGTGCATTATATAACTCCCTCGCAGTCACACTGGCACATTCTATAACTCCCACGCAGTCACACTGGCACATTCTGTAACTCCCTCGCATTCACACTGGCACATTCTGTAACTCCCTCGCAATCACACTGGCGCATTCTATAACTCCCTCGCAGTCACACTGGCACATTCTGTAACTATTTCGCAGTCACACTGGCACATTCTGTAACTCGCTCGCAGTCACACTGGTGCATTATATAACTCCCTCGCATTCACACTGGCACATTCTGTAACTCCCTCTCAGTCACACTGGCACATTCTGTAACTCCCTCGCAGTCAAACTGGCACATTCTGTAACATCCTTGCAGTCACACTGCGACATTCTGTAACTACCTCGGAGCCACACTGGAACATTCTGTAACTCCATCTCAGTCACAATAATGCAATATGTAACACACTCGCAGTCATAATACTGCATTCTTTAACTTACTCCCATTCAAATTAGTGCCCTCTGTAACTCGCTCGCCATCAAACTGACACATTCTGTAACTCGCTCGCAATCACACTGGCACATTCTGTAAGTCCCTTGCAGTCACACTGGCACATTTTGTAACTCCCTCACAGTCACACTGGCACATTCTGTAACTCTCTCGCAGTCACACTGGCGCATTCTGTAACTCCCTCGCAGTCACACTGAAACATTTAGTAACTCCCTCGCAGTCAAATTGACACATTCTGCAACTGCTTCGCAGTCACACTGGCACATTCTGTAACTCCCTTGCAGTCACACTGGCACATTTTGTAACTCCCTCGCAGTCACACTGGCACATTCTATAACTCCCACGCAGTCACACTGGCACATTCTGTAACTCCCTCGCATTCACACTGGCACATTCTGTAACTCCCTCGCAATCACACTGGCGCATTCTATAACTCCCTCGCAGTCACACTGCCACATTCTGTAACTATTTCGCAGTCACACTGGCACATTCTGTAACTCGCTCGCAGTCACACTGGTGCATTATATAACTCCCTCGCAGCCACACTGGCACATTCTGTAACTCCCTCGCAGTCACACTGGCACATTCTGTAACTCCCTCGCAGTCAAACTGGCACATTCTGTAACATCCTTGCAGTCACACTGCGACATTCTGTAACTACCTCGGAGCCACACTGGCACATTCAGTAACTCCATCTCAGTCACAATAATGCAATATGTAACACACTCGCAGTCATAATACTGCATTCTGTAACTTACTCCCATTCAAATTAGTGCCCTCTGTAACTCGCTCGCAATCACACTGACACATTCTGTAACACCCTTTCAGTCATACTGACAGATTCTGTAACTCCAACACAGTCACATTAGTGCAATCTATACCTCACTCGCAGTCACACCGATTAATTCTGTATCTCCCCCGCAGTCATAATGACGCATTCACTAACTCACACGCAGTTACACTGGTGCATTCTGTAATTCCCTCGCAGTCACATTGAAGCATTCTGCAACTGCTTCGCAGTCACACTGGTGCATTCTGTAACTCCCTCGCAGTCACACTGACACATCCTGTAACTCACTCACAGTCACACTGGCACATTCTGTAACTCCCTCGCAGTCACACTGGGGCATTCTGGAACTCCCTCGCAATCACACTGGCACATTTTGTAACTCCCTCGCAATCACACTGGCACATTCTTTAACTCCCTCGCAGTCACAATGGCACTTTTCTAACTCCCTCGCATTCACACTGGCCCATTCTGGAGCTCCCTCGCAGGCACACTGGCGCATTCTGTAACTCCCTCGCAGTAACAATGACGCATTCTATAACTCTCTCGCAGTCATACCGACACATTCTGTAACTCCCTCGCAGTAACAATGACACATTCTATAACTCCCTCGCAGTCACACCGACACATACTGCAACTCCCTCGCAGTAACAATGACGCATTCTATAACATCCTCGCAGTTACACCTACGCATTTTATAACTCCCTTGGTGACACACTGGTATATTCTACAACCCCCTCGCTGTCACATTGACACAGTCTGCAACTGCTTCGCAGTCACACTGGCACAATCTGCAACTCGCTCGGAGCCACACTGGCACATTCTGTAACTCCCTCGCAGTCACACTGGCACATTTAATAACTCCCTCGCAGTCACACTGGTGCATTTTGTAACTCCCTCACAGTCACACTGGCACATTCTGTAACTCCCTCGCAGTCACACTGGCGCCTTATATAACTCCCTCGCAGTCACACTGGTACATTCTGTAACTCCCTCGCAGTCAAATTGGCACATTCTGTAACATCCTCGCAGTCAAACTGGGACATTCTGTAACTACCTCGGAGCCACACTGGCGCATTCTGTAACTCTCTCGCAGTCACACTGGCACATTCTGAAACTCCCTCGCAGTCACACTGGCACATTCTGTAACTCCCTCGCAGTCACACTGGCGCATTCTTTAACTCCCTCGCAGTCACAATGGCACTTTTGTAACTCCCTCGCATTCACACTGGCACATTCTGGAACTCCCTCGCAGGCACACTGGCGCATTCTGTAACTCCCTCGCAGTAACAATGACGCATTCTATAACTCCCTCGCAGTCATACCGACACATTCTGTAAATCCCTCGCAGTAACAATGACACATTCTATAACTCCCTCGCAGTCACACCGAACATACTGCAACTCCCTCGCAGTAACAATGACGCATTCTATAACACGCTCGCAGTTACACCTACGCATTTTATAACTCCCTTGGTGACACACTGGCACATTCTACAACACCCTCGCTGTCACACTGACACATTCTGCAACTGCTTCGCAGTCACACTGGCACATTCTGTAACTCCCTTGCAGTCACACTGGCACATTTTGTAACTCCCTCGCAGTCACACTGGCACATTCTATAACTCCCACGCAGTCACACTGGCACATTCTGTAACTCCCTCACATTCACATTGGCACATTCTGTAACACCCTCGCAATCACACTGGCGCATTCTATAACTCCCTCGCAGTCACACTGGCACATTCTGTAACTATTTCGCAGTCACACTGGCACATTCTGTAATTCCCTCGCAGTCACACTGGTGCATTATATAACTCCCTCGCAGTCACACTGGCACATTCTGTAACTCCCTCGCAGTCACACTGGCACATTCTGTAACTCCCTCGCAGTCAAACTGGCACATTCTGTAACATCATTGCAGTCACACTGCGACATTCTGTAACTACCTCGGAGCCACACTGGCACATTCTGTAACTCCATCTCAGTCACAAAAATGCAATATGTAACACACTCGCAGTCATAATACTGCATTCTGTAACTTACTCCCATTCAAATTAGTGCCCTCTGTAACTCGCTCGCAATCAAACTGACACATTCTGTAACTCGCTCGCAATCACACTGGCACATTCTGTAACTCCCTTGCAGTCACACTGGCACATTTTGTAACTCCCTCGCAGTCACACTGGCGCATTCTGTAACTCTCTCGCAGTCACACTGGCGCATTCTGTAACTCCCTCGCAGTCACACTGAAACATTTAGTAACTCCCTCGCAGTCACATTGACACATTCTGCACCTGCTTCGCAGTCACACTGGCACATTCTGTAACTCCCTTGCAGTCACACTGGCACATTTTGTAACTCCCTCGCAGTCACACTGGCACATTCTATAACTCCCACGCAGTCACACTGGCACATTCTGTAACTCCCTCGCAATCACACTGGCGCATTCTATAACTCCCTCGCAGTCACACTGGCACATTCTGTAACTATTTCGCAGTCACACTGGCACATTCTGTAACTCGCTCGCAGTCACACTGGTGCATTATATAACTCCCTCGCAGTCACACTGGCACATTCTGTAACTCCCTCGCAGTCACACTGGCACATTCTGTAACTCCCTCGCAGTCAAACTGGCACATTCTGTAACATCCTTGCAGTCACACTGCGACATTCTGTAACTACCTCGGAGCCACACATGCCACATTCAGTAACTCCATCTCAGTCACAATAATGCAATATGTAACACACTCGCAGTCATAATACTGCATTCTGTAACTTACTCCCATTCAAATTAGTGCCCTCTGTAACTCGCTCGTAATCACACTGACACATTCTGTAACACCCTTTCAGTCATACTGACAGATTCTGTAACTCCAACACAGTCACATTAGTGCAATCTATACCTCACTCGCAGTCACACCGATTAATTCTGTATCTCCCTCGCAGTCATAATGACGCATTCACTAACTCACACGCAGTTACACTGGTGCATTCTGTAATTCCCTCGCAGTCACATTGAAGCATTCTGCAACTGCTTCGCAGTCACACTGGTGCATTCTGTAACTCCCTCGCAGTCACACTGACACATCCTGTAACTCACTCACAGTCACACTGACACATTCTGTAACTCCCTCGCAGTCACACTGGGGCATTCTGGAACTCCCTCGCAATCACACTGGCACATTTTGTAACTCCCTCGCAATCACACTGGTGCATTCTTTAACTCCCTCGCAGTCACAATGGCACTTTTCTAACTCCCTCGCATTCACACTGGCCCATTCTGGAGCTCCCTCGCAGTCACACTGGCGCATTCTGTAACTCCCTCGCAGTAACAATGACGCATTCTATAACTCCATCGCAGTCATACCGACACATTCTGTAACTCCCTCGCAGTAATAATGACACATTCTATAACTCCCTCGCAGTCACACCGACACATACTGCAACTCCCTCGCAGTAACAATGACGCATTCTATAACACCCTCGCAGTTACACCTACGTATTTTATAACTCCCTTGGTGACACACTGGTACATTCTACAACCCCCTCGCTGTCACATTGACACAGTCTGCAACTGCTTCGCAGTCACACTGGCACAATCTGCAACTCGCTCGGAGCCACACTGGCACATTCTGTAACTCCCTCGCAGTCACACTGGCACATTTAATAACTCCCTCGCAGTCACACTGGTGCATTTTGTAACTCCCTCACAGTCACACTGGCACATTCTGTAACTCCCTCGCAGTCACACTGGCGCCTTATATAACTCCCTCGCAGTCACACTGGTACATTCTGTAATTCCCTCGCAGTCAAATTGGCACATTCTGTAACATCCTCGCAGTCAAACTGGGACATTCTGTAACTACCTCGGAGCCACATTGGCGCATTCTGTAACTCTCTCGCAGTCACACTGGCACATTCTGTAACTCCCTCGCAGTCACACTGGCACATTCTGTAACTCCCTCGCAGTCACACTGGCGCATTCTTTAACTCCCTCGCAGTCACAATGGCACTTTTGTAACTCCCTCGCATTCACACTGGCACATTCCGGAACTCCCTCGCAGTCACACTGGCGCATTCTGTAACTCCCTCGCAGTAACAATGACGCATTCTATAACTCCCTCGCAGTCATACCGACACATTCTGTAAATCCCTCGCAGTAACAATGACACATTCTATAACTCCCTCGCAGTCACACTGGCACATACTGCAACTCCCTCGCAGTAACAATGACGCATTCTATAACACGCTCGCAGTTACACCTACGCATTTTATAACTCCCTTGGTGACACACTGGCACATTCTACAACACCCTCGCTGTCACACTGACACATTCTGCAACTGCTTCGCAGTCACACTGGCACATTCTGTAACTCCCTTGCAGTCACACTGGCACATTTAGTAACTCCCTCGCAGTCTCACTGGCACATTCTATAACTCCCACGCAGTCACACTGGCACATTCTGTCACTCCCTCGCATTCACACTGACACATTCTGTAACTCCCTCGCAATCACACTGGCGCATTCAATAACTCCCTCGCAGTCACACTGGCACATTCTGTAACTATTTCGCAGTCACACTGGCACATTCTGTAATTCCCTCGCAGTCACACTGGTGCATTATATAACTCCCTCGCAGTCACACTGGCACATTCTGTAACTCCCTCGCAGTCACACTGGCACATTCTGTAACTCCCTCGCAGTCAAACTGGCACATTCTGTAACATCCTTGCAGTCACACTGCGACATTCTGTAACTACCTCGGAGCCACACTGGCACATTCTGTAACTCCATCTCAGTCACAATAATGCAATATGTAACACACTCGCAGTCATAATACTGCATTCTGTAACTTACTCCCATTCAAATTAGTGCCCTCTGTAACTCGCTCGCAATCAAACTGACACATTCTGTAACTCGCTCGCAATCACACTGGCACATTCTGTAACTCCCTTGCAGTCACACTGGCACATTTTGTAACTCCCTCACAGTCACACTGGCGCATTCTGTAACTCTCTCGCAGTTTCACTGGCGCATTCTGTAACTCCCTCGCATTCACACTGAAACATTTAGTAACTCCCTCGCAGTCACATTGACACATTCTGCAACTGCTTCGCAGTCACACTGGCACATTCTGTAACTCCCTTGCAGTCACACTGGCACATTTTGTAACTCCCTCGCAGTCACACTGGCACATTCTATAACTCCCACGCAGTCACACTGGCACATTCTGTAACTCCCTCGCATTCACACTGGCACATTCTGTAACTCCCTCGCAATCACACGGGCGCATTCTATAACTCCCTCGCAGTCACACTGGCACATTCTGTAACTATTTCGCAGTCACACTGGTGCATTCTGTAACTCCCTCGCAGTCACACTGACACATCCTGTAACTCACTCACAGTCACACTGACACATTCTGTAACTCCCTCGCAGTCACACTGGGGCATTCTGGAACTCCCTCGCAATCACACTGGCACATTTTGTAACTCCCTCGCAATCACACTGGCGCATTCTTTAACTCCCTCGCAGTCACAATGGCACTTTTCTAACTCCCTCGCATTCACACTGGCCCATTCTGGAGCTCCCTCGCAGTCACACTGGCGCATTCTGTAACTCCCTCGCAGTAACAATGACGCATTCTATAACTCCCTCGCAGTCATACCGACACATTCTGTAACTCCCTCGCAGTAATAATGACACATTCTATAACTCCCTCGCAGTCACACCGACACATACTGCAACTCCCTCGCAGTAACAATGACGCATTCTATAACACCCTCGCAGTTACACCTACGTATTTTATAACTCCCTTGGTGACACACTGGTACATTCTACAACCCCCTCGCTGTCACATTGACACAGTCTGCAACTGCTTCGCAGTCACACTGGCACAATCTGCAACTCGCTCGGAGCCACACTGGCACATTCTGTAACTCCCTCGCAGTCACACTGGCACATTTAATAACTCCCTCGCAGTCACACTGGTGCATTTTGTAACTCCCTCACAGTCACACTGGCACATTCTGTAACTCCCTCGCAGTCACACTGGCGCCTTATATAACTCCCTCGCAGTCACACTGGTACATTCTGTAATTCCCTCGCAGTCAAATTGGCACATTCTGTAACATCCTCGCAGTCAAACTGGGACATTCTGTAACTACCTCGGAGCCACATTGGCGCATTCTGTAACTCTCTCGCAGTCACACTGGCACATTCTGTAACTCCCTCGCAGTCACACTGGCACATTCTGTAACTCCCTCGCAGTCACACTGGCGCATTCTTTAACTCCCTCGCAGTCACAATGGCACTTTTGTAACTCCCTCGCATTCACACTGGCACATTCTGGAACTCCCTCGCAGTCACACTGGCGCATTCTGTAACTCCCTCGCAGTAACAATGACGCATTCTATAACTCCCTCGCAGTCATACCGACACATTCTGTAAATCCCTCGCAGTAACAATGACACATTCTATAACTCCCTCGCAGTCACACTGGCACATACTGCAACTCCCTCGCAGTAACAATGACGCATTCTATAACACGCTCGCAGTTACACCTACGCATTTTATAACTCCCTTGGTGACACACTGGCACATTCTACAACACCCTCGCTGTCACACTGACACATTCTGCAACTGCTTCGCAGTCACACTGGCACATTCTGTAACTCCCTTGCAGTCACACTGGCACATTTTGTAACTCCCTCGCAGTCACACTGGCACATTCTATAACTCCCACGCAGTCACACTGGCACATTCTGTCACTCCCTCGCATTCACACTGACACATTCTGTAACTCCCTCGCAATCACACTGGCGCATTCTATAACTCCCTCGCAGTCACACTGGCACATTCTGTAACTATTTCGCAGTCACACTGGCACATTCTGTAATTCCCTCGCAGTCACACTGGTGCATTATATAACTCCCTCGCAGTCACACTGGCACATTCTGTAACTCCCTCGCAGTCACACTGGCACATTCTGTAACTCCCTCGCAGTCAAACTGGCACATTCTGTAACATCCTTGCAGTCACACTGCGACATTCTGTAACTACCTCGGAGCCACACTGGCACATTCTGTAACTCCATCTCAGTCACAATAATGCAATATGTAACACACTCGCAGTCATAATACTGCATTCTGTAACTTACTCCCATTCAAATTAGTGCCCTCTGTAACTCGCTCGCAATCAAACTGACACATTCTGTAACTCGCTCGCAATCACACTGGCACATTCTGTAACTCCCTTGCAGTCACACTGGCACATTTTGTAACTCCCTCACAGTCACACTGGCGCATTCTGTAACTCTCTCGCAGTTACACTGGCGCATTCTGTAACTCCCTCGCGTTCACACTGAAACATTTAGTAACTCCCTCGCAGTCACATTGACACATTCTGCAACTGCTTCGCAGTCACACTGGCACATTCTGTAACTCCCTTGCAGTCACACTGGCACATTTTGTAAGTCCCTCGCAGTCACACTGGCACATTCTATAACTCCCACGCAGTCACACTGGCACATTCTGTAACTCCCTCGCATTCACACTGGCACATTCTGTAACTCCCTCGCAATCACACTGGCGCATTCTATAACTCCCTCGCAGTCACACTGGCACATTCTGTAACTATTTCGCAGTCACACTGGCACATTCTGTAACTCGCTCGCAGTCACACTGGTGCATTATATAACTCCCTCGCAGTCACACTGGCACATTCTATAACTCCCACGCAGTCACACTGGCACATTCTGTAACTCCCACGCATTCACACTGGCACATTCTGTAACTCCCTCGCAATCACACTGGCGCATTCTGTAACTCCCTCGCAGTCACACTGACACATCCTGTAACTCACTCACAGTCACACTGACACATTCTGTAACTCCCTCGCAGTCACACTGGGGCATTCTGGAACTCCCTCGCAATCACACTGGCACATTTTGTAACTCCCTCGCAATCACACTGGCGCATTCTTTAACTCCCTCGCAGTCACAATGGCACTTTTCTAACTCCCTCGCATTCACACTGGCCCATTCTGGAGCTCCCTCGCAGTCACACTGGCGCATTCTGTAACTCCCTCGCAGTAACAATGACGCATTCTATAACTCCCTCGCAGTCATATCGACACATTCTGTAACTCCCTCGCAGTAATAATGACACATTCTATAACTCCCTCGCAGTCACACCGACACATATTGCAACTCCCTCGCAGTAACAATGACGCATTCTATAACACCCTCGCAGTTACACCTACGTATTTTATAACTCCCGTGGTGACACACTGGTACATTCTACAACCCCCTCGCTGTCACATTGACACAGTCTGCAACTGCTTCGCAGTCACACTGGCACAATCTGCAACTCGCTCGGAGCCACACTGGCACATTCTGTAACTCCCTCGCAGTCACACTGGCACATTTAATAACTCCCTCGCAGTCACACTGGTGCATTTTGTAACTCCCTCACAGTCACACTGGCACATTCTGTAACTCCCTCGCAGTCACACTGGCGCCTTATATAACTCCCTCGCAGTCACACTGGTACATTCTGTAACTCCCTCGCAGTCAAATTGGCACATTCTGTAACATCCTCGCAGTCAAACTGGCACATTCTGTAACATCCTTGCAGTCACACTGCGACATTCTGTAACTACCTCGGAGCCACACTGGCACATTCAGTAACTCCATCTCAGTCACAATAATGCAATATGTAACACACTCGCAGTCATAATACTGCATTCTGTAACTTACTCCCATTCAAATTAGTGCCCTCTGTAACTCGCTCGCAATCACACTGACACATTCTGTAACACCCTTTCAGTCATACTGACAGATTCTGTAACTCCAACACAGTCACATTAGTGCAATCTATACCTCACTCGCAGTCACACCGATTAATTCTGTATCTCCCTCGCAGTCATAATGACGCATTCACTAACTCACACGCAGTTACACTGGTGCATTCTGTAATTCCCTCTCAGTCACATTGAAGCATTCTGCAACTGCTTCGCAGTCACACTGGTGCATTCTGTAACTCCCTCGCAGTCACACTGACACATCCTGTAACTCACTCACAGTCACACTGACACATTCTGTAACTCCCTCGCAGTCACACTGGGGCATTCTGGAACTCCCTCGCAATCACACTGGCACATTTTGTAACTCCCTCGCAATCACACTGGCGCATTCTTTAACTCCCTCGCAGTCACAATGGCACTTTTCTAACTCCCTCGCATTCACACTGGCCCATTCTGGAGCTCCCTCGCAGTCACACTGGCGCATTCTGTAACTCCCTCGCAGTAACAATGACGCATTCTATAACTCCCTCGCAGTCATATCGACACATTCTGTAACTCCCTCGCAGTAATAATGACACATTCTATAACTCCCTCGCAGTCACACCGACACATATTGCAACTCCCTCGCAGTAACAATGACGCATTCTATAACACCCTCGCAGTTACACCTACGTATTTTATAACTCCCGTGGTGACACACTGGTACATTCTACAACCCCCTCGCTGTCACATTGACACAGTCTGCAACTGCTTCGCAGTCACACTGGCACAATCTGCAACTCGCTCGGAGCCACACTGGCACATTCTGTAACTCCCTCGCAGTCACACTGGCACATTTAATAACTCCCTCGCAGTCACACTGGTGCATTTTGTAACTCCCTCACAGTCACACTGGCACATTCTGTAACTCCCTCGCAGTCACACTGGCGCCTTATATAACTCCCTCGCAGTCACACTGGTACATTCTGTAACTCCCTCGCAGTCAAATTGGCACATTCTGTAACATCCTCGCAGTCAAACTGGCACATTCTGTAACATCCTTGCAGTCACACTGCGACATTCTGTAACTACCTCGGAGCCACACTGGCACATTCAGTAACTCCATCTCAGTCACAATAATGCAATATGTAACACACTCGCAGTCATAATACTGCATTCTGTAACTTACTCCCATTCAAATTAGTGCCCTCTGTAACTCGCTCGCAATCACACTGACACATTCTGTAACACCCTTTCAGTCATACTGACAGATTCTGTAACTCCAACACAGTCACATTAGTGCAATCTATACCTCACTCGCAGTCACACCGATTAATTCTGTATCTCCCTCGCAGTCATAATGACGCATTCACTAACTCACACGCAGTTACACTGGTGCATTCTGTAATTCCCTCTCAGTCACATTGAAGCATTCTGCAACTGCTTCGCAGTCACACTGGTGCATTCTGTAACTCCCTCGCAGTCACACTGACACATCCTGTAACTCACTCACAGTCACACTGACACATTCTGTAACTCCCTCGCAGTCACACTGGGGCATTCTGGAACTCCCTCGCAATCACACTGGCACATTTTGTAACTCCCTCGCAATCACACTGGTGCATTCTTTAACTCCCTCGCAGTCACAATGGCACTTTTCTAACTCCCTCGCATTCACACTGGCCCATTCTGGAGCTCCCTCGCAGTCACACTGGCGCATTCTGTAACTCCCTCGCAGTAACAATGACGCATTCTATAACTCCATCGCAGTCATACCGACACATTCTGTAACTCCCTCGCAGTAATAATGACACATTCTATAACTCCCTCGCAGTCACACCGACACATACTGCAACTCCCTCGCAGTAACAATGACGCATTCTATAACACCCTCGCAGTTACACCTACGTATTTTATAACTCCCTTGGTGACACACTGGTACATTCTACAACCCCCTCGCTGTCACATTGACACAGTCTGCAACTGCTTCGCAGTCACACTGGCACAATCTGCAACTCGCTCGGAGCCACACTGGCACATTCTGTAACTCCCTCGCAGTCACACTGGCACATTTAATAACTCCCTCGCAGTCACACTGGTGCATTTTGTAACTCCCTCACAGTCACACTGGCACATTCTGTAACTCCCTCGCAGTCACACTGGCGCCTTATATAACTCCCTCGCAGTCACACTGGTACATTCTGTAATTCCCTCGCAGTCAAATTGGCACATTCTGTAACATCCTCGCAGTCAAACTGGGACATTCTGTAACTACCTCGGAGCCACATTGGCGCATTCTGTAACTCTCTCGCAGTCACACTGGCACATTCTGTAACTCCCTCGCAGTCACACTGGCACATTCTGTAACTCCCTCGCAGTCACACTGGCGCATTCTTTAACTCCCTCGCAGTCACAATGGCACTTTTGTAACTCCCTCGCATTCACACTGGCACATTCCGGAACTCCCTCGCAGTCACACTGGCGCATTCTGTAACTCCCTCGCAGTAACAATGACGCATTCTATAACTCCCTCGCAGTCATACCGACACATTCTGTAAATCCCTCGCAGTAACAATGACACATTCTATAACTCCCTCGCAGTCACACTGGCACATACTGCAACTCCCTCGCAGTAACAATGACGCATTCTATAACACGCTCGCAGTTACACCTACGCATTTTATAACTCCCTTGGTGACACACTGGCACATTCTACAACACCCTCGCTGTCACACTGACACATTCTGCAACTGCTTCGCAGTCACACTGGCACATTCTGTAACTCCCTTGCAGTCACACTGGCACATTTAGTAACTCCCTCGCAGTCTCACTGGCACATTCTATAACTCCCACGCAGTCACACTGGCACATTCTGTCACTCCCTCGCATTCACACTGACACATTCTGTAACTCCCTCGCAATCACACTGGCGCATTCAATAACTCCCTCGCAGTCACACTGGCACATTCTGTAACTATTTCGCAGTCACACTGGCACATTCTGTAATTCCCTCGCAGTCACACTGGTGCATTATATAACTCCCTCGCAGTCACACTGGCACATTCTGTAACTCCCTCGCAGTCACACTGGCACATTCTGTAACTCCCTCGCAGTCAAACTGGCACATTCTGTAACATCCTTGCAGTCACACTGCGACATTCTGTAACTACCTCGGAGCCACACTGGCACATTCTGTAACTCCATCTCAGTCACAATAATGCAATATGTAACACACTCGCAGTCATAATACTGCATTCTGTAACTTACTCCCATTCAAATTAGTGCCCTCTGTAACTCGCTCGCAATCAAACTGACACATTCTGTAACTCGCTCGCAATCACACTGGCACATTCTGTAACTCCCTTGCAGTCACACTGGCACATTTTGTAACTCCCTCACAGTCACACTGGCGCATTCTGTAACTCTCTCGCAGTTTCACTGGCGCATTCTGTAACTCCCTCGCATTCACACTGAAACATTTAGTAACTCCCTCGCAGTCACATTGACACATTCTGCAACTGCTTCGCAGTCACACTGGCACATTCTGTAACTCCCTTGCAGTCACACTGGCACATTTTGTAACTCCCTCGCAGTCACACTGGCACATTCTATAACTCCCACGCAGTCACACTGGCACATTCTGTAACTCCCTCACATTCACACTGGCACATTCTGTAACTCCCTCGCAATCACACGGGCGCATTCTATAACTCCCTCGCAGTCACACTGGCACATTCTGTAACTATTTCGCAGTCACACTGGTGCATTCTGTAACTCCCTCGCAGTCACACTGACACATCCTGTAACTCACTCACAGTCACACTGACACATTCTGTAACTCCCTCGCAGTCACACTGGGGCATTCTGGAACTCCCTCGCAATCACACTGGCACATTTTGTAACTCCCTCGCAATCACACTGGCGCATTCTTTAACTCCCTCGCAGTCACAATGGCACTTTTCTAACTCCCTCGCATTCACACTGGCCCATTCTGGAGCTCCCTCGCAGTCACACTGGCGCATTCTGTAACTCCCTCGCAGTAACAATGACGCATTCTATAACTCCCTCGCAGTCATACCGACACATTCTGTAACTCCCTCGCAGTAATAATGACACATTCTATAACTCCCTCGCAGTCACACCGACACATACTGCAACTCCCTCGCAGTAACAATGACGCATTCTATAACACCCTCGCAGTTACACCTACGTATTTTATAACTCCCTTGGTGACACACTGGTACATTCTACAACCCCCTCGCTGTCACATTGACACAGTCTGCAACTGCTTCGCAGTCACACTGGCACAATCTGCAACTCGCTCGGAGCCACACTGGCACATTCTGTAACTCCCTCGCAGTCACACTGGCACATTTAATAACTCCCTCGCAGTCACACTGGTGCATTTTGTAACTCCCTCACAGTCACACTGGCACATTCTGTAACTCCCTCGCAGTCACACTGGCGCCTTATATAACTCCCTCGCAGTCACACTGGTACATTCTGTAATTCCCTCGCAGTCAAATTGGCACATTCTGTAACATCCTCGCAGTCAAACTGGGACATTCTGTAACTACCTCGGAGCCACATTGGCGCATTCTGTAACTCTCTCGCAGTCACACTGGCACATTCTGTAACTCCCTCGCAGTCACACTGGCACATTCTGTAACTCCCTCGCAGTCACACTGGCGCATTCTTTAACTCCCTCGCAGTCACAATGGCACTTTTGTAACTCCCTCGCATTCACACTGGCACATTCTGGAACTCCCTCGCAGTCACACTGGCGCATTCTGTAACTCCCTCGCAGTAACAATGACGCATTCTATAACTCCCTCGCAGTCATACCGACACATTCTGTAAATCCCTCGCAGTAACAATGACACATTCTATAACTCCCTCGCAGTCACACTGGCACATACTGCAACTCCCTCGCAGTAACAATGACGCATTCTATAACACGCTCGCAGTTACACCTACGCATTTTATAACTCCCTTGGTGACACACTGGCACATTCTACAACACCCTCGCTGTCACACTGACACATTCTGCAACTGCTTCGCAGTCACACTGGCACATTCTGTAACTCCCTTGCAGTCACACTGGCACATTTTGTAACTCCCTCGCAGTCACACTGGCACATTCTATAACTCCCACGCAGTCACACTGGCACATTCTGTCACTCCCTCGCATTCACACTGACACATTCTGTAACTCCCTCGCAATCACACTGGCGCATTCTATAACTCCCTCGCAGTCACACTGGCACATTCTGTAACTATTTCGCAGTCACACTGGCACATTCTGTAATTCCCTCGCAGTCACACTGGTGCATTATATAACTCCCTCGCAGTCACACTGGCACATTCTGTAACTCCCTCGCAGTCACACTGGCACATTCTGTAACTCCCTCGCAGTCAAACTGGCACATTCTGTAACATCCTTGCAGTCACACTGCGACATTCTGTAACTACCTCGGAGCCACACTGGCACATTCTGTAACTCCATCTCAGTCACAATAATGCAATATGTAACACACTCGCAGTCATAATACTGCATTCTGTAACTTACTCCCATTCAAATTAGTGCCCTCTGTAACTCGCTCGCAATCAAACTGACACATTCTGTAACTCGCTCGCAATCACACTGGCACATTCTGTAACTCCCTTGCAGTCACACTGGCACATTTTGTAACTCCCTCACAGTCACACTGGCGCATTCTGTAACTCTCTCGCAGTTACACTGGCGCATTCTGTAACTCCCTCGCGTTCACACTGAAACATTTAGTAACTCCCTCGCAGTCACATTGACACATTCTGCAACTGCTTCGCAGTCACACTGGCACATTCTGTAACTCCCTTGCAGTCACACTGGCACATTTTGTAAGTCCCTCGCAGTCACACTGGCACATTCTATAACTCCCACGCAGTCACACTGGCACATTCTGTAACTCCCTCGCATTCACACTGGCACATTCTGTAACTCCCTCGCAATCACACTGGCGCATTCTATAACTCCCTCGCAGTCACACTGGCACATTCTGTAACTATTTCGCAGTCACACTGGCACATTCTGTAACTCGCTCGCAGTCACACTGGTGCATTATATAACTCCCTCGCAGTCACACTGGCACATTCTATAACTCCCACGCAGTCACACTGGCACATTCTGTAACTCCCACGCATTCACACTGGCACATTCTGTAACTCCCTCGCAATCACACTGGCGCATTCTATAACTCCCTCGCAGTCACACTGGCACATTCTGTAACTATTTCGCAGTCACACTGGCACATTCTGTAACTCGCTCGCAGTCACACTGGTGCATTATATAACTCCCTCGCAGTCACACTGGCACATTCTGTAACTCCCTCTCAGTCACACTGGCACATTCTGTAACTCCCTCGCAGTCAAACTGGCACATTCTGTAACATCCTTGCAGTCACACTGCGACATTCTGTAACTACCTCGGAGCCACACTGGCACATTCTGTAACTCCATCTCAGTCACAATAATGCAATATGTAACACACTCGCAGTCATAATACTGCATTCTGTAACTTACTCCCATTCAAATTAGTGCCCTCTGTAACTCGCTCGCAATCAAACTGACACATTCTGTAACTCGCTCGCAATCACACTGGCACATTCTGTAACTCCCTTGCAGTCACACTGGCACATTTTGTAACTCCCTCACAGTCACACTGGCACATTCTGTAACTCTCTCGCATTCACACTGGCGCATTCTGTAACTCCCTCGCAGTCACACTGAAACATTTAGTAACTCCCTCGCAGTCAAATTGACACATTCTGCAACTGCTTCGCAGTCACACTGGCACATTCTGTAACTCCCTTGCAGTCACACTGGCACATTTTGTAACTCCCTCGCAGTCACACTGGCACATTCTATAACTCCCACGCAGTCACACTGGCACATTCTGTAACTCCCTCGCATTCACACTGGCACATTCTGTAACTCCCTCGCAATCACACTGGCGCATTCTATAACTCCCTCGCAGTCACACTGCCACATTCTGTAACTATTTCGCAGTCACACTGGCACATTCTGTAACTCGCTCGCAGTCACACTGGTGCATTATATAACTCCCTCGCAGCCACACTGGCACATTCTGTAACTCCCTCGCAGTCACACTGGCACATTCTGTAACTCCCTCGCAGTCAAACTGGCACATTCTGTAACATCCTTGCAGTCACACTGCGACATTCTGTAACTACCTCGGAGCCACACTGGCACATTCAGTACCTCCATCTCAGTCACAATAATGCAATATGTAACACACTCGCAGTCATAATACTGCATTCTGTAACTTACTCCCATTCAAATTAGTGCCCTCTGTAACTCGCTCGTAATCACACTGACACATTCTGTAACACCCTTTCAGTCATACTGACAGATTCTGTAACTCCAACACAGTCACATTAGTGCAATCTATACCTCACTCGCAGTCACACCGATTAATTCTGTATCTCCCTCGCAGTCATAATGACGCATTCACTAACTCACACGCAGTTACACTGGTGCATTCTGTAATTCCCTCGCAGTCACATTGAAGCATTCTGCAACTGCTTCGCAGTCACACTGGTGCATTCTGTAACTCCCTCGCAGTCACACTGACACATCCTGTAACTCACTCACAGTCACACTGGCACATTCTGTAACTCCCTCGCAGTCACACTGGGGCATTCTGGAACTCCCTCACAATCACACTGGCACATTTTGTAACTCCCTCGCAATCACACTGGCGCATTCTTTAACTCCCTCGCAGTCACAATGGCACTTTTCTAACTCCCTCGCATTCACACTGGCCCATTCTGGAGCTCCCTCGCAGGCACACTGGCGCATTCTGTAACTCCCTCGCAGTAACAATGACGCATTCTATAACTCTCTCGCAGTCATACCGACACATTCTGTAACTCCCTCGCAGTAACAATGACACATTCTATAACTCCCTCGCAGTCACACCGACACATACTGCAACTCCCTCGCAGTAACAATGACGCATTCTATAACATCCTCGCAGTTACACCTACGCATTTTATAACTCCCTTGGTGACACACTGGTACATTCTACAACCCCCTCGCTGTCACATTGACACAGTCTGCAACTGCTTCGCAGTCACACTGGCACAATCTGCAACTCGCTCGGAGCCACACTGGCACATTTAATAACTCCCTCGCAGTCACACTGGTGCATTTTGTAACTCCCTCACAGTAACACTGGCACATTCTGTAACTCCCTCGCAGTCACAGTGGCGCCTTATATAACTCCCTCGCAGTCACACTGGTACATTCTGTAACTCCCTCGCAGTCAAATTGGCACATTCTGTAACATCCTCGCAGTCAAACTGGGACATTCTGTAACTACCTCGGAGCCACACTGGCGCATTCTGTAACTCTCTCGCAGTCACACTGGCACATTCTGAAACTCCCTCGCAGTCACACTGGCACATTCTGTAACTCCCTCGCAGTCACACTGGCGCATTCTTTAACTCCCTCGCAGTCACAATGGCACTTTTGTAACTCCCTCGCATTCACACTGGCACATTCTGGAACTCCCTCGCAGTCACACTGGCGCATTCTGTAACTCCCTCGCAGTAACAATGACGCATTCTATAACTCCCTCGCTGTCATACCGACACATTCTGTAACTCCCTCGCAGTAACAATGACGCATACTATAACTCCCTCGCAGTCATACCGACACATTCTGTAAATCCCTCGCAGTAACAATGACACATTCTATAACTCCCTCGCAGTCACACCGAACATACTGCAACTCCCTCGCAGTAACAATGACGCATTCTATAACACGCTCGCAGTTACACCTACGCATTTTATAACTCCCTTGGTGACACACTGGCACATTCTACAACACCCTCGCTGTCACACTGACACATTCTGCAACTGCTTCGCAGTCACACTGGCACATTCTGTAACTCCCTTGCAGTCACACTGGCACATTTTGTAACTCCCTCGCAGTCACACTGGCACATTCTATAACTCCCACGCAGTCACACTGGCACATTCTGTAACTCCCTCACATTCACACTGGCACATTCTGTAACTCCCTCGCAATCACACTGGCGCATTCTATAACTCCCTCGCAGTCACACTGGCACATTCTGTAACTATTTCGCAGTCACACTGGCACATTCTGTAATTCCCTCGCAGTCACACTGGTGCATTATATAACTCCCTCGCAGTCACACTGGCACATTCTGTAACTCCCTCGCAGTCACACTGGCACATTCTGTAACTCCCTCGCAGTCAAACTGGCACATTCTGTAACATCCTTGCAGTCACACTGCGACATTCTGTAACTACCTCGGAGCCACACTGGCACATTCTGTAACTCCATCTCAGTCACAATAATGCAATATGTAACACACTCGCAGTCATAATACTGCATTCTGTAACTTACTCCCATTCAAATTAGTGCCCTCTGTAACTCGCTCGCAATCAAACTGACACATTCTGTAACTCGCTCGCAATCACACTGGCACATTCTGTAACTCCCTTGCAGTCACACTGGCACATTTTGTAACTCCCTCACAGTCACACTGGCGCATTCTGTAACTCTCTCGCAGTCACACTGGCGCATTCTGTAACTCCCTCGCAGTCACACTGAAACATTTAGTAACTCCCTCGCAGTCACATTGACACATTCTGCAACTGCTTCGCAGTCACACTGGCACATTCTGTAACTCCCTTGCAGTCACACTGGCACATTTTGTAACTCCCTCGCAGTCACACTGGCACATTCTATAACTCCCACGCAGTCACACTGGCACATTCTGTAACTCCCTCGCAATCACACTGGCGCATTCTATAACTCCCTCGCAGTCACACTGGCACATTCTGTAACTATTTCGCAGTCACACTGGCACATTCTGTAACTCGCTCGCAGTCACACTGGTGCATTATATAACTCCCTCGCAGTCACACTGGCACATTCTGTAACTCCCTCGCAGTCACACTGGCACATTCTGTAACTCCCTCGCAGTCAAACTGGCACATTCTGTAACATCCTTGCAGTCACACTGCGACATTCTGTAACTACCTCGGAGCCACACATGCCACATTCAGTAACTCCATCTCAGTCACAATAATGCAATATGTAACACACTCGCAGTCATAATACTGCATTCTGTAACTTACTCCCATTCAAATTAGTGCCCTCTGTAACTCGCTCGCAATCACACTGACACATTCTGTAACACCCTTTCAGTCATACTGACAGATTCTGTAACTCCAACACAGTCACATTAGTGCAATCTATACCTCACTCGCAGTCACACCGATTAATTCTGTATCTCCCTCGCAGTCATAATGACGCATTCACTAACTCACACGCAGTTACACTGGTGCATTCTGTAATTCCCTCGCAGTCACATTGAAGCATTCTGCAACTGCTTCGCAGTCACACTGGTGCATTCTGTAACTCCCTCGCAGTCACACTGACACATCCTGTAACTCACTCACAGTCACACTGACACATTCTGTAACTCCCTCGCAGTCACACTGGGGCATTCTGGAACTCCCTCGCAATCACACTGGCACATTTTGTAACTACCTCGCAATCACACTGGCGCATTCTTTAACTCCCTCGCAGTCACAATGGCACTTTTCTAACTCCCTCGCATTCACACTGGCCCATTCTGGAGCTCCCTCGCAGTCACACTGGCGCATTCTGTAACTCCCTCGCAGTAACAATGACGCATTCTATAACTCCCTCGCAGTCATACCGACACATTCTGTAACTCCCTCGCAGTAATAATGACTCATTCTATAACTCCCTCGCAGTCACACCGACACATACTGCAACTCCCTCGCAGTAACAATGACGCATTCTATAACACCCTCGCAGTTACACCTACGTATTTTATAACTCCCTTGGTGACACACTGGTACATTCTACAACCCCCTCGCTGTCACATTGACACAGTCTGCAACTGCTTCGCAGTCACACTGGCACAATCTGCAACTCGCTCGGAGCCACACTGGCACATTCTGTAACTCCCTCGCAGTCACACTGGCACATTTAATAACTCCCTCGCAGTCACACTGGTGCATTTTGTAACTCCCTCACAGTCACACTGGCACATTCTGTAACTCCCTCGCAGTCACACTGGCGCCTTATATAACTCCCTCGCAGTCACACTGGTACATTCTGTAACTCCCTCGCAGTCAAATTGGCACATTCTGTAACATCCTCGCAGTCAAACTGGCACATTCTGTAACATCCTTGCAGTCACACTGCGACATTCTGTAACTACCTCGGAGCCACACTGGCACATTCAGTAACTCCATCTCAGTCACAATAATGCAATATGTAACACACTCGCAGTCATAATACTGCATTCTGTAACTTACTCCCATTCAAATTAGTGCCCTCTGTAACTCGCTCGCAATCACACTGACACATTCTGTAACACCCTTTCAGTCATACTGACAGATTCTGTAACTCCAACACAGTCACATTAGTGCAATCTATACCTCACTCGCAGTCACACCGATTAATTCTGTATCTCCCTCGCAGTCATAATGACGCATTCACTAACTCACACGCAGTTACACTGGTGCATTCTGTAATTCCCTCTCAGTCACATTGAAGCATTCTGCAACTGCTTCGCAGTCACACTGGTGCATTCTGTAACTCCCTCGCAGTCACACTGACACATCCTGTAACTCACTCACAGTCACACTGACACATTCTGTAACTCCCTCGCAGTCACACGGGGGCATTCTGGAACTCCCTCGCAATCACACTGGCACATTTTGTAACTACCTCGCAATCACACTGGCGCATTCTTTAACTCCCTCGCAGTCACAATGGCACTTTTCTAACTCCCTCGCATTCACACTGGCCCATTCTGGAGCTCCCTCGCAGTCACACTGGCGCATTCTGTAACTCCCTCGCAGTAATAATGACGCATTCTATAACTCCCTCGCAGTCATACCGACACATTCTGTAACTCCCTCGCAGTAATAATGACACATTCTATAACTCCCTCGCAGTCACACCGACACATACTGCAACTCCCTCGCAGTAACAATGACGCATTCTATAACTCCCTCGCAGTCACACCGAACATACTGCAACTCCCTCGCAGTAACAATGACGCATTCTATAACACGCTCGCAGTTACACCTACGCATTTTATAACTCCCTTGGTGACACACTGGCACATTCTACAACACCCTCGCTGTCACACTGACACATTCTGCAACTGCTTCGCAGTCACACTGGCACATTCTGTAACTCCCTTGCAGTCACACTGGCACATTTTGTAACTCCCTCGCAGTCACACTGGCACATTCTATAACTCCCACGCAGTCACACTGGCACATTCTGTAACTCCCTCACATTCACATTGGCACATTCTGTAACTCCCTCGCAATCACACTGGCGCATTCTATAACTCCCTCGCAGTCACACTGGCACATTCTGTAACTATTTCGCAGTCACACTGGCACATTCTGTAATTCCCTCGCAGTCACACTGGTGCATTATATAACTCCCTCGCAGTCACACTGGCACATTCTGTAACTCCCTCGCAGTCAAACTGGCACATTCTGTAACATCCTTGCAGTCACACTGCGACATTCTGTAACTACCTCGGAGCCACACTGGCACATTCTGTAACTCCATCTCAGTCACAATAATGCAATATGTAACACACTCGCAGTCATAATACTGCATTCTGTAACTTACTCCCATTCAAATTAGTGCCCTCTGTAACTCGCTCGCAATCAAACTGACACATTCTGTAACTCGCTCGCAATCACACTGGCACATTCTGTAACTCCCTTGCAGTCACACTGGCACATTTTGTAACTCCCTCACAGTCACACTGGCGCATTCTGTAACTCTCTCGCAGTCACACTGGCACATTCTGTAACTCCCTCGCAGTCACATTGACACATTCTGCAACTGCTTCGCAGTCACACTGGCACATTCTGTATCTCCCTTGCAGTCACACTGGCACATTTTGTAACTCCCTCGCAGTCACACTGGCACATTCTATAACTCCCACGCAGTCACACTGGCACATTCTGTAACTCCCTCGCAATCACACTGGTGCATTCTATAACTCCCTCGTAGTCACACTGGCACATTCTGTAACTATTTCGCAGTCACACTGGCACATTCTGTAACTCGCTTGCAGTCACACTGGTGCATTATATAACTCCCTCGCAGTCACACTGGCACATTCTGTAACTCCCTCGCAGTCACACTGGCACATTCTGTAACTCCCTCGCAGTCAAACTGGCACATTCTGTAACATCCTTGCAGTCACACTGCGACATTCTGTAACTACCTAGGAGCCACACATGCCACATTCAGTAACTCCATCTCAGTCACAATAATGCAATATGTAACACACTCGCAGTCATAATACTGCATTCTGTAACTTACTCCCATTCAAATTAGTGCCCTCTGTAACTCGCTCGCAATCACACTGACACATTCTGTAACACCCTTTCAGTCATACTGACAGATTCTGTAACTCCAACACAGTCACATTAGTGCAATCTATACCTCACTCGCAGTCACACCGATTAATTCTGTATCTCCCTCGCAGTCATAATGACGCATTCACTAACTCACACGCAGTTACACTGGTGCATTCTGTAATTCCCTCGCAGTCACATTGAAGCATTCTGCAACTGCTTTGCAGTCACACTGGTGCATTCTGTAACTCCCTCGCAGTCACACTGACACATCCTGTAACTCACTCACAGTCACACTGACACATTCTGTAACTCCCTCGCAGTCACACTGGGGCATTCTGGAACTCCCTCGCAATCACACTGGCACATTTTGTAACTACCTCGCAATCACACTGGCGCATTCTTTAACTCCCTCGCAGTCACAATGGCACTTTTCTAACTCCCTCGCATTCACACTGGCCCATTCTGGAGCTCCCTCGCAGTCACACTGGCGCATTCTGCAACTCCCTCGCAGTAACAATGACGCATTCTATAACTCCCTCGCAGTCATACCGACACATTCTGTAACTCCCTCGCAGTAATAATGACACATTCTATAACTCCCTCGCAGTCACACCGACACATACTGCAACTCCCTCGCAGTAACAATGACGCATTCTATAACTCCCTCGCAGTCACACCGAACATACTGCAACTCCCTCGCAGTAACAATGACGCATTCTATAACACGCTCGCAGTTACACCTACGCATTTTATAACTCCCTTGGTGACACACTGGAACATTCTACAACACCCTCGCTGTCACACTGACACATTCTGCAACTGCTTCGCAGTCACACTGGCACATTCTGTAACTCCCTTGCAGTCACACTGGCACATTTTGTAACTCCCTCGCAGTCACACTGGCACATTCTATAACTCCCACGCAGTCACACTGGCACATTCTGTAACTCCCTCACATTCACATTGGCACATTCTGTAACTCCCTCGCAATCACACTGGCGCATTCTATAACTCCCTCGCAGTCACACTGGCACATTCTGTAACTATTTCGCAGTCACACTGGCACATTCTGTAATTCCCTCGCAGTCACACTGGTTCATTATATAACTCCCTCGCAGTCACACTGGCACATTCTGTAACTCCCTCGCAGTCACACTGGCACATTCTGTAACTCCCTCGCAGTCAAACTGGCACATTCTGTAACATCCTTGCAGTCACACTGCGACATTCTGTAACTACCTCGGAGCCACACTGGCACATTCTGTAACTCCATCTCAGTCACAATAATGCAATATGTAACACACTCGCAGTCATAATACTGCATTCTGTAACTTACTCCCATTCAAATTAGTGCCCTCTGTAACTCGCTCGCAATCAAACTGACACATTCTGTAACTCGCTCGCAATCACACTGGCACATTCTGTAACTCCCTTGCAGTCACACTGGCACATTTTGTAACTCCCTCACAGTCACACTGGCGCATTCTGTAACTCTCTCGCAGTCACACTGGCGCATTCTGTAACTCCCTCGCAGTCACATTGACACATTCTGCAACTGCTTCGCAGTCACACTGGCACATTCTGTATCTCCCTTGCAGTCACACTGGCACATTTTGTAACTCCCTCGCAGTCACACTGGCACATTCTATAACTCCCACGCAGTCACACTGGCACATTCTGTAACTCCCTCGCAATCACACTGGCGCATTCTATAACTCCCTCGTAGTCACACTGGCACATTCTGTAACATCCTTGCAGTCACACTGCGACATTCTGTAACTACCTAGGAGCCACACATGCCACATTCAGTAACTCCATCTCAGTCACAATAATGCAATATGTAACACACTCGCAGTCATAATACTGCATTCTGTAACTTACTCCCATTCAAATTAGTGCCCTCTGTAACTCGCTCGCAATCACACTGACACATTCTGTAACACCCTTTCAGTCATACTGACAGATTCTGTAACTCCAACACAGTCACATTAGTGCAATCTATACCTCACTCGCAGTCACACCGATTAATTCTGTATCTCCCTCGCAGTCATAATGACGCATTCACTAACTCACACGCAGTAACACTGGTGCATTCTGTAATTCCCTCGCAGTCACATTGAAGCATTCTGCAACTGCTTCGCAGTCACACTGGTGCATTCTGTAACTCCCTCGCAGTCACACTGACACATCCTGTAACTCACTCACAGTCACACTGACACATTCTGTAACTCCCTCGCAGTCACACTGGGGCATTCTGGAACTCCCTCGCAATCACACTGGCACATTTTGTAACTACCTCGCAATCACACTGGCGCATTCTTTAACTCCCTCGCAGTCACAATGGCACTTTTCTAACTCCCTCGCATTCACACTGGCCCATTCTGGAGCTCCCTCGCAGTCACACTGGCGCATTCTGCAACTCCCTCGCAGTAACAATGACGCATTCTATAACACCCTCGCAGTTACACCTACGTATTTTATAACTCCCTTGGTGACACACTGGTACATTCTACAACCCCCTCGCTGTCACATTGACACAGTCTGCAACTGCTTCGCAGTCACACTGGCACAATCTGCAACTCGCTCGGAGCCACACTGGCACATTCTGTAACTCCCTCGCAGTCACACTGGCACATTTAATAACTCCCTCGCAGTCACACTGGTGCATTTTGTAACTCCCTCACAGTCACACTGGCACATTCTGTAACTCCCTCGCAGTCACACTGGCGCCTTATATAACTCCCTCGCAGTCACACTGGTACATTCTGTAACTCCCTCGCAGTCAAATTGGCACATTCTGTAACATCCTCGCAGTCAAACTGGCACATTCTGTAACATCCTTGCAGTCACACTGCGACATTCTGTAACTACCTCGGAGCCACACTGGCACATTCAGTAACTCCATCTCAGTCACAATAATGCAATATGTAACACACTCGCAGTCATAATACTGCATTCTGTAACTTACTCCCATTCAAATTAGTGCCCTCTGTAACTCGCTCGCAATCACACTGACACATTCTGTAACACCCTTTCAGTCATACTGACAGATTCTGTAACTCCAACACAGTCACATTAGTGCAATCTATACCTCACTCGCAGTCACACCGATTAATTCTGTATCTCCCTCGCAGTCATAATGACGCATTCACTAACTCACACACAGTTACACTGGTGCATTCTGTAATTCCCTCTCAGTCACATTGAAGCATTCTGCAACTGCTTCGCAGTCACACTGGTGCATTCTGTAACTCCCTCGCAGTCACACTGACACATCCTGTAACTCACTCACAGTCACACTGACACATTCTGTAACTCCCTCGCAGTCACACTGGGGCATTCTGGAACTCCCTCGCAATCACACTGGCACATTTTGTAACTACCTCGCAATCACACTGGCGCATTCTTTAACTCCCTCGCAGTCACAATGGCACTTTTCTAACTCCCTCGCATTCACACTGGCCCATTCTGGAGCTCCCTCGCAGTCACACTGGCGCATTCTGCAACTCCCTCGCAGTAACAATGACGCATTCTATAACACCCTCGCAGTTACACCTACGTATTTTATAACTCCCTTGGTGACACACTGGTACATTCTACAACCCCCTCGCTGTCACATTGACACAGTCTGCAACTGCTTCGCAGTCACACTGGCACAATCTGCAACTCGCTCGGAGCCACACTGGCACATTCTGTAACTCCCTCGCAGTCACACTGGCACATTTAATAACTCCCTCGCAGTCACACTGGTGCATTTTGTAACTCCCTCACAGTCACACTGGCACATTCTGTAACTCCCTCGCAGTCACACTGGCGCCTTATATAACTCCCTCGCAGTCACACTGGTACATTCTGTAACTCGCTCGCAGTCACACTGGTGCATTATATAACTCCCTCGCAGCCACACTGGCACATTCTGTAACTCCCTCGCAGTCACACTGGCACATTCTGTAACTCCCTCGCAGTAATAATGACACATTCTATAACTCCCTCGCAGTCACACCGACACATACTGCAACTCCCTCGCAGTAACAATGACGCATTCTATAACACCCTCGCAGTTACACCTACGTATTTTATAACTCCCTTGGTGACACACTGGTACATTCTACAACCCCCTCGCTGTCACATTGACACAGTCTGCAACTGCTTCGCAGTCACACTGGCACAATCTGCAACTCGCTCGGAGCCACAGTGGCACATTCTGTAACTCCCTCGCAGTCACACTGGCACATTTAATAACTCCCTCGCAGTCACACTGGTGCATTTTGAAACTCCCTCACAGTCACACTGGCACATTCTGTAACTCCCTCGCAGTCACACTGGCGCGTTATATAACTCCCTCGCAGTCACACTGGTACATTCTGTAATTCCCTCGCAGTCAAATTGGCACATTCTGTAACATCCTCGCAGTCAAACTGGGACATTCTGTAACTACCTCGGAGCCACATTGGCGCATTCTGTAACTCTCTCGCAGTCACACTGGCACATTCTGTAACTCCCTCGCAGTCACATTGGCACATTCTGTAACTCCCTCGCAGTCACACTGGCGCATTCTTTAACTCCCTCGCAGTCACAATGGCACTTTTGTAACTCCCTCGCATTCACACCGGCTCATTCTTTAACTCCCTCGCAGTCACAATGGCACTTTTGTAACTCCCTCGCATTCACACTGGCACATTCTGGAACTCCCTCGCAGTCACACTGGCGCATTCTGTAACTCCCTCGCAGTCACACTGGCGCATTCTGTACCTCCCTCGCAGTAACAATGACACATTCTATAACTCCCTCACAGTCATACCGACACATTCTGTAACTCCCTCGCAGTAACAATGACACATTCTATAACTCCCTCGCAGTCACACCGACACATACAGCAACTCCCTCGCAGTAACAATGACGCATTCTATAGCACCCTCGCAGTTACACCAACGCATTTTATAACTCCCTTGGTGACACACTGGCACATTCTACAACCCCCTCGCTGTCACATTGACACAGTCTGCAACCGCTTCGCAGTCACACTGGCACAATCTGCAACTTGCTCGGAGCCACACTGGGACATCCTGTAACTCCCTCGCAGTCACACTGGCACATTCTATAACTCCCTCGCAGTCACACTGGTACATTCTGTAACTCCCTCGCAGTCAAACTGGCACATTCTGTAACATCCTCGCAGTCACACTGGGACATTCTGTAACTACCTCGGAGCCCCACTGGCACATTCTGTAACTCCATCTCAGTCACAATAAGGCATTATGTAACACACTCGCAGTCATAATAATGCATTCTGTAACGCACTCGCATTCAAATTATTGCCTTCTGTAACTCGCTCGCAATCAAACTGACACATTCTGTAACTCCCTCGCAGTCACACTGACACCTTCTGTAACTCCCTCACAGTCACACTGGCACATTCTGTAACTCTCTCGCAGTCACACTGGCGCATTCTGTAACTCCCTCGCAGTCACACTGAAACATTCAGTAACTCCCTCGCAGTCACATTGACACATTCTGCAACTGCTTCGCAGTCACACTGGCACATTCTGTAACTCCCTTGCAGTCACACTGGCACATTTTGTAACTCCCTCGCAGTCACACTGGCACATTCTATAACTCCCTCGCATTCACACTGGCACATTCTGTAACTCCCTCACAATCACACTGGCGCATTCTATAACTCCCTCGCAGTCACACTGGTACATTCTGTAACTCCCTCGCATTCAGTGTCCCAATCTGGAACTTCCTCGCAGTCACACCGACACATTATGTAACTCCCTCGCAGTAACAATGACGCATTCTATAACTCCCTCGCAGTCACACCGACACATACTGTAACTCCCTTGGAGACACACTGGCACATTCTACAACTCCCTCGCTGTCACATTGACACATTCTGTAACTATTTCGCAGTCACACTGGCACATTCTGTAACTCGCTCGCAGTCACACTGGTGCATTATATAACTCCCTCACAGTCACACTGGCACATTCTGTAACTCCCTCGCAGTCACACTGGCACATTCTGTAACTCCCTCGCAGTCAAACTGGCACATTCTGTAACATCCTTGCAGTCACACTGCGACATTCTGTAACTACCTCGGAGCCACACTGGCACATTCTGTAACTCCATCTCAGTCACAATAATGCAATATGTAACACACTCGCAGTCATAATACTGCATTCTGTAACTTACTCCCTTTCAAATTAGTGCCCTCTGTAACTCGCTCGCAATCAAACTGACACATTCTGTAACTCGCTCGCAATCACACTGACACATTCTGTAACACCCTTTCAGTCATACTGACAGATTCTGTAACTCCAACACAGTCACATTAGTGCAATCTATACCTCACTCGCAGTCACACCGATTAATTCTGTATCTCCCTCGCAGTCATAATGACGCATTCACTAATTCACACGCAGTTACACTGGTGCATTCTGTAATTCCCTCGCAGTCACATTGAAGCATTCTGCAACTGCTTCGCAGTCACACTGGTGCATTCTGTAACTCCCTCGCAGTCACACTAGTACATTCAGTAACTCCCTCGCAGTCACACTGGCACATTGTGTAACTCCCTCGCCGTCACACTGGTGCATTCAGTATTTACCTCGCAATGACACTGGTGCATTCTGTAACTCCTTCGCAGTCACACTGACGCATTCTGTAACTCCCTCGCAGTCACATTGACACATTCTGCAACTACTTCGCAGTCACACTGGCATATTCTGCAACTCCCTCACAGTCACACTGGTGCATTCTGTAACTCCCGCACAGTCACACTGGTGCATTCTGTAACTTCCTCGCAGTCACACTGACACATTCTGTAACTCCCTCGCAGTCACACTGGCACATTTAATAACTCCCTCGCAGTCACACTGGCGCATTCTGTAACTCCCTCACCGTCACAATGGCACATTGTGTAACTCCCTCGCTGCCACATTGTCGCATTCTGTAATTTTCTCACAGACACACTGGCACATTCTGTAACTCCCTTGCATTCACACTGGCCCTTTCTAGAACTCCCTCGCAGTCACGCTGGCACATTCTGGAACTCCCTCGTAGTCACACCGACGCATTCTAAAACTCCCTTGGAGACACACTGGCACATTCTGTAACCCCCCTCGCTGTCACAGTGGAACATTCTGCAACTGCTTTGCAGTTACACTGGCACAATCTGCAACTCGCTCGGAGCCACAATGGCACATTCTGTAACTCCCTCGCAGACACACTGCCACATTCTATAACTCCCTTGCAATCACACTGGCACATTCAATAACTCCCTCACAGTCACACTGGCACATTCTGTAACTACCTCGGAGCCACACTGGCACATTCTGTAACTCCATCTCAGTTACAATAACGCATTATGTAACACACTCGCAGTCATAATAATGCATTCTGTAACACACTTGCATTCAAATTGGTGCCTTCTGTAACTCACTCGTAATCAAACTGACACATTCTGTAACTCACTTGCAATCACACTGACACATTCTGTAACACCCTTTCAGTCATACAGACACATTCTGTAACTCCTGCACAGTCACACTAGTGCATTCTATAACTCATTCGCAGTCACACTGATTCATTCTGTAACTCCCTCGCAGTCATAATGACGCATTCTGTAACTCACACACAGTTACATTGGTGCATTCTGTAATTCCCTTGCAGTCACATTGAAGTATTCTGCAACTGCTTCGCAGTCACACTAGTACTTTCTGTGACTCCCTCTCAGTCACAATGGCACATTGTGTAACTCCCTCGCCGTCACACTGGTGCATTCTGTATCTACCTCGCAATAACACTGGTGCATTCTGCAACTCTCTCGCTATAACACTGGTGCATTCTGTAACTGCCTCGCAATCACACTGACACATTCAGTAACTCCCTCACAGTCACAGTGGCACATTCTGTAACTCCCTCTCAGTCACACTGGCACATTCTGTAACTACCTCGCCGGAACACTGACACATTCGGTAACTCCCTCACAGTCACATTGGCGCATTCAGGGACTCCCTCGCAGTCAGACTGACACATTCTGTAACTCCCTTGCAGTCACACTGGCACATGCTGTTACTCCTTTGCAGTCAAATTGGCGCATTCTGTAAGTCTCTTGCAGTCACACTGGCACATTCTGTAACACCCTCGCTGTGACACTAGCGCATTCTCTAACTCCCTCGCAATAACACTGACACATTCTAATACTCCCTTGCAGTCACTCCGGTGCATTCTATAACTCCCTCGCAGTAACACTGACGCATTCTATAACTCTATCGCAGTCACACCGATGCATTCTATAAGTCCATCGAAGTCAAACTGGCGCATTCTGTAACTCCTTCACAGTCACACTGACACATTCTGTAACTCCTTCGCAGTATCACTGGCGCATTCTGTAACTCCCTCGCAGTCACACTGGCACATTCTGTAACTCCTTCGCAGGCACATTGTCGTATTCTGTAACTCCCTCGCAGTCACAATGGCACACTCTGTAACTCCCTCGCAGTCACACTGGCACATTCTGTAACTTCCTCGCAGTCACACTGACACATTCTGCAACTTCCTCACAGTCACATTGTCGTATTCTGTAACTCTCTCGCAGTCACACTGGCTCCTTCTGTAACACCTGCGCAGTGACATTAGCGCATTCTCTAACTCCCTCGCAGTAACACTGATACATTCTATTAACTGTATCGCAATCACACCGATGCATTCTATAAGTCCATCGCAGTCACACTGGCACATTCTGTAACTCCCTCACATTCACACTGGCGAATTCTGTAACTCCCTCCCAGTCACACTGACACATTCTGTAACTCCCTCGCAGTCACACTGGCGCATTCTGTAACTCCCTCACCGCCACACTGGCACACTGTGTAACTCCCTCGCTGTCGCATTCTGTAATTCTCTCGCAGACACACTGGCACATTCTGTAACTCCCTTGCATTCACACTGGCCCTTTCTAGAACTCCCTCGCAGTCACGCTGGTGCATTCTGGAACCCCCTCGCAGTCACAGCGACGCATTCTAAAACTCCCTTGGAGACACACTGGCACATTCTGTAACCACCCTCGCTGTCACAGTGACACATTCTGCAACTGCTTTGCAGTCACACAGGCACAATCTGCAACTCGCTCGGAGCCACACTGGCACATTCTGTAACTCCCTCGCAGTCACACTGCCACATTCTATAACTCCCTTGCAATCACACTGGCACATTCAATAACTCCCTCGCAGTCACACTGGCACATTCTGTAACTACCTCGGAGCCACACTGGCACATTCTGTAACTCCATCTCAGTCACAATAACGCATTATGTAACACACTCGCAGACATAATAATGCATTCTGTAACTCACTCACATTCAAATTATTGCCCTCTGTAACTCGCTCGCAATCAAACTGACACATTCTGTAACTCGCTCGCAATCACACTAACACATTCTGTAACACCCTTTCAGTCATACTGACACATTCTGTAACTCCGACACAGTCACACTATCGCATTCTGTAACTCCCTCACAGTCACACTGGCACTTTCTGTAACTCCCTCACAGTCACACTGGTGCATTCTGTAACTCCCTTGCAGTCACACTGGCGAATTCTGTAACTCCCTCGCAGTCACACTGACATATTCTATCACTCCCTCGCAGTCACACTGGCACATTCTGTAACTCCCTCGCAGTCACACTGGCACATTCTGAAACTCCCTCGCAGTCACACTGGCACATTCTGTAACTCCCTTGTAATCACACTGGCCCATTCTTTAACTCCCTCACAGTCACAATGGCACATTTGTAAGTCCCTCGCATTCACACTGACCCATTCTGGAACTCCTCTCAGTCACACTTGTGCATTCTGTAACTACCTCGCAGTAACAATGAAGCATTCTATAACTCCCTCGCAGTCACACTAGTACATTCTTTAACTCCTTCGCAGTCACACTGGCACATTGTGTAACTCCCTCGCCGTCAAACTGATGCATTCTGTAACACTCTCGCTATAACACTGGTGCATTCTGTAACTCCCTCGCTATCACACTGACACATTCTGTAATTCCCTCACAGTCACACTGGCGCATTCTGTAACTCCCTCGCAGTCACACTGACACATCCTGTAACTCACTCACAGTCACACTGGCACATTCTGTAACTCCCTCGCAGTCACACTGGGGCATTCTGGAACTCCCTCGCAATCACACTGCCACATTCTGTTAACTCCCTCGCAGCCACACTGGCACATTCTGTAACTCCCTCGCAGTCACACTGGCACATTCTGTAACTCCCTCGCAGTCACACTGGCACATTTTGTAACTCCCTCGCAATCACACTGGTGCATTCTTTAACTCTCTCGCAGTCACAATGGCACTTTTGTAACTCCCTCGCATTCACACTGGCCCATTCTGGAACTCCCTCGCAGTCATACCGACACATTCTGTAACTCCCTCGCAGTAACAATGACGCATTCTATAACTCCATTGCAGTCACACCGACACATACTGCAACTCCCTCGCAGTAACAATGACTCATTCTATAACACCCTCGCAGTTACACCTACGCATTTTATAACTCCCTTGGTGACACACTGGCACATTCTACAACCCCCTCGTTGTCACAATGACACAGTCTGCAACTGCTTCGCAGTCACACTGGCACAATCTGCAACTCGCTCGGAGCCACACTGGCACATTCTGTAACTCCCTCGCAGTCACACTGGCACATTTAATAACTCCCTCGCAGTCACACTGGTGCATTTTGTAACTCCCTCACAGTCACACTGGCACATTCTGTAACTCCCTCGCAGTCACACTGGCGCCTTATATAACTCCCTCGCAGTCACACTGGTACATTCTGTAACTCCCTCGCAGTCAAATTGGCACATTCTGTAACATCCTCGCAGTCAAACTGGGACATTCTGTAACTACCTCGGAGCCACATTGGCGCATTCTGTAACTCTCTCTCAGTCACACTGGCACATTCTGTAACTCCCTCGCAGTCACACTGGCACATTCTGTAACTCCCTCGCAGTCACACTGGCACATTTTGTAACTCCCTCGCAATCACACTGGCGCATTCTTTAACTCCCTCGCAGTTACAATGGCACTTTTGTAACTCCTTCGCATTCACACTGGCACATTCTGGAACTCCCTCGCAGTCACACTGGCGCATTCTGTAACTCCCTCGCAGTAACAATGACACATTCTATAACTCCCTCGCAGTCATACCGACACATTTTGTAACTCCCTCGCAGTAACAATGACGCATTCTACAACTCCCTCGCAGTCACACCGACACATACTGCAACTCCCTCGCAGTAACAATGAAGCATTCTATAACACCCTCGCAGTTACACCAACACATTTTATAACTCCCTTGGTGACACACTGGCACATTCTACAACCCCCTCGCTGTCACATTGACACAGTCTGCAACTGCTTCGCAGTCACACTGGCACAATCTGCAACTTGCTCGGAGCCACACTGGCACATTCTGTAACTCTCTCGCAGTCACACTGGCACATTCAATAACTCCCTCGCAGTCACACTGGTGCATTTTGTAACTCCTTCACAGTCACACTGGCACATTCTGTAACTCCCTCGCAGTCACACTGGCGCCTTCTATAACTCCCTCGCAGTCACACTGGTACATTCTGTAACTCCCTCGCAGTCAAACTGGCACATTCTGTAACATCCTCACAGTCACACTGGGACATTCTGTAACTACCTCAGAGCCCCACTGGCACATTCTGTAACTCCATCTCAGTCACAATAAGGCATTATGTAACACACTCACAGTCATAATAATGCATTCTGTAACGCACTCGCATTCAAATTATTGCCCTCTGTAACTCGCTCGCAATCAAACTGACACATTTTGTAACTCCCTCGCAGTCACAGACACCTTCTGTAACTCCCTCGCAGTCACACTGGCGCATTCTGTAACTCTCTCGCAGTCACACTGGCGCATTCTGTAACTCCCTCGCAGTCACACTGAAACATTCAGTAACTCCCTCGCAGTCACACTGACACATTCTGCAACTGCTTCACAGTCAAACTGGCACATTCTGTAACATCCTTGCAGTCACACTGCGACATTCTGTAACTACCTCGGAGCCACACTGGCACATTCTGTAACTCCATCTCAGTCACAATAATGCAATATGTAACACACTCGCAGTCATAATACTGCATTCTGTAACTTACTCCCATTCAAATTAGTGCCCTCCGTAACTCGCTCGCAATCAAACTGACACATTCTGTAACTCGCTCGCAATCACACTGACACATTCTGTAACACCCTTTCAGTCATACTGACAGATTCTGTAACTCCAACACAGTCACATTAGTGCAATCTATACCTCACTCGCAGTCACACCGATTAATTCTTTATCTCCCTCGCAGTCATAATGACGCATTCACTAACTCACACGCAGTTACACTGGTGCATTCTGTAATTCCCTCGCAGTCACATTGAAGCATTCTGCAACTGCTTCGCAGTCACACTGGCACATTCTGTAACTCCCTCGCAGTCACACTAGTACATTCAGTAACTCCCTCGCAGTCACACTGGCACATTGTGTAACTCCCTCGCCGTCACACTGGTGCATTCAGTATTTACCTCGCAATGACACTGGTGCATTCTGTAACTCCTTCGCAGTCACACTGACGCATTCTGTAACTCCCTCGCAGTCACATTGACACATTCTGCAACTACTTCGCAGTCACACTGGCATATTCTGCAACTCCCTCACAGTCACACTGGTGCATTCTGTAACTCCCGCACAGTCACACTGGCGAATTCTGTAACTCCCTCGCAGTCACATTGACACATTCTGTAACTCCCTCGCAGTCACACTGGCGCATTCTGTAACTCCCTCACCGTCACACTGGCACATTGTGTAACTCCCTCGCTGTCACATTGTCGCATTCTGTAATTCTCTCACAGACACACTGGCACATTCTGTAACTCCCTTGCATTCACACTGGCCCTTTCTAGAACTCCCTCGCAGTCACGCTCGCGCATTCTGGAACTCCCTTGGAGACACACTGGCACATTCTGTAACCCCCCTCGCTGTCACAGTGGCACATTCTGCAACTGCTTTGCAGTTACACTGGCACAATCTGCAACTCGCTCGGAGCCACAATGGCACATTCTGTAACTCCCTCGCAGTCACACTGCCACATTCTATAACTCCCTTGCAATCACACTGGCACATTCAATAACTCCCTCGCAGTCACACTGGCACATTCTGTAACTACCTCGGAGCCACACTGGCACATTCTGTAACTCCATCTCAGTTACAATAATGCATTATGTAACACACTCGCAGTCATAATAATGCATTCTGTAACACACTCGCATTCAAATTGGTGCCTTCTGTAACTCACTCGCAATCAAACTGACACATTCTGTAACTCATCTGCAATCACACTGACACATTCTGTTACACCCTTTCAGTCATACAGACACATTCTGTAACTCCTGCACAGTCACACTAGTGCATTCTATAACTCATTCGCAGTCACACTGATTCATTCTGTAACTCCCTCGCAGTCATAATGACGCATTCTGTAACTCACACACAGTTACATTGGTGCATTCTGTAATTCCCTTGCAGTCACATTGAAGTATTCTGCAACTGCTTCGCAGTCACACTAGTACTTTCTGTAACTCCCTCTCAGTCACAATGGCACATTGTGTAACTCCCTCGCCGTCACACTGGTGCATTCTGTATCTACCTCGCAATAACACTGTTGCATTCTGCAACTCTCTCGCTATAACACTGGTGCATTCTGTAACTGCCTCGCAATCACACTGACACATTCAGTAACTCCCTCACAGTCACACTGGCGCATTCTGTAACTCCCTCTCAGTCACACTGGCACATTCTGTAACTACCTCGCCGGAACACTGACACATTCGGTAACTCCCTCACAGTCACATTGGCGCATTCTGGGACTCCCTCGCAGTCAGACTGACACATTCTGTAACTCCCTTGCAGTCACACTGGCACATTCTGTTACTCCTTTGCAGTCACATTGTCGCATTCTGTAAGTCTCTTGCAGTCACACTGGCTCCTTCTGTAACACCCTCGCTGTGACACTAGCGCATTCTCTAACTCCCTCGCAGTAACACTGACGCATTCTATAACTCCCTCGCTGTCACACCGATGCATTCTATAACTCCGTCGCAGTCACACTGACGCATGGCATAACTCCCTCGCAGTCACCCTGATGCATTCTATAACTCCCTCACGGTCACACTGGTACGTTCTTTAACTTCCTCGCGGTCATACTGACACATTCTGTAACTCCCTAGCAGCCACACTGGTGCATTCTGTAACTCCCTCGCAGTCTCACTGGCACATTCTGTAACTCATTAGCAGTCACACTGGCACATTCTGTTACTCCCTCGTAGTCACACTGGTGCATTCTGTAAATCTTTCGCCGTCACACTGGCACTTCCTCTAACTCCCTCACAGTCACACAGTTGCATTGTGTAACTCTCTCGCTGTGACACTGGCACACTCTGTATCTCATTAGCAGCCACACTGGCGCATTCTGTAACTCCCTTGGAGCCACACTCTGCATTCGGTAACTCCCTTGCACACACGCTGCCACATACTGTAACTCATTAGCAGTCACACTGGCACATTCTCTAACTCCCTCGCAGTAACACTGACACATTCTATTAACTCTATCGCTGTCACACCGATGCATTCTATAAGTCCATCGAAGTCAAACTGGCGCATTCTGTAACTCCTTCACAGTCACACTGACACATTCTGTAACTCCTTCGCAGTATCACTGGCGCATTCTGTAACTCCCTCGCAGTCACACTGGCACATTCTGTAACTCCTTCGCAGGCACATTGTCACATTCTGTAACTCCCTCACAGTCACACTGGCACATTCTGTAACTCCCTCGCAGTCACACTGGCACATTCTGTAACTTCCTCGCAGTCACACTGACACATTCTGCAACTCCCTCGCAGTCACATTGTCGCATTCTGTAACTCTCTCGCAGTCACACTGGCTCCTTCTGTAACACCTGCGCCAGTGACATTAGCGCATTCTCTAACTCCCTCGCAGTAACACTGACACATTCTATCAACTCTATCGCAATCACACCGATGCATTATATAAGTCCATCGCAGTCACACTGGCGCATTCTGTAACTCCCTCACAGTCACACTGACACATTCTGTAACTCCCTCGCAGTCTCACTGGCACATTCTGTAACTCATTAGCAGTCACACTGGCACATTCTGTTACTCCCTCGTAGTCACACTGGTGCATTCTGTAACTCCCTCGCAGTCTCACTGGCACATTCTGTAACTCATTAGCAGTCACACTGGCACATTCTGTTACTCCCTCGTAGTCACACTGGTGCATTCTGTAAATCTTTCACTGTCACACTGGCACACTCTGTATCTCATTAGCAGCCACACTGGCGCATTCTGTAACTCCCTTGGAGCCACACTCTGCATTCGGTAACTCCCTTGCACACATGCTGCCACATACTGTAACTCATTAGCAGTCACACTGGCACATTCTCTAAATCCCTCGCAGTAACACTGACACATTCTATTAACTCTATCGCAGTCACACCGATGCATTCTATAAGTCCATCGCAGTCAAACTGGCGCATTCTGTAACTCCCTACAGTCACACTGACACATTCTGTAACTCCTTCGCAGTATCACTGGCGCATTCTGTAACTCCCTCGCAGTCACACTGGCACATTCTGTAACTCCTTCGCAGGCACATTGTCACATTCTGTAACTCCCTCACAGTCACACTGGCACATTCTGTAACTCCCTCGCAGTCACACTGGCACATTCTGTAACTTCCATGCAGTCACACTGACACATTCTGCAACTTCCTCACAGTCACATTGTCGTATTCTGTAACTCTCTCGCAGTCACACTGGCTCCTTCTGTAACACCTGCGCAGTGACATTAGCGTATTCTCTAACTCCCTCGCAGTAACACTGACACATTCTATTAACTCTATCGCAATCACACCGATGCATTCTATAAGTCCATCGCAGTCACACTGGCGCATTCTGTAACTCCCTCACAGTCACACTGGCGAATTCTGTAACTCCCTCCCAGTCACTCCGACACATTCTGTAACTACCTCGCCGGAACACTGACACTTTTGGTAACTCCCTCACAGTCACATTGGCGCATTCTGGGACTCCCTCGCTGTCAGACTGACACATTCTGTAACTTCCTCGCAGTCACACTGACACATTCTGCAACTTCCTCACAGTCACATTGTCGTATTCTGTAACTCTCTCGCAGTCACACTGGCTCCTTCTGTAACAACCTCGCAGTGACAATAGCGCATTCTCTAACTCCCTCGCAGTAACACTGACACATTCTATTACTCCCTCGGAGTCACACCAACGCATTCTATAACTCCCTCGCAGTAACACTGATGCATTCTATAACACCCTCGCAGTCACACCGATGCATTCTATAACTCCATCGCAGTCACACTGACGCATTCTGTAACTTCCTCGTGGTCACACTGACACATTCTGTAACTTCCTCGCAGTCACACTGACACATTCTGTAACTCATTAGCAATAACATTGGCACATTCTGTTACTCTTTCACTGTCACATTGTGTAACTTTCTCGCTGTCACACTGGCACACTCTGTATCTCATTAGCAACCGAACTGGCGCATTCTGCAACTCCCTCGCAGTCACACTGGCACATTCTGTAACTCCCTTGGAGCCACACACGTGCATTCAGTAACTCCATCGCACTCATGCTGCCACATACTCTAACTCATTAGCAATCACATTGGCGCATTCTGTAACTCCCTCACAGTCACACTGACACATTCTGTAACTCATTAGCAATCACACTCGCACATTCTGTAACTCATTAGCAATCACACTGGCACATTCTGTAAATCATTAGCAATCACACTGGCACATTCTGTAACTCCCTCGGAGTCACACTGGCACATTCTGCAACTCATTGGCAGTCACACTGGCACATTCTGTAACTCCCTCGCAGTCACACTGGCACATTCTGTTACTCCATCGCAGTCACACTGGCGCATTCTTTAACTCTCTTGCAGTCACACTGGCACTTCCTGTAGCTCCCTCACAGTCACACTGGTGCATTCTGGAACTCCCTTGCAGTCACACTGGCGCATTCTGTAACTCCCTCGCAGTCACACTGGCACATTCTGTAACTTCCTCGCAGTCACACTGGCACATTCTGTAACTTCCTCGCAGTCACACTGGCACATTCAGTAATGCCCTCGCAGTCACATTGACACATAATGCAACTGCTTCACAGTCACACTGGTGCATTCTGTAACTCCCTCGCAATCACACTGGCGCATTCTATAACTCCCTCACAGTCACATTAACACATTCTGTAACTGCTTCACAGCCACGCTGGTGCATTCTGTAACTCCCTCGCAATCACAATGACACATTATGTACCTCACTCGCAGACAAATTAACGCATTCTGTAATCCCCCGCAATCACACTGGCACATTCTGAATCTGCCTCGCAGTCACACTGACACATTCTGTAACTCCTTCACAGCCACACTGGCACATTCTGTAACTCCCTCGCAGTCACACTGACACATTCTATCACTCCCTCGCAGTCACACTGACACATTCTGTAACTCCTTCGCAGTATCACTGGCGCATTCTGTAACTCCCTCACAGTCACATTGACACATTCTGCAACTGCTTCACAGTCACGCTGGTGCATTCTGTAACTCCCTCGCAGTCACACTGACACATTCTATCACACCCTCGCAGTCACACTGACACATTCTGTAACTCCCTCACAGTCACACTGGCACATTCTGTAACTCCCTCACAGTCACACTGTCGCATTGTATAACTCTCTCACCGTCACACAGGCACACTCTGTATCTCATTAGGAGCCACACTGGCGAATTCTACAACTCCCTCGCAGTCACACTGGCACATTCTGTAACTCCCTTGGAGCCACACCCGTGCAGTCGATAACTCCCTCGCACACATGATGCCACATTGTGTAACTCATTAGCAGTCATACTGGCGCATTCTATAACTCCCTCGCAGTCACACTGGCACATTCTGTTACTCCATCGCAGTCACACTGGCGCATTCTTTAACTCGCTTGTAGTCACACTGGCACTTCCTGTAGCTCCCTCACAGTCACACTGGTGCATTCTGGAACTCCCTTGCAGTCACACTGGCGCATTCTGTAACTCCCTCGCAGTCACACTGGCACATTCTGTAACTTCCTCGCAGTCACACTGGCTCATTCTGTAACTTCCTCGCAGTCACACTGGCACATTCAGTAACGCCCTCGCAGTCACATTGACACATACTGCAACTGCTTCACAGTCACACTGGTGCATTCTGTAACTCCCTCGCAATCACACTGGCACATTCTATAACTCCCTCACAGTCACATTGACACATTCTGCAACTACTTCACAGTCACGCTGGTGCATTCTGTAACTCCCTCGCAATCACAATGACACATTATGTACCTCACGCGCAGACAAATTAATGCATTCTGTAATCCCCCGCAATCACACTGGCACATTCTGAATCTCCCTCGCAGTTACACTGACACATTCTGTAACTCCTTCACAGTCACACTGGCACATTCTGTAACTCCCTCGCAGTCACACTGACACATTCTATCACTCCCTCGCAGTCACACTGACACATTCTGTAACTCCTTTGCAGTGTCACTGGCGCATTCTGTAACTCCCTCACAGTCACATTGATACATTCTGCAACTGCTTCACAGTCACGCTGGTGCATTCTGTAACTCCCTCGCAATCACACTGACACATTATGTACCTCACTCGCAGACAAATTAACGCATTCTGTAATCCCCCGCAATCACACTGGCACATTCTGAATCTCCCTCGCAGTCACACTGACACATTCTGTAACTCCCTCGCAGTCACACTGACACATTCTATCACTCCCTCGCAGTCACACTGGCACATTCTGTAACTCCCTCACAATCACACTGGCACATTCTGTAACTCCCTCACAGTCACACTGTCGCATTGTATAACTCTCTCACTGTCACACTGGCACACTCTGTATCTCATTAGGAGCCACACTGGCGAATTGTACAACTCCCTCGCAGTCACACTGGCACATTCTGTAACTCCCTTGGAGCCACACCCGTGCAGTCGGTAACTCCCTCGCACGCATGCTGCCATATTGTGTAACTCATTAGCAGTCATACTGGCGCATTCTGTAACTCCCTCGCAGTCACATTGTCGCATTCTGGAACTCTCTCACAGTCATACTGGCACATTCTGTAACTCCCTCACATTCACACTGGCCCATTCTGGAACTCCCTCGCAGTCACACTGGCGCACTCAGTACCTCTCTCGCTGTAACAATGACGCATTCTATAACTCCCTCGCAGTCACACCGACGCATTCTAAAACTCCCTTGGAGACACACTGGCACATTCTACAACTCCCTTGCTGTCACATTGACACATTCTGCAACTGCATCGCAGTCACACTGGCACAATCTGCAATTCGCTCAGAGCCACACTGGCACATTTTGTAACTCCCTCGCAGTCACACTGCCACATTCTATAACTCCCTTGCAGTCACACTGGCACATTCTGTAACTCCCTCGCAGTCACACTGGCACATTCTGTAACTACCTCAGAGCCACACTGGCACAGTCTGTAACTCCATCTCAGTCACAATAACGCATTATGTAACACACTCGCAGTCATAATAATGCATTCTGTAACTCACTCGCATTCAAATTGGTGCCTTCTGTAACTCGCTCGCAATCACACTGACAAATTCTGTAACACCCTTTCAGTCATACTGACACATTCTGTAACTCCTACACAGTCACACTAGTGCATTCTATAACTCATTCGCAGTCACACCAATTCATTCTGTAACTCCCTCGCAGTCATAATGACGCATTCTGTAACTCACACGCAGTTACACTGATACATTCAGTAATTCCCTCGCAGTCACATTGAAGCATTCTGCAACTGCTTCGCAGTCACACTAGTACTTTCTGTAACTCCCTCGCAGTCACACTGGCACATTGTGTAACTCCCTCGCCATCACGCTGGTGCATTCTGTATCTACCTCGAAATAACACTGTTGCATTCTGTAACTCTCTCGCTATAACACTGGTGCATTCTGTAACTCCCTCGAATCACACTGACACATTCAGTAACTCCCTCACAGTCACACTAGCGCATTCTGTAACTCCCTCGCAGTCACACTGGCGCATTCTGTAACTCCCTCACCGTCACACTGACACATTCTGTAACTCCCTCATAGTCACACTGGCGCATTCTGGAACTCCCTCGCAGTCAGACTGGTGCATTCTGTAACGCCCTCGCAGTCACACTGACACATTCTGTAACTCCCTCGCAGTCACACTGGCACCTTCTGTAACTCCCTCGCAGTCACACTGGCACATTCTGTAACTCCTTCGCAGTCACATTGTCGCATTCTGTAACTCTCTCGCAGTCACTTTGGCTCCTTCTGTAACACCCTCGCAGTGACAATAGCGCATTCTCTAACTCCCTCGCAGTAACATTGACAGATTCTATTACTCCCTCGGAGTCACTCCGACGCATTCTATAACTCCCTCGCAGTAACACTGACGCTTCTATAACACCCTCGCAGTCACACCGATGCATTCTATAACTCCATCGCAGTCACACTGACTCATTCTGTCACTTCCTCGCGGTCACACTGACACATTCTGTAACTTCCTCGCGGTCACACTGACACATTCTGTAACTCCCTAGCAGATGCACAGGCGCATTCCGTAACACCCTCGCAGTCACACTGACACATTCTGTAACTCATTAGCAATAACATTGGCACATTCTGTTACTCTTTCACCGTCACACTGGCACAACCTCTAACTTCCTCACTGTCGCATTGTTTAACTTTCTCGCTGTCACACTAGCACACTCTGTATCTCATTAACAGCCGCACTGGAGCATTCTGCAACTCCCTCGCAGTCACACTGGCACATTCTGTAATTCCCTTGGAGCCACACCCGTGCATTCAGTAACTCCATCGCACTCATGCTGCCACATACTCTAACTCATTAGCAATCATATTGGTGCATTCTGTAACTCCCTCGCAGTCACACTGACACATTCTGTAACTCATTAACAATCACACTAGCGCATTCTGTAACGCATTAGCAATCACACTGGCACATTCTGTAACTCATTAGCAATCACACTCGCACATTCTGTAATTCCCTCGCAGTCACACTGGCACATTCTGTAACTTACTTGCAGTCACACTACACATTCTGTAACTCCCTCGGAGTCACACTGGCACATTCTGCAACTCATTAGCAATCACACTGGCTCCTTCTGTAACTCCCTCGCAGTCACACTGGCACATTCTGTTACTCCATCGCAGTCACACTGGCGCATTCTTTAACTCTCTTGCAGTCACACTGGCACTTCCTGTAACTCCCTCACAGTCACACTGGTGCATTTTGGAACTCCCTCGAAGTCACACTGGCGCATTCTGTAACTCCCTCGCAGTCACACTGGCACATTCTGTAACTTCCTCGCAGTCACACTGGCACATTCTGTAACTCCCTCGCAGTCACACTGGCACATTCTGTAACTCCTTGCAGTCACATTGACACATACTGCAACTGCTTCACAGTCACACTGGTGCATTCTGTAACTCCCTCGCAATCACACTGACGCATTCTATAACTCCCTCACAGTCACTTTGACACATTCTGCCACTGCTTCACAGTCACACTGGTGCATTCTTTAACTCCCTCACAATCACACTGACACATTATGTACCTCACTCGCAAACATATTAATGCATTCTGTAATCCCACGCAATCACACTGGCACATTCTGTAAGTCCCTCACAGTCACACTGGCGCATTCTGTAACTCCCTCGCAGTCACACTGGTGCATTCTGTAACTCCCTCGCAGTCACACTGACACATTCTATAACTCCCTCACAGTCACACTGCCGCATTGCATAACTCTCTCACTGTCACACTGGCACATTCTGTATCTCATTAGGAGCCACACTGGCGCATTCTGCAACTCCCTCGCAGTCACACTGGCACATTCTGTAACTCCCTCGCAGTCATACTGGCACATTCTGTAACTCCCTCACAGTCACACTGGCACATTCTGTAACTCGCTCACAGTCACACTGTCGCATTGTATAACTCTCTCACTGTCACACTGGCACACTCTGTATCTCATTAGGAGCCACACTAGCAATTCCCTCGCAGTCACACTGGCATATTCTGTAACTCCATTGGAGCCACATTCGTGCAGTCGGTAACTCCCTCGCACACATGCTGCCACATTGTGTAACTCATTAGCAGTCATACTGGCGCATTCTATAACTCCCTCGCAGTCACACTGGCACTTCCTGTAGCTCCCTCACAGTCACACTGGTGCATTCTGTACCTCTGTCGCTGTAACAATGACGCATTCTATAACACCCTCGCAGTCACACCCACGCATTCTAAAATTCCCTCGCAGTCACACTGGCACATTCTACATCTCCCTCGCTGTCACATTGACACATTCTGCAACTGCTTCGCAGTCACAATGGCACAATCTGCCACTCGCTCGGAGTCACACTGGCACATTCTGTAACTCCCTCACATTCACACTGCCACATTCTATAACTCCCTTGCAGTCACACTGGCACATTCTGTAACTCCCTCGCAGTCACAATAACACATTATTAAACACACTCGCAGTCATAATAATGCATTCTGTAACTCACTCGCATTCAAATTGGTGCCTTCTGTAACTCGCTCGCAATCAAACTGACACATTCTGTAACACCATTTCAGTCATACTGACACATTCTGTAACTCCTACACAGTCACACTAGCGCATTCTATAACTCATTCGCATTCACACCAATTCATTCTGTAACTCCCTCGCAGTCATAATGACGCATTCTGTAACTCACACGCAGTTACACTGGTGCATTCTGTAATTCCCTCGCAGTCACATTGAAGCATTCTGCAACTGCTTCGCAGTCACACTAGTACTTTCTGTAACTCCCTCGCAGTCACACTGGCACATTGTGTAACTCCCTCGCCGTCACCCTGGTGCATTCTGTATCTACCTCGCAATAACACTGTTGCATTCTGTAAATCTCTCGCTATAACACTGGTGCAGTCGGTAACTCCCTCGCACACATGCTGCCACATTCTGTAACTCCCTAGCAGCCACACTGGTGCATTCTGTAACTCCCTCGCAGTCACACTGGCACATTCTGTAACTTCATCACAGTCACATTCGCACATTCTGGAACTCCCTCGCAATCAGACTGGCGCATTTTGTAACTCCCTCGCAGTCACACTGGCGCCTTCTGTAACTCCCTCACAGTCACACTGGCACATTGTGTAACTCCTTTGCAGTCACATTGGCGCATTCTGTAACTCTCTTGCAGTCACATTGGCTCCTTCTGTAACACCCTCGCAGTGACACATGCGCATTCACTAACTCCCTCACAGTAACACTGACTCATTCTAATACTCCCTTGCAGTCACTCCGACGCATTCTATAACTCCCTTGCAGTAGCACTGACGCATTCTATAACTCCCTCTCAGTCACACCGATGCGTTCTATACCTACATCGCAGTCACACTGGCGCATTCTGTAACTCCCTCGCCGTCATACTGACACATTCTGTAACTCCTTACAGTCACATTGGCACATTCTGGAACTCCCTCGCAGTTAGACTGGCGCATTCTGTAACTCCCTCGCAGTCACACTGACACATTCGGTAACTCTCTCGCAGTCACACTGGCGCCTTCTGTAACTCCCTCGCAGTCACACTGGCACATTCTATAACTCTTTTGCAGTCACATTGGCGCATTCTGTAACTCTCTTGCAGTCACACTGGCTCCTTCTGTAACACCCTCGGAGTGACACTAGCGCATTCTCTAACTCGCTCGCAGTAACACTGACACATTCTAATACTCCCTTGCAGTCACTCCGATGCATTCTATAACTCCCTCGCAGTAACACTGATGCATTCTATAACTCCCTCGCAGTCACACCGATGCATTCTATAACTCCATCGCAGTCACACTGACGCATTCTATAACTCCTTCGCAGTCATACTGATGCATTCCATAACTCCCTCGCAGTCACACTGATGCATTCCATTACTCCCTCGCAGTCACACTGATGCATGGCATAACTCCCTTGCAGTCACCCTGATGCATTCTATAACTCCCTCACAGTCACACTGGTACGTTCTGTAACTTCCTCGCGGTCACACTGACACATTCTGTAACTCCCTAGCAGCCACACTGGTGCATTCTGTAACTCCCTCGCAGTCACACTGGCACATTCTGTAACCCATTAGCATCACACTGGCACATTCTGTTACTCCCTCGTAGTCACACTGGTGCATTCTGTAAATCTTTCGCCGTCACACTGGCACATTCTGTAACTTCCTCGCAGTCACACTGACACATTCTGCAACTCCCTCGCAGTCACACTGGCGCATTCCTTAACTCCCTCGCAGTCACACTAGCACATTCTGTAACTCCCTCTCAGTCACACTGGCACATTCTGTAACTCCCTCGCAGTCACACTGACACATTCTGCAACTCCCTCGCAGTCACACTGGCGCATTCCTTAACTCCCTCGCAGTCACACTAGCACATTCTGTAACTCCCTCTCAGTCACACTGGCACATTCCATAACTTCCACGCAGTCACACTGACTCATTCTGTAATTCCATCGCAGTCACACTGATGCATTCTGCAACTCCCTCGCTGTCACACTGACGCATTCTATAAGTCCTTCGCAGTCACACTGATGCATTCCATAACTCCCTCGCAGTCACACTGACACATTCTATAACTCCATCGCAGTCACACTGATGCATTCCATAACTCCCTCACAGTCACACTGATGCATTAGTAGCCACTATAAATCCCTCGCAGTCGCAGTGACGCATTCCATAACTCCCTCGCAGTCACACTGATGCAATCTATAACTACCTCGGAGCCACACTGGCACATTCTGTAACTCCATCTCAGTCACAATAACGCATTATGTAACACACTCGCAGTCATAATAATGCATTCTGTAACTCACTCGCATTCAAATTGGTGCCTTCTGTAACTCGCTCGCAATCAAACTGAGACATTCTGTAACTCGCTCGCAATCAATCTGAAACATTCTGTAACTCACTCGCAATCACACTGACGCTTTCTGTAACTCCTAAATAGTCACACAAGCGCATTCTATAATTCACTCGCAGTCACACCGATTGATTCTGTAACTCCCTCACAGTCATAATGACGCATTCTGTAACTCCCTCGCAGTCACATTGAGACATTCTGCAACTGCTTCGCAGTCACACTGGTGCATTCTGTAACTCCCTCGCAGTCACACTGACACATTCTGTAACTCCCTCGCCATCACACTGCTGCATTCTGTATCTCCCTCACAATAACATTGGTGCATTCTGTAACTCCCTCGCTATAACACTGATGCATTCTGTAACTCCCTCGCAATCACACTGACACATTTTGTAACTCCCTTGCAGTTACTCTGGCGCATTCAGTAACTCCCTGGCAGTCACACTGGCACATTCTGTAACTCCCTCACAGTCACACTGGCGAATTCTGTAACTCCCTCGCAGTCACACTGGCGAATTCTGTAACTCCCTCGAAGTCACACCAATGCATTCTATAACTCCCTCACAGTCACACTGGCACATTCTGTAACTTCCTCGCGGTCACACTGACACATTCTGTAACTCCCTAGCAGCCACACTGGCGCTTTCTGTAACTCCCTCACAGTCACACTGGCACATTCTGTAACTCCCTCGCAGTGACACTGACACATTCTGTAACTCATTAGCAGTCACATTGGCACATTCTGTTACTCTTTCGCCGTCACACTGGCGCTTCCTCTAACTCCCTCACAGTCACACTGTCGCATTGTGTAACTTTCTCGCTGTCACACTGGCACACTCTGTATCTCATTAGCTGCCGCACGGGCGCATTCTGCAACTCCCTCGCAGTCACACTGGCACATTCTGTAACTCCCTTGGAACCACACTCGTGCATTCGGTAACTCCCTCGCACTCATGCTGCCACATTCTGTAGCTCATTACCAATCACACTGGCGCATTCTGTAACTCCCTCGCAGTCACACTGACACATTCTGTAACTCATTAGCAATCACACTCGCACATTGTGTAACTCATTAGCAATCACACTGGCACATTCTGTAACTCCCTCGCAGTCACACTGGCACATTCTCTGACTTCCTCGCAGTCACACTGACACATTCTGTAACTCCCTTGCAGTCACACTGGCACATTCTGTAACTCCCTCGGAGTCACACTGTCGCATTGTGTAACTCTCTCACTGTCACACTGGCACATTCTGCAACTCCCTCTCAGATCAAATTGACACTCTCAGTAACTAATTTGCAAGTCACACTGAAACTGTCTCTTAATTCCTCGGAAGTCAACTGACACTTGCTGTAACTCCTTCTCAGTCACAATGAAATCTCTGTAATTCTCTCACAGGTCACACTGACACTCTCTGTAACTTCTTTACAGTCACACTGACACTCTCTGTAACTACATTACAGGTCACACTGACAGTGCCTGTAGCTCCCTCGCAGCTCACAATGACAGTCTCTATAACTCGCTCGCAGGTCACTCTGACATGCACTGTAACTCCCTCGCAGCTATCACTGACATTCTCAGAAACTCCCTCGAAGGTTACTCTCATTGTCAATAAATCCCTCGCAGGTCACACTGACATGCACTATAACTCCCATGCAGATCAGACTGACACTCTCAGTAACTCCCACGCGGGTCACACTGACACCCTCTGTAACTCACATGTGGGACATGCTGATGCTCTCCGTAGCTCCCCCACAGGTCACACTGACACTCTCTGTAACTCACCACAGGTCACACTGACACTATCCGTGACTTCCTCACAGGTTGCACTAATATGCTCTGTAACTTCCTTGCAAGTCACAATGACTGTCACTGTAACTCACGTGTGGTCACGCTGACACTCTCTAACTCCCTCAGAAGTCATATTGACAGTATCAGTAACTTCCCTGCAGGTCAAACTGACACTCTCTGCAACACTCTCACATTTACACTCCCTGCATCTCCCCTGCATGTCACACTGACACTCCTTGTAACTCCCTCACATTCGCACTGACGCTCTCTGAAGTTTCCCCTGCAGGTCACACTGAAACTGTCTGTAACTCCCTCACAGTCACACTGAAACTCACTGTAACTCCCTCGCAGGTCACATTAACACTCCCGGTAACTCCTTCACAGGTCACACAGACATGCCCTGTAACTCTGTAACTCCCATGCAGGTCTAACTGACACTCTCTGCAACACCCACTCAGGTCACACTGACAGTCTCTGTAAGTGCCTCACAGTAACACTGACAATCTCTGTAACTCCCTCACAGCCACACTGACAAATTCTGTAACTTCCTTGGATGTCACACTGACACTCTCAGTAACTCCCATGCAAGTTAAACTGACACTCCCTGTAACTCGCATGCAGGTCACACTGACACTCCCTGTAACTCCCATGGAGGTCACATTGATTCTCCCTGTTGCTCCCTCGCAGGTCACGCCTACACTCTTAGTACCTCCCTCGCAAATCACACTAACACACTGCAACTCATGCACAGGTCACATGGATATTCTCTGTAACTCCCTCATGGGTTACACTGACACTCGGTGTAAGACCATCATAGGTCACACTGATACTGTCCGTAACTCCCTCACAGGTCAGACTCACACTCTCTGTAACTCCCTTGTATGTCACATTGATAGTCTATTTAACTCCATTGCAGCTCACACTGACGTTCTCTCTAAATAACTCCCAGGTCACACTGACTCATTTTGTAACTCCCTCTCGAGTCATAGTGACATTTCAGTAACTCCCTCTCAGTCACAATGACACTCTTGTTAACTCCCCACAAGTCACACTGACAATCTCTGCAACAGCCTTCCAGGTGACACTGACACTCTCTATAACTCCCTTGCAGGTCACAATGACACACCCTGTAACTCTCTCACAGTCACACTGACACCGTCTTTCACTCACTCTCAGGTCACACAGGCATTCCCTGTAACTTCCTTGCAGGCCACACCGATACACTCTGGAATGCCCTCACAGTCACATGGAAGCTCTCTGTAACTCTCTCGCAGGTCACATTGACACTGCTGTTATTCCCTCATAGTCATACTGACACTCTCTATAAAACCTGCGCAGTTCACATTGACACTCTATAACTTCCTCGCAGGTCACACTGCCACTCCGTGTAACTCCCTCAGATGTCACACTGACACTTCCTGTAACTCCTTCTCTGATCAAACTGACACGCCCTGTAACTCAGGCACAAATCACATGGATATTCTCTGAAACTCCCTCGCAGGTCACACTGACACTCTCTGTAACACCCTTGTATGTCAAAGTGACACCCTCTGTAACTCCCTCACAGTCAGAAGAACATGCTATAACTCTCCCGCAGCTCACACTGACCTCTGTAACTCCCTCACAGTACACTGACACATTCTGTAACTCTCTCACAGGTCAAAATTAAACTCTTCAGTACATCCCTCAAAGGTCACACTGACACTCTCTGTAACTCCCTCATATTCGCACCAGAAACTCTCAGTAACTCATTCACAGGTAGCAATGACACTCTTTGTAACACCCTCAATGTCACAGTGACACTCTCCGTTACTCCTTCGCAGTTCAAACTGATAACCCCTGTAGCTCCTTCGCAGGTCACACTGACAATCCTTGTAACTCCCTCGCAGGTCACACTGACATTCCCTGTAACTCCCATCCAGGTCACACCAACACTTCCTGTAACTTCCTCACATTCGCACTGACACTCTCTGAAATTACCCCGTAGGTCACACTGACACTCTCTGTATTACCACACGGTCACACTGAAACTCACTGCAACTCCCTTGTAGGTCACAGTGACACTCCTGTAACTCCCTCACTGGTCACACTGACACTCGCTGTAACTCCCATGCAAGTCAAACTTACACTCTTTGTAACTCCCTCACAGTCACACAGACACTTCCTGTACCTCCCTCACATTTCACAATGACACTCTTTGTAACTCTCACAGTAACACTGACACTCTTTTTAACTCACCCACCTTCTCTGTAGCTCCCTAAAGTCACACTGAAGCTCTCTGTATTAACTCGCAGGTAACACTGACATTCACTGCAACTCTCTCGCTGGTCACACTGATACTCACTGTACCTCCCTCACAGTCACACTGCAAAATTCTGCAACTCCCTCAGAGGTCACACTGACACTCTCAGTAACTCCCTTGCAGGTCACATTGGAACAACCTGTAACACCATCACAGGTCACACTGACACACTCTGTAACTCCCTCGCATTCAGACTGAAACTCTCTGTAACTCCCTCACAGTCACATTGACACTCTCTGTAACTCCCTCACAGTCACACTGAAACTCTCTGTAACTTCCTTGCAAGTCACAGTGACACTCTCTATAACTCACTCGCTGGTCACATTGACACTCCGCAACTCCCTCACATTCAGTCTGACATTCTCTGCAACTCCCTTGTAGGTCACACAGACATTCTCTGTAATTCACCACAGTGACTCAATCTGTAACTTCATCACAGGTCACAATGCAGTCTCTGGAACTCCCTCATGGTCATACTGAAACTCTTTGCTTCTCCTTTGCATTTCACACTGACACTCTCTATAACTCCCTTGCTGGTCACACTGATACTCCCTGTAACTCCCTTACAGTCACACAGGCACTCTCTGTAACTCCATCACAGCCAAACTGAAACTCTCCTGCAAGTCACAGTGACTCTCTCTAACTCACTCCCTGGTCACACTGATACTCTCCGCAACTCCCTCACACTCAGTCTGGCACTCTTTGCAACTCCTTTGCAGGTCACACTGGCACTCTCTGTAACTCCCTCTTAGCTCACACTGACACTCTCTATACCTTCTTCACAGGCCACAATGAACTCCTTGAAACTTCCTCACAATCACACTGAAACTGCCTGCTTCTTCCTTGCACGTCACACTGACACTCTATGTAACTCCCCCGCAGCTTGCACTGACACTCTCGATAGCTCTCTCACAGTCACACTGAAACTCGCTGTAACTAACGTGCAGGCCGCAGTGATACTTTTTGTAACTGCCTCAGATGTCAACTGACACTCCCTGTAACTCCTTTACAGTCACACTGATACTCTCAGTAACTTCCTCAGAGAGATTCTGACACTCTTTGTAACTCCCTCACTTTCACACTGACACCCTCAGTAACTCCCTCAGAGTGACAGTGACACTCTCTCTAACTCCATCACTATCACACTGACAGTCTCTGTAACTCCCTTGCAGGTCACACTGACTCTCTCCATAATTACCTCGCAGGCCGCACGCTCTGTAACTTCCTCGCAGGTCAGACTGACACTTTCAGTAGCTTCCTTGCTGGTCACACTGACGCTCTTTGTAACTCCTTCGCAGGTCACACTGACCATCTCTTTAACTCCTTCGCAGGTCAGACTGACACTCTCTGTAGCTTCCTCGCCAGTCACACTGACACTCTTTGTAACTCCTTCACAGGTCACACTGACCTTCTCCGTAACTCCCTCGCAGGTCAGACTGACACTCTCTGTAAGTCTTTCACAGGTCAGACTGACATTCTCAGTAACTTCTTCACAGGCCACAATGAACTCTTTGGAATTCCCTCACATTCACACTGAAACTCTCTGCTCCTTTCTTGCATGTCACACTGACACTCTCTGTAACTCCCCCGTAGCTCAAACTGACACTCTCTATAACTCTCTCACAGTCACACTGAAACTCGCTGTAACTAACTCACAGATTACACTGACATTTTCTGTAACTCCCTCACATGTCAACTGATACTCTCAGTAACTCCATCAGATAGACTCTGACACTCTCAGTAACTCCCTCAGAGTGACAGTGACACCCTCTCTAACTCCCTCACTACCACACAGACATACACTGTAGCTCCATCGCAGGTCACACTCTGTACCTCCCTCACAATCACACTGACAGTCTCTGTAATTCCCCCATAGGAGCAAGGGCAAGAGCAGGATTAGGCCACTCAGCCCCTTGAGCATGCTCCACCAGTCAATAAAATCATGGCTGATCTGACCCTAACCTCAAACCCACATTCCTGCACACCCCCGATAACCTTTCACCCCTTGTTAATTAAGAATCTATCTACCTCTGCCTTAAAAATATTCAAAGACTCTACTCCCACCGCCTTTTGCGGAAGAGAGTATCAAAGGTTCACTCCTCCCTGTGAGAAAAAACTTCTCCTCATCTCTGTCTTAAATGAGTGACCCCTTATTTTTAAACAGTGACCCTTTGTTCTAAATTCTCCCACAAGAGGAAACATCCTCTCCACATCCACCCTGTCAAGACCCCTCAGGATCTTATATGTTTCAATCAAGTCGCCTTTTACTCTTCTAAACTCCAGTGGATACAAACCTAGCCTGTCCACCCTTGCCTCATAAGACAACAAACTCATTCCAGTATTAGTCTGGTAAACCTTCTCTGAACTGCTTCCAATGCATTTACATCCTTTCTTAAACAAGGAGACCAGTCTTGTACACAGTACTCCAGATGTGGTCTCACCAACCCCCTGTACAACTGAAGCATAACCTCCCTACTTTTGTATTCAATTACCCTCACAATAAATGATAACATTCTATTAGTTTTCTTAATTGCTTGCTGTACCTGCTACCAGCTTTTTGTGATTCATGCACTTGGACACCCTGATCACTCTGAATCTTAGAGCTCTGAAATCTCTCACCATTTAGATGATAAGCTTCCTTTTTATTCTACCTACCAAAATGGACAATTTCAAATTTTCCATGTTATACCCCATTTGCCAGATCTTTGCCCACTCAGTTAACCTATATAAGTCACTTTGCAACCTCCTTACATCTTCTTCATAATTTACTTTCTTACCAACCTTTGTGTTGTCAGCAAATTTAGCAATAGTTTCTTCGGTCCCTTCATCCAAAACATTTATATAAATTGTAAAAATTTGATGCCCCAGCACTGATCTCTGTGGCACACCACTTGACACACCCTGCCAATCTGAAAAAGATCCATTTATGCCTACTCTGTTTCATGTTAGCTAGCCAATTTTCTATCCATGTCAATATGTTACCCCCTACACCGTGACCTTTTATTTTCCGCAATAACTTTTGATGTGGCACCTTATCAAATGCCTTCTGGAAATCTAAGTACAGTACATTCACTGATTCCCCTTTGTCCACAGCACATGTGACTCCTTCAAAGAACTCTAATAGATTGAACAAACATAATTTCCCTTTCTCAAAACCATGTTGACTCTGCCTGATTGCCTTGAATTTTTCGAAGTGCCCTGCTATAATATCTTTAATAACAGCTTCTAACATTTTCCATATGACAGATGTTAAGCTAACTGGCCTGCAGTTTCCTGCTTTCTGTCTCCCTTTTTGAAAAAATAAGTTACATTTGCTATTTTCCAATGTAATGGAACCTTCCCCGAATCGAGGGAATTTTGGAAAATTAAAACCAGTGCATCAACTATCTCATTAATCACTACTTTCAAGACCTTGGGGTGAAATCCATCTGGACCTGGAGATTTGTCAGCCCTCAGCCCCAACAATTTGCTCAATACCACTTCCCTGATGATTGTAATTTCCCCGAATTCCTCCCTCCCTTCTATTTCCTGATTTACAGCTATTTCTGAAGCAAAATTCCAGTTTAATTCATCTGCCATCTCCCTATTTTCCATTATCAATTCCCCAGACACACTTTTTATAGGACCAACACTCACTTTATTAATTCTTTTCTTTTTAAATATTTATAGAAACTCTTACTATCCCTCTCTATATTACTAGCTATCTTTCTCTCATAATATAATTTTTCCCTCGTTATTAATCTTTTTGTCATTCTTTCCAATCTACTGACCTGCCAGCCATCTTTACACAATTATATTCCTTTTCTTTATGTGTGATACTGTCTTTAACTTTTTCAGTTAGCCACAGATGGTGGGCCCTCGCCTTGGAATTTTTCTTTCTTATTGGAATGTATCTATTCTCTGTATTCTGAAATATCCGTTTAAATGTCCACCACTGAACTTCTACTGACCTATCCTTTAACCACATTTGCTAGTTCACTTTAGCAAGCTCCGCTTTCATGCCCTCATAATTGCCTTTATTTATGGTCAAAATACTGGTCTTGGACACAACTCATCTTTCCCTGAAAATGAATGCAACATTCAATCCTATTATGATCCCTGCTACCTGAAGGAATGCCTTCACTATGAGGTTATCAATTAATCATATGTCGTTACTCAACACCAGGTCTAATGTTGCCCGCTCTCTGGTTGGCTGCAGAATGTGCTGTTCTAAGAAACTACCCCAAAAACATTCTATGAACTCATCTGATTTTTCCAGTCTTTATGTAGATTAAAATCCCTCATGACTATTGCGATAGCTTTCTGACAACTCTCATTATGCCTTCCTTTATACACTGTCCTACCATGTAGTTATAATTAGGGGGCCTGTACATCACTCCCACAAGTGACTTCTTGCCGTTATCATTTCTCATCACAGCCCAAACCGCTTCTACATCCTGGTTTCCTGAACTAATCCCTCTCTAATGTGCTATTCTCATCATTAATTAACAGAGCCATCCCTCTACCTTTTCCAAACTTCTTGTTCTGTCCTACCTGTCCTCTTGTAACATTCTAGCATGTCACAGTAATACTGTTTCCTATGTCTCTCTCAGATCAAGCTGACAATCATTCCTAACTCCCTTTCAATCCACACAGGCACTCTTCTTCCTCTCTGAGCCAAAGTGCTGCCTTGCAGCTTCATCTTTAACACTTTGCTCTGCTGCCTCAAAGCACCATGACCAACTTCAGTCCCCTTCCATTTCCTCTTATTACCACTGTTTTCACTTTACTCCATTACTATCCATCTGATATCGGATGAGGGATGGGTGAGTTGAGGACACTGCTACATAGCAAAGTAAATGTGCTGCAAAACAGGAAAGTAAATAAATTACAAACATTGTGCTACAGATTTCTGAACAAACATTTAGTGGCAGGGTAACCTTCTTTCCCCCGTTTGGAAAAGCCAAACTCATTTTACCAGGATTTGCATAGAGCATCCACTCTCTCTCCTGATGGATGAACTTTCCCATTCATAACACAAGGACACTGTTCCTGTTTTACACATGAATCGCCAATGAAGATTTTTGAATGATCTGTTTCTGTGGTAAATAAAAACAGTTGTTAACATTTATGTCATACGCCTCTTAAAAGTTAATAAATGTACCTGTGCTTTTCCCTAACACAATACAGCTTATTTTTTTCACTGAAGTTTGAAGGTACTGCAGAGAGAAAAGGAGATTCACTACATCAAGTCTGTGCCTCCACACTATAGCCTGGAGATAGCATAGGGTTCCCCTCAAGGACATATCTGAGACTTAGGGTTGAGGGTTGGGCTGAGGCATTGAGCTCAGGCTGAGGGTGTATGAATGCCTCGAATTTCAATGAAAATTATGTTGGAAGTGTTCTTCTGTTCTCTTCTACTTCACCTTCCTTATTTCCCATCTGCAGGGTGCCTGCAGGATGGACCTACACTGGGAACCTCTTCAGACATTTTTCTTAATAGCAGCTAGGAGACTGTGATGACAGTGGCTGGAACACAGTTATAGGTCTCTTCTTCCTTTCTGAGCCAAAGTGCTGCCTTGCAGTTTCATCTTTAACACTTTGCTCTGCTGCCTCAAAGCACCATGACCAACTTCAGTCCCCTTCCATTTCCTCTTATTACCACTGTTTTCACCTTTACTCCATTACTATCCATCTGATATCGGATGAGGGATGGGTGACTTAAGGATGCTGCTACATGACAAAGTAAATGTGCTGCAGAACAGGAAAGTCCACAGCCATGCTGTTGTCTTCACTCTTGAGACAATCTGTGTACAGATACACCAGGAGATCTGCTAATTGTCCAGAATAGTAGCCTGGACACTCTGAGGGTAGCACAAGTGCAGCATAGTTTGGGTGTACACAAACTGCTGGGTGCCTCAGCACACAGTAGGGTATTTGGGAGAGAAAAAAATGTCCCCATTAAGTCATTGTAAACTAACTTTTCATTTCAACACTTCATACACATCCAAATGCTTTTGACTATTACATTTATTCTTCCTAGCTCCTTCTGTTTCTAATTTTCTGTCCTCACATGCTAGACCCTTCCTTTGTTCTTGTACTTCCAATTTGCTCTAATCATGAAATTGTGGTGTCATCAATCTGACTATCTCTATACCTATCAGTTATTCCAGCACTCGAGCACAGGGGTTTTCGACCCACAGTCTGTGTGCCGTTAGGGACACAAGAAGTTTGCAAATGGTCCAGCAAATCAGCACCTTCCAAGACTAAATTTTGTGTAAAAAAGTGTCCCATTCTGTGAACATGGTCAACAAAGAAATGACTGGGACTAATCACTACCAATGTCTATGGTGTTTTGCTCATTACTAAAAATGAGTCCTTAAAATTAGCTATATGTTTTTCTACCCAGACCCAAAAAAGTGAGTCCAATTGAGTGCACCACTGCAAGATTGGACCGATACTTCGCCTCCACTGGCACTTTTGTTAGAGGAGAGAAGATCCTGTCCCCTCTCTTCCCCTGATCCATCAGTGACATTTGTAGTGGGAACTGTATCCAGCAAGCTGTGTGCAGACTCTCCTACCGCCATATTTGAATCTGGTAAGCAGAGCAACAGGTCAGCGGAATTTATTGTCCGTTTTAAGGAGTAAATGGGCCAAGGGTTAATCAAACTGTGGCAGCTGTTAACAGAGAAGCATGGCTCTGCAGCTGATCAAACTGTTTGTTGCCACCAGAACTCACAATCCTAGGTCTGACTCCTGGTGCATCCGTCTCGCAAGGTCCTGGCAACAATAAAAGTTGTCCTTTGATATGGGCAAGTGAGCCTGGAGCTTAGGTGCACATCATAATGATGATCTATTTGATTTTCTGTTGTGGGATCTTGTGTGCAAATTTGCTGTTGGTTTTTACCATATGATGTTCATATTTTGATATAGCATTTTTATAGCTTGGCAGGGGAGCTTCAGAAGCACATGAGGCTCAAGGTCCTCTAAGCTCACAACATAAATATTTTAACAGAAATAACGTCAGGCTCAACAGTTTTGTTCTCTTTCTTCGGATTCATATTTCACATATTTCTTTAATTTTATATTTTTGTTATCTCACGGTTAATGGCTGTGCTGATTAAAGTGAAGAAGTTTTGTGTCGGAGGCATGTATACTTTTTTACTTCAGGTATAGCAAAATTATATGCCAGGTAAAGAACTCTCTATTCTGTTGGACCATATGAGAGATCTCAGTAGGCACAGCATTTCCTCAGACAAACAAGGGTGTAATGGAATGGAATCCCAGGGTAGCCCAAGAACACCCCCAAACTTGCTCCAAAGCTGGCTGCAGACGTGGACAGGCATGGACAGAATTGTCCCCACTGCACTTCTGGCACAGAAACCTGATGCATCCAGGTGCCATCCCAAATCCTTCCTACCTCCACCGGTGGTCAACATCGCACCCTCCCAATCCAGGAATTATGGTTCCTGTGCCTGTACCTCTGATAACTGCTTATATTACCACACTATTTAATGGATCCAATTATCACTTTAATCTCTTGCAATAGAATAAATGAAGATTCATCTCTCTAAACCAGTTTTGGAAAGGTAAGATCGGTAATATTTTCTCTAAGTCCATACATACTGCAGATTTTCACATGATTCATCCAGCCCGTCAACCGTATTCCCCGGGCTTTACAAGCGAGAACATATGAATGAAGAGCAGAGCACATGTAACCTTGAATATTTTCATAGTTGCACACTTCATACTGACATTGCTGAAAATGAAAACATGTCATCAATATCAGAGGTACTTTCAGAAGAATCTAATTCTTCAACATTCCAACATAAATTTGGCAATTCATGAACTAACATTAAACAAGCAACTAATATGAGGGCTGGAAATACATGTGGTTGACATCTGGATTAATTGCTGGAATGTGTGTATCAGTAAGCTCTGCTCCTGATCTCAATAAAATATAGGAGGTCAGGGAGAGGTCACCGATATTAAATAATTGCTGGGAGGCAACATTAAGAGCGCATCTTGGGTGCCCACCCAACAGTTCCAAGCACACAAGCCCAGTGGTCAGTCTCTCAGTCCCCTCGTAAAGTAGGCTATAGTCTTCCATTGGGAGCTTGCATCTTCATGGAAAGAGTCCAAGGTCCAGGCCTGGAGACCCAGGTAGGCCTCCAAGTCCAGGTCATAATGTTTTTTCTCCCTTGATGTAGCTAAGGCCAGAGATGAAGTAGTCCTGGGTGGAAATGCAAGGCCTTCCCTTGTGCATGCCCCTTCTGATGCAGGTGACCTTATTTAGCTAATCAGAGGTTCTCCTAAACAAGTCCCCATGGAAGCTAGTGGAGAACATTGGCAAAAGTGGGCCTACCACAGGACCCTGGCTTGAGTATATTTGAATACCTGTGGGTCATGGTTTCTGCAATTAGAGGTATTTAATTTGCTTTAATAGTGACAAGCTGTTCTTTAATCAACCTCAAAGGTCTCAGAAAGTCGTCTTAATATATAAATTTTACAAATTTGAAATCTTTTAAAAGATTAACTTATATTGGTTGAAGACAATCTGAGAAACATGAAATTGGTTACATTTTAAGTAGCACAACCTATTGCTGTTAGACATAATTTCAATTTGTTACTAAGTAACCTGTTGGGAATATCTAGAACAATGGGCAGAAAATTAAGTCAGAATATAAAAGATTCATTGCATTTCTAGTAATATAGAGTAGATAAGAGAAGTAAAAGTAGGGGAATGTCTAGGCAATAGTGACCATAGTATAATATGCTTTCAGGTGATGATAGAGGTAATATAAAGTATGATCAAAGCCAGGTTAACAGTTTGGAGAAAAACTGATTTTGATGCTCTGAGAAGAGAACTTGGGAAAATAAAATAGGCAAAATAGTACTGGGAAACAACGATGCAGGACAATAGAAAATATTGAAAACTGCATTCAACAGAGTGCAGGAAAATACATTCTGCTGAAAGGAAAGACCAAACTAAACATTTGTCAGTCTCCATGGTTGAATAAAGACATGAGGGAATAGTTGAGGGTTAGGAAATAAACATAGATTAAATACATATAAAGTAGAGGAGTGCAGGATATGAGAAAAAACAAAGAGATTAGGAGAGTCAAAAAAATTGGGAAGGCATAGAGGAACTATGAAATTAAATTATCAAGGGACATAAAATAAAATAAAAAATGCAGGCACATCAATGAAAAAAGGAAAGCTGTGACGGGAGTAGGAATGTTCAGGGATGGACAGGATCAAGCCACAGATAATAATAGAGAGATTGGTGGAATTTTCCGTTTTTGAAACTAAGTGCCATGGCTGGTTCCACGGCACATTTCCTGAAGGTCGGAATTTGTGCCTGATTTCATGCTTGAAAGCTCATTAATTATGCATAGGCTAGTAGCTCTTCGAATCACATGATGGAGCAGGAACTGATTTGCCTGCCCCACTGTTACCTAATGGAGTCAAAGGTCCAGGCGCCATATTTAAATGCCACATGAGCACACACATTCACTCTCTCCAGCCCAGCTGTCCACAGAAAAGCTTCAGAGATGTCTGCAACAGCCAGAGAGGCATTCCATATGGTTTTGAGTGTTCCATGGCAGCATTCCCTGACATTTATCAACTGGAAAGGGTTTCACTCCCTCAACGTTCAATTGGTGTGCAGTCATCAGAAGCATTTAATGCATGTTTTTGCCAGGTAGCCTGGGAGTTCCCATGACTCATACATCCTGAGTCACTCAGGATTTGAAAGGCCTCAGCAAGTACAGGGCTGGCTGCTTGGGGACAAGGGGTACCCGCTGAAATGTTGACACCTGTGAATTGCCCTCAGAGTGTCTTGGAGGAGAGGTACATCATGGTGCATACTCCAAATGATCCATAATTAACCAGACCACTGGCATCTTGAAGATGCACTCCCAATGCTTGGATTGCTTAGGTGATGCACTGAAGGCAGCATTGAGCCCAGTGTCATGTAGCTATTAATGTATATAATATTATTAGAAAATATTTTTCTTTTCAAATAGAGGTTTAGTCTGTGGGTGTGTCTTAATTGTATTAAAGCCAGCTAGTCTGGGTGCTTTGATGTGAACTAGTTTTGATATGTAAGAGAGATAGCGTGTGTTTACATTGTTTGAATAGAGCATTCAAGAAGTGGAGTGAATTCTGGCACCTAGCAAGCAGAAACCACACAATATGTTTTATTGCAAACAAAATTGGTACTATGAAAGGGATTTTATTGTTAGAAGAGGCTAGTGATACAATGAGAATTTACATTCAATGGTCTGTGCTAGGTATAACAAGACAGCTGTTTTGTGTGTGTGGAGCGGAGGCAATGTGAGATCAAAAGCAGCTGTAAGCCTCCAACTGTTCTCCACAGGAACCAAAGTGAAAAGAACCTCATTTTGAATTCGTAAGGTGAAAATGCTTTGTCTCATGTCTGGTTAAGTCTATGGGTTGTTGTTGTCTTAATGGGGATTAGTTTAGGAATTTATTAAAAGTTATGATCGTGGTAATTTGTAGCCATGTGTATATATTTAACATGTGTAGATTAATAAAATGTTTCAGTTAGCTTAATATAAAACCTCTCGAGAACTGATGGTATGATTCCTGAATTTAGAGTTGCATCTCAAACACAACACTTAAAATTATAGGTTATGACAGTTGCTAAAGTTTTCCTCTGGGATTTTTTTAAAATAACTCAGCTTTACTAACTGCTCGGTGCGAACACCAAGGCTCCATTATTCTTTCCTCCTTCTCTCTATCGACTGACAGATATAACAGATTAATGAATAATAGGGAAAAAATATTAAAGCACCAATTCACAACCAGAAAGCCACTGTTATGCCCTCGAGATTCATCTGTGCTACTAGCCTTGTCACCGATAGATCCTTGCAGTTGAGGCACAAACTCACAGATTGAGGAGACCAAGATGCCAACCCTGATACATTGCATCTCAATCCCACAGAGGCTGGGAAAGGTTTCAATGCATTAATGACATGCACCACCTAACCAAACTCATTCCTGCAATCTTTGCTGTTGCATACTGATTAAAGTAATCTTGCACTTCAACTCACAATTTTCAAATAATAATTGGCCTCCTTATGTACTAATATACACATATGGCCCATCATGCATGCCAGTTGGAGAAAGCACATTGGAGGCTTTCATTGATGATCTGGCAGATATGTAGCAGCTGTGCTTCCTTAACGGTTGCCTGCGTTCCCAATTTTCACATTCTTTTGTGTTAATGCTGAAATGGAGCAACTGTATTGCGAAGCTAATGACTCCTGCTGTCTCTCGTCAAAGTGCAGCAAAAGACAGTGGCTCCAATTGCACCTTCTCAAGGAAGCCTTTGTCTTTTCCCTCAGCTCTGACTCTATTTCAGTGTTGTGTCTCTAAGAAGTTTGAGGTCTCTGAGTCCAGCTTGCATTTCTTCCACGCTGCCTCTAACCCCTCTCGTGCAGATTCAGTTCCAGTTTCAATTTCAAACTATGCCATTACTTTGTTGATTCAAGATGGTGGTGCTTCATTTTTATGTTAAGACCAGCTTCAACCCTCCCCCTGTAAGTGTTCAGATCCCTCCAATTTTCCTGGAACCTCACGATGTGCAGGTAGAGCTTCCCCTGTTGATTCTCCAGCCTCCCCCAGTAATACTGGATCCCATTGCACTTGTGGTAGACATTCCAACCTTCCTCCCTGAACCCATCACTTTTTACGTGCCCATGCTCCATGTGGACTTCACCCTTCTCCATATAGAGGCTGTGTGCATGGTCACATTCAGAGCAGACCATCCCCTGCTACTCCAAGAGAGTTTTGAGTACCCCCACCCCTTTATTACATTTTCCCCAACTGCAAGCTGCAGATGACTCCCCTGACCAGGACCATCCCATCTGTACCCAGTACTGAGCCAGAGAAGACCATTGCCACTGACTATGAACATGCCCTGCACACCAAGCTGTGCCTTATCCCACTTAAGCACAAAGGCCTTAAACTTCCCTGGATTGGGGATACAACACACATGCCATGCATAGCCCTGTAGCATGAACTGCAAAGCCCCAGGACTGTATTTAATCTCTCAACCTGATTGTCAGGTCCACAGAGCCCCCGGACTGTCCTCACGCTCTCAGTCCAATTGCTTGGCCCCAGATCAGGTTCTATGACTTTCAATGAACTCCCCTGTCCCCTCATGACTGAGCACAACACAGACTTCCTTACCCCCCAACAACACCTACTTTGCAAGTCTCTCTGCAACCCATCCCTCTTGTACCACACTAACACACACACACCCCTTCCTATTTTGAAGTCTGCATACATCCCCTCCCATTCATACATTTTGATTCCCATCCACCCCCTTGTGTGTCTGCATTCCAGTTTCTATTTTTGGGCCGCAGCTTCCCCACCCTCGGATTCCTCTCTCCTTGCCATCATTCCCCTTGCCCAGCCTCCTCCCTTCCAAACCCTTCATACCCCATTGTCCCCATGTATCCATTACCCCATCCCCTAGCCCCTTCCATCCCTTTCATACTGCATTTCCCACTGTGTGTCCAATACCCCTCCCCTACCCCCTTCCAACCCCATTGCCTCCCATGTGTCCATCACCCCTCCCCTACTCACTTTCAACCCCTTCATAACCCATATCCCCCATGTCTGTTACCCCTCCCCTACCCGGTTCCAACCCCTTCAGACCCTATCTCTCCCCCCCACCCCATATCCATCATCCTTCCCCACTCCCGCACCCCCAGGCGTAATGCTGGTTTCTGTTTGAGGGTACAGCCCTGGCTGACAGCGGCTGCACAGTGGTGTCCTCTCAGAGTATGGAGGCACCCACCAGGAGCAGAGCAACCCTACATCCCCATTGCCATCACTATGAAACTGAAGCAGTGCTGTTGCAGATAAGCTTTGAATGTTGCACTCACTCGAAGTCACAAGTGAAATGAAGGCTGACAGCTGCACGCTGCTCATTTTCAAATGTGTTTCAGACCGGTGTGAATTCCCACTGGCGTGATGAAAGATCGGAAGGCAGCATATAATTCCAGCGAGTAGTATATTTAATGAGCATTTGCGAGATGGCAAATGGCATTCCTGACACCGTTCAGCAGGACACTGGACCCACCATCGGCCCGCCATGAAAGGTGAGGGGAAAATTTCAAAATGTTTTCCCACCAGCAGGAATACAATTTTTGGCCTCTTTCCAAATATTCCACTCCTGCCCGCCACAGAACCCACCGTGTACAGGAGGGGAAAATTCCGTCCTAAGTAATTATTTCACTTCAGTATTTACCAGGGAGATTGAACAAGTAGACATTATATTGAATGAGCAATGAGATAAATGCATTTAAGATAAAAAAGGATGTATTGAATAAACTAACCAAACTCAAAGAGAATAACATTCCTGGTCTGAATGAATTGCATCCATGAATTTAAATTAAACTAGGGTAGAGATAGCAGAGACTACTACTACATATATACAATAATTTGTTGAAAAAGGGGCGGTGCCAGATGGCTAGTAGATAGCTAATATAATTTCTGTATTTAAGAAGGAGGCAGAAAATATCCTTAAATTCTAGACCAGTCAATTTAATATCGGTTGTAGGAAAAATAATGAAATCCCTGGTAAAGGTGAAACCAGAACATCTAGAAACAAAAAATAAAAAATGAATACCCAGCATGGATTTCAAAAGGAAATATCTTGCTTTGCTAACTTGATTGATTTATTTCAGGAGCTAATAGAAAGTAGACAATGGTAATGCAGTAGATGTAATTCATCTGGGTTTTCAAAAGGCTTTTGATATCGTGTCCCAGAATAGGCTAATGAATAAG